>NC_079159.1:86491835-88891835 GCF_947563725.1 Argiope bruennichi | reverse complement strand
GTTTCAGAAGCAAACGAATATATAGAATGGAAAAATTCTCTATATTTGTATGATAAAAAATTAAGAGCCGGCGTCCTGGCCAAGTTGTAGCGCCTCTTCCCCGTGATCTAAATGTTCCGGGTTCGAGTCCTGGTTCGGGCATGGTTGCTCTCCTCCTCGTGTTCTCTCTGTGAGGTGCGTGAATGAGCCCCCCACCCCACCTGTAAAAAGGGGTTGTGCAAGCGAGTGTGTGTGTGCTATCTTCATTTAAGCTAGAAGTCAGACTTCTGCCCTCGGGTGCTCAGGGGTCTTTACCATCAGAATACTGCCAAAAATTTGGCTTAAAATAGACACACGACCAAAAAAAAAGCTTAAGAATATATTTTTAAGGTTCAAGAAATTAATTTAAAATAAATTAGGTCTCCACAAATTTTCAACGAAATACATTCAGTAGAGCTGCTTTACATAGAGTAGACTTTCTGCTATCCTGTGTAACATTTCTTCTCCTGATAATTTGAAAAGGTATTATTTACAAGTTTTTTATTATTTTTATTTTTATTATTTTCATAGAATTTGTAACTCGACTGTCATTTTTTTAAATGTTTATTTTCCGAAACTTCACAATACAAATGCATATATTAACAAGAAATTCTTATTTATTTCCTTCTAATAATAAATATCGAATAAAGAAAAAAAGAATATGGTGCGTTCTGATTTTAATTAAACTTAAAATTTTCGAGGTTGAATTAAATGTGCCAAATTATTTCCGAAATATTTAGTTTTTCTGTCTTTACTTCAGAAACGTTTAGAAGATTATACAGGTTTTGGTATTAAAAAGTCATATTAAATTCTTTTGATTTTTTACCCTGTATAAAAAAATTATCGGTACTAATAAAGTGGAGTAGTGGTTAGGACTTCGGACTTCCATGCATTTTCCTTATGGTCGATCCCGTGTATGCAATTCATTTCGATTTTGCTTATAATTTTACACGAGCCATAGAACAGAATTTTATTTACAATTTTAAAATAAAAAAAAAAAATACCGAGCGAAGCTGGTCTCTCAGGTATTTATAAATATATGAATACCTAATATATGTGAATATTTACTTACATATTTATATCCACCTGCAATCAAAGAAAGCATATTCATAAATAAGCAAATTTAATATTAAAAAATCAGCTATTTTTTAAATTACAAAACAGCATTTAAATGTACGAAAAAAATTTCAATAATTTGTACTACATTATATTTTATGTATTAACTATTATTTATGTATTAACTAATTATGTACTACATTATATTAGATGCATATTTATATTCATGAATATAAATATGCATCTAAAGTTAAATATATATTATCAAAAAATTGCTAATGTTTAAATTGATGTATTGATATCAAAGCTATATGTTATATTCATGTTTTTACTACACTCCTTCTTTATATAATTATTACTAGGATTCCGCTCCCGCTGCTAGCGAAGCCATAGGATGTTTTTTAAAGTTAAAAAATTCTGCCCAGTGCTTTCTTTAGATGGCGAAGTCATCGCATGCTCTACATTTTACTCTCTACAAAACAAACAGGTGCAGCCGGTTTGAAAAACTTCTTTATTTCAAAATTGTTAAGATAAGCAGCCATAATGATCCCATAGGTTAAAAAAAGATCTCAAATAAAACAAGACTTATCAGTAAAGATCATAATTTTAATGCTGAAAGTAGTAACAGTGTTTGTTTGTTTTGTCCGCCATCTTTATTAGCGACTTGGCATCCTTGCCTCAGCAAGGGGCACACTAAACTACACTTTTACCGCATTCTTCACTTAAATCCATTCCAGCAGTGTGAAACGCTTGTCCTTGGGTTTTATTAGGAAAATAAATAAAATTGCAATTATGAAACTTCTTTTTTTATTTTGATATGACTTAAATATACTAAAACCTTCCTCAATAAATGCCCTACAAAATGGTGCAAATATCTCCAATATCAGCTAATTTTTTGGGGGTATAATGAGTTTTGAATCGCTGTTTAAAATCAGGTGTAAACAAAGAAATGTATCGCATATGCATACCACAGCTCTTGCTTTTTTCGCATGCGCAGTTTGAGGTTTCCGCAAGCAGATAAGTGCAAAGCACAGATACTGCTGTTTTACGCATGCGCAAATCGTAGTAGGAAAATGATTAAAATCACAATTATAAAATTCCTTTTTTTATTTTGATACGATTTCAGTATTCTAAAATGTTTCCTATAAATGCTCTACAAAATGGTACAAATATCTCCAATATCAGTTAATTTTTGGGGGGCATAGTGAGTTTTCAATCGCTGTTTAAAATCAGGTGTAAACAAAGAAATGTATCGCATATGCATACCACAGCTCTTGCTTTTTTCGCATGCGCAGTTTGAGGTTTCCGCAAGCGGATAAGTGCAAAGCACAGATACTGCTGTTTTACGCATGCGCAAATCGTAGTAAGAAAATGATTAAAATCACAATTATAAAATTCCTTTTTTTATTTTGATACGATTTCAGTATTCTAAAATGTTTCCTATAAATGCTCTACAAAATGGTACAAATATCTCCAATATCAGCTAATTTTTGGGGGGTATAATGAGTTTTGAATCGTTGTTTAAAATCAGGTGTAAACAAAGAAATGTATCGCGTATGCATACCACAGCTCTTGCTTTTTTTTGCATGTGCAGTTTGAGGTTTCAGCAAGACGATAAGTGCAAAACACAAATACTGCTGTTTTACGCATGCGCAAATCGTAGTAGGAAAATAAATAAAGTCGCAATTATAAAACTTCTTTTTTTTATTTTGATATGACTTAAATATACTAAAACCTCCCCCAATAAATGCCCTACAAAATGTTACAAATATCTCCAATATCAGCTAATTTTTTGGGGGTATAATGAGTTTTGAATCGTTGTTTAAAATCAGGTGTAAACAAAGAAATGTATCGCGTATGCATACCACAACTCTTGCTTTTTTCGCATGCGCAGTTTGAGGTTTCCGCACGCGGATAAGTGCAAAGCACAGATACTGCTGTTTTACGCATGCGCAAATCGTAGTAGGAAAATAATTAAAATCGCAATTATAAAACTTCTTTTTTTTATTTTGATATGACTTAAATATACTAAAACCTCCCCCAATAAATGCCCTACAAAATGTTACAAATATCTCCAATATCAGCTAATTTTTTGGGGGTATAATGAGTTTTGAATCGTTGTTTAAAATCAGGTGTAAACAAAGAAATGTATCGCGTATGCATACCACAGCTCTTGCTTTTTTTTGCATGTGCAGTTTGAGGTTTCAGCAAGACGATAAGTGCAAAACACAAATACTGCTGTTTTACGCATGCGCAAATCGTAGTAGGAAAATAAATAAAATCGCAATTATAAAACTTCTTTTTTTTTATTTTGATATGACTTAAATATACTAAAACCTCCCCCAATAAATGCCCTACAAAATGTTACAAATATCTCCAATATCAGCTAATTTTTTGGGGGTATAATGAGTTTTGAATCGTTGTTTAAAATCAGGTGTAAACAAAGAAATGTATCGCGTATGCATACCACAGCTCTTGCTTTTTTTTGCATGTGCAGTTTGAGGTTTCAGCAAGACGATAAGTGCAAAACACAAATACTGCTGTTTTACGCATGCGCAAATCGTAGTAGGAAAATAAATAAAATCGCAATTATAAAACTTCTTTTTTTTATTTTGATATGACTTAAATATACTAAAACCTCCCCCAATAAATGCCCTACAAAATGTTACAAATATCTCCAATATCAGCTAATTTTTTGGGCTTATAATGAGTTTTGAATCGTTGTTTAAAATCAGGTGTAAACAAAGAAATGTATCGCGTATGCATACCACAGCTCTTGCTTTTTTTTTGCATGTGCAGTTTGAGGTTTCAGCAAGACGATAAGTGCAAAACACAAATACTGCTGTTTTACGCATGCGCAAATCGTAGTAGGAAAATAAATAAAATCGCAATTATAAAACTTCTTTTTTTTATTTTGATATGACTTAAATATACTAAAACCTCCCCCAATAAATGCCCTACAAAGTGTTACAAATATCTCCAATATCAGCTAATTTTTTGGGGGTATAATGAGTTTTGAATCGCTGTTTAAAATCAGGTGTAAACAAAGAAATGTATCGCGTATGCATACCACAGCTCTTGCTTTTTTTTGCATGTGCAGTTTGAGGTTTCAGCAAGACGATAAGTGCAAAACACAAATACTGCTGTTTTACGCATGCGCAAATCGTAGTAGGAAAATAAATAAAATCGCAATTATAAAACTTCTTTTTTTTATTTTGATATGACTTAAATATACTAAAACCTCCCCCAATAAATGCCCTACAAAATGTTACAAATATCTCCAATATCAGCTAATTTTTTGGGGGTATAATGAGTTTTGAATCGCTGTTTAAAATCAGGTGTAAACAAAGAAATGTATCGCGTATGCATACCACAGCTCTTGCTTTTTTTTGCATGTGCAGTTTGAGGTTTCAGCAAGACGATAAGTGCAAAACACAAATACTGCTGTTTTACGCATGCGCAAATCGTAGTAGGAAAATAAATAAAATCGCAATTATAAAACTTCTTTTTTTTATTTTGATATGACTTAAATATACTAAAACCTCCCCCAATAAATGCCCTACAAAATGTTACAAATATCTCCAATATCAGCTAATTTTTTGGGCTTATAATGAGTTTTGAATCGTTGTTTAAAATCAGGTGTAAACAAAGAAATGTATCGCGTATGCATACCACAGCTCTTGCTTTTTTTTGCATGTGCAGTTTGAGGTTTCAGCAAGACGATAAGTGCAAAACACAAATACTGCTGTTTTACGCATGCGCAAATCGTAGTAGGAAAATAATTAAAATCGCAATTATAAAACTCCTTTTTCTATTTTGATACGATTTCAGTATTCTAAAACGTTTCCTAATAAATGCTCTACAAAATGGTACAAGCATATCTAACATCAGTTAAGTATTTCTCGAGTTTTTCTATTTCAAACATATTTTCGCTTTCAGGAGACTTCATTTTATATTATGTATAGACAACGTATTCTATTATGACATAAGTGAACAAGTTTACCTTTTTATGAATTTCAATTTTGGGAAAATTTAATTCAACAGAACCTTTTTAACGGCGCTTCTGGATGATCTCCTAAAGTCATCCAATAATGAAATCTGCCTCTCCAGTACTTATGCTAATCAAGTGTTATTGATGGCCTGGCATACTACATCAACCTTATCCTTTAAAAATTAATGATTTACTTCCTGTATTTTTCATGTTAAATGTATATTTAACAGTTTTAATTTATTTAAAACATTGAAGATTGCTATTAGCATTTGGATTAACTCATTTAAAACTTTCTCAGAAATCATTACTCATATACTAGCATAAAATTAATAACAAATTGCAAAATACAGATTTTTTTTTCATACTTCACCATCTTTGCTTGTCAAACTATTGTAAAATACAGTATATTGACTATGAATGGCAGTATATGAGTATTGCTCATTTTATTTAAGACTAGCCGCCTTTGGCGACCAGCCGGTTTGCCATCCTGTCGATACTGCTACGTTCAGTGGTGGCGGGGTGGTCGGCTGTACGCAAGAAGAAGAAGCCGGTTTGCCAGCATTGATACTCACTAAAATGTTCAATTTACATTTTATTTAACTTGTTCTCACGATAGGTTTTTCAGCAAAATATTTTTAAGCTTCAAATTTTGATAGTTATATTATTTATACTATTTTGTAGGCCTTAAGCCTCTCTGTTTACAGTGCTACTCATTTCGCTCTAATATTCTATTAGAGCCCGTAAAATTCAAATTTAAATTAAAGTGGAAATGATGAAACTGCAATTATATACAGATGTGTTTTAGTGAATCCAAACATGTCTTTAAAAAAAATATGAGAACTGAAAAAATTTCATTGATTCAATGAAAAAAATTAGCCTTTATTTTTATTTTTAAAAGGATATAAACGTTGTCAATAATAATATTTTTTTTGGTTTATAAATATACTTAAAAAAACTATGAAGTTTAAATTTTAAATAGTCCTTTGGTTCTAAGAAATCATATTCTGCGAAATATTCTTGGCATTCCTACTTTTAAATAAATAAATAAGCGTTTCTATTTTCTGCTTTCAAATCTGATCGATTTATTAAATTTCGAATATTGCAATATTAGAACAATCAACATTTTCGTAATCTAAACCAATCACTCTTGAGAAACCCTGGGAGATTATTGGCTTCTTTGAGCCGGTCGATGAAGTGGTGTAAAATCGCCCGTTTTTATAGAATAGTGATATTTAACTTTTGAATCGGTCAGCTTTAGTATTTGATTTAGTTGTTTGGAGTGCAACTCTTTTTACATAAGATATGAGCATCCGAAGAATATTTTGTTAAATATGATTCGCAGGGTAGAGGATATCTGTAAAAATTTAAAATTCATAATTCATCAGAGCATTTATTGACTCAAATTATATGTAATATAATTATTTACTTCATTTAGATCATTTTATTAGGAGATGTATGCCTATTACCACAGGTTTACAAAATAGCTGTTGGGTCCTGATTAGAGTGGATATATCCTGTATATATTAAACCATGTTTACCTTAAATAGTTTCATTGAATCAATAATATAGATATTTAAAAGGGATATAGAAATTTTTTCCTTGCATATACTTTTCAAGAAGTTTCATATTTCATATCATGCAGACATGTGCTGAAAATTACACTTTTATATGTTTAATTTCCAATTAATAGTTACTTTTATTTCTTAATATATACTCTTTGTAAATTGTTTTAATTCACTTCATGTGTTTTAGCCGTATCAAATTTTGAGGTGAAAAGCTTTTTTTAAAGGAATGATTCCTATATTAATAATTTAATAGTCTAAAAATTTAATAATATAAGTGAACAAACTGGTCACCAAAGGCGGCTAGTTAATTTCAAAATAAACCACAAGTAAAAAAATAAATCACAAAATAATTTAAAACAAAGAGACAAGAGAATTTATGAGCAAATTTAATGAAATATATATATATATATCAAAACTCAATTTTTATTAATTTTACTACGTACATAAAGATTTACAGTGATAACTGAGTAAAACAAAATTCTTTAAAAGAAAGAAAGTAACATATTAATTTTTGAATGAATAGATATTCATTGACGATATCGATAACCTTTATAATAAAATGTATACACACCATATATTTGGAGACCAGTAAATAAGATACAAGACAAATGTAAAGCAAAATAGTCAGCAAATAAACACAGTAGGGAGTAACACAACGTACATTCCTTACAGTTTTTGTATACTGTTATACAGTCTCGTATAATGAGTATCTGTGGTAATATCATAATAAAGCTTCCAAGAAGCGTGTGAGGGATATACGCCTCCATATGTGGTGATAATTCCCCAGCAACAAATTCACAAAAAAGACAAAAGATGCTGTATACGGATAACAAAACGATGAAATTTGTTCTACCGGAATAAATCTGTCTGGCACAATCACTTGGATTAAAAGAGAAATAAAAGCTGAGGAATATGAACCATGCTAGAAATGACCACAAACCGAAAACTGGAATTTCTTTTCCAGATGGATCAAGCAACATATCGTTGGCAGAAGGGCTTCACTGAAAAAAAAATAAAAATAAAATAAACATCTCAAATTATAATTTCAAAATACAAGAAAAAAAATCGATTGAAGTGTAGTTTAGTGTGCCTCCGAGTTTGTCGCCAATATGGTAACCCAAAGAAACGATTCTATAGCAACCCTAATGCTGTTTCGTTTAACATTTTTTACAGTGGTTGAGTTGTATATGAACTACAACTATTTTATGAAAAATGTTAAATTAAAAATAATAAAAATATATCAATTAAAGATTTTAATTTAGTTTTGCATAATAATTTTAAAAAATTATTGCTAATAAGACAATGTAATGTTACTTTTAATGTGAATATAGACAGAAAATGTTTATTATTTTGCAATAATTAATTGTCAGTATGCGTATTAGTTGATGTCTGAATTATTAATTTAAGACATCAATGTCTTAAATTAATCAATGTCTTAAGACAATCAATATCTTAAGACTGCAATGTAATCCCTTACACTTTTCGTAATTCTTTTTCTGATCTAACGGTTTCCTTGATTATGTCGCTAATTGTTCAAGAACGGATGTCTGCTGAAACTCAATGGCAGGAAATATTTTGAACCTGTACAATAGATGAAAGTGGGGGTGATAGTAGGCATCTAGTGGAAAAAGAATCACCATACAACTTGGGGTCCCAACGACGTTTAATAGGTGAAAATCGCAAAAATATAGAGAGTCGGAAAACTGTAACTATGAATTTTGTTTCAACTATGAATAGGTGTCTTAACCATGGTGACTTGTGTCTTAATTAACATATTCATATATATGTCTTATGTCTTAACTAACTTATTCATAGGTGTTTCAACTATGAATTTTTTTAAAGTGAAAGCACATTCTTAAAAAAAAGAAAATTATGCTGGTAACATGCGGATTTGATGATCTAGAGAGTCGTAAATTACTGAAAACGAAAAAGCAGTTTAGACCTGATATTTGCAAAAATATTAAGGCTTAGAGAAAAATAAAAGCTTGAAAATATATGGAATTTTATATTCTATAATTTGATATAAGTGTCTAGTGCGAGAAGTGGAGAGTTTTAAAAGATATTCAAGAAAAACTCAAATGGGAACCAGAAAACATCGCTATAACATAAGTACCTATGTTCGCAGAGCGCGTTGTCACATTCGAAAGACAAATTCAAAGCAAGGATAATAAGCCTTAAGTAGATGACACAAGTTAATAAAGTTGGGAAAAGAATGTTTCTTTGAAATTTAGTATCGAGAATGGTTTGATTGCTTCATTCTTCGTTCTTTCTTTTCTTTTGATTATGTACTTTTCCTTTTATCCACACAGTCCTTATGATGTTCAATGAGCTGGCTAGAAAAATTTACATACGAGATTTCTTCTCGATTACCTTGTTTCTAATCCTCGCATTCATAGGACAATTCTCTCCGCCGGGCTCATTGTCTTTTCGGCGTCTGTTTTTGCGATTTTCACTGAATAAACGTTATCTGCGAGACTTTGTTTTCTGGTAACTTTTCATCCCCTTAATGCCTATTATCCTCTCTCTGAATTTATCTTTCGAATTTGACAACGCCCTCTGCGAACATCGGCACTGATGTTGCTGCGATGTTTCCTGATGCCCATTTTAGTTTTTCTTGGATAATATTAAAATACCCCAGTCACTATTTGCACACACTTAAATCAATTTGAAAAGTATAAAATTCTTTACATTTTCAAGCTTTTATTTTTCTTCAAGTTTTAATATTTTTTTGTAGATAAGGGTTCAAAACTACTTTTTTCTTTTTCAGTAATTTACGACTCCCTAGATCTTCAAATCGGCATGTTACCTGCATGAAAATAAGTCTTTTTGAGAATGTATTTTCACCTAAAAAAATTCATTTGTTATTTTTTTAATTAATTTTTTACAATTTTAAACAGTTCTCGGACTCACTATATTTTTACAATTTTCACCTACTAAAAGTCGTTTGGGATCCTATGTTGTACGGTGATTCTTTATCCTCTTGATGTCTGCAATCACCCCACTGAATTTGTCGGTCAAATTCTACCCTGTATAATTAAATAAAATTCAAAAATAAAGAATAAAAATATAAATGTTAGTCGTTTTCCAGACTCGAACCGAAGACCTGCAAAAATCAGTGACACACCCTGCCGACCTAGCCACAAAGCACCGCACACGGAGAGCATCTGAATGGTCTAAAATTCTTATTACGACTACCTAATTCAATTTATAAATACGGTGACAATCTGGTCTAAAAAGCAAAATGCTAAGAATATAAATGAATTCTGCGCATGTGCGTGAACTTGACTCTCAAAATTTCGATTAAATATAGGAATATTTTGGAATTAAATTTTGTTTTTGAAGTACAAGATTTAGAACAATTCATAGTAACTATAGGAATAATTTAGAAAAACTTCAGAAATAAAAAAAAAAATAAAGAATAAAATATATAAATGTTAGTCGTTTTCCAGACTCGAACTGAAGACCTGAAAAAATCAGTGACACACCCTGCCGACCTAGCCACCAAGCACCGTACACGGAGAGCATCTGAATGGCCTAAAATTCTTATTACGACTGTCTAATTGAATTTTTAAATACCGTGTCAATCTGGTCAAAAAAGCAAAATGCTAAGAATATAAATGAATTTTGCGCATGTGCGTGAACTTGACTCTCAAAATTTCGATTAAATATAGGAATATTTTGGAATTAAATTTTGTTTTTGAAGTACAAGATTTAGAACAATTCATAGTAACTATAGGAATAATTTAGAAAAACTTCAGAAATAAAAAAAAAAAAAATAAAGAATAAAATATATAAATGTTAGTCGTTTTCCAGACTCGAACTGAAGACCTGAAAAAATCAGTGACACACCCTGCCGACCTAGCCACCAAGCACCGTACACGCAGAGCATCTGAATGGTCTAAAATTCTTATTACGACTGTCTAATTGAATTTTTAAATACGGTGTCAATCTGGTCAAAAAAGCACAATGCTAAGAATATAAATGAATTTTGCGCAAGTGCGTGAACTTGACTCTCAAAATTTCGATTAAATATAGGAATATTTTTCAATTAAATTTTATTCTTCAAGTACATGATTTAGAATAATTCATAGTAACTATAGGAATAATTTAGAAAAAACTTCTTAAATAAAATTAAAAAATAAAGAATAAAATTGTGCTGTCTTCAAAAACCATGCTGAGATTATTGAAAAGTAACAACAAATTGGTAGCAGAGGTCCGTGGTTCTGGTTCGTGGTAAAAGTTTCGTTAAAATTTCTAAGTGAACTGTGTGACTGAAACGAAACTGTCAAAAACGAAATTGCAAGCATGGATAAAGTAAATGTCCCTGAGCTGAATGGAACTAATTATTTCATTTGGGCATTGAAAATACATGCAGCGCTGAGTTTGAAAAGATTGAACTCTGTTATATCCGAGGTGAAACCAGATAATCTAAGTGAAAAAGATGCAGCAGAATGGAACCATAAAAATTCTGACGCCGTTGCTTACATTAAGTTATCATTGTCAGACGAATAGGCCCTACAGTTCGCAGCAGAAGAAAATGCAAAAATTCTTTGGGATAAAATAAAGTCAACATTTACGGGTCAAGCAGAAGACCGCAAAATAGATGCCGGCAATGAAGTGAAAAATCTTCAAATGAAAAATAATGAATCGGCAAACGATTATGTTGCCAGAGCAAGAGGAATTGCTACAAAATGTCATTCTTTAGGACTGGATGTCACACTTAGGGAGCTCGTTTATTATACAGTGCGCGGGCTGAA
The DNA here is from genome assembly GCF_947563725.1 of Argiope bruennichi. Taxonomy (NCBI): domain Eukaryota; kingdom Metazoa; phylum Arthropoda; class Arachnida; order Araneae; family Araneidae; genus Argiope; species Argiope bruennichi. The sequence goes on along the minus strand of NC_079159.1, from coordinate 88,880,448 downwards.
AGGAAAATTCTCTAAAGTGCGAGAAATTCTCAAAACCCAACGTGACAAGTCAATGGACGAAATATTAGAAATTTTACGTGAAGAAGAAAATACCTGTTATTCGCCGACGAGTATTCGCGCTGAAGGAATCAGTGCGGAAGTGTTTTATTCTAGAGAAAACAAAAGTTCTGGTGTAAGGCTCTGTTACATCTGCAGACGCCCAAATCATATCGCCAAGGACTGTTTTTACAGGAATAAAAAGGCTAGTAGAAGTGCTCCATGTAATGAAAATAATCAAAGGAGAAATGCACAACATAGTGCCAATCAATCAACAAAACGACGAAGTGTTAGTGATGTGTTTACTACTTCTCATCAAGAAGAAAGCCTAAGTGATAAAATATGGTTGCTGGACAGTGGAGCTTCTTGTCATATGGCCAAAGACAGTATGTGGTTTGAAAAAATAATCCCTGAAACAAGGGATATTTATTTAGCTGGTAAAGACTCTAAAATTCTGTGTGAGGGAATCGGAACAGTTAAAACAAAAACTGTAAGTATTAATCCTAGAAATTTAACAATTACTAATGTTAGCTATGTTCCTGAACTAAGATATAATTTATTCTGGGCGTCCCGGGTTCGAGTCCCGGTTTGGGCATGGTTGTTCTTCTGTTGTTCTATCTGTGAGATGTGTGAATGTGCCCTCCTGTAAAAAGGGGTTGTGCAAGCGAATGAGTGATGCGTGAGTAGCAAAGTCGTACTCTTGGCCCTAGTTGGCGCTGCTATATAAAATAAGAGACGTCCCCCACAGGCTTAAATCGCTGTATTCGTAACAGCGGGTTTGTCAGTGGCAAGTGCCATAAGAAACAAACAAACAAACAAACAAGATATAATTTATTGTCAGTAACTTGTTTGATGGATAAGGGTTGTAAAATTAAATCGAATAATAATTGTATGTTGATTTTTGATAAAGATAATAATCTAGTTGCTAAAGCATTTAAAAATAACAATAGATTAGAATTATATTTGGAACCATTGTATAATTCAGAGTGTTATTTTTCTAAACAATCCACTAGTAATTATGAGATTTGGCATTACAGATTATGTCATTTAAATCCTAAATATATGCGTAAAATGAAAGATTATATTGATATTAATGATATAAATGATTTTAGATGTGAAACTTGTGACATAAGTAAGATAACCAGAAAAACTCATCCTAATGTTGATGTAAATCAAAGTTCTGAAATTCTTGAATTGATTCATGCTGATCTGTGTGGTCCTATTAAACCTGAATCATTAGGTGGCGCAAAATATTTCATGATATTGGTGGATGATTTTTCTGGCATGTATTTTACTTATTTCTTAAAAAATAAAAATGAAGTGTTTAATATATTTTCACAATTTAAAGCCAAATATGAAAATTTAACCGATAAAAGAATTAAAAAATTGACAATGGCTTAGAATTTGTAAATGAACAACTTGATACTTATCTTGCTAATTCAGGAATATTTCATGAAAAAACTATTCCGTACAATAGTGAAAGTAACGGTAAAGCTGAAAGGGCGAACCGCATTCTTTTAGAAAGGGCTAGATCTTTGTTATATGAAAGTGAGCTTCCATTAAACTTTTGGGCCGAAGCCATTAATTGTAGCACCCAAGTGTCTAATGTAACCCCACGTAAAGGAAAAGAAAAAATACCCCTTGAAATTTGGACAAGTAGAAAACCGAAATTAAATTATCTTAAAAAATACGGCTGTGTGGCTTATTTTCACGTTCCGAAAGTAATGAGAAATAAATTTGAAGTTCCAGGGAAACGTGGTATAATGCTAGGATATGCTAGAGAAAGAAAAGGTTATCGAATTTATGACATCAAAAGTCGAAAAATAATAGAAGAGAGATCAGTTAAATTCAATGAATCTTTAAAAGGTAGTACGTATTTGGGGAAAACGAAAGCAGAAACTTGGGATATTAATTCACTTCTTGAAACTTCTCCAGCGGCATGCGAGATAAATCAAAAAACAAAAAGTGAAATATCTAGTTTAGAAATTCCTGATGAATCGGCAGAGGATGAGAATAGTGATTCATCAATTCTATACCATAGTAGAACTTCGCGTCAGACAGACGCCGCTATAGGGGATGAAAACGAAACACCAGATGTTGAATCAAGTAGTAATAATATTGTAAATCAGATTCATGTCAGACTTTCGGAAAGTCTCAAATCTAAAATGTCAGCTAATGTAGTTTATAACATTCCGAATACATACTTAGAGGCAAAACATAGTGCTGATTGGAAGAACTGGGAAAGAGCAATGAAAAATGAATTGGATTCGTTAAATAAACATGAAGTTTGGGAAATAGTAAATAAGCCTGCAAAAACAAAATTAATAAAAAGTAAATGGGTATATTCTTTAAAACAAGGTAACTCTGGTGAAACAAAATATAAAGCGAGACTTGCAGCAGCAGGTTTTAATCAAATAAAAAATAAAGATTTTTCCGAGTCTTATTCACCCGTTGTGAACATCGAATCTTTCAGAATGTTAATGGCACTTGCATCTAAATTAAATTTATTTTTTAAGTTCTTTGATGTTAAAACTGCATATTTATATAGTGATATTGAAGAAACTGTTTATATGTTACCTCCACCTGGTTATGAAAAATTAATTGGAGATGAAAAAGTTTGTAAGTTGCAAAAGAGTATCCATGGCTTACCACAATCTGGTAGAAACTGGTATATGACTATAAAAGGTGAATTAGAAAAATTAGGATTGATGCAACTGGCCTCTGACAATTGTGTATTCATTAAAACTGTTGGTAAAAATATTTTTATATTATGTATGTATGTAGATGATTTAGCAATTTTTTCTAATAATGATGAAATGTATCAAGAGATTGTAAATAGCATCAAAAGCATATTTGAATTACAAGAGAACAAAACCGGTAAATTTTTAAGTATAGAAATTGTAAAACATGAAAATGGTATTGGTCTGTGTCAATTTGAATATATTGAATCATTATTGGTTAAACATAATCTAGAAAAATGTAAAAGTGTTAAAACTCCAATTGTAAAAGGAGAAGATAAGAGTTTCCCTTCCACAAATGAACTGGTTGACATCACGATGTATCAAGAATTAATTGGTGAACTTTTATATTTAGCTAATAGAACGCGGCCTGATTTATCATTTGTAACAACATATTTGTCACAATTTAATCATAAACCAGAAAAAAGGCACTATAATTTAGTTAAAAGAGTTCTAAGATATTTAATGGGTTCATAAGATAAAAAATTGTTTTATGACAGTAAGTTTGGTTTTCTTAATGCAAGTTCTGATGCTAGTTGGGGGAATGCAGAAAATGGCAAATCATTTTCTGGTGGTGTAATTAAATTAGGCAATTCATTAATTTCATGGAAATGTCATAAACAAAAAAGTGTCAGTCTGTCAACATGTGAAGCTGAGTTATTTGCTATTTCTGAAATATGTAAAGACATTATTTGGACTGTAAACTTATTAACTGAGTTAAACTGTAAACAATTTATAAATAATGCTGTAACCTTAAATTCAGATAGTCAAGCAGCAATTCAGTGGATTAAGTGCACCAGGTCTTCAAATAAATCAAGACATATGAATTTACGTTTTCATTTTGAGAAAGATTTGTTGAAAGATAATGTAATTAAATTAGAATATGTTCAAACAGAATGTTTAATTGTAGATTTTCTTACAAAAGCTGTTAGTGAAGAAAAACTGAAGTATTCTGTGAAAAATATTTCGTTAATTTCTTAATTTTTGTATGTACATATAATTTTTTGTATTGTTGTGTGCATTTAATTTTTATGTGTATTATAAATGCTCGAAAAATGTCACTCGCAGGAGGGGTGTGTTGGGATGAAGCGAGCGGACTATTTTTCTCGCGTAGGAATATCTGTGTGACTCCGCTTCTGGCGCTTCGTTCCGGCACCTTTCCTCCCGCGAACAAGATGCTGTGTGCTTAATTGTAAATACCTGTGTTTTTTTCTTTTCGTTTTCTATGTCCAATAAATGTGCTGTCTTCAAAAACCATGCTGAGATTATTGAAAAGTAACAACAAAAATATATAAATGTTAGTCGTTTTCCAGACTCGAACCGAAGACCTGAAAAAATCAGTAACACACCCTGCCGACCTAGCAACCAAGCACCGTACACAGAGAGCACCTGAATGGTCTAAAATTCTTATTACGACTACCTAATTCAATTTATAAATACGGTGACAATCTGGTCTAAAACGCACAATGCTAAAAATATAAATGAATTCTACGCATGTGCGTGAACTTGACTCTCAAAATTTCGATTAAATATAGGAATATTTTGGAATTAAATTTTATTTTTGAAGTACATAATTTAGAATAATTCATAGTAACTATAGGAATAATTTAGAAAAAACTTCTTAAATAAAATTAAAAAATAAAGAATAAAATAAATAAATGTTAGTCGTTTTCCAGACTCGAACTGAAGACCTGCAAAAATTAGTGACACACCCTGCCGATCTAGCCACAAAGCACCTTACACGGAGAGCATCTCAATGGTCTGAAATTCTTATAACGACTACCTAATTCAATTTATAAATACGGTGACAATCTGGTCTAAAATGCAGAATGTTAAGAATTGGAATGAATTCTGCGCATGTGCGTGAATTTGACTCTCAAAATTTCGATTAAATATAGGAATATTTTGGAATTAAATTTTATTTTTGAAGTACATAATTTAGAATAATTCATAGTAACTATAGGAATAATTTAGAAAAAACTTCTTAAATAAAATTAAAAAATAAAGAATAAAATATATAAATGTTAGTCGTTTTCCAGACTCGAACTGAAGATCTGCAAAAATCAGTGACACACCCTGCCAACCCAGCCACCAAGCACCGGACACGGTGAGCATCTGAATGGCCTAAAATTCTTATTACGACTGTCTAATTAAATTTTTAAATACGGTGACAATCTGGTCTAAAACGCACAATGCTAAGAATAGGAATCAATTCTGCGCATTTGCTTGAACTTGACTCTCAAAATTTCGATTAAATATAGGAATATTTTGGAATTAAATTTTATTTTTGAAGTAAGAGATTTAGAACAATTCATAGTAACTATAGGAATAATTTAGAAAAACAGCTTAAATAAAACTAAAAAAAAAAAAAAGAAGAAGAAGAAATATAAATATTTGTCGTTTTCCTGACTCGAAATGACGACTTGCAAAAATCAGTGACACACCCTGCTGACCTAGCCACCAAGCACCGTACACGGAGAGCATCTGAATGGCCTAAAAATCTTATTACGACTGTCTAATTCAATTTTTAAATACGGTGACAATCTGGTTTAAAATGCACAATGCTAAGAATATAAATGAATTCTGCGCATGTGCGTGAACTTGACTCTCAAAACTTCGATTAAATATAGGAATATTTTAGAATTAAATTTTATTTTTTAAGTAAAAATTTAGAATAATTCATAGTAACTATAGGAATAATTTAGAAAAAACTTCTTAAACAAAATTAAAAAATAAAGAATAAAATATATAAATGTTAGTCGTTTTCCAGACTCGAACTGAAGACCTGCAAAAATCAGTGAAACACCCGGCCGACCTAGCCACCAAGCACCGTACACGGTTAGCATCTGAATGGCCTAAAATTCTTATTACGACTGTCTAATTAAATTTTTAAATACGGTGACAATCTGGTCTAAAATACACAATGCTAAGAATATAAATGAATTCTGCGTATGTGCGTGAACTTGGCTCTCAAAATTTCGATTAAATAAAGGAATATTTTGGAATTAAATTTTATTTTTGAAGTACAACATTTAGAACAATTCATAGTAACTATAGGAATAATTTAGAAAAACTTCTTAAATAAAATTAAAAAATAAAGAATAAAATGTATAAATGTTAAATGTATAAATTTTTTATAATTAAAAAATAAAGAATAATAAATATAAATATTTGTCGTTTTACAGACTCGAACTGAAGACCTGCAAAAATCAGTGACACACCATGCCGACCTAGCCACCAAGCACCGCACACGGAGAGCATCTGAATGGCCTAAAATTCTTATTACGACTGTCTAATTGAATTTTTAAACACGGTGACAATCTGGTCAATAAAGCTTGAATATAAAGCTAAGAATATAAATGAATTCTGCGCATGTGCGTGAAATTGACTCTCAAAATTTCGATTAAATATAGGAATATTTGGAATTAAATTTTATTTTTGAAGTACAAGATTTAGAACAATTCATAGTAACTATAGGAATAATTTAGAAAAACAGCTTAGTAAAACTAAAAAAAAATAATAATGAATATAAATATTTGTCGTTTTCCAGACTCGAGCTGAAGACCTGCAAAAATCACTGACACACCCTGCCGACCTAGCCACCAAGCACCGCACACGGAGAGCATCTGAAAGGTCTAAAATTCTTATTACGACTACCTAATTCAATTTATAAACACGGTGACAATCTGGTCTAAAATGCACAATGCTAAGAATAGGAATGAATTCTGCGCAAGTGCGTGAAACTGACTCTAAAAATTTCGATTAAATATAGGAATATTTTGGAATTAAATTTTATTTTTGAAGTACATGATTTAGAATAATTCATAGTAACTGTAGAAATAATTTAGGAAAAACTTCTTAATAAAAATTAAAAAATAAAGAATAATAAATATAAATGTTAGTCGTTTTCAAGACTCGAACTGAAGACCTGCAAAAATCAGTGACAAACCCTGCCGACCTAGCCTCCAAGCACCGTACACGGAGAGCATCTGAATGGCCTAAAATTCTTATTACGACTGTCTAATTGAATTTTTAAATACGGTGTCAATCTGGTCAAAAAAGTGCAATGCTAAGAATATTAATGAATTCTGCGCATGTGCTTGAAATTGACTCTCAAAAATTCGATTAAATATACGAATATTTTGGAATTAAATTTTATTTTTGAAGAACATGATTTAGAATAATTCATAGTAACTGTAGGAATAATTTAGGAAAAACTTCATAAAAAAAATTAAAAAATAAAGAATAAAATATATAAATGTTAGTCGTTTTCAAGACTCGAACTGAAGACCTGCAAAAATCAGTGACACACCATGCCGACCTAGCCACCAAGCACAGTGCACGGAGAGCATCTGAATGGCCTAAAATTCTTATTACGACTGTCTAATTGAATTTTTAAATACTGTGTCAATCTGGTCAAAAAAGCGCAATGCTAAGAATAGGAATGAATTCTGTGCTTTTGCGTGAAATTGACTCTCAAAAATTCGATTAAATATACGAATATTTTGGAATTAAATTTTATTTCTTAAGTACAAGATTTAGAACAATTCATAGTAACTATAGGAATAATTTAGAAAAACAGCTTAGTAAAACTGAAAAAAAATAATAATAAATATAAATATTTGTCGTTTTCCATACTCGAACTGAAGACCTGCAAAAATCAGTGACACACCCTGCCGACCTAGCCACCAAGCACCGCACACGGACAGCATCTGAATGGTCTAAAATTCTTATTACGACTACCTAATTCAATTTATAAACACGGTGACAATCTGGTCTAAAATGCACAATGCTAAGAATAGGAATGAATTCTGCGCAAGTGTTTGAAATTGACTCTCAAAATTTCGATTAAATATAGGAATATTTTGGAATTAAATTTTATTTTTGAAGTACATGATTTAGAATAATTCATAGTAACTGTAGGAATAATTTAGGAAAAACTTCTTAAAAAAAATTAAAAAATAAAGAATAAAATATACAAATGTTAGTCGTTTTCAAGACTCGAACTGAAGACCAGCAAAAATCAGTGACAAACTCTGCCGACCTAGCCACCAAGCACCGTACACGGAGAGTATCTGAATGGCCTAAAATTCTTATTACGACTGTCTAATTGAATTTTTAAATACGGTGTCAATCTGGTCAAAAAAGCGCAATACTAAGAATAGGAATGAATTCTCCGCATGTGCGTGAAATTGACTCTCAAAAATTCGATTAAATATAGGAATATTTGGAATTAAATTTTATTTTTGAAGTACAAGATTTAGAACAATTCATAGTAACTATAGGAATAATTTAGAAAAACAGCTTAGTAAAACTAAAAAAAAATAATAATAAATATAAATATTTGTCGTTTTCCAGACTCGAACTGAAGACCTGCAAAAATCAGTGACACACCCTGCCGACCTAGCCACCAAGCACCGCACACGGAGAGCATCTAAATGGTCTAAAATTCTTATTACGACTACCTAATTGAATTTATAAACACGGTGACAATCTGGTCTAAAATGCACAATGCTAAGAATAGGAATGAATTCTGCGCATGTGCGTGAAATTGACTCTCAAAATTTCGATTAAATATAGGAATATTTTGGAATTAAATTTTATTTTTGAAGTACATGATTTAGAATAATTCATAGTAACTGTAGGAATAATTTAGGAAAAACTTCTTAAAAAAATTAAAAAATAAAGAATAAAATATATAAATGTTAGTCGTTTTCAAGACTCGAACTGAAGACCTGCAAAAATCAGTGACAAACCCTGCCGACCTAGCCTCCAAGCACCGTACACGGAGAGCATCTGAATGGCCTAAAATTCTTATTACGACTGTCTAATTGAATTTTTAAATACGGTGTCAATCTGGTCAAAAAAGTGCAATGCTAAGAATATTAATGAATTCTGCGCATGTGCTTGAAATTGACTCTCAAAAATTCGATTAAATATACGAATATTTTGGAATTAAATTTTATTTTTGAAGAACATGATTTAGAATAATTCATAGTAACTGTAGGAATAATTTAGGAAAAACTTCTTAAAAAAAATTAAAAAATAAAGAATAAAATATATAAATGTTAGTCGTTTTCAAGACTCGAACTGAAGACCTGCAAAAATCAGTGACACACCATGCCGACCTAGCCACCAAGCACCGCAAACGGACAGCATCTGAATGGTCTAAAATTCTTATTACGACTACCTAATTCAATTTATAAACACGGTGTCAATCTGGTCTAAAATGCACAATGCTAAGAATAGGAATGAATTCTGCGCAAGTGCGTGAAATTGACTCTCAAAATTTCGATTAAATATAGGAATATTTTGGAATTAAATTTTATTTTTGAAGTACATGATTTAGAATAATTCATAGTAACTGTAGGAATAATTTAGGAAAATTTTCTTAAAAAAATTAAAAAATAAAGAATAAAATATATAAATGTTAGTCGTTTTCAAGACTCGAACTGAAGACCTGCAAAAATCAGCGACAAACCCTGCCGAACTAGCCAACAAGCACCGTACACGGAGAGCATCTGAATGGTCTAAAATTCTTATTACGACTACCTATTTCAATTTATAAACACGGTGACAATCTGGTCTAAAATGGACAATGCTAAGAATAGGAATGAATTCTGCGCATGTGCGTGAAATTGACTCTCAAAATTTCGATTAACTATAGGAATATTTTGGAATTAAATTTTATTTTTGAAGTACATGATTTAGAATAATTCATAGTAACTGTAGGAATAATTTAGGAAAAACTTCTAAAAAAAAATTAAAAAATAAAGAATAAAATATATAAATGTTAGTTGTTTTTAAGACTCGAACTGAAGACCTGCAAAAATCAGTGAAACACCCGGCCGACCTAGCCACCAAGCACCGTACACGGTTAGCATCTGAATGGCCTAAAATTCTTATTACGACTGTCTAATTAAATTTTTAAATACGGTGACAATCTGGTCTAAAATACACAATGCTAAGAATATAAATGAATTCTGCGTATGTGCGTGAACTTGGCTCTCAAAATTTCGATTAAATAAAGGAATATTTTGGAATTAAATTTTATTTTTGAAGTACAACATTTAGAACAATTCATAGTAACTATAGGAATAATTTAGAAAAACTTCTTAAATAAAATTAAAAAATAAAGAATAAAATGTATAAATGTTAGTCGTTTTCCAGACTCGAACTGAAGACCTGCAAAAATCAGTGACACACCCTGCCGACCTAACCACCAAGCACCACACACGGCGAGCATCTGAATGGTCTAGATTTCTTATTACGACTACCTAAATCAATTTATAAACACGGTGAAAATCTGGTCTAAAATGCACAATGCTAAGAATAGGAATGAATTCTGCGCATGTGCGTGAAATTGACTCTCAAAATTTCGATTAAATATAGGAATATTTTGGAATTAAATTTTATTTTTGAAGTACATGATTTAGAATAATTCATAGTAACTGTAGAAATAATTTAGGAAAAACTTCTTAATAAAAATTAAAAAATAAAGAATAATAAATATAAATATTTGTCGTTTTACAGACTCGAACTGAAGACCTGCAAAAATCAGTGACACACCATGCCGACCTAGCCACCAAGCACCGCACACGGAGAGCATCTGAATGGCCTAAAATTCTTATTACGACTGTCTAATTGAATTTTTAAACACGGTGACAATCTGGTCAATAAAGCGCAATGCTAAGAATATAAATGAATTCTGCGCATGTGCGTGAAATTGACTCTCAAAATTTCGATTAAATATAGGAATATTTGGAATTAAATTTTATTTTTGAAGTACAAGATTTAGAACAATTCATAGTAACTATAGGAATAATTTAGAAAAACAGCTTAGTAAAACTAAAAAAAAATAATAATGAATATAAATATTTGTCGTTTTCCAGACTCGAGCTGAAGACCTGCAAAAATCAGTGACACACCCTGCCGACCTAGCCACCAAGCACCGCACACGGAGAGCATCTGAAAGGTCTAAAATTCTTATTACGACTACCTAATTCAATTTATAAACACGGTGACAATCTGGTCTAAAATGCACAATGCTAAGAATAGGAATGAATTCTGCGCAAGTGCGTGAAACTGACTCTCAAAATTTCGATTAAATATAGGAATATTTTGGAATTAAATTTTATTTTTGAAGTACATGATTTAGAATAATTCATAGTAACTGTAGGAATAATTTAGGAAAAACTTCTTAAAAAAATTAAAAAATAAAGAATAAAATATATAAATGTTAGTCGTTTTCAAGACTCGAACTGAAGACCTGCAAAAATCAGTGACAAACCCTGCCGACCTAGCCTCCAAGCACCGCACACGGAGAGCATCTAAATGGTCTAAAATTCTTATTACGACTACCTAATTGAATTTATAAACACGGTGACAATCTGGTCAAAAATGCACAATGCTAAGAATAGGAATGAATTCTGCGCATGTGCGTGAAATTGACTCTCAAAATTTCGATTAAATATAGGAATATTTTGGAATTAAATTTTATTTTTGAAGTACATGATTTAGAATAATTCATAGTAACTGTAGGAATAATTTAGGAAAAACTTCTTAAAAAAATTAAAAAATAAAGAATAAAATATATAAATGTTAGTCGTTTTCAAGACTCGAACTGAAGACCTGCAAAAATCAGTGACACACCATGCCGACCTAGCCACCAAGCACAGTGCACGGAGAGCATCTGAATGGCCTAAAATTCTTATTACGACTGTCTAATTGAATTTTTAAATACTGTGTCAATCTGGTCAAAAAAGCGCAATGCTAAGAATAGGAATGAATTCTGTGCTTTTGCGTGAAATTGACTCTCAAAAATTCGATTAAATATATGAATATTTTGGAATTAAATTTTATTTCTTAAGTACAAGATTTAGAACAATTCATAGTAACTATAGGAATAATTTAGAAAAACAGCTTAGTAAAACTGAAAAAAAATAATAATAAATATAAATATTTGTCGTTTTCCATACTCGAACGGAAGACCTGCAAAAATCAGTGACACACCCTGCCGACCTAGCCACCAAGCACCGCACACGGACAGCATCTGAAAGGTCTAAAATTCTTATTACGACTACCTAATTCAATTTATAAACACGGTGTCAAACTGGTCTAAAATGCACAATGCTAAGAATAGGAATGAATTCTGCGCAAGTGCGTGAAATTGACTCTCAAAATTTCGATTAAATATAGGAATATTTTGGAATTAAATTTTATTTTTGAAGTACATGATTTAGAATAATTCATAGTAACTGTAGGAATAATTTAGGAAAATTTTCTTAAAAAAATTAAAAAATAAAGAATAAAATATATAAATGTTAGTCGTTTTCAAGACTCGAACTGAAGACCTGCAAAAATCAGCGACAAACCCTGCCGAACTAGCCAACAAGCACCGTACACGGAGAGCATCTGAATGGTCTAAAATTCTTATTACGACTACCTAATTCAATTTATAAACACGGTGACAATCTGGTCTAAAATGGACAATGTTAAGAATAGGAATGAATTCTGCGCATGTGCGTGAAATTGACTCTCAAAATTTCGATTAACTATAGGAATATTTTGGAATTAAATTTTATTTTTGAAGTACATGATTTAGAATAATTCATAGTAACTGTAGGAATAATTTAGGAAAAACTTCTAAAAAAAAAATTAAAAAATAAAGAATAAAATATATAAATGTTAGTTGTTTTTAAGACTCGAACTGAAGACTTGCAAAAATCAGTGACAAACCATGCCGACCTAGCCACCAAGCACCGTGCACGGAGAGCATCTGAATGGCCTAAAATTCTTATTACGACTGTCTAATTGAATTTTTAAATACGGTGTCAATCTGGTGAAAAAACCGCAATGCTAATAATATAAATGAATTCTGCGCATGTGCGTGAACTTGACTCTCAAAATTTCGATTAAATATAGGAATATTTGGAATTAAATTTTATTTTTGAAGTACATGATTTAGAATAATTCATTGTAACTATAGGAATAATTTAGAAAAACTTCTTAAATAAAATTAAAAAATAAATAATAAAATGTATAAATGTTAGTCGTTTTCCAGACTCGAACAGAAGACCTGCAAAAATCAGTGACACACCCTCCCGACCTAGCCACCAAGCACCGCACACGGAGAGCATCTGAATGGTCTAAAATTCTTATTACGACTACCTAATTCAATTTATAAACACGATGACAATCTGGTCTAAAATGCACAATGCTAAGAATAGGAATGAATTCTGCGCATGTGCGTGAAATTGACTCTCAAAACTTCGATTAAATATAGGAATATTTTAGAATTAAATTTTATTTTTTAAGTAAAAATTTAGAATAATTCATAGTAACTATAGGAATAATTTAGAAAAAACTTCTTAAACAAAATTAAAAAATAAAGAATAAAATATATAAATGTTAGTCGTTTTCCAGACTCGAACTGAAGACCTGCAAAAATCAGTGACACACCCGGCCGACCTAGCCACCAAGCACCGTACACGGTTAGCATCTGAATGGCCTAAAATTCTTATTACGACAGTCTAATTAAGTTTTTAAATACGGTGACAATCTGGTCTAAAATACACAATGCTAAGAATATAAATGAATTCTGCGTATGTGCGTGAACTTGGCTCTGAAAATTTCGATTAAGTAAAGGAATATTTTGGAATTAAATTTTATTTCTTAAGTACAAGATTTAGAACAATTCATAGTAACTATAGGAATAATTTAGAAAAACAGCTTAGTAAAACTGAAAAAAAATAATAATAAATATAAATATTTGTCGTTTTCCATACTCGAACTGAAGACCTGCAAAAATCAGTGACACACCCTGCCGACCTAGCCACCAAGCACCGCACACGGACAGCATCTGAATGGTCTAAAATTCTTATTACGACTACCTAATTCAATTTATAAACACGGTGACAATCTGGTCTAAAATGCACAATGCTAAGAATAGGAATGAATTCTGCGCAAGTGTTTGTAATTGACTCTCAAAATTTCGATTAAATATAGGAATATTTTGGAATTAAATTTTATTTTTGAAGTACATGATTTAGAATAATTCATAGTAACTGTAGGAATAATTTAGGAAAAACTTCTTAAAAAAAATTAAAAAATAAAGAATAAAATATACAAATGTTAGTCGTTTTCAAGACTCGAACTGAAGACCTGCAAAAATCAGTGACACACCCTGCCGACCTAGCCACCAAGCACCGCACACGGAGAGCATCTAAATGGTCTAAAATTCTTATTACGACTACCTAATTGAATTTATAAACACGGTGACAATCTGGTCTAAAATGCACAATGCTAAGAATAGGAATGAATTCTGCGCATGTGCGTGAAATTGACTCTCAAAATTTCGATTAAATATAGGAATATTTTGGAATTAAATTTTATTTTTGAAGTACATGATTTAGAATAATTCATAGTAACTGTAGGAATAATTTAGGAAAAACTTCTTAAAAAAATTAAAAAATAAAGAATAAAATATATAAATGTTAGTCGTTTTCAAGACTCGAACTGAAGACCTGCAAAAATCAGTGACAAACCCTGCCGACCTAGCCTCCAAGCACCGTACACGGAGAGCATCTGAATGGCCTAAAATTCTTATTACGACTGTCTAATTGAATTTTTAAATACGGTGTCAATCTGGTCAAAAAAGTGCAATGCTAAGAATAGGAATGAATTCTGCGCATGTGCGTGAAATTGACTCTCAAAATTTCGATTAAATATAGGAATATTTTGGAATTAAATTTTATTTTTGAAGTACATGATTTAGAATAATTCATAGTAACTGTAGGAATAATTTAGGAAAAACTTCTTAAAAAAATTAAAAAATAAAGAATAAAATATATAAATGTTAGTCGTTTTCAAGACTCGAACTGAAGACCTGCAAAAATCAGTGACACACCATGCCGACCTAGCCACCAAGCACAGTGCACGGAGAGCATCTGAATGGCCTAAAATTCTTATTACGACTGTCTAATTGAATTTTTAAATACTGTGTCAATCTGGTCAAAAAAGCGCAATGCTAAGAATAGGAATGAATTCTGTGCTTTTGCGTGAAATTGACTCTCAAAAATTCGATTAAATATATGAATATTTTGGAATTAAATTTTATTTCTTAAGTACAAGATTTAGAACAATTCATAGTAACTATAGGAATAATTTAGAAAAACAGCTTAGTAAAACTGAAAAAAAATAATAATAAATATAAATATTTGTCGTTTTCCATACTCGAACGGAAGACCTGCAAAAATCAGTGACACACCCTGCCGACCTAGCCACCAAGCACCGCACACGGGCAGCATCTGAAAGGTCTAAAATTCTTATTACGACTACCTAATTCAATTTATAAACACGGTGTCAAACTGGTCTAAAATGCACAATGCTAAGAATAGGAATGAATTCTGCGCAAGTGCGTGAAATTGACTCTCAAAATTTCGATTAAATATAGGAATATTTTGGAATTAAATTTTATTTTTGAAGTACATGATTTAGAATAATTCATAGTAACTGTAGGAATAATTTAGGAAAATTTTCTTAAAAAAATTAAAAAATAAAGAATAAAATATATAAATGTTAGTCGTTTTCAAGACTCGAACTGAAGACCTGCAAAAATCAGCGACAAACCCTGCCGAACTAGCCAACAAGCACCGTACACGGAGAGCATCTGAATGGTCTAAAATTCTTATTACGACTACCTAATTCAATTTATAAACACGGTGACAATCTGGTCTAAAATGGACAATGTTAAGAATAGGAATGAATTCTGCGCATGTGCGTGAAATTGACTCTCAAAATTTCGATTAACTATAGGAATATTTTGGAATTAAATTTTATTTTTGAAGTACATGATTTAGAATAATTCATAGTAACTGTAGGAATAATTTAGGAAAAACTTCTAAAAAAAAAATTAAAAAATAAAGAATAAAATATATAAATGTTAGTTGTTTTTAAGACTCGAACTGAAGACTTGCAAAAATCAGTGACAAACCATGCCGACCTAGCCACCAAGCACCGTGCACGGAGAGCATCTGAATGGCCTAAAATTCTTATTACGACTGTCTAATTGAATTTTTAAATACGGTGTCAATCTGGTGAAAAAACCGCAATGCTAATAATATAAATGAATTCTGCGCATGTGCGTGAACTTGACTCTCAAAATTTCGATTAAATATAGGAATATTTGGAATTAAATTTTATTTTTGAAGTACATGATTTAGAATAATTCATTGTAACTATAGGAATAATTTAGAAAAACTTCTTAAATAAAATTAAAAAATAAATAATAAAATGTATAAATGTTAGTCGTTTTCCAGACTCGAACAGAAGACCTGCAAAAATCAGTGACACACCCTCCCGACCTAGCCACCAAGCACCGCACACGGAGAGCATCTGAATGGTCTAAAATTCTTATTACGACTACCTAATTCAATTTATAAACACGATGACAATCTGGTCTAAAATGCACAATGCTAAGAATAGGAATGAATTCTGCGCATGTGCGTGAAATTGACTCTCAAAACTTCGATTAAATATAGGAATATTTTAGAATTAAATTTTATTTTTTAAGTAAAAATTTAGAATAATTCATAGTAACTATAGGAATAATTTAGAAAAAACTTCTTAAACAAAATTAAAAAATAAAGAATAAAATATATAAATGTTAGTCGTTTTCCAGACTCGAACTGAAGACCTGCAAAAATCAGTGACACACCCGGCCGACCTAGCCACCAAGCACCGTACACGGTTAGCATCTGAATGGCCTAAAATTCTTATTACGACAGTCTAATTAAATTTTTAAATACGGTGACAATCTGGTCTAAAATACACAATGCTAAGAATATAAATGAATTCTGCGTATGTGCGTGAACTTGGCTCTGAAAATTTCGATTAAGTAAAGGAATATTTTGAAATTAAATTTTATTTCTTAAGTACAAGATTTAGAACAATTCATAGTAACTATAGGAATAATTTAGAAAAACAGCTTAGTAAAACTGAAAAAAAATAATAATAAAAATAAATATTTGTCGTTTTCCATACTCGAACTGAAGACCTGCAAAAATCAGTGACACACCCTGCCGACCTAGCCACCAAGCACCGCACACGGACAGCATCTGAATGGTCTAAAATTCTTATTACGACTACCTAATTCAATTTATAAACACGGTGACAATCTGGTCTAAAATGCACAATGCTAAGAATAGGAATGAATTCTGCGCAAGTGTTTGTAATTGACTCTCAAAATTTCGATTAAATATAGGAATATTTTGGAATTAAATTTTATTTTTGAAGTACATGATTTAGAATAATTCATAGTAACTGTAGGAATAATTTAGGAAAAACTTCTTAAAAAAAATTAAAAAATAAAGAATAAAATATACAAATGTTAGTCGTTTTCAAGACTCGAACTGAAGACCTGCAAAAATCAGTGACACACCCTGCCGACCTAGCCACCAAGCACCGCACACGGAGAGCATCTAAATGGTCTAAAATTCTTATTACGACTACCTAATTGAATTTATAAACACGGTGACAATCTGGTCTAAAATGCACAATGCTAAGAATAGGAATGAATTCTGCGCATGTGCGTGAAATTGACTCTCAAAATTTCGATTAAATATAGGAATATTTTGGAATTAAATTTTATTTTTGAAGTACATGATTTAGAATAATTCATAGTAACTGTAGGAATAATTTAGGAAAAACTTCTTAAAAAAATTAAAAAATAAAGAATAAAATATATAAATGTTAGTCGTTTTCAAGACTCGAACTGAAGACCTGCAAAAATCAGTGACAAACCCTGCCGACCTAGCCTCCAAGCACCGTACACGGAGAGCATCTGAATGGCCTAAAATTCTTATTACGACTGTCTAATTGAATTTTTAAATACGGTGTCAATCTGGTCAAAAAAGTGCAATGCTAAGAATAGGAATGAATTCTGCGCATGTGCGTGAAATTGACTCTCAAAATTTCGATTAAATATAGGAATATTTTGGAATTAAATTTTATTTTTGAAGTACATGATTTAGAATAATTCATAGTAACTGTAGGAATAATTTAGGAAAAACTTCTTAAAAAAATTAAAAAATAAAGAATAAAATATATAAATGTTAGTCGTTTTCAAGACTCGAACTGAAGACCTGCAAAAATCAGTGACACACCATGCCGACCTAGCCACCAAGCACAGTGCACGGAGAGCATCTGAATGGCCTAAAATTCTTATTACGACTGTCTAATTGAATTTTTAAATACTGTGTCAATCTGGTCAAAAAAGCGCAATGCTAAGAATAGGAATGAATTCTGTGCTTTTGCGTGAAATTGACTCTCAAAAATTCGATTAAATATATGAATATTTTGGAATTAAATTTTATTTCTTAAGTACAAGATTTAGAACAATTCATAGTAACTATAGGAATAATTTAGAAAAACAGCTTAGTAAAACTGAAAAAAAATAATAATAAATATAAATATTTGTCGTTTTCCATACTCGAACGGAAGACCTGCAAAAATCAGTGACACACCCTGCCGACCTAGCCACCAAGCACCGCACACGGACAGCATCTGAAAGGTCTAAAATTCTTATTACGACTACCTAATTCAATTTATAAACACGGTGTCAAACTGGTCTAAAATGCACAATGCTAAGAATAGGAATGAATTCTGCGCAAGTGCGTGAAATTGACTCTCAAAATTTCGATTAAATATAGGAATATTTTGGAATTAAATTTTATTTTTGAAGTACATGATTTAGAATAATTCATAGTAACTGTAGGAATAATTTAGGAAAATTTTCTTAAAAAAATTAAAAAATAAAGAATAAAATATATAAATGTTAGTCGTTTTCAAGACTCGAACTGAAGACCTGCAAAAATCAGCGACAAACCCTGCCGAACTAGCCAACAAGCACCGTACACGGAGAGCATCTGAATGGTCTAAAATTCTTATTACGACTACCTAATTCAATTTATAAACACGGTGACAATCTGGTCTAAAATGGACAATGTTAAGAATAGGAATGAATTCTGCGCATGTGCGTGAAATTGACTCTCAAAATTTCGATTAACTATAGGAATATTTTGGAATTAAATTTTATTTTTGAAGTACATGATTTAGAATAATTCATAGTAACTGTAGGAATAATTTAGGAAAAACTTCTAAAAAAAAATTAAAAAATAAAGAATAAAATATATAAATGTTAGTTGTTTTTAAGACTCGAACTGAAGACTTGCAAAAATCAGTGACAAACCATGCCGACCTAGCCACCAAGCACCGTGCACGGAGAGCATCTGAATGGCCTAAAATTCTTATTACGACTGTCTAATTGAATTTTTAAATACGGTGTCAATCTGGTGAAAAAACCGCAATGCTAATAATATAAATGAATTCTGCGCATGTGCGTGAACTTGACTCTCAAAATTTCGATTAAATATAGGAATATTTGGAATTAAATTTTATTTTTGAAGTACATGATTTAGAATAATTCATTGTAACTATAGGAATAATTTAGAAAAACTTCTTAAATAAAATTAAAAAATAAATAATAAAATGTATAAATGTTAGTCGTTTTCCAGACTCGAACAGAAGACCTGCAAAAATCAGTGACACACCCTCCCGACCTAGCCACCAAGCACCGCACACGGAGAGCATCTGAATGGTCTAAAATTCTTATTACGACTACCTAATTCAATTTATAAACACGATGACAATCTGGTCTAAAATGCACAATGCTAAGAATAGGAATGAATTCTGCGCATGTGCGTGAAATTGACTCTCAAAACTTCGATTAAATATAGGAATATTTTAGAATTAAATTTTATTTTTTAAGTAAAAATTTAGAATAATTCATAGTAACTATAGGAATAATTTAGAAAAAACTTCTTAAACAAAATTAAAAAATAAAGAATAAAATATATAAATGTTAGTCGTTTTCCAGACTCGAACTGAAGACCTGCAAAAATCAGTGACACACCCGGCCGACCTAGCCACCAAGCACCGTACACGGTTAGCATCTGAATGGCCTAAAATTCTTATTACGACAGTCTAATTAAATTTTTAAATACGGTGACAATCTGGTCTAAAATACACAATGCTAAGAATATAAATGAATTCTGCGTATGTGCGTGAACTTGGCTCTGAAAATTTCGATTAAGTAAAGGAATATTTTGGAATTAAATTTTATTTCTTAAGTACAAGATTTAGAACAATTCATAGTAACTATAGGAATAATTTAGAAAAACAGCTTAGTAAAACTGAAAAAAAATAATAATAAATATAAATATTTGTCGTTTTCCATACTCGAACTGAAGACCTGCAAAAATCAGTGACACACCCTGCCGACCTAGCCACCAAGCACCGCACACGGACAGCATCTGAATGGTCTAAAATTCTTATTACGACTACCTAATTCAATTTATAAACACGGTGACAATCTGGTCTAAAATGCACAATGCTAAGAATAGGAATGAATTCTGCGCAAGTGTTTGTAATTGACTCTCAAAAT
The DNA here is from genome assembly GCF_947563725.1 of Argiope bruennichi. Lineage (NCBI taxonomy): Eukaryota > Metazoa > Arthropoda > Arachnida > Araneae > Araneidae > Argiope > Argiope bruennichi. The sequence goes on along the minus strand of NC_079159.1, from coordinate 88,860,171 downwards.
TTCGATTAAATATAGGAATATTTTGGAATTAAATTTTATTTTTGAAGTACATGATTTAGAATAATTCATAGTAACTGTAGGAATAATTTAGGAAAAACTTCTTAAAAAAAATTAAAAAATAAAGAATAAAATATACAAATGTTAGTCGTTTTCAAGACTCGAACTGAAGACCTGCAAAAATCAGTGACACACCCTGCCGACCTAGCCACCAAGCACCGCACACGGAGAGCATCTAAATGGTCTAAAATTCTTATTACGACTACCTAATTGAATTTATAAACACGGTGACAATCTGGTCTAAAATGCACAATGCTAAGAATAGGAATGAATTCTGCGCATGTGCGTGAAATTGACTCTCAAAATTTCGATTAAATATAGGAATATTTTGGAATTAAATTTTATTTTTGAAGTACATGATTTAGAATAATTCATAGTAACTGTAGGAATAATTTAGGAAAAACTTCTTAAAAAAATTAAAAAATAAAGAATAAAATATATAAATGTTAGTCGTTTTCAAGACTCGAACTGAAGACCTGCAAAAATCAGTGACAAACCCTGCCGACCTAGCCTCCAAGCACCGTACACGGAGAGCATCTGAATGGCCTAAAATTCTTATTACGACTGTCTAATTGAATTTTTAAATACGGTGTCAATCTGGTCAAAAAAGTGCAATGCTAAGAATATTAATGAATTCTGCGCATGTGCTTGAAATTGACTCTCAAAAATTCGATTAAATATACGAATATTTTGGAATTAAATTTTATTTTTGAAGAACATGATTTAGAATAATTCATAGTAACTGTAGGAATAATTTAGGAAAAACTTCTTAAAAAAAATTAAAAAATAAAGAATAAAATATATAAATGTTAGTCGTTTTCAAGACTCGAACTGAAGACCTGCAAAAATCAGTGACACACCATGCCGACCTAACCACCAAGCACCGCAAACGGACAGCATCTGAATGGTCTAAAATTCTTATTACGACTACCTAATTCAATTTATAAACACGGTGTCAATCTGGTCTAAAATGCACAATGCTAAGAATAGGAATGAATTCTGCGCAAGTGCGTGAAATTGACTCTCAAAATTTCGATTAAATATAGGAATATTTTGGAATTAAATTTTATTTTTGAAGTACATGATTTAGAATAATTCATAGTAACTGTAGGAATAATTTAGGAAAATTTTCTTAAAAAAATTAAAAAATAAAGAATAAAATATATAAATGTTAGTCGTTTTCAAGACTCGAACTGAAGACCTGCAAAAATCAGCGACAAACCCTGCCGAACTAGCCAACAAGCACCGTACACGGAGAGCATCTGAATGGTCTAAAATTCTTATTACGACTACCTAATTCAATTTATAAACACGGTGACAATCTGGTCTAAAATGGACAATGCTAAGAATAGGAATGAATTCTGCGCATGTGCGTGAAATTGACTCTCAAAATTTCGATTAACTATAGGAATATTTTGGAATTAAATTTTATTTTTGAAGTACATGATTTAGAATAATTCATAGTAACTGTAGGAATAATTTAGGAAAAACTTCTAAAAAAAAAATTAAAAAATAAAGAATAAAATATATAAATGTTAGTTGTTTTTAAGACTCGAACTGAAGACCTGCAAAAATCAGTGACAAACCATGCCGACCTAGCCACCAAGCACCGTGCACGGAGAGCATCTGAATGGCCTAAAATTCTTATTACGACTGTCTAATTGAATTTTTAAATACGGTGTCAATCTGGTGAAAAAACCGCAATGCTAATAATATAAATGAATTCTGCGCATGTGCGTGAACTTGACTCTCAAAATTTCGATTAAATATAGGAATATTTGGAATTAAATTTTATTTTTGAAGTACATGATTTAGAATAATTCATTGTAACTATAGGAATAATTTAGAAAAACTTCTTAAATAAAATTAAAAAATAAATAATAAAATGTATAAATGTTAGTCGTTTTCCAGACTCGAACAGAAGACCTGCAAAAATCAGTGACACACCCTCCCGACCTAGCCACCAAGCACCGCACACGGAGAGCATCTGAATGGTCTAAAATTCTTATTACGACTACCTAATTCAATTTATAAACACGATGACAATCTGGTCTAAAATGCACAATGCTAAGAATAGGAATGAATTCTGCGCATGTGCGTGAAATTGACTCTCAAAACTTCGATTAAATATAGGAATATTTTAGAATTAAATTTTATTTTTTAAGTAAAAATTTAGAATAATTCATAGTAACTATAGGAATAATTTAGAAAAAACTTCTTAAACAAAATTAAAAAATAAAGAATAAAATATATAAATGTTAGTCGTTTTCCAGACTCGAACTGAAGACCTGCAAAAATCAGTGACACACCCGGCCGACCTAGCCACCAAGCACCGTACACGGTTAGCATCTGAATGGCCTAAAATTCTTATTACGACAGTCTAATTAAATTTTTAAATACGGTGACAATCTGGTCTAAAATACACAATGCTAAGAATATAAATGAATTCTGCGTATGTGCGTGAACTTGGCTCTGAAAATTTCGATTAAGTAAAGGAATATTTTGGAATTAAATTTTATTTCTTAAGTACAAGATTTAGAACAATTCATAGTAACTATAGGAATAATTTAGAAAAACAGCTTAGTAAAACTGAAAAAAATAATAATAAATATAAATATTTGTCGTTTTCCATACTCGAACTGAAGACCTGCAAAAATCAGTGACACACCCTGCCGACCTAGCCACCAAGCACCGCACACGGACAGCATCTGAATGGTCTAAAATTCTTATTACGACTACCTAATTCAATTTATAAACACGGTGACAATCTGGTCTAAAATGCACAATGCTAAGAATAGGAATGAATTCTGCGCAAGTGCTTGAAATTGACTTTCAAAATTTCGATTAAATATAGGAATATTTTGGAATTAAATTTTATTTTTGAAGTACATGATTTAGAATAATTCATAGTAACTGTAGGAATAATTTAGGAAAAACTTCTTAAAAAAAATTAAAAAATAAAGAATAAAATATACAAATGTTAGTCGTTTTCAAGACTCGAACGGAAGACCTGCAAAAATCAGTGACAAACCCTGCCGACCTAGCCACCAAGCACCGTACACGGAGAGTATCTGAATGGCCTAAAATTCTTATTACGACTATCTAATTGAATTTTTAAATACGGTGTCAATCTGGTCAAAAAAGCGCAATACTAAGAATAGGAATGAATTCTCCGCATGTGCGTGAAATTGACTCTCAAAAATTCGATTAAATATAGGAATATTTGGAATTAAATTTTATTTTTGAAGTACAAGATTTAGAACAATTCATAGTAACTATAGGAATAATTTAGAAAAACAGCTTAGTAAAACTAAAAAAAAATAATAATAAATATAAATATTTGTCGTTTTCCAGACTCGAACTGAAGACCTGCAAAAATCAATGACACACCCTGCCGACCAAGCCACCAAGCACCGCACACGGAGAGCATCTAAATGGTCTAAAATTCTTATTACGAAAACCTAATTCAATTTATAAACACGGTGACAATCTGGTCTAAAATGCACAATGCTAAGAATAGGAATGAATTCTGCGCATGTGCGTGAAATTGACTCTCAAAATTTCGATTAAATATAGGAATATTTTGGAATTAAATTTTATTTTTTAAGTACATGATTTAGAATAATTCATAGTAACTGTAGGAATAATTTAGGAAAAACTTCTTAAAAAAATTAAAAAATAAAGAATAAAATATATAAATGTTAGTCGTTTTCCTGACTCGAACTGAAGACCTGCAAAAATCAGTGACACACCCTGCCGACCTAGCCTCCAAGCACCACACACTGAGAGCATCTGAATGCCTAAAATTCTTATTACGACTGTCTAATTGAATTTTTAAACACGGTGACAATCTGGTCTAAAATGCACAATGCTAAGAATAGGAATGAATTCTGCGCATGTGCGTGAAATTGACTCTCAAAAATTCGATTAAATATAGGAATATTTGGAATTAAATTTTATTTTTGAAGTACAAGATTTAGAACAATTCATAGTAACTATAGGAATAATTTAGAAAAACAGCTTAGTAAAACTAAAAAAAAATAATAATAAATATAAATATTTGTCGTTTTCCAGACTCGAACTGAAGACCTGCAAAAATCAGTGACACACCCTGCCGACCTAGCCACCAAGCACCGCACACGGAGAGCATCTAAATGGTCTAAAATTCTTATTACGACTACCTAATTCAATTTATAAACACTGTGACAATCTGGTCTAAAATGCACAATGCTAAGAATAGGAATGAATTCTGCGCATGTGCGTGAAATTGACTCTCAAAATTTCGATTAAATATAGGAATATTTTGGAATTAAATTTTATTTTTGAAGTACATGATTTAGAATAATTCATAGTAACTGTAGGAATAATTTAGGAAAAACTTCTTAAAAAATTAAAAAATAAAGAATAAAATATATAAATGTTAGTCGTTTTCAAGACTCGAACTGAAGACCTGCAAAAATCAGTGACAAACCCTGCCGACCTAGCCTCCAAGCACCGTACACGGAGAGCATCTGAATGGCCTAAAATTCTTATTACGACTGTCTAATTGAATTTTTAAATACGGTGTCAATCTGGTCAAAAAAGTGCAATGCTAAGAATATTAATGAATTCTGCGCATGTGCTTGAAATTGACTCTCAAAAATTCGATGAAATATACGAATTTTTTGGAATTAAATTTTATTTTTGAAGAACATGATTTAGAATAATTCATAGTAACTGTAGGAATAATTTAGGAAAAACTTCTTAAAAAAAATTAAAAAATAAAGAATAAAATATATAAATGTTAGTCGTTTTCAAGACTCGAACTGAAGACCTGCAAAAATCAGTGACACACCATGCCGACCTAGCCACCAAGCACAGTGCACGGAGAGCATCTGAATGGCCTAAAATTCTTATTACGACTGTCTAATTGAATTTTTAAATACTGTGTCAATCTGGTCAAAAAAGCGCAATGCTAAGAATAGGAATGAATTCTGTGCATGTGCGTGAAATTGACTCTCAAAAATTCGATTAAATATACGAATATTTTGGAATTAAATTTTATTTCTTAAGTACAAGATTTAGAACAATTCATAGTAACTATAGGAATAATTTAGAAAAACAGCTTAGTAAAACTGAAAAAAAATAATAATAAATATAAATATTTGTCGTTTTCCATACTGGAACATAAGACCTGCAAAAATCAGTGACACACCCTGCCGACCTAGCCACCAAGCACCGCACACGGACAGCATCTGAATGCTCTAAAATTCTTATTACGACTACCTAATTCAATTTATAAACACGGTGTCAATCTGGTCTAAAATGCACAATGCTAAGAATAGGAATGAATTCTGCGCAAGTGCGTGAAATTGACTCTCAAAATTTCGATTAAATATAGGAATATTTTGGAATTAAATTTTATTTTTGAAGTACATGATTTAGAATAATTCATAGTAACTGTAGGAATAATTTAGGAAAATTTTCTTCAAAAAATTAAAAAATAAAGAATAAAATATATAAATGTTAGTCGTTTTCAAGACTCGAACTGAAGACCTGCAAAAATCAGCGACAAACCCTGCCGAACTAGCCAACAAGCACCGTACACGGAGAGCATCTGAATGGTCTAAAATTCTTATTACGACTACCTAATTCAATTTATAAACACGGTGACAATCTGGTCTAAAATGGACAATGCTAAGAATAGGAATGAATTCTGCGCATGTGCGTGAAATTGACTCTCAAAATTTCGATTAACTATAGGAATATTTTGGAATTAAATTTTATTTTTGAAGTACATGATTTAGAATAATTCATAGTAACTGTAGGAATAATTTAGGAAAAACTTCTTAAAAAAAATAAAAAAATAAAGAATAAAATATATAAATGTTAGTTGTTTTTAAGACTCGAACTGAAGACCTGCAAAAATCAGTGACACACCATGCCGACTTAGCCACCAAGCACCGTGCACGGAGAGCATCTGAATGGCCTAAAATTCTTATTACGACTGTCTAATTGAATTTTTAAATACGGTGTCAATCTGGTGAAAAAACCGCAATGCTAATAATATAAATGAATTCTGCGCATGTGCGTGAACTTGACTCTCAAAATTTCGATTAAATATAGGAATATTTGGAATTAAATTTTATTTTTGAAGTACATGATTTAGAATAATTCATTGTAACTATAGGAATAATTTAGAAAAACTTCTTAAATAAAATTAAAAAATAAATAATAAAATGTATAAATGTTAGTCGTTTTCCAGACTCGAACAGAAGACCTGCAAAAATCAGTGACACACCCTCCCGACCTAGCCACCAAGCACCGCACACGGAGAGCATCTGAATGGTCTAAAATTCTTATTACGACTACCTAATTCAATTTATAAACAAGGTGACAATCTGGTCTAAAATGCACATTGCTAAGAATAGGAATGAATTCTGCGCATGTGCGTGAAATTGACTTTTAAAATTTCGATTAAATATAGGAATATTTTGGAATTAAATTTTATTTTTGAAGTACATGATTTAGAATAATTCATAGTAACTGTAGGAATAATTTAGGAAAAACTTCTTAAAAAAAATTAAAAAATAAAGAATAAAATATATAAATGTTAGTCGTTTTCCAGACTCGAACTGAAGACCTGCAAAAATCAGTGACACACCCTGCCGACCTAGCCTCCAAGCACCACACACTGAGAGCATCTGAATGCCTAAAATTCTTATTACGACTGTCTAATTGAATTTTTAAACACGGTGAATATCTGGTCTAAAATGCACAATGCTAAGAATAGGAATGAATTCTGCGCATGTGCGTGAAATTAACTCTCAAAATTTCGATTAAATATAGGAATATTTGGAATTAAATTTTATTTTTGAAGTACAAGATTTAGAACAATTCATAGTAACTATAGGAATAATTTAGAAAAACAGCTTAGTAAAACTAAAAAAAAATAATAATGAATATAAATATTTGTCGTTTTCCAGACTCGAGCTGAAGACCTGCAAAAATCAGTGACACACCCTGCCGACCTAGCCACCAAGCACCGCACACGGAGAGCATCTGAAAGGTCTAAAATTCTTATTACGACTACTTAATTCAATTTATAAACACGGTGACAATCTGGTCTAAAATGCACAATGCTAAGAATAGGAATGAATTCTGCGCAAGTGCGTGAAACTGACTCTCAAAATTTCGATTAAATATAGGAATATTTTGGAATTAAATTTTATTTTTGAAGTACATGATTTAGAATAATTCATAGTAACTGTAGGAATAATTTAGGAAAAACTTCTTAAAAAAAATTAAAAAATAAAGAATAAAATATATAAATGTTAGTCGTTTTCAAGACTCGAACTGAAGACCTGCAAAAATCAGTGACACACCATGCCGACCTAGCCACCAAGCACAGTGCACGGAGAGCATCTGAATGGCCTAAAATTCTTATTACGACTGTCTAATTGAATTTTTAAATACTGTGTCAATCTGGTCAAAAAAGCGCAATGCTAAGAATAGGAATGAATTCTGTGCATGTGCGTGAAATTGACTCTCAAAAATTCGATTAAATATACGAATATTTTGGAATTAAATTTTATTTCTTAAGTACAAGATTTAGAACAATTCATAGTAACTATAGGAATAATTTAGAAAAACAGCTTAGTAAAACTGAAAAAAAATAATAATAAATATAAATATTTGTCGTTTTCCATACTGGAACATAAGACCTGCAAAAATCAGTGACACACCCTGCCGACCTAGCCACCAAGCACCGCACACGGACAGCATCTGAATGCTCTAAAATTCTTATTACGACTACCTAATTCAATTTATAAACACGGTGTCAATCTGGTCTAAAATGCACAATGCTAAGAATAGGAATGAATTCTGCGCAAGTGCGTGAAATTGACTCTCAAAATTTCGATTAAATATAGGAATATTTTGGAATTAAATTTTATTTTTGAAGTACATGATTTAGAATAATTCATAGTAACTGTAGGAATAATTTAGGAAAATTTTCTTCAAAAAATTAAAAAATAAAGAATAAAATATATAAATGTTAGTCGTTTTCAAGACTCGAACTGAAGACCTGCAAAAATCAGCGACAAACCCTGCCGAACTAGCCAACAAGCACCGTACACGGAGAGCATCTGAATGGTCTAAAATTCTTATTACGACTACCTAATTCAATTTATAAACACGGTGACAATCTGGTCTAAAATGGACAATGCTAAGAATAGGAATGAATTCTGCGCATGTGCGTGAAATTGACTCTCAAAATTTCGATTAACTATAGGAATATTTTGGAATTAAATTTTATTTTTGAAGTACATGATTTAGAATAATTCATAGTAACTGTAGGAATAATTTAGGAAAAACTTCTTAAAAAAAATAAAAAAATAAAGAATAAAATATATAAATGTTAGTTGTTTTTAAGACTCGAACTGAAGACCTGCAAAAATCAGTGACACACCATGCCGACTTAGCCACCAAGCACCGTGCACGGAGAGCATCTGAATGGCCTAAAATTCTTATTACGACTGTCTAATTGAATTTTTAAATACGGTGTCAATCTGGTGAAAAAACCGCAATGCTAATAATATAAATGAATTCTGCGCATGTGCGTGAACTTGACTCTCAAAATTTCGATTAAATATAGGAATATTTGGAATTAAATTTTATTTTTGAAGTACATGATTTAGAATAATTCATTGTAACTATAGGAATAATTTAGAAAAACTTCTTAAATAAAATTAAAAAATAAATAATAAAATGTATAAATGTTAGTCGTTTTCCAGACTCGAACAGAAGACCTGCAAAAATCAGTGACACACCCTCCCGACCTAGCCACCAAGCACCGCACACGGAGAGCATCTGAATGGTCTAAAATTCTTATTACGACTACCTAATTCAATTTATAAACAAGGTGACAATCTGGTCTAAAATGCACATTGCTAAGAATAGGAATGAATTCTGCGCATGTGCGTGAAATTGACTTTTAAAATTTCGATTAAATATAGGAATATTTTGGAATTAAATTTTATTTTTGAAGTACATGATTTAGAATAATTCATAGTAACTGTAGGAATAATTTAGGAAAAACTTCTTAAAAAAAATTAAAAAATAAAGAATAAAATATATAAATGTTAGTCGTTTTCCAGACTCGAACTGAAGACCTGCAAAAATCAGTGACACACCCTGCCGACCTAGCCTCCAAGCACCACACACTGAGAGCATCTGAATGCCTAAAATTCTTATTACGACTGTCTAATTGAATTTTTAAACACGGTGAATATCTGGTCTAAAATGCACAATGCTAAGAATAGGAATGAATTCTGCGCATGTGCGTGAAATTAACTCTCAAAATTTCGATTAAATATAGGAATATTTGGAATTAAATTTTATTTTTGAAGTACAAGATTTAGAACAATTCATAGTAACTATAGGAATAATTTAGAAAAACAGCTTAGTAAAACTAAAAAAAAATAATAATGAATATAAATATTTGTCGTTTTCCAGACTCGAGCTGAAGACCTGCAAAAATCAGTGACACACCCTGCCGACCTAGCCACCAAGCACCGCACACGGAGAGCATCTGAAAGGTCTAAAATTCTTATTACGACTACTTAATTCAATTTATAAACACGGTGACAATCTGGTCTAAAATGCACAATGCTAAGAATAGGAATGAATTCTGCGCAAGTGCGTGAAACTGACTCTCAAAATTTCGATTAAATATAGGAATATTTTGGAATTAAATTTTATTTTTGAAGTACATGATTTAGAATAATTCATAGTAACTGTAGGAATAATTTAGGAAAAACTTCTTAAAAAAATTAAAAAATAAAGAATAAAATATATAAATGTTAGTCGTTTTCAAGACTCGAACTGAAGACCTGCAAAAATCAGTGACACACCATGCCGACCTAGCCACCAAGCACAGTGCACGGAGAGCATCTGAATGGCCTAAAATTCTTATTACGACTGTCTAATTGAATTTTTAAATACTGTGTCAATCTGGTCAAAAAAGCGCAATGCTAAGAATAGGAATGAATTCTGTGCATGTGCGTGAAATTGACTCTCAAAAATTCGATTAAATATACGAATATTTTGGAATTAAATTTTATTTCTTAAGTACAAGATTTAGAACAATTCATAGTAACTATAGGAATAATTTAGAAAAACAGCTTAGTAAAACTGAAAAAAAATAATAATAAATATAAATATTTGTCGTTTTCCATACTCGAACATAAGACCTGCAAAAATCAGTGACACACCCTGCCGACCTAGCCACCAAGCACCGCACACGGACAGCATCTGAATGGTCTAAAATTCTTTTTACGACTACCTAATTCAATTTATAAACACGGTGTCAATCTGGTCTAAAATGCACAATGCTAAGAATAGGAATGAATTCTGCGCAAGTGCGTGAAATTGACTCTCAAAATTTCGATTAAATATAGGAATATTTTGGAATTAAATTTTATTTTTGAAGTACATGATTTAGAATAATTCATAGTAACTGTAGGAATAATTTAGGAAAATTTCCTTAAAAAAATTAAAAAATAAAGAATAAAATATATAAATGTTAGTCGTTTTCAAGACTCGAACTGAAGACCTGCAAAAATCAGTGACACACCCTGCCGACCTAGCCACCAAGCACCGCACACGGACAGCATCTAAATGGTCTAAAATTCTTATTACGACTACCTAATTCAATTTATAAACACGGTGACAATCTGGTCTAAAATGCACATTGCTAAGAATAGGAATGAATTCTGCGCATGTGCGTGAAATTGACTCTCAAAATTTCGATTAAATATAGGAATATTTTGGAATTAAATTTTATTTTTGAAGTACATGATTTAGAATAATTCATAGTAACTGTAGGAATAATTTAGGAAAAACTTCTTAAAAAAAATTAAAAAATAAAGAATAAAATATATAAATGTTAGTCGTTTTCCAGACTCGAACTGAAGACCTGCAAAAATCAGTGACACACCCTGCCGACCTAGCCTCCAAGCACCACACACTGAGAGCATCTGAATGCCTAAAATTCTTATTACGACTGTCTAATTGAATTTTTAAACACGGTGACAATCTGGTCTAAAATGCACAATGCTAAGAATAGGAATGAATTCTGCGCATGTGCGTGAAATTGACTCTCAAAATTTCGATTAAATATAGGAATATTTGGAATTAAATTTTATTTTTGAAGTACAAGATTTAGAACAATTCATAGTAACTATAGGAATAATTTAGAAAAACAGCTTAGTAAAACTAAAAAAAAAATAATAATGAATATAAATATTTGTCGTTTTCCAGACTCGAGCTGAAGACCTGCAAAAATCAGTGACACACCCTGCCGACCTAGCCACCAAGCACCGCACACGGAGAGCATCTGAAAGGTCTAAAATTCTTATTACGACTACTTAATTCAATTTATAAACACGGTGACAATCTGGTCTAAAATGCACAATGCTAAGAATAGGAATGAATTCTGCGCAAGTGCGTGAAACTGACTCTCAAAATTTCGATTAAATATAGGAATATTTTGGAATTAAATTTTATTTTTGAAGTACATGATTTAGAATAATTCATAGTAACTGTAGGAATAATTTAGGAAAAACTTCTTAAAAAAAATTAAAAAATAAAGAATAAAATATATAAATGTTAGTCGTTTTCAAGACTCGAACTGAAGACCTGCAAAAATCAGTGACACACCATGCCGACCTAGCCACCAAGCACAGTGCACGGAGAGCATCTGAATGGCCTAAAATTTTTATTACGACTGTCTAATTGAATTTTTAAATACTGTGTCAATCTGGTCAAAAAAGCGCAATGCTAAGAATAGGAATGAATTCTGTGCATGTGCGTGAAATTGACTCTGAAAAATTCGATTAAATATACGAATATTTTGGAATTAAATTTTATTTCTTAAGTACAAGATTTAGAACAATTCATAGTAACTATAGGAATAATTTAGAAAAACAGCTTAGTAAAACTGAAAAAAAAATAATAATAAATATAAATATTTGTCGTTTTCCATACTCGAACATAAGACCTGCAAAAATCAGTGACACACCCTGCCGACCTAGCCACCAAGCACCGCACACGGACAGCATCTGAATGGTCTAAAATTCTTATTACGACTACCTAATTCAATTTATAAACACGGTGTCAATCTGGTCTAAAATGCACAATGCTAAGAATAGGAATGAATTCTGCGCAAGTGCGTGAAATTGACTCTCAAAATTTCGATTAAATATAGGAATATTTTGGAATTAAATTTTATTTTTGAAGTACATGATTTAGAATAATTCATAGTAACTGTAGGAATAATTTAGGAAAATTTCCTTAAAAAAATTAAAAAATAAAGAATAAAATATATAAATGTTAGTCGTTTTCAAGACTCGAACTGAAGACCTGCAAAAATCAGCGACAAACCCTGCCGAACTAGCCAACAAGCACCGTACACGGAGAGCACCTGAATGGTCTAAAATTCTTATTACGACTACCTAATTCAATTTATAAACACGGTGACAATCTGGTCTAAAATGGACAATGCTAAGAATAGGAATGAATTCTGCGCATGTGCGTGAAATTGACTCTCAAAATTTCGATTAAATATAGGAATATTTGGAATTAAATTTTATTTTTGAAGTACATGATTTAGAATAATTCATTGTAACTATAGGAATAATTTAGAAAAACTTCTTAAATAAAATTAAAAAATAAATAATTAAATGTATAAATGTTAGTCGATTTCCAGACTCGAACAGAAGACCTGCAAAAATCAGTGACACACCCTCCCGACCTAGCCACCAAGACCGCACACAGAGAGCATCTGAATGGTCTAAAATTCTTATTACGACTACCTAATTCAATTTATAAACACGATGACAATCTGGTCTAAAATGCACAATGCTAAGAATAGGAATGAATTCTGCGCATGTGCGTGAAATTGACTCTCAAAATTTCGATTAAATATAGGAATATTTTGGAATTAAATTTTATTTTTGAAGTACATGATTTAGAATAATTCATAGTAACTGTAGGAATAATTTAGGAAAAACTTCTTAAAAAAAATTAAAAAATAAAGAATAAAATATATAAATGTTAGTCGTTTTCAAGAATCGAACTGAAGACCTGCAAAAATCAGTGACACACCATGCCGACCTAGCCACCAAGCACCGTGCACGGAGAGCATCTGAATGGCCTAAAATTCTTATTACGACTGTCTAATTGAATTTTTAAATACGGTGTCAATCTGGTCAAAAAAGTGAAATGCTAAGAATATAAATGAATTCTGCGCATGTGCGTGAACTTGACTCTCGAAATTTCGATTAAATATAGGAATATTTGGAATTAAATTTTATTTTTGAAGTACATGATTTAGAATAATTCATAGTAACTATAGGAATAATTTAGAAAAACTTCTTAAATAAAATTAAAAAATAAAGAATAAAATGTATAAATGTTAGTCGTTTTCCAGACTCGAACTGAAGACCTGCAAAAATCAGGGACAAATCCTGCCGACCTAGCCACCAAGCACCACACACTGAGAGCATCTGAATGCCTAAAATTCTTATTACGACTGTCTAATTGAATTTTTAAACACGGTGACAATCTGGTCTAAAATGCACAATGCTAAGAATAGGAATGAATTCTGCGCATGTGCGTGAAATTGACTCTCAAAATTTCGATTAAATATAGGAATATTTGGAATTAAATTTTATTTTTGAAGTACAAGATTTAGAACAATTCATAGTAACTATAGGAATAATTTAGAAAAACAGCTTAGTAAAACTAAAAAAAAATAATAATGAATATAAATATTTGTCGTTTTCCAGACTCGAGCTGAAGACCTGCAAAAATCAGTGACACACCCTGCCGACCTAGCCACCAAGCACCGCACACGGAGAGCACCTGAAAGGTCTAAAATTCTTATTACGACTACCTAATTCAATTTATAAACACGGTGACAATCTGGTCAAAATGCACAATGCTAAGAATAGGAATGAATTCTGCGCATGTGCGTGAAATTGACTCTCAAAATTTCGATTAAATATAGGAATATTTGGAATTAAATTTTATTTTTGAAGTACATGATTTAGAATAATTCATAGTAACTATAGGAATAACTTAGAAAAGACTTCTTAAATAAAATTAAAAAATAAAGAATAAAAAGTATAAATGTTAGTCTTTTTCCAGACTCGAACTGAAGACCTGCAAAAATCAGGGACACACCCTGCCGACCTAGCCACCAAGCACCACACAGTGTGCGGTGCTTGGTGGCTAGGTCGGCAGGGTGTGTCCCTGATTTTTGCAGGTCTTCAGTTCGAGTCTGGAAAAAGACTAACATTTATACTTTTTATTCTTTATTTTTTAATTTTATTTAAGAAGTCTTTTCTAAGTTATTCCTATAGTTACTATGAATTATTCTAAATCATGTACTGAATCTGAATGCCTAAAATTCTTATTACGACTGTCTAATTGAATTTTTAAACACGGTGACAATCTGGTCTAAAATGCACAATGCTAAGAATAGGAATGAATTCTGCGCATGTGCGTGAAATTGACTCTCAAAATTTCGATTAAATATAGGAATATTTTGGAATTAAATTTTATTTTTGAAGTACAAGATTTAGAACAATTCATAGTAACTATAGGAATAATTTAGAAAAACAGCTTAGTAAAACTAAAAAAAAAATAATAATAAATATAAATATTTGTCGTTTTCCAGACTCGAACTGAAGACCTGCAAAAATCAGTGACACACCATGCCGACCTAGCCACAAAGCACCGTGCACGGAGAGCATCTGAATGACCTAAAATTCTTATTACGGCTGTGGAATTGAATTTTTAAATACGGTGTCAATCTGATCAAAAAAGCGTAATGCTAATAATATAAATGAATTCTGCGCATGTGCGTGAACTTGACTCTCAAAATTTCGATTAAATATAGGAATATTTGGAATTAAATTTTATTTTTGAAGTACATGATTTAGAATAAATCATAGTAACTATAGGAATAATTTAGAAAAACTTCTTAAATAAAATTAAAAAATAAATAATAAAATGTATAAATGTTAGTCGTTTTCCAGACTCGAACTGAAGACCTGCAAAAATCAGTGACACACCCTGCCGACCTAGCCACCAAGCACCATACACGGAGAGCATCTGAATGGCCTAAAATTCTTATTACGACTGTCTAATTGAATTTTTAAATACGGTGTCAATCTGGTCAAAAAAGCGCAATGCTAAGAATAGGAATGAATTCTGCGCATGTGCGTGAACTTGACTCTCAAAATTTCGATTAAATATAGGAATATTTTGGAATTAAATTTTATTTTTGAAGTACAAGATTTAGAACAATTCATAGTAACTATAGGAATAATTTAGAAAAACAGCTTAGTAAAACTAAAAAAAAATAATAATAAATATAAATATTTGTAGTTTTCCAGACTCGAACTGAAGACCTGCAAAAATCAGTGACACACCATGCCGAACTAGCCACCAAGCACCGCACACTGAGAGCATCTGAATGGCCTAAAAGTCTTATTACGACTACCTAATTCAATTTTTAAACACGGTGACAATCTGGTCTAAAATGCACAATGCTAAGAATAGGAATGAATTCTGCGCATGTGCGTGAAATTGACTCTCAAAATTTCGATTAAATATAGGAATATTTTGGAATTAAATTTTATTTTTGAAGTACATGATTTAGAATAATTCATAGTAACTGTAGGAATAATTTAGGAAAAACTTCTTAAATAAAATTAAAAAATAAAGAATAAAATGTATAAATGTTAGTCGTTTTCCAGACTCGAACTGAAGACCTGCAAAAATCAGTGACACACCCTGCCGACCTAGCCACCAAGCACCGCACACTGAGAGCATCTGAATGGTCTAAAATTCTTATTACGACTACATAATTCAATTTATAAACACGGTGAAAATCTGGTCTAAAATGCACAATGCTAAGAATATTAATGAATTCTGCGCATGTGCGTGAACTTGACTCTCAAAATTTCGATTAAATATAGGAATATTTTGGAATTAAATTTTATTTTTGAAGTACATGATTTAGAATAATTCGTAGTAACTATAGGAATAACTTAGAAAAAACTTCTTAAATAAAATTAAAAAATAAAGAATAAAATGTATAAATGTTAGTCGTTTTCCAGACTCGAACTGAAGACCTGGAAAAATCAGTGACACACCCTGCCGACCTAGCCACCAAGCACCGCACACGGAGAGCATCTGAATGGTCTAAAATTCTTATTACGACTATCTAATTCATTTTATAAACACGGTGACAATCTGGTCTAAAATGCACAATGCTAAGAATAGAAATGAATTCTGCGCATGTGCGTGAAATTGACTCTCAAAATTTCGATTAAATATAGGAATATTTGGAATTAAATTTTATTTTTGAAGTACAAGATTTAGAAAAATTCATAGTAACTATAGGAATAATTTAGAAAAACAGCTTAGTAAAACTAAAAAAAAAAGAATAATAAATATAAATATTTGTCGTTTTCCAGACTCGAACTGAAGACCTGCAAAAATCAGTGACACACCCTGCCGACCTAGCCACCAAGCACCGCACACTGAGAGCATCTGAATGGTCTAAAATTCTTATTACGACTACATAATTCAATTTATAAACACGGTGAAAATCTGGTCTAAAATGCACAATGCTAAGAATATTAATGAATTCTGCGCATGTGCGTGAACTTGACTCTCAAAATTTCGATTAAATATAGGAATATTTTGGAATTAAATTTTATTTTTGAAGTACATGATTTAGAATAATTCGTAGTAACTATAGGAATAACTTAGAAAAAACTTCTTAAATAAAATTAAAAAATAAAGAATAAAATGTATAAATGTTAGTCGTTTTCCAGACTCGAACTGAAGACCTGCAAAAATCAGGGACACACCCTGCCGACCTAGCCACCAAGCACAGCACACGGAGAGCATCTGAATGGTCTAAAATTCTTATTACGACTACATAATTCAATTTATAAACACGGTGAAAATCTGGTCTAAAATGCACAATGCTAAGAATAGGAATGAATTCTGCGTCTGTGCGTGAACTTGACTCTCAAAATTTCGATTAAATATAGGAATATTTGGAATTAAATTTTATTTTTGAAGTACATGATTTAGAATAATTCATAGTAACTATAGGAATAATTTAGAAAAACTTCTTAAATAAAATTAAAAAATAAAGAATAAAATGTATAAATGTTAGTCGTTTTCCAGACTCGAACTGAAGACCTGCAAAAATCAGGGACACACCCTGCCGACCTAGCCACCAAGCACCGCACACTGAGAGCATCTGAATGGCCTAAAATTCTTATTACGACTGTCTAATTGAATTTTTAAACACGGTGTCAATCTGGTCAAAAAAGCGCAATGCTAAGAATATAAATGAATTCTGCGCATGTGCGTGAACTTGACTCTAAAAATTTCGATTAAATATAGGAATATTTGGAATTAAATTTTATTTTTGAAGTACATGATTTAGAATAATTCATAGTAAAAATAGGAATAATTTACAAAAACTTCTTAAATAAAATTAAAAAATAAAGAATAAAATGTATAAATGTTAGTCTTTTTCCAGACTCGAACTGAAGACCTGGAAAAATCAGTGACACACCCTGCCGACCTAGCCACCAAGCACCGCACACGGAGAGCATCTGAATGGTCTAAAATTCTTATTACGACTACCTAATTCAATTTATAAACACGGTGACAATCTGGTCTAAAATGCACAATGCTAAGAATAGGAATGAATTCTGCGCATGT
This sequence comes from Argiope bruennichi, assembly GCF_947563725.1. NCBI lineage: Eukaryota > Metazoa > Arthropoda > Arachnida > Araneae > Araneidae > Argiope > Argiope bruennichi. Next base: position 88,842,315 of record NC_079159.1, on the reverse strand, counting down.
GCGTGAAATTGACTCTCAAAATTTCGATTAAATATAGGAATATTTGGAATTAAATTTTATTTTTGAAGTACAAGATTTAGAACAATTCATAGTAACTATAGGAATAATTTAGAAAAACAGCTTAGTAAAACTAAAAAAAAAGAATAATAAATATAAATATTTGTCGTTTTCCAGACTCGAACTGAAGAATTGCAAAAATCAGTGACACAACCTGCCGACCTAGCCACCAAGCACCGCACACGGAGAGCATCTAAATGGTCTAAAATTCTTATTACGACTACCTAATTCAATTTATAAACACGGTGACAATCTGGTCTAAAATGCACAATGCTAAGAATATTAATGAATTCTGCGCATGCGCGTGAAATTGACTCTCAAAATTTCGATTAAATATAGGAATATTTGGAATTAAATTTTATTTTTGAAGTACATGATTTAGAATAATTCGTAGTAACTATAGGAATAATTTAGAAAAACTTCTTAAATAAAATTAAAAAATAAAGAATAAAATGTATAAATGTTAGTCGTTTTCCAGACTCGAACTGAAGACCTGGAAAAATCAGTGACACACCCTGCCGACCTAGCCACCAAGCACCGCACACGGAGAGCATCTGAATGGTCTAAAATTCTTATTACGACTACCTAATTCAATTTATAAACACGGTGACAATCTGGTCTAAAATGCACAATGCTAAGAATAGGAATGAATTCTGCGCATGTGCGTGAAATTGACTCTCAAAATTTCGATTAAATATAGGAATATTTGGAATTAAATTTTATTTTTGAAGTACAAGATTTAGAACAATTCATAGTAACTATAGGAATAATTTAGAAAAACAGCTTAGTAAAACTAAAAAAAAAGAATAATAAATATAAATATTTGTCGTTTTCCAGACTCGAACTGAAGAATTGCAAAAATCAGTGACACAACCTGCCGACCTAGCCACCAAGCACCGCACACGGAGAGCATCTAAATGGTCTAAAATTCTTATTACGACTACCTAATTCAATTTATAAACACGGTGACAATCTGGTCTAAAATGCACAATGCTAAGAATATTAATGAATTCTGCGCATGCGCGTGAAATTGACTCTCAAAATTTCGATTAAATATAGGAATATTTGGAATTAAATTTTATTTTTGAAGTAAATGATTTAGAATAATTCGTAGTAACTATAGGAATAATTTAGAAAAACTTCTTAAATAAAATTAAAAAATAAAGAATAAAATGTATAAATGTTAGTCGTTTTCCAGACTCGAACTGAAGACCTGGAAAAATCAGTGACACACCCTGCCGACCTAGCCACCAAGCACCGCACACGGAGAGCATCTAAATGGTCTAAAATTCTTATTACGACTACCTAATTCAATTTATAAACACGGTGACAATCTGGTCTAAAATGCACAATGCTAAGAATAGGAATGAATTCTGCGCATGTGCGTGAAATTGACTCTCAAAATTTCGATTAAATATAGCAATATTTTGGAATTAAATTTTATTTTTGAAGTACATGATTTAGAATAATTCGTAGTAACTATAGGAATAACTTAGAAAAAACTTCTTAAATAAAATTAAAAAATAAAGAATAAAATGTATAAATGTTAGTCGTTTTCCAGACTCGAACTGAAGACCTGCAAAAATCAGGGACACACCCTGCCGACCTAGCCACCAAGCACCGCACACGGAGAGCATCTGAATGGTCTAAAATTCTTATTACGACTACATAATTCAATTTATAAACACGGTGAAAATCTGGTCTAAAATGCACAATGCTAAGAATAGGAATGAATTCTGCGCATGTGCGTGAAATTGACTCTCAAAATTTCGATTAAATATAGGAATATTTTGGAATTAAATTTTATTTTTGAAGTACATGATTTAGAATAATTCATAATAACTGTAGGAATAATTTAGGAAAAACTTCTTAAAAAAATTAAAAAATAAAGAATAAAATATATAAATGTTAGTCGTTTTCAAGACTCGAACTGAAAACCTGCAAAAATCAGTGACACACACTGCCGACCTAGCCACCAAGCACCGTGCACGGAGAGCATCTGAATGGCCTAAAATTCTTATTACGACTGTCTAATTGAATTTTTAAATACGGTGTCAATCTGGTCAAAAATTCGCAATGCTAAGAATATAAATGAATTCTGCGCATGTGCGTGAACTTGACTCTCAAAATTTCGATTAATTATAGGAATATTTGGAATTAAATTTTATTTTTGAAGTACATGATTTAGAATAATTCATAGTAACTATAGGAATAATTTAGAAAAACTTCTTAAATAAAATTAAAAAATAAAGAATAAAATGTATAAATGTTAGTCGTTTTCCAGACTCGAACTGAAGACCTGCAAAAATCAGTGACACACCCTGCCGACCTAGCCACCAAGCACCGCACACGGAGAGCATCTGAATGGTCTAAAATTCTTATTACGACTACATAATTCAATTTATAAACACGGTGAAAATCTGGTCTAAAATGCACAATGCTAAGAATATTAATGAATTCTGCGCATGTGCGTGAACTTGACTCTCAAAATTTCGATTAAATATAGGAATATTTTGGAATTAAATTTTATTTTTGAAGTACATGATTTAGAATAATTCGTAGTAACTATAGGAATAACTTAGAAAAAACTTCTTAAATAAAATTAAAAAATAAAGAATAAAATGTATAAATGTTAGTCGTTTTCCAGACTCGAACTGAAGACCTGCAAAAATCAGGGACACACCCTGCCGACCTAGCCACCAAGCACCGTGCACGGAGAGCATCTGAATGGCCTAAAATTCTTATTACGACTGTCTAACTGAATTTTTAAATACGGTGTCAATCTGGTCAAAAAAGCGCAATGCTAAGAATATAAATGAATTCTGCGCATGTGCGTGAACTTGGCTCTCAAAATTTCGATTAAATATAGGAATATTTGGAATTAAATTTTATTTTTGAAGTACATGATTTAGAATAATTCATAGTAACTATAGGAATAATTTAGAAAAACTTCTTAAATAAAATTAAAAAATAAAGAATAAAATGCATAAATGTTAGTCGTTTTCCAGACTCGAACTGAAGACCTGGAAAAATCAGTGACACACCCTGCCGACCTAGCCACCAAGCACCGCACACGGAGAGCATCTAAATGGTCTAAAATTCTTATTACGACTGTCTAATTGAATTTTTAAATACGGTGTCAATCTGGTCAAAAAAGCGCAATGCTAAGAATATAAATGAATTATGCGCATGTGCGTGAACTTGACTCTCAAAATTTCGATTAAATATAGGAATATTTGGAATTAAATTTTATTTCTGAAGTACGTGATTTAGAATAATTCATAGTAACTATAGGAATAATTTAGAAAAACAGCTTAGTAAAACTAAAAAAAAAGAATAATAAATATAAATATTTGTCGTTTTCCAGACTCGAACTGAAGACCTGCAAAAATCAGTGACACAACCTGCCGACCTAGCCACCAAGCACCGCACACGGAGAACATCTGAATGGTCTAAAATTCTTATTACGACTACCTAATTCAATTTATAAACACGGTGAAAATCTGGTCTAAAATGGACAATGCTAAGAATAGGAATGAATTCTGCGCATGTGCGTGAAATTGACTCTCAAAATTTCGATTAAATATAGGAATATTTTGGAATTAAATTTTATTTTTGAAGTACATGATTTAGAATAATTCATAGTAACTGTAGGAATAATTTAGTAAAAACTTCTTAAAAAAATTAAAAAATAAAGAATAAAATATATAAATGTTTGTCTTTTTCAAGACTCGAACTGAAGACCTGCAAAAATCAGTGACACACCCTGCCGACCTAGCCACCAAGCACCGCACACGGAGAGCATCTAAATGGTCTAAAATTCTTATTACGACTACCTAATTCAATTTATAAACACGGTGACAATCTGGTCTAAAATGCATAATGCTAAGAATATTAATGAATTCTGCGCATGGGCGTGAACTTGACTCTCAAAACTTCGATTAAATATAGGAATATTTTGAAATTAAATTTTATTTTTGAAGTACATGATTTAGAATAATTCATAGTAACTGTAGGAATAATTTAGGAAAAACTTCTTAAAAAAATTAAAAAATAAAGAATAAAATATATAAATGTTAGTCGTTTTCAAGACTCGAACTGAAGACCTGCAAAAATCAGTGACACATCATGCCGACCTAGCCACCAAACACCGTGCACGGAGAGCATCTGAATGGCCTAAAATTCTTATTACGACTGTCTAATTGAATTTTTAAATACGGTGTCAATCTGGTCAAAAAAGCGCAATGCTAAGAATATAAATGAATTATGCGCATGTGCGTGAACTTGACTCTCAAAATTTCGATTAAATATAGGAATATTTGGAATTAAATTTTATTTCTGAAGTACATGATTTAGAATAATTCATAGTAACTATAGGAATAATTTAGAAAAACAGCTTAGTAAAACTAAAAAAAAAGAATAATAAATATAAATATTTGTCGTTTTCCAGACTCGAACTGAAGACCTGCAAAAATCAGTGACACAACCTGCCGACCTAGCCACCAAGCACCGCACACGGAGAACATCTGAATGGTCTAAAATTCTTATTACGACTACCTAATTCAATTTATAAACACGGTGACAATCTGGTCTAAAATGGACAATGCTAAGAATATAAATGAATTCTGCGCATGTGCGTGAACTTGACTCTCAAAATTTCGATTAAATATAGGAATATTTGGAATTAAATTTTATTTTTGAAGTACATGATTTAGAATAATTCATAGTAACTATAGGAATAATTTAGAAAAACAGCTTAGTAAAACTAAAAAAAAAGAATAATAAATATAAATATTTGTCGTTTTCCAGACTCGAACTGAAGACCTGCAAAAATCAGTGACACACCCTGCCGACCTAGCCACCAAGCACCGCACACGGAGAGCATCTAAATGGCCTAAAATTCTTATTACGACTGTCTAATTGAATTTTTAAATACGGTGTCAATCTGGTCAAAAAAGCGCAATGCTAAGAATAGGAATGAATTCTGCGCATGTGCGAGAAATTGACTCTCAAAATTTCGATTAAATATAGGAATATTTTGGAATTAAATTTTATTTTTGAAGTACATGATTTAGAATAATTCATAGTAACTGTAGGAATAATTTATTAAAAACTTCTTAAAAAAATTAAAAAATAAAGAATAAAATATATAAATGTTAGTCGTTTTCAAGACTCGAACTGAAGACCTGCAAAAATCAGTGACACACCCTGCCGACCTAGCCACCAAGCACCGTACACGGAGAGCATCTGAATGGTCTAAAATTCTTATTACGACTACCTAATTCAATTTATAAACACGGTGACAATCTGGTCTAAAATGGACAATGCTAAGAATAGGAATGAATTCTGCGCATGTGCGAGAAATTGACTCTCAAAATTTCGATTAAATATAGGAATATTTTGGAATTAAATTTTATTTTTGAAGTACATGATTTAGAATAATTCATAGTAACTGTAGGAATAATTTATCAAAAACTTCTTAAAAAAAATTAAAAAGTAAAGAATAAAATATATAAATGTTAGTCGTTTTCAAGACTCGAACTGAAGACCTGCAAAAATCAGTGACACACCCTGCCGACCTAGCCACCAAGCACCGTACACGGAGAGCATCTGAATGGTCTAAAATTCTTATTACGACTACCTAATTCAATTTCTAAACACAGTGACAATCTGGTCTAAAATGCACAATGCTAAGAATAGGAATGAATTCTGCACATGTGCGTGAATTTGACTCTCAAAATTTCGATTAAATATAGGAATATTTTGGAATTAATTTTTATTTTTGAAGTACATGATTTAGAATAATTCATAGTAACTGTAGGAATAATTTATCAAAAACTTCTTAAAAAAATTAAAAATAAAGAATAAAATATATAAATGTTAGTCGTTTTCAAGACTCGAACTGAAGACCTGCAAAAATCAGTGACACACCCTGCCGACCTAGCCACCAAGCACCGTACACGGAGAGCATCTGAATGGTCTAAAATTCTTATTACGACTACCTAATTCAATTTATAAACACGGTGACAATCTGGTCTAAAATGCACAATGCTAAGAATAGGAATGAATTCTGCGCATGTGCGTGAAATTGACTCTCAAAATTTCGATTAAATATAGGAATATTTTGGAATTAAATTTTATATTTGAAGTACATGATTTAGAATAATTCATAGTAACTGTAGGAATAATTTAGTAAAAACTTCTTAAAAAAATTAAAAAATAAAGAATAAAATATATAAATGTTTGTCTTTTTCAAGACTCGAAGACCTGCAAAAATCAGTGACACACCCTGCCGACCTAGCCACCAAGCACCGTACACGGAGAGCATCTGAATGGTCTAAAATTCTTATTACGACTACCTAATTCAATTTATAAACACGGTGACAATCTGGTCTAAAATGGACAATGCTAAGAATAGGAATGAATTCTGCGCATGTGCGTGAAATTGACTCTAAAAATTTCGATTAAATATAGGCATATTTTGGAATTAAATTTTATATTTGAAGTACATGATTTAGAATAATTCATAGTAACTGTAGGAATAATTTAGTAAAAACTTCTTAAAAAAATTAAAAAATAAAGAATAAAATATATAAATGTTTGTCTTTTTCAAGACTCGAAGACCTGCAAAAATCAGTGACACACCCTGCCGACCTAGCCACCAAGCACCGTACACGGAGAGCATCTGAATGGTCTAAAATTCTTATTACGACTACCTAATTCAATTTATAAACACGGTGACAATCTAGTCTAAAATGCACAATGCTAAGAATAGGAATGAATTCTGCGCATGTGCGTGAAATTGACTCTCAAAATTTCGATTAAATATAGGAATATTTTGGAATTAAATTTTATTTTTGAAGTACATGATTTAGAATAATTCATAGTAACTGTAGGAATAATTTACTAAAAACTTCTTAAATAAAATTAAAAAATAAAGAATAAAATATATAAATGTTTGTCGTTTTCAAGACTAGAACTGAAGACCTGCAAAAATCAGTGACACACCCTGCCGACCTAGCCACCAAGCACCGCACACGGAGAGCATCTGAATGGTCTAAAATTCTTATTACGACTACCTAATTCAATTTATAAACACGGTGACAATCTGGTCTAAAATGCACAATGCTAAGAATAGGAATGAATTCTGCGCATGTGCGTGAAATTGACTCTCAAAATTGCGATTAAATATAGGAATATTTTGGAATTAATTTTTATTTTTGAAGTACATGATTTAGAATAATTCATAGTAACTGTAGGAATAATTTAGGAAAAACTTCTTAAAAAAAATTAAAAAATAAAGAATAAAATATATAAATGTTAGTCGTTTTCAAGACTCGAACTGAAGACCTGCAAAAATCAGTGACACACCCTGCCGACCTATCCACCAAGCACCGTACACGGAGAGCATCTGAATGGTCTAAAATTCTTATTACGACTACCTAATTCAATTTATAAACACGGTGACAATCTGGTCTAAAATGCACAATGCTAAGAATAGGAATGAATTCTGCGCATGTGCGTGAAATTGACTCTCAAAATTTCGATTAAATATAGGAATATTTTGGAATTAAATTTTATTTTTGAAGTACATGATTTAGATTAATTCATAGTAACTGTAGGAATAATTTATCAAAAACTTCTTAAAAAAAATTAAAAAATAAAGAATAAAATATATAAATGTTAGTCTTTTTCAAGACTCGAACTGAAGACCTGCAAAAATCAGTGACACACCCTGCCGACCTAGCCACCAAGCACCGTACACGGAGAGCATCTGAATGGTCTAAAATTCTTATTACGACTACCTAATTCAATTTATAAACACGGTGACAATCTGGTCTAAAATGGACAATGCTAAGAATAGGAATGAATTCTGCGCATGTGCGTGAAATTGACTCTCAAAATTTCGATTAAATATAGGAATATTTTGGAATTAAATTTTATATTTGAAGTACATGATTTAGAATAATTCATAGTAACTGTAGGAATAATTTAGTAAAAACTTATTAAAAAAATTAAAAAATAAAGAATAAAATATATAAATGTTTGTCTTTTTCAAGACTCGAAGACCTGCAAAAATCAGTGACACACCCTGCCGACCTAGCCACCAAGCACCGTACACGGAGAGCATCTGAATGGTCTAAAATTCTTATTACGACTACCTAATTCAATTTATAAACACGGTGACAATCTGGTCTAAAATGCACAATGCTAAGAATAGGAATGAATTCTGCGCATGTGCGTGAAATTGACTCTCAAAATTTCGATTAAATATAGGAATATTTTGGAATTAAATTTTATTTTTGAAGTACATGATTTAGAATAATTCATAGTAACTGTAGGAATAATTTAGGAAAAACTTCTTAAATAAAATTAAAAAATAAAGAATAAAATATATAAATGTTTGTCGTTTTCAAGACTCGAACTGAAGACCTGCAAAAATCAGTGACACACCCTGCCGACCTAGCCACCAAGCACCGTACACGGAGAGCATCTGAATGGTCTAAAATTCTTATTACGACTACCTAATTCAATTTATAAACACGGTGACAATCTGGTCTAAAATGCACAATGCTAAGAATAGGAATGAATTCTGCGCATGTGCGTGAAATTGACTCTCAAAATTTCGATTAAATATAGGAATATTTTGGAATTAAATTTTATTTTTGAAGTACATGATTTAGAATAATTCATAGTAACTGTAGGAATAATTTATCAAAAACTTCTTAAAAAAAATTAAAAAATAAAGAATAAAATATATAAATGTTAGTCGTTTTCAAGACTCGAACTGAAGACCTGCAAAAATCAGTGACACACCCTGCCGACCTAGCCACCAAGCACCGTACACGGAGAGCATCTGAATGGTCTAAAATTCTTATTACGACTACCTAATTCAATTTATAAACACGGTGACAATCTGGTCTAAAATGGACAATGCTAAGAATAGGAATGAATTCTGCGCATGTGCGTGAAATTGACTCTCAAAATTTCGATTAAATATAGGAATATTTTGGAATTAAATTTTATATTTGAAGTACATGATTTAGAATAATTCATAGTAACTGTAGGAATAATTTAGTAAAAACTTCTTAAAAAAATTAAAAAATAAAGAATAAAATATATAAATGTTTGTCTTTTTCAAGACTCGAAGACCTGCAAAAATCAGTGACACACCCTGCCGACCTAGCCACCAAGCACCGTACACGGAGAGCATCTGAATGGTCTAAAATTCTTATTACGACTACCTAATTCAATTTATAAACACGGTGACAATCTGGTCTAAAATGCACAATGCTAAGAATAGGAATGAATTCTGCGCATGTGCGTGAAATTGACTCTCAAAATTTCGATTAAATATAGGAATATTTTGGAATTAAATTTTATTTTTGAAGTACATGATTTAGAATAATTCATAGTAACTGTAGGAATAATTTATCAAAAACTTCTTAAAAAAAATTAAAAAATAAAGAATAAAATATATAAATGTTAGTCGTTTTCAAGACTCGAACTGAAGACCTGCAAAAATCAGTGACACACCCTGCCGACCTAGCCACCAAGCACCGTACACGGAGAGCATCTGAATGGTCTAAAATTCTTATTACGACTACCTAATTCAATTTATAAACACGGTGACAATCTGGTCTAAAATGGACAATGCTAAGAATAGGAATGAATTCTGCGCATGTGCGTGAAATTGACTCTCAAAATTTCGATTAAATATAGGAATATTTTGGAATTAAATTTTATTTTTGAAGTACATGATTTAGAATAATTCATAGTAACTGTAGGAATAATTTAGGAAAAACTTCTTAAATAAAATTAAAAAATAAAGAATAAAATATATAAATGTTAGTCGTTTTCAAGACTCGAACTGAAGACCTGCAAAAATCAGTGACACACCCTGCCGAACTAGCCACAAAGCACCGTACACGGAGAGCATCTGAATGGTCTAAAATTCTTATTACGACTACCTAATTCAATTTATAAACACGGTGACAATCTGGTCTAAAATGGACAATGCTAAGAATAGGAATGAATTCTGCGCATGTGCGTGAAATTGACTCTCAAAATTTCGATTAAATATAGGAATATTTTGGAATTAAATTTTATATTTGAAGTACATGATTTAGAATAATTCATAGTAACTGTAGGAATAATTTAGGAAAAACTTCTTAAATAAAATTAAAAAATAAAGAATAAAATATATAAATGTTAGTCGTTTTCAAGACTCGAACTGAAGACCTGCAAAAATCAGTGACACACCCTGCCGAACTAGCCACAAAGCACCGTACACGGAGAGCATCTGAATGGTCTAAAATTCTTATTACGACTACCTAATTCAATTTATAAACACGGTGACAATCTGGTCTAAAATGCACAATGCTAAGAATAGGAATGAATTCTGCGCATGTGCGTGAAATTGACTCTCAAAATTTCGATTAAATATAGGAATATTTTGGAATTAAATTTTATTTTTGAAGTACATGATTTAGAATAATTCATAGTAACTGTAGGAATAATTTATCAAAAACTTCTTAAAAAAAATTAAAAAATAAAGAATAAAATATATAAATGTTAGTCGTTTTCAAGACTCGAACTGAAGACCTGCAAAAATCAGTGACACACCCTGCCGAACTAGCCACAAAGCACCGTACACGGAGAGCATCTGAATGGTCTAAAATTCTTATTACGACTACCTAATTCAATTTATAAACACGGTGACAATCTGGTCTAAAATGGACAATGCTAAGAATAGGAATGAATTCTGCGCATGTGCGTGAAATTGACTCTCAAAATTTCGATTAAATATAGGAATATTTTGGAATTAAATTTTATTTTTGAAGTACATGATTTAGAATAATTCATAGTAACTGTAGGAATAATTTAGTAAAAACTGCTTAAAAAAATTAAAAAATAAAGAATAAAATATATAAATGTTTGTCTTTTTCAAGACTCGAACTGAAGACCTGCAAAAATCAGTGACACACCCTGCCGACCTAGCCACCAAGCACCGCACACGGAGAGCATCTAAATGGTCTAAAATTCTTATTACGATTACCTAATTCAATTTATAAACACGGTGACAATCTGGTCTAAAATGGACAATGCTAAGAATAGGAATGAATTCTGCGCATGTGCGTGAAATTGACTCTCAAAATTTCGATTAAATATAGGAATATTTTGGAATTAAATTTTATTTTTGAAGAACATGATTTAGAATAATTCATAGTAACTGTAGGAATAATTTAGGAAAATTTTCTTAAAAAAATTAAAAAATAAAGAATAAAATATATAAATGTTAGTCGTTTTCAAGACTCGAACTGAAGACCTGCAAAAATCAGTGACACACCTTGCCGACCTAGCCACCAAGCACCGTACACGGAGAGCATCTGAATGGTCTAAAATTCTTATTACGACTACCTAATTCAATTTATAAACACGGTGACAATCTGGTCTAAAATGCACAATGCTAAGAATAGGAATGAATTCTGCGCATGTGCGTGAAATTGACTCTCAAAATTTCGATTAAATATAGGAATATTTTAGAATTAAATTTTATTTTTGAAGTACATGATTTAGAATAATTCATAGTAACTGTAGGAATAATTTAGGAAAAACTTCTTAAAAAAAATTAAAAAATAAAGAATAAAATATATAAATGTTAGTCGTTTTCAAGACTCGAACTGAAGACCTGCAAAAATCAGTGACACACCCTGCCGACCTAGCCACCAAGCACCGTACACGGAGAGCATCTGAATGGTCTAAAATTCTTATTACGACTACCTAATTCAATTTATAAACACGGTGACAATCTGGTCTAAAATGGACAATGCTAAGAATAGGAATGAATTCTGCGCATGTGCGTGAAATTGACTCTCAAAATTTCGATTAAATATAGGAATATTTTGGAATTAAATTTTATATTTGAAGTACATGATTTAGAATAATTCATAGTAACTGTAGGAATAATTTAGGAAAAACTTCTTAAAAAAAATTTAAAAATAAAGAATAAAATATATAAATGTTTGTCGTTTTCAAGACTCGAACTGAAGACCTGCAAAAATCAGTGACACACCCTGCCGACCTAGCCACCAAGCACCGTACACGGAGAGCATCTGAATGGTCTAAAATTCTTATTACGACTACCTAATTCAATTTATAAACACGGTGACAATCTGGTCTAAAATGGACAATGCTAAGAATAGGAATGAATTCTGCGCATGTGCGTGAAATTGACTCTCAAAATTTCGATTAAATATAGGAATATTTTGGAATTAAATTTTATTTTTGAAGTACATGATTTAGAATAATTCATAGTAACTGTAGGAATAATTTAGGAAAAACTTCTTAAATAAAATTAAAAAATAAAGAATAAAATATATAAATGTTTATCGTTTTCAAGACTCGAACTGAAGACCTGCAAAAATCAGTGACACACCCTGCCGACCTAGCCACCAAGCACCGTACACGGAGAGCATCTGAATGGTCTAAAATTCTTATTACGACTACCTAATTCAATTTATAAACACGGTGACAATCTGGTCTAAAATGCACAATGCTAAGAATAGGAATGAATTCTTCGCATGTGCGTGAAATTGACTCTCAAAATTTCGATTAAATATAGGAATATTTTGGAATTAATTTTTATCTTTGAAGTACATGATTTAGAATAATTCATAGTAACTGTAGGAATAATTTAGGAAAAACTTCTTAAAAAAAATTAAAAAATAAAGAATAAAATATATAAATGTTAGTCGTTTTCAAGACTCGAACTGAAGACCTGCAAAAATCAGTGACACACCCTGCCGACCTAGCCACCAAGCACCGTACACGGAGAGCATCTGAATGGTCTAAAATTCTTATTACGACTACCTAATTCAATTTATAAACACGGTGACAATCTGGTCTAAAATGCACAATGCTAAGAATAGGAATGAATTCTGCGCATGTGCGTGAAATTGACTCTCAAAATTTCGATTAAATATAGGAATATTTTGGAATTAAATTTTATTTTTGAAGTACATGATTTAGAATAATTCATAGTAACTGTAGGAATAATTTAGGAAAAACTTCTTAAAAAAAATTAAAAAATAAAGAATAAAATATATAAATGTTAGTCGTTTTCAAGACTCGAACTGAAGACCTGCAAAAATCAGTGACACACCCTGCCGACCTAGCAACCAAGCACCGTACACGGAGAGCATCTGAATGGTCTAAAATTCTTATTACGACTACCTAATTCAATTTATAAACACGGTGACAATCTGGTCTAAAATGGACAATGCTAAGAATAGGAATGAATTCTGCGCATGTGCGTGAAATTGTCTCTCAAAATTTCGATTAAATATAGGAATATTTTGGAATTAAATTTTATTTTTGAAGTACATGATTTAGAATAATTCATAGTAACTGTAGGAATAATTTAGGAAAATTATCTTAAAAAAATTAAAAAATAAAGAATAAAATATATAAACGTTAGTCGTTTTCAAGACTCGAACTGAAGACCTGCAAAAATCAGTGACACACCTTGCCGACCTAGCCACCAAGCACCGTACACGGAGAGCATCTGAATGGTCTAAAATTCTTATTACGACTACCTAATTCAATTTATAAACACGGTGACAATGTGGTCTAAAATGCACAATGCTAAGAATAGGAATGAATTCTGCGCATGTGCGTGAAATTGACTCTCAAAATTTCGATTAAATATAGGAATATTTTAGAATTAAATTTTATTTTTGAAGTACATGATTTAGAATAATTCATAGTAACTGTAGGAATAATTTAGGAAAAACTTCTTAAAAAAAATTAAAAAATAAAGAATAAAATATATAAATTTTAGTCGTTTTCAAGACTCGAACTGAAGACCTGCAAAAATCAGTGACACACCCTGCCGACCTAGCCACCAAGCAACGTACACGGAGAGCATCTGAATGGTCTAAAATTCTTATTACGACTACCTAATTCAATTTATAAACACGGTGACAATCTGGTCTAAAATGCACAATGCTAAGAATAGGAATGAATTCTGCGCATGTGCGTGAAATTGACTCTCAAAATTTCGATTAAATATAGGAATATTTTGGAATTAAATTTTATTTTTGAAGTACATGATTTAGAATAATTCATAGTAACTGTAGGAATAATTTAGGAAAAACTTCTTAAATAAAATTAAAAAATAAAGAATAAAATATATAAATGTTTGTCGTTTTCAAGACTCGAACTGAAGACCTGCAAAAATTAGTGACACACCCTGCCGACCTAGCCACCAAGCACCGTACACGGAGAGCATCTGAATGGTCTAAAATTCTTATTACGACTACCTAATTCAATTTATAAACACGGTGACAATCTGGTCTAAAATGCACAATGCTAAGAATAGGAATGAATTCTGCGCATGTGCGTGAAATTGACTCTCAAAATTTCGATTAAATATAGGAATATTTTGGAATTAATTTTTATTTTTGAAGTACATGATTTAGAATAATTCATAGTAACTGTAGGAATAATTTAGGAAAAACTTCTTAAAAAAAAATTAAAAAAAAAAGAATAAAATATATAAATGTTTGTCGTTTTCTAGACTCGAACTGAAGACCTGCAAAAATCAGTGACACACCCTGCCGACCTAGCCACCAAGGACCGTACACGGAGAGCATCTGAATGGTCTAAAATTCTTATTACGACTACCTAATTCAATTTATAAACACGGTGACAATCTGGTCTAAAATGGACAATGCTAAGAATAGGAATGAATTCTGCGCATGTGCGTGAAATTGACTCTCAAAATTTCGATTAAATATAGGAATATTTTGGAATTAAATTTTATTTTTGAAGTACATGATTTAGAATAATTCATAGTAACTGTAGGAATAATTTAGGAAAAACTTCTTAAATAAAATTAAAAAATAAAGAATAAAATATATAAATGTTTGTCGTTTTCAAGACTCGAACTGAAGACCTGCAAAAATCAGTGACACACCCTGCCGACCTAGCCACCAAGCACCGTACACGGAGAGCATCTGAATGGTCTAAAATTCTTATTACGACTACCTAATTCAATTTATAAACACGGTGACAATGTGGTCTAAAATGCACAATGCTAAGAATAGGAATGAATTCTGCGCATGTGCGTGAAATTGACTCTCAAAATTTCGATTAAATATAGGAATATTTTGGAATTAAATTTTATTTTTGAAGTACATGATTTAGAATAATTCATAGTAACTGTAGGAATAATTTAGGAAAAACTTCTTAAATAAAATTAAAAAATAAAGAATAAAATATATAAATGTTTGTCGTTTTCAAGACTCGAACTGAAGACCTGCAAAAATCAGTGACACACCCTGCCGACCTAGCCACCAAGCACCGTACACGGAGAGCATCTGAATGGTCTAAAATTCTTATTACGACTACCTAATTCAATTTATAAACACGGTGACAATCTGGTCTAAAATGCACAATGCTAAGAATAGGAATGAATTCTGCGCATGTGCGTGAAATTGACTCTCAAAATTTCGATTAAATATAGGAATATTTTGGAATTAATTTTTATTTTTGAAGTACATGATTTAGAATAATTCATAGTAACTGTAGGAATAATTTAGGAAAAACTTCTTAAAAAAAATAAAAAATAAAGAATAAAATATATAAATGTTAGTCGTTTTCAAGACTCGAACTGAAGACCTGCAAAAATCAGTGACACACCCTGCCGACCTAGCAACCAAGCACCGTACACGGAGAGCATCTGAATGGTCTAAAATTCTTATTACGACTACCTAATTCAATTTATAAACACGGTGACAATCTGGTCTAAAATGCACAATGCTAAGAATAGGAATGAATTCTGCGCATGTGCGTGAAATTGACTCTCAAAATTTCGATTAAATATAGGAATATTTTGGAATTAATTTTTATTTTTGAAGTACATGATTTAGAATAATTCATAGTAACTGTAGGAATAATTTAGGAAAAACTTCTTAAAAAAATTAAAAAATAAAGAATAAAATATATAAATGTTAGTCGTTTTCAAGACTCGAACTGAAGACCTGCAAAAATCAGTGACACACCCTGCCGACCTAGCCGCCAAGCACCGTACACGGAGAGCATCTGAATGGTCTAAAATTCTTATTACGACTACCTAATTCAATTTATAAACACGGTGACAATCTGGTCTAAAATGCACAATGCTAAGAATAGGAATGAATTCTGCGCATGTGCGTGAAATTGACTCTCAAAATTTCGATTAAATATAGGAATATTTTGGAATTAAATTTTATTTTTGAAGTACATGATTTAGAATAATTCATAGTAACTGTAGGAATAATTTATCAAAAACTTCTTAAAAAAAATTAAAAAATAAAGAATAAAATATATAAATGTTAGTCGTTTTCAAGACTCGAACTGAAGACCTGCAAAAATCAGTGACACACCCTGCCGAACTAGCCACCAAGCACCGTACACGGAGAGCATCTGAATGGTCTAAAATTCTTATTACGACTACCTAATTCAATTTATAAACACGGTGACAATCTGGTCTAAAATGGACACTGCTAAGAATAGGAATGAATTCTGCGCATGTGCGTGAAATTGACTCTCAAAATTTCGATTAAATATAGGAATATTTTGGAATTAAATTTTATTTTTGAAGTACATGATTTAGAATAATTCATAGTAACTGTAGGAATAATTTAGTAAAAACTTCTTAAAAAAATTAAAAAATAAAGAATAAAATATATAAATGTTTGTCTTTTTCAAGACTCGAACTGAAGACCTGCAAAAATCAGTGACACACCCTGCCGACCTAGCCACCAAGCACCGCACACGGAGAGCATCTAAATGGTCTAAAATTCTTATTACCACTACCTAATTCAATTTATAAACACGGTGACAATCTGGTCTAAAATGCACATTGCTAAGAATATTAATGAATTCTGCGCATGCGCGTGAACTTGACTCTCAAAACTTCGATTAAATATAGGAATATTTTGAAATTAAATTTTATTTTTGAAGTACATGATTTAGAATAATTCATAGTAACTGTAGGAATAATTTAGGAAAAACTTCTTTAAAAAAAATTTTAAAAAAAAAGAATAAAATATATAAATGTTTGTCGTTTTCAAGACACGAACTGAAGACCTGCAAAAATCAGTGACACACCCTGCCGACCTAGCCACCAAGGACCGTACACGGAGAGCATCTTAATGGTCTAAAATTCTTATTACGACTACCTAATTCAATTTATAAACACGGTGACAATCTGGTCTAAAATGGACAATGCTAAGAATAGGAATGAATTCTGCGCATGTGCGTGAAATTGACTCTCAAAATTTCGATTAAATATAGGAATATTTTGGAATTAAATTTTATTTTTGAAGTACATGATTTAGAATAATTCATAGTAACTGTAGGAATAATTTAGGAAAAACTTCTTAAAAAAAAATTTAAAAAAAAAAAGAATAAAATATATAAATGTTTGTCGTTTTCAAGACTCGAACTGAAGACCTGCAAAAATCAGTGACACACCCTGCCGACCTAGCCACCAAGGACCGTACACGGAGAGCATCTGAATGGTCTAAAATTCTTATTACGACTACCTAATTCAATTTATAAACACGGTGACAATCTGGTCTAAAATGGACAATGCTAAGAATAGGAATGAATTCTGCGCATGTGCGTGAAATTGACTCTCAAAATTTCGATTAAATATAGGAATATTTTGGAATTAAATTTAATTTTTGAAGTATATGATTTAGAATAATTCATAGTAACTGTAGGAATAATTTAGGAAAATTATCTTAAAAAAATTAAAAAATAAAGAATAAAATATATAAACGTTAGTCGTTTTCAAGACTCGAACTGAAGACCTGCAAAAATCAGTGACACACCTTGCCGACCTAGCCACCAAGCACCGTACACGGAGAGCATCTGAATGGTCTAAAATTCTTATTACGACTACCTAATTCAATTTATAAACACGGTGACAATCTGGTCTAAAATGCACAATGCTAAGAATAGGAATGAATTCTGCGCATGTGCGTGAAATTGACTCTCAAAATTTCGATTAAATATAGGAATATTTTGGAATTAATTTTTATTTTTGAAGTACATGATTTAGAATAATTCATAGTAACTGTAGGAATAATTTAGGAAAAACTTCTTAAAAAAAAATTAAAAAAAAAAGAATAAAATATATAAATGTTTGTCGTTTTCAAGACTCGAACTGAAGACCTGCAAAAATCAGTGACACACCCTGCCGACCTAGCCACCAAGGACCGTACACGGAGAGCATCTGAATGGTCTAAAATTCTTATTACGACTACCTAATTCAATTTATAAACACGGTGACAATCTGGTCTAAAATGGACAATGCTAAGAATAGGAATGAATTCTGCGCATGTGCGTGAAATTGACTCTCAAAATTTCGATTAAATATAGGAATATTTTGGAATTAAATTTTATTTTTGAAGTACATGATTTAGAATAATTCATAGTAACTGTAGGAATAATTTAGGAAAATTATCTTAAAAAAATTAAAAAATAAAGAATAAAATATATAAACGTTAGTCGTTTTCAAGACTCGAACTGAAGACCTGCAAAAATCAGTGACACACCTTGCCGACCTAGCCACCAAGCACCGTACACGGAGAGCATCTGAATGGTCTAAAATTCTTATTACGACTACCTAATTCAATTTATAAACACGGTGACAATGTGGTCTAAAATGCACAATGCTAAGAATAGGAATGAATTCTGCGCATGTGCGTGAAATTGACTCTCAAAATTTCGATTAAATATAGGAATATTTTAGAATTAAATTTTATTTTTGAAGTACATGATTTAGAATAATTCATAGTAACTGTAGGAATAATTTAGGAAAAACTTCTTAAAAAAAATTAAAAAATAAAGAATAAAATATATAAATGTTAGTCGTTTTCAAGACTCGAACTGAAGACCTGCAAAAATCAGTGACACACCCTGCCGACCTAGCCACCAAGCACCGTACACGGAGAGCATCTGAATGGTCTAAAATTCTTATTACGACTACCTAATTCAATTTATAAACACGGTGACAATCTGGTCTAAAATGCACAATGCTAAGAATAGGAATGAATTCTGCGCATGTGCGTGAAATTGACTCTCAAAATTTCGATTAAATATAGGAATATTTTGGAATTAAATTTTATTTTTGAAGTACATGATTTAGAATAATTCATAGTAACTGTAGGAATAATTTAGGAAAAACTTCTTAAATAAAATTAAAAAATAAAGAATAAAATATATAAATGTTTGTCGTTTTCAAGACTCGAACTGAAGACCTGCAAAAATTAATGACACACCCTGCCGACCTAGCCACCAAGCACCGTACACGGAGAGCATCTGAATGGTCTAAAATTCTTATTACGACTACCTAATTCAATTTATAAACACGGTGACAATCTGGTCTAAAATGCACAATGCTAAGAATAGGAATGAATTCTGCGCATGTGCGTGAAATTGACTCTCAAAATTTCGATTAAATATAGGAATATTTTGGAATTAAATTTTATTTTTGAAGTACATGATTTAGAATAATTCATAGTAACTGTAGGAATAATTTAGGAAAATTATCTTAAAAAAATTAAAAAATAAAGAATAAAATATATAAACGTTAGTCGTTTTCAAGACTCGAACTGAAGACCTGCAAAAATCAGTGACACACCTTGCCGACCTAGCCACCAAGCACCGTACACGGAGAGCATCTGAATGGTCTAAAATTCTTATTACGACTACCTAATTCAATTTATAAACACGGTGACAATCTGGTCTAAAATGCACAATGCTAAGAATAGGAATGAATTCTGCGCATGTGCGTGAAATTGACTCTCAAAATTTCGATTAAATATAGGAATATTTTAGAATTAAATTTTATTTTTGAAGTACATGATTTAGAATAATTCATAGTAACTGTAGGAATAATTTAGGAAAAACTTCTTAAAAAAAATTAAAAAATAAAGAATAAAATATATAAATGTTAGTCGTTTTCAAGACTCGAACTGAAGACCTGCAAAAATAAGTGACACACCCTGCCGAACTAGCCACCAAGCACCGTACACGGAGAGCATCTGAATGGTCTAAAATTCTTATTACGACTACCTAATTCAATTTATAAACACGGTGACAATCTGGTCTAAAATGGACAATGCTAAGAATAGGAATGAATTCTGCGCATGTGCGTGAAATTGACTCTCAAAATTTCGATTAAATATAGGAATATTTTGGAATTAAATTTTATTTTTGAAGTACATGATTTAGAATAATTCATAGTAACTGTAGGAATAATTTAGGAAAAACTTCTTAAAAAAAATTAAAAAATAAAGAATAAAATATATAAATGTTAGTCGTTTTCAAGACTCGAACTGAAGACCTGCAAAAATCAGTGACACACCCTGCCGACCTAGCCACCAAGCACCGTACGCGGAGAGCATCTGAATGGTCTAAAATTCTTATTACCACTACCTAATTCAATTTATAAACACGGTGACAATCTGGTCTAAAATGCACAATGCTAAGAATAGGAATGAATTCTGCGCATGTGCGTGAAATTGACTCTCAAAATTTCGATTAAATATAGGAATATTTTGGAATTAAATTTTATTTTTGAAGTACATGATTTAGAATAATTCATAGTAACTGTAGGAATAATTTAGGAAAATTTTCTTAAAAAAATTAAAAAATAAAGAATAAAATATATAAATGTTAGTCGTTTTCAAGACTCGAAGACCTGCAAAAATCAGTGACACACCCTGCCGACCTAGCCACCAAGCACCGTACACGGAGAGCATCTGAATGGTCTAAAATTCTTATTACGACTACCTAATTCAATTTATAAACACGGTGACAATCTGGTCTAAAATGGACAATGCTAAGAATAGGAATGAATTCTGCGCATGTGCGTGAAATTGACTCTCAAAATTTCGATTAAATATAGGAATATTTTGGAATTAAATTTTATTTTTGAAGTACATGATTTAGAATAATTCATAGTAACTGTAGGAATAATTTAGGAAAAACTTCTTAAATAAAATTAAAAAATAAAGAATAAAATATATAAATGTTTGTCGTTTTCAAGACTCGAACTGAAGACCTGCAAAAATCAGTGACACACCCTGCCGACCTAGCCACCAAGCACCGTACACGGAGAGCATCTGAATGGTCTAAAATTCTTATTACGACTACCTAATTCAATTTATAAACACGGTGACAATCTGGTCTAAAATGCACAATGCTAAGAATAGGAATGAATTCTGTGCATGTGCGTGAAATTGACTCTCAAAATTTCGATTAAATATAGGAATATTTTGGAATTAAATTTTATTTTTGAAGTACATGATTTAGAATAATTCATAGTAACTGTAGGAATAATTTATCAAAAACTTCTTAAAAAAATTAAAAAATAAAGAATAAAATATATAAATGTTAGTCGTTTTCAAGACTCGAACTGAAGACCTGCAAAAATCAGTGACACACCCTGCCGAACTAGCCACCAAGCACCGTACACGGAGAGCATCTGAATGGTCTAAAATTCTTATTACGACTACCTAATTCAATTTATAAACACGGTGACAATCTGGTCTAAAATGCACAATGCTAAGAATAGGAATGAATTCTGCGCATGTGCGTGAAATTGACTCTCAAAATTTCAATTAAATATAGGAATATTTTAGAATTAAATTTTATTTTTGAAGTACATGATTTAGAATAATTCATAGTAACTGTAGGAATAATTTAGGAAAAACTTCTTAAAAAAAATTAAAAAATAAAGAATAAAATATATAAATGTTAGTCGTTTTCAAGACTCGAACTGAAGACCTGCAAAAATCAGTGACACACCCTGCCGACCTAGCCACCAAGCACCGTACACGGAGAGCATCTGAATGGTCTAAAATTCTTATTACGACTACCTAATTCAATTTATAAACACGGTGACAATCTGGTCTAAAATGCACAATGCTAAGAATAGGAATGAATTCTGCGCATGTACGTGAAATTGACTCTCAAAATTTCGATTAAATATAGGAATATTTTGGAATTAAATTTTATTTTTGAAGTACATGATTTAGAATAATTCATAGTAACTGTAGGAATAATTTATCAAAAACTTCTTAAATAAAATTAAAAAATAAAGAATAAAATATATAAATGTTTGTCGTTTTCAAGACTCGAACTGAAGACCTGCAAAAATCAGTGACACACCCTGCCGACCTAGCCACCAAGCACCGTACACGGAGAGCATCTGAATGGTCTAAAATTCTTATTACCACTACCTAATTCAATTTATAAACACGGTGACAATCTGGTCTAAAATGCACAATGCTAAGAATAGGAATGAATTCTGCGCATGTGCGTGAAATTGACTCTCAAAATTTCGATTAAATATAGGAATATTTTGGAATTAAATTTTATTTTTGAAGTACATGATTTAGAATAATTCATAGTAACTGTAGGAATAATTTAGGAAAATTTTCTTAAAAAAATTAAAAAATAAAGAATAAAATATATAAATGTTAGTCGTTTTCAAGACTCGAAGACCTGCAAAAATCAGTGACACACCCTGCCGACCTAGCCACCAAGCACCGTACACGGAGAGCATCTGAATGGTCTAAAATTCTTATTACGACTACCTAATTCAATTTATAAACACGGTGACAATCTGGTCTAAAATGGACAATGCTAAGAATAGGAATGAATTCTGCGCATGTGCGTGAAATTGACTCTCAAAATTTCGATTAAATATAGGAATATTTTGGAATTAAATTTTATTTTTGAAGTACATGATTTAGAATAATTCATAGTAACTGTAGGAATAATTTAGGAAAAACTTCTTAAATAAAATTAAAAAATAAAGAATAAAATATATAAATGTTTGTCGTTTTCAAGACTCGAACTGAAGACCTGCAAAAATCAGTGACACACCCTGCCGACCTAGCCACCAAGCACCGTACACGGAGAGCATCTGAATGGTCTAAAATTCTTATTACGACTACCTAATTCAATTTATAAACACGGTGACAATCTGGTCTAAAATGCACAATGCTAAGAATAGGAATGAATTCTGTGCATGTGCGTGAAATTGACTCTCAAAATTTCGATTAAATATAGGAATATTTTGGAATTAAATTTTATTTTTGAAGTACATGATTTAGAATAATTCATAGTAACTGTAGGAATAATTTATCAAAAACTTCTTAAAAAAATTAAAAAATAAAGAATAAAATATATAAATGTTAGTCGTTTTCAAGACTCGAACTGAAGACCTGCAAAAATCAGTGACACACCCTGCCGAACTAGCCACCAAGCACCGTACACGGAGAGCATCTGAATGGTCTAAAATTCTTATTACGACTACCTAATTCAATTTATAAACACGGTGACAATCTGGTCTAAAATGCACAATGCTAAGAATAGGAATGAATTCTGCGCATGTGCGTGAAATTGACTCTCAAAATTTCAATTAAATATAGGAATATTTTAGAATTAAATTTTATTTTTGAAGTACATGATTTAGAATAATTCATAGTAACTGTAGGAATAATTTAGGAAAAACTTCTTAAAAAAAATTAAAAAATAAAGAATAAAATATATAAATGTTAGTCGTTTTCAAGACTCGAACTGAAGACCTGCAAAAATCAGTGACACACCCTGCCGACCTAGCCACCAAGCACCGTACACGGAGAGCATCTGAATGGTCTAAAATTCTTATTACGACTACCTAATTCAATTTATAAACACGGTGACAATCTGGTCTAAAATGCACAATGCTAAGAATAGGAATGAATTCTGCGCATGTGCGTGAAATTGACTCTCAAAATTTCGATTAAATATAGGAATATTTTGGAATTAAATTTTATTTTTGAAGTACATGATTTAGAATAATTCATAGTAACTGTAGGAATAATTTATCAAAAACTTCTTAAATAAAATTAAAAAATAAAGAATAAAATATATAAATGTTTGTCGTTTTCAAGACTCGAACTGAAGACCTGCAAAAATCAGTGACACACCCTGCCGACCTAGCCACCAAGCACCGTACACGGAGAGCATCTGAATGGTCTAAAATTCTTATTACGACTACCTAATTCAATTTATAAACACGGTGACAATCTGGTCTAAAATGCACAATGCTAAGAATAGGAATGAATTCTGCGCATGTGCGTGAAATTGACTCTCAAAATTTCAATTAAATATAGGAATATTTTGGAATTAAATTTTATTTTTGAAGTACATGATTTAGAATAATTCATAGTACCTGTAGGAATAATTTAGGAAAAACTT
Source organism: Argiope bruennichi (assembly GCF_947563725.1). NCBI lineage: Eukaryota > Metazoa > Arthropoda > Arachnida > Araneae > Araneidae > Argiope > Argiope bruennichi. Next base: position 88,817,946 of record NC_079159.1, on the reverse strand, counting down.
CTTAAAAAAAATTAAAAAATAAAGAATAAAATATATAAATGTTAGTCGTTTTCAAGACTCGAACTGAAGACCTGCAAAAATCAGTGACACACCCTGCCGACCTAGCCACCAAGCACCGTACACGGAGAGCATCTGAATGGTCCAAAATTCTTATTACGACTACCTAATTCAATTTATAAACACGGTGACAATCTGGTCTAAAATGCACAATGCTAAGAATAGGAATGAATTCTGCGCATGTGCGTGAAATTGACTCTCAAAATTTCGATTAAATATAGGAATATTTTGGAATTAAATTTTATTTTTGAAGTACATGATTTAGAATAATTCATAGTAACTGTAGGAATAATTTATCAAAAACTTCTTAAAAAAAATTAAAAAATAAAGAATAAAATATATAAATGTTAGTCGTTTTCAAGACTCGAACTGAAGACCTGCAAAAATCAGTGACACACCCTGCCGAACTAGCCACCAAGCACCGTACACGGAGAGCATCTGAATGGTCTAAAATTCTTATTACGACTACCTAATTCAATTTATAAACACGGTGACAATCTGGTCTAAAATGGACAATGCTAAGAATAGGAATGAATTCTGCGCATGTGCGTGAAATTGACTCTCAAAATTTCGATTAAATATAGGAATATTTTGGAATTAAATTTTATTTTTGAAGTACATGATTTAGAATAATTCATAGTAACTGTAGGAATAATTTATCAAAAACTTCTTAAAAAAAATTAAAAAATAAAGAATAAAATATATAAATGTTAGTCGTTTTCAAGACTCGAACTGAAGACCTGCAAAAATCAGTGACACACCCTGCCGAACTAGCCACCAAGCACCGTACACGGAGAGCATCTGAATGGTCTAAAATTCTTATTACGACTACCTAATTCAATTTATAAACACGGTGACAATCTGGTCTAAAATGCACAATGCTAAGAATAGGAATGAATTCTGCGCATGTGCGTGAAATTGACTCTCAAAATTTCAATTAAATATAGGAATATTTTGGAATTAAATTTTATTTTTGAAGTACATGATTTAGAATAATTCATAGTAACTGTAGGAATAATTTAGGAAAAACTTCTTAAAAAAAATTAAAAAATAAAGAATAAAATATATAAATGTTAGTCGTTTTCAAGACTCGAACTGAAGACCTGCAAAAATCAGTGACACACCCTGCCGACCTAGCCACCAAGCACCGTACACGGAGAGCATCTGAATGGTCTAAAATTCTTATTACGACTACCTAATTCAATTTATAAACACGGTGACAATCTGGTCTAAAATGGACAATGCTAAGAATAGGAATGAATTCTGCGCATGTGCGTGAAATTGACTCTCAAAATTTCGATTAAATATAGGAATATTTTGGAATTAAATTTTATTTTTGAAGTACATGATTTAGAATAATTCATAGTAACTGTAGGAATAATTTAGGAAAAACTTCTTAAATAAAATTAAAAAATAAAGAATAAAATATATAAATGTTTGTCGTTTTCAAGACTCGAACTGAAGACCTGCAAAAATCAGTGACACACCCTGCCGACCTAGCCACCAAGCACCGTACACGGAGAGCATCTGAATGGTCTAAAATTCTTATTACGACTACCTAATTCAATTTATAAACACGGTGACAATCTGGTCTAAAATGCACAATGCTAAGAATAGGAATGAATTCTGTGCATGTGCGTGAAATTGACTCTCAAAATTTCGATTAAATATAGGAATATTTTGGAATTAAATTTTATTTTTGAAGTACATGATTTAGAATAATTCATAGTAACTGTAGGAATAATTTATCAAAAACTTCTTAAAAAAATTAAAAAATAAAGAATAAAATATATAAATGTTAGTCGTTTTAAAGACTCGAACTGAAGACCTGCAAAAATCAGTGACACACCCTGCCGAACTAGCCACCAAGCACCGTACACGGAGAGCATCTGAATGGTCTAAAATTCTTATTACGACTACCTAATTCAATTTATAAACACGGTGACAATCTGGTCTAAAATGCACAATGCTAAGAATAGGAATGAATTCTGCGCATGTGCGTGAAATTGACTCTCAAAATTTCAATTAAATATAGGAATATTTTAGAATTAAATTTTATTTTTGAAGTACATGATTTAGAATAATTCATAGTAACTGTAGGAATAATTTAGGAAAAACTTCTTAAAAAAAATTAAAAAATAAAGAATAAAATATATAAATGTTAGTCGTTTTCAAGACTCGAACTGAAGACCTGCAAAAATCAGTGACACACCCTGCCGACCTAGCCACCAAGCACCGTACACGGAGAGCATCTGAATGGTCTAAAATTCTTATTACGACTACCTAATTCAATTTATAAACACGGTGACAATCTGGTCTAAAATGCACAATGCTAAGAATAGGAATGAATTCTGCGCATGTGCGTGAAATTGACTCTCAAAATTTCGATTAAATATAGGAATATTTTGGAATTAAATTTTATTTTTGAAGTACATGATTTAGAATAATTCATAGTAACTGTAGGAATAATTTATCAAAAACTTCTTAAATAAAATTAAAAAATAAAGAATAAAATATATAAATGTTTGTCGTTTTCAAGACTCGAACTGAAGACCTGCAAAAATCAGTGACACACCCTGCCGACCTAGCCACCAAGCACCGTACACGGAGAGCATCTGAATGGTCTAAAATTCTTATTACGACTACCTAATTCAATTTATAAACACGGTGACAATCTGGTCTAAAATGCACAATGCTAAGAATAGGAATGAATTCTGCGCATGTGCGTGAAATTGACTCTCAAAATTTCAATTAAATATAGGAATATTTTGGAATTAAATTTTATTTTTGAAGTACATGATTTAGAATAATTCATAGTACCTGTAGGAATAATTTAGGAAAAACTTCTTAAAAAAAATTAAAAAATAAAGAATAAAATATATAAATGTTAGTCGTTTTCAAGACTCGAACTGAAGACCTGCAAAAATCAGTGACACACCCTGCCGACCTAGCCACCAAGCACCGTACACGGAGAGCATCTGAATGGTCTAAAATTCTTATTACGACTACCTAATTCAATTTATAAACACGGTGACAATCTGGTCTAAAATGCACAATGCTAAGAATAGGAATGAATTCTGCGCATGTGCGTGAAATTGACTCTCAAAATTTCGATTAAATATAGGAATATTTTGGAATTAAATTTTATTTTTGAAGTACATGATTTAGAATAATTCATAGTAACTGTAGGAATAATTTATCAAAAACTTCTTAAAAAAAATTAAAAAATAAAGAATAAAATATATAAATGTTAGTCGTTTTCAAGACTCGAACTGAAGACCTGCAAAAATCAGTGACACACCCTGCCGAACTAGCCACCAAGCACCGTACACGGAGAGCATCTGAATGGTCTAAAATTCTTATTACGACTACCTAATTCAATTTATAAACACGGTGACAATCTGGTCTAAAATGGACAATGCTAAGAATAGGAATGAATTCTGCGCATGTGCGTGAAATTGACTCTCAAAATTTCGATTAAATATAGGAATATTTTGGAATTAAATTTTATTTTTGAAGTACATGATTTAGAATAATTCATAGTAACTGTAGGAATAATTTATCAAAAACTTCTTAAAAAAAATTAAAAAATAAAGAATAAAATATATAAATGTTAGTCGTTTTCAAGACTCGAACTGAAGACCTGCAAAAATCAGTGACACACCCTGCCGAACTAGCCACCAAGCACCGTACACGGAGAGCATCTGAATGGTCTAAAATTCTTATTACGACTACCTAATTCAATTTATAAACACGGTGACAATCTGGTCTAAAATGCACAATGCTAAGAATAGGAATGAATTCTGCGCATGTGCGTGAAATTGACTCTCAAAATTTCAATTAAATATAGGAATATTTTGGAATTAAATTTTATTTTTGAAGTACATGATTTAGAATAATTCATAGTAACTGTAGGAATAATTTAGGAAAAACTTCTTAAAAAAAATTAAAAAATAAAGAATAAAATATATAAATGTTAGTCGTTTTCAAGACTCGAACTGAAGACCTGCAAAAATAAGTGACACACCCTGCCGACCTAGCCACCAAGCACCGTACACGGAGAGCATCTGAATGGTCTAAAATTCTTATTACGACTACCTAATTCAATTTATAAACACGGTGACAATCTGGTCTAAAATGCACAATGCTAAGAATAGGAATGAATTCTGCGCATGTGCGTGAAATTGACTCTCAAAATTTCGATTAAATATAGGAATATTTTGGAATTAAATTTTATTTTTGAAGTACATGATTTAGAATAATTCATAGTAACTGTAGGAATAATTTATCAAAAACTTCTTAAAAAAAATTAAAAAATAAAGAATAAAATATATAAATGTTAGTCGTTTTCAAGACTCGAACTGAAGACCTGCAAAAATCAGTGACACACCCTGCCGAACTAGCCACCAAGCACCGTACACGGAGAGCATCTGAATGGTCTAAAATTCTTATTACGACTACCTAATTCAATTTATAAACACGGTGACAATCTGGTCTAAAATGGACAATGCTAAGAATAGGAATGAATTCTGCGCATGTGCGTGAAATTGACTCTCAAAATTTCGATTAAATATAGGAATATTTTGGAATTAAATTTTATTTTTGAAGTACATGATTTAGAATAATTCATAGTAACTGTAGGAATAATTTAGGAAAAACTTCTTAAATAAAATTAAAAAATAAAGAATAAAATATATAAATGTTTGTCGTTTTCAAGACTCGAACTGAAGACCTGCAAAAATCAGTGACACACCCTGCCGACCTAGCCACCAAGCACCGTACACGGAGAGCAACTGAATGTTCTAAAATTCTTATTACGACTACCTAATTCAATTTATAAACACGGTGACAATCTGGTCTAAAATGCACAATGCTAAGAATAGGAATGAATTCTGCGCATGTGCGTGAAATTGACTCTCAAAATTTCGATTAAATATAGGATTATTTTGGAATTAAATTTTATTTTTGAAGTACATGATTTAGAATAATTCATAGTAACTGTAGGAATAATTTAGGAAAAACTTCTTAAAAAAATTTTAAAAAATAAAGAATAAAATATATAAATGTTAGTCTTTTTCAAGACTCGAACTGAAGACCTGCAAAAATCAGTGACACACCTTGCCGACCTAGCCACCAAGCACCGTACACGGAGAGCATCTGAATGGTCTAAAATTCTTATTACGACTACCTAATTCAATTTATAAACACGGTGACAATCTGGTCTAAAATGTACAATGCTAAGAATAGGAATGAATTCTGCGCATGTGCGTGAAATTGACTCTCAAAATTTCGATTAAATATAGGATTATTTTGGAATTAAATTTTATTTTTGAAGTACATGATTTAGAATAATTCATAGTAACTGTAGGAATAATTTAGGAAAAACTTCTTAAAAAAAATTAAAAAATAAAGAATAAAATATATAAATGTTAGTCGTTTTCAAGACTCGAACTGAAGACCTGCAAAAATCAGTGACACACCCTGCCGACCTAGCCACCAAGCACCGTACACGGAGAGCATCTGAATGGTCTAAAATTCTTATTACGACTACCTAATTCAATTTATAAACACGGTGACAATCTGGTCTAAAATGGACAATGCTAAGAATAGGAATGAATTCTGCGCATGTGCGTGAAATTGACTCTCAAAATTTCGATTAAATATAGGAATATTTTGGAATTAAATTTTATTTTTGAAGTACATGATTTAGAATAATTCATAGTAACTGTAGGAATAATTTAGGAAAAACTTCTTAAAAAAAATTAAAAAATAAAGAATAAAAAGTATAAATGTTAGTCTTTTTCCAGACTCGAAATGAAGACCTGCAAAAATCAGTGACACACCCTGCCGACCTAGCCACCAAGCACCGTAAACGGAGAGCATCTGAATGGTCTAAAATTCTTATTACCACTACCTAATTCAATTTATAAACACGGTGACAATCTGGTCTAAAATGCACAATGCTAAGAATAGGAATGAATTCTGCGCATGTGCGTGAAATTGACTCTCAAAATTTCGATTAAATATAGGATTATTTTGGAATTAAATTTTATTTTTGAAGTACATGATTTAGAGTAATTCATAGTAACTGTAGAAATAATTTAGGAAAATTTTCTTAAAACAATTAAAAAATAAAGAATAAAATATATAAATGTTAGTCGTTTTCAAGACTCGAACTGAAGACCTGCAAAAATCAGTGACACACCTTGCCGACCTAGCCACCAAGCACCGTACACGGAGAGCATCTGAATGGTCTAAAATTCTTATTACGACTACCTAATTCAATTTATAAACACGGTGACAATCTGGTCTAAAATGCACAATGCTAAGAATAGGAATGAATTCTGCGCATGTGCGTGAAATTGACTCTCAAAATTTCGATTAAATATAGGAATATTTTGGAATTAAATTTTATTTTTGAAGTACATGATTTAGAATAATTCATAGTAACTGTAGGAATAATTTAGGAAAAACTTCTTAAAAAAAATTAAAAAATAAAGAATAAAATATATAAGTGTTTGTCGTTTTCAAGACTCGAAATGAAGACCTGCAAAAATCAGTGACACACCCTGCCGACCTAGCCACCAAGCACCGTACGCAGAGAGCATCTGAATGGTCTAAAATTCTTATTACCACTACCTAATTCAATTTATAAACACGGTGACAATCTGGTCTAAAATGCACAATGCTAAGAATAGGAATGAATTCTGCGCATGTGCGTGAAATTGACTCTCAAAATTTCGATTAAATATAGGATTATTTTGGAATTAAATTTTATTTTTGAAGTACATGATTTAGAATAATTCATAGTAACTGTAGGAATAATTTAGGAAAAACTTCTTAAAAAAAATTAAAAAATAAAGAATAAAATATATAAATGTTAGTCGTTTTCAAGACTCGAACTGAAGACCTGCAAAAATCAGTGACACACCCTGCCGACCTAGCCACCAAGCACCGTACACGGAGAGCATCTGAATGGTCTAAAAATCTTATTACGACTACCTAATTCAATTTATAAACACGGTGACAATCTGGTCTAAAATGCACAATGCTAAGAATAGGTATGAATTATGCGCATGTGCGTGAAATTGACTCTCAAAATTTCGATTAAATATAGGAATATTTTGGAATTAAATTTTATTTTTGAAGTACATGATTTAGAATAATTCATAGTAACACTAGGAATAATTTAGGAAAAACTTCTTAAAAAAAATTAAAAAATAAAGAATAAAATATATAAATGTTAGTCGTTTTCAAGACTCGAACTGAAGACCTGCAAAAATCAGTGACACACCCTGCCGACCTCGCCACCAAGCACCGTACACGGAGAGCATCTGAATGGTCTAAAATTCTTATTACGACTACCTAATTCAATTTATAAACACGGTGACAATCTGGTCTAAAATGCACAATGCTAAGAATAGGAATGAATTCTGCGCATGTGCGTGAAATTGACTCTCAAAATTTCGATTAAATATAGGAATATTTTGGAATTAAATTTTATTTTTGAAGTACATGATTTAGAATAATTCATAGTAACTGTAGGAATAATTTATCAAAAACTTCTTAAATAAAATTAAAAAATAAAGAATAAAATATATAAATGTTTGTCGTTTTCAAGACTCGAACTGAAGACCTGCAAAAATCAGTGACACACCCTGCCGACCTAGCCACCAAGCACCGTACACGGAGAGCAACTGAATGTTCTAAAATTCTTATTACGACTACCTAATTCAATTTATAAACACGGTGACAATCTGGTCTAAAATGCACAATGCTAAGAATAGGAATGAATTCTGCGCATGTGCGTGAAATTGACTCTCAAAATTTCGATTAAATATAGGATTATTTTGGAATTAAATTTTATTTTTGAAGTACATGATTTAGAATAATTCATAGTAACTGTAGGAATAATTTAGGAAAAACTTCTTAAAAAAATTTTAAAAAATAAAGAATAAAATATATAAATGTTAGTCTTTTTCAAGACTGGAAGACCTGCAAAAATCAGTGACACACCCTGCCGACCTAGCCACCAAGCACCGTACACGGAGAGCATCTGAATGGTCTAAAATTCTTATTACGACTACCTAATTCAATTTATAAACACGGTGACAATCTGGTCTAAAATGGACAATGCTAAGAATAGGAATGAATTCTGCGCATGTGCGTGAAATTGACTCTCAAAATTTCGATTAAATATAGGAATATTTTGGAATTAAATTTTATTTTTGAAGTACATGATTTAGAATAATTCATAGTAACTGTAGGAATAATTTAGGAAAAACTTCTTAAATGAAATTAAAAAATAAAGAATAAAATATATAAATGTTTGTCGTTTTCAAGACTCGAACTGAAGACCTGCAAAAATCAGTGACACACCTTGCCGACCTAGCCACCAAGCACCGTACACGGAGAGCATCTGAATGGTCTAAAATTCTTATTACGACTACCTAATTCAATTTATAAACACGGTGACAATCTGGTCTAAAATGTACAATGCTAAGAATAGGAATGAATTCTGCGCATGTGCGTGAAATTGACTCTCAAAATTTCGATTAAATATAGGATTATTTTGGAATTAAATTTTATTTTTGAAGTACATGATTTAGAATAATTCATAGTAACTGTAGGAATAATTTAGGAAAAACTTCTTAAAAAAAATTAAAAAATAAAGAATAAAATATATAAATGTTAGTCGTTTTCAAGACTCGAACTGAAGACCTGCAAAAATCAGTGACACACCCTGCCGACCTAGCCACCAAGCACCGTACACGGAGAGCATCTGAATGGTCTAAAATTCTTATTACGACTACCTAATTCAATTTATAAACACGGTGACAATCTGGTCTAAAATGGACAATGCTAAGAATAGGAATGAATTCTGCGCATGTGCGTGAAATTGACTCTCAAAATTTCGATTAAATATAGGAATATTTTGGAATTAAATTTTATTTTTGAAGTACATGATTTAGAATAATTCATATTAACTGTAGGAATAATTTAGGAAAAACTTCTTAAAAAAAATTAAAAAATAAAGAATAAAAAGTATAAATGTTAGTCTTTTTCCAGACTCGAACTGAAGACCTGCAAAAATCAGTGACACACCCTGCCGACCTAGCCACCAAGCACCGTAAACGGAGAGCATCTGAATGGTCTAAAATTCTTATTACCACTACCTAATTCAATTTATAAACACGGTGACAATCTGGTCTAAAATGCACAATGCTAAGAATAGGAATGAATTCTGCGCATGTGCGTGAAATTGACTCTCAAAATTTCGATTAAATATAGGATTATTTTGGAATTAAATTTTATTTTTGAAGTACATGATTTAGAGTAATTCATAGTAACTGTAGAAATAATTTAGGAAAATTTTCTTAAAACAATTAAAAAATAAAGAATAAAATATATAAATGTTAGTCGTTTTCAAGACTCGAACTGAAGACCTGCAAAAATCAGTGACACACCTTGCCGACCTAGCCACCAAGCACCGTACACGGAGAGCATCTGAATGGTCTAAAATTCTTATTACGACTACCTAATTCAATTTATAAACACGGTGACAATCTGGTCTAAAATGCACAATGCTAAGAATAGGAATGAATTCTGCGCATGTGCGTGAAATTGACTCTCAAAATTTCGATTAAATATAGGAATATTTTGGAATTAAATTTTATTTTTGAAGTACATGATTTAGAATAATTCATAGTAACTGTAGGAATAATTTAGGAAAAACTTCTTAAAAAAAATTAAAAATAAAGAATAAAATATATAAGTGTTTGTCGTTTTCAAGACTCGAAATGAAGACCTGCAAAAATCAGTGACACACCCTGCCGACCTAGCCACCAAGCACCGTACGCAGAGAGCATCTGAATGGTCTAAAATTCTTATTACCACTACCTAATTCAATTTATAAACACGGTGACAATCTGGTCTAAAATGCACAATGCTAAGAATAGGAATGAATTCTGCGCATGTGCGTGAAATTGACTCTCAAAATTTCGATTAAATATAGGATTATTTTGGAATTAAATTTTATTTTTGAAGTACATGATTTAGAATAATTCATAGTAACTGTAGGAATAATTTAGGAAAAACTTCTTAAAAAAAATTAAAAAATAAAGAATAAAATATATAAATGTTAGTCGTTTTCAAGACTCGAACTGAAGACCTGCAAAAATCAGTGACACACCCTGCCGACCTAGCCACCAAGCACCGTACACGGAGAGCATCTGAATGGTCTAAAAATCTTATTACGACTACCTAATTCAATTTATAAACACGGTGACAATCTGGTCTAAAATGCACAATGCTAAGAATAGGTATGAATTATGCGCATGTGCGTGAAATTGACTCTCAAAATTTCGATTAAATATAGGAATATTTTGGAATTAAATTTTATTTTTGAAGTACATGATTTAGAATAATTCATAGTAACACTAGGAATAATTTAGGAAAAACTTCTTAAAAAAAATTAAAAAATAAAGAATAAAATATATAAATGTTAGTCGTTTTCAAGACTCGAACTGAAGACCTGCAAAAATCAGTGACACACCCTGCCGACCTCGCCACCAAGCACCGTACACGGAGAGCATCTGAATGGTCTAAAATTCTTATTACGACTACCTAATTCAATTTATAAACACGGTGACAATCTGGTCTAAAATGGACAATGCTAAGAATAGGAATGAATTCTGCGCATGTGCGTGAAATTGACTCTCAAAATTTCGATTAAATATAGGAATATTTTGGAATTAAATTTTATTTTTGAAGTACATGATTTAGAATAATTCATAGTAACTGTAGGGATTATTTAGTAAAAACTTCTTAAAAAAATTAAAAAATAAAGAATAAAATATATAAATGTTTTTCGTTTTCAAGACTCGAACTGAAGACCTGCAAAAATCAGTTACACACCTTGCCGACCTAGCCACCAAGCACCGTACACGGAGAGCATCTGAATGGTCTAAAATTCTTATTACGACTACCTAATTCAATTTATAAACACGGTGACAATCTGGTCTAAAATGCACAATGCTAAGAATAGGAATGAATTCTGCGCATGTGCGTGAAATTGACTCTCAAAATTTCGATTAAATATAGGAATATTTTGGAATTAAATTTTATTTTTGAAGTACATGATTTAGAATAATTCATAGTAACTGTAGGAATAATTTAGGAAAAACTTCTTAAAAAAATTAAAAAATAAAGAATAAAATATATAAATGTTAATCGTTTTCAAGACTCGAACTGAAGACCTGCAAAAATCAGTGACACACCCTGCCGACCTCGCCACCAAGCACCGTACACGGAGAGCATCTGAATGGTCTAAAATTCTTATTACGACTACCTAATTCAATTTATAAACACGGTGACAATCTGGTCTAAAATGGACAATGCTAAGAATAGGAATGAATTATGCGCATGTGCGTGAAATTGACTCTCAAAATTTCGATTAAATATAGGAATATTTTGGAATTAAATTTTATTTTTGAAGTACATGATTTAGAATAATTCATAGTAACTGTAGGGATTATTTAGTAAAAACTTCTTAAAAAAATTAAAAAATAAAGAATAAAATATATAAATGTTTTTCGTTTTCAAGACTCGAACTGAAGACCTGCAAAAATCAGTTACACACCTTGCCGACCTAGCCACCAAGCACCGTACACGGAGAGCATCTGAATGGTCTAAAATTCTTATTACGACTACCTAATTCAATTTATAAACACGGTGACAATCTGGTCTAAAATGCACAATGCTAAGAATAGGAATGAATTCTGCGCATGTGCGTGAAATTGACTCTCAAAATTTCGATTAAATATAGGAATATTTTGGAATTAAATTTTATTTTTGAAGTACATGATTTAGAATAATTCATAGTAACTGTAGGAATAATTTAGGAAAAACTTCTTAAAAAAATTAAAAAATAAAGAATAAAATATATAAATGTTAGTCGTTTTCAAGACTCGAACTGAAGACCTGCAAAAATCAGTGACACACCCTGCCGACCTCGCCACCAAGCACCGTACACGGAGAGCATCTGAATGGTCTAAAATTCTTATTACGACTACCTAATTCAATTTATAAACACGGTGACAATCTGGTCTAAAATGCACAATGCTAAGAATAGGAATGAATTCTGCGCATGTGCGTGAAATTGACTCTCAAAATTTCGATTAAATATAGGAATATTTTGGAATTAAATTTTATTTTTGAAGTACATGATTTAGAATAATTCATAGTAACTGTAGGAATAATTTAGGAAAAACTTCTTAAAAAAAATTAAAAAATAAAGAATAAAATATATAAATGTTAGTCGTTTTCAAGACTCGAACTGAAGACCTGCAAAAATCAGTGACACACCCTGCCGACCTCGCCACCAAGCACCGTACACGGAGAGCATCTGAATGGTCTAAAATTCTTATTACGACTACCTAATTCAATTTATAAACACGGTGACAATCTGGTCTAAAATGGACAATGCTAAGAATAGGAATGAATTCTGCGCATGTGCGTGAAATTGACTCTCAAAATTTCGATTAAATATAGGAATATTTTGGAATTAAATTTTATTTTTGAAGTACATGATTTAGAATAATTCATAGTAACTGTAGGGATTATTTAGTAAAAACTTCTTAAAAAAATTAAAAAATAAAGAATAAAATATATAAATGTTTTTCGTTTTCAAGACTCGAACTGAAGACCTGCAAAAATCAGTGACACACCTTGCCGACCTAGCCACCAAGCACCGTACACGGAGAGCATTTTAATGGTCTAAAATTCTTATTACGACTACCTAATTCAATTTATAAACACGGTGACAATCTGGTCTAAAATGCACAATGCTAAGAATAGGAATGAATTCTGCGCATGTGCGTGAAATTGACTCTCAAAATTTCGATTAAATATAGGAATATTTTGGAATTAAATTTTATTTTTGAAGTACATGATTTAGAATAATTCATAGTAACTGTAGGAATAATTTATCAAAAACTTCTTAAAAAAAATTAAAAAATAAAGAATAAAATATATAAATGTTAGTCGTTTTCAAGACTCGAACTGAAGACCTGCAAAAATCAATGACACACCCTGCCGACCTAGCCACCAAGGACCGTACACGGAGAGCATCTGAATGGTCTAAAATTCTTATTACGACTACCTAATTCAATTTATAAACACGGTGACAATCTGGTCTAAAATGGACAATGCTAAGAATAGGAATGAATTCTGCGCATGTGCGTGAAATTGACTCTCAAAATTTCGATTAAATATAGGAATATTTTGGAATTAAATTTTATTTTTGAAGTACATGATTTAGAATAATTCATAGTAACTGTAGGAATAATTTAGTAAAATTTTCTTAAAAAAATTAAAAAATAAAGAATAAAATATATAAATGTTAGTCGTTTTCAAGACTCGAACTGAAGACCTGCAAAAATCAGTGACACACCTTGCCGACCTAGCCACCAAGCACCGTACACGGAGAGCATCTGAATGGTCTAAAATTCTTATTACGACTACCTAATTCAATTTATAAACACGGTGACAATCTGGTCTAAAATGCACAATGTTAAGAATAGGAATGAATTCTGCGCATGTGCGTGAAATTGACTCTCAAAATTTCGATTAAATATAGGAATATTTTGGAATTAAATTTTATTTTTGAAGTACATGATTTAGAATAATTCATAGTAACTGTAGGAATAATTTAGGAAAAATTTCTTAAAAAAAATTAAAAAATAAAGAATAAAATATATAAATGTTAGTCGTTTTCAAGACTCGAACTGAAGACCTGCAAAAATCAGTGACACACCCTGCCGACCTCGCCACCAAGCACCGTACACGGAGAGCATCTGAATGGTCTAAAATTCTTATTACGACTACCTAATTCAATTTATAAACACGGTGACAATCTGGTCTAAAATGGACAATGCTAAGAATAGGAATGAATTCTGCGCATGTGCGTGAAATTGACTCTCAAAATTTCGATTAAATATAGGAATATTTTGGAATTAAATTTTATTTTTGTAGTACATGATTTAGAATAATTCATAGTAACTGTAGGAATAATTTAGGAAAAACTTCTTAAAAAAAATTAAAAAATAAAGAATAAAATATATAAATGTTTGTCGTTTTCAAGACTCGAACTGAAGACCTGCAAAAATCAGTGACACACCCTGCCGACCTAGCCACCAAGCACCGTACACGGAGAGCATCTGAATGGTCTAAAATTCTTATTACGACTACCTAATTCAAATTATAAACACGGTGACAATCTGGTCTAAAATGCACAATGCTAAGAATAGGAATGAATTCTGCGCATGTGCGTGAAAATGACTCTCAAAATTTCGATTAAATATAGGAATATTTTGGAATTAAATTTTATTTTTGAAGTACATGATTTAGAATAATTCAAAGTAACTGTAGGAATAATTTAGGAAAAACTTCTTAAAAAAATTAAAAAATAAAGAATAAAATATATAAATGTTAGTCGTTTTCAAGACTCAAACTGAAGACCTGCAAAAAATCAGTGACGCACCCTGCCGACCTAGCCACCAAGCACCGTACACGGAGAGCATCTGAATGGCCTAAAATTCTTATTACGACTGTCTAATTGAATTTTTAAATACGATGTCAATCTGGTCAAAAAAGCCCAATGCTAAGAATAGGAATGAATTCTGCGCATGTGCGTGAAATTGACTCTCAAAAATTCGATTAAATATAGGAATATTTTGGAATTAAATTTTATTTTTTAAGTACAAGATTTAGAACAATTCATAGTAACTATAGGAATAATTTAGAAAAACAGCTTAGTAAAACTAAAAAAAAAAATATTAATAAATATAAATATTTGTCGTTTTCCAGACTCGAACTGAAGACCTGCAAAAATCAGTGGCACATCTTGCCGACCTAGCCACCAAGCACCGTACACGGAGAGCATCTGAATGGGCTAAAATTCTTATTACGACTACCTAATTCAATTTATAAACACGGTGACAATCTGCTCTAAAATGCACAATGCTAAGAATAGGAATGAATTCTGCGCATGTGCGTGAAATTGACTCTCAAAATTTCGATTAAATATAGGAATATTTTGGAATTAAATTTTATTTTTGAAGTACATGATTTAGAATAATTCATAGTAACTGTAGGAATAATTTAGGAAAAACTTCTTAAAAAAATTAAAAAATAAAGAATAAAATATATAAATGTTAGTCGTTTTCAAGACTCGAACTGAAGACCTGCAAAAATCAGTGACACACCCTGCCGACCTAGCTACCAAGCACCGTACACGGAGAGCATCTGAATGGTCTAAAAATCTTATTACGACTACCTAATTCAATTTATAAACACGGTGACAATCTGGTCTAAAATGCACAATGCTAAGAATAGGAATGAATTCTGCGCATGTGCGTGAAATTGACTCTCAAAATTTCAATTAAATATAGGAATATCTTGGAATTAAATTTTATTTTTGAAGTACATGATTTAGAATAAATCATAGTAACTGTAGGAATAAATTAGGAAAAACTTCTTAAAAAAAATTAAAAAATAAAGAATAAAATATATAAATGTTAGTCGTTTTCAAGACTCGAACTGAAGACCTGCAAAAATCAGTGACACACCCTTCCGACCTCGCCACCAAGCACCGTACACGGAGAGCATCTGAATGGTCTAAAATTCTTATTACGACTACCTAATTCAATTTATAAACACGGTGACAATCTGGTCTAAAATGCACAATGCTAAGAATAGGAATGAATTCTGCGCATGTGCGTGAAATTGACTCTCAAAATTTCGATTAAATATAGGAATATTTTGGAATTAAATTTTATTTTTGAAGTACATGATTTAGAATAATTCATAGTAACTGTAGGGATTATTTAGTAAAAACTTCTTAAAAAAATTAAAAAATAAAGAATAAAATATATAAATGTTTTTCGTTTTCAAGACTCGAACTGAAGACCTGCAAAAATCAGTGACTCACCTTGCCGACCTAGCCACCAAGCACCGTACACGGAGAGCATCTGAATGGTCTAAAATTCTTATTACGACTACCTAATTCAATTTATAAACACGGTGACAATCTGGTCTAAAATGCACAATGCTAAGAATAGGAATGAATTCTGCGCATGTGCGTGAAATTGACTCTCAAAATTTCGATTAAATATAGGAATATTTTGGAATTAAATTTTATTTTTGAAGTACATGATTTATAATAATTCATAGTAACTGTAGGAATATTTTAGGAAAACTTCTTAAAAAAAATTAAAAAATAAAGAATAAAATATATAAATGTTAGTCGTTTTCAAGACTCGAACTGAAGACCTGCAAAAATCAGTAACACACCCTGCCGACCTAGCCACCAAGCACCGTACACGGAGAGCATCTGAATGGTCTAAAAATCTTATTACGACTACCTAATTCAATTTATAAACACGGTGACAATCTGGTCTAAAATGCACAATGCTAAGAATAGGAATGAATTCTGCGCATGTGCGTGAAATTGACTCTCAAAATTTCGATTAAATATAGGAATATTTTGGAATTAAATTTTATTTTTGAAGTACATGATTTAGAATAATTCATAGTAACTGTAGGAATAATTTAGGAAAACCTTCTTAAAAAAAATTTAAAAAAAAAGAATAAAATATATAAATGTTAGTCGTTTTCAAGACTCGAACTGAAGACCTGCAAAAATCAGTGACACACCCTGCCGACCTAGCCACCAAGCACCGCACACGGAGAGCATCTGAATGGTCTAAAATTCTTATTACGACTACCTAATTCAATTTATAAACACGGTGACAATCTGGTCTAAAATGCACAATGCTAAGAATAGGAATGAATTCTGCGCATGTGCGTGAAATTGACTCTCAAAATTTCGATTAAATATAGGAATATTTGGAATTAAATTTTATTTTTGAAGTACATGATTTAGAATAATTCATAGTAACTATAGGAATAATTTAGAAATCTTCTTAAATAAAATTAAAAAATAAAGAATAAAATGTATAAATGTTAGTCGTTTTCCAGACTCGAACTGAAGACCTGCAAAAATCAGTGACACACCCTGCGGACCTAGCCACCAAGCACCGCACACGGAGAGCATCTGAATGGTCTAAAATTCTTATTACGACTACCTAATTCAATTTATAAACACGGTGACAATCTGGTCTAAAATGCACAATGCAAAGAATATTAATGAATTCTGCGCATGTGCGTAAATTTGACTCTCAAAATTTCGATTAAATATAGGAATATTTTGGAATTAAATTTTATTTTTGAAGTACATGATTTAGAATAATTCATAGTAACTATAGGAATAACTTAGAAAAAACTTCTTAAATAAAATTAAAAAATAAAGAATAAAATGTATAAATGTTAGTCGTTTTCCAGACTCGAACTGAAGACCTGCAAAAATCAGGGACACACCCTGCCGACCTAGCCACCAAGCACCGTACACGGAGAGCATCTGAATGGTCTAAAATTCTTATTACGACTACCTAATTCAATTTATAAACACGGTGACAATCTGGTCTAAAATGGACAATGCTAAGAATAGGAATGAATTCTGCGCATGTGCGTGAAATTGACTCTCAAAATTTCGATTAAATATAGGAATATTATGAATTAAATTTTATTTTTGAAGTACAAGATTTAGAACAATTCATAGTAACTATAGGAATAATTTAGAATAACAGCTTAGTAAAACTAAAAAAAAATAATAATAAATATAAATATTTGTCGTTTTTCAGACTCGAACTGAAGACCTGCAAAAATCAGTGACACACCATGCCGACCTAGCCACCAAGCACCGCACACTGAGAGCATCTGAATGGCCTAAAATTCTTATTACGACTGTCTAATTGAATTTTTAAACACGGTGACAATCTGGTCTAAAATGCACAATGCTAAGAATAGGAATGAATTCTGCGCATGTGCGTGAAATTGACTCTCAAAATTTCGATTAAATATAGGAATATTATGAATTAAATTTTATTTTTGAAGTACAAGATTTAGAAAAATTCATAGTAACTATAGGAATAATTTAGAATAACAGCTTAGTAAAACTAAAAAATAATAATAATAAGTATAAATATTTGTCGTTTTCCAGACTCGAACTGAAGACCTGCAAAAATCAGTGACACACCATGCCGACCTAGCCACCAAGCACCGTACACGGATAGCATCTGAATGGTCTAAAATTCTTATTACCACTACCTAATTCAATTTATAAACACGGTGAAAATCTGGTCTAAAATGCACAATGCTAAGAATAGGAATGAATTCTGCGCATGTGCGTGAAATTGACTCTCAAAATTTCAATTAAATATAGGAATATTTGGAATTAAATTTTATTTTTGAAGTACATGATTTAGAATAATTCATAGTAACTATAGGAATAATTTAGAAATCTTCTTAAATAAAATTAAAAAATAAAGAATAAAATGTATAAATGTTAGTCGTTTTCCAGACTCGAACTGAAGACCTGCAAAAATCAGTGACACACCCTGCCGACCTAGCCACCAAGCACCGCACACGGAGAGCATCTGAATGGTCTAAAATTCTTATTACGACTACCTAATTCAATTTATAAACACGGTGACAATCTGGTCTAAAATGCACAATGCAAAGAATATTAATGAATTCTGCGCATGTGCGTAAATTTGACTCTCAAAATTTCGATTAAATATAGGAATATTTTGGAATTAAATTTTATTTTTGAAGTACATGATTTAGAATAATTCATAGTAACTATAGGAATAACTTAGAAAAAACTTCTTAAATAAAATTAAAAAATAAAGAATAAAATGTATAAATGTTAGTCGTTTTCCAGACTCGAACTGAAGACCTGCAAAAATCAGGGACACACCCTGCCGACCTAGCCACCAAGCACCGTACACGGAGAGCATCTGAATGGTCTAAAATTCTTATTACGACTACCTAATTCAATTTATAAACACGGTGACAATCTGGTCTAAAATGGACAATGCTAAGAATAGGAATGAATTCTGCGCATGTGCGTGAAATTGACTCTCAAAATTTCGATTAAATATAGGAATATTATGAATTAAATTTTATTTTTGAAGTACAAGATTTAGAACAATTCATAGTAACTATAGGAATAATTTAGAATAACAGCTTAGTAAAACTAAAAAAAAATAATAATAAATATAAATATTTGTCGTTTTTCAGACTCGAACTGAAGACCTGCAAAAATCAGTGACACACCATGCCGACCTAGCCACCAAGCACCGCACACTGAGAGCATCTGAATGGCCTAAAATTCTTATTACGACTGTCTAATTGAATTTTTAAACACGGTGACAATCTGGTCTAAAATGCACAATGCTAAGAATAGGAATGAATTCTGCGCATGTGCGTGAAATTGACTCTCAAAATTTCGATTAAATATAGGAATATTATGAATTAAATTTTATTTTTGAAGTACAAGATTTAGAAAAATTCATAGTAACTATAGGAATAATTTAGAATAACAGCTTAGTAAAACTAAAAAATAATAATAATAAGTATAAATATTTGTCGTTTTCCAGACTCGAACTGAAGACCTGCAAAAATCAGTGACACACCATGCCGACCTAGCCACCAAGCACCGTACACGGATAGCATCTGAATGGTCTAAAATTCTTATTACCACTACCTAATTCAATTTATAAACACGGTGAAAATCTGGTCTAAAATGCACAATGCTAAGAATAGGAATGAATTCTGCGCATGTGCGTGAAATTGACTCTCAAAATTTCAATTAAATATAGGAATATTTTGGAATTAAATTTTATTTTTGAAGTACTTGATTTTGAATAATTCATAGTAACTGTAGGAATAATTTAGGAAAATTTTCTTTAAAAAAATTAAAAAATAAAGAATAAAATATATAAATGTTAGTCGTTTTCAAGACTCGAACTGAAGACCTGCAAAAATCAGTGACACACCTTGCCGACCTAGCCACCAAGCACAGTACAAGGAGAGCATCTGAATGGTCTAAAATTCTTATTACGACTACCTAATTCAATTTATAAACACGGTGACAATCTGGTCTAAAATGCCCAATGCTAAGAATAGGAATGAATTCTGCGCATGTGCGAGAAATTGACTCTCAAAATTTCGATTAAATATAGGAATATTTTGGAATTAAAGTTTATTTTTGAAGTACATGATTTAGAATAATTCATAGTAACTGTAGGAATAATTTAGGAAAATCTTCTTAAAAAAAATTAAAAAATATAGAATAAAATATATAATTGTTAGTCGTTTTCAAGACTCGAACTGAAGACCTGCAAAAATCAGTGACACACCCTGCCGACCTAGCCACCAAGCACCGTGCACGGAGAGCATCTGAATGGTCTAAAATTCTTATTACAACTACCTAATTCAATTTATAAACACGGTGACAATCTGGTCTAAAATGCACAATGCTAAGAATAGGAATGATTTCTGCGCATGTGCGTGAAATTGACTCTCAAAATTTCGATTAAATATAGGAATATTTTGGAATTAAATTTTATTTTTGAAGTACATGATTTTGAATAATTCATAGTAACTGTAGGAATAATTTAGGAAAATTTTCTTAAAAAAAATTAAAAAATAAAGAATAAAATATATAAATGTTAGTCGTTTTCAAGACTCGAACTGAAGACCTGCAAAAATCAGTGACACACCTTGCCGACCTAGCCACCAAGCACCGTACACGGAGAGCATCTGAATGGTCTAAAATTCTTATTACGACTACCTAATTCAATTTATAAACACGGTGACAATCTGGTCTAAAATGCACAATGCTAAGAATAGGAATGAATTCTGCGCATGTGCGAGAAATTGACTCTCAAAATTTCGATTAAATATAGGAATATTTTAGAATTAAAGTTTATTTTTGAAGTACATGATTTAGAATAATTCATAGTAACTGTAGGAATAATTTAGGAAAAACTTCTTAAAAAAAATTAAAAAATATAGAATAAAATATATAAATGTTAGTCGTTTTCAAGACTCGAACTGAAGACCTGCAAAAATCAGTGACACACCCTGCCGACCTAGCCACCAAGCACCGTACACGGAGAGCATCTGAATGGTCTAAAATTCTTCTTACGACTACCTAATTCAATTTATAAACACGGTGACAATCTGGTCTAAAATGCACAATGCTAAGAATAGGAATGAATTCTGCGCATGTGCGTGAAATTGACTCTCAAAATTTCGATTAAATATAGGAATATTTTGGAATTAAATTTTATTTTTGAAGTACATGATTTAGAATAATTCATAGTAACTGTAGGAATAATTTAGGAAAAACTTCTTTAAAAAATTTTAAAAAAAAGGCTAAAATATATAAATGTTAGTCGTTTTCAAGACTCGAACTGAAGACCTGCAAAAATCAGTGACACACCATGCCGATATAGCCACCAAGCACCGTGCACGGAGAGCATCTGAATGGTTTAAAATTCTTATTACGTCTGTCTAATTGAATTTTTAAATACCGTGTCAATCTGGTCAATAAAGCACAATGCTAAGAATATAAATGAATTCTGCGCATGTGCATGAACTTGACTCTCCAAATTTCGACTAAATATAGGAATATTTTGGAATTAAATTTTATTTTTGAAGTACATGATTTTGAATAATTCATAGTAACTGTAGGAATAATTTAGGAAAATTTTCTTTAAAAAAATTAAAAAATAAAGAATAAAATATATAAATGTTAGTCGTTTTCAAGACTCGAACTGAAGACCTGCAAAAATCAGTGACACACCTTGCCGACCTAGCCACCAAGCACCGTACACGGAGAGCATCAGAATGGTCTAAAATTCTTATTACGACTACCTAATTCAATTTATAAACACGGTGACAATCTGGTCTAAAATGCACAATGCTAAGAATAGGAATGAATTCTGCGCATGTGCGAGAAATTGACAATCAAAACTTCGATTAAATATAGGAATATTTTGGAATTAAAGTTTATTTTTGAAGTACATGATTTAGAATAATTCATAGTAACTGTAGGAATAATTTAGGAAAAACTTCTTAAAAAAAATTAAAAAATATAGAATAAAATATATAAATGTTAGTCGTTTTCAAGACTCGAACTGAAGACCTGCAAAAATCAGTGACACACCCTGCCGACCTAGCCACCAAGCACCGTACACGGAGAGCATCTGAATGGTCTAAAATTCTTCTTACGACTACCTAATTCAATTTATAAACACGGTGACAATCTGGTCTAAAATGCACAATGCTAAGAATAGGAATGAATTCTGCGCATGTGCGTGAAATTGACTCTCAAAATTTCGATTAAATATAGGAATATTTTGGAATTAAATTTTATTTTTGAAGTACATGATTTTGAATAATTCATAGTAACTGTAGGAATAATTTAGGAAAATTTTCTTTAAAAAAATTAAAAAATAAAGAATAAAATATATAAATGTCAGTCGTTTTCAAGACTCGAACTGAAGACCTGCAAAAATCAGTGACACACCTTGCCGACCTAGCCACCAAGCACCGTACACGGAGAGCATCTGAATGGTCTAAAATTCTTATTACGACTACCTAATTCAATTTATAAACACGGTGACAATCTGGTCTAAAATGCACAATGCTAAGAATAGGAATGAATTCTGCGCATGTGCGAGAAATTGACAATCAAAATTTCGATTAAATATAGGAATATTTTGGAATTAAAGTTTATTTTTGAAGTACATGATTTAGAATAATTCATAGTAACTGTAGGAATAATTTAGGAAAAACTTCTTAAAAAAAATTAAAAAATATAGAATAAAATATATAAATGTTAGTCGTTTTCAAGACTCGAACTGAAGACCTGCAAAAATCAGTGACACACCCTGCCGACCTAGCCACCAAGCACCGTACACGGAGAGCATCTGAATGGTCTAAAATTCTTCTTACGACTACCTAATTCAATTTATAAACACGGTGACAATCTGGTCTAAAATGCACAATGCTAAGAATAGGAATGAATTCTGCGCATGTGCGTGAAATTGACTCTCAAAATTTCGATTAAATATAGGAATATTTTGGAATTAAATTTTATTTTTGAAGTACATGATTTAGAATAATTCATAGTAACTGTAGGAATAATTTAGGAAAAACTTCTTTAAAAAATTTAAAAAAAAAGGCTAAAATATATAAATGTTAGTCGTTTTCAAGACTCGAACTGAAGACCTGCAAAAATCAGTGACACACCATGCCGATATAGCCACCAAGCACCGTGCACGGAGAGCATCTGAATGGTTTAAAATTCTTATTACGTCTGTCTAATTGAATTTTTAAATACCGTGTCAATCTGGTCAATAAAGCACAATGCTAAGAATATAAATGAATTCTGCGCATGTGCATGAACTTGACTATCCAAATTTCGACTAAATATAGGAATATTTTGGAATTAAATTTTATTTTTGAAGTGCATGATTTAGAATAATTCATAGTAACTGTAGGAATAATTTAGGAAAATTTTCTTTAAAAAAATTAAAAAATAAAGAATAAAATATATAAATGTTAGTCGTTTTCAAGACTCGAACCGAAGACCTGCAAAAATCAGTGACACACCTTGCCGACCTAGCCACCAAGCACAGTACAAGGAGAGCATCTGAATGGTCTAAAATTCTTATTACGACTACTTAATTCAATTTATAAACACGGTGACAATCTGGTCTAAAATGCCCAATGCTAAGAATAGGAATGAATTCTGCGCATGTGCGAGAAATTGACTCTCAAAATTTCGATTAAATATAGGAATATTTTGGAATTAAAGTTTATTTTTGAAGTACATGATTTAGAATAATTCATAGTAACTGTAGGAATAATTTAGGAAAAACTTCTTAAAAAAAATTAAAAAATATAGAATAAAATATATAATTGTTAGTCGTTTTCAAGACTCGAACTGAAGACCTGCAAAAATCAGTGACACACCCTGCCGACCTAGCCACCAAGCACCGTGCACGGAGAGCATCTGAATGGTCTAAAATTCTTATTACGACTACCTAATTCAATTTATAAACACGGTGACAATCTGGTCTAAAATGCACAATGCTAAGAATAGGAATGAATTCTGCGCATGTGCGTGAAATTGACTCTCAAAATTTCGATTAAATATAGGAATATTTTGGAATTAAATTTTATTTTTGAAGTACATGATTTTGAATAATTCATAGTAACTGTAGGAATAATTTAGGAAAATTTTCTTTAAAAAAATTAAAAAATAAAGAATAAAATATATAAATGTTAGTCGTTTTCAAGACTCGAACTGAAGACCTGCAAAAATCAGTGACACACCTTGCCGACCTAGCCACCAAGCACCGTACACGGAGAGCATCAGAATGGTCTAAAATTCTTATTACGACTACCTAATTCAATTTATAAACACGGTGACAATCTGGTCTAAAATGCACAATGCTAAGAATAGGAATGAATTCTGCGCATGTGCGAGAAATTGACAATCAAAACTTCGATTAAATAAAGGAATATTTTGGAATTAAAGTTTATTTTTGAAGTACATGATTTAGAATAATTCATAGTAACTGTAGGAATAATTTAGGAAAAACTTCTTAAAAAAAATTAAAAAATATAGAATAAAATATATAAATGTTAGTCGTTTTCAAGACTCGAACTGAAGACCTGCAAAAATCAGTGACACACCCTGCCGACCTAGCCACCAAGCACCGTACACGGAGAGCATCTGAATGGTCTAAAATTCTTCTTACGACTACCTAATTCAATTTATAAACACGGTGACAATCTGGTCTAAAATGCACAATGCTAAGAATAGGAATGAATTCTGCGCATGTGCGTGAAATTGACTCTCAAAATTTCGATTAAATATAGGAATATTTTGGAATTAAATTTTATTTTTGAAGTACATGATTTTGAATAATTCATAGTAACTGTAGGAATAATTTAGGAAAATTTTCTTTAAAAAAATTAAAAAATAAAGAATAAAATATATAAATGTCAGTCGTTTTCAAGACTCGAACTGAAGACCTGCAAAAATCAGTGACACACCTTGCCGACCTAGCCACCAAGCACCGTACACGGAGAGCATCTGAATGGTCTAAAATTCTTATTACGACTACCTAATTCAATTTATAAACACGGTGACAATCTGGTCTAAAATGCACAATGCTAAGAATAGGAATGAATTCTGCGCATGTGCGAGAAATTGACAATCAAAATTTCGATTAAATATAGGAATATTTTGGAATTAAAGTTTATTTTTGAAGTACATGATTTAGAATAATTCATAGTAACTGTAGGAATAATTTAGGAAAAACTTCTTAAAAAAAATTAAAAAATATAGAATAAAATATATAAATGTTAGTCGTTTTCAAGACTCGAACTGAAGACCTGCAAAAATCAGTGACACACCCTGCCGACCTAGCCACCAAGCACCGTACACGGAGAGCATCTGAATGGTCTAAAATTCTTCTTACGACTACCTAATTCAATTTATAAACACGGTGACAATCTGGTCTAAAATGCACAATGCTAAGAATAGGAATGAATTCTGCGCATGTGCGTGAAATTGACTCTCAAAATTTCGATTAAATATAGGAATATTTTGGAATTAAATTTTATTTTTGAAGTACATGATTTAGAATAATTCATAGTAACTGTAGGAATAATTTAGGAAAAACTTCTTTAAAAAATTAAAAAAAAAAAAGAATAAAATATATAAATGTTAGTCGTTTTCAAGACTCGAACTGAAGACCTGCAAAAATCAGTGACACACCATGCCGATATAGCCACCAAGCACCGTGCACGGAGAGCATCTGAATGGTTTAAAATTCTTATTACGTCTGTCTAATTGAATTTTTAAATACCGTGTCAATCTGGTCAATAAAGCACAATGCTAAGAATATAAATGAATTCTGCGCATGTGCGTGAACTTGACTCTCCAAATTTCGACTAAATATAGGAATATTTTGGAATTAAATTTTATTTTTGAAGTGCATGATTTAGAATAATTCATAGTAACTGTAGGAATAATTTAGGAAAATTTTCTTTAAAAAAATTAAAAAATAAAGGATAAAATATATAAATGTTAGTCGTTTTCAAGACTCGAACTAAAGACCTGCAAAAATCAGTGACACACCTTGCCGACCTAGCCACCAAGCACAGTACAAGGAGAGCATCTGAATGGTCTAAAATTCTTATTACGACTACCTAATTCAATTTATAAACACGGTGACAATCTGGTCTAAAATGCCCAATGCTAAGAATAGGAATGAATTCTGCGCATGTGCGAGAAATTGACTCTCAAAATTTCGATTAAATATAGGAATATTTTGGAATTAAAGTTTATTTTTGAAGTACATGATTTAGAATAATTCATAGTAACTGTAGGAATAATTTAGGAAAAACTTCTTAAAAAAAATTAAAAAATATAGAATAAAATATATAATTGTTAGTCGTTTTCAAGACTCGAACTGAAGACCTGCAAAAATCAGTGACACACCCTGCCGACCTAGCCACCAAGCACCGTGCACGGAGAGCATCTGAATGGTCTAAAATTCTTATTACGACTACCTAATTCAATTTATAAACACGGTGACAATCTGGTCTAAAATGCACAATGCTAAGAATAGGAATGAATTCTGCGCATGTGCGTGAAATTGACTCTCAAAATTTCGATTAAATATAGGAATATTTTGGAATTAAATTTTATTTTTGAAGTACATGATTTTGAATAATTCATAGTAACTGTAGGAATAATTTAGGAAAATTTTCTTAAAAAAATTAAAAAATAAAGAATAAAATATATAAATGTTAGTCGTTTTCAAGACTCGAACTGAAGACCTGCAAAAATCAGTGACACACCTTGCCGACCTAGCCACCAAGCACCGTACACGGAGAGCATCTGAATGGTCTAAAATTCTTATTACGACTACCTAATTCAATTTATAAACACGGTGACAATCTGGTCTAAAATGCACAATGCTAAGAATAGGAATGAATTCTGCGCATGTGCGAGAAATTGACTCTCCAAATTTCGATTAAATATAGGAATATTTTGGAATTAAAGTTTATTTTTGATGTACATGATTTAGAATAATTCATAGTAACTGTAGGAATAATTTAGGAAAAACTTCTTAAAAAAAATTAAAAAATATAGAATAAAATATATAAATGTTAGTCGTTTTCAAGACTCGAACTGAAGACCTGCAAAAATCAGTGACACACCCTGCCGATCTAGCCACCAAGCACCGTACACGGAGAGCATCTGAATGGTCTAAAATTCTTCTTACGACTACCTAATTCAATTTATAAACACGTTGACAATCTGGTCTAAAATGCACAATGCTAAGAATAGGAATGAATTCTGCGCATGTGCGTGAAATTGACTCTCAAAATTTCGATTAAATATAGGAATATTTTGGAATTAAATTTTATTTTTGAAGTACATGATTTAGAATAATTCATAGTAACTGTAGGAATAATTTAGGAAAAACTTCTTTAAAAAATTTTAAAAAAAAAGAATAAAATATATAAATGTTAGTCGTTTTCAAGACTCGAACTGAAGACCTGCAAAAATCAGTGACACACCATGCCGATATAGCCACCAAGCACCGTGCACGGAGAGCATCTGAATGGTTTAAAATTCTTATTACGTCTGTCTAATTGAATTTTTAAATACCGTGTCAATCTGGTCAATAAAGCACAATGCTAAGAATATAAATGAATTCTGCGCATGTGCGTGAACTTGACTCTCCAAAATTCGACTAAATATAGGAATATTTTGGAATTAAATTTTATTTTTGAAGTGCATGATTTAGAATAATTCATAGTAACTGTAGGAATAATTTAGGAAAAACTTCTTAAAAAAATTAAAAAATAAAGAATAAAATATATAAATGTTAGTCGTTTTCAAGACTCGAACTGAAGACCTGCAAAAATCAGTGACGCACCCTGCCGACCTAGCCACCAAGCACCGTACACGGAGAGCATCTGAATGGCTTAAAATTCTTATTACGACTGTCTAATTGAATTTTTAAATACGGTGTCAATCTGGTAAAAAAGCGCAATGCTAAGAATAGGAATGAATTCTGGGCATGTGCGTGAAATTGACTCTCAAAAATTTGATTAAATATAGGAATATTTTGGAATTAAATTTTATTTTTTAAGTACAAGATTTAGAACAATTTATAGTAACTATAGGAATAATTTAGAAAAACAGCTTAGTAAAACTAAAAAAAATAATAATGAATATAAATATTTGTCGTTTTCCAGACTCGAACTGAAGACCTGCAAAAATCAGTGACACACCCTGCCGACCTAGCCACCAAGCACCGTACACGGAGAGCATCTGAATGGTCTAAAATTCTTATTACGACTACCTAATTCAATTTATAAACACGGTGACAATCTGGTCTAAAATGCACAATGCTAAGAATAGGAATGAATTCTGCGCATGTGCGTGAAATTGACTCTCAAAATTTCGATTAAATATAGGAATATTTTGGAATTAAATTTTATTTTTGAAGTACATGATTTAGAATAATTCATAGTAACTGTAGGAATAATTTAGGAAAAACTTCTTAAAAAAATTAAAAAAAAAAGAATAAAATATATAAATGTTAGTCGTTTTCAAGACTCGAACTGAAGACCTGCAAAAATCAGTGACACACCATGCCGATACAGCCACCAAGCACCGTGCACGGAGAGCATCTGAATGGTTTAAAATTCTTATTACGTCTGTCTAATTGAATTTTTAAATACCGTGTCAATCTGGTCAATAAAGCACAATGCTAAGAATATAAATGAATTCTGCGCATGTGCGTGAAATTGACTCTCAAAAATTCAATTAAATATAGGAATATTTTGGAATTAAATTTTATTTTTTAAGTACAAGATTTAGAACAATTTATAGTAACTATAGGAATAATTTAGAAAAACAGCTTAGTAAAACTAAAAAAAAATTATAATAAATATAAATATTTGTCGTTTTCCAGACTCGAACTGAAGACCTGCAAAAATCAGTGACACACCATGCCGACCTAGCCACCAAGCACCGTACACGGATAGCATCTGAATGGTCTAAAATTCTTATTACCACTACCTAATTCAATTTATAAACACGGTGACAATCTGGTCTAAAATGCACAATGCTAAGAATAGGAATGAATTCTGCGCATGTGCGTGAAATTGACTCTCAAAATTTCGATTAAATATAGGAATATTTTGGAATTAAATTTTATTTTTGAAGTACATGATTTAGAATAATTCATAGTAACTGTAGGAATAATTTAGGAAAATTTTCTTAAAAAAAATTAAAAAATAAAGAATAAAATATATAAATGTTAGTCGTTTTCAAGACTCGAACTGAAGACCTGCAAAAATCAGTGACACACCTTGCCGACCTAGCCACCAAACACCGTACACGGAGAGCATCTGAATGGTCTAAAATTCTTATTACGACTACCTAATTCAATTTATAAACACGGTGACAATCTGGTCTAAAATGCACAATGCTAAGAATAGGAATGAATTCTGCGCATGTGCGAGAAATTGACTCTCAAAATTTCGATTAAATATAGGAATATTTTGGAATTAAATTTTATTTTTGAAGTACATGATTTAGAATAATTCATAGTAACTGTAGGAATAATTTAGGAAAAACTTCTTAAAAAAAATTAAAAAATAAAGAATAAAATATATAAATGTTAGTCGTTTTCAAGACTCGAACTGAAGACCTGCAAAAATCAGTGACACACCCTGCCGACCTAGCCACCAAGCACCGTACACGGAGAGCATCTGAATGGTCTAAAATTCTTATTACGACTACCTAATTCAATTTATAAACACGGTGACAATCTGGTCTAAAATGCACAATGCTAAGAATAGGAATGAATTCTGCGCATGTGCGTGAAATTGACTCTCAAAATTTCGATTAAATATAGGAATATTTTGGAATTAAATTTTATTTTTGAAGTACATGATTTAGAATAATTCATAGTAACTGTAGGAATAATTTAGGAAAAACTTCTTAAAAAAATTAAAAAAAAAGAATAAAATATATAAATGTTAGTCGTTTTCAAGACTCGAACTGAAGACCTGCAAAAATCAGTGACACACCATGCCGATATAGCCACCAAGCACCGTGCACGGAGAGCATCTGAATGGTTTAAAATTCTTATTACGTCTGTCTAATTGAATTTTTAAATACCGTGTCAATCTGGTCAATAAAGCACAATGCTAAGAATATAAATGAATTCTGCGCATGTGCGTGAAATTGACTCTCAAAAATTCAATTAAATATAGGAATATTTTGGAATTAAATTTTATTTTTTAAGTACAAGATTTAGAACAATTTATAGTAACTATAGGAATAATTTAGAAAAACAGCTTAGTAAAACTAAAAAAAAATTATAATAAATATAAATATTTGTCGTTTTCCAGACTCGAACTGAAGACCTGCAAAAATCAGTGACACACCATGCCGACCTAGCCACCAAGCACCGTACACGGATAGCATCTGAATGGTCTAAAATTCTTATTACCACTACCTAATTCAATTTATAAACACGGTGACAATCTGGTCTAAAATGCACAATGCTAAGAATAGGAATGAATTCTGCGCATGTGCGTGAAATTGACTCTCAAAATTTCGATTAAATATACGAATATTTTGGAATTAAATTTTATTTTTGAAGTACATGATTTAGAATAATTCATAGTAACTGTAGGAATAATTTAGGAAAATTTTCTTAAAAAAAATTAAAAAATAAAGAATAAAATATATAAATGTTAGTCGTTTTCAAGACTCGAACTGAAGACCTGCAAAAATCAGTGACACACCTTGCCGACCTAGCCACCAAGCACCGTACACGGAGAGCATCTGAATGGCCTAAAATTCTTATTACGACTGTCTAATTGAATTTTTAAATACGGTGTCAATCTGGTCAAAAAAGCGCAATGCTAAGAATAGGAATGAATTCTGGGCATGTGCGTGAAATTGACTCTCAAAAATTCGATTAAATATAGGAATATTTTGGAATTAAATTTTATTTTTTAAGTACAAGATTTAGAACAATTTATAGTAACTATAGGAATAATTTAGAAAAACCGCTTAGTAAAACTAAAAAAAAATTATAATAAATATAAATATTTGTCGTTTTCCAGACTCGAACTGAAGACCTGCAAAAATCAGTGACACACCATGCCGACCTAGCCACCAAGCACCGTACACGGATAGCATCGGAATGGTCTAAAATTCTTATTACCACTACCTAATTCAATTTACAAACACGGTGACAATCTGGTCTAAAATGCACAATGCTAAGAATAGGAATGAATTCTGCGCATGTGCGTGAAATTGACTCTCAAAATTTCGATTAAATATAGGAATATTTTGGAATTAAATTTTATTTTTGAAGTACATGATTTAGAATAATTCATAGTAACTGTAGGAATAATTTAGGAAAATTTTCTTAAAAAAAATTAAAAAATAAAGAATGAAATATATAAATGTTAGTCGTTTTCAAGACTCGATCTGAAGACCTGCAAAAATCAGTGACACACCTTGCCGACCTAGCCACCAAGCACCGTGCACGGAGAGCATCTGAATGGTCTAAAATTCTTATTACGACTACCTAATTCAATTTATAAACACGGTGACAATCTGGTCTAAAATGCACAATGCTAAGAATAGGAATGAATTCTGCGCATGTGCGTGAAATTGACTCTCCAAATTTCGACTAAATATAGGAATATTTTGGAATTAAATTTTATTTTTGAAGTGCATGATTTAGAATAATTCATAGTAACTGTAGGAATAATTTAGGAAAAACTTCTTAAAAAAATTAAAAAATAAAGAATAAAATATATAAATTTTAGTCGTTTTCAAGACTCGATCTGAAGACCTGCAAAAATCAGTGACACACCTTGCCGACCTAGCCACCAAACACCGTACACGGAGAGCATCTGAATGGTCTAAAATTCTTATTACGACTACCTAATTCAATTTATAAACACGGTGACAATCTGGTCTAAAATGCACAATGCTAAGAATAGGAATGAATTCTGCGCATGTGCGAGAAATTGACTCTCAAAATTTCGATTAAATATAGGAATATTTTGGAATTAAATTTTATTTTTGAAGTACATGATTTAGAATAATTCATAGTAACTGTAGGAATAATTTAGGAAAAACTTCTTAAAAAAAATTAAAAAATAAAGAATAAAATATATAAATGTTAGTCGTTTTCAAGACTCAAACTGAAGACCTGCAAAAATCAGTGACACACCCTGCCGACCTAGCCACCAAGCACCGTACACGGAGAGCATCTGAATGGTCTAAAATTCTTATTACGACTACCTAATTCAATTTATAAACACGGTGACAATCTGGTCTAAAATGCACAATGCTAAGAATAGGAATGAATTCTGCGCATGTGCGTGAAATTGACTCTCAAAATTTCGATTAAATATAGGAATATTTTGGAATTAAATTTTATTTTTGAAGTACATGATTTAGAATAATTCATAGTAACTGTAGGAATAATTTAGGAAAAACTTCTTAAAAAAATTTAAAAAAAAGAATAAAATATATAAATGTTAGTCGTTTTCAAGACTCGAACTGAAGACCTGCAAAAATCAGTGACACACCCTGCCGAACTAGCCACCAAGCACCGTACACGAAGAGCATCTGAATGGCCTAAAATTCTTATTACGACTGTCTAATTGAATTTTTAAATACGGTGTCAATCTGGTCAAAAAAGCGCAATGCTAAGAATAGGAATGAATTCTGCGCATGTGCGTGAAATTGACTCTAAAAATTCGATTAAATATAGGAATATTTTGGAATTAAATTTTATTTTTGAAGTACATGATTTAGAATAATTCATAGTAACTCTAGGAATAATTTAGGAAAAACTTCTTAAAAAAATTAAAAAAAAAAAGAATAAAATATATAAATGTTAGTCGTTTTCAAGACTCGAACTGAAGACCTGCAAAAATCAGTGACACACCATGCCGATATAGCCACCAAGCACCGTGCACGGAGAGCATCTGAATGGTTTAAAATTCTTATTACGTCTGTCTAATTGAATTTTTAAATACCGTGTCAATCTGGTCAATAAAGCACAATGCTAAGAATATAAATGAATTCTGCGCATGTGCGTGAAATTGACTCTCAAAAATTCAATTAAATATAGGAATATTTTGGAATTAAATTTTATTTTTTAAGTACAAGATTTAGAACAATTTATAGTAACTATAGGAATAATTTAGAAAAACAGCTTAGTAAAACTAAAAAAAAATTATAATAAATATAAATATTTGTCGTTTTCCAGACTCGAACTGAAGACCTGCAAAAATCAGTGACACACCATGCCGACCTAGCCACCAAGCACCGTACACGGATAGCATCTGAATGGTCTAAAATTCTTATTACCACTACCTAATTCAATTTATAAACACGGTGACAATCTGGTCTAAAATGCACAATGCTAAGAATAGGAATGAATTCTGCGCATGTGCGTGAAATTGACTCTCAAAATTTCGATTAAATATAGGAATATTTTGGAATTAAATTTTATTTTTGAAGTACATGATTTAGAATAATTCATAGTAACTGTAGGAATAATTTAGGAAAATTTTCTTAAAAAAAATTAAAAAATAAAGAATAAAATATATAAATGTTAGTCGTTTTCAAGACTCGAACTGAAGACCTGCAAAAATCAGTGACACACCTTGCCGACCTAGCCACCAAACACCGTACACGGAGAGCATCTGAATGGTCTAAAATTCTTATTACGACTACCTAATTCAATTTATAAACACGGTGACAATCTGGTCTAAAATGCACAATGCTAAGAATAGGAATGAATTCTGCGCATGTGCGAGAAATTGACTCTCAAAATTTCGATTAAATATAGGAATATTTTGGAATTAAATTTTATTTTTGAAGTACATGATTTAGAATAATTCATAGTAACTGTAGGAATAATTTAGGAAAAACTTCTTAAAAAAAATTAAAAAATAAAGAATAAAATATATAAATGTTAGTCGTTTTCAAGACTCGAACTGAAGACCTGCAAAAATCAGTGACACACCCTGCCGACCTATCCACCAAGCACCGTACACGGAGAGCATCTGAATGGTCTAAAATTCTTATTACGACTACCTAATTCAATTTATAAACACGGTGACAATCTGGTCTAAAATGCACAATGCTAAGAATAGGAATGAATTCTGCGCATGTGCGTGAAATTGACTCTCAAAAATTCGATTAAATATAGGAATATTTTGGAATTAAATTTTATTTTTGAAGTACATGATTTAGAATAATTCATAGTAACTGTAGGAATAATTTAGGAAAATTTTCTTAAAAAAAATTAAAAAATAAAGAATAAAATATATAAATGTTAGTCGTTTTCAAGACTCGATCTGAAGACCTGCAAAAATCAGTGACACACCTTGCCGACCTAGCCACCAAGCACCGTGCACGGAGAGCATCTGAATGGTCTAAAATTCTTATTGCGACTACCTAATTCAATTTATAAACACGGTGACAATCTGGTCTAAAATGCACAATGCTAAGAATAGGAATGAATTCTGCGCATGTGCGTGAAATTGACTCTCCAAATTTCGACTAAATATAGGAATATTTTGGAATTAAATTTTATTTTTGAAGTGCATGATTTAGAATAATTCATAGTAACTGTAGGAATAATTTAGGAAAAACTTCTTAAAAAAATTAAAAAATAAAGAATAAAATATATAAATTTTAGTCGTTTTCAAGACTCGAACTGAAGACCTGCAAAAATCAGTGACACACCTTGCCGACCTAGCCACCAAACACCGTACACGGAGAGCATCTGAATGGTCTAAAATTCTTATTACGACTACCTAATTCAATTTATAAACACGGTGACAATCTGGTCTAAAATGCACAATGCTAAGAATAGGAATGAATTCTGCGCATGTGCGAGAAATTGACTCTCAAAATTTCGATTAAATATAGGAATATTTTGGAATTAAATTTTATTTTTGAAGTACATGATTTAGAATAATTCATAGTAACTGTAGGAATAATTTAGGAAAAACTTCTTAAAAAAAATTAAAAAATAAAGAATAAAATATATAAATGTTAGTCGTTTTCAAGACTCAAACTGAAGACCTGCAAAAATCAGTGACACACCCTGCCGACCTAGCCACCAAGCACCGTACACGGAGAGCATCTGAATGGTCTAAAATTCTTATTACGACTACCTAATTCAATTTATAAACACGGTGACAATCTGGTCTAAAATGCACAATGCTAAGAATAGGAATGAATTCTGCGCATGTGCGTGAAATTGACTCTCAAAATTTCGATTAAATATAGGAATATTTTGGAATTAAATTTTATTTTTGAAGTACATGATTTAGAATAATTCATAGTAACTGTAGGAATAATTTAGGAAAATTTTCTTAAAAAAAATTAAAAAATAAAGAATAAAATATATAAATGTTAGTCGTTTTCAAGACTCGAACTGAAGACCTGCAAAAATCAGTGACACACCATGCCGATACAGCCACCAAGCACCGTGCACGGAGAGCATCTGAATGGTTTAAAATTCTTATTACGTCTGTCTAATTGAATTTTTAAATACCGTGTCAATCTGGTCAATAAAGCACAATGCTAAGAATATAAATGAATTCTGCGCATGTGCGTGAACTTGACTCTCCAAATTTCGACTAAATATAGGAATATTTTGGAATTAAATTTTATTTTTGAAGTGCATGATTTAGAATAATTCATAGTAACTGTAGGAATAATTTAGGAAAAACTTCTTAAAAAAATTAAAAAATAAAGAATAAAATATATAAATGTTAGTCGTTTTCAAGACTCGAACTGAAGACCTGCAAAAATCAGTGACGCACCCTGCCGACCTAGCCACCAAGCACCGTACACGGAGAGCATCTGAATGGCCTAAAATTCTTATTACGACTGTCTAATTGAATTTTTAAATACGGTGTCAATCTGGTCAAAAAAGCGCAATGCTAAGAATAGGAATGAATTCTGCGCATGTGCGTGAAATTGACTCTAAAAATTCGATTAAATATAGGAATATTTTGGAATTAAATTTTATTTTTGAAGTACATGATTTAGAATAATTCATAGTAACTCTAGGAATAATTTAGGAAAAACTTCTTAAAAAAATTAAAAAAAAAAAAGAATAAAATATATAAATGTTAGTCGTTTTCAAGACTCGAACTGAAGACCTGCAAAAATCAGTGACACACCATGCCGATATAGCCACCAAGCACCGTGCACGGAGAGCATCTGAATGGTTTAAAATTCTTATTACGTCTGTCTAATTGAATTTTTAAATACCGTGTCAATCTGGTCAATAAAGCACAATGCTAAGAATATAAATGAATTCTGCGCATGTGCGTGAAATTGACTCTCAAAAATTCAATTAAATATAGGAATATTTTGGAATTAAATTTTATTTTTTAAGTACAAGATTTAGAACAATTTATAGTAACTATAGGAATAATTTAGAAAAACAGCTTAGTAAAACTAAAAAAAAATTATAATAAATATAAATATTTGTCGTTTTCCAGACTCGAACTGAAGACCTGCAAAAATCAGTGACACACCATGCCGACCTAGCCACCAAGCACCGTACACGGATAGCATCTGAATGGTCTAAAATTCTTATTACCACTACCTAATTCAATTTATAAACACGGTGACAATCTGGTCTAAAATGCACAATGCTAAGAATAGGAATGAATTCTGCGCATGTGCGTGAAATTGACTCTCAAAATTTCGATTAAATATAGGAATATTTTGGAATTAAATTTTATTTTTGAAGTACATGATTTAGAATAATTCATAGTAACTGTAGGAATAATTTAGGAAAATTTTCTTAAAAAAAATTAAAAAATAAAGAATAAAATATATAAATGTTAGTCGTTTTCAAGACTCGAACTGAAGACCTGCAAAAATCAGTGACACACCTTGCCGACCTAGCCACCAAGCACCGTACACGGAGAGCATCTGAATGGCCTAAAATTCTTATTACGACTGTCTAATTGAATTTTTAAATACGGTGTCAATCTGGTCAAAAAAGCGCAATGCTAAGAATAGGAATGAATTCTGCGCATGTGCGAGAAATTGACTCTCAAAATTTCGATTAAATATAGGAATATTTTGGAATTAAATTTTATTTTTGAAGTACATGATTTAGAATAATTCATAGTAACTGTAGGAATAATTTAGGAAAAACTTCTTAAAAAAAATTAAAAAATAAAGAATAAAATATATAAATGTTAGTCGTTTTCAAGACTCGAACTGAAGACCTGCAAAAATCAGTGACACACCCTGCCGACCTAGCCACCAAGCACCGTACACGGAGAGCATCTGAATGGTCTAAAATTCTTATTACGACTACCTAATTCAATTTATAAACACGGTGACAATCTGGTCTAAAATGCACAATGCTAAGAATAGGAATGAATTCTGCGCATGTGCGAGAAATTGACTCTCAAAATTTCGATTAAATATAGGAATATTTTGGAATTAAATTTTATTTTTGAAGTACATGATTTAGAACAATTCATAGTAACTATAGGAATAATTTAGAAAAACAGCTTAGTAAAACTAAAAAATAATAATAATAAATATAAATATTTGTCGTTTTCCAGACTCGAACTGAAGACCTGCAAAAATCAGTGACACACCATGCCGACCTAGCCTCCAAGCACCGTACACGGAGAGCATCTGAATGGTCTAAAATTCTTATTACGACTACCTAATTCAATTTATAAACACGGTGACAATCTGGTCTAAAATGCACAATGCTAAGAATAGGAATGAATTCTGCGCATGTGCGTGAAATTGACTCTCAAAATTTCGATTAAATATAGGAATATTTTGGAATTAAATTTTATTTTTGAAGTACATGATTTAGAATAATTCATACTAACTGTAGGAATAATTTA
Source organism: Argiope bruennichi (assembly GCF_947563725.1). Classification (NCBI taxonomy): domain Eukaryota; kingdom Metazoa; phylum Arthropoda; class Arachnida; order Araneae; family Araneidae; genus Argiope; species Argiope bruennichi. The sequence continues at coordinate 88,779,915 of NC_079159.1, read as the reverse complement.
GGAAAATTTTCTTAAAAAAAATTAAAAAATAAAGAATAAAATATATAAATGTTAGTCGTTTTCAAGACTCGAACTGAAGACCTGCAAAAATCAGTGACACACCCTGCCGACCTAGCCACCAAGCACCGTACACGGAGAGCATCTGAATGGTCTAAAAATCTTATTACGACTACCTAATTCAATTTATAAACACGGTGACAATCTGGTCTAAAATGCACAATGCTAAAAGTAGGAATGAATTCTGCGCATGTGCGTGAAATTGACTCTCAAAATTTCGATTAAATATAGGAATATTTTGGAATTAAATTTTATTTTTGAAGTATATGATTTAGAATAATTCATAGTAACTGTAGGGATTATTTAGTAAAAACTTCTTAAAAAAATTAAAAAATAAAGAATAAAATATATAAATGTTTTTCGTTTTCAAGAGTCGAACTGAAGACCTGCAAAAATCAGTGACACACCTTGCCGACCTAGCCACCAAGCACCGTACACGGAGAGCATCTGAATGGTCTAAAATTCTTATTACGACTACCTAATTCAATTTATAAACACGGTGACAATCTGGTCTAAAATGCACAATGCTAAGAATAGGAATGAATTCTGCGCATGTGCGTGAAATTGACTCTCAAAATTTCGATTAAATATAGGAATATTTTGGAATTAAATTTTATTTTTGAAATACACGATTTATAATAATTCATAGTAACTGTAGGAATAATTTAGGAAAACTTCTTAAAAAAAATTAAAAAATAAAGAATAAAATATATAAATGTTAGTCGTTTTCAAGACTCGAACTGAAGACCTGCAAAAATCAGTGACACACCCTGCCGACCTAGCCACCAAGCACCGTACACGGAGAGCATCTGAATGGTCTAAAAATCTTATTACGACTACCTAATTCAATTTATAAACACGGTGACAATCTGGTCTAAAATGCACAATGCTAAGAATAGGAATGAATTCTGCGCATGTGCGTGAAATTGACTCTCAAAATTTCGATTAAATATAGGAATATTTTGGAATTAAATTTTATTTTTGAAGTACATGATTTAGAATAATTCATAGTAACTCTAGGAATAATTTAGGAAAAACTTCTTAAAAAAATTTAAAAAAAAAGAATAAAATATATAAATGTTAGTCGTTTTCAAGACTCGAACTGAAGACCTGCAAAAATCAGTGACACACCCTGCCGACCTAGCCACCAAGCACCGTACATGGAGAGCATCTGAATGGTCTAAAATTCTTATTACGACTACCTAATTCAATTTATAAACACGGTGACAATCTGGTCTAAAATGCACAATGCTAAGAATAGGAATGAATTCTGCGCATGTGCGTGAAATTGACTCTCAAAATTTCGATTAAATATAGGAATATTTGGAATTAAATTTTATTTTTGAAGTACATGATTTAGAATAATTCATAGTAACTATAGGAATAATTTAGAAATCTTCTTAAATAAAATTAAAAAATAAAGAATAAAATGTATAAATGTTAGTCGTTTTCCAGACTCGAACTGAAGACCTGCAAAAATCAGTGACACACCCTGCCGACCTAGCCTCCAAGCACCGCACACGGAGAGCATCTGAATGGTCTAAAATTCTTATTACGACTACCTAATTCAATTTATAAACACGGTGACAATCTGGTCTAAAATGCACAATGCAAAGAATATTAATGAATTCTGCGCATGTGCGTGAACTTGACTCTCAAAATTTCGATTAAATATAGGAATATTTTGGAATTAAATTTTATTTTTGAAGTACATGATTTAGAATAATTCATAGTAACTATAGGAATAACTTAGAAAAAATTTCTTAAATAAAATTAAAAAATAAAGAATAAAATGTATAAATGTTAGTCGTTTTCCAGACTCGAACTGAAGACCTGCAAAAATCAGGGACACACCCTGCCAACCTAGCCACCAAGCACCGTACACGGAGAGCATCTGAATGGTCTAAAATTCTTATTACGACTACCTAATTCAATTTATAAACACGGTGACAATCTGGTCTAAAATGGACAATGCTAAGAATAGGAATGAATTCTGCGCATGTGCGTGAAATTGACTCTCAAAATTTCGATTAAATATAGGAATATTATGAATTAAATTTTATTTTTGAAGTACAAGATTTAGAACAATTCATAGTAACTATAGGAATAATTTAGAAAAACAGCTTAGTAAAACTAAAAAATAATAATAATAAATATAAATATTTGTCGTTTTCCAGACTCGAACTGAAGACCTGCAAAAATCAGTGACACACCATGCCGACCTAGCCTCCAAGCACCGTACACGGAGAGCATCTGAATGGTCTAAAATTCTTATTACGACTACCTAATTCAATTTATAAACACGGTGACAATCTGGTCTAAAATGCACAATGCTAAGAATAGGAATGAATTCTGCGCATGTGCGTGAAATTGACTCTCAAAATTTCGATTAAATATAGGAATATTTTGGAATTAAATTTTATTTTTGAAGTACATGATTTAGAATAATTCATACTAACTGTAGGAATAATTTAGGAAAATTTTCTTAAAAAAAATTAAAAAATAAAGAATAAAATATATAAATGTTAGTCGTTTTCAAGACTCGAACTGAAGACCTGCAAAAATCAGTGACACACCTTGCCGACCTAGCCACCAAGCACCGTACACGGAGAGCATCTGAATGGTCTAAAATTCTTATTACGACTACCTAATTCAATTTATAAACACGGTGACAATCTGGTCTAAAATGCACAATGCTAAGAATAGGAATGAATTCTGCGCATGTGCGTGAAATTGACTCTCAAAATTTCGATTAAATATAGGAATATTTCGGAATTAAATTTTATTTTTGAAGTACATGATTTAGAATAATTCATAGTAACTGTAGGAATAATTTAGGAAAATTTTCTTAAAAAAATTAAAAAATAAAGAATAAAATATATAAATGTTAGTCGTTTTCAAGACTCGAACTGAAGACCTGCAAAAATCAGTGACACACCCTGCCGACCTAGCCACCAAGCACCGTACACGGAGAGCATCTGAATGGTCTAAAAATCTTATTACGACTACCTAATTCAATTTATAAACACGGTGACAATCTGGTCTAAAATGCACAATGCTAAGAATAGGAATGAATTCTGCGCATGTGCGTGAAATTGACTCTCAAAATTTCAATTAAATATAGGAATAATTTGGAATTAAATTTTATTTTTGAAGTACATGATTTAGAATAATTCATAGTAACTGTAGGAATAAATTAGGAAAAACTTCTTAAAAAAAATTAAAAAATAAAGAATAAAATATATAAATGTTAGTCGTTTTCAAGACTCGAACTGAAGACCTGCAAAAATCAGTGACACACCCTTCCGACCTCGCCACCAAGCACCGTACACGGAGAGCATCTGAATGGTCTAAAATTCTTATTACGACTACCTAATTCAATTTATAAACACGGTGACAATCTGGTCTAAAATGCACAATGCTAAGAATAGGAATGAATTCTGCGCATGTGCGTGAAATTGACTCTCAAAATTTCGATTAAATATAGGAATATTTTGGAATTAAATTTTATTTTTGAAGTACATGATTTAGAATAATTCATAGTAACTGTAGGGATTATTTAGTAAAAACTTCTTAAAAAAATTAAAAAATAAAGAATAAAATATATAAATGTTTTTCGTTTTCAAGACTCGAACTGAAGACCTGCAAAAATCAGTGACACACCTTGCCGACCTAGCCACCAAGCACCGTACACGGAGAGCATCTGAATGGTCTAAAATTCTTATTACGACTACCTAATTCAATTTATAAACACGGTGACAATCTGGTCTAAAATGCACAATGCTAAGAATAGGAATGAATTCTGCGCATGTGCGTGAAATTGACTCTCAAAATTTCGATTAAATATAGGAATATTTTGGAATTAAATTTTATTTTTTAAGTACACGATTTATAATAATTCATAGTAACTGTAGGAATAATTTAGGAAAACTTCTTAAAAAAAATTAAAAAATAAAGAATAAAATATATAAATGTTAGTCGTTTTCAAGACTCGAACTGAAGACCTGCAAAAATCAGTGACACACCCTGCCGACCTAGCCACCAAGCACCGTACACGGAGAGCATCTGAATGGTCTAAAAATCTTATTACGACTACCTAATTCAATTTATAAACACGGTGACAATCTGGTCTAAAATGCACAATGCTAAGAATAGGAATGAATTCTGCGCATGTGCGTGAAATTGACTCTCAAAATTTCGATTAAATATAGGAATATTTTGGAATTAAATTTTATTTTTGAAGTACATGATTTAGAATAATTCATAGTAACTGTAGGAATAATTTAGGAAAAACTTCTTAAAAAAAATTTAAAAAAAAAGAATAAAATATATAAATGTTAGTCGTTTTCAAGACTCGAACTGAAGACCTGCAAAAATCAGTGACACACCCTGCCGACCTAGCCACCAAGCACCGTACATGGAGAGCATCTGAATGGTCTAAAATTCTTATTACGACTACCTAATTCAATTTATAAACACGGTGACAATCTGGTCTAAAATGCACAATGCTAAGAATAGGAATGAATTCTGCGCATGTGCGTGAAATTGACTCTCAAAATTTCGATTAAATATAGGAATATTTGGAATTAAATTTTATTTTTGAAGTACATGATTTAGAATAATTCATAGTAACTATAGGAATAATTTAGAAATCTTCTTAAATAAAATTAAAAAATAAAGAATAAAATGTATAAATGTTAGTCGTTTTCCAGACTCGAACTGAAGACCTGCAAAAATCAGTGACACACCCTGCCGACCTAGCCTCCAAGCACCGCACACGGAGAGCATCTGAATGGTCTAAAATTCTTATTACGACTACCTAATTCAATTTATAAACACGGTGACAATCTGGTCTAAAATGCACAATGCAAAGAATATTAATGAATTCTGCGCATGTGCGTGAACTTGGCTCTCAAAATTTCGATTAAATATAGGAATATTTTGGAATTAAATTTTATTTTTGAAGTACATGATTTAGAATAATTCATAGTAACTATAGGAATAACTTAGAAAAAACTTCTTAAATAAAATTAAAAAATAAAGAATAAAATGTATAAATGTTAGTCGTTTTCCAGACTCGAACTGAAGACCTGCAAAAATCAGGGACACACCCTGCCAACCTAGCCACCAAGCACCGTACACGGAGAGCATCTGAATGGTCTAAAATTCTTATTACGACTACCTAATTCAATTTATAAACACGGTGACAATCTGGTCTAAAATGGACAATGCTAAGAATAGGAATGAATTCTGCGCATGTGCGTGAAATTGACTCTCAAAATTTCGATTAAATATAGGAATATTATGAATTAAATTTTATTTTTGAAGTACAAGATTTAGAACAATTCATAGTAACTATAGGAATAATTTAGAATAACAGCTTAGTAAAACTAAAAAAAAATAATAATAAGTATAAATATTTGTCGTTTTCCAGACTCGAACTGAAGACCTGCAAAAATCAGTGACACACCCTGCCGACCTAGCCACCAAGCACAGTACAAGGAGAGCATCTGAATGGTCTAAAATTCTTATTACGACTACCTAATTCAATTTATAAACACGGTGACAATCTGGTCTAAAATGCCCAATGCTAAGAATAGGAATGAATTCTGCGCATGTGCGTGAAATTGACTCTCAAAATTTCGATTAAATATAGGAATATTTTGGAATTAAATTTTATTTTTGAAGTACATGATTTTGAATAATTCATAGTAACTGTAGGAATAATTTAGGAAAATTTTCTTAAAAAAAATTAAAAAATAAAGAATAAAATATATAAATGTTAGTCGTTTTCAAGACTCGAACTGAAGACCTGCAAAAATCAGTGACACACCTTGCCGACCTAGCCACCAAGCACCGTACACGGAGAGCATCTGAATGGTCTAAAATTCTTATTACGACTACCTAATTCAATTTATAAACACGGTGACAATCTGGTCTAAAATGCACAATGCTAAGAATAGGAATGAATTCTGCGCATGTGCGAGAAATTGACTCTCAAAATTTCGATTAAATATAGGAATATTTTGGAATTAAAGTTTATTTTTGAAGTACATGATTTAGAATAATTCATAGTAACTGTAGGAATAATTTAGGAAAAACTTCTTAAAAAAAATTAAAAAATATAGAATAAAATATATAAATGTTAGTCGTTTTCAAGACTCGAACTGAAGACCTGCAAAAATCAGTGACACACCCTGCCGACCTAGCCACCAAGCACCGTACACGGAGAGCATCTGAATGGTCTAAAATTCTTCTTACGACTACCTAATTCAATTTATAAACACGGTGACAATCTGGTCTAAAATGCACAATGCTAAGAATAGGAATGAATTCTGCGCATGTGCGTGAAATTGACTCTCAAAATTTCGATTAAATATAGGAATATTTTGGAATTAAATTTTATTTTTGAAGTACATGATTTAGAATAATTCATAGTAACTGTAGGAATAATTTAGGAAAAACTTCTTTAAAAAATTTTTTAAAAAAAGAATAAAATATATAAATGTGGTAAATTAACTCCACGAGAGGGCACTCTGAGTTCATCCGGTGATAGCCAGCAGTCGGAGGGCAGAGTTCAGAGTTCACTAGACGAGGGGAGAGAACGGACGTCCACCGAGAAGGGTGCGAACGGAAATCGAGAAGCCGTGATACTCTGAGAAAGGGCCGAAACTGGAATTCTTGCGTTGAAGGATTCCTCTGAAAATGCCAGTGAACCACCCGCAGGTGGGAAAGATCCTTTAAACAACATCAACTGTCCATCTTCATGTAATATAAATTCCTTCATCATTGAATTATCATTTGTAAAATTCATCAGAATCATCATTTGTTAATCAAGAATAAAAAGATTAAGCTAATTCAAGTGGACTGATGCATTAAAACCCATCACACCCACAACCATGGGGGCTCGGAGCCGGTGAACAACAAATTTTAAAAGGTACTGTGCTACTTCTGTTTTATATTTATTCTGCCATATTTCTGAAAATGAGTATCTTAAATAATTTAAAGAAGTGTGATTTAAAAATACTTGCCGAAGAACTCGGTGAAACTGTGTCAGAAAATGCTAAAATTTTGGAACTTAAGAAATTAATTGAGAATTCTGATGTTTTTAAAACGGATCAAGAATTTGTCCGTGGCGTCATCAAATCGATCGTTGAGGATCGTACGGCTAAGGCAGTTACTGAACAATCCAAGTTAGAGATTGAAAGAATAAAATTGGCCCGACTCGAGAAGGAGATTGAGCTAGAAAAACTGAAAAAACAAACATTGCCTGGTGAGCACACAAACGTGTCCTTTAGTGTTGAAAGTTTAATAAAAAGTGTTAAAACACTAACAATTTCTGTTCCTGAGAAAGCCGAGGCATTGCATTTGTTTTTTACTTCCTTAGAAAAGGCATTTATTACTAAAGAAGTTCCTAAAGACTTACAAGCTGAGATATTAATTAATTTGCTAGGGGTTAAAGCTAATAATGTATTAACGTATGCAACTGAGCAGGATTTGTCGGATTATGAAAAATTAAAAGAGTTATTTTTAGCTGAATTTCAGCCGACACCTCGAGAATGTCTTAGTAATTTTAAAAATGCTCAACGTTTACCAAGTGAATCGCATGTACAATTTGCATCGCGATTAACGGAAATATTTGATTACTATTGTCAGGTAAGAGAAGTAAAAAGCGATTTTAAAAAATTATTTGATCTAATTGTTGCTGATAAATTGTTCGAAACTTTGGATTTCCGAACTAAAGAATACATAGGTATTCGCGAAGGAAAAACATGCTTTCCGCCAACTCAGTTAGGTCGCGAATGTGATTTATTTTTTTCATCTCGGGGTAAATCGTTATCTGAAGTCAGTAATTCTAATGTACATAGTAGTGAAACGAAAGCATCAAGGTTTCAAAAACAGGCAATGGAAAGTGAATCGTTCCGTCGAAACAAATATCAAAATGTTAAACCGGAAAGGATTTGTTATGTATGCGGGGAAAAGGGGGAAAGCTTTCATTTCGCTCGTAACTGTCCAAAACGATTTGAAAAATCTACAAATGAAAGTGAGACAGAAAACAAATTTGTTATATCGGGAATTGGAACTAAGCCAAAAAATATGCTAGAATATATTGATATTTTTGTGGATGGGAAAAAAATAAAATTTCTAAAAGATTCAGGAAGTGAACTTATAATTGTGAACAAATCATTTTTTCCTATCAAAAAAATAACGGGAAATATAAAAATTAAAACTTGTTTCGGAAATGAAGTTTCTGCTCAAACTGCAACCTTTTCATTTGCTTTTAATGAGGAATGTAAACCCGTTGAGATTGAGGCAGTTATAAGTGATCAATTAGTAATGGAGAGAATTTTCCCGCCAAAATGTCTGAGTCTTATCCAGAATAATGAATTGGTAAGCACCGAAAATAAACAGGTAGATGCATTGAGCAGAAATGCAGTGTGCATGGTCACCCGTTCCCAAAGCAAACTTACATCTAAGATCGCAACTGCACAAGAAGCTGACGGACCTTTGCAATTGCTGAAAACTCTGGTCGAGAAAGAACTCAAAGATGATTACCATATAAAAGAAGATGTCTTGTACGTACAGGTGGATGGACGTGAACTCATCGTTGTACCGGAAACGATGGAACTAGAGGTCATTCGCGGGACAGGTGTGAAGATGCGAAACAAAACGGACCTAAGAATTAAAGAAATCCTAGATCAAGAATTCTTGCACTCCATGATTCAAGAAAAAGAAACAATTCGTGAGGAGGCCAAAGCAAATATCTTCAAAATTAAAGAAGAGAACCGACGGCAATATAACAAACATCGTAGAATTGCCCCACTCTATAAAATAAACGACTTGGTAGCAATTAAAAGAACCCAGCTAGGAGAAGGTCTGAAGCTAAGACCCAAGTTTCTTGGACCTTACAAAGTGGTCAAGATAAAGCCACATGATCGTTACGACGTAGCAAAAGTAGGATCTCATGAAGGGCCTGAGGCAACTTCCACTTCAGCTGATCACATGAAGCCCTGGACTGATGCAGTTGCAACTTGAGATCAATACATTTCTTTTTTCATCATCACTCTTTTTTGTTTTTTTATTTCTATCCTTTGTCTTCAATGTCCTCTCTCTTTTTTTTTCTCCTTCATTTGTGTGTTTCAGAGTTCGGAGGACCTCACATGTCGATGGCCGAGCGATGTGGTAAATTAACTCCACGAGAGGGCATTCTGAGTTCATCCGGTGATAGCCAGCAGTCGGAGGGCAGAGTTCAGAGTTCACTAGACGAGGGGAGAGAACGGACGTCCACCGAGAAGGGTGCGAACGGAAATCGAGAAGCCATGATACTCTGAGAAAGGGCCGAAACTGGAATTCTTGCGTTGAAGGATTCCTCTGAAAATGCCAGTGAACCACCCGCAGGTGGGAAAGATCCTTTAAACAACATCAACTGTCCATCTTCATGTAATATAAATTCCTTCATCATTGAATTATCATTTGTAAAATTCATCAGAATCATCATTTGTTAATCAAGAATAAAAAGATTAAGCTAATTCAAGTGGACTGATGCATTAAAACCCATCACACCCACATAAATGTTAGTCGTTTTCAAGACTCGAACTGAAGACCTGCAAAAATCAGTGACACACCATGCCGATATAGCCACCAAGCACCGTGCACGGAGAGCATCTGAATGGTTTAAAATTCTTATTACGTCTGTCTAATTGAATTTTTAAATACCGTGTCAATCTGGTCAATAAAGCACAATGCTAAGAATATAAATGAATTCTGCGCATGTGCGTGAACTTGACTCTCCAAATTTCGATTAAATATAGGAATATTTTGGAATTAAATTTTATTTTTGAAGTACATGATTTTGAATAATTCATAGTAACTGTAGGAATAATTTAGGAAAATTTTCTTAAAAAAAATTAAAAAATAAAGAATAAAATATATAAATGTTAGTCGTTTTCAAGACTCGAACTGAAGACCTGCAAAAATCAGTGACACACCTTGCCGACCTAGCCACCAAGCACCGTACACGGAGAGCATCTGAATGGTCTAAAATTCTTATTACGACTACCTAATTCAATTTATAAACACGGTGACAATCTGGTCTAAAATGCACAATGCTAAGAATAGGAATGAATTCTGCGCATGTGCGAGAAATTGACTCTCAAAATTTCGATTAAATATAGGAATATTTTGGAATTAAAGTTTATTTTTGAAGTACATGATTTAGAATAATTCATAGTAACTGTAGGAATAATTTAGGAAAAACTTCTTAAAAAAAATTAAAAAATATAGAATAAAATATATAAATGTTAGTCGTTTTCAAGACTCGAACTGAAGACCTGCAAAAATCAGTGACACACCCTGCCGACCTAGCCACCAAGCACCGTACACGGAGAGCATCTGAATGGTCTAAAATTCTTCTTACGACTACCTAATTCAATTTATAAACACGGTGACAATCTGGTCTAAAATGCACAATGCTAAGAATAGGAATGAATTCTGCGCATGTGCGTGAAATTGACTCTCAAAATTTCGATTAAATATAGGAATATTTTGGAATTAAATTTTATTTTTGAAGTACATGATTTAGAATAATTCATAGTAACTGTAGGAATAATTTAGGAAAAACTTCTTTAAAAAATTTTTTAAAAAAAGAATAAAATATATAAATGTGGTAAATTAACTCCACGAGAGGGCACTCTGAGTTCATCCGGTGATAGCCAGCAGTCGGAGGGCAGAGTTCAGAGTTCACTAGACGAGGGGAGAGAACGGACGTCCACCGAGAAGGGTGCGAACGGAAATCGAGAAGCCGTGATACTCTGAGAAAGGGCCGAAACTGGAATTCTTGCGTTGAAGGATTCCTCTGAAAATGCCAGTGAACCACCCGCAGGTGGGAAAGATCCTTTAAACAACATCAACTGTCCATCTTCATGTAATATAAATTCCTTCATCATTGAATTATCATTTGTAAAATTCATCAGAATCATCATTTGTTAATCAAGAATAAAAAGATTAAGCTAATTCAAGTGGACTGATGCATTAAAACCCATCACACCCACAACCATGGGGGCTCGGAGCCGGTGAACAACAAATTTTAAAAGGTACTGTGCTACTTCTGTTTTATATTTATTCTGCCATATTTCTGAAAATGAGTATCTTAAATAATTTAAAGAAGTGTGATTTAAAAATACTTGCCGAAGAACTCGGTGAAACTGTGTCAGAAAATGCTAAAATTTTGGAACTTAAGAAATTAATTGAGAATTCTGATGTTTTTAAAACGGATCAAGAATTTGTCCGTGGCGTCATCAAATCGATCGTTGAGGATCGTACGGCTAAGGCAGTTACTGAACAATCCAAGTTAGAGATTGAAAGAATAAAATTGGCCCGACTCGAGAAGGAGATTGAGCTAGAAAAACTGAAAAAACAAACATTGCCTGGTGAGCACACAAACGTGTCCTTTAGTGTTGAAAGTTTAATAAAAAGTGTTAAAACACTAACAATTTCTGTTCCTGAGAAAGCCGAGGCATTGCATTTGTTTTTTACTTCCTTAGAAAAGGCATTTATTACTAAAGAAGTTCCTAAAGACTTACAAGCTGAGATATTAATTAATTTGCTAGGGGTTAAAGCTAATAATGTATTAACGTATGCAACTGAGCAGGATTTGTCGGATTATGAAAAATTAAAAGAGTTATTTTTAGCTGAATTTCAGCCGACACCTCGAGAATGTCTTAGTAATTTTAAAAATGCTCAACGTTTACCAAGTGAATCGCATGTACAATTTGCATCGCGATTAACGGAAATATTTGATTACTATTGTCAGGTAAGAGAAGTAAAAAGCGATTTTAAAAAATTATTTGATCTAATTGTTGCTGATAAATTGTTCGAAACTTTGGATTTCCGAACTAAAGAATACATAGGTATTCGCGAAGGAAAAACATGCTTTCCGCCAACTCAGTTAGGTCGCGAATGTGATTTATTTTTTTCATCTCGGGGTAAATCGTTATCTGAAGTCAGTAATTCTAATGTACATAGTAGTGAAACGAAAGCATCAAGGTTTCAAAAACAGGCAATGGAAAGTGAATCGTTCCGTCGAAACAAATATCAAAATGTTAAACCGGAAAGGATTTGTTATGTATGCGGGGAAAAGGGGGAAAGCTTTCATTTCGCTCGTAACTGTCCAAAACGATTTGAAAAATCTACAAATGAAAGTGAGACAGAAAACAAATTTGTTATATCGGGAATTGGAACTAAGCCAAAAAATATGCTAGAATATATTGATATTTTTGTGGATGGGAAAAAAATAAAATTTCTAAAAGATTCAGGAAGTGAACTTATAATTGTGAACAAATCATTTTTTCCTATCAAAAAAATAACGGGAAATATAAAAATTAAAACTTGTTTCGGAAATGAAGTTTCTGCTCAAACTGCAACCTTTTCATTTGCTTTTAATGAGGAATGTAAACCCGTTGAGATTGAGGCAGTTATAAGTGATCAATTAGTAATGGAGAGAATTTTCCCGCCAAAATGTCTGAGTCTTATCCAGAATAATGAATTGGTAAGCACCGAAAATAAACAGGTAGATGCATTGAGCAGAAATGCAGTGTGCATGGTCACCCGTTCCCAAAGCAAACTTACATCTAAGATCGCAACTGCACAAGAAGCTGACGGACCTTTGCAATTGCTGAAAACTCTGGTCGAGAAAGAACTCAAAGATGATTACCATATAAAAGAAGATGTCTTGTACGTACAGGTGGATGGACGTGAACTCATCGTTGTACCGGAAACGATGGAACTAGAGGTCATTCGCGGGACAGGTGTGAAGATGCGAAACAAAACGGACCTAAGAATTAAAGAAATCCTAGATCAAGAATTCTTGCACTCCATGATTCAAGAAAAAGAAACAATTCGTGAGGAGGCCAAAGCAAATATCTTCAAAATTAAAGAAGAGAACCGACGGCAATATAACAAACATCGTAGAATTGCCCCACTCTATAAAATAAACGACTTGGTAGCAATTAAAAGAACCCAGCTAGGAGAAGGTCTGAAGCTAAGACCCAAGTTTCTTGGACCTTACAAAGTGGTCAAGATAAAGCCACATGATCGTTACGACGTAGCAAAAGTAGGATCTCATGAAGGGCCTGAGGCAACTTCCACTTCAGCTGATCACATGAAGCCCTGGACTGATGCAGTTGCAACTTGAGATCAATACATTTCTTTTTTCATCATCACTCTTTTTTGTTTTTTTATTTCTATCCTTTGTCTTCAATGTCCTCTCTCTTTTTTTTTCTCCTTCATTTGTGTGTTTCAGAGTTCGGAGGACCTCACATGTCGATGGCCGAGCGATGTGGTAAATTAACTCCACGAGAGGGCATTCTGAGTTCATCCGGTGATAGCCAGCAGTCGGAGGGCAGAGTTCAGAGTTCACTAGACGAGGGGAGAGAACGGACGTCCACCGAGAAGGGTGCGAACGGAAATCGAGAAGCCATGATACTCTGAGAAAGGGCCGAAACTGGAATTCTTGCGTTGAAGGATTCCTCTGAAAATGCCAGTGAACCACCCGCAGGTGGGAAAGATCCTTTAAACAACATCAACTGTCCATCTTCATGTAATATAAATTCCTTCATCATTGAATTATCATTTGTAAAATTCATCAGAATCATCATTTGTTAATCAAGAATAAAAAGATTAAGCTAATTCAAGTGGACTGATGCATTAAAACCCATCACACCCACATAAATGTTAGTCGTTTTCAAGACTCGAACTGAAGACCTGCAAAAATCAGTGACACACCATGCCGATATAGCCACCAAGCACCGTGCACGGAGAGCATCTGAATGGTTTAAAATTCTTATTACGTCTGTCTAATTGAATTTTTAAATACCGTGTCAATCTGGTCAATAAAGCACAATGCTAAGAATATAAATGAATTCTGCGCATGTGCGTGAACTTGACTCTCCAAATTTCGACTAAATATAGGAATATTTTGGAATTAAATTTTATTTTTGAAGTGCATGATTTAGAATAATTCATAGTAACTGTAGGAATAATTTAGGAAAAACTTCTTAAAAAAATTAAAAAATAAAGAATAAAATATATAAATGTTAGTCGTTTTCAAGACTCGAACTGAAGACCTGCAAAAATCAGTGACGCACCCTGCCGACCTAACCACCAAGCACCGTACACGGAGAGCATCTGAATGGCCTAAAATTCTTATTACGACTGTCTAATTGAATTTTTAAATACGGTGTCAATCTGGTAAAAAAGCGCAATGCTAAGAATAGGAATGAATTCTGCGCATGTGCGAGAAATTGACTCTCAAAATTTCGATTAAATATAGGAATATTTTGGAATTAAATTTTATTTTTGAAGTACATGATTTAGAATAATTCATAGTAACTGTAGGAATAATTTAGGAAAAACTTCTTAAAAAAAATTAAAAAATAAAGAATAAAATATATAAATGTTAGTCGTTTTCAAGACTCGAACTGAAGACCTGCAAAAATCAGTGACACACCCTGCCGACCTAGCCACCAAGCACCGTACACGGAGAGCATCTGAATGGTCTAAAATTCTTATTACGACTACCTAATTCAATTTATAAACACGGTGACAATCTGGTCTAAAATGCACAATGCTAAGAATAGGAATGAATTCTGCGCATGTGCGAGAAATTGACTCTCAAAATTTCGATTAAATATAGGAATATTTTGGAATTAAATTTTATTTTTGAAGTACATGATTTAGAATAATTCATAGTAACTGTAGGAATAATTTAGGAAAAACTTCTTAAAAAAAATTAAAAAATAAAGAATAAAATATATAAATGTTAGTCGTTTTCAAGACTCGAACTGAAGACCTGCAAAAATCAGTGACACACCCTGCCGACCTAGCCACCAAGCACCGTACACGGAGAGCATCTGAATGGTCTAAAATTCTTATTACGACTACCTAATTCAATTTATAAACACGGTGACAATCTGGTCTAAAATGCACAATGCTAAGAATAGGAATGAATTCTGCGCATGTGCGTGAAATTGACTCTCAAAATTTCGATTAAATATAGGAATATTTTGGAATTAAATTTTATTTTTGAAGTACATGATTTAGAATAATTCATAGTAACTGTAGGAATAATTTAGGAAAAACTTCTTAAAAAAAATTAAAAAATAAAGAATAAAATATAAAATGTTACTCGTTTTCAAGACTCGAACTGAAGACCTGCAAAAGTCAGTGACACACCCTGCCGACCTAGCCACCAAGACCCGTACACGGAGAGCATCTGAATGGTCTAAAATTCTTATTACGACTACCTAATTCAATTTATAAACACGGTGACAATCTGGTCTAAAATGGACAATGCTAAGAATAGGAATGAATTCTGCGCATGTGCGTGAAATTGACTCTCAAAATTTCGATTAAATATAGGAATATTTTGGAATTAAATTTTATTTTTGAAGTACATGATTTAGAATAATTCATAGTAACTGTAGGAATAATTTAGTAAAAACATCTTAAAAAAATTTAAAAAAAAAGAATAAAATATATAAATGTTTGTCGTTTTCAAGACTCGAACTGAAGACCTGCAAAAATCAGTGACACACCCTGCCGACCTAGCCACCAAGCACCGTACACGGAGAGCATCTGAATGGTCTAAAATTCTTATTACGACTACCTAATTCAATTTATAAACACGGTGACAATCTGGTCTAAAATGCACAATGCTAAGAATAGGAATGAATTCTGCGCATGTGCGTGAAATTGACTCTCAAAATTTCGATTAAATATAGGAATATTTTGGAATTAAATTTTATTTTTGAAGCACAAGATTTAGAACAATTCATAGTAAC
This sequence comes from Argiope bruennichi, assembly GCF_947563725.1. Taxonomy (NCBI): domain Eukaryota; kingdom Metazoa; phylum Arthropoda; class Arachnida; order Araneae; family Araneidae; genus Argiope; species Argiope bruennichi. The sequence continues at coordinate 88,764,019 of NC_079159.1, read as the reverse complement.
TATAGGAATAATTTAGAAAAACAGCTTAGTAAAACTAAAAAAAAATAATAATAAATATAAATATTTGTCGTTTTCCAGACTCGAACTGAAGACCTGCAAAAATCAGTGACACACCATGCCGACCTAGCCACCAAGCACCGCACACTGAGAGCATCTGAATGGCCTAAAATTCTTATTACGACTGTCTAATTGAATTTTTAAACACGGTGACAATCTGGTCTAAAATGCACAATGCTAAGAATAGGAATGAATTCTGCGCATGTGCGTGAAATTGACTCTCAAAATTTCGATTAAATATAGGAATATTATGAATTAAATTTCATTTTTGAAGTACAAGATTTAGAACAATTCATAGTAACTATAGGAATAATTTAGAATAACAGCTTAGTAAAACTAAAAAAAAATAATAATAAATATAAATATTTGTCGTTTTCCAGACTCGAACTGAAGACCTGCAAAAATCAGTGACACACCCTGCCGACCTAGCCACCAAGCACCGTACACGGAGAGCATCTGAATGGTCTAAAATTCTTATTACGACTGTCTAATTGAATTTTTAAATACGGTGTCAATCTGGTCAAAAAAGCGCAATGCTAAGAATAGGAATGAATTCTGCGCATGTGCGTGAAATTGACTCTCAAAAATTCGATTAAATATAGGAATATTTTGGAATTAAATTTTATTTTTTAAGTACAAGATTTAGAACAATTTATAGTAACTATAGGAATAATTTAGAAAAACAGCTTAGTAAAACTAAAAAAAAAATAATAATAAATATAAATATTTGTCGTTTTCCAGACTCGAACTGAAGACCTGCAAAAATCAGTGACACACCATGCCGACCTAGCCACCAAGCACCGTACACGGAGAGCATCTGAATGGTCTAAAATTCTTATTACGACTGTCTAATTGAATTTTTAAATACGGTGTCAATCTGGTCAAAAAAGCGCAATGCTAAGAATAGGAATGAATTCTGCGCATGTGCGTGAAATTGACTCTCAAAAATTCGATTAAATATAGGAATATTTTGGAATTAAATTTTATTTTTTAAGTACAAGATTTAGAACAATTTATAGTAACTATAGGAATAATTTAGAAAAACAGCTTAGTAAAACTAAAAAAAAAAATAATAATAAATATAAATATTTGTCGTTTTCCAGACTCGAACTGAAGACCTGCAAAAATCAGTGACACACCATGCCGACCTAGCCACCAAGCACCGTACACGGATAGCATCTGAATGGTCTAAAATTCTTATTACCACTACCTAATTCAATTTATAAACACGGTGACAATCTGGTCTAAAATGCACAATGCTAAGAATAGGAATGAATTCTGCGCATGTGCGTGAAATTGACTCTCAAAATTTCGATTAAATATAGGAATATTTTGGAATTAAATTTTATTTTTGAAGTACATGATTTTGAATAATTCATAGTAACTGTAGGAATAATTTAGGAAAATTTTCTTTAAAAAAATTAAAAAATAAAGAATAAAATATATAAATGTTAGTCGTTTTCAAGACTCGAACTGAAGACCTGCAAAAATCAGTGACACACCTTGCCGACCTAGCCACCAAGCACCGTACACGGAGAGCATCTGAATGGTCTAAAATTCTTATTACGACTACCTAATTCAATTTATAAACACGGTGACAATCTGGTCTAAAATGCACAATGCTAAGAATAGGAATGAATTCTGCGCATGTGCGAGAAATTGACTCTCAAAATTTCGATTAAATATAGGAATATTTTGGAATTAAATTTTATTTTTGAAGTACATGATTTAGAATAATTCATAGTAACTGTAGGAATAATTTAGGAAAAACTTCTTAAAAAAAATTAAAAAATAAAGAATAAAATATATAAATGTTAGTCGTTTTCAAGACTCGAACTGAAGACCTGCAAAAATCAGTGACACACCCTGCCGACCTAGCCACCAAGCACCGTACACGGAGAGCATCTGAATGGTCTAAAATTCTTATTACGACTACCTAATTCAATTTATAAACACGGTGACAATCTGGTCTAAAATGCACAATGCTAAGAATAGGAATGAATTCTGCGCATGTGCGTGAAATTGACTCTCAAAATTTCGATTAAATATAGGAATATTTTGGAATTAAATTTTATTTTTGAAGTACATGATTTAGAATAATTCATAGTAACTGTAGGAATAATTTAGGAAAAACTTCTTAAAAAAATTAAAAAAAAAAGAATAAAATATATAAATGTTAGTCGTTTTCAAGACCCGAACTGAAGACCTGCAAAAATCAGTGACACACCATGCCGACTTAGCCACCAAGCACCGTGCACGGAGAGCATCTGAATGGCCTGAAATTCTTATTACGACTGTCTAATTGAATTTTTAAATACGGTGTCAATCTGGTCAAAAAAGCGCAATGCTAAGAATATAAATGAATTCTGCGCATGTGCGTGAAATTGACTCTAAAAATTACGATTAAATATAGGAATATTTGGAATTAAATTTTATTTTTGAAGTACATGATTTAGAATAATTCATAGTAACTATAGGAATAATTTAGAAAAACTTCTTAAATAAAATTAAAAAATAAAGAATAAAATGTATAAATGTTAGTCGTTTTCCAGACTCGAACTGAAGACCTGCAAAAATCAGTGACACACCATGCCGACCTAGCCACCAAGCACCGTACACGGAGAGCATCTGAATGGCCTGAAATTCTTATTACGACTGTCTAATTGAATTTTTAAATACGGTGTCAATCTGGTCAAAAAAGCGCAATGCTAAGAATATAAATGAATTCTGCGCATGTGCGTGAACTTGACTCTAAAAATTACGATTAAATATAGGAATATTTGGAATTAAATTTTATTTTTGAAGTACATGATTTAGAATAATTCATAGTAACTATAGGAATAATTTAGAAAAACTTCTTAAATAAAATTAAAAAATAAAGAATAAAATGTATAAATGTTAGTCGTTTTCCAGACTCGAACTGAAGACCTGCAAAAATCAGTGACACACCCTGCCGACCTAGCCACCAAGCACCGTACACGGAGAGCATCTGAATGGTCTAAAATTCTTATTACGACTGTCTAATTGAATTTTTAAATACGGTGTCAATCTGGTCAAAAAAGCGCAATGCTAAGTATAGGAATGAATTCTGCGCATGTGCGTGAAATTGACTCTCAAAAATTCGATTAAATATAGGAATATTTTGGAATTAAATTTTATTTTTTAAGTACAAGATTTAGAACAATTTATAGTAACTATAGGAATAATTTAGAAAAACAGCTTAGTAAAACTAAAAAAAAAATAATAATAAATATAAATATTTGTCGTTTTCCAGACTCGAACTGAAGACCTGCAAAAATCAGTGACACACCATGCCGACCTAGCCACCAAGCACCGTACACGGAGAGCATCTGAATGGTCTAAAATTCTTATTACGACTGTCTAATTGAATTTTTAAATACGGTGTCAATCTGGTCAAAAAAGCGCAATGCTAAGAATAGGAATGAATTCTGCGCATGTGCGTGAAATTGACTCTCAAAAATTCGATTAAATATAGGAATATTTTGGAATTAAATTTTATTTTTTAAGTACAAGATTTAGAACAATTTATAGTAACTATAGGAATAATTTAGAAAAACAGCTTAGTAAAACTAAAAAAAAAAATAATAATAAATATAAATATTTGTCGTTTTCCAGACTCGAACTGAAGACCTGCAAAAATCAGTGACACACCATGCCGACCTAGCCACCAAGCACCGTACACGGATAGCATCTGAATGGTCTAAAATTCTTATTACCACTACCTAATTCAATTTATAAACACGGTGACAATCTGGTCTAAAATGCACAATGCTAAGAATAGGAATGAATTCTGCGCATGTGCGTGAAATTGACTCTCAAAATTTCGATTAAATATAGGAATATTTTGGAATTAAATTTTATTTTTGAAGTACATGATTTTGAATAATTCATAGTAACTGTAGGAATAATTTAGGAAAATTTTCTTAAAAAAAATTAAAAAATAAAGAATAAAATATATAAATGTTAGTCGTTTTCAAGACTCGAACTGAAGACCTGCAAAAATCAGTGACACACCTTGCCGACCTAGCCACCAAGCACCGTACACGGAGAGCATCTGAATTGTCTAAAATTCTTATTACGACTACCTAATTCAATTTATAAACACGGTGACAATCTGGTCTAAAATGCACAATGCTAAGAATAGGAATGAATTCTGCGCATGTGCGAGAAATTGACTCTCAAAATTTCGATTAAATATAGGAATATTTTGGAATTAAAGTTTATTTTTGAAGTACATGATTTAGAATAATTCATAGTAACTGTAGGAATAATTTAGGAAAAACTTCTTAAAAAAAATTAAAAAATATAGAATAAAATATATAAATGTTAGTCGTTTTCAAGACTCGAACTGAAGACCTGCAAAAATCAGTGACACACCATGCCGATATAGCCACCAAGCACCGTGCACGGAGAGCATCTGAATGGTTTAAAATTCTTATTACGTCTGTCTAATTCAATTTTTAAATACCGTGTCAATCTGGTCAATAAAGCACAATGCTAAGAATATAAATGAATTCTGCGCATGTGCGTGAATTTGACTCTCCAAATTTCGACTAAATATAGGAATATTTTGGAATTAAATTTTATTTTTGAAGTGCATGATTTAGAATAATTCATAGTAACTGTAGGAATAATTTAGGAAAAACTTCTTAAAAAAATTAAAAAATAAAGAATAAAATATATAAATGTTAGTCGTTTTCAAGACTCGAACTGAAGACCTGCAAAAATCAGTGACGCACTCTGCCGACCTAGCCACCAAGCACCGTACACGGAGAGCATCTGAATGGCCTAAAATTCTTATTACGACTGTCTAATTGAATTTTTAAATACGGTGTCAATCTGGTAAAAAAGCGCAATGCTAAGAATAGGAATGAATTCTGGGCATGTGCGTGAAATTGACTCTCAAAAATTCGATTAAATATAGGAATATTTTGGAATTAAATTTTATTTTTTAAGTACAAGATTTAGAACAATTTATAGTAACTATAGGAATAATTTAGAAAAACAGCTTAGTAAAACTAAAAAAAAATAATAATAAATATAAATATTTGTCGTTTTCCAGACTCGAACTGAAGACCTGCAAAAATCAGTGACACACCCTGCCGACCTAGCCACCAAGCACCGTACACGGAGAGCATCTGAATGGTCTAAAATTCTTATTACGACTACCTAATTCAATTTATAAACACGGTGACAATCTGGTCTAAAATGCACAATGCTAAGAATAGGAATGAATTCTGCGCATGTGCGAGAAATTGACTCTCAAAATTTCGATTAAATATAGGAATATTTTGGAATTAAATTTTATTTTTGAAGTACATGATTTAGAATAATTCATAGTAACTGTAGGAATAAATTAGGAAAAACTTCTTAAAAAAATTTTAAAAAAAAGAATAAAATATATAAATGTTAGTCGTTTTCAAGACTCGAACTGAAGACCTGCAAAAATCAGTGACACACCATGCCGATATAGCCACCAAACACCGTGCACGGAGAGCATCTGAATGGTTTAAAATTCTTATTACGTCTGTCTAATTGAGTTTTTAAATACCGTGTCAATCTGGTCAATAAAGCACAATGCTAAGAATATAAATGAATTCTGCGCATGTGCGAGAAATTGACTCTCAAAATTTCGATTAAATATAGGAATATTTTGGAATTAAATTTTATTTTTGAAGTACATGATTTAGAATAATTCATAGTAACTGTAGGAATAATTTAGGAAAAACTTCTTAAAAAAAATTAAAAAATAAAGAATAAAATATATAAATGTTAGTCGTTTTCAAGACTCGAACTGAAGACCTGCAAAAATCAGTGACACACCCTGCCGACCTAGCCACCAAGCACCGTACACGGAGAGCATCTGAATGGTCTAAAATTCTTATTACGACTACCTAATTCAATTTATAAACACGGTGACAATCTGGTCTAAAATGCACAATGCTAAGAATAGGAATGAATTCTGCGCATGTGCGAGAAATTGACTCTCAAAATTTCGATTAAATATAGGAATATTTTGGAATTAAATTTTATTTTTGAAGTACATGATTTAGAATAATTCATAGTAACTGTAGGAATAATTTAGGAAAAACTTCTTAAAAAAAATTAAAAAATAAAGAATAAAATATATAAATGTTAGTCGTTTTCAAGACTCGAACTGAAGACCTGCAAAAATCAGTGACACACCCTGCCGACCTAGCCACCAAGCACCGTACACGGAGAGCATCTGAATGGTCTAAAATTCTTATTACGACTACCTAATTCAATTTATAAACACGGTGACAATCTGGTCTAAAATGCACAATGCTAAGAATAGGAATGAATTCTGCGCATGTGCGTGAAATTGACTCTCAAATTTTCGATTAAATATAGGAATATTTTGGAATTAAATTTTATTTTTGAAGTACATGATTTAGAATAATTCATAGTAACTGTAGGAATAATTTAGGAAAAACTTCTTAAAAAAATTAAAAAAAAAAAGAATAAAATATATAAATGTTAGTCGTTTTCAAGACCCGAACTGAAGACCTGCAAAAATCAGTGACACACCATGCCGACCTAGCCACCAAGCACCGTGCACGGAGAGCATCTGAATGGCCTGAAATTCTTATTACGACTGTCTAATTGAATTTTTAAATACGGTGTCAATCTGGTCAAAAAAGCGCAATGCTAAGAATATAAATGAATTCTGCGCATGTGCGTGAAATTGACTCTAAAAATTACGATTAAATATAGGAATATTTGGAATTAAATTTTATTTTTGAAGTACATGATTTAGAATAATTCATAGTAACTATAGGAATAATTTAGAAAAACTTCTTAAATAAAATTAAAAAATAAAGAATAAAATGTATAAATGTTAGTCGTTTTCCAGACTCGAACTGAAGACCTGCAAAAATCAGTGACACACCATGCCGACCTAGCCACCAAGCACCGTACACGGAGAGCATCTGAATGGCCTGAAATTCTTATTACGACTGTCTAATTGAATTTTTAAATACGGTGTCAATCTGGTCAAAAAAGCGCAATGCTAAGAATATAAATGAATTCTGCGCATGTGCGTGAACTTGACTCTAAAAATTACGATTAAATATAGGAATATTTGGAATTAAATTTTATTTTTGAAGTACATGATTTAGAATAATTCATAGTAACTATAGGAATAATTTAGAAAAACTTCTTAAATAAAATTAAAAAATAAAGAATAAAATGTATAAATGTTAGTCGTTTTCCAGACTCGAACTGAAGACCTGCAAAAATCAGTGACACACCCTGCCGACCTAGCCACCAAGACCCGTACACGGAGAGCATCTGAATGGTCTAAAATTCTTATTACGACTACCTAATTCAATTTATAAACACGGTGACAATCTGGTTTAAAATGCACAATGCTAAGAATAGGAATGAATTCTGCGCATGTGCGAGAAATTGACTCTCAAAATTTCGATTAAATATAGGAATATTTTGGAATTAAATTTTATTTTTGAAGTACATGATTTAGAATAATTCATAGTAACTGTAGGAATAATTTAGGAAAAACTTCTTAAATAAAATTAAAAAATAAAGAATAAAATATATAAATGTTTGTCGTTTTCAAGACTCGAACTGAAAACCTGCAAAAATCAGTGACACACCCTGCCGACCTAGCCACCAAGCACCGTACACGGAGAGCATCTGAATGGTCTAAAATTCTTATTACGACTACCTAATTCAATTTATAAACACGGTGACAATCTGGTCTAAAATGCACAATGCTAAGAATAGGAATGAATTCTGCGCATGTGCGTGAAATTGACTCTCAAAATTTCGATTAAATATAGGAATATTTTGGAATTAAATTTTATTTTTGAAGTACAAAATTTAGAACAATTCATAGTAACTATAGGAATAATTTAGAAAAACAGCTTAGTAAAACTAAAAAAAAATAATAATAAATATAAATATTTGTCGTTTTCCAGACTCGAACTGAAGACCTGCAAAAATCAGTGACACACCATGCCGACCTAGCCACCAAGCACCGTACACGGAGAGCATCTGAATGGTCTAAAATTCTTATTACGACTACCTAATTCAATTTATAAACACGGTGACAATCTGGTCTAAAATGCACAATGCTAAGAATAGGAATGAATTCTGCGCATGTGCATGAAATTGACTCTCAAAATTTCGATTAAATATAGAAATATTTTGGAATTAAATTTTATTTTTGATGTACATGATTTAGAATAATTCATATTAACTGTAGGAATAATTTAGGGAAAACTTCTTAAAAAAATTAAAAAATAAAGAATAAAATATATAAATGTTAGTCGTTATCAAGACTCGAACTGAAGACCTGCAAAAATCAGTGAAACACCCTGCCGACCTAGCCACCAAGCACCGTACACGGAGAGCATCTGAATGGTCTAAAATTCTTATTACGACTACCTAATTCAATTTATAAACACGGTGACAATCTGGTCTAAAATGCACAATGCTAAGAATAGGAATGAATTCTGCGCATGTGCATGAAATTGACTCTCAAAATTTCGATTAAATATAGGAATATTTTGGAATTAAATTTTATTTTTGAAGTACATGATTTAGAATAATTCATAGTAACTGTAGGAATAATTTAGGAAAAACTTCTTAAAAAAATTAAAAAATAAAGAATAAAATATATAAATGTTAGTCGTTTTCAAGACTCGAACTGAAGACCTGCAAAAATCAGTGACACACCCTGCCGACCTAGCCACCAAGCACCGTACACGGAGAGCATCTGAATGGTCTAAAATTCTTATTACGACTACCTAATTCAATTTATAAACACGGTGACAATCTGGTCTAAAATGCACAATGCTAAGAATAGGAATGAATTCTGCGCATGTGCATGAAATTGACTCTCAAAATTTCGATTAAATATAGAAATATTTTGGAATTAAATTTTATTTTTGATGTACATGATTTAGAATAATTCATATTAACTGTAGGAATAATTTAGGGAAAACTTCTTAAAAAAATTAAAAAATAAAGAATAAAATATATAAATGTTAGTCGTTATCAAGACTCGAACTGAAGACCTGCAAAAATCAGTGAAACACCCTGCCGACCTAGCCACCAAGCACCGTACACGGAGAGCATCTGAATGGTCTAAAATTCTTATTACGACTACCTAATTCAATTTATAAACACGGTGACAATCTGGTCTAAAATGCACAATGCTAAGAATAGGAATGAATTCTGCGCATGTGCATGAAATTGACTCTCAAAATTTCGATTAAATATAGGAATATTTTGGAATTAAATTTTATTTTTGAAGTACATGATTTAGAATAATTCATAGTAACTGTAGGAATAATTTAGGAAAAACTTCTTAAAAAAAATTAAAAAATAAAGAATAAAATATATAAATGTTAGTCGTTTTCAAGACTCGAACTGAAGACCTGCAAAAATCAGTGACACACCCTGCCGACCTAGCCACCAAGCACCGTACACGGAGAGCATCTGAATGCTCTAAAATTCTTATTACGACTACCTAATTCAATTTATAAACACGGTGACAATCTGGTCTAAAATGCACAATGCTAAGAATAGGAATGAATTCTGCGCATGTGCATGAAATTGACTCTCAAAATTTCGATTAAATATAGGAATATTTTGGAATTAAATTTTATTTTTGAAGTACATGATTTAGAATAATTCATAGTAACTGTAGGAATAATTTAGGAAAAACTTCTTAAAAAAAATTAAAAAATAAAGAATAAAATATATAAATGTTAGTCGTTTTCAAGACTCGAACTGAAGACCTGCAAAAATCAGTGACACACCCTGCCGACCTAGCCACCAAGCACCGTACACGGAGAGCATTTGAATGGTCTAAAATTCTTATTACGACTACCTAATTCAATTTATAAACACGGTGACAATCTGGTCTAAAATGCACAATGCTAAGAATAGGAATGAATTCTGCGCATGTGCATGAAATTGACTCTCAAAAATTCGATTAAATATAGGAATATTTTGGAATTAAATTTTATTTTTGAATTACAAGATTTAGAACAATTCATAGTAACTATAGGAATAATTTAGAAAAACAGCTTAGTAAAACTAAAAAAAAATAATAATAAATATAAATATTTGTCGTTTTCCAGACTCGAACTGAAGACCTGCAAAAATCAGTGACACCCCATGCCGACCTAGCCACCAAGCACAGTGCACGGAGAGCATCTGAATGGCCTAAAATTCTTATTACGACTGTCTAATTGAATTTTTAAATACGGTGTCAATCTGGTCAAAAAAGCGCAATGCTAAGAATATAAATGAATTCTGCGCATGTGCGTGAAATTGACTCTCAAAAATTCGATTAAATATAGCAATATTTTGGAATTAAATTTTATTTTTTAAGTACAAGATTTAGAACAATTCATAGTAACTATAGGAATAATTTAGGAAAAACTTCTTAAAAAAAATTAAAAAATAAAGAATAAAATATATAAATGTTAGTCTTTTTCAAGACTCGAACTGAAGACCTGCAAAAAATCAGTGACACACAATGCCGACCTAGCCACCAAGCACCGTACGCGGAGAGCATCTGAATGGTCTAAAATTCTTATTAGGACTACCTAATTCAATTTATAAACACGGTGACAATCTGGTCTAAAATGCACAATGCTAAGAATAGGAATGAATTCTGCGCATGTGCATGAAATTGACTCTCAAAATTTCGATTAAATATAGGAATATTTTGGAATTAAATTTTATTTTTGATGTACATGATTTAGAATAATTCATAGTAACTGTAGGAATAATTTAGGGAAAACTTCTTAAAAAAATTAAAAAATAAAGAATAAAATATATAAATGTTAGTCGTTTTCAAGACTCGAACTGAAGACCTGCAAAAATCAGTGAAACACCCTGCCGACCTAGCCACCAAGCACAGTACACGGAGAGCATCTGAATGGTCTAAAATTCTTATTACGACTACCTAATTCAATTTATAAACACGGTGACAATCTGGTCTAAAATGTACAAGGCTAAGAATAGGAATGAATTCTGCGCATGTGCATGAAATTGACTCTCAAAATTTCGATTAAATATAGGAATATTTTGGAATTAAATTTTATTTTTGAAGTACATGATTTAGAATAATTCATAGTAACTGTAGGAATAATTTAGGAAAAACTTCTTGAAAAAAATTAAAAAATAAAGAATAAAATATATAAATGTTAGTCGTTTTCAAGACTCGAACTGAAGACCTGCAAAAATCAGTGACACACCTTGCCGACCTAGCCACCAAGCACTATACACGTAGAGCATCTGAATGGTCTAAAATTCTTATTACGACTACCTAATTCAATTTATAAACACTATGACAATCTGGTCTAAAATGCACAATGCTAAGAATAGGAATGAATTCTGCGCATGTGCATGAAATTGACTCTCAAAATTTCGATTAAATATAGGAATATTTTGGAATTAAATTTTATTTTTGAAGTACATGATTTAGAATAATTCATAGTAACTGTAGGAATAATTTAGGAAAAACTTCTTAAAAAAAATTAAAAAATAAAGAATAAAATATATAAATGTTAGTCGTTTTCAAGACTCGAACTGAAGACCTGCAAAAATCAGTGACACACCCTGCCGACCTAGCCACCAAGCACCGTACACGGAGAGCATCTGAATGGTCTAAAATTCTTATTACGACTACCTAATTCAATTTATAAACACGGTGACAATCTGGTCTAAAATGCACAATGCTAAGAATAGGAATGAATTCTGCGCATGTGCATGAAATTGACTCTCAAAATTTCGATTAAATATAGGAATATTTTGGAATTAAATTTTATTTTTGAAGTACATGATTTAGAATAATTCATAGTAACTGTAGGAATAATTTAGGAAAAACTTCTTAAAAAAAATTAAAAAATAAAGAATAAAATATATAAATGTTAGTCGTTTTCAAGACTCGAACTGAAGACCTGCAAAAATCAGTGACACACCCTGCCGACCTAGCCACCAAGCACCGTACACGGAGAGCATCTGAATGCTCTAAAATTCTTATTACGACTACCTAATTCAATTTATAAACACGGTGACAATCTGGTCTAAAATGCACAATGCGAAGAATAGGAATGAATTCTGCGCATGTGCATGAAATTGACTCTCAAAATTTCGATTAAATATAGGAATATTTTGGAATTAAATTTTATTTTTGAAGTACATGATTTAGAATAATTCATAGTAACTGTAGGAATAATTTAGGGAAAACTTCTTAAAAAAATTAAAAAATAAAGAATAAAATATATAAATGCTAGTCGTTTTCAAGACTCGAAATGAAGACCTGCAAAAATCAGTGACACACCCTGCCGACCTAGCCACCAAGCACCGTACACGGAGAGCATCTGAATGGTCTAAAATTCTTATTACGACTACCTAATTCAATTTATAAACACGGTGACAATCTGGTCTAAAATGCACAATGCTAAGAATAGGAATGAATTCTGCGCATGTGCATGAAATTGACTCTCAAAATTTCGATTAAATATAGGAATATTTTGGAATTAAATTTTATTTTTGAAGTACATGATTTAGAATAATTCATAGTAACTGTAGGAATAATTTAGGAAAAACTTCTTAAAAAAAATTAAAAAATAAAGAATAAAATATATAAATGTTAGTCGTTTTCAAGACTCGAACTGAAGACCTGCAAAAATCAGTGACACACCCTGCCGACCTAGCCACCAAGCACCGTACACGGAGAGCATCTAAATGCTCTAAAATTCTTATTACGACTACCTAATTCAATTTATAAACACGGTGACAATCTGGTCTAAAATGCACAATGCTAAGAATAGGAATGAATTCTGCGCATGTGCATGAAATTGACTCTCAAAATTTCGATTAAATATAGGAATATTTTGGAATTAAATTTTATTTTTGAAGTACATGATTTAGAATAATTCATAGTAACTGTAGGAATAAATTAGGAAAAACTTCTTAAAAAAAATTAAAAAATAAAGAATAAAATATATAAATGTTAGTCGTTTTCAAGACTCGAACTGAAGACCTGCAAAAATCAGTGACACACCCTGCCGACCTAGCCACCAAGCACCGTACACGGAGAGCATCTGAATGGTCTAAAATTCTTATTACGACTACCTAATTCAATTTATAAACACGGTGACAATCTGGTCTAAAATGCACAATGCTAAGAATAGGAATGAATTCTGCGCATGTGCATGAAATTGACTCTCAAAATTTCGATTAAATATAGGAATATTTTGGAATTAAATTTTATTTTTGAAGTACATGATTTAGAATAATTCATAGTAACTGTAGGAATAATTTAGGAAAAACTTCTTAAAAAAAATTAAAAAATAAAGAATAAAATATATAAATGTTAGTCGTTTTCAAGACTCGAACTGAAGACCTGCAAAAATCAGTGACACACCCTGCCGACCTAGCCACCAAGCACCGTACACGGAGAGCATCTGAATGGTCTAAAATTCTTATTACGACTACCTAATTCAATTTATAAACACGGTGACAATCTGGTCTAAAATGCACAATGCTAAGAATAGGAATGAATTCTGCGCATGTGCATGAAATTGACTCTCAAAATTTCGATTAAATATAGGAATATTTTGGAATTAAATTTTATTTTTGAAGTACATGATTTAGAATAATTCATAGTAACTGTAGGAATAATTTACTGAAAACTTCTTAAAAAAAATTAAAAAATAAAGAATAAAATATATAAATGTTAGTCGTTTTCAAGACTCGAACTGAAGACCTGCAAAAATCAGTGACACACCCTGCCGAAATAGCCACCAAGCACCGTACACGGCGAGCATCTGAATGGTCTAAAATTCTTATTACGACTACCTAATTCAATTTATAAACACGGTGACAATCTGGTCTAAAATGCACAATGCTAAGAATAGGAATGAATTCTGCGCATGTGCATGAAATTGACTCTCAAAATTTCGATTAAATATAGGAATATTTTGGAATTAAATTTTATTTTTGAAGTACATGATTTAGAATAATTCATAGTAACTGTAGGAATAATTTAGGAAAAACTTCTTAAAAAAAATTAAAAAATAAAGAATAAAATATATAAATGTTAGTCGTTTTCAAGACTCGAACTGAAGACCTGCAAAAATCAGTGACACACCCTGCCGACCTAGCCACCAAGCACCGTACACGGGGAGCATCTGAATGGTCTAAAATTCTTATTACGACTACCTAATTCAATTTATAAACACGGTGACAATCTGGTCTAAAATGCACAATGCTAAAAAAAGGAATGAATTCTGCGCATGTGCATGAAATTGACTCTCAAAATTTCGATTAAATATAGGAATATTTTGGAATTAAATTTTATTTTTGAAGTACATGATTTAGAATAATTCATAGTAACTGTAGGAATAATTTAGGAAAAACTTCTTAAAAAAAATTAAAAAATAAAGAATAAAATATATAAATGTTAGTCGTTTTCAAGACTCGAACTGAAGACCTGCAAAAATCAGTGACACACCCTGCCGACCTAGCCACCAAGCACCGTACACGGAGAGCATCTGAATGGTCTAAAATTCTTATTACGACTACCTAATTCAATTTATAAACACGGTGACAATCTGGTCTAAAATGCACAATGCTAAGAATAGGAATGAATTCTGCGCATGTGCATGAAATTGACTCTCAAAATTTCGATTAAATATAGGAATATTTTGGAATTAAATTTTATTTTTGAAGTACATGATTTAGAATAATTCATAGTAACTGTAGGAATAATTTAGGAAAAACTTCTTAAAAAAAATTAAAAAATAAAGAATAAAATATATAAATGTTAGTCGTTTTCAAGACTCGAACTGAAGACCTGCAAAAATCAGTGACACACCCTGCCGACCTAGCCACCAAGCACCGTACACGGAGAGCATCTGAATGGTCTAAAATTCTTATTACGACTACCTAATTCAATTTATAAACACGGTGACAATCTGGTCTAAAATGCACAATGCTAAGAATAGGAATGAATTCTGCGCATGTGCATGAAATTGACTCTCAAAATTTCGATTAAATATAGGAATATTTTGGAATTAAATTTTATTTTTGAAGTACATGATTTAGAATAATTCATAGTAACTGTAGGAATAATTTAGGAAAAACTTCTTAAAAAAATTAAAAAATAAAGAATAAAATATATAAATGTTAGTCGTTTTCAAGACTCGAACTGAAGACCTGCAAAAATCAGTGACACACCCTGCCGACCTAGCCACCAAGCACCGTACACGGAGAGCATCTGAATGGTCTAAAATTCTTATTACGACTACCTAATTCAATTTATAAACACGGTGACAATCTGGTCTAAAATGCACAATGCTAAGAATAGGAATGAATTCTGCGCATGTGCATGAAATTGACTCTCAAAATTTCGATTAAATATAGGAATATTTTGGAATTAAATTTTATTTTTGAAGTACATGATTTAGAATAATTCATAGTAACTGTAGGAATAATTTAGGAAAAACTTCTTAAAAAAAATTAAAAAATAAAGAATAAAATATATAAATGTTAGTCGTTTTCAAGACTCGAACTGAAGACCTGCAAAAATCAGTGACACACCCTGCCGACCTAGCCACCAAACACCGTACACGGAGAGCATCTGAATGGTCTAAAATTCTTATTACGACTACCTAATTCAATTTATAAACACGGTGACAATCTGGTCTTAAATGCACAATGCTAAGAATAGGAATGAATTCTGCGCATGTGCATGAAATTGACTCTCAAAATTTCGATTAAATATAGGAATATTTTGGAATTAAATTTTATTTTTGAAGTACATGATTTAGAATAATTCATAGTAACTGTAGGAATAATTTAGGAAAAACTTCTTAAAAAAAATTAAAAAATAAAGAATAAAATATATAAATGTTAGTCGTTTTCAAGACTCGAACTGAAGACCTGCAAAAATCAGTGACACACCCTGCCGACCTAGCCACCAAGCACCGTACACGGAGAGCATCTGAATGGTCTAAAATTCTTATTACGACTACCTAATTCAATTTATAAACACGGTGACAATCTGGTCTAAAATGCACAATGCTAAGAATAGGAATGAATTCTGCGCATGTGCATGAAATTGACTCTCAAAATTTCGATTAAATATAGGAATATTTTGGAATTAAATTTTATTTTTGAAGTACATGATTTAGAATAATTCATAGTAACTGTAGGAATAATTTAGGAAAAACTTCTTAAAAAAAATTAAAAAATAAAGAATAAAATATATAAATGTTAGTCGTTTTCAATACTCGAACTGAAGACCTGCAAAAATCAGTGACACACCCTGCCGACCTAGCCACCAAGCACCGTACACGGAGAGCATCTGAATGGTCTAAAATTCTTATTACGACTACCTAATTCGATTTATAAACACGGTGACAATCTGGTCTAAAATGCACAATGCTAAGAATAGGAATGAATTCTGCGCATGTGCATGAAATTGACTCTCAAAATTTCGATTAAATATAGGAATATTTTGGAATTAAATTTTATTTTTGAAGTACATGATTTAGAATAATTCATAGTAACTGTAGGAATAATTTAGGGAAAACTTCTTAAAAAAAATTAAAAAATAAAGAATAAAATATATAAATGTTAGTCGTTTTCAAGACTCGAACTGAAGACCTGCAAAAATCAGTGACACACCCTGCCGACCTAGCCACCAAGCACCGTACACGGAGAGCATCTGAATGGTCTAAAATTCTTATTACGACTACCTAATTCAATTTATAAACACGGTGACTATCTGGTCTAAAATGCACAATGCTAAGAATAGGAAAGAATTCTGCGCATGTGCATGAAATTGACTCTCAAAATTTCGATTAAATATAGGAATATTTTGGAATTAAATTTTATTTTTGAAGTACATGATTTAGAATAATTCATAGTAACTGTAGGAATAATTTAGGAAAAACTTCTTAAAAAAAATTAAAAAATAAAGAATAAAATATATAAATGTTAGTCGTTTTCAAGACTCGAAATGAAGACCTGCAAAAATCAGTGACACACCCTGCCGACCTAGCCACCAAGCACCGTACACGGAGAGCATCTGAATGGTCTAAAATTCTTATTACGACTACCTAATTCAATTTATAAACACGGTGACAATCTGGTCTAAAATGCACAATGCTAAGAATAGGAATGAATTCTGCGCATGTGCATGAAATTGACTCTCAAAATTTCGATTAAATATAGGAATATTTTGGAATAAAATTTTATTTTTGAAGTACATGATTTAGAATAATTCATAGTAACTGTAGGAATAATTTAGGAAAAACTTCTTAAAAAAATTAAAAAATAAAGAATAAAATATATAAATGTTAGTCGTTTTCAAGACTCGAACTGAAGACCTGCAAATATCAGTGACACACCCTGCCGACCTAGCCACCAAGCACCGTACACGGAGAGCATCTGAATGGTCTAAAATTCTTATTACGACTACCTAATTCAATTTATAAACACGGTGACTATCTCGTCTAAAATGCACAATGCTAAGAACAGGAATGAATTCTGCGCATGTGCATGAAATTGACTCTCAAAATTTCGATTAAATATAGGAATATTTTGGAATTAAATTTTATTTTTGAAGTACATGATTTAGAATAATTCATAGTAACTGTAGGAATAATTTAGGGAAAACTTCTTAAAAAAATTAAAAAATAAAGAATAAAATATAAAATGTTAGTCGTTTTCAAGACTCGAACTGAAGACCTGCAAAAATCAGTGACGCACCCTGCCGACCTAGCCACCAAGCACCGTACACGGAGAGCATCTGAATGGTCTAAAATTCTTATTACGACTGTCTAATTGAATTTTTAAACACGGTGACAATCTGGTCTAAAATGCACAATGCTAAGAATAGGAATGAATTTTGCGCATGTGCGTGAAATTGACTCTCAAAATTTCGATTAAATATAGGAATATTTTGGAATTAAATTTTATTTTTGAAGTACAAGATTTAGAACAATTCATAGTAACTATAGGAATAATTTAGAAAAACAGCTTAGTAAAACTAAAAAAAAATAATAATAAATATAAATATTTGTCGTTTAACAGACTCGAACTGAAGACCTGCAAAAATCAGTGACACACCATGCCGACCTAGCCACCAAGCACCGCACACTGAGAGCATCTGAATGGCCTAAAATTCTTATTACGACTGTCTAATATAATTTTTAAACACGGTGACAATCTGGTCTAAAATGCACAATGCTAAGAATAGGAATGAATTCTGCGCATGTGCGTGAAATTGACTCTCAAAATTTCGATTAAATATAGGAATATCATGAATTAAATTTTATTTTTGAAGTACAAGATTTAGAACAATTCATAGTAACTATAGGAATAATTTAGAATAACAGCTTAGTAAAACTAAAAAAAAATAATAATAAATATAAATATTTGTCGTTTTCCAGACTCGAACTGAAGACCTGCAAAAATCAGTGACACACCCTGCCGACCTAGCCACCAAGCACCGTACACGGAGAGCATCTGAATGGCCTAAAAATTCTTATTACGACTGTCTGATTGAATTTTTAAATACGGTGTAAATCTGGTCAAAAAAGCACAATGCTAAGAATATAAATGAATTCTGCGCATGTGCGTGAACTTGACTCTCAAAATTTCGATTAAATATAGGAATATTTGGAATTAAATTTTATTTTTGAAGTACATGATTTAGAATAATTCATAGTAACTATAGGAATAATTTAGAAAAACTTCCTAAATAAAATTAAAAAATAAAGAATAAAATGTATAAATGTTAGTCGTTTTCCAGACTCGAACTGAAGACCTGGAAAACTCAGTGACACACCCTCCGACATAGCCACCACGCACCACAGACGGAGAGCATCTGAATGGTCTAAAATTCTTATTACGACTACCTAATTCAATTTATAAACACGGTGACAATCTGGTCTAAAATGCACAATGCTAAGAATATGAATGAATTCTGCGCATGTGCGTGAAATTGACTCTCAAAATTTCGATTAAATATAGGAATATTTTGGAATTAAATTTCATTTTTGAAGTACATGGTTTAGAATAATTCATAGTAACTGTAGGAATAATTTAGGAAAAACTTCTTAAAAAAAATTAAAAAATAAAGAATAAAATATATAAATGTTAGTCGTTTTCAAGACTCGAACTGAAGACCTGCAAAAAGCAGTGACACACCCTGCCGACATAGCCACCAAGCACCTTACACGGAGAGCATCTGAATGGTCTAAAATTCTTATTACGACTACCTAATTCAATTTATAAACACGGTGACAATCTGGTCTAAAATGCACAATGCTAAGAATAGGAATGAATTCTGCGCATGTGCATGAAATTGACTCTCAAAATTTCGATTAAATATAGGAATATTTTGGAATTAAATTTTATTTTTGAAGTACATGATTTAGAATAATTCATAGTAACTGTAGGAATAATTTAGGGAAAACTTCTTAAAAAAATTAAAAAATAAAGAATAAAATATAAAATGTTAGTCGTTTTCAAGACTCGAACTGAAGACCTGCAAAAGTCAGTGACGCACCCTTCCGACCTAGCCACCAAGCACCGTACACGGAGAGCATCTGAATGGTCTAAAATTCTTATTACGACTGTCTAATTGAATTTTTAAACACGGTGACAATCTGGTCTAAAATGCACAATGCTAAGAATAGGAATGAATTTTGCGCATGTGCGTGAAATTGACTCTCAAAATTTCGATTAAATATAGGAATATTTGGAATTAAATTTCATTTTTGAAGTACAAGATTTAGATCAATTCATAGTAACTATAGGAATAATTTAGAAAAACAGCTTAGTAAAACTAAAAAAAAATAATAATAAATATAAATATTTGTCATTTTCCAGACTCGAACTGAAGACCTGCAAAAATCAGTGACACACCCTGCCGACCTAGCCACCATGCACCGTACACGGAGAGCATCTGAATGGTCTAAAATTCTTATTACGACTACCTAATTGAATTTATAAACACTGTGACAATCTGGTCTAAAATGCACAATGCTAAGAATAGGAATGAATTCTGCGCATGTGCATGAAATTGACTCTCAAAATTTCGATTAAATATAGGAATATTTTGGAATTAAATTTTATTTTTGAAGTACATGATTTAGAATAATTCATAGTAACTGTAGGAATAATTTAGGAAAAACTTCTTAAAAAAAATTAAAAAATAAAGAATAAAATATATAAATGTTAGTCGTTTTCAAGACTCGAACTGAAGACCTGCAAAAATCAGTGACACACCCTGCCGACCTAGCCACCAAGCACCGTACACGGAGAGCATCTGAATGGTCTAAAATTCTTATTACGACTACCTAATTCAATTTATAAACACGGTGACAATCTGGTCTAAAATGCACAATGCTAAGAATAGGAATGAATTCTGCGCATGTGCATGAAATTGTCTCTCAAAATTTCGATTAAATATAGGAATATTTTGGAATTAAATTTTATTTTTGAAGTACATGATTTAGAATAATTCATAGTAACTGTAGGAATAATTTAGGAAAAACTTCTTAAAAAAAATTAAAAAATAAAGAATAAAATATATAAATGTTAGTCGTTTTCAAGACTCGAACTGAAGACCTGCAAAAATCAGTGACACACCCTGCCGACCTAGCCACCAAGCACCGCACACGGAGAGCATCTGAATGGTCTAAAATTCTTATTACGACTACCTAATTCAATTTATAAACACGGTGACAATCTGGTCTAAAATGCACAATGCTAAGAATAGGAATGAATTCTGCGCATGTGCATGAAATTGACTCTCAAAATTTCGATTAAATATAGGAATATTTTGGAATTAAATTTTATTTTTGAAGTACAAGATTTAGAACAATTCATAGTAACTATAGGAATAATTTAGAAAAACAGCTTAGTAAAACTAAAAAAAATAATAATAAATATAAATATTTGTCGTTTAACAGACTCGAACTGAAGACCTGCAAAAATCAGTGACACACCATGCCGACCTAGCCACCAAGCACCGCACACTGAGAGCATCTGAATGGCCTAAAATTCTTATTACGACTGTCTAATTGAATTTTTAAACACGGTGACAATCTGGTCTAAAATGCACAATGCTAAGAATAGGAATGAATTCTGCGCATGTGCGTGAAATTGACTCTCAAAATTTCGATTAAATATAGGAATATTATGAATTAAATTTTATTTTTGAAGTACAAGATTTAGAACATTTCATAGTAACTATAGGAATAATTTAGAATAACAGCTTAGTAAAACTAAAAAAAAATAATAATAAATATAAATATTTGTCGTTTTCCAGACTCGAACTGAAGACCTGCAAAAATCAGTGACACACCCTGCCGACCTAGCCACCAAGCACCGCACACGGAGAGCATCTGAATGGTCTAAAATTCTTATTACGACTACGTAATTCAATTTATAAACACGGTGACAATCTGGTCTAAAATGCACAATGCTAAGAATAGGAATGAATTCTGCGCATGTGCGTGAAATTGACTCTCAAAATTTCGATTAAATATAGGAATATTTGGAATTAAATTTTATTTTTGAAGTGCATGATTTAGAATAATTCATAGTAACTATAGGAATAATTTAGAAAAACTTATTAAATAAATGAAAAAAATAAAGAATAAAATGTATAAATGTTAGTCGTTTTCCAGACTCGAACTGAAGACCTGGAAAAATCAGTGACACACCCTCCGACCTAGCCACCACGCACCGCAGACGGAGAGCATCTGAATGGTCTAAAATTCTTATTACGACTATCTAATTCAATTTATAAACACGGTGACAATCTGGTCTAAAATTCACAATGCTAAGAATATGAATGAATTCTGCGCATGTGCGTGAAATTGACTCTCAAAATTTCGATTAAATATAGGAATATTTTGGAATTAAATTTTATTTTTGAAGTACATGGTTTAGAATAATTCATAGTAACTGTAGGAATAATTTAGGAAAAACTTCTTTAAAAAAATTAAAAAATAAAGAATAAAATTTATAAATGTTTGTCGTTTTCAAGACTCGAACTGAAGACCTGCAAAAGGCAGTGACACACCCTGCCGACCTAGCCACCAAGCACCGCTCACGGAGAGCATCTGAATGGTCTAAAATTCTTATTACGACTACCTAATTCAATTTATAAACAGGGTGACAATCTGGTCTAAAATGAACAATGCTAAGAATAGGAATGAATTCTGCGCATGTGCGTGAAATTGACTCTCAAAATTTCGATTAAATATAGGAATATTTTGGAATTAAATTTTATTTTTGAAGTACATGATTTAGAATAATTCATAGTAACTGTAGGAATAATTTAGGAAAAACTTCTTAAAAAAAATTAAAAAATAAAGAATAAAATATATAAATGTTAGTCGTTTTCCAGACTTGAACTGAAGACCTGCAAAAATCAGGGACACACCCTGCCGACCTAGCCACCAAGCACCGTGCACGGAGAGCATCTGAATGGCCTAAAATTCTTATTACGACTGTCTAATTGAATTTTTAAATACGGTGTCAATCTGGTCAAAAATGCGCAATGCTAAGAATATAAATGAATTCTGCGCATGTGCGTGAACTTGACTCTCCAAATTTCGATTAAATATAGGAATATTTGGAATTAAATTTTATTTTTGAAGTACATGATTTAGAATAATTCATAGTATTTATAGGAATAATTTAGAAAAACTTCTTAAATAAAATTAAAAAATAAAGAATAAAATGTATAAATGTTAGTCGTTTTCCAGACTCGAACTGAAGACCTGGAAAAATCAGTGACACACCCTGCCGACCTAGCCACCAAGCACCGCAGACGGAGAGCATCTGAATGGTCTAAAATTCTTATTACGACTACCTAATTCAATTTATAAACAAGGTGACAATCTGGTCTAAAATGCACAATGCTAAGAATATTAATGAATTCTGCGCATGCGCGTGAACTTGACTCTCAAAACTTCGATTAAATATAGGAATATTTTGGAATTAAATTTTATTTTTGAAGTACCTGATTTAGAATAATTCATAGTAACTGTAGGAATAATTTAGGAAAAACTTCTTAAAAAAAATTAAAAAATAAAGAATAAAATATATAAATGTTAGTCGTTTTCAAGACTCGAACTGAAGACCTGCAAAAATCAGTGACACACCCTGACGACCTAGCCACCACGCACCGCAGACGGAGAGCATCTGAATGGTCTAAAATTCTTATTACGACTATCTAATTCAATTTATAAACACGGTGACAATCTGGTCTAAAATTCACAATGCTAAGAATATGAATGAATTCTGCGCATGTGCGTGAAATTGACTCTCAAAATTTCGATTAAATATAGGAATATTTTGGAATTAAATTTTATTTTTGAAGTACATGGTTTAGAATAATTCATAGTAACTGTAGGAATAATTTAGGAAAAACTTCTTTCAAAAAAATAAAAAATAAAGAATAAAATATATAAATGTTAGTCGTTTTCAAGACTCGAACTGAAGACCTGCAAAAGGCAGTGACACACCCTGCCGACATAGCCACCAAGCACCGCTCACGGAGAGCATCTGAATGGTCTAAAATTCTTATTACGACTACCTAATTCAATTTATAAACAGGGTGACAATCTGGTCTAAAATGAACAATGCTAAGAATATAAATGAATTCTGCGCATGTGCGTGAACTTGACTCTCAAAATTTCGATTAAATATAGGAATATTTTGGAATTAAATTTTATTTTTGAAGTACATGATTTAGAATAATTCATAGTAACTATAGGAATAACTTAGAAAAAACTTCTTAAATAAAATTAAAAAATAAAGAATAAAATGTATAAATGTTAGTCGTTTTCCAGACTCGAACTGAAGACCTTCAAAAATCAGTGACACACCATGCCGACCTAGCCACCAAGCACCGTACACGGAGAGCATCTGAATGGCCTAAAATTCTTATTACGACTGTCTAATTGAATTTTTAAATACGGTGTCAATCTGGTCAAAAAAGTGCAATGCTAAGAATAGGAATGAATTCTGCGCATGTGCGTGAAATTGACTCTTAAAATTTCGATTAAATATAGGAATATTTTGGAATTAAATTTTATTTTTGAAGTACATGATTTAGAATAATTCATAGTAACTATAGGAATAATTTAGAAAAACAGCTTAAACAAAACTAAAAAAAAGAAAGAATAATAAATATAAATATTTGTCGTTTTCCAGACTAGAACTGAAGACCTGCAAAAATCTGTGACACACCCTGCCGACCTAGCCACCAAGCACCGTACACGGAGAGCATCTGAATGGTCTAAAATTCTTATTACGACTACCTAATTCAATTTATAAACACGGTGACAATCTGGTCTAAAATGCACAATGCTAAGAATAGGAATGAATTCTGCGCATGAGCGTGAAATTGACTCTCAAAATTTCGATTAAATATAGGAATATTATGAATTAAATTTTATTTTTGAAGTACAAGATTTAAAACATTTCATAGTAACTATAGGAATAATTTAGAATAACAGCTTAGTAAAACTAAAAAAAAATAATAATAAATATAAATATTTGTCGTTTTCCAGACTCGAACTGAAGACCTGCAAAAATCAGTGACACACCCTGCCGACCTAGCCACCAAGCACCGCACACGGAGAGCATCTGAATGGTCTAAAATTCTTATTACGACTACCTAATTCAATTTATAAACACGGTGACAATCTGGTCTAAAATGCACAATGCTAAGAACAGGAATGAATTCTGCGCATGTGCGTGAAATTGACTCTCAAAATTTCGATTAAATATAGGAATATTTGGAATTAAATTTTATTTTTGAAGTACATGATTTAGAATAATTCATAGTAACTATAGGAATAATTTAGAAAAACTTATTAAATAAATAAAAAAAATAAAGAATAAAATGTATAAATGTTAGTCGTTTTCCAGACTCGAACTGAAGACCTGGAAAAATCAGTGACACACCCTCCGACCTAGCCACCACGCACCGCAGACGGAGAGCATCTGAATGGTCTAAAATTCTTATTACGACTATCTAATTCAATTTATAAACACGGTGACAATCTGGTCTAAAATTCACAATGCTAAGAATATGAATGAATTCTGCGCATGTGCGTGAAATTGACTCTCAAAATTTCGATTAAATATAGCAATATTTTGGAATTAAATTTTATTTTTGAAGTACATGATTTAGAATAATTCATAGTAACTGTAGGAATAATTTAGGAAAAACTTCTTTCAAAAAAATTAAAAAATAAAGAATAAAATATATAAATGTTTGTCGTTTTCAAGACTCGAACTGAAGACCTGCAAAAGGCAGTGACACACCCTGCCGACCTAGCCACCAAGCACCGCTCACGGAGAGCATCTGAATGGTCTAAAATTCTTATTACGACTACCTAATTCAATTTATAAACAGGGTGACAATCTGGTCTAAAATGAACAATGCTAAGAATAGGAATGAATTCTGCGCATGTGCGTGAAATTGACTCTCAAAATTTCGATTAAATATAGGAATATTTTGGAATTAAATTTTATTTTTGAAGTACATGTTTTAGAATAATTCATAGTAACTGTAGGAATAATTTAGGAAAAACTTCTTAAAAAAAATTAAAAAATAAAGAATAAAATATATAAATGTTAGTCGTTTTCCAGACTTGAACTGAAGACCTGCAAAAATCAGGGACACACCCTGCCGACCTAGCCACCAAGCACCGTGCACGGAGAGCATCTGAATGGCCTAAAATTCTTATTACGACTGTCTAATTGAATTTTTAAATACGGTGTCAATCTGGTCAAAAATGCGCAATGCTAAGAATATAAATGAATTCTGCGCATGTGCGTGAACTTGACTCTCCAAATTTCGATTAAATATAGGAATATTTGGAATTAAATTTTATTTTTGAAGTACATGATTTAGAATAATTCATAGTATTTATAGGAATAATTTAGAAAAACTTCTTAAATAAAATTAAAAAATAAAGAATAAAATGTATAAATGTTAGTCGTTTTCCAGACTCGAACTGAAGACCTGGAAAAATCAGTGACACACCCTGCCGACCTAGCCACCAAGCACCGCAGACGGAGAGCATCTGAATGGTCTAAAATTCTTATTACGACTACCTAATTCAATTTATAAACAAGGTGACAATCTGGTCTAAAATGCACAATGCTAAGAATATTAATGAATTCTGCGCATGCGCGTGAACTTGACTCTCAAAACTTCGATTAAATATAGGAATATTTTGGAATTAAATTTTATTTTTGAAGTACCTGATTTAGAATAATTCATAGTAACTGTAGGAATAATTTAGGAAAAACTTCTTAAAAAAAATTAAAAAATAAAGAATAAAATATATAAATGTTAGTCGTTTTCAAGACTCGAACTGAAGACCTACAAAAATCAGTGACACACCCTGACGACCTAGCCACCACGCACCGCAGACGGAGAGCATCTGAATGGTCTAAAATTCTTATTACGACTATCTAATTCAATTTATAAACACGGTGACAATCTGGTCTAAAATTCACAATGCTAAGAATATGAATGAATTCTGCGCATGTGCGTGAAATTGACTCTCAAAATTTCGATTAAATATAGGAATATTTTGGAATTAAATTTTATTTTTGAAGTACATGGTTTAGAATAATTCATAGTAACTGTAGGAATAATTTAGGAAAAACTTCTTTCAAAAAAATAAAAAATAAAGAATAAAATATATAAATGTTAGACGTTTTCAAGACTCGAACTGAAGACCTGCAAAAGGCAGTGACACACCCTGCCGACCTAGCCACCAAGCACCGTACACGGAGAGCATCTGAATGGCCTAAAATTCTTATTACGACTGTCTAATTGAATTTTTAAATACGGTGTCAATCTGGTCAAAAAAGTGCAATGCTAAGAATAGGAATGAATTCTGCGCATGTGCGTGAAATTGACTCTTAAAATTTCGATTAAATATAGGAATATTTTGGAATTAAATTTTATTTTTGAAGTACATGATTTAGAATAATTCATAGTAACTATAGGAATAATTTAGAAAAACAGCTTAAACAAAACTAAAAAAAAGAAAGAATAATAAATATAAATATTTGTCGTTTTCCAGACTAGAACTGAAGACCTGCAAAAATCAGTGACACACCCTGCCGACCTAGCCACCAAGCACCGTACACGGAGAGCATCTGAATGGTCTAAAATTCTTATTACGACTACCTAATTCAATTTATAAACACGGTGACAATCTGGTCTAAAATGCACAATGCTAAGAATAGGAATGAATTCTGCGCATGTGCATGAAATTGACTCTCAAAATTTCGATTAAATATAGGAATATTTTGGAATTAAATTTTATTTTTGAAGTACAAGATTTAGAACAATTCATAGTAACTATAGGAATAATTTAGAAAAACAGCTTAGTAAAACTAAAAAAAAATAATAATAAATATAAATATTTGTCGTTTAACAGACTCGAACTGAAGACCTGCAAAAATCAGTTACACACCATGCCGACCTAGCCACCAAGCACCGCACACTGAGAGCATCTGAATGGCCTAAAATTATTATTACGACTGTCTAATTGAATTTTTAAACACGGTGACAATCTGGTCTAAAATGCACAATGCTAAGAATAGGAATGAATTCTGCGCATGTGCGTGAAATTGACTCTCAAAATTTCGATTAAATATAGGAATATTATGAATTAAATTTTATTTTTGAAGTACAAGATTTAAAACATTTCATAGTAACTATAGGAATAATTCAGAATAACAGCTTAGTAAAACTTAAAAAAAATAATAATAAATATAAATATTTGTCGTTTTCCAGACTCGAACTGAAGACCTGCAAAAATCAGTGACACACCCTGCCGACCTAGCCACCAAGCACCGCACACGGAGAGCATCTGAATGGTCTAAAATTCTTATTACGACTACCTAATTCAATTTATAAACACGGTGACAATCTGGTCTAAAATGCACAATGCTAAGAACAGGAATGAATTCTGCGCATGTGCGTGAAATTGACTCTCAAAATTTCGATTAAATATAGGAATATTTGGAATTAAATTTTATTTTTGAAGTACATGATTTAGAATAATTCATAGTAACTATAGGAATAATTTAGAAAAACTTATTAAATAAATAAAAAAAATAAAGAATAAAATGTATAAATGTTAGTCGTTTTCCAGACTCGAACTGAAGACCTGGAAAAATCAGTGACACACCCTCCGACCTAGCCACCACGCACCGCAGACGGAGAGCATCTGAATGGTCTAAAATTCTTATTACGACTATCTAATTCAATTTATAAACACGGTGACAATCTGGTCTAAAATTCACAATGCTAAGAATATGAATGAATTCTGCGCATGTGCGTGAAATTGACTCTCAAAATTTCGATTAAATATAGGAATATTTTGGAATTAAATTTTATTTTTGAAGTACATGATTTAGAATAATTCATAGTAACTGTAGGAATAATTTAGGAAAAACTTCTTAAAAAAAATTAAAAAATAAAGAATAAAATATATAAATGTTAGTCGTTTTCAAGACTCGAACTGAAGACCTGCAAAAATCAGTGACACACCCTGCCGACCTAGCCACCAAGCACCGTACACGGAGAGCATCTGAATGGCCTAAAATTCTTATTACGACTGTCTAATTGAATTTTTAAATACGGTGTCAATCTGGTCTAAAATGAACAATGCTAAGAATAGGAATGAATTCTGCGCATGTGCGTGAAATTGACTCTCAAAATTTCGATTAAATATAGGAATATTTTGGAATTAAATTTTATTTTTGAAGTACATGATTTAGAATAATTCATAGTAACTGTAGGAATAATTTAGGAAAAAGTTCTTAAAAAAATTAAAAAATAAAGAATAAAATATATAAATGTTAGTCGTTTTCCAGACTCGAACTGAAGACCTGCAAAAATCAGGGACACACCCTGCCGACCTAGCCACCAAGCACCGTGCACGGAGAGCATCTGAATGGCCTAAAATTCTTATTACGACTGTCTAATTGAATTTTTATATACGGTGTCAATCTGGTCAAAAATGCGCAATGCTAAGAATATAAATGAATTCTGCGCATGTGCGTGAACTTGACTCTCCAAATTTCGATTAAATATAGGAATATTTGGAATTAAATTTTATTTTTGAAGTACATGATTTAGAATAATTCATAGTATTTATAGGAATAATTTAGAAAAACTTCTTAAATAAAATTAAAAAATAAAGAATAAAATGTATAAATGTTAGTCGTTTTCCAGACTCGAACTGAAGACCTGGAAAAATCAGTGACACACCCTCCGACCTAGCCACCACGCACCGCAGACGGAGAGCATCTGAATGGTCTAAAATTCTTATTACGACTATCTAATTCAATTTATAAACACGGTGACAATCTGGTCTAAAATTCACAATGCTAAGAATATGAATGAATTCTGCGCATGTGCGTGAAATTGACTCTCAAAATTTCGATTAAATATAGCAATATTTTGGAATTAAATTTTATTTTTGAAGTACATGGTTTAGAATAATTCATAGTAACTGTAGGAATAATTTAGGAAAAACTTCTTTAAAAAAATTAAAAAATAAAGAATAAAATATATAAATGTTAGTCGTTTTCAAGACTCGAACTGAAGACCTGCAAAAGGCAGTGACACACCCTGCCGACCTAGCCACCAAGCACCGCTGACGGAGAGCATCTGAATGGTCTAAAATTCTTATTACGACTACCTAATTCAATTTATAAACACGGTGACAATCTGGTCTAAAATGCACAATGCTAAGAATAGGAATGAATTCTGCGCATGTGCATGAAATTGACTCTCAAAATTTCGATTAAATATAGGAATATTTTGGAATTAAATTTTATTTTTGAAGTACAAGATTTAGAACAATTCATAGTAACTATAGGAATAATTTAGAAAAACAGCTTAGTAAAACTAAAAAAAATAATAATAAATATAAATATTTGTCGTTTAACAGACTCGAACTGAAGACCTGCAAAAATCAGTGACACACCATGCCGACCTAGCCACCAAGCACCGCACACTGAGAGCATCTGAATGGCCTAAAATTCTTATTACGACTGTCTAATTGAATTTTTAAACACGGTGACAATCTGGTCTAAAATGCACAATGCTAAGAATAGGAATGAATTCTGCGCATGTGCGTGAAATTGACTCTCAAAATTTCGATTAAATATAGGAATATTATGAATTAAATTTTATTTTTGAAGTACAAGATTTAGAACATTTCATAGTAACTATAGGAATAATTTAGAATAACAGCTTAGTAAAACTAAAAAAAAATAATAATAAATATAAATATTTGTCGTTTTCCAGACTCGAACTGAAGACCTGCAAAAATCAGTGACACACCCTGCCGACCTAGCCACCAAGCACCGCACACGGAGAGCATCTGAATGGTCTAAAATTCTTATTACGACTACGTAATTCAATTTATAAACACGGTGACAATCTGGTCTAAAATGCACAATGCTAAGAATAGGAATGAATTCTGCGCATGTGCGTGAAATTGACTCTCAAAATTTCGATTAAATATAGGAATATTTGGAATTAAATTTTATTTTTGAAGTGCATGATTTAGAATAATTCATAGTAACTATAGGAATAATTTAGAAAAACTTATTAAATAAATGAAAAAAATAAAGAATAAAATGTATAAATGTTAGTCGTTTTCCAGACTCGAACTGAAGACCTGGAAAAATCAGTGACACACCCTCCGACCTAGCCACCACGCACCGCAGACGGAGAGCATCTGAATGGTCTAAAATTCTTATTACGACTATCTAATTCAATTTATAAACACGGTGACAATCTGGTCTAAAATTCACAATGCTAAGAATATGAATGAATTCTGCGCATGTGCGTGAAATTGACTCTCAAAATTTCGATTAAATATAGGAATATTTTGGAATTAAATTTTATTTTTGAAGTACATGGTTTAGAATAATTCATAGTAACTGTAGGAATAATTTAGGAAAAACTTCTTTAAAAAAATTAAAAAATAAAGAATAAAATTTATAAATGTTTGTCGTTTTCAAGACTCGAACTGAAGACCTGCAAAAGGCAGTGACACACCCTGCCGACCTAGCCACCAAGCACCGCTCACGGAGAGCATCTGAATGGTCTAAAATTCTTATTACGACTACCTAATTCAATTTATAAACAGGGTGACAATCTGGTCTAAAATGAACAATGCTAAGAATAGGAATGAATTCTGCGCATGTGCGTGAAATTGACTCTCAAAATTTCGATTAAATATAGGAATATTTTGGAATTAAATTTTATTTTTGAAGTACATGATTTAGAATAATTCATAGTAACTGTAGGAATAATTTAGGAAAAACTTCTTAAAAAAAATTAAAAAATAAAGAATAAAATATATAAATGTTAGTCGTTTTCCAGACTTGAACTGAAGACCTGCAAAAATCAGGGACACACCCTGCCGACCTAGCCACCAAGCACCGTGCACGGAGAGCATCTGAATGGCCTAAAATTCTTATTACGACTGTCTAATTGAATTTTTAAATACGGTGTCAATCTGGTCAAAAATGCGCAATGCTAAGAATATAAATGAATTCTGCGCATGTGCGTGAACTTGACTCTCCAAATTTCGATTAAATATAGGAATATTTGGAATTAAATTTTATTTTTGAAGTACATGATTTAGAATAATTCATAGTATTTATAGGAATAATTTAGAAAAACTTCTTAAATAAAATTAAAAAATAAAGAATAAAATGTATAAATGTTAGTCGTTTTCCAGACTCGAACTGAAGACCTGGAAAAATCAGTGACACACCCTGCCGACCTAGCCACCAAGCACCGCAGACGGAGAGCATCTGAATGGTCTAAAATTCTTATTACGACTACCTAATTCAATTTATAAACAAGGTGACAATCTGGTCTAAAATGCACAATGCTAAGAATATTAATGAATTCTGCGCATGCGCGTGAACTTGACTCTCAAAACTTCGATTAAATATAGGAATATTTTGGAATTAAATTTTATTTTTGAAGTACCTGATTTAGAATAATTCATAGTAACTGTAGGAATAATTTAGGAAAAACTTCTTAAAAAAAATTAAAAAATAAAGAATAAAATATATAAATGTTAGTCGTTTTCAAGACTCGAACTGAAGACCTGCAAAAATCAGTGACACACCCTGACGACCTAGCCACCACGCACCGCAGACGGAGAGCATCTGAATGGTCTAAAATTCTTATTACGACTATCTAATTCAATTTATAAACACGGTGACAATCTGGTCTAAAATTCACAATGCTAAGAATATGAATGAATTCTGCGCATGTGCGTGAAATTGACTCTCAAAATTTCGATTAAATATAGGAATATTTTGGAATTAAATTTTATTTTTGAAGTACATGGTTTAGAATAATTCATAGTAACTGTAGGAATAATTTAGGAAAAACTTCTTTCAAAAAAATAAAAAATAAAGAATAAAATATATAAATGTTAGTCGTTTTCAAGACTCGAACTGAAGACCTGCAAAAGGCAGTGACACACCCTGCCGACCTAGCCACCAAGCACCGCTCACGGAGAGCATCTGAATGGTCTAAAATTCTTATTACGACTACCTAATTCAATTTATAAACAGGGTGACAATCTGGTCTAAAATGAACAATGCTAAGAATATAAATGAATTCTGCGCATGTGCGTGAACTTGACTCTCAAAATTTCGATTAAATATAGGAATATTTTGGAATTAAATTTTATTTTTGAAGTACATGATTTAGAATAATTCATAGTAACTATAGGAATAACTTAGAAAAAACTTCTTAAATAAAATTAAAAAATAAAGAATAAAATGTATAAATGTTAGTCGTTTTCCAGACTCGAACTGAAGACCTTCAAAAATCAGTGACACACCATGCCGACCTAGCCACCAAGCACCGTACACGGAGAGCATCTGAATGGCCTAAAATTCTTATTACGACTGTCTAATTGAATTTTTAAATACGGTGTCAATCTGGTCAAAAAAGTGCAATGCTAAGAATAGGAATGAATTCTGCGCATGTGCGTGAAATTGACTCTTAAAATTTCGATTAAATATAGGAATATTTTGGAATTAAATTTTATTTTTGAAGTACATGATTTAGAATAATTCATAGTAACTATAGGAATAATTTAGAAAAACAGCTTAAACAAAACTAAAAAAAAGAAAGAATAATAAATATAAATATTTGTCGTTTTCCAGACTAGAACTGAAGACCTGCAAAAATCAGTGACACACCCTGCCGACCTAGCCACCAAGCACCGTACACGGAGAGCATCTGAATGGTCTAAAATTCTTATTACGACTACCTAATTCAATTTATAAACACGGTGACAATCTGGTCTAAAATGCACAATGCTAAGAATAGGAATGAATTCTGCGCATGTGCATGAAATTGACTCTCAAAATTTCGATAAAATATAGGAATATTTTGGAATTAAATTTTATATTTGAAGTACAAGATTTAGAACAATTCATAGTAACTATAGGAATAATTTAGAAAAACAGCTTAGTAAAACTAAAAAAAAATAATAATAAATATAAATATTTGTCGTTTAACAGACTCGAACTGAAGACCTGCAAAAATCAGTGACACACCATGCCGACCTAGCCACCAAGCACCGCACACTGAGAGCATCTGAATGGCCTAAAATTATTATTACGACTGTCTAATTGAATTTTTAAACACGGTGACAATCTGGTCTAAAATGCACAATGCTAAGAATAGGAATGAATTCTGCGCATGTGCGTGAAATTGACTCTCAAAATTTCGATTAAATATAGGAATATTATGAATTAAATTTTATTTTTGAAGTACAAGATTTAAAACATTTCATAGTAACTATAGGAATAATTTAGAATAACAGCTTAGTAAAACTAAAAAAAAATAATAATAAATATAAATATTTGTCGTTTTCCAGACTCGAACTGAAGACCTGCAAAAATCAGTGACACACCCTGCCGACCTAGCCACCAAGCACCGCACACGGAGAGCATCTGAATGGTCTAAAATTCTTATTACGACTACCTAATTCAATTTATAAACACGGTGACAATCTGGTCTAAAATGCACAATGCTAAGAACAGGAATGAATTCTGCGCATGTGCGTGAAATTGACTCTCAAAATTTCGATTAAATATAGGAATATTTGGAATTAAATTTTATTTTTGAAGTACATGATTTAGAATAATTCATAGTAACTATAGGAATAATTTAGAAAAACTTATTAAATAAATAAAAAAAATAAAGAATAAAATGTATAAATGTTAGTCGTTTTCCAGACTCGAACTGAAGACCTGGAAAAATCAGTGACACACCCTCCGACCTAGCCACCACGCACCGCAGACGGAGAGCATCTGAATGGTCTAAAATTCTTATTACGACTATCTAATTCAATTTATAAACACGGTGACAATCTGGTCTAAAATTCACAATGCTAAGAATATGAATGAATTCTGCGCATGTGCGTGAAATTGACTCTCAAAATTTCGATTAAATATAGCAATATTTTGGAATTAAATTTTATTTTTGAAGTACATGATTTAGAATAATTCATAGTAACTGTAGGAATAATTTAGGAAAAACTTCTTTCAAAAAAATTAAAAAATAAAGAATAAAATATATAAATGTTTGTCGTTTTCAAGACTCGAACTGAAGACCTGCAAAAGGCAGTGACACACCCTGCCGACCTAGCCACCAAGCACCGCTCACGGAGAGCATCTGAATGGTCTAAAATTCTTATTACGACTACCTAATTCAATTTATAAACAGGGTGACAATCTGGTCTAAAATGAACAATGCTAAGAATAGGAATGAATTCTGCGCATGTGCGTGAAATTGACTCTCAAAATTTCGATTAAATATAGGAATATTTTGGAATTAAATTTTATTTTTGAAGTACATGTTTTAGAATAATTCATAGTAACTGTAGGAATAATTTAGGAAAAACTTCTTAAAAAAAATTAAAAAATAAAGAATAAAATATATAAATGTTAGTCGTTTTCCAGACTTGAACTGAAGACCTGCAAAAATCAGGGACACACCCTGCCGACCTAGCCACCAAGCACCGTGCACGGAGAGCATCTGAATGGCCTAAAATTCTTATTACGACTGTCTAATTGAATTTTTAAATACGGTGTCAATCTGGTCAAAAATGCGCAATGCTAAGAATATAAATGAATTCTGCGCATGTGCGTGAACTTGACTCTCCAAATTTCGATTAAATATAGGAATATTTGGAATTAAATTTTATTTTTGAAGTACATGATTTAGAATAATTCATAGTATTTATAGGAATAATTTAGAAAAACTTCTTAAATAAAATTAAAAAATAAAGAATAAAATGTATAAATGTTAGTCGTTTTCCAGACTCGAACTGAAGACCTGGAAAAATCAGTGACACACCCTGCCGACCTAGCCACCAAGCACCGCAGACGGAGAGCATCTGAATGGTCTAAAATTCTTATTACGACTACCTAATTCAATTTATAAACAAGGTGACAATCTGGTCTAAAATGCACAATGCTAAGAATATTAATGAATTCTGCGCATGCGCGTGAACTTGACTCTCAAAACTTCGATTAAATATAGGAATATTTTGGAATTAAATTTTATTTTTGAAGTACCTGATTTAGAATAATTCATAGTAACTGTAGGAATAATTTAGGAAAAACTTCTTAAAAAAAATTAAAAAATAAAGAATAAAATATATAAATGTTAGTCGTTTTCAAGACTCGAACTGAAGACCTACAAAAATCAGTGACACACCCTGACGACCTAGCCACCACGCACCGCAGACGGAGAGCATCTGAATGGTCTAAAATTCTTATTACGACTATCTAATTCAATTTATAAACACGGTGACAATCTGGTCTAAAATTCACAATGCTAAGAATATGAATGAATTCTGCGCATGTGCGTGAAATTGACTCTCAAAATTTCGATTAAATATAGGAATATTTTGGAATTAAATTTTATTTTTGAAGTACATGGTTTAGAATAATTCATAGTAACTGTAGGAATAATTTAGGAAAAACTTCTTTCAAAAAAATAAAAAATAAAGAATAAAATATATAAATGTTAGACGTTTTCAAGACTCGAACTGAAGACCTGCAAAAGGCAGTGACACACCCTGCCGACCTAGCCACCAAGCACCGTACACGGAGAGCATCTGAATGGCCTAAAATTCTTATTACGACTGTCTAATTGAATTTTTAAATACGGTGTCAATCTGGTCAAAAAAGTGCAATGCTAAGAATAGGAATGAATTCTGCGCATGTGCGTGAAATTGACTCTTAAAATTTCGATTAAATATAGGAATATTTTGGAATTAAATTTTATTTTTGAAGTACATGATTTAGAATAATTCATAGTAACTATAGGAATAATTTAGAAAAACAGCTTAAACAAAACTAAAAAAAAGAAAGAATAATAAATATAAATATTTGTCGTTTTCCAGACTAGAACTGAAGACCTGCAAAAATCAGTGACACACCCTGCCGACCTAGCCACCAAGCACCGTACACGGAGAGCATCTGAATGGTCTAAAATTCTTATTACGACTACCTAATTCAATTTATAAACACGGTGACAATCTGGTCTAAAATGCACAATGCTAAGAATAGGAATGAATTCTGCGCATGTGCATGAAATTGACTCTCAAAATTTCGATTAAATATAGGAATATTTTGGAATTAAATTTTATTTTTGAAGTACAAGATTTAGAACAATTCATAGTAACTATAGGAATAATTTAGAAAAACAGCTTAGTAAAACTAAAAAAAAATAATAATAAATATAAATATTTGTCGTTTAACAGACTCGAACTGAAGACCTGCAAAAATCAGTGACACACCATGCCGACCTAGCCACCAAGCACCGCACACTGAGAGCATCTGAATGGCCTAAAATTATTATTACGACTGTCTAATTGAATTTTTAAACACGGTGACAATCTGGTCTAAAATGCACAATGCTAAGAATAGGAATGAATTCTGCGCATGTGCGTGAAATTGACTCTCAAAATTTCGATTAAATATAGGAATATTATGAATTAAATTTTATTTTTGAAGTACAAGATTTAAAACATTTCATAGTAACTATAGGAATAATTCAGAATAACAGCTTAGTAAAACTTAAAAAAAATAATAATAAATATAAATATTTGTCGTTTTCCAGACTCGAACTGAAGACCTGCAAAAATCAGTGACACACCCTGCCGACCTAGCCACCAAGCACCGCACACGGAGAGCATCTGAATGGTCTAAAATTCTTATTACGACTACCTAATTCAATTTATAAACACGGTGACAATCTGGTCTAAAATGCACAATGCTAAGAACAGGAATGAATTCTGCGCATGTGCGTGAAATTGACTCTCAAAATTTCGATTAAATATAGGAATATTTGGAATTAAATTTTATTTTTGAAGTACATGATTTAGAATAATTCATAGTAACTATAGGAATAATTTAGAAAAACTTATTAAATAAATAAAAAAAATAAAGAATAAAATGTATAAATGTTAGTCGTTTTCCAGACTCGAACTGAAGACCTGGAAAAATCAGTGACACACCCTCCGACCTAGCCACCACGCACCGCAGACGGAGAGCATCTGAATGGTCTAAAATTCTTATTACGACTATCTAATTCAATTTATAAACACGGTGACAATCTGGTCTAAAATTCACAATGCTAAGAATATGAATGAATTCTGCGCATGTGCGTGAAATTGACTCTCAAAATTTCGATTAAATATAGCAATATTTTGGAATTAAATTTTATTTTTGAAGTACATGGTTTAGAATAATTCATAGTAACTGTAGGAATAATTTAGGAAAAACTTCTTTAAAAAAATTAAAAAATAAAGAATAAAATATATAAATGTTAGTCGTTTTCAAGACTCGAACTGAAGACCTGCAAAAGGCAGTGACACACCCTGCCGACCTAGCCACCAAGCACCGCTCACGGAGAGCATCTGAATGGTCTAAAATTCTTATTACGACTACCTAATTCAATTTATAAACAGGGTGACAATCTGGTCTAAAATGAACAATGCTAAGAATAGGAATGAATTCTGCGCATGTGCGTGAAATTGACTCTCAAAATTTCGATTAAATATAGGAATATTTTGGAATTAAATTTTATTTTTGAAGTACATGATTTAGAATAATTCATAGTAACTGTAGGAATAATTTAGGAAAAACTTCTTAAAAAAAATTAAAAAATAAAGAATAAAATATATAAATGTTAGTCGTTTTCAAGACTCGAACTGAAGACCTGCAAAAATCAGTGACACACCCTGCCGACCTAGCCACCAAGCACCGTACACGGAGAGCATCTGAATGGCCTAAAATTCTTATTACGACTGTCTAATTGAATTTTTAAATACGGTGTCAATCTGGTCTAAAATGAACAATGCTAAGAATAGGAATGAATTCTGCGCATGTGCGTGAAATTGACTCTCAAAATTTCGATTAAATATAGGAATATTTTGGAATTAAATTTTATTTTTGAAGTACATGATTTAGAATAATTCATAGTAACTGTAGGAATAATTTAGGAAAAAGTTCTTAAAAAAATTAAAAAATAAAGAATAAAATATATAAATGTTAGTCGTTTTCCAGACTCGAACTGAAGACCTGCAAAAATCAGGGACACACCCTGCCGACCTAGCCACCAAGCACCGTGCACGGAGAGCATCTGAATGGCCTAAAATTCTTATTACGACTGTCTAATTGAATTTTTATATACGGTGTCAATCTGGTCAAAAATGCGCAATGCTAAGAATATAAATGAATTCTGCGCATGTGCGTGAACTTGACTCTCCAAATTTCGATTAAATATAGGAATATTTGGAATTAAATTTTATTTTTGAAGTACATGATTTAGAATAATTCATAGTATTTATAGGAATAATTTAGAAAAACTTCTTAAATAAAATTAAAAAATAAAGAATAAAATGTATAAATGTTAGTCGTTTTCCAGACTCGAACTGAAGACCTGGAAAAATCAGTGACACACCCTCCGACCTAGCCACCACGCACCGCAGACGGAGAGCATCTGAATGGTCTAAAATTCTTATTACGACTATCTAATTCAATTTATAAACACGGTGACAATCTGGTCTAAAATTCACAATGCTAAGAATATGAATGAATTCTGCGCATGTGCGTGAAATTGACTCTCAAAATTTCGATTAAATATAGCAATATTTTGGAATTAAATTTTATTTTTGAAGTACATGGTTTAGAATAATTCATAGTAACTGTAGGAATAATTTAGGAAAAACTTCTTTAAAAAAATTAAAAAATAAAGAATAAAATATATAAATGTTAGTCGTTTTCAAGACTCGAACTGAAGACCTGCAAAAGGCAGTGACACACCCTGCCGACCTAGCCACCAAGCACCGCTGACGGAGAGCATCTGAATGGTCTAAAATTCTTATTACGACTACCTAATTCAATTTATAAACAGGGTGACAATCTGGTCTAAAATGAACAATGCTAAGAATAGGAATGAATTCTGCGCATGTGCGTGAAATTGACTCTCAAAATTTCGATTAAATATAGGAATATTTTGGAATTAAATTTTATTTTTGAAGTACATGATTTAGAATAATTCATAGTAACTGTAGGAATAATTTAGGAAAAACTTCTTAAAAAAAATTAAAAAATAAAGAATAAAATATATAAATGTTAGTCGTTTTCAAGACTCGAACTGAAGACCTGCAAAAATCAGTGACACACCCTGCCGACCTAGCCACCAAGCACCGTACACGGAGAGCATCTGAATGGCCTAAAATTCTTATTACGACTGTCTAATTGAATTTTTAAATACGGTGTCAATCTGGTCTAAAATGAACAATGCTAAGAATAGGAATGAATTCTGCGCATGTGCGTGAAATTGACTCTCAAAATTTCGATTAAATATAGGAATATTT
This sequence comes from Argiope bruennichi, assembly GCF_947563725.1. NCBI lineage: Eukaryota > Metazoa > Arthropoda > Arachnida > Araneae > Araneidae > Argiope > Argiope bruennichi. The sequence goes on along the minus strand of NC_079159.1, from coordinate 88,723,904 downwards.
TGGAATTAAATTTTATTTTTGAAGTACATGATTTAGAATAATTCATAGTAACTGTAGGAATAATTTAGGAAAAAGTTCTTAAAAAAATTAAAAAATAAAGAATAAAATATATAAATGTTAGTCGTTTTCCAGACTCGAACTGAAGACCTGCAAAAATCAGGGACACACCCTGCCGACCTAGCCACCAAGCACCGTGCACGGAGAGCATCTGAATGGCCTAAAATTCTTATTACGACTGTCTAATTGAATTTTTATATACGGTGTCAATCTGGTCAAAAATGCGCAATGCTAAGAATATAAATGAATTCTGCGCATGTGCGTGAACTTGACTCTCCAAATTTCGATTAAATATAGGAATATTTGGAATTAAATTTTATTTTTGAAGTACATGATTTAGAATAATTCATAGTATTTATAGGAATAATTTAGAAAAACTTCTTAAATAAAATTAAAAAATAAAGAATAAAATGTATAAATGTTAGTCGTTTTCCAGACTCGAACTGAAGACCTGGAAAAATCAGTGACACACCCTGCCGACCTAGCCACCAAGCACCGCAGACGGAGAGCATCTGAATGGTCTAAAATTCTTATTACGACTACCTAATTCAATTTATAAACAAGGTGACAATCTGGTCTAAAATGCACAATGCTAAGAATATTAATGAATTCTGCGCATGCGCGTGAACTTGACTCTCAAAACTTCGATTAAATATAGGAATATTTTGGAATTAAATTTTATTTTTGAAGTACATGATTTAGAATAATTCATAGTAACTGTAGGAATAATTTAGGAAAAACTTCTTAAAAAAAATTAAAAAATAAAGAATAAAATATATAAATGTTAGTCGTTTTCAAGACTCGAACTGAAGACCTGCAAAAATCAGTGACACACCCTGCCGACCTAGCCACCAAGCACCGTACAAGGAGAGCATCTGAATGGCCTAAAATTCTTATTACGACTGTCTAATTGAATTTTTAAATACGGTGTCAATCTGGTCAAAAAAAGCACAATGCTAAGAATATAAATGAATTCTGCGCATGTGCGTGAACTTGACTCTCAAAATTTCGATTAAATATAGGAATATTTTGGAATTAAATTTTATTTTTGAAGTACATGATTTAGAATAATTCATAGTAACTATAGGAATAACTTAGAAAAAACTTCTTAAATAAAATTAAAAAATAAAGAATAAAATGTATAAATGTTAGTCGTTTTCCAGACTCGAACTGAAGACCTGCAAAAATCAGTGACACACCATGCCGACCTAGCCACCAAGCACCGTACACGGAGAGCATCTGAATGGCCTAAAATTCTTATTACGACTGTCTAATTGAATTTTTAAATACGGTGTCAATCTGGTCAAAAAAGTGCAATGCTAAGAATAGGAATGAATTCTGCGCATGTGCGTGAAATTGACTCTTAAAATTTCGATTAAATATAGGAATATTTTGGAATTAAATTTTATTTTTGAAGTACATGATTTAGAATAATTCATAGTAACTATAGGAATAATTTAGAAAAACAGCTTAAACAAAACTAAAAAAAAGAAAGAATAATAAATATAAATATTTGTCGTTTTCCAGACTAGAACTGAAGACCTGCAAAAATCAGTGACACACCATGCCGACCTAGCCACCAAGCACCGTACACGGAAAGCATCTGAATGGCCTAAAATTCTTATTACGACTGTCTAATTGAATTTTTAAATACGGTGTCAATCTGGTATAAAATGCACAATGCTAAGAATAGAAATGAATTCTGCGCATGTGCGTGAACTTGACTCTCAAAATTTATATTAAATATAGGAATATTTTGGAATTAAATTTTATTTTTGAAGTACATGATTTAGAATAATTCATAGTAACTATAGGAATAATTGAGAAAAAAAGCTTAAATAAAACTAAAAAAAAAAAAAGAATAATAAATATAAATATTTGTCGTTTTAAAGACTCGAACTGAAGACCTGCAAAAATCAGTGACACACCCTGCCGACCTAACCACCAAGCACCGTACACGGAGAGCATCTGAATGGTCTAAAATTCTTATTACGACTACCTAATTCAATTTATAAATACGGTGACAATCTGGTCTAAAATGCACAATGCTAAGAATAGAAATGAATTCTGCGCATGTGCGTGAACTTGACTCTCAAAATTTATATTAAATATAGGAATATTTTGGAATTAAATTTTATTTTTGAAGTACATGATTTAGAATAATTCATAGTAACTATAGGAATAATTTATAAAAAACTTCTTAAAAAAATTAAAAAATAAAGAATAAAATATATAAATGTTAGTCGATTTCCAGACTCGAACTGAAAACGTGCAAAAATCAGTGACGCACCCTGCTGACCTAGCCACCAAGCACCGTACACGGTGAGCATCTGAATGGCCTAAAATTCTTATTACGACTGTCTAATTGAATGTTTAAATACGGTGTCAATCTGGTCAAAAAAGCACAATGCTAAGAATATAAATGAATTCTGCGCATGTGCGTGAACTTGACTTTCAAAATTTGGATTAAATATAGGAATATTTTGGAATTAAATATTGCAATGAATTCAATCCTGAAACGAGTGCACATGAAATTGATATTTTGTGCTGAACAATGAAGCTTATTTTCATTTTGCTCACTCTGGAAGAAATACATCATTTGTAGGAAATGCGTAGCGGGAAGATAATATATCGTTGTGAGAAGCTATCATTCCATTTCTATAAAAAGCATAAGCACTGGAAAATTGAAGGAAAAATTTTAAACCTACACTATATTGTGTTCTTTTAGGCTTAAAGGTTTTTCCTACATGCTTGATAAAAATGTCATGATTAAAATATGAAATTTCTTATTTCATAGAATGTGATTAGTTACTTCGTGAAATTACGAAAAATAAAACTACTTATAAATATAACTACTTATTCTATGAAATAACTGAATTATATATATATGTGTGTGTGTGTAATGATATCTCTTAATTTAATTTAAATCTTAATTAATTTTCTAATTTTTATCTTAAATTAACCCATGTTAACTTCATTCTAAAATATTCTTTTATACTATGACTGAAATCCCGCTTATTTAGTTAATTATTTCTAATATGTTCCATAAAAATATTGCCGACTCCGTTGTTTCTCATGCCGTAATCCAAGGAATCCTTAAAACCCACGCATTTAATTCAAAGATACCTAAGATTTTCTTTTCTAATCCGACAATTATCAAAAAAATTGCTATCAGAATCTCAAAGTAAAATCACTGAAGGGAAAAATTTCTGTCATTTTGCTCTTGTGCTCTGGTGCGAACATCAGCGTTCCGCCTTTATATCCTATTCACAAGTCATGAATCACTTGGGAAATTAAATTTCAAATGTATCTTCTTTTTGATCTTGTTACTATCAAAGTTTTGCTATATCTATACTTATAATAAAGCTCAATGTGTGTGTGTGTGTGTTGGCGCTCTACAGGCCAGGTCATTTGACATATAGCTATCAAATTTGGTACATGTATACCTTAGAGGTCGGGAATGTGCACCTGGGGTCCCTTTTTTTGAAATTTTAATTAGAATTTTAATTATTAATTAAAAACTAACTTTCCCGCCAAAAAAATCTTCCATTTTCCCCACCGCCAACTTTTCAGCCAAAAAATCTTCCATTTTCCCCACCGCCAAATGATAAAGGCTTTAGTTTTTTTTTTTCTCCCAACAGTAATAAGGCTAGGGTTAACATTTTTAATAACACAGAATTAAAATAACACAGAATAAAGGAAATTAAAAATGTATAATCTGCATATCGTTACCCCAAATGGCGTAGAAAAATTCACGCATTTGCGTTAACGTAACTGGCGAAGGAAATTCACGCATGCGCACTGTGTTCTGATTGTTGACATGACAACCAACGGATGGTTTGAATTATTTTTAGGTTAGTTGCATGCTTTTGTAAGTAAATTGTATTTATGATAGTTATATATTTTTTGTATATGCTTATAGTTTTAAGTACATCGTTTTATAAGTAGTTTTTTTTAACCTGTTTTCAATGATTTAAATTATTTTTAGGCTAATTGCATGCTTTTGTAATTAAATTGTATTTATGTTAGTTACATATTATTTTGTATATGCTTATAGTTTTAAGTACATCGTTTTTTAAGTAGTTTTTTTAAACCTGTTTTCGACCGATTATTTTAAACGATTCATTTTATTTTCTTAGTGTTTGATGCATTTAAAATTAAACATTGTTAATGAATCGATCTGTTCATGATGAATCTGAGAAATTTTTGTTGACAAATTCTTGAGATATACATAAATTAAGAAAGATATTCTTTAGTGCCCATAAAGTTTAAACGCTCAGTGACTCTATTATCAATAATCATATTATTAAAAAAAATGCTTTGTTTCAGTAAAAAATATTATTATATTAATTGCAGATTAACATTTACACTTTAATTTAAAGCATAATTTCCAAGAGGGGTAACAGAAAATTAGAGAGATACATATCACGCTATGACTGAAGGCCTTTATAATATTATGAGTGATTTATATGACTATCAAAATTTGAAGTTTTAAAATATTTTGCTGAAGAATCTATTAAAGTTGGAATTGCGTAAAATATTTAATGGTACAACCGGAGTCTAACCCCCTGCTTGGCGAAATTTTTAAAAATCGCCAACAATGGCCTTGCGAAATGTTCAAAAGCAAAGGAGCAGATGTTCAATTATAGTGCATAGTAAAGATTGCCTGCTCTGGCACGTTATCGCAACTTGGCGAAGAAGGGGGTTAAACTCCGGTTCAACCTATTTAATTATTAAAATTTAAATGAACATTAAGATTGTCGAACCAGCTGGTCGCCAAAGGCGGCTAGTAATATAATATAATTTTGGCAGTTGCGTGACCGAGAGGAAGAGACTTTTTGAATGAACTACAATTTATTTTACCATGAGAAGGATAATTTTTACACAGGAACAAAGACTCGAAAGCTTGGCTCACCAGAAGACAACAGCGAAAGTGACAGAATTTTTCCCTTAAGTGGTCTTAGTACGAGTTTCCGAAAGGGATTTATTTGAAACGTGTCCATTTAAGAAAGGGAATCTCATATATCTTTGAAACATATGTGTAAGCGTCGGGGACTTTTTTTTCTTTGCTCGTGGCGTGAGAAACAAAGAAAGAGGAATTTCTTTTAAAGCTCGTGTTACAATAATTAAATAAGAAAAGTGAGATTTGGAGCAGAAAATAAGAGAAAAATTTCAGAACAAAGTAGCCTGGAATAATTAAAGATTTAAAAAAAAAAGAAAATTAAATAGGATTTAAATTAATTAAGAAATTACATATAAATATATAAATGGGTGTCCCAAAATTAATGCAAGATTTGAATTTGCCACCCTTCGTGCGGTAAAGTGTTGGGAACCCTATTAAAAGAATCATTTCAAAGCTGATAGTTTAGGGGTAGTAAAAATAAAGCATTAAATGAAGCGATAGAACAAAGTGCTTTTATTGTTCCAAAATATTTCAAAAATAATGAAAGCCTGACGGCTATAGTTCAAAAATTGAGATTTGTCCTCCTAGATCGCGTGATTTAACACCATTAGATTTCTTTTTATAGGGTTACTTGAAATCAAAGGTTCATGCCAACAAGTCCACGGGTGCATTGAAGGAGGAAATTCAACACCGCACCAACGAAATTCAATCACATTTATGCAAAATGTTCACGGAAAATTTCGACAAAAGAGTGCGTATGAGCCAGAAAAGCCGTGGGGGTCATTTGCCTAATGTGTTATTTCATACACAACCCTATCCTGTATTATTTACTATTCAATAAAAATATAATAATTTAAAGAAAAAAATGTTTTTTTTTTATTTATTTATTTAATTTAAATCTTGCATTAACACGTTGCTCTATCGTGTAACGCTCAATCTTTAATAACCTTAAACTGACAAATGATTGTTTATGAATTTTTATTATTTTCTATGTATACGATTCTATTTATTTATTTCTAATCTCCAAACAAAATATTTTAATCTACTATATGTAAAACTAAAAAGTAATAAGAATTGAAAAAAAAAAAAAATACACGCAGTTTAGGTTATACTTATTCTAATAAGATTGAAATACAGAATAATTATACTGCAATTACAAAACTATATTATATAAACCAAACAAAGGTTGTGTATCTATTAAAAAATGAGAAAATATTAAAAAATTTAAAACAGGGTAAAAAAACAATTATTTGAGATCAAACAAAAAAAAAATTGCTCATAATTTCTTGTAATACAATGCGCGATAGATTACAGATTTGGAATGATAATGCAATTTCAACGCGCTTTCACAGTTGTAAGTAGGGTTTGACGGTTTTTTAAACCCAGTTTTTAAAATAAATTTATCACATTCGAAAACCGGTTTTTAAAGGAAGAAAACCGGTTTTCCAAAACGCCTAGATATTCCAATTCTTAAAAAAAAAAAAAAAAAAAAAAAAAAAATGAATTTTATCGGTTGGGACTGATTTGTCTAGCAGCTGAAGGCTTAAGATGCGAATTTATTAACAAATGAAGGTATATTTGAATTTCTGTTAAATGAACTAAGAAATTTGAACACTGAAATAAGTTTGAAATTATTATATTCTTTTAAAGAACGAATTCAAAAAGGATGACAAGTAGAGTTAGCAACTATTTTGCTGTATTTGCAAAATCCACAAAACATTTCTAGTTCAGCGAAGAAATCTAGTGTACTTTCTTTAGCTCCAAAAACCAAAATTATTAAGTTATCTGGAAAGATATTGTCTAGAATATTTTTCCAAATTCTTATATGGAAACCGATTTTGATGAAGAGCAAATAGAAGAAACTTATCAACAGAGTATTGCTTTTTTAAAAGAAGCCATGGAAAAATCAGTTCATAAGTTTCTTGAAGACCCTGAAGAAAAACTTACAAATCCAAAGACACTGAAAGCTAACTTTCCATTATTTGAGTCAACGAATAAAACGAAAATCTTAGATTTGTTCTTTGATGCCATGAAAACTATAAAATCAAGCTCAGAAGCTGGTGAGCGAGTATTTTCAATTTCAGGCAATATTGTATATATATATATATACACATACACATTGATATTGATTTTTTTTTTTTTTTTTTTTTTTTTGTTATTTTATATAACTTAGAGAAAATATTTTTCCCTATTCTATTTTTTGACAAAAATTCGAAAACCGTCTAAAACCGGTTTTTAAAAGAGTCGGGTTTTGTATAAACCCTAGTTGTAAATGCTTCCGGAATCAACACTATGGTTCATATTGTTATAGTTCCTTTTTCAATTTTATTAATAGATTTTTTTAAGTAATAAAAGTTTTTTTCATAGAAAATTGTTATAAACTCTCATTTTCACTTTCTTCTATAAGAAGTACAGAGGAAGTATTGCAATCTTCAAAAATTTCGAACTCGAGATTTTGACGAATCTCTACGTTTTAAAAATTTCCTGAATTCGGAAAACGCATTTTTGGCATTAAGTCTGTCTGTAAGTACAATAATTCAACAATGCTTTGAGTTAGACGGTTGAAATATGATACTTGGACTTCCTACCCAATTTTTAGATTTCTGTCTAATTTTGAACGAAATTCATTCGCATGTTTTTCTATATAGTTGTTCTAATAAAATAAACTTGATAACTACAAAGGCAAAGAACTAGATAGGCAAAATTCAGTGTAGAGGTTTAGTATCTAAAATATAGATACTTATAAATTTTTGAATTAAATTTGTCAAAACGGTTCAGTGAACTGTACTTTCGCATGTAAATGAAATAATGAAATTAAATGCAATGAATTGACTAAAAATAATGAAATTCGGTATGTTCTCTTATGACTACAGTTGCAGTTAAATTTTGGTGTCAATCGGCGAGTAAAAAGGCAACTAAAATATATATTATCACGATAGATTCAGTAAAAATAATAGATTCACGTCAAAGATCTTATTTTGCAACTATTAACAGTGCTATCCATGCAAGGCGTTTATGAAAGGGAAAACGGAAAAGATGTTTGTTGCAGAGATGCGAGAAAGTTTCGGAGAGACCACTCCCACTGGTTTTAGTTAAAATTGTCTTTGCCGGGCAATCTCCCATAGTTTCACTAAAGCATAAAGTTCATTCAATATTTGACACTCCTGTCATGGTTGTCATGATTTTGGCGAATGTTTTTGTTGCCAGAAAAAACAGATCACACTTCCACAGCCCTGAAGAGAAGCCACTAATCTTAATTTTCTCGAAAATGCCAAGAGTCCAAATAGGTGTTAAAAATTTCTTCAACAATTTTACAATGATTAGAAATTGGTACTAATTATTCCTATGATTTCAAAATTTTACCAAGCCAGATCAGGAATTGTTGTTGTTATTTATGGCACTTGTCATAGACAAGCCCTCTGACGAAGTCAGCGATTTAAGCCGAGTTTGTGCAGTAGCTTCTGAAGATAAAGGCCCCTGAGCACCAGAGGGTAAAGATCTGAATTTATGCTCATATGAAGATGACACTCGCTCTCACAAACAGTTTTACAGGAGGGCTCTTGCACACATCTCACAGATAGAACACTAGAGAAAGAACAACTATGCCCGAACCAGAACTCGTACCCGAGACGCCCAGATCACGGAGATGACGCCCTACATCTACGCCAGGACGCCGGCTTAGGATTTGTTGTGCCTAGTTGCCATAACAAAAGCAAAGGCAAACACTTCTGAGCTCATACAAACCGTAATTCAATGATAAACAATGAAATTTGAGCAAAAGTACAAAACTGAAAGAAATTTGAATACAACTTATGATGTGTTGTTACCTTAATTAATACAGCTTTGAATTTGTTTTCAGTGATTAGTCGGATATTTATGGTAAGGACTAAGATTAATCCCTTTATATGGTAGAGGGGGATTGTAATATTATAAATTTACATTGCTCATAAAACAATTGCAATTTTATTAATTTACCAATTAATTTATAAAATTAAGGGTGACAGTTTTCTTATCAGAGTTCATACTAACCGAAATGGTAGGCCTTTTCCCTGAATATTAACCTTTTATATATGTACCGTGATATTTTTAAATCGCCCAAAGGGATAAATAAGTAAGAGGGGGATATATTGAAGTGCTTGCCCCAATAGTTTTCTGTGGTTACATTCATATGTTAGTGCAATTTTTTTCCATATTCACTGTATTTTTATATGGTCAACTTAATCCTAATGGGACAAGTGTCCCATTTAAAAAGATAACTGAGACACACATGTCACACCTCCAAAATTGCACTTATAGTTAATTTTTGCTTTTATTTGGCAGAATATAACTATTTATACTTTATTTGACCCATTAGAACCCTAAATTGTCTTAATTTTGTAAAAGAAATAACTGGTATTGAAAGGGTCAAGGATAACCAGAGGGAGCTAGCTATCTTTATCGTTTGCTCTCAAACGAAAAAGCCAGTCCAATCTTTGAAATGTGATCAATACACAAGTACAAAGCCGCATGTTGCGTTGGAAACCTTTTTTTCTCGACTGATTGACACCAAAATTTGACATAGAACTGCAATTATAGTTGCTAGATTACATACCAAATTTCATTTATTTAAATACTTGCAATTTCGAATTATCGAATTTGCATGTCAAAATACAGACTGAAAGATGGTTAAAGATTTGATGTATTTATTTCAAAATATGATATATGTCTGCTCATTAGATGTTGAATCTGTGTATCAAATTTTTTATACCTAGCTCTCTTCGTTTTATAGTTATCGTAGTAACTTACATTCAAACATCTAGACATGTATACTTCTTCTACATGCATTTCGTTCAAAATTTGATAGAAATTTACAAATCTAGAATGGAGACCATATACCAAATTTCATGTGTTTAATTGAACGCGATTTGAAGTTATAGAGTTCAAAAACAATCAGACATAGTTCCAAAAAAGTGTTTTTTCGGACTCCAGAAGGTTTGAAACATTGAGATTCGTCAAATATAGAGTTCGAATTTTTGAAGACTACATTATTTTCTCTTGAAGAGATTTAAATATTACTTACCAACTTGTATCAATGCACAAAGAAGGATTCCAAACAAAGATTCAGATGTGTCAAAAAAAAGTTCCGTTATTTCTAAGTGGACTCCTTCGCTTCCTTATATACAATAAATAATCTCTGGTTTATGATGCAACGCCTTCCTCTTAAAATACGAACTGAAACTAACTAACACACTTCTTAACTTTAGCTAACCATTGACGTCATTCGTAAAGAAAAAGGGAGACATCCTTCGTATCGTTGTTTGAGTTATCTTAATTTTCTTCTCCTATCGAATTTCTTGTATACTTCCGCCTAAGAAAGTTATTTATAAACCTGTGGTCAAAACTCACTGTTCCTAGAAATCCGGCAACCAAGCTCTTCAGTCTAGACCGTTTGATCTATAATTACAAAATTTCGCTCAAATATTCCTTGGAAGGTGGAATTGTGCAGATCGGAGTGATTTGGGGGGGGGGATTTTAATAATAATTTTAATTAAAAATTAACGAAATTTTGGCGTTTCCCCACAATAACTTCTATAAATATTATTGCACAAAAATAAGTTTTACACCATTTATAATTTTTTTTTCAATTATAGTTATTTAAAAGTCTTAGAGATTTTTTTTCCTGAATTTTGGCTTTTTGTAATTGTTGTTTCAGAAAAGATTACATTGTTGCCCTGAAATTCAGAGCGTTTTTGTTTCATCGGCAAATATTTAATCGCGACATTTTCTTTTATTGTCGAACAGCTGAAGAAGGATTTTGTTTAATATCGTTTAAAACATGAATAAAAAAAATGTTACAATATCGTGAAATTTCAAAAACTAATTTTGAATAACGATATTATTCGACAGGTCTCACTTGAGAGGCTCACGTAAACAATGAACAGAATATATGTAAAACAGTTGATATAAACACGCCTGACAGTTTTGGCGTGTTATGTTGGCAAATGATATATGGTGCCTGACAGTCTTGGCGGAATCAAGAAAGTAAAGTTATATCTAAATGAATTAAATATAATATAATAAATAATTAATCTCCGGAGAACAGGCTAGTCGCCAAAGACGACTAAATATACATAAAATTGTATCGAATTGCATTGTATAAATAGCACAGAGGCTTACAGAGTTTAAAATTTGTAACAGACCTGCAATTTTTTTGTAGAGACCAGAAAATTTCATACACTAAGTAATAATAATAAACCCCCCAGGGGGCACCCCGAAATGAGGATGAGATGCTTCCGGCATGCTGGTTGGATCTCGCCACCCTGGAGGTTACACTAATAGGTGGGGGATCTGACTCCTCCCATCGATGACGGGGCGTACTTCCTTCGGGGAGGGTTGTACCGTGGCCGGTGTTGGCCCTTAGGATTCAACCACAGTTATTGCCAGTGTTGCTGTTGCGGCGGCCTTATGGTTTAAATTCGTGTGCCTTCGTGTCGGGTCGGAGAGTTAGATGGCTGACTTACACTAAGTAATAGTGGTCATGTGTACACACAAGTATAATTCCTAAATGTCTTTTTTTTCTGACGTATGCTGATATGTAGAATAGCAGAATGTCTAGGTGGAACTATTTGATGTTTATAAAAACACTTTACATATTTCGCATTTGTATATGTTAAATAAAGTGGAATAGTAGAGACTTTAAATTAATATAAGATTCTACGATTCAGTAAAGAGTTCGAATACAAAATCCTATGCAGTAATGATCGGATTCTAATAAAATAATGAAACAAATATAAATATAAAGTAATATGTTGACGCAAAAAAAAAAAATTAATCCATAAATATTAATTAAAGACTTTATTTTCTGTTATTGGCTTGTATGCCACAATTCGAATGCTTCGTTTCTTTAAACATTTATTAGTAAATTAAAATATAAATAGAACCGGCTAATCATAGAAGTAACTGAGTAGATGTCCCAAGACATGGAAATGATTTTTGCGATATTCTTCACGCTAATCTAATTTTATGCTTTCACTTTATTTACAAGGCCCAAATACTTGAACATATTCAAATCAAAATTATTTATAGGATAACCTTCAAAACATTACTCTTAGGATTTTTATCTGAATTTTCAAATTAGTCTAGAGATAAAGATATTTTTTTCTCCCAATTAGCTGATTGGTTCAGAAGTCACAGACCTGGCACACTTTTTATTTGAGTATTCAGAATTCATTAAATAATTTTTGTTGAATGTATAAGATTAAAGTAATATGTGTCTCCCACACCAGATGGCGCAATTTTTTATTACAGTTGTTTTCTTTTTTTGTATCTATAGTAAAAAGGAAATAAATAGTATCTCTCCTGCTTTATAAGGGTGCGGTAGTGTCCATTTCTTTCTCTTCTTTATGTAGCATTACTTCCCTTGAATCAGGGGTCGGGCCATTTAGAAAGTCAGTCTGTGTATATAGTACTCTGTTCTCCCACTTTGCTATGTACATTTAAATTTAAATAAAAGCAAAAAAAAAAAAAATTATATTAATATTCCTGTATGCAAACCACAGTTAAATGTTTTGTGATTTTAGTTTGTCAAAATATTTTTTTACTTTAAAAAACTGTTTATATAGTCATCAACAAAAAATATTTAATTCTTCGAATTTGAAAAGGAAAAGAGACCTCCAAGCTAACAAGTCTAGGAATTTCCAGAGTGCTTAATCTAACCTTAAATGTAATATGTCATTGATTTCAGTTTCCTGATTGTGTTTCTATAGGCACATCACGCTCCATTTCAGATGCTAGTAGGTTATAATTGTTATGTTTCAGGTGAGGATTATCACTTTCAATATCACTACAATAAAAAGCTTGTTTTTCCTATTTCACTTATTTATCGTTAATTAAAGTACTTTCAATTTATATAGTTTGATTGTTGATTATTTTATGTTTTCTCTTCGATTTAAAAATAAAAATATAAGAATTTACAAAAATATAAGAGCTCAGAGCAATTTTGTTCCACAAATTTACGCATTCATATAAGCTTCCCCATTTATATTTCAATCCGCATTCAAGCAAGCTACGGATTTCGGAGGAAATTTGAATGTTATATACCATAATAAGATTTCGAAGATGTCCAGATGGTTAAAACCGAGCATTTCCGCAGTTGGCTGAAGGTCGTTAATTCGAATTATATTTTATTTATTTATTTTCCAGTGTTAATTTAGTCGTCTCCTCTGAGGTATCTTTAACCAATTTTGATTCAATAGTATAGCACTATTCAATAGTATTAGAATATACTATTGAATATAAAAAATCTTATTAAGAAATGAAATATCGCAATTCTTCAGGATTATGAAAATAGGCGAAAGTTTATTGCTTACTAAAATTAAAACACGTTTGAGAATCGATAATATTCAAATTTGATTCTACAGTCGAAAAAATAAGCCCCACTATTAGAACTGATGAAATCAAAATTGTTGTTGTTACTTATAGCGTTTATCATAGACAAGCCTGCTGACAAAGTCAGCGATTTTAAGCAGAATTTTAGCGTCTCTTGTTTCAGTAGTGCCATCTAGGGTCAAAAGTACGTATTAGTTACTCATGCGTCACAACTCTTTTTACGGGTGGACTTCATTCATACATTTCATTCACTCAACCACAGATCATAATTTAGACCTGAATCCGAGAACAATCACCTCTGAACCAGTACCTTCAGTGATATTGTCTCGACTAGGAGGATTTTGTGGCTAGGACCGATTTATACGCACACCAGCCACCATGTACACGGAGAGTCTTCGGCCGGCGGGGTTCACAACCCAAGGGATGCGAATCCAACGAACTATCAACAAGGCTATTCCAACCTAAGTCAAAAATTTTTTACATTGCTGTCATTACATAAAAAAACATTTTTTAAAAATAAAATATACCAAAACGAATTCTTTGTTGGAAAGTTATATAGCTCAGACTCGCAGATCGATTGCTTTCGAAGATTTCTTTAATCTTTACTTTCGGATGATTTCTCTCCTGCACCATTCTAAATGGCGCATCATTTTGATATTACAATAGGAGGTGAAAAAAACAAAAGACTAGAGTTTGCATAGACATTGCAGTTTAATTTACCAGTCAGCATCTTTAAGTTATAAAATAAGTTAAATGCAAGTTTAAATATATATATAAATTTAAACTTACATTTAATTTATTTGCAAGTTAATTCATTGGATTATAAATAAATTATTAATCCAATTTATTTATCGTACAGATTAAATTTATTGGCATGACATACACGGAATTTCGTTTCAGAATGTACCTGCCGAACAAGAACTCGTCTTGCTGGACAAAACTCCTTTGCACCGCGCTGGGTTTCGGCTGGCACAGTAAACTTTTTGCAGGAAGATGGAAAATCAATATCGGTGCGTCAGACATTTGAAACACGTGGCCTTCCCCACGAGGCACAGTCTATAGTCCAAAGGAAAACAGTTGTTTTACAATGAGCATATTGTCCAGTTTAAAACTTCTCCTTTTGTCAGAATTTTTCTTTCGTGGGTCGTGGGGTCTCTCGTGGGCTCAGTTTCAGCTTCCTGGCCACGCGAGACCATTTGACATTGGGGTAAAAAAAAAATTCACGCGCTTGCACTCCATAACAGTCCTCTTGAAGTTGTCCACGTGCAACGAATTTAAAATCCAATCCTTGACCTGATGATGGAATATTTGGTGGGTCGAATATTCCATAAACGAAATGAAGGCAATTATCCTGCCTTGTAACATGAGGGCTTCAAACGGTCCCCATTTTCAGGGTGCGACACTGCCACAAGACTATCAGATCTTTTCTTTGGAAAGGCATCCATTCTTTGCAAAAATAGTTGAGAGCACACAGGGAGAGTTGAGAGAGGTCTTGACAGTCGAGCTACTGAAACTCAAAATTGTTTCATAAACAATTTTGCGGTATCTGGAAAGACACAGTTGGAGGTTGATGCTAATCGTAGGAGGTAAGAAACAGATCAATATTATATTTAAAAAAAGCTATGTATTTTATCCAGAAAATATCGCTCGAATCGTAATAAAGAGATACACAAAATGAACATTCGATTTTCATACCTAATAATGTTCAGGCCTGAGTCTGAACTTCTTACTCTTTTAGAATATTAAGATACAAAAACAATTAGATAATTCGCTCGTTTGATAAATGTCTCACCCCAAATCAACCCTTAAAAGGAGTAAAGGTTTGTTGAGTAGTACCAAGAATATTTATGCTTGTTTCAATTTTTAATACATACAATAAAATAATGGAGAAAGAGGGAGGTTTATTTACGAGAATTATGTTTATAAATTTTATCGAAGATAGGCATTCTATTTTTATCCAACATCCTGAATAAAATCTTGTCACACCTTAACTGTAGATTTCCTATTCTAAGAAGTGATTCACAGATAGGAACATCGAAATAAAGGTTTTGTTTTTGTTTTTTATCAATAGGGAATTTATAGTATTGTTTAAATTACTTAAACTTATCCTTCCTTGAAAGTAATAGTTTGGTGAATATTATCTTCATAATTTTAGGGTCGATTAATTTTACCATGTTTTTAGTTTGTAAAGTGGGAATTAAATTAAATGTCATTCAATCTAATTTTTATATGTATCTAAATGGTTTATTTTAGCCAGAAATAGACAGGTGCAATAATTCCTCCTAATAAAGTTTTTAGTTGGCCATGAAGGACAACATTTATGGCAAATTTCATGAAAATAGCTCCCAACTTTTTGGGTATGAAGCTAAAGCAAATATATGTGCATGAAACACAAATTTATTTTTGCAGGATATTTAGCAATATATATTGCACCTGACATCTTTCCTGTAATAACATAAGGCCATCAAACTCAGCTCAACAAATGAAATGCTACGAATTTCATAATAATTTAATATATTTCACATGTTGAAGTTTCAACATATCTTCAAATTTTGCTAAATAACAACATTCTGAAATTGTTAAATTCAACATTCTGAAATCTCAATTTCCTATCAATCTTCATACTAGATTGTTTTGTAAAAAAAAAAAAAAAAAAAAAAATGGATTATTTTTCTTTTGAAAATGAATTGTGGTCTTTTTTATTCTTTAAAAAAAAGGGGGGGAATTAAATATTAGTATGAATTTTTAACATAATATTTTCTATTTTTATCATTCATACTTTATAATATTTAATACAATTTTTTTTTTTTTTTTTTTTTTGCTTTATGATTTAAGGAATAACATATAGAAAATATTTAATATTTATTTAATAATGAAACCTAAAGTAATTTTACTAAAATGCCAATTATATTTTTATGCCACATCTATAAATATAACTACAGTTTTACATATTGCTAGAACCTATAAATTTTTCAACTTCCTTGAATTAGTAAATTTACAAACTCATTGCAGGTATTTCAAAATATTTTGAGAAATTCGCCAAATTCAATATCAATTTGACAAATATTGTGAAATAAATTGTAATCTTAACAAAAGATTTTAGGTTAGAAATTGGGGGGTGGGGGGCACTTTTAAATAAAGTGAGTTCCAGACATTTTATAAAACTTTGGCTTTTTCACCCCTCCCACCTTCTTTCATTTTTCAGTGAATATATTCTAATACACGACTTTAGATATATGACAATATTAATTTTTGTTTATTTTTTGCAGCTTAAAACTTTAAAAAAAATGTTACATAAATATAATATAGTTGCTACAGTGACAGAGGAAGTAAATGAGGTATAATTTGATTGCACCCTCCCCCCATCTTCCAGGAACTTGGCAAATATAAATGCCACAGCAAATATAGTTTCTGTTCTTTCTACCTTCTTATCCTATTTGACATTTTAAAATGATATAAGTACCCTAATGATCAGTTTCCATAACATTCCTCAAGACAGGCATTCAAGGCTTTTATTTCATTTTCTCCCCGTCATTACTAAATTGCTACTTTATAAATTTTCAAAGTGTTTCACATTGTTTACATAAAATGGAATTTGATATTGGTGCAAAAGAGAGGTAAATATTCAATGCATTAATTTGATGAAATTTATTAACTAAACTAATAAAGAATATATTCCAGTTTCCTTTTTCATTTCTATTATTTCAAATTATAAGTTTGAGAATAACTAGATATTTAAATTTTGGACTAATTGATAAAACAGTTATAAAAAGTTCTTAAATTTCAGTATGTAAAACATTAACTCAATTTTTTATATTTTTATAAAGATTAAATATAACTAGCTCAACAATATCATATCTAAAACAGTAAACTAAAAAAAAAATTATGTCAAATGATTTTAAAATCTTATCCTTAAAATAAATATTATATGGTCATGATACTTTAAATCTGATTTTGTAATCCTTTGTGTAAAATTTTAAAAAATTAGATGGAAATATAACAACATTGTTATTTAACAATCAATCATTGACAGTCACAAATTTTTTAAAAAAATCAGAAAGAGGAAAATAAAGCAACATTCCTGTTGTATAATATTTTCAATTGCTTTTTTTAATTTATTTATTCTGAAATGATTTGTGAATATATCTGGAACAACTTTGGCTTTCATGGTTCATTAGAGGCATTTCTACCATTTAACATCTGATCAATTCTTACTACAGAATTCATATATTAATCAAATATTTTTGAGTTAACTAAATGTTATTGGCTAACTTTAACTACAACTGCATGCCATTGTAAAGATAGTGAACTTTTAGCTACAATTAACATGAATCTTTAGCAATTAATTGCTGGCTCAATTTCATCATTGTTGATTAATCATTAGCATGTAATTAATACAGAAGTACCCCTAAGGATTATGATGAAATAGTTAAGATACATATAAAAGAAGCAAATAAGAACAATAAAAATAAAAAATTCATAATTGTGCTGCTTACTTTTTTTTAAAAACTAATATTGTATTGAAAACAGTATAATAAAAACCAAATTTACGTGCAAAATAATTAAAGTTTCTAGTATGCAGAAGTAGGCTGTTACAAAGAAGACTTCCAAATTTGATTATAGCCATGAAAAATGAAAGAAAATAATGATATTTATTTCAATAAGAACCGCTAATATATTGTCAGTTCACGATCAATTTTACTTGAAACTACATGGAGGGATGGTAGCACATGGTGTCCACAATGACACTTGAATCCACTCACAAAGTCAAATGATCCGATTCGACTAGAACAAGTAGGGCAGAATAATTTTCCTCGCATCCAGTCCCCAGTCTCCACTTGTTCTTTCATCCAAGGAAGAAATTCATCTTCTTTGATATAACACACTTCTGCACTTTGTTTACAAGTTTCTAAAAACTTTGCTTCATTTGGTTGCACAGAAAACGATATTCCGTGAGCATTACAGGCCTCTTTCTCGGAGAAGAGAATATGACGACATTTACGACACTTGTAATTAGTTTTCATGTTAAATTTTCGTAATATAGTTTTCAGCAACTTTTAAGTAAATCAAAACAATCTCGCTCTTATTTTGATTTTCACTAGCTACGTTACAATACTATTATGTATAGAAACAAAGGCTGTTATCCTGTTTTTGAAATGCAAACACAATAAGTACTAAGTTTTAACGAATTTGAAGTGCAATGTTTATTACTGTGGTGATTTAACCCACATCATTGTTTCCAAAATTTTAAAATAAAAACAGAGGTTTGAAGAGGAAATTGGAGCCGCTCCAATTAGATTTCCATCCACATGGCTTGAGGATAAATTGATTGATTGATTCAACGAAATGTAGTGATATTTTTGTAAGAACCAATAAAGAGTTTTTCTATATTAGCTAGTTTCGAAACTTTTACTTTAGACAAATTTTATACAAGAATCTGTTAAAACAGCGACTGTCCGAGTATGACTGAAATGTAATGATTTCCATATAAGTGCTTTAAATTTTTACTATGTGTCGTGGCAATGGATTTATTCCACCTCATGTTGCGCAATTAGATGGCAAAGAAAAATGGCAACACTGTAATGATTTGTTTGTATTTACTGCGACAGCGCGCCCTTCATAAAATTATTTATCGGTTTACATTTGTTGAGATTCGAGGGAAGGAAGGTAGAAGGTTGTGTTTTTCCGGCTCTACTTTCTGTATTAATTTTTGGTGCGTGGAAGGAAGGCAGCTAGAAGTGAAGGCTGTTCTTGTTTCGAGTGTTTGTTTTTGCCATTGGTTTGTTCGCAGCTTTTGATTTTTGTTTTCTCTAAACAAATCCATTATGGTGTTTCTGTTGGGGGTGGTTCCCTAGCTTGCTTTTCAGTTTTTGCGTTGACTTCAGCTGAAGTTTTTCTCTTTATTTTTGGGGTGCCAAGGTGGCTGGCACTGGATTCTGGAAAATAAAGGTAGGATTTTTCTAGTTTTTCCTTTTAATTGTTTCGTTTTCTACTAGTTTTGATTCTGGCTGCATCGTATTAGATTCTTCGTCAGTAATGACGAAGAGGAAACCAGAAGACTTTGAGTCAGAGGGGAAATATAAGGATAGGAAACTAAATTATATTCTTACAAATGAGTTCTCGGAGAGGGACAAAGCAAACATTGCAATTCAAAGGGGTTGCCCCAAAATAAAATTGTGCATTGATAGTAATAATGGCCCGTCGCCATGGATTAAACCCAAATCAATCAATGCCACGTTCGGACCACTGACCCACAAAGAAGACACTTTTTCCCTAAACAAATACAAAAAATTGGTTCTAGTTACTCGGCACTTAAGCTCAGTGGAGAAAGTAACTGATTTTGTAAAGAGTGTTCCGGAAGCAAGGATTCGTATCATTGATACGAATATTGTAACAAAATACATCATCCGTGATGTTGACACGGATTACAGCATAGTGGAAATTAATGAAGAACTATCTTCACAGGATATCATCGCAACAAAAATAGTTAGATTTAAAAAGAAAGGGACGGCAGAACCTATCCCAATTGTTCTTATTGAAGAAATTGGGAAAACTAATCGATCCGAAATAAAGATCGGCAGACTTATCTTTAAAGTGTCCAAATTTATTGAAAACCCTAAAGTTTGTTATAAATGCTTAAGATTTGGTCATACACAACTCCGGTGTCAACAAGATAAGAGGTGTAAAAATTGTGGGGGCTCACATGCCGAGGATTGTAAGGTACCCACTAAATGTTTTAGATGCGAAGAGACTCACGACGCTCTCGACAAAAAATGTAGGTTTTACAATCTAGAAAAAGAGATTATAAACCTGGTTAGAGAAAAAGACATATCATTTCAGGAAGCAAGGAGGATAGCGAAATCGCAATCTTTTGCACAAAAGGTTAAGGGCGATCAGCCGGTCCAGTGTACCGAAATCCCCAAAAAACAAATAACGGACCTCTACTCGGCTTTACAAGACTTAACAAAACTAATTTCTGCTCTAATACCCCAAGGGAATGAACTCGTAAAACTCCAAGAAGTCAACAGACAGTGCATTGCACGTATTGGGGAGACTCAAGGAAATTTAGAGAAACAAGTAGAAGAGAATAGTACTCTCCGGAAACAAATCGAGACTCAAAGGGCAACGATTGACTCGCTACAATCTAAAATTGCCCTTCTGGAATCCAATCTTGAATATAGTCACGTTCTGAGCCCAGGCGTTGTGCACGATCAACGGTCCCTCGCTGAAATAAATCATTTCAGTGTTGCGGAGGATTTCTCGGGTATCGGATAATTAAAAAAAAAAAAAAGGGAAAAATTAAAAGTTTTTACTTTTTTTTATAATTTTTTTAATTTTATTTTTTTTTTTATTTTTTTTCCATGAGGTTTATTCAGTGGAATGTTAGGGGGATCAAAAATAAGATCCCTTGGCTGCAGGCCCCCCCTTTTTCGGCGGCCCAGTGTTTAATTTTGCAGGAAACATGGCTCAATGAGTCTGCATCCTTTTCTCTTAAAAACAAAAAAATCTTTCGAGCTGAAAGACAAAATTCTACTAGAGGTGGATTGTTAATTGCAGTAGAACAGAATATTCCTGCCCAGATTTTGTCACACTCACTTCCTCCGTCAACAGTGGAGGTCTTAGCGGTTAAAATATGGATTGGACCAAATTCAGAATTCCCACTAACGGTTATCAATCTTTACTCTCCTGGAGGTAAATTTGATGACAACTGGTTGGAATCCTTGTACTCGCAAATCTCTTCTCCTTTCGTTTTACTGGGGGATTTTAATATACACCATCCAGCACTTGGGAGCGATCATTTATCTTCCGATGCAAACCGGGTCCTGGATTGGATTAGCACAAAACATATGTGCTTGCTTAACACGAAACAATATACCAGATACCAGGGGACTCAAGCCCCTTCGTTATTAGATTTGTCCATCTGCTCCGCAGATATTATTAATAAGATTAATATTGAGATCTCGCATGATATGTATGACAGCGATCACTGTCCCATTTTTATTTCCTTTTGCAATTTAGATGCAAAGTCTATCTATACTCGAAAATACATCAATTGGGGCCAATTCTCAAAGAAGGTCAATGCTCTTCTTCAAGGTAATGGGGATGTCTCTTCCCTTGATAGACTTACCAATATCTTCCAGGTAAGCGCAAACTCATCATCGTACTCGTTTTCTAAATCAACACACTCGCACTGTCCTTGGTGGGACGCTAGATGTAACTACCTTAAGGCCCTCAAAAGGAAATTGTTAAGAAAGGCGAAATCATATCCCTCCATCTTAAACTGGACTGCATACAAAGAAATGGCGGCAGCTCTCAGAAAATATGTTAAGTATAAAAAACGCAGTTTTTGGGAGAAAACTTGTCAGGAGGTAGCTTCTTCCCATCAGGCTTTTAGCATCGTTAAAGCCCTACTAAACAAAGATGAGTCTCCCTGTAAATCCAATCTTGTTCTCTCTTCGGGTACTACTCTGATAGCGCCGACTGCTCAAGCAAATGCAATTGCAGCTAACTTAATTAAGAGAGCACCAAATGTGCGTATTCCTTTAGATTTCTCAGTAGATGATCCAGAAAATTATGATGAAATGAGTTTGAACCGTCCGTTTTCCTTTAGGGAATTCCAAAACGCATTAAAAAAAACAAAAAACAAATCCCCTGGCATGGACAAGATAAATAAGAAAATGTTGTCTTGTCTTTCCGATGAAAATAAATTTAAAATTCTCGATTTATTCAATAACTTATGGGCGAACACGATTGTTCCAGAAAGCTGGAGAATAGCGAAGATTATTCCTATTTTAAAACCCAAGAAAAATGCAGCAGAGATCACATCCTACAGACCCATCGCGTTAACATCAGTATTGGGAAAGATTTTTGAACGGATTATTCTGGACAGGCTTTTGCGGTATTATTTGGAAAAAAGATTTTTCTCTCCTTTTCATGCTGGTTTCCTCCCGTACAAAGGCTGTGACAGCCTCTCTGCAGCCCTGTTCAATAAAATTTTAACAGCCAGAGCTAATAAGAAACTTGTGTATGGTATGTCTTTTGATCTAAAGTCTGCGTATGACAACGTATGGCATGACGGCTTGATGCTAAAAATTTTACAATCGGGGATTAAGGGTAAGATTGCCCTGTGGATCTCACAGTTCTTACATGAAAGGAAAGCATTTGTTTCATGGAGAGGAGTGTCTTCCTCACTTTTTAAGCATGAAAGGGGCGTTCCGCAAGGAAGTGTTCTTTCTCCGTTGCTCTTCACAATTTTTATGAATGACATATATAGCATTTTACCCAATGATGTTTTTTGCTTTATATATGCAGATGACGTTTTTATATTAGTTGAAGAAAACAATATCGAAGCGATCAAAAATAAGATGCGGTTCTGTGTTACTAAACTGGAAAGCTGGTGCGACGAATGGCATATGGATATTGCTCCCCAGAAAAGTAATATTATAAACCTCTCATCTCGTAAATCGCCAGTGGGGTTTGGAGTCCTTTTTCACGGCTGTAGTATCCCTTGGTCTAATAACGTTCGCTATCTAGGCATTCAGTTTGCTTCAACCTTGTCTTTCCGTTCGCATATCGACCAGATCAGAACTAAAGCCTTTAAAAAGTTAAATGTGATCAAAAGTTTGGCTGCTCCCAGATGGGGTGCAAACGCATCTAATTTGATAAACATTTGCAATGCGTGCATTACACAATCCATGGAATTTGGAGCACATACGGTTGGCATGATGAATAAAGCTGGTTTTGCAGCTTTACAAACGATTCAAAACAACATCCTTCGTTTTGCTCTTGGACTCCCACGATGGACACCTATCCCAATTTTATTTAAAATATCAAATGAAATAAATATGAGACTTAGGTTTGAAAAGAAAAACGTGTTATTCTTTGTTAATCAGTTCTCAGCCCGCGAATACACTGAAGTTTCGAGATCAATTTCCGAGGTGAAGTCTGTAATCTCTAACCGCATTTTCCAAAGACTTCCCTGCGCAGGCACTTTAGAAGAATATTGCCATCAAAAAAACCTGTCCCTGGACCAAATAATCCCGATTATGGTCCCGGTTAGTTGGGATGATTGTGAACATTTTACCATTAAAACCCATGACTTCGGCTTCCAACAAAAGAGCTTGGATTCGACTACAATTAAACGTTTGTTCGCCGAGTTCAAATCACAGCTATCCCCAAATCAAATTATACTGGCCACAGACGCATCCAAGAATGAGAATTCTACTGCGGTGGCGGCTATAAACTGCTCCTCGAAGGAAGTCATTAAGGGAACGGTTCACAACATTAACTCTGTGTTTTCAGGGGAGGGTTTTGCCATAGCTCTGGCTGTAATGAACTTTGTCAAAGAACATAAAGATTATATTTTATTGACTGACAGTTTATCTAATTTGACAGCCCTGAGATGCCTAAATTTCCATTCTCCCAAAAGTGCCCTTTTTGTGGCCCGCGTTATATTTGATGCCTTAAAGACATGTTCCTCGTTAGAACTGATATACACTCCTGCCCACGTTGGAATTGCAGAAAATGAACGGGCTGATGATTTAGCTAAGCAAGCGTTAACTTCTTCAAATATTTGTGACTGGATCTCGCCCGAAGACACTTGTTCAGTTTATACTAAAATCGTACGACATAAACAAGATTTAGAATGGGAAAATTCTAAATACTATGAAAAATACAAATGGCTTGTTTCTTTCAATCTTAAAAAACTTAAGTTATCTAGACGTAATGAGGTTTTAATATTACGATTAATATCTAGGACTCTTCCAGTAAATGCAGTTCTTCATAAATGTAGGCTCATTGAATCACCAAATTGTGCCCATTGCCAGATTCCAGAAACTTGTGAACATTTTGTTCTTTCTTGCAGTAGATACGAGTCAGCGAGAAATTCTCTCCGTGCTAAGTTGGGTTGTGTTCCACTCTCTTTTGACTGGATTTGTGATTTCTCCGTACAGGGTCGTGATAAAGTGAAGGCTATGTTGGCTTTCTTTGTGGCTTCTGACAGATTTTAAAAAAAAATTTTGTGATATTCGAGTTTTGATTTTTGTGAACCCGGCACAAGCTAAGAATCCGTTCAGGAGCATACGCCGGAAAACAAACCTCATTCCTTCCTTCCTTCCTTCCTTCATAAAATTATGAATTTGACTTATTCTAATTTGTTTCGTTCGAATCTGTTTTCTATAAATTTAAAATTCACCCACTTTTTGCCGTTTTCTGGCTGAGTAAATAAGATATGATGCTTATAATCATATTTGTTGAAAGAAAATTTGAAAGTGTTCGACGCTTTGGCTTTAAATCTGTATGTTAAGCTGTTTCTGAAGATTTTATTCTATTTATAAATATTGATCATGTTATTTGAAAATAAATTCATGACGGTGGAACAGTATCTACGGAAATTGTCTGGATTAGACAAAGAAGTCGTTCTTGTGGATCATAATTATGTTAAAGCATGGAATGCACATCCTGATTCCAATCGAGCAAAACCCGCACGTTTGCTTTTTATGAAAGGATTACAGCGATATCCTCTACTTTCCGATGCCAGGTATTTGGTTGATTTGTACGGTGAAATTTGTAATATTTTTGTTAAGATATTTTAATTTAAAATACTACAAATACTTTTGTTTGCTTTGATATTTAGTGGTTGTTATATGTTTTGAGATTTTTATTATTCGCGAATTGTTCAATGCGCATTTAATATATTTCTATCAATTCTTTTGAATTGCCCTGCGTATACCACTTATATAAACGATCTATTTTAAAAAATACTAGTTATATTTTGTAATGATGTTCTGGAGAAATGTTCAAAATCAGTTATTTTTAAAGACATGATTTATAAACTTTCAAACTTTTTTTATAAACTTTTTTACTCTTTAGTTATTTTTTATATGCTAAATTTTCGGTTCAGGAAGAGAAAAAAAATATATTTCCATAAGCTTGACAGCATTGCCTGTAATATAGCGGCTAGACTGTCTTCAGGAAGTTCCAAGACATCGCCACTTTAAATTTTTTTTTTTATATTGACTGTTATGTATCTGTTCTATGATTCAGAGGACTATTGTTTCAAAGCATTGGTTCGCACCAATATAATCATTTTCAAAATTATAAATTCCGTGCTTATCTAATTTGTTTAAAGGCGGAAAGGGAATCATTTATTTACAGTCAATCATTCAATTGTTTGTATTTTGCCAAAAAGTATTTAGCATTTTAAGCTCCATTATCAATCAACAATTTTCCTTCTTAGATGCTACCAATTGTCATTTTAAAGCAATACTGTATTCTTTCTGGTTTCATGTCTTATCATGATTCTACTAATTGCCCTTATAATCAATAGTCATTCTTATATATTTAGCCATATATTTTTAGCATATAAAAAGTATGCTAAAAATGCCTTTTTAATAATCTATATATGTTATTATATGTATGTCAAATGCTATTCTGACTTTTTTAGTTCTTAGATAGTATATATATATATGCTGGTTAAATTATCATTATCAGAATCATACATATTGATAAAGGGCTCGTTTTTTCTACTATATATGTATTATTAATATATTTATGCTGAAGCAATACTTGCAAATTAATCTTATGCCAACAGTCATTTGAAAAAAAAAAAAAAAAAAGATTTCTTACTAATAGGTTTTTTTGTAATTAAAAAGTGATTATGTTTATTAAAAGATTGTTATAAATACCAAACTTTGCCAATGATATATGGCTTATATTACTGAAGCTTCTAGTTCTATATATTTGCTTTTAGTTTTACAACTATTCCTTTAAGATCTGTTTCTAAGATTGAAAGTTATTTTTGGGTTTTATTATATTTTAATTACATTTTTTTTTTTTTTCATAGACACATATGAAATGTGTGTTTGTAATCCTAGTTAATGCCTCTTATTAATTATCATATTTCTTAATGACGGTATTTTCTTTTTAAATTAGCATTCATTATTTAAATTGCTTCTAAATTTTAGGGTTTTTTTTAAAATCAAAAATTGTTTTGCAATGTAATATTAATTTTTTGGCAGTATCATCTAAACAAATTGTGGTACTTATTATTAATTGCATGACATTAGTGAATATATTCAATCAAATTTTAATTGTTTTAACAGGACATCTTTCACAGCTTTTTTTCATGGTTATTTATTGCTGTCTGTGATAAATCTTGCATATTTATTGATTTTTTTAGACGATTAATTGCTAGCATGCAATTAATAGATCAAATTTGCTTCTATCACCCACAAAATACTATATATTTTTATAACTGAGTTATCAGGATTATATTTAAAATTAATTCTTGCCAAAATTTAAAAATCCAGATATCATTATTAAATTTTAGAATTAATTTGAATTTTTAATGTATATAAGAAAGAATATATTATCATTTGCTGATGCTGTAATACTAATAATTTTGGTTTGTAAAACTATACTAGGATAATGCCTTCATTATAATGTGCCTGACTTTCGAAAAAAGTTTTTAGTTGTCTGTAAAGACAACTACTTAGCTTATTTAGCATTCTATATTAGTTTTGAATGCAGTTACCAAATTCTCAAAGATATAGTTTCTTATTCCTTTAGGTTAACAATTTTTATTTTTCTTCATAAAAGGAAAAAATAGTTTTTCCTGTTTTCATTTAGAACATGTAAAGTAAAATATTTTCAGCGGTATACTATACTTCTGCTCTTTTAGAAGCCAGAGAAAAACAATTGCCCTTTAACGTTTTCTCATGATCTTCAATTTTCTATTTATGCTGTGTTTAATGTTTTAAAGTATAGAATTCCTAAGATCACATTAATTTCTGCAGCCCTATGAAATGAAAATGGTCATGCGTATAAGCTCATTAGAATCAGTGACGAAATTTTAATATTTATGTTTTTCAACTTTGTTTATGTTAAATTTGCAGAATTTGTCACTTTTTGTTTGTTGTTATACTAGCAGAAAAGGACCTAAAGAAACATATTTTTTGAAATTTAAATTTGTGATATTAAATCACATTGATATGATACTGTTGTGCCCTACTAATATATTTCATTTTAAGCATTACTAATATAATAATTTATTTGCATTGTGCAATTTTTAATTAAAATTAAATATTTGTTTCAATTTTATATTAGCTTATTGCATTTTTGATATAATTTTTGCAGCAATATTTATGATGTTGATATTGAAGTGTGTGACGAACCTTTGGCATCGCCATTCGATAATTCAAAAATAAAAGCTTTAACAAATGAATGTGAACGAAGCTTGAAGAATAACCATTTGTTTAAAGACAGAGAACATGATGAAGAAATCGATTTGTGAGTATTTCTAGAATTTTTGTGTAAACTTATATCAAATTTAAACTATATTTCTTTCAAAATTATTATTTGTAGATTTCATTGTAAAATTATTCCTGTATCAAGCATCATTATGCTCATTATCACTTGTAAGTTTCTCGTCTTAAATATCCTTTAAGATGAGTTAAAATATCTGAATATTTCTGATTTCTTTCTCAACTTTATATTAAAAATTTTATTATTTACTGCTTTAATATTTATAGAATGCATAAATTATTAAACTATAATGGGAAAAAAAATTTGAATCTCCTAATCATAAAGAATATTGAGTATTTTAAAGAGATATGTATATACAAACATATTGAAAAAAGTTTTCCCTTTAAAAATTTAATTTAAAAGGAGCAGAATTAAAAGAAGGTTTGTGGTGCAAAGGCTGAAGGACAACAACAACTTGTATAAAAGTGGACTGTAAAATTCATTGAAATGCTGGATAAACTAACTTAAAATCATATAAAATCTAATTATAAAAAGATAAATAGTTCCTTACAGTAATAAAAACTGTTTTATTGTATCCTGGTAAATCAGTTAAGATATATGAGTAAAAACTAATATACTTCGAAATTGAATTTAGATGGATAAATCACAAATAGTGCCAACATTTTGTTAAACACAACATTAAAAAAGGGTATCAACTATTTAATTTTTCAAAAAAACTCATTTTTATTGCCATGTTTAAAGTTTATCAGAACAGTTTAGATATAAGAATAAAGACTATACATCTTAAATACACAATTAAATATGGGTATGGAATGTTGTGATGAGTGACTGCCGGAGAGATGGAAGACATCTGAAAATGATTGTCTGTGCACAGTAAGAACATTCTTCAAGATATTGTTTGAAAAAATTCTGCACTTCCATGTAGAGTAGGAAAAAAGCAGCTTTCATCATCAATAGAAAGTGGTTGATTTGAAAATCCAGTCTGACAGCAACCTTTTGTGTTTCTTTTGTATGAATAGGGAAAGGTCTAAAGTCTATATCCTAGACTTATAAAATTGCTTATTTTTCTGGCTTATTGATAATTACATTTTGACGATGTTTAACTAATAATGCATGTCTTTGCTTTCATTTGAAATAAATTTTTACTGGTGGAAAAATTTTCTTTTTGTCATAAACTGTGTTATGAAAATTTTATTGAGTCAATTACTAAAATTATAAGAAATCCTTTATTTCATAGAATAAAGTTCCCATGATCCTTCAAAATTTCTTGGAATTTTATTTTGCTGCACTTAAAGAGTCCTTAAAAATTCGTTTTCTTTTTCATGGGCCTGTTAAAAAAATTTTGAAAAATAAATGAAATGTGCAGCCATTACTTTTTAAGAGGGAAAAGAAAGCTACTTTGTGGCCTGGTTTTGTTGTAATAGTTTTCCTAGAAGAAAAAGATATGATATGGGAACATTTTCAATCACTGGTTTTCTTTCTAAATATAATTTAGAAGAAAGAGAACAGGCAGAATTACCATCATAAATATAAAGGACTCTACAACAGATAAATTACTTTATGTGGTCCTTTAGTACCTCTTAAAAATGCAATATTTTTCTTCTTTATTGTGTTTTCACAGTGTTTAGGTGCAAAATTGAAATGTTCATTGAAATATGTGGATAGTTATTGCTTTTCAAGTATATGGAAAGTTCATATAACTCCTGAAGAGATTGCATACTTATTTCAAGAAATATTTTTTTTGCTAAAAAGTTCACTTGTGGGCTGACAAAAATGCATTGTGCATTGCCCTATTATTTCTAGTGTGTTTGGTTGATTTTAATGTATATATTCCAATATTTGGCAAATCTTGGTACAAATTTTTTGCAAAGAACTTAATTACACATCTGTGCTTTTAAAATGAAGATGGAGGAGCAGAAACTGAAGTGAAAATTAAATACATGGATTCAACCTTTATGACTGCTACACACAGGTTTCCAGAGCCATAAATAATTTATGAGAATTTTATGTTTCTTTGGAAGAATTGGGTTTGAAAAAAGTTTTATCAATGTCAGTGGTTAGTCAGTTAGTATTTTTTTAATTCTTTTTTTAATGAAAGATGAAATGCAAAATTGAATGTTCAATATTGTTAATGAAAATGGCAATTGTAGCCTACAGGTTGTCAATGAATTATTTAAGTATGACAATAATACTTTCTTATGAAATATTGACCTCTTTTTGTCTTATATGTATTATTTATCAACAAGAAGGAAAAACAATTAGAATAGAGAAATAATTTTTAGAGAGTAGGAGACTTTCCAAACATTTCTTGCAGAATTAAATGAATAGAAAATTTGCTGCTCCTGAATGAGCATTCGAAATGTTGATTTATTTGATATGCCCCACATTGAGATATATTCGTGTATATTCCATATTGAGTAAAAACTAGACTGAGTATTCCAGCAGTAACTATTCTGTCAGTTTTGACAATTTTTATTTCCAATGGAAGTGTATGATTCTTAATTGTATTACCAATGGCGGTCTGCTTTTTCACACACTCACTCGTCTCCATTTTTAAAAATGTCACAAAAGCATCAATAACTGAACCTATTTTGTTGTGAACTAATTCCCTACTTAAGATAATTGATTGCATTGCTTTCTCTTTATTTTGTTGGTGTAATAACAAATAAAGCCTTTGTTACAATAAAATCCAATTCATCAAAGTTAACTCAGTTATGTATTTGCAAGGTATTTGTGTTGATTAGATTCAAGATGAATGCAATTTTGAAAGAAATGATGAAAATAATACTAAAAAAGAAATACATTTCAGATTAGTAGAATAACTTAAAGCAAAAAGTGAGAAACTGAAGTGCCTGCATAGCGTAATGAAATAGTTTTAAAAATTGACTCTTCAAGATAATAGTTTAAAATGCAAATTCAAAATATTGAAATTTAAAACATTTATACAGTGGTGTTTGTGCTCCGGGGAAACCCCGGAATTCCGGGGATTTTGAACTTTGATTCCCGGAAATTCCGGGGATCGTTGTTCAAAAGGAAGTAGGAATAATAATGAATTATTTATTTTGATCTGGGTAATTTTGTTTGCTTTGAAAGCAGAAAATGCAAGGTCAGTGTGTGTGGTGAAAACTTTTCCTTTCTTTCTCCAAAGGCAGTGATAATGCGTGAAAAGGGGGAAAAAACTTCTTTTTTGTTCTTTCCTTATTGCGAGTTATGACTCATTCACCCGGTTCTCGGACATTCTCTTCTGGATTCTTTTCGGCAAGTAGACGCGGCAGAAAAAAAAGGGAGAGACTTCGTTCGACCAGATGTGCGATCACGTGACCTGGGTTCAAAGGTCTTAATTTTGCAAAAAAAGTAATTCATTGAACTTTTATAATTAGGTCATTCAATACTTCATAATTGTAATTTTTCATTTCCCCCCCCCCCTTCTCGAAACTCCAAAATGTCGGTAGTAAGTCCGTAAAAGTCTCAGGGGATTTTTTGGGGTCCCACAAACACCCCTGATTTATATAAGTAATGGCACTGTCATCAGTTTGTATATAAAAAGGTTTATTAATTTATAATTGTCATGATAATTTTATCTTTCATTTTGCTAAGCTCTGTTTAGAAATTAAATTAAAAATTCTTAGAGAATAATATTATTTTGCTTATTTTTAGAAAATTTAAAATGTGAATTTATTTATGAATTTAATATCTAGTAGTAGCCATGTACTAGTTAATAGTAAGGGTGTTTATGATCTCAAAACTGCAAGTTTTATTCTATTAACTGATAGAAGAAAATAAATTTATCATCATAACATGTATTCTTCGTCTACAAATAATGAACAAGAAAGAATGTAATGGTGTATTTGAATGCTTATGATGAAAATATTTGATTTAAATTTAATATTTGTAATTTTATCTTTAAAATATATAATTACATGTTCCTTATTTATTTATTTTTTTTTATTTTTTTTTTTTAAATCTTGAGGTTTTTATTTGCAATGTATGGAAAGTACAAAAAAATGCTCTTGACTAAATTAATTTTCATACTGCAAAATTTCAAGCATTGTATTGTATTAAACTTATATATTCTAAATTTAAGGCAATACAGTTAATATAAATGTTTTATTATTCCAAAAATATGAATATTTTCTTTTTTAAATTTAATATCAACATTAAAAATGTTTTTATTGCTAATTTATTAACTCAAAAGGATTTTTAGAAGTAACTTTGAATCAAATTTTTAGTATTAATATATATATATATATATATATATATATATATATATATATATATATATTTGTTTAAAACTATATAAAAAAATGTACAAAGTTTTGTGATTATTTGAATAATGCAATTAGAAAGTATTTGTAAATGTAATTAAATAACCACATTCAGCAGACATTTATTTCAGTAAATATTTGAATATTTGAGTTGAGGTCTGTAACAAATTCAAAGAATGTATAGTTAAAATGTGCAAAGATGTTGCTCAAAATTTTCTGTAATTAAAAAGGCATTTAAATTCATATTTGAATTCATGTCTATGTGAAATTCAAATAACGTGTAATTAAAATGTACAAAGATGTTGCTCAAATATTTTGTGAGCTGTGATGTAATGTGTGTTCATGAAACTTGAAGCCAGAATTGTGACCGAAAAGATCCTATCTAAAATTGACTGAAGGCAAAATTCCCTGCTTGTGAATTAAAATTACTTGTAAACATGGTTGAATTTGGTTGCAATAAGTGAATGAAGGACCATTCCAATATGTTTGAGAGAGACCATTAAAAAAAAAAAAAAACAGTGATGAATCTAAGGGATCAAAATCCTTTTAACCATCTTTCTTGGTGTTTTGTTTTTACCTTTTTGTTCTTATTTTCCTTTAAAAAAATGTAGCAATATTACTTTCTGATTTGACCGGATCAAAATTTGTTCTGCTTTTGAAATCATTCCACTCATATTTACAGCAATGAAATTATCAAGCATTTTTTTAGCCAATGCATTGCATTTTTATTAGACTATCAGTAATATTCTAGCATTCTTTGTGATTTTTATTATCAGGTGAGGTAAAATCTGAATTCAGTCTTGGTTTGTGAAACAAATGGTGCTGCAACTATCAAGAAAAAACAATTCTGTCTTGGGTATTTTTAACCAAAAGCAGGCAAAAATTATTTAACATTTTTGTGTGTATATGCTTTATGTCTCTTGTTTTTACAATAGTACAAAATATTTCAATCAATTATAAAAACTTGAAAGATCTGGCTCTGGAATAAAATATCTTGAGCCCCCCCCCCCCCTGCAAGATGACAGCAACAAAATTTGCAAAGCTGGATATATATATATATATATATATATATATATATATATATATATATATATATATATATATATATATATATATATATATATATATATATATATATATATATATGGCTGGTTTGATAAATACTCACACACCTTGACTGGCCTGCAAAATCACCTAAATTCAGCCTTATAGAAAAGCCTTTTAGAACAACATGCAAAATACTGAAATCAGCATTTCTTACAATTAGGTGAATTAGCGTGAAATATATCATCAATCGGTGGCCTAAATTTAATGAAACTTTTGCACTCCCTTCTCAATCA
This sequence comes from Argiope bruennichi, assembly GCF_947563725.1. NCBI lineage: Eukaryota > Metazoa > Arthropoda > Arachnida > Araneae > Araneidae > Argiope > Argiope bruennichi. The sequence continues at coordinate 88,690,707 of NC_079159.1, read as the reverse complement.
ATTTCAAATGGTGGTCAAAGACCAAATTATATGGTATTAACATGATTTGTTGAAGGACGTCTAATTTTTTGTCCAGTGAATTGAATACAGTCTGGCAAGCAAGCTCCCGAAGATAACTAGTATCTAACAATGTGTATGGTACTTCAGTATCTTGTAAAAGTATGTGGCAATCTTAGTAATTTATTTTTGGTTTCAGATCTAGTTTGTCTCCTTCTCAAAGAAAATTGTATCAGCAAGTTTTGAATGTGCTCCGTGAGGATGAGCTATCAAAGCTATGCTACAATGGGAGTCCCAATGAGCCTTTGAAGAGGAGACTTTCTCTTGATAAGGCTGCAAGGCAGATTAGACAGATATTTGGTTTAATATTTTGGGTGGGTTTCCGAATTTATTGTTCATTAATTTTGGCATTCCTTGATTAATGTGTTTAGTAATCCATGCATGGGAAAAATTGTAATGAATCTCACAGAACAGGCCTTCTTAAACTTTTTCAACTAGCAACCCCTTTTTGAGTAAATGTTATTATACTCTTTAAATGATTTTTTAAAAATATTTTCTCCTTATAATTATTGAATTAGAATGCATAGTTATGAAAATCTTCATGATCTAAATATTATTATTTTACATAACCTGACTTGGAGTTGCTACCAACAGTTTAAGAATCCCTGTTGTAAAATTTATTACAATGTGCATAGCTTTTTTTTAATAAAAAATATGTATATGATTCTCGTTTCTATTCAATTTACATATTATCATGCTAATGAGTTCTAAAAATGTAATCAATTTGATAGTGATTGTGGAAGATAATAGAGGTTGGTTTTAAATAATATGTTGAAACACTTAGCATGTGATTGTTTGCATTTGCTATCTGTGAACTGATGTTGCTGGTGACTTATCTTGGAATATATCTCATAACACATCTTTTAGGTTTAATTTGATTTCTTATCATTATTTTTTCAAAATTTTTTTAATTTTCTCCTGCATGTCTGGTATGATGCTCTAGCAAGCTTATGGACAAAACTGTGTTAGTTTAAATTGTGTATATAAACTAATTTTATCAATCTACTACTGTCTGTATCTGTCTACATGCGAAGACAAATTTTTGAAAAAACTGTTCAATTTTCATTTTTAGTTTATTTTTTTAGGTCATTGCAATTCAAAACAATGAATAATACCATTTAAAAAGTTTTATGTAATTTGCAACTCAGTCAAATGGGGAAATTTTGGTAAAAAACTGTGAAAATTGGTGTAAAATGCAAAACATCCTAACAAGAATTATAATCTAAATTTTAAATTCTTTTTCTACAAAATATAATTACAGCTTTAGTGAAGGCAATGAACTAGGACCTAAGAAATATTTGCATTTATAAGAAAGTTATAGCAGTTCGAGTATTTCCTAACTGAAAATTTATCAAAATTCTTATGCATAAACAACATTAAGAAGCTCTAAATAAAAAACTATTCATCTCAGAACTATAATCCTAGTTCATTGCCTTTAGGATAGTATAAATAACATACATACAAAATTTCATTAAAAAATATTCATAATATTTTGAGACATCATGTTTTGCGTATCAAAATTTTTACAAAATTAAAGTTCCTCAAAAAATGCATTTAAAGTTTTTAATTGTGTTTTATAAAAAATATCTCTCTATATATTTTTTTAGTGTTTAGCCACATTTGTATGATACACCTTCTTTGTTAACAATTTTATCTGTTTTCTTCTTTTTAATAGCTCTTAATTTTTTCCTGGCAACTTTTGTTGTACTTAATGACTGCCTTTTTGACGTGGTGATTCTTTCTTTATCGAGAGAAAGGAAGTGTCTCAGGGTATAATCCCCAGGAGTTATTCCCAGTTCAAAAAAAAAAAAAAAAAAAAAAAATCCCAAGAGACCATAAAATCCATCATTAAAAATTATTGCAGTTATTGATGCTCCCAAACGTAAAGTCTGTAGCTCCACAAATGTGTTTTTGGGAATTATTGTCCACAAACGATTATTAAAGCTTACATTGGCATTTTGAGTCTTACTGTGTAAGCATTTTTTCAATAAGTTTTGATCGCATAGCTGCATGTATGTTGGTTTAATGATTTTAATAATGTTCTTTGGAAGACCTGCATTTGTTTCTTTGAATTTTTTTCCACAGGAAATTGTACGTTTATATTTACACCAACTGTCCTTTCCTGTTGGGCACTGTCCATGCATGGGATGTTTATTACTAGAACATGTGTAAGCAAATGCAGCAATGGTTGCACTCTGCATTTGCAATAAATCCCCTGCATTAGCTCTAATTGCTATCCCATAGTAATTTTGCAACTTATTTATGAAGGAGTCTGTTAATTTCCTTTTGCCACCAAGAGATTTATTCGATGATTTTAATTTTCTCAAATGAGTGCCTACTCGCTTCTGAATATGGCCAATGCATTCCAATTTTGAAACAGAATCTTTCCCATAAATGTCTTTAACTGTATCATAGCCCTTAGAGTCACCATCTCCATAGTATTGTGAATAAATGAGTTTACGACAACTCTTGGAAGGCTCAAATATTCTGTAAGCACCAAGCACTTCCATACTTCCAGATGAACCCTTATGATTTGCACACTGATGTTTTGATGCACATGATAAATTCAACTTTTTCGTGTGACACCATTGGCAAAACTGGGACATCACTTCAATATCCAGCACTTTACCACATGTCACAGAGATTGCACTCACTACTCCATTCAGTGATGAAAACCCTCTCCTTTGCCATGTTCCATCAACTGATACACCACATTAAGTAATAGCTACAGGGTTTTTATTTTCTTTTATCTCAGTAGTAGCAATATTCATTGAATTTTCTGCAACAGAACGAGCAGCTAGAAGAAGCTTCAGTTCCTGCATTCTGAATGCTTGTTTGGAAAGAAAAGATGAAAAATTGAGGGTAGCAAAAAATTTCTTGCCAGCCGTATAACCCTTTCCAATGATTCTAAGTGCACACACAAGCCAACTGTTTATTTCTTTGCGTGTGTTTTGCTTTTTAGATGAAGAAAAACCTTTGTAAAAGGAGCAATTCTTGCATTTGAGGCAGAAATTCGAACACAATCCAAAGGTAGAATCGGCTATCAAACACAAGTTGCTTTTGAAGCATAAAGGACAACATAAAAGAGTAAAAACACTTATTAATACCTTGATATCCATAATTCGAAATCCAGAAAGGTTATTCGTTTTCAAATCAGGAACATTATCTTCACATAACTGCGAATGCAGCAGTTTCTTTTCGCTGCAAGTCTTTTGTTTTGAATCTGATGCACCAACAGAGGCTGCAGCTTGCATGGAAGAAGAATGCCTAGTCCCATGAAACTTTCGTTTCTTACTTCTGTTAATGCTTTTTCCACCCATTTAAAACACTTTTTAAACAAAAAGCAATAAATATTCAAGTCAAACTAAGCTGTATTCACTCGAAAAAGCAAAGTAAATAAACATATAACACAAGGCGAGCACATGTTTTCAAACGTAAACAATGTTCGAGAAGCAGCTGTTGCCAATCTTTTCAGTATATAAAGAGCTGAAAATTAATTCAAATTTAGGTGGCTTGCAAATAGTTTTGTATAAATTTAAAAAATTAATTAATTTAGGGTTTTAGGAGCGTATATTTGATGAAACGACGAAAAACATTCAACTTCAGGTTTCGTTTTCGACTCGTTTGAATTACATAAATCTTCATATCTCCATTTCTATCAATCGTAGGAGAAAAATAAACACAGATTTAGGAAGCTAAATAAATGTACTTTAAAGTAAAAAAAAATGTGAATTTTGACCAAAAGTGGCCTTTTAGACGTAGACAAAGTTTTCATGACAATCCAGAATTTGTAATATGTCGCAGGTATTGAAAAATTCATTTTAACTTTTTATATCTATTTATTTTGTTGTAAAAAGTTTTAAATGATTGTTCAGTTTTAAATAAACTGCAAAAAATTTTATATGGTTCTTTTGTAGCAATTTTTCTCTGCATATGCAATATATTATGGAAGCTATTAATTCAATTTAAAATCTTTCATTATATGTGAAAGTAGAATTATATGTATCATGCACTTTTTCCCACTGCAATAGCATAATTTGTGAAATGAAATCCATTATATGCTTTTTCCTATTTATTGTTAATTTTTCTGATATTTTATAGGATATGAAAGAAATTTCATGGATTCATAGAACTATAGTTAATTACTGTGATATTTCAACAGTTTCATCATACATTGATGTGTTGCAAACTTTGAAAGTGAAGGTAAACAATTTCCTTAATTTTATTAAATTTTAAATTAAATATATATATATAATTAACAATTCATTTATTTCAGATACCCACTCTGATTGAAAGAGTGCTCCAGTCATATGCAGGGACACCGATTGGAGATGCTATAATTCAATTAATAAAAAAGCCATGGGACCCTATTCAACCTGTTTTGAACCAAAATAAGCCTGTTAGTTTTCTTTAAGTTTTAAACATTTTAACATATGAGTTCTAACAATTTTAACTTATATTTGATAATAATTATTAAAGCTTTATAAATAATCTAATAATTTAATCATCTATTGATGCTATTAATAGATGTGAAATTGTATTCTTTTCGTATACTTCATATTTTGAAAATAATTTTTTTCTTATAGATTTTTATATATATAGATTTCTATAGATGTCTGTTGAATTATTAATTTCTGATATGCATTTTATGTATATTTTGCCAAAGATATGTAATTTGTCCCTAAATCCTCTAATGTGGTTAATCCCATTTATATGTTTTTTTTTTTTTTTTTTTTGAATTTTTAATTGAGGCAGATTTATTGTTTGGCTTTTGTTGAGCGAGGGCCAATTTCACCTAATTCTTGTTTTCAAATTTTCACCAATGAAATGGTTTATATGTTTTGAATTTCTTCAATTTAGCATACTTACAGATTATTTTGTTAAAATAATCATTATAAATCAAGATGTGTGAAGCAAGAAATCAAGACCTGTGTAGTGTTTTATTTGAAATTTATGAATAACTTTAAATCCTTTTTGTATTGGAAATTTAAATTGCTGAAATAAAATGAGAATTGTAGAGAACTTTCAGTTATGAATATCATCTTTTGATATACTTCAGATTTTGTATGTGTATTTTTTGATTAATTAGCTACAAAATAATAAGCTAAATAGTTTAAAATCTTGAATATCTATCATCTAAGCAGTTTTGTAAAGCATGTGTGTGTGTGTGTTAAGCAATGCAATACTTTAAAGAAACAAGGAAAAAATTGAGATATTATATTAATGCTTCGTAATACTGTATCTCTTTTAATTCAGCAGATCATCATCATATTTCCTTTTATTGACATGAATTGGTATGTTTTAAAGTTGACAAATTTTTGAATCAATCATTATATATATATATACAAATGATCTTAACTTTCATTTTGCTTTATTTCAATAATAAACATACTAGTGAAGCTATTTCTTATGTTCTTTTATGTTTTCAGAAAAGGCTTCCAGGGAATCCTATCATATTAATATGTCCCAGTGCCCCAAATCAGAATGTGATGAATACTCATTCTCCTAGATTGCGATTTTGGCATAATAACCTATGTTCAATGTGTAAGGTTTTGAATGTTCCTATGTACTCGGAAGAGAGAAAAGACACTTCCACCATAGAAGAATGCCTAGACCAAATTATATTGAGCATAAGGAACAAAGTGACTGAAGTAATGAAAACATTTTCTTGAACTTATTCAACTGAAAATTTTATTTAAATAAATGAATAATTTAAATTGACTTCATCAGCTGTTCATTTATACTGTTATCTTGAGATAAAGAATTCATGAAATATTTAAATAGAATAAAAAAATGTTTATATTGAATATGATGGAGCTGTAAGCTGTATATATTGTTTAATTTATTTAAATAACATTAAATATGAAAATTAATAAATATTTTTACGGCCTTTTTGATTGATATTGTCATAATTGCAAGCTGTCACTAGTTTGGTTCTTAGTGATTTGCAACTTGGCTTTCGCTATTTGAAAATTACCAAATATACTTGAAAATGCAATTATTTTGACATCTTATGAATAATGAGGCATAGTAATCTTTTAAACAATAATTTAAAAATTTTCTAGTAAACCCATTTTTTTTGGTGTAATCTGAAAATCTTTCATGCTCTGAGGCATATATTAAAAAATGTTTTTTTTTTCCCTCTTTTATCAGGGTCAAATCAAATTTCATTGCACTTAATCTTTAACAATGGGGATGGGAGAACTCTTTGAAATGAGACATCTTTATTATAGAGAATGTAAATTATATATATTTCAAATAAGATTATTTTTAAATGGATCTGCTACTTTCAGAGTTTCAATAAGATCATTTCAGGACTATTTTATTAAGCAGAATGTGTAGTCTTTTCAATATTACCAAGTTAATGTATCTTGGGATATAGAAAAATTTTATGAAGTTATAATAATATTTTTTTAAATCAATTAATTTCTAATGTGATGACATTCTTTAGATTTTTTCCCCCTCTCAAGACTTTATCTAGTATGTAAGAATAAGTTCAAATTAATTATAATTTAAAAAAAAAGAATTTTTTAAGAGAACTTTTTTTATTATTATTATTATTAGAATAACTTACTATATACTTAGACTATACTTACCATTAGTTGCAACAAAAATAATTTCCTGCTTCACCTTTATATTATATATAAAACCATATAATTTTGGAATAACATCAGAAGAAACTTGGCCTTTCATATTTTAAAAATAATTTAGTTCAGATTTACTTTTAATTTACAGAATAGGATGTTTTCAATTAGACAGGAAAAGTTTTTGAACTCTGTTCCCAATCCATGAAAAATATGCGAAATTCCCAATTCATTTTTCTATGTGCTGCAAGCATCTACATTTCATGTAAAAACATCTACTTGAAGTAGATGCTAAAACCTCCTTGAGCTCTAGTATGTTGAAAATATTTTTCAACTTTTATTGCACTTTTTTTTTAGATATGAAACACATTCTAGAAAAATTTCTATATTTTCTTAATGGTATATTAACTTATTTGCTTGGAAAATTTTACCTTCATTATGCAATAATCTTAATATTTAAAGTAAGAACATTTTATTTTTTCAGTTGAAAAACCATTATCCTAACAGGCCTTTAATATTACTGGGGTGGACAATTGGTGCTCTGATTGCTTGTCATGTAAGTTTATCATTTTATAAATTTTCGTAGATAATTTGTTGTTAAATTTTAACTGAATCTATACAGATCATTGCTTACATGTTCTAAACCTCCTAAAAACAACATTTTAAGAGTTAACGTCTTCGAATATGAAATTTTTAATTTTCTTCTTATTGTATAAAATATATACATCTATATATTTAATCTAGATCAATAATTTTCTAATACTGAAATTATTTTATAAATGAATTTATTGATTCTTTAAAATAAATTTCTTATTTATATTTGATGATTAATTTGGATTGATTTTGGCAAATGCTGAATTTTATTCTAAATAATAAAATATTCTAATGCAATTATTTGATAAACAAAACCTTTGTAATACTGAATGCAAATTGTGCAAATAATCCATTTCATTTTAATTATGATAGCATGATTCTTGCCATAAATTCTGTATCATTTCATTTTTTTAGTATATTTTACTCCCATAACATCATAGTGACTGTTTAAAAGCAGTTTATCAGTTAAAAAAATCATCTTGTACCTGGAGAAAAGAAATTAGACAACATTAATAATATATGGTTTTGTTATAGAATTTCAACTTAATTTTTATTAATGTATTTTTACTTAAATTTATTTTGTTTCTGGTGCTTTTAACTCCCTAAAAACCTTTTCCTCTTTTTTTTTTTTTTTTTGTCATGAAAGCATAAATGTATTGTTATAAGAAGTTATATATGAGTTTCAATTTTTCATGTCTTTAGATTGCTCTTCAAGAACCAGTTGATGGGATTATTTGCATAGGTTTTCCTCTTACTGGTGTAAATGGATCAAGAGGTGTAAGAATACTTTTATTAATTTATATTATTGAACACATTTAATGAAGTAAATAACATGAAGAAAGCCACTGACAAATTTCTTTTCAGTTACCTAAGTATTGTTTGTTTTAAGGTATTTTAAATCTTGATTTATTTCTTTTTTTAGTGTGGGTGGATTAAATTTCAAAACGAGAGTTCTGTTGAAGAAATAAGCCAGCACTTTTTTACAATTTAAATTAATGGAAATGAAAGATATATGGTTTATTTAGAACAGTTGTGGGATTGTGTATTTTAAACGTATTGACTATTGATTCAAGAATAACTTTAGGTGTTATAAATTAAGAAGAGGATGTAACATTTTCTGTCAAAATTAGAAAACATCCAAATTATTCTTACAGAGGTAATATAATAGCAGAACTAAATTCATATGTTGTCAGCTGGACTAAGTAGCATATTTAGACTTTAAAAAGAAATTTTTAAATTTATTTGGGTGAAAAAAAGTTTAAAAAAATTTATGTTATGTGTGAATTATAGGTGACTGATTTTTAAAATTTTATTTTATAATATTGCTATTGTAATTGATAATTTTTTTTTAATTATTACTGAACTTTTTAAAGCTTTGTTTTTATTAATTATTATCATCAATATATAATTATTGTTGTATACTATATGAAAGAAATTTCTTTTCTTGAATATGGAAAAATATAATATTGCTTCTGTATTGGTGCACATCAACACTAAACAATTAAATATTTTGCAGGATTTAAATGATCCATTGTTGGAAAACAAAGTTCCGACATTGTTTATTGTAGGCCAGAATGCTCGAATGTGTTCAACTGATGATGTTGAAGACTTCAGATCCCGAATGAGAGCTGAAACTGGGTTAGTTATTGTTGGAGGTTGTGATGATTTGCTAAGGATGTGTCCTTCAAAAATGAAGCTTGAAAATGCTACTCAAGCAATAGTTGATCGCTGTCTTATAGTAAGTTTCATTTAAGTAATATTTTAAAACTTACTTATTGTTGAACTAAACTTTACTAATAATTATCAAAGAAAAAGTTAAATTCTACATTGATACTTTTTCCTTTACTGAATCTTAGCAGGAGGGAGAAATTCCTCCCTAATGATTGTCAGACCTTAGGTATGATATTCTTAGTGATAAATTTTGGTGCAAAAGCAGATTAACAACTTGATAAAGACTCCTTAAATAGAAAAATACTTGAACTGATGTTGTGACACTAGCCTAAAAACAGACAGTTGCAGTTCAAAGCCCTATTCCATTAAAAAAAAATATGTGGTTCTGATGAATTTTGAATCTAACATTAAGGGTGAAACATCCTTCTGTAATTATGGTTTGAAAATTTGGAAAAAAAGATGATGTTCTGGCCAAAATTATGAGATCTCTCTCAAAACAGCCCTCATTCTACTTTAACATGGAGTGATAATGTAATTAAGTGAAATCATTCTTGTTTCATACAAGTTCAACATTGTTTTAAATATTAGAAAAGGGAATGGATATTGTTATCAATTCTAAAAGTGTTTGAGTGCCAAAGTTTGTATTTGATTTTGTTAAGTAGAGGAAATGTAAAATACATTACTAAATAAACTCTTAAAATAAATACACATTTATATTATTTTAAAACTTAATTTAACTGTAAGGTTTTTTTTTTTTTTTTTTTTTTTTTTTTTTTTTTTTTGCTTTATTGTTGTTATTATTAGAAGCTAAATTTGAATTTTGACTTCATTCTATTCTGAACTGTTTACAAATTACCTTGAATATATGCAAAAATAACGCATTTCTACAGGAACATGGATTTCACCATTTTCTGAGTTTAATTTTACATTCTTTAGATTGAGTAATTTTTCTTATGTGTTATAATTCTACAATTTTTTTTAATAACTCATTTTATTGTATAAATTTATTCATTTAATTGTTATATTATGTACACGCATTTTACTTCTCAGGGTTTATGTTTAATACAATCCATTATTTTATGAAATTCAGCTTTTTTGTTCCAAGTCTTTGTCAATTCTGTATATGGTTATTAAATTTAGCCCTTATATCATTTCTAAATTAAACAAAAAGATTATTTCTGTGCCCTTTTCAGTTTATAAAAAAAAAAATTCAACATTAAAGAGATTTTTAAAAAAGAAAATAGAATCTATAAATGTTATTTCAAATACAACATTTATAGATGTTGTATTTGAAATAGACCAGATGGTTGTGTTAGATAACTGAAAGTTTATTTTTTTTAAATGTATTTTAATATTAAGACTTATATTTATTATATAAAATAAAAGAATTTTATATAATAAATATAAAATTTATAATAAAAATTTGATGATAACAATTTGTAATAAATATTACAAAATTAGATGTAGCCATCTAGATGGACTGTTATCATTTTGATACTCTCTGAGATCTGATTAGATGTTTCTTGACTTTGGCTTACTCTCCAATGTGTAATTATCTCTTACTAATCTTTATTTCCTTGATTTGACTAAAATTTGATAGAAATAAATAACCATCCACTTATGGGGAATTGTAAAATTAAAAATATATATTCAAAGGAAATATTAATATTAGCTTCCAGCTGGATCGTGAAATAAGAAAGTAATGAATCAGCATGAATATAAAATAATAAAAGTTGCAGATTTCAGACCTTTGCTACAATCCAGCATTAAAACCTGTAAATAAAATATAAAGTTTACAATCCAATAATTAATTTTCATTTCATTAATGAAAATTAGTTATAGATGTTCCCACAAGTTTTATGGGAACATCAGTAAATCTGTGAGTTTAAATATCTATATAAAATGCTGAGATGCATGTCATACAAATCATTTTTATTATTCATTGTTGAATGGTAAATGTAAGGCAGTTTTACAAGCTGTTGTACTAATGTTTCAAATTGCTGCATTGAACATCTTTACAACTGTATATAATTAATATGGCTGCAAAGTCTTATTAAAAACCAACTGATCATTTGCAAAACAGATTGTAAATTGATGTAGATTGTCAATCATTAACTATTCATCAAACATTTAAACTATCTGTTAATAAAATCTCCTGTAATTTCCTAATTGCAAAATTGAAAATTTTTTATTAGAAAGATATTTTTGTAGTTACATATCATAGATTTTTTTTTCTACTTTCTCATAAGCATATATAAATTATAGAAATCAAAATCATCAAAAAAAATCGAGTACGAGATTTTTTCATATTTTAGACTTCCTTGAGTTCGAAAAACTTATTGTTGGAAGATATCTATCTGTGACAAAGATAATTAAAAAATGCTTTGATGGATGAAATGTAGTACATGATCTTTAGACCAAATTTGTAGATTTTATCAGATTTTGAGAAAACTGTTCAGAGGAAAGAAGTCTGTTTGATTATTTATATAAGTTGTGTTAATTACAAAATGAGGAGAGATGGATGGATAAAATTTGACACACAGATTTAACATCTATAGTGTAGATACTTGAGCCAAAGCCAACTACAGGTTGACTGGTCTATTGAACATTTCAGAAATATGGAGATGTCATTATTCAAAAAAGTAAAGACATAAATGTATCAAATTTGATATGTGGTTTTGTCGTTATAAATGTAATTCTGTGTCAATTTTTTTTTGTTTTAATCAATTGAGAAAAACACTTCTGAAACATAAATTCGATTTTCATATGCTATCAACCAATAACCAGGGATTAATCGTCAAAGATCACGTGGTAGTAATACTTCTCTGATGCTTTGCTGAAAATTATGGGAAAATTATATTAATAAAAGCCTATTCTAATACAAATGATATGTGTGATTATTTATAGAATAATTTTGCAAATAATAGTATAATTTATAAAAATTATTTTTATTCCTGAATTTTATTTTATTCTTAAATTATTATATCTGTATTTACATTTCAGGATGAAATTGCTGATTTTTTGATGACCGTTGTTATTAAAGTACCTTCTGCAAATGCTTTAGCTAATGCTAAAGCTTGCACTCCAATTAAAGAAGAATCTGAAGTGCCTGCGGAAACTTGGAAGCCCGAAGAAGAAGGGAAGCGGAGACGAAGAAAACCGAGAGAATATTCACCAGAGCTCTCTCCAGTTCGAAAACGTGCCAGACATCACATTCAAAGACAGGTTTGCTTGGACTTAATAACACATCAAATATTGTCATTTGAATAAGTTATTCAACAGTCAGTTTGATTTATATTTATCATGTTATTTATTTAAAGTTTTAATAAAGGCTATTTGTTTTTTCATTGTTATCTTTTCTAATAGTGCTTTTTATTTAATTTTTGTACTTTCTGTTGTTGTTTTTAAAATTTTTAAATTAGCAATGTGCTGAAACTATTATACATTCTTTATATAAAAAAAATGTTAACTTCAACTGCATACTTATGCCAAATAGGCTAACTGTGTAGAATATATATCATTTGGTATAATCTAGACCTCATAATTAAATATTTTGATAGATTCTTAAAAAACCAAATATTTAAACTTTCTTTTGTGCTTGCTTGAAACAATATATTTTCTGAGATAATTTTCAGATTCATGTTGTGATATTTAAATTATTCTTCAATTTCAACGACAATCATTAAAAACTGTATGGTTCACATTATTAAAATGCAGCTGTAAGAAATACTTTTATAGAATTATCTTCTTGGCTAATCTGAAGTTTGGGTTTCTAAAGAAGACTTATGAATTAGCTTTTATTGGAATAATATCATAAGTAGGATGAATTATTTTGCTTTTAACTGTGTTTAAAACTCTTAAAACATTTTTTTGTATTGAATTAGTTTCTCCCTCATAGAAATTAATTTTTTTTAAATATGATCACTTTACTTAGTAAAATCATTTCTAAATAAATCATTATCATGAACACTTACTTCAAAGAAGTATAAATTGCTGTGAAATATTCATTTCAAACAAAATCGACTTCTTTATCATTAAGCAGATTTTTTAAAGTGATATTCAGAAACTTTCGAATAATTGTATTTACTTTCAGTAAATGTGAAATGTCTTTATGAGGAATCATATATGACATATTTGATAAAGACAGTTCTTCATAATGAAGTTGATTGATCAACTGTACTTAAAGTTAATTTGTCCTAACTTTTTTCCTCCCCCCCCCCCCCCTGAATACATAAAATTGCTTGATGATTGCATTAAAACCTAAATTAATATGCCATCTTTTCATATTTTCAATACAAAACATTTAATTTTAAATTTATAATAAAATTTTGTACTGAATCATCCTTTGCAATTAGTAATAGGAATGTAAAGTTTTATTTTTACATATAGAGTAAGAAAGAATTTGAAGTCATGTGAATCTGTTAGATTAGCTAATTTTCAGTACTCCTGAATGACTGTGTACCAGCAATATTGATTACATTTTTCAATTATGACTTAATTACAAATTCTATGTGGAAGATTAGTTGTATCCTGCATCTGACTTACAATAATTTTTTTTTTTTTTTTTGACTTAAAGAAACCTACATATATATATATATTGATGGTTGATCTTTATAATTTCAACATTTGACATAGTTTGCAATATTCATCAACCAATTTCTAGAAGCTTTCAGTCTAATTTTAGGAACTGAAAAGTTGCAACAATTCATTATATATTGAGATTTTTTTTTTTTTTTTTGCTTGAATACTTTTATTTAAATTTTTAATTGGAGAAATATGTTTGCAACTTTATATATTTCTTATACATATAGGACAAATTTTTTGCCAATTTTCTTAAAATTGAATATAGAATGATAGAAATTGTAGTGTGTTTAAAACAGAGTATAAATATAAAGTAGTAGACCTTCTTATCATTTGCTACTTTTGCATTATTAAATGTTCTGAAATGTTAAAAGAAATTTAATCTTACATATGCTAAATTAGCATATTGAATTTATGCTGTGAAAATGTAATGAGTTGTTGATTTAAGTTGTAATTCCTGTGGAAAAAAAAAATATTTAAAAGAATCAAATTGTTTAAAATATGTTATATAAATATATATTTATTTAATTTTATATAAAATTAAAAATAATTTTGATAATAAAGTAATAGTGAACATGTTGAGGGGTATTAGAGCAAATGGATGTATTTCAATAATGCATTATTGATATAGTAAGAAAAATGGAATTAAGTGTAACATTAGCTTTATCATATACACTTCATTTTCTGTCCCCCCCCCCCACCTTTAATATGAACCAAGTGCTTTTTTGACTCTTTTATGTTAAAATATTAAAAAAAATTTGTAGAATACCCTATGTTGAAAAAAAAAAATACCTATTTAATATTGAGTTCTTACAAGGCTTCAGTTATTATTATTATTTTTTAAAGAAGCATATAAATTTTAAACTTATATGATAACAATTAACAGTGAAAGAATTTTTAATGAGTTTCAGAATTTAAATTTTGTATTTAAGCTAGAAATATTGACAAAATTTATTTTCTAGTCTTCCAGTTCAAAGGCCAGGCTATCCCCTTCCAGCTCAGAAACTTCTAGTTCAGGCTCACTTGTTAATGAGGCAACAGCTGTCTCTAAATCAGGTAAAATTATTATTTTATTATACAGTTTTATTTTCATCTCTAATTATGCCTAATTTAAATTTTAATTTCAGTATGTAAAACCTTTTTTTAAATAATTTTAGATACTACATACATAAAATATTATATTTTTACTTCTAAGCATTAAAACTGATGAACAGTTTGCCTAAAACACTAAAACTGTTCAATTTTTCTATAAAGTAAATTTAACCTATAATGAAAATATGTATGGTTGTGAAAATATTTGATGGTTGCAAATTTTTAAAATATTTATTTGTTTATTTTTTCTTTTTGTAAGATTTGCAATAAATGCTACTTTTAAAAAATTAGATATACTGAAAGAAAAGTGAAATATACAATTAAAAAAAAAGCAAAGCTTAGTAAAATATTTATTAACTTTATGTCTACAAAATCATTAACTGTAAATCTTTATTATTTTTTTTCCTCCTAAATTATTTTAAGTCTGTAACGAAATATTCAAAAGTATACTTATAAATATATTCATCACTTACAGCAAGCATGATTAACATGTTGATTGTCAATTCTGTTTTGAAGGAATCCATCAATCAGATGCCATCTTATTGTTAGTAGTCATCATGTTAAAATGGAAGACAAATTTCGTTGCCTCTAAAATAGTAGGTTTCAGAATCAGATTAAGACAATAACTACTGCAGATTCCTCTAATAAAAGAGTATCTACTGCCGAGATATTTGTTCCTCTAATAACAGACGTGTCTAAGCTATCTTTAAATGATTTAACAGCAACTCTGTTAACATTATTACTTTGAGTTCACAAGAATGTATTATTTGAAAATTCAGATCTAGGAGGTTTAGATTAGGATCAATAATTTTTTGTTTAAATATATTTTTGAATAAAATAAAGAACTTATAATTTATTTTGTAGAAATCTATCTCTCCTGGCGATAAATTTAGTTTCTTTAAATTGTTTAATCTCTACAAATGGGTATATTTAGATTGTATTTTTTTACATTTCAGTTAAGAAACATCCTGAGAAAAGAATTGGGAGACCCACTGCTGGAACCTGGCGTAAAAGAACTCCTTCAAAGTCTATGGAAACTCAGTCGCCTGAAATTTCTCCAAAGAAGATTCTTAGAATGGAGGAAATGTCTTCACCACCTAAAACTTCTATGCCAACTGAACCGAAATTACCTTTCTCCAAAAATATACTTCCAAAGAAAAATGATCCTGTTGATGTTGAAAAAGCTTTTGGAAAAGACAGTAGTTTCCTTCCCCGTCCTTTGACACCCCCTGAACCAGAAGATACTGTTTCTGCGGAAGAGACAGAAAAAGCATTGGCAGAATTGGAGGCTATGTCAAATGCAACACCTGATTCACAATTAAATAAGAATACAAGTGCAACTACTACAAGTTTATTGGGTGATATACTTAGTAGTGACAGGGCATTTTTACCTATATCAGATCTTGAGAGTGAAACAAAAAAATTGGATACTGCCCCAGCATCTCATATTGAAACTGTTCCAACAGCAGTGCCATCAACTGAAAATAAAACAACTGTATCTGTGTCTTTAGCTTTATCTCCTAGCTTACAAAGTATGCTTTCGCAAGGTAAGCAAATATCACCAGGCTCTTTACAAGCATTAAAGACAAGTGGCATTAGTTTACTTGCAAACAGTTCTGTAAATTCATCTAGTCCAAAGTCCACTATCATTACAGTACCGTCTGCTAGTGCGGCCACTATTTTGGTTTCAAGTCCTGCACTGAGATCCCAACCAGGCAAAATGATCCAGTTACTTGCTAAAAGTAATTCATCATTGACTGTCAAAAGTCCTGGAAGCTCTGGTAAAGAATCTTCCGAGCAGCAATCTTGTAATCTCTCTCTTCTTTCGGATGTAGCTGGCATGACTGAGCATATGAGCAATTCCTCTAAAATGGCCGATGTCTCCTCACAACCTGCAGCAACCTTAGTGAAGCTTGCTGCTTCAGATAACAAGGGACCTTTTCAAACTATGAAGTGCTTGAAAGTTATCAAGACTGTAAAACCGCCATCTCCTCCAACCAGGATTGAAACTGCTGAAGAACTGGTAGAGAAGCAGTTGGCAATCCAGTCTCTCAATAAGAGCATTGGCATAGAATCCCAAAGTAATCTTGTGAAAGAATCTGGTTATTCAATTTGCTATGCTAAAGCAGATGGATCTATTGTATCGCGTTCTGTTACAAGACCAAATTTTACTGGTTATGTGACTGTACCGCCTATACAAGGTCAAAATAGAGGAAGGGGTAGAGCTCGTTCTGTATTTAATAAGCAGATAAGATTTGGAAATATGTAACAGAGGATTTTAAATGGCATGTGTAGTCAGTTTGAAAATGGTTTTAATGCCTTTTTAATATAAATACTGCTTTAAATTTTTATTTATAACAATTCAGTACTTTTTCGTAGGCTAACATAAGGATCAGGTTATTTAATAATATGCAATATGATATTTCTAAAATCCTTCATTTTTTTAACTAGGGCAGTTTCATATATGTAGTCAGCATATATTTTAAGGGATTCGGTTATTTTTTGCTTGATTGGAAACAAACTTAGTTAGCTTTCAAAGTAATATTGAATTTTCTTTGCATTATATATACCGTAATTTCGCAGTATAGTCCGCAGACGCGATTTTATATTTAAAAAAATTCAAAAATCGTCAGATAATCCGCACCACCGGGTAGTCCGCGGACTATACGTCCGAAATTACGTTATTTTAATACGGCAATATTAATGTATTTTAGAAACAAAGAACTAAGTATAAATAGAAAAAAAGTACTTACTTACTAATATACCTTCAGAAATAAAACGCTAAATACAAATAAAAAACATTGCTTATTAATTAATCATATATTAATTAATCACACATTCTACTACATTAACGAAAACCTTCAAAGTCCGATTCACCGGTATCAGAACAAAACAGTTCTAATATATTTTCGGGAAGAGTGTCCGAAAGTTCATTTTCAGCATCACTATCTTCACTAACAATCCCGGCTTTTATGAATCCCGATCGGATGGTTGACACTTTAACACTTTTCCAGGATTTATCGATCCATTCGGCAACTTCAGTGTATGAAGCGCGTCTCATATTTCCTCCTTTTGTGAAAGTATGTAAACTTTCCGACATCCAGTTCTCCCAGCAAGCACGTACGTGGGACTTGAAACTTTTGTTCACGCTAATATCCAGAGGTTGCAGGATTTTTGTTAAACCTCCTGGAATAACGCTAAGTTCAGCACCGAAGTTGTTTTTTTTTTTTTTTTTTTTTTTTAGCTTCCGCCTTTACACTGTCTTTTATGTGTGCCCTCATGGAATCCATAATTAGTACTCCTTTGGAATTGAAAAAAGCACCTTCTCTTTTCTTCCAAGCCAAGAGAAACCAATCGAGCATAATGTCCTCGTTGCACCAATCCTTTTCATTGCACTGTATTACGACGCTTCGAGGAAAATTTTCCTTGGGAATTGTTTTTCTCTTAAAGATTAAGAGCGGCTTCAACTTTGTGCCGTCAGCACAGCAGGCGAGCATCACTGTGAAATGGGTCTTTTCTTGACCAGTTGTTGTTACTGATACTGTTTTCATTCCACAAGTATCGACGGTGCGATTCGGTGGGCAATCAAATGTTAATGGAACTTCGTCCATATTTATAATATTTTTCAGGGAATACTTCCCTTCTGCAATAACTTTCCTTGTAACCTGAAGGAAAGAAGCTTTTTTTTTTTTTTCATCTACGTCGTCCGGAACAGCCTGACACATTGTCGTTCTGCTGCGAATTCTCAAGTTTTTACGACGTATGAAGCGGTAAACCCAATTTATTTCTCCCTTGAAATCCGTTATCTGCATCTCGTCTGCCATGGACTTCGCTCGGAGACGGATTTTAACTGTTGAAATGGAGCGTCGGGCATTTCTTTGGTCGAGAACCCATCTCAGTAAATTTTCCTCTAAAGCTGGCCATTTTACTTTTCCGTGCCGATTGGATAGCTTTCTTCCCATGCTTTTTAACACATCCTTTTGTTTGCGCCAATTTCTCACCGCTTTCTCCTCCACTTCAAAATAACGGCCCGCTTCTCTATTTCCATCTTTTTCAGCTTTCTCAACTACTTTGAGTTTAAACTCAGCAGTAAAACTCCGGCGATGTTTCATCAACGTTATCGAAGATGAAAGACAAAATACGAAAACTAAATACTGTGCAACGTGCTATCCTCGTGATAAGTGGTAATGAAATGTGACCTTCGACCCCACTCACTCGGTGTTGCCAAACCACGCTATAAGTAAATGAATCACGCTTTCCTAAAAACCGAGCTGGACGCATCAACTACTTTCCCCCCTCTCGGCAGTTGCGCTAAAGCAGTGCGAAGGATACTGGGATACAAGACTCTGGTTGCGCTAAGTGAGTGCTCATATCCCGGCATCGCTTGATGCGCCAGCCTGGATTTTAGGAGCTCTACTTGCTACTACTCATTCGTTCTGCACTATGCTCTATGGTTTACTATCGATACGATACATACGAATGTTTTCTTGGAATCTCGCGCTTTTTTTATATTTGATCATCGGCAGTTCACGACAACGTGTTTTTTAAATTTCAACGATTTTAACCGTGAACAACCAGCGTATTATCCGCACTGGTTGATAGTCCGCAGCTTCAAAAATTCGTATTTTAAACACAGATAGTCCGCGGACTATACGCGCGAAATTGCGGTATATTATTCAAGCTCTTGTCTAAATTACATTTTGTAATGTTACTGCTAAAAAATAATTAGTAAACTCATTGATAATGTGTTCATTATTCTAATGACCAAAATGCTAGCTTGCTAAGTTGTAAGTTCGATCTCTGTTACAATTTATGCATCCCCCCCCTCTCATTCTCTTAAAATTGTAAAATATTTACTTAAATTGTAAAAACTCTTGTTTTAGGAAAGGTTGATTTAGCTGTAAATAAGCTAAAATATTTCTTGAATGAAATTAATTATCCCGAAGATAATTACTGATTTTCTGTCTTTATAAAGTACTGTTTGATTATTTTTTTTTTTTTTTTCGTCTGCTTATCATTGTCGCCCTATGCCAAACATAAATGCTTGTGTGAGATGTTGCTATTCTATTAGCTTTGTCAAGTATAGTCATCTAATGCTGTATGAAAATGTATGTTTTATACATCAACTTTGCGGCAAAAGATTATTATGCCCGATTTTTATTTATTTATGCTGTGTTTTCTTAATTAACAGTCTTCCTAGATATTAGTTAGTTATATTGATCTTCATGTGGTACAGAATATTATTTTTTCATTTAATGACATATTTTTAACCTTCCTTTGTTTTTGACTTTGGGATTGTATATATGTATATACAAAAACAAATAATACTTATAGTTTTTAAAATTTAAATACTAATTGGTGGTATTTAGTGCTTCCGTTATGAAAATATTAAGCTCAAACAAAATATTAACAAATCTGTAAAATCTTTTGTTAATAAATATTTTTTATTAAAAAATAAAAACAAAGTTTTTAGATTATAAACCTCTTGTAAAATATATATTCCTTTGTGATAATGGCTATAAAAGTTTCTGAAAGTGTTTTGGACACTGTAAATGACATACCTGTCTAATGCTTTCAATAAAAACTTTTTTTATATATATTTTGTTTTCTTAGTTTACTATTCAATTAAATTCTGTATCTAAATCTTAGAACTCAGAATATGATAACGTTTTCACTATTCAGTAAGAAAAAAAGTGCCTTTTAATCAGTTATTGGTTATGAACTTTTTCTCATTAGGTGATAAAGATACCATATTTGCAGAAATTTTAGCTTTGATCAAGAGCTGATGCACCTGCTGTAGCGGTAAATGGTTCAGACTTTGAATTTTTTTTTAATTAACTAATTTATCTCTGCTTTAATCATTTGAATGGTAATTGTTTTTCTTATTTTGTTCAATCAGTCAATGTGAAACAATTAATTGTTAATATTGGAACGCATGAATAGTAGCAATAAGTGTTGAAGGAAAATGATCAATGTTATCTTCCAGTTACTTTACACTTTCAACGCTACCGACGAGATATCTCGTCTTTCAGATACTTCCAATTATAGGTTTCTGTGGGCTAAAATTTGTCTCTTATGCCAGTTTAGATAGGAGAAAGTTCTTCTTATCTAAACTGACATAAGAGAAAAATTTTAGCCCACAGAAACCTATAATTAGATGTATCTGAAAGACGAGATATCTCGCCGGTAGCGTCAAAAGTGTTAGAAAAAGAGAAACACTTCTGTTTCTTCTTTAATATCTTGATTGCAAGACAATATTTGATATTATTTAACAGCTGTTAATTTAAAGATTATTGCACGGAAATAGGCTTTTATTTTTGTTGTGATATAAATGCAGTATATTAAAAAAAATGAAGAAGGAATGCTTTGAAATTTACCCAGCATATAATATATATTACTGATTTTGCAAGGAGAGTAACTAAATGTATGCAGATATTATATAGAAAAGTAAGAACTTCAATTTTATAATTAATATAGAAATAAAGATTATTCCAGAATTAGGAAATAGAGTATTGATCTGTACTTATAAAGTTTAAAAAATCAAGAATGAAAGAAATATTACTAATGCAAATAATCATGTTTTATTATTATACGATATTACTTTCAATATAATGTTTTCTTCCCTTTTTTTAAACAGAAATAATTATGTGGGGAAGAACTTTTCCTGTTAAAAATTTCTTTATGCTGAAAAAAATTGTGTTTTCTAAGCATAGGACTTGAGTGAAATATTCAAAACATTATTTAACTCCAAATCTTTTTATCAGCTTTAAAATATATTTTTCACTTAATATTTTCATGAAGGTGATATTTTAAAATCTGCTTTCATAAAAATTTTAAATTATGTTCAAATTCTCTACAGGAAAAGTTCTTTCATTATTATTATTAATTGATTACTGATTAAACTATATTAACTGATTAAAAATCAATTTGTTTTGCACTTGCCAAAAAACATAGTTCAATAATAGGTTTTTTTCTGAAGTAAAATTAATTAAAATATCTATTCCGTTCTAGTATCTTAAATTAGAAATCAAGCTTTAAATAAATTGCCAGTGGAACAGAAATTTTGAATGAAAAATCTTCAAGAGATTAAACCTTGGTATTTTAACGATACTCCTCATCCAACTCTTTCTGGACCCGAAAAACAAATTTTTGAAATTATATGTGATATGATGACTTAAAAACACTTTGAGCTAGATGGGCAATATTCTGCAGGTTCTCTTTACATTAAATTTATAGATTTCTGTCAAATTTTTAGTGAAATCCTTAAGCAGGAAGTTTGTCTAGAGCAAGTCAACTCGATAGCTATGAAATACAAAGGATTACATGTATAAAATTTAGTGCACAGTTTTGGCATCTAAAAATGTAGATTCGTATCAAAGTTTGAAGCCAATTCGCCAAATTGTCAAACGTTTCTGGATCTGTACGTTCTATGATAATAACACAAAAAAGAAACAATTTAAACAGATAAATTTTAGTTAGTGATCTTTTTACTAAAATTGCAGTTCTTTACCGAATTTAAATCAATAGGTCGAAAAGCATACTCGATTCCCCCCCCCCCTCTATTCTATGAATATATATAAATGTTTATGCTCTGAATCCTGAAAGCAAAATTCTAAGCACTCGTCCCATTTTCTGCCTTGTCTGAGATTTAGAATTTCAAGCAGGGGAGGGGGACCTTTATTAGAAAATAAATAAGAATTGGTTTTTAGCTGCTTAATTTTTCAAATGTGTTTTGTTGGTTGTAAAACAAAATATACCAATATTATATTTATTTACATTGCTTTCAAAACGTCAAAAATTTGTTTGTATTTCTTATTGATTGAAATGAGCGCAGCAACAGGAAAAATAGACAATTGTTAATATCCAAAAAGTAGAAAGAAAACGTTTGTATACAAAAGAATATTAGTCTGCCAGAATGAGAGGTACCACCCCCTCTACAAGGCAGCTGCGTTCGTAATTCCGCGGTATAGCGGAAGTAGGACCATCAGTGTTGTAACAGATGCTAAAACACAATACAACGAATAAATGTAAAAGCTTTGAAGCATTTCTTTGTTATGGAATATAGTCAAAGATTAATTCTTTTCCGTTACTTGCGATATATACAAATAAAAAAAAAAATAGGAACTGTGAACTTTTTATAATTTAAGACTACAGATTATGCTTTTCCTTTTCTTTGCAATGAATTAGATTTTAATATTTATTTCTTCATTTCATATTTTTGCTTCCTAATAATCATTAGTTTAAAATCGATAGTTACAGTTAAAAACATTTCTTGTTTTCTTTACTTAAAAAAAGAAATTTAAAAATTACTGAAGAGGGTTGTAGCTGGTATGTCTACTTTTTTGGAAGCATCATGTATAGAACTTGAGTTCTTCTTTTTGTTAAGAATTGTATTAGCATACAGAAAATTAAAGATTCAAATGGAATTTAGGAGCACATTATTGCTGAAGCTTCATTAGATTAATTTCATTCATATATAATATTACCGAATTGAGGAAAGGGTCGCGAAGTTCGTGAATACGAAGTTTCTACCTCTGGACTTAGAAAAGGAATAAAGTAGCAACCTGAAAATGATCATATACAATACGGCTTGTGCGTCGAATTTCAGAATTTTGTTATTTATATCTGGAATTAAGTTAATTCCAGATATAAGTTAATTTAATATAAAAGGAAGAAATTCACTTGGAACACACCTTCGGATTTTTAGAGTACTTCGAGTTCTTATATGGATTGAAATAACTAAACATCTAAAATATGAATCGTCATCTAAAAGGATTAATAGATTCAATGGTACAATCTTTGGAGATGCATAACGCGATTCTGAACTGTAGTCAGATAATTAGAATGGTTTAGTTATATTAATGCCACAGTTTAAAGCACCATAAAGACTATTTCAGAATGCATCTCATACTTTCGAATTGGTCAAACTTTGCAACTTTTTGCAGCATCAACTCCACTTACACGACGGTTTTTGGTTGAAGCGGGTTCAAACACGAAACCCTCCAAACCTAGACCATAAAACAAGGGCAGCGCAGCGCTAGATTGGCATTATCTTTTCAAACATCCACTCTACACTAAAGATAGGAAGTCTGAACCCAACGGGTTTAATTAACAGGACATAGTGGTTTATTACAATATTAAAAATTTCTCAACCAATGATTTCCGAGCTAAGCAAATAACGATTCAGATTCTTTTGAGTAATATTTTCATTTTCTGTAATTTGAATGGATTTATTAATTAAATAAAACGCATTATTCTAAAAAAGTGCGATTAATTTCAAATACATACACAGACTACATGTCTGTCATGTTTATCATTATTATAAATTAGAGTTTCCATATCTATTTGTATATTTTCCGTCACCTCACGTTCGTGAAGATGAAAGGCTGCGGTGGCAAAGCATAGGATCCTCAAGTTCGAAATCCATTTACACCGAAAAGCTGCAGGATTCGTGGTTCTAGCGAACGTTAAATATGACGTCGTAAAAATCTTCCAACGAAAACTGAAATGAATGGAGTACTTGATATTTTGAAATCTGGAGTGCAACATCATTAAACAACTTTTTGAGCTTTTGGAGAAAAATTTAGATATCCCTGAGGTAAGTATAGTTTCACATTTTTTTATGTGAAAAAAACAGTTGATGTAACCCAGTTTGGTAAATATTATTAAGATTCTTAAATCTCAAAATGATCGCATTAAAAGACAGCTATTGTAAAATGTTCTGTTTTTAAGGTTACACATAGATATTCGGTTGAAACAAATTAAATAGTATTTTTCGGATGCATCAAATTCCGTTTTATTTATATGTCAACGAGTTAAAAATGTTTTTTATTCACTTTATTTCAGATTTTTTTTTTTTATGCGAGAGATTTTAAAGTTAAACTATGCTGAAGATGACTGCAAATAAAATCATTTCTTATTCAATTTATCTTAATATTTGTTGGTTAAGAATTGCTGATAAAAAGATCAAATTAATATAAATAATAAAAATATATCTGATTTTTAAAATTTGGAAGAAAAAAAAGTTAAGGAACTTGAATTGTCTAAAGGCATCTGCTGAACTTAATCCTGCCTTCTATATGAAATGCAATTAAATATCTATAAAATAATCGAATTTTTTGTTAAATTTTTTTCTAACACACATCTGCCACTCTGTTTTATAATCGCAATTTATGTGAGGAGTTTTCTCACAATTGTTTCACCTAATTAAAGCCAAAGTCTCTTTTCTTTCATACCTTAAAAAACATTTATTTGACTTTAAAATCGGATATCAATCAAGGTCGAATTAAAACAAACGGCGAGCACCCTTTCCTTTCAAATAAGCCAGTAATATTTCATTCACTCCGGACTTACGATTCTGTGAGTGGGTAATTCGTCACGACCCGCATAAACCAATGTCCATCCTCAGTTAGTTCGAAGTCACGATTCTCGAAGTTCTCGGCGACCCAACAATAGATTTGTTTCTCGACTTCCGACACTTGAATTGGGGACAAGAGCGATTCGAACACGATGCGCTGCGCGATTAAAAGACAGGCATGTAGTTAGAACCTAATTGTATGTATATTCTTAGCCTTCTTTGCTTAAACGAAATGGACACGATGTGCTCTAAAATTCGCACATTTGGTGCGAAGTGCTGTTGTGCTGGCTTTGGGAGACGGAAATGGACTGGAACTGGTAAGTAAATATGTAGAGAAATTTTGCAGACGATTTCTTTTTACGATTCGTCGGTTTATTATCGAAAGTCGAAAGAAAAAAAAAATGGATCAATATGCTCTTGTTGTTTTAAAATGTCACCTCTTTAAATGAAAGTTTTGCAATCAATGGAGGTTTTTTTTGCATATGTGTTTGAGGCAATCGCCTCGTGCCTTGAGATCTAAGGGGGCCTCATAACCTAAATAAATTGAGACACCTTAAAGTGATTTTTGCGAAAATTTTAATTTTCTACATTGCAAGTAGCTTTATTCATTGAAAATTTTCATTCCTTACTTTTTTTTAAAAGAAAAGACAGAAAAAGAATGAAACGAACAAAATGATACGTAGGAGGAAATAAGCATTAAAAATTAAATTAATAAATAATTTCAAAAGAATGGTATTCGGAAACTCTTTAGGAAATAAAAATGATTAAAAAATTCGATTTTTGCATCAATGTCTTTTAAGCTAAACTAATCAGAAGAATTTTTATTAGTCTCTTATTTATTCAATGAAAGGAATAGTTAAAAGCAAGAAAAATATTTTAGTATTTTGATACCTCTCAATACTTGTTTCTATATTTGCAAAATCTTTCTTCCATTTTCTGATTTTTATTTCTTTTATTACCATTTCTAAAGGATCATTTTAATACTAATTTTATACACTTATGCCGCATCTAAGATTTAATCTATTTTCGCTATTTTTTTTTTTTTTTTTTTTTTTTTTAGCTTTTTAAATTCTATCATTGTTGCTCAAAAATGCCTTTTCCTTTTTTAATTTCATTTTCTTCATCAGAAAATATGTCAATGGACTGAATTTATGATACCAATACACTTTATGATGTATTTCTGTTTAAACATATTAGAAGAAAATGAATGACTCACTGTTAAACCATATAATTTATACTAGCCGCCTTTGGCGGCCAGCTTGTTCGCTCAGATTATTGATTTTTTTAGCTGTTTAATGATTAATACGTAATGAATTTTTAAAAAATTCATCTTAGTATTTCAGATTGATTCATTAGATGATTAATGCGGAATGAACTTTTAAAAAATTCATCTTAGTATTTCAGATTGATTCATTAGATGATTAATGCGGAATGAACTTTTAAAAAATTCATCTTGGTATTTTACATGACTGAAAAACGTAAAATCATTTTAATGCAAAGGAGAAAGATTAAGAAATTAATAATAGTATAAATTAAGAAATGAAAGTCCTACTATGGAGATATTAATTGACAAAAGCACGCGATTAAATATTTTAATGGATGAGTGTGAATTCCCTCATATAATACCATACACGGTGAAGCATAATCAAGAATGGTTTTTGCTCCACAAAACTCCACTAAATCAAATCGAATTCCATCATAATTTTTAAAAATATTGTGTATTAAATAAATTAAAAATATTAAAACATTGTACGGAAATTGAATGGATACCATTAAAAAAGTAATTCTTTAAATATTATGATAATACTATGATTATTTTTGTAAAAAGTGTTTTGGGATATATAAATATCAATATTCATAAGTAAATCGTAGCGACTACCCATCTGGCCACTGTTGAATCTATTTTCATGCTCTATTCAATTTTTTTGTTTGAAATTCATTTCTTGATTTCTTCTATATCTTCTTCCCTATGATTGAATGGATTTTTTGGTGATAGGCGAACCATTAACCGAACATTTGTAATCATATTTTGCATCTCAATTAATTAGCTAAGCAACGCATTGAATATAGAAACGTTAAAGAAACAATCTAAAATTCTTACGCTGGTTTGTTTACATTTAACTGTTGCCGTTCTACGATAAGTAATAAGAATGATTTCTGTTCCGCGTTAGTTACCATTATATATAAATGGAGATAGATTATGTAATCACTTTATTTTATACTATTAGTAGGTATCTATTAGTATTTGAGTGATTGGAAGACACAACAAACTTGGCCTTTTAATGGTTGTTTAACTTGTTTCTTTAATCGGGAGTTTGATTAATCGTAAATTAAATCTAAATTCCTAGCTATTATTTATTTTGTAATAAATTCTGAGAAAAGCAACTGCGATTCAAAATAGTGTCGAATTTCCAACCAGATAGCTATCTAAGGAAGATGGTTTGAGTGAGAGGGGTGTGGGAAGAACGATTTATAAATGCTGTTAACCTAATTATGTAATAAATTTGTAAAAAATACAAATACTACTAATTATAAACTATTTATTTTTTATAAAGTGTTTTTCGTTCCGGTTCCTATATACTTCATTATCTATGCTTTGTTATCACAATTTTTACAGGCACAAAGCGTCTGCTTAGATAAAATTGTGTACAGACATAAATGCCGCAAAGCCGTGATATATAAAAGCGTATATATTTCTAGAAATTTACTAAAATAATAAAAATTATTATAAAATAAACATTTACACATAAATGAAGTTATATATGAGTCGTAATCATTAAATAAATTGACCAATTAACACTTTCTAGGGCCGTGGGAAGTATGCTTCCCACCAAATTTATCAATCTTTGTATGAAATTATGTAGGTTGGCATCAGTTTTGACAATTTTTTTTTACAAAGACAGAAACTTAGATGCTTCAGTTCTTTATCTTACACAAAATGATGTGTCTTGATTTGTTACTTAATTATTAATTAACCAAATTAATTAATTTAAATTTATCTAATAAGCAAAATGAATCCCTTTTCTTATTCTAATTTCAAGCCTAAAAATATTTTAACATAATATGACTAGAAAAAAATGGCCCTTTAAAGGGTTAAGAAAAGAAGGGCCATATGTACAACGCCTAGAACCTAAATCCAAAATTTATGTAAAAATAATAGGGGTGGTTCAAAACAAAATTCATTTTACTGCTTAGTGTTTATTAGAATTTCCCTTCAAGGACGTCAATCACTATTTTAACCACAAAGTATGCTTGGTCATTATTGAGAGCTTCGAATTTCTAACACATAAATTATATATATAAAAAAATCAGCATCTTTTAATACATTGAGTGACATGACACCCATATTTAGCTGACAGCAAGTTGTTATTCAGTATAGAATTTAGTGAGACTAGCGCACGTTATGTTTAGTTCATATCTCCTTGTTTTATCCCATTGTTCACCGTGTGAATTCCCTGTGATTCAGCACCTAATATCTAATTAGATATTCTCTACTACAATTAAGAAATAGTGAAGAAGTAAGCATCTTATTAGATAGTGGCCCGAATTACAGGCAGGATTCATGGCAATCAATGAATCAACAAGTTATGTCAAGTTTCTAAGAAGTTCTGCACCGAGTATCATTACTTTCTCGTATGCATAAAGGAATGGAATGTAATCATCTACGAATTGTACTTCGAGATTTTATGTTTCAGATCATCCCCTGTTAGAAAAAAAAAAAATGTGAGTTCAAGGCTGTATTTCTAACAAATTATAAACCAAATTGCTTGTAATATCAGTGTATCATCTTTATTCAATATATATTGCTCTAATATTAGTATGCGCAATTTTTTGTTATTGAGATGATATTTTAAAATAAAAATAACACGTTAATTCGTTTGTCTTTCTTTTACTGGTCACTTTCAGCAGTATACCGATGAAATATCAGTTTCACATAAAGTAAAAATAATTATTATCCAGGTGCAGTCCAAATTCTGGATTTCTTACTCTCTGAATCGATAAATATAAATCTAATTCCCAAATTCCACTTTAGAAAAAAAAAATTCATTCAGAAATTAATTATATCGGCGATATTATAGCAGATAGTAGAGCATTGTCGAACATTTATAATGGGATTATGTATTATTAGTAAAAACCAATGGGAGTGGTTTCTACAAAACTTTCTCGCCTACTCTAAGGTACGGTAATAAAGTTGTTATCCAGAAAAACGATTTGCATGGCATTTACGTACAATAATTAGGAAATATTAACCTTTAGTTGGATGTAAGCATTTTTACTGAATCTATCTTGTGAACCTGGGTGAGCATTTTAGGCAATTAAACCCTGGCATGAGTAGCCGAAATGCCCACAGTATCTGAAAGTGTTAAATCAAATCTCAAAATTTGATAGGTGCCTGCACTATAAATGTTAAATATGTGTACCGAATTTTATCCATCTAGCTCTCTTCGTTTTGTAGTTATCGTGTAATTTAGATTCAAAGGGACGGACAGACAGATTTCCTCAGAATAGATTTTGCTCAAAATTTGATAGAAATCTACACATTTAGTGCAAAGACCGTATACCAAATTTCATCCGTTTAGATCAAAACGTTTTTGAGTTATCTTGATAGACGGACGAATAAATAGGCAGGCGTAGTAACAAAAATAGGGTTTTCGAATTCAGAGAGATCTAAAACGTGGAGATTCGTTAACATTTTCAAGTTCGAATTTTTTGATGACTGCAATATTTTCTCTATACTTCATATACGAGAGTAAAATTATTGAAATTTTTGGATAAGAATAATTCTCGTAAGACAGCATCGGTAAAATTGTTGAACAGAATTTATTGAATAGATGCACAACTTGTAGAAATTCTTTATATTCCATACGCAATTCTCTTACTAAAATTATTCATTACCTATTTATAAATAGAATTTTTGTTCTAATCTTTTAACAAAAGAATGACTTTCGAGAAAATTTATTATATTTGTACATTGTTTTTATTGATCAAGCTGAACTTTCAGTTCTTATGAATACGAATATTTTTAATTCGTAGAGAATAAAGCCTTTAAAAAAATTTACGCACTTTTGTTTCATTTGACTTCTTTTATCGATATAAAAATAAAATTTCTTATTCGATTTTTATTCATTTCCTGATGTGTTAGAAATGTTTTCTATTTGTACTTTTTTTTAAGACAATAAATTATTTTGATATTTTCAGGATTTAATTATCAATAATATATTAAATTTATTTTTGGTTCCTCACGATTGGCGTCATCTGTTAGTGAATTTGAGAACTTCATTTCAAGATTCCATGATTTACTATAATGAATTAAAATTGAAAGATGAAAATGTAGAAGATAATTGTAAAAATTACTATTTCTTGCTAATTATAAAATTAATAATAAAAATGTATTTTAAAAATCAGTTTTATTTAAAAATTGAATTTAGCTTGCTTAGAGGACATCGTGCTTTATGAATTGCAATGTTTCTATTTGCCTGTTGTGAACGGAAACAAATAATTTTGTGGACTCCTGTAGTGAAACCATAAATTCCTTTTTAGCAGATTTTTGAGAAGTTATATATATATATATTTGCCTTGTTAATGCTACTATTTCAAAATCTGAATACGCTCTCGTGCATAAATGTGTGTTAATATTCTTAATTATTTGGAATTATGTCAGATTTTTTTCCACTTTATTTTCAAGAATTTTCAAATGAAATAGAAATTACTTTTAAAAACTGGTGTTATTAATATAACATATGAGAAAATCGGAACTTAGCAAGTTCAATGTTTATATTAATTTCAAAAAATTTCTTTCGGAAACCGGAAGCTATTCTCAGTTTTAATTATTTTAATTTCAAAATTCAATTAAATTTAAACCTGATTGTTTGAATCCAAGAAATTGTCATTTTATATTTATATTAGCGCTTTAGGTTTTTTTCCTATTTATAATTAGAAAGGAGTTTCTATTCCCTTAGTGGCAATGATTGTTTCTTATATAGGTTACGTACATATAAAGAAATCTTTGGAATTCTATTTTAGTTTAATATTTTTTTACATACGTTTCTATTTATCATACTTTGACTGTAAATAAAATGCTACTATTTTTGCTTATCTTAAGTTAAAATGTTTTTGTTTCCTAAAGATTTATTTATGATTACAAACAAGTTAAGTTTTTAAAGTTTTTTTTTTTTTATATTATTATTTTAAGGTTTTTATTTACTTACATTAGGTTATTTTTTTTTTTTCGAATTGTAGACATAGACAATTATATGATTTTAGTAAAACTGCAGTAACTATACAATAATATGTTTATACTTACAAATAATAAATGACCCAACTGCCAATGACGACCAACTAATTCACCGGAAATTTTGGCTGTGTTAATTTTACTTAAAATTCTAATGCATAACTCGATGTTCACGATTCCCTCAACAAAATATTTTTTAGCACTTTTTGTGACAAATTTGGGCAGTGCCATTTTAATAGCCTTAAAATTGCTTCCATTTAACGTATTAACTTCCTAACGGATTCAAGCTCTATGACATCATAATACCATTAAAAACGCAGCTATTCTATTTTCATCTAGCATTTAGATGAAAATAGATAGCATTTTAAATAGCATCTAGATAGCATTTTATCTTGTGACTTTCTTATTCGTAATGCAAATTGTATAAGTAATAAATAGAATCATTCTTTCTTTCTTCCACCAATGGGAAAAATCATGGAATTAAATATTTGCCGAGCCAATGGAAACGATTTGTTTTCACTGTTCATTTGAAGCTCATTTCATTTCCACTTGAATTCCATTGCGAAAATGGAACGCATTATTGAAATTATGCAAAATTTAGTGAACAGATGAAAATTGCTGGCTCAGGTGTCGTTCTAGTCATCTGACTGTGTTTCAACATTACGAAGTCCATCCCAAAATAACCTTAGTGTTGCTTTAAACGGGACGTTAATATAGCTAAACTAAACTTGAAATATTCAATAAAAAATTATTATTACGTCGTAGTAAGTATTTATATTGCACTTGATAGTGAAATAGTGACAAAAAAAAAAGGAAAAGTAAGGTTTTAATTAGTACCAAATGATTTTAAACACTATTATTTGTTAATTCTAAGCTTAGACAAACCGTTTATGGCAACACTAATGAATAGTGCCGGCGTCCTAGCATAGGGGCAGCGCGTCTTCGCCGTGTTCTGGGCGTCCTGGGTTCGAGTCCCGGTACGAGCATGGTTGTTCTTCCTCCGTTCTATCTGTGAGATGTGTGAATGTGCCCCCCTGTAAAAAGGGGTTGTGCAAGCGAATGAGATGTGTGAGTAGCTAAGACGTACTCTTGGCCCTAGTTGGCGCTACTAAAACAAGAGACGCTCCCTTGGCTTAAAATCGCTGACTTCGTCAGCGAGCTTGTGCATGGCAAGTGCCATTATAAACAACAACAACTAATGAGTAGTAGCGCGATTTGCTTGCTTTATATGAGTAACGGAAATTTTTCTGTCTGCTAGCAATCATCTGCATATTTAAGCAATACACATGTTAATACTGCATTGTTTTTAAAATGGTACTGGGATTTCCAGTCATATCAGATAAAGAAAGACTAAGCGAAAATCTGCCAATTTGAAAAGAAAAGCTACTGTCGGCTAAACGTGAAAAATTGACTCAATATTTAGATATTATAGATATGAACAAAGCATGTTCACATCGCGGGGATTTGAGTTTTGAATCGGAAGTAGGCTGATCGGTAACTGTATAATGAATTGAAATTAAAAAAGAAAACCCTTCAAAGTGCACGTTCTCATCCTTTAAAGCTTATTTAGACCAAATTCTATATTCAAGGACCAGTAGTTTGCTCTGCTATGCTCCAACACTTATATAATGGCATCCTCTTTTATCAGTAGTAGAGATATATCAAACAACGAATGTAAAAGCTGTCTGAGTTAATTTTTATTTCACAATAGTTATGCTATTATGATGTTAATCAAAGAAGATGCGCCAATCCGATTTTGTAATTCGTTAACATATCTTGAAGAGTAAAAAAAAAAGGATTCATGTCACAGAGCTTTAAGTTTTTTTTTTTTTTTTGAAAGAAATGCAAGCAATGAAGGAGATGTTATTTATCTTTCGACTACGATACTTCAACTATAAAAAAATGCCATTATTTTGTCGATAAAGTTTATATATAAAGTGTACACTTTACAATGGTATAGTAGCCAATTGCTTCAGAAATGTCTATTTATAGTACTTGTATTTAAAATAATTAAATTTGAATTTTAAGAATTTTTCTCCAATTAGTTTTAATTGGATACTCAGTATATTACCTTAGTTAATAGATAATTCAAGACAACTTACTAATTGTTCTTATTTTTTTCAAATTATTTAAATTTTATGCTAAATATTTTCCGGGTTTATGTATTTTGAGACTAAAGCGTCTTGCAATTAGATTTTTTTTCTTAAAATAGTTTAGCCTTAATGTATTCTAAAATAAAGCGCTTTTGTTAACTAGAGGGAAAATCGTCTGACAATTAACTTCCTTAAGAGGAAATGAAACATAAGAATGTTTTTATGATGCATTGAAGCAAGTTTCCTTTCGTAGAACTTTTAATTGGTTTGTTTTAAAGAACAATTTGTCCAAGTTTGGAGAATAGTGATATATTTACCAAATAAAATTGATCGTTTATAATTCTTACTGAAAAGAATTACCTAATAAGAAAGAAATTCGATTATTTGTTTAAAAATACGACAGGATAATAACGAGCTGGAAATACGAACAATTACTAAATAAAAATATCGTTTGGCCTGAACATTCACAGACAAAAATAATTTCTATAGAACAAAATAAACGAATTTTGCGATAATACGTGATCGCTTTAGTGTTCGAAGGTAAAAATAATTCGCATTTTGTTCCATTGTTTCAACGGGTTCTATTTTCATATGAGGACGATAACCCTGAAAGATTTTCTTGTACAGTTAAGAAAAAGTGTTCAGGCTGCCTGAGCTCATAAAACTTTTTTAACTGGGTGAAATGGAAATAACATTCTCGCATCAGTTCCCTTCTCCATCTTGTTATCTGAAGCTAACTGAAATGAATCTTCACTGATGTGTGAAGCAGTAAAATGAGATTTATAAAGTAAGGGTTATGTAAGAAAGTGGAGTCATCCTGTCAGAGAAAAAGAAATTTCATTTCATTCGTGACATACATTTAGGGACTTGCGGTTTGAAATGTGCGAGTCTTTCGTACGCTAACATTGCAAAAGCATTTTTATTTAATAGTAAACGCGTTGCTGCCGAAGAAGAAATAATTTTGGAAATATCGTTTGAAATTTGAAATAGTTATCTTTTTTAAGTAGCAATGATAGAAAGAATATTTATTTCCTTGCGACAGTGAACAAATTCATTAAAACTGAATAATATATAAAGGTGAAGTATAAACAATATTTATTCTATTTTTTTTAAACTTTAGATATAATAATTGTACAATTCCTATAACCATCGCGCAAGTGCAAGCAATAATTTGGCAAAGTCTAATTGTAATTGGATGAATAGTACGGCATTGCATAAAATACGAACAAACGAAAATTCATTTTTATATATTAGATTTGCATTTTTTGTACAAAATAATTACAGACATATTATCCTTCTCTGGATGAAACTGAATATACATTTTACCTTCAATATCTTGCATGAATTGAACTTTTTTATTTTCAATTTCAAGATTTTGATATTTCTCTGATCTGAAAAATAAATGCTATAATTGAATATAAAAATTACATATAAATACTACATAAAAACTGTTATCCTGATGATTCATAATTTCATCAAAAAGGCAGCATATATCTGAAACCGAAAGTGGCATCTAATAAGATCATTAAAAGGGGAAACATTTAAACGGGTAATATGTAATTTACATGACGAAGACTATTCCTTTCAAAATTAAGAAATCTATGAACTAAATTTAATTTACAAAAAATAGTAGAAATAAAAATTAGAAGGATATGAAAGTTTTCAAATCTTTGTACGCAGTGGAGTAAATTTACTTGACGTCACAGGCCATCATCTACATGTCCCTATGCGCAATGAGCTTTAGAATTCAATAAGTGGAGCGCAGTTTATGTGTATCATGTGATCAATGATTCTGTATTTACCTGTGCAAAAGAAAAGTTTTTCTTAGTTGTTTTATCATTTTTGATATTTACAAACAATGAAAAAAAGAAAAATAATTGTAATTATTTTTTAAAAACGCAAAGAAGTTGGGTGGAGAAATTTTTAGAACCTTTTTAGTACTAAAAAAAGTTTTTGTTCTATATTAATAATAAAACCAAGAAAATAAAGATAAGATAATAACCAGAGGGAGTGGTCTCTATAAAACTTTCTCGCATGCACTCTAATAAATTTATTACGTCATAGAATGCCTTGCATGGCATTGGTACACAATAGTTGAAAAATATTAACTTTAAGAAAAACTTTTTTTACTGAATCTATTGCGTCACCCTTGGCAAGTTATTTGGCGATTAACTCCTGGTTAATAGTATCCAAAAATCGAATTTTAGACACGCTTTTCTCAACAGATGGAAACTAAAATTTGACAAAACTGCATTTGTAGTCATAAAATCCCATACCAAATTTGATATATTTGAGTCACTCCGTTTTTGAGTTAACGTATTTACATGTTTCTAAAGGTACAGATGGCCAGACAGTCAACCTTTTGTTAAATTTTGCTCAACTGCTTTTTTTTTTTTTTTTTTTTTTTCCTTAGTTGAATTTTGCTTTTGGAATCATCGCATTTTCTTGTCGCTCAGATTACAAGCTGACAGACAGCCAACTCTTAATTGCATTTGGTTCAAAATTTGTCAGGTGTCTTCGCTATAAATATTAAATCTGTGTACCGAATTTTATCTACATAGCTCTCTTCGTTTTATAGTTACGGTGTTAACTTATATTCGAACAGCCGGGCAGATGGGACTTCCTCTGAGTAGATTTTACTTAAAATTTGATATAAATCTACAAATTTGGTGTGAAGATCGTATACCAAATTTCAACCATCTAGCTCAAAGCGTTTTTATCTTTGTCACTAACAGATGGATATTTTCCAAAAATGTGTCGCATTTTTTTTTTTTTTTTAATTCGAGGAGGTCTAATACGTGAAGTTTCGTCAAAATCTAAAGTTCGAATTTTTGATTATTATTTTTACTTTCTCTATATTACTTATACGAGAAAGTAAAAATAATTATCTTCCTTTGAAATAATTATATTCCCATTAATTTCCATGAGTTCTAAAAACAATTCTTAAGCCTCATCTATTTCAAACATTATTCTGCAATTTTTTTAAATAATTCAAAGATATTTTTCCCCATAAATATTTTTATTATCAAACTTTATCAACTGGTACAAATTTGCAATGCAAACTACATACGTGCAGTTTACAATCGTAATCTCAAAATTTATAAAGCTTTTGCAGATTCCAGTTGCACAACATAATTGCATCAAATTATTCTTTAAAGCTTCAGTAAATTTTCCTGTCGATTTAAATTAAATTAGTGTTTTTGGTGCACGTAGGGGAGTAAATTTACCTGATGTTATAGTTCAACATCTACAGGCATTTTTTCGCAATGAGTTTAAGAATTCAATAAGTGGAACACATTTAATGTGTATTTTATGATCAAGGATTCAATTTTTACTTGTGCAAAAGAAAAGACTAGATACTAAAAATATAACGGCGAAACATAAACCTTATAATCATTTACAGATATCTCCATAGTAGAAACAAAAGAATATTTTAGAATTTCTTTTTTTATATATATTTTATAAAATCGTAATAAAATAGAAAAATGCTTTATGATACTTGAGTTATTTTTAATCCCTACTGATACAGAAAATCCCTTTATATTTGAAAATTCTTCCATGAAAAATAAACAATATATGCTTGACTTCCATTGTCAGTGTCTTTTTCTGGGATATTGTATAAAAAAGACAATTTTTAACCTCGGACTTGCCCTTAGTTTGACATTGATTCGAATGCAACTGCTGCAGCATTTTTAACATTTTTTTCCTGCAAAATACGTGAAGTTTCCGCTCCAAATTCTTAACTGGAGACTGAAACAACTGACTTACAACAAGAATGATACGGCAAATCATGTGTCAGAGTCGCCAAATTCTCACTAGAAGCATTGTCTCAACAAGCCAAAGACAGCGCCTCATGCTATCCATATAATTTATAGCCCATAACTCCTTTCTAAAGCATTCAAATGCATTCGCTCAATCGACGTTGGCAAGTATTTTATTGTTTTCTCACGCGCTTTCGATGCAGGTCTTCCCCTTTCTTTTATAAACCGAGTCAACTGAGAAATTGAAATCTTCTTGTTTTGTGTCTGTTTTCTTTTAATAATATTTTCTACGCAACAATCGCTGGGTCAGTGGGTTACTGAACTTGTCTATTTACAGCAGCGCCCCCTAACGGGCCGGCTCTTTTTTTTCCCACATGGAAGATGCAAAACGGCGATTCCTCTGATAAGAATGATCTGTTGGGAAAGCATTCTTTTTTCTTTCCTGGGCACGTTCTTTAACCCTATTGACACGCGAGTGCGCTCTTTTTTTCCCGTTCAGGAGATGCTCTTGGTTTGGAGAGTGGACTGAGCTTTGATTAACTTGAATGAGATACTCGAAGTAGTCAATGCATTCAATTGGAAATTTTTGAGACATGCGGTGCGGGATTTTTAGTCACAAACAGATCAGGTGAGATGTTCTTTTTAAAAAAATGTTGTTCAAAACAGTAAATTTCAGATTTTTAGCTTTTATTATATACAAGATAAAGTTGTCTTTTTACAAATTTCGATTATTATTTTTGTTTTGTTTAATATTTCTAAATATTGATAACTTATTTTGTTTATAAAAAAATGTTCTGCATTTAAATAGAATTTAAGGCGAATATTAATATTGATATAACACAAGGCGAATATTAATATTAATTTAAATACAATACAAGGTGAATAGAAAATATTAATTTTTTTTTTTTAAATCTGAATAATTCAAAATTTACCGAATACGTTTTTTTCGAATTCAGATTCATTTATTTAATCGTTATCTACATTTAATAAAAAGTTAAAACTTCTCTGCTTATATGTCGCCTTTTTCCATGTTTTTACAAAACTGTTTATTTCATTCGAATTAAATTATTCCCAATATTTAGAAAAAGAAAAAAACATACTAATTACATAATTGATTTGATTCCGATATATTAATTTTATTTTGAATTTATTTTGTGCAATTTCTATATAGATTCTATAAATGAATATTTCAAAAAAGAACTTTGCTTAATTTTTTTTTATCTTAGATTATTTTGGATTTTTTTTTATTTACAAACGTAGCAATGTAACCGAGAGAAAAAAGAATAAGAATAAAAGTAAAGAAGAGTAAGAATAAGTATAAAAGTATAAGAACAAAAAAAAAAAATTGATTTTTAAGAAAATGAATAAAAATAAATCCTTATTTAAAAACTTTAAATATTCATTTGATAAACTAAAGTATATTTATAAACTGCATTTGATATAATTTCAATTTATCTCCTTAAATAAAAATAAGATAACACACTGAATTATAAATTATTTGAATGGAATAATTTTTTTAAAAAAATTGTCTATATAGTTCCGGCAATATGTTTTCGCTTCTTGCATTGTCATCAAACGATTTCTTTCGAAAATATATTTTCTGAATAATATTGGAATGCCAGTCCTTTAAAATATTTCCTTTATAATTCCTATAATTTATACTTCCTATGTAATTTCCTTTTAAATATTTGTATTTATTATTGTTTGTTATTTACTCTTTAATATCAATGGAGGAAAATTTGTTTTGAAATTAAAGAATAAAATAAATTAATGCATTTTATTCAGAATATCATAAAACTAATTAACTTTCATTTTCTTTTTCATGAATAGTACCATACTCTTAGTTATAATTAAAAAACTCGTATCTTTTGCAATTTCTTAACTGACGAAATGTTTAAAAATTATCTGGAAAAAAACTTAAGTATGCTTTGCAAGAATTAGAATAATTTTATCTTTGCAGTTTGACCTGAAATTCCAAAATGTCAGCGATTTCAAAAGATGGAAAATATTTAGTAGTTAAAAGGCAAATGCTACTTGAATTAAAAATTTCGAATTAAAAAAAATTGACTTTGAATTAACCACCCATGTCCTATTTTAAAATTTTTATTCATTTTTTAAAATTTATTTTTTAAGTTTCCTGCATCAGATTTCAAAGTGAAAATAACTCAATGGTAAATTAACTAATAACTGATGGTAATAACTTTCCAGCTCATTTTGTAACTGTTTTGAAATTTTTAATATTGACTGAAAAATAAGTCTTTACTTTTATAAAATGCTAACATAAAGCAAATTATTCAAGTTTTAAATTATTCCTTATTATAATGAAAATGAATATGGGTTTCACAGAATAGATTTTATCTCTAGGTTAATTTTTTTTCTTCATAATGGATAGGTTATAATAATGTAAAACACGAATTTTAAATTCCTTTCTTGTTTAATATTATAATTAAAATACAATAAGCGTTCAATAAAAACGAGATATTGCTTAAAACTGATGTATATACAAAAAAGCCAAAATGGCACGAGAAGTATCAAATAAATTTTGATTCACTTTAAGAATTGTAAAAGTTTTAGTTATTGACCATAAGAAATTTGTCAACACTTTTATTTTTGATTTTAAATTTTATTTTCTTCATTTCATTTTTGTCATAATATTTCACTTCGAATTCATGTATAAAATTGAATAAAATAATAAGTAATCTATTCTCCACAGAATTTCTGTATTCAAAGGATACTGATATTTCATAAAATTTTATAAAAAATATTAGAAATATTTTAATTAAGTGATTGAAAATATTTTATCTCAATCACTAAACTAGCCCGATGGCGTTCAAACAGCTAATGAAGATCAAACATCAATTTCGGTTGATTTTTCAAGAATTTTACTGTAAATATTTGAGACAAAATCTACCCTGGAAATCTACCCCAATAACGAATCTTAATTTTTAAATTATACTAGCTGCCTTTGGTGACCAGCTGGTTCATCGGGAATATTTGTCTTGTTTTCTTCAATTAATATCATATGTTTAACTTGAAGTTCAGGATTTCTTCAACAACGATCTTCTAACCATCAAATTGTTATATATATTAAAGCTAAAACTATAAAGATTCTAATAGCCTTATCCCTGTTTTATTTATTTGAGCGTAGGAACTATCTAAATGGAGTCAAATCTCATGACATCGTATACTATTGAAAACATAACTATTATATTCTATTGTCTTCTAACATTCGTGATACGTTATTTTTACTTCCCTGTTTTTTATGAAACTACACTGATATTTACAGAATATGTACCTCTACTTTTAACAAAAGAGCCAAACGATTAAATATTACATAAAACAATGAAAAGAATTTGAGTTTCAGCACAACGCTCAAAACTATTGTTGAAAAATATGCAAAAAATATTCAAAAAATTCCCAAAATTTATAAAAAGTTGCATGGCAATTAATTTAGTATAACTAAACATATTTTTTTATTGAGATTTTAAAATGACATAAGTCATTTTTGTGCTGTAACATTTTCCGAAATTCTCTCGGAAATCAGTCAAGATCTCGAATAATATCCAATTAATTAAAATTCTAATTTTTTTTTTTGAAAAGATGACTTTATGGGGAATATTTTTACTCTTAAAAGTGTATATGTGCTAAATATTGTAAATAAAGCCCTGGACAGTTAGGTCTAAGCAGATAGTCATTCATAGACAAGCATTCTCTTCTATTATTAGTGGAGACTGTGATTCCATAATATCTAGAAATTCTATATTAACAAATTCTATATATCTAGAAATATCTAAATTCTATAATAATAAATTCTTGACAAACAGTATCAATGCCTTGTTAACTTATATTAAATCGCCATTTTGATATAGCTTAGAATGTTCTTTATTATATTTTCTTGTACATTATTTGGAATTTAAATTTATCACAGTTTCAAACATTTTAGTTGCTGCAATTACAAAATTACTTCAAAAACGTTCATTTTTTTAAAGTTGGATAATAATTATAAAAATTAACACAATTTTGGAAAATATTTTTATTTTTGAAATAAATTTTATAAAAGAGTTAGCTCGTGACTGTGATGTCATAGTCATCTGACAAATGTAATTATGCATTCTATCTAACACCTAATTACACATTGCCTGTCATTATATTCATACTTATTTGACTCTTGCGAGATAGGCAATGGATTTCCAAATTAAATTATCGAGATCAACTTGATATATAGTATATGATCAAGAATTATCTTTAATATTTGCATTCAAATAAAAATGAATTAAAAAAATTTTAAAATGATTTTTTTTACCAATATCTTTGTTCTCGATTTTTTCTTTTTTGTTGATTATGTTTGAGAATATATAAATAAATAAAAGCGCTCTTACTTTCAGTTTGTACGAAACAGTAGGATTTTAGCTTTAGCATAGCCCATGAAAAAAAAAAAAAAGATAAAAATTTACATACCCTTTTGTCAAACTTTTTAAATATATAATGTTAAAGTGATCTCTTTATAATATAAGATGTTTTAATTAATTTTGCAAGAATATTGGCATCGAAAATTTTAATAATTTGAAATTATAATTAGCAGCACAATAGCTTTCATAAAGTAGAAATTTCTTTTTATAAACTAAATAATTACTCAAAAATGTGTTTCACAAAAATTGATTAAATTATATGAAGTCTATTTTACTCCTCTTCTTTTCAGCATGAAGTCTTCTTACTTCTTTTTTAATTAAAATTCTACTTTTATTCGAATCTTGCGTGTCATTATAAATTATCCCGCCTTTTCATTAAATGAAAGCATTTTAGGAAAGAAATATGAAAAATCTTTAACCGCATGCATACATAGCAGATTGTGAGGAAATATCGTGTGCGTTTTCAGGTCAACTACTTTAAATTAATTTTATCGTCTGTCATTAAGGATAATTACTAGATATATGTCATCATAAAGAATAATGAGCTTAATTTGCTTTATAAGACTCCGTTGTATTCAAAAAGGAAATTAATTGTTTGTCAAATAAGTTGGTTTAATTATTTAATGTGTGCATCATTTATGTCGTATTACAAAATTGAAAATGGGTTTCAGTCTAGGATATGTAGTGCAGAACTCTCGAATATAATTTATTTAAATTTGTCGAAAGTTAAATAATTCTTGCTTAGAAATCATAAGTCCTGTCGAAAAGGTCACAATGTTGGTGAACGAAATCTGAATGATCTGAATATGATTAAAACTAATGTAAATAAAATTGAAAATTCTCAACAGTTTTATTTTAATTCTCAGATTTTAGCTCACCTTCTTTTTACTTTTTTGTATACCTAACATAAAGAAAATACAGTAATCGTCAAAAAATTATATTCTTCATACAACGAAATATCACATGGGGTGAGATCAGGGAAAGTGGATTATTGTGGGAAATCTGATGTTTTGACTGGTAATATGAACTGTGAACAGGCGTACTCTAATCATAGAATAACCAATACTTAGCCTTCTAAAGATTGATCCCTTCGGCGAATTTTGCAAACATATAAGAGTTTCAACTTTTTCTTCTTTAATGATTATACGAAATTGTTGAAAAAATTCGTTACGAGCAATTGAATGAAATCTGACATCTTTTCCTTCATAGAGGAAATTTTTAATGCCTGTGCCAAAATGACTATCTAGGTAATGCATATTTATGAATTCATTCTCAAAAAATTGGAAGTTGTACAGTTTTATTTATTTGTAATTAGTCAGCAAAACGATTTTGGAAAAAAAAAATACCTAATTGAAAATTTTATTGAACACTGAAGAGTTTTACAATTCTATTTAATGCATTTAATAATGTTTTTAATTTATAATCAAAACGCTTTAAAGATTTTATAATTTTTTTATTTTAAACTAAATTTTTAACAAAATTATGATTTTGTTATTAAAATGACATTTTTTATTCTCAATTTTTTTAAAACGATTATTTCGCTTTCGTCATTCGAAAGATATTTTCTCTTTTTGGATTTTTAAAAGGACCATTTTTATTCATTACTGTAATATTTCTTTTTTTTTTTTCAATGATTCCTTTACTTTTTAAGAAATTGTTTCTTCCTAAACTTTTCCATTTAAATGAAAAACTAAGAAATTTTTAAAAAATGGTTTATAATGTACGAAAAAATCATACTTGGGGAACAAAAAAAAAATTCTTATGCAGAAATTCTGATGTTGAAATTCTTCAAAGGAAATTGCAATTAAATCTTTGCAAAATACAAGTTGCGGTGCATAAAATCATCATCTAAATTCAAGTAAGTGAGTAGACAAACTGATATGAACTAAATGATAAAACACAGCTTCATTTGATGAAGGTAAAAACGTAAAATGATCCCTGTCAATCGAAATTTGAAGAATATTGTTTACCGTGTAATGAGTGATCAACGCATTATAATTAATTTCATTTCTGTTTATAACTATTGCTTATTTACTGTATAAAAGTTTCTTTGTTAATTTAATTTTTCTCTTGCATTAGAAATTTATTTTATATATTTTTATTAAATTCATAATTTCTTTTCTATTTTGTTGAATATCGTTTTCTTTTCCAATAAAATTATTTGAATTCGTTAGAATTAATAAAAGATTAGAGTAAGTCAAAGTTAAGTTGTGCTGAAATGTTTTTGAATTTCTAGTCTTTTTATTAGTTTTATTTTATTTATTAAATTATTTTCGATTTTTAGAAGATAGTTAAGGTGGGTTTTTTGAAAAATTATGATTTTTTTTTGTTTACTATTCTTAATGTTTGAATAAGTTTCTTTATAAATCAGTTAGAATTTTGTTTCTAAGATTATTGATTGGGAAGTTACACTGATTTTTTTATTTCCATTTATATGTATTTTAAGGCTATTTTACATTTTTAAATGTTATTTTCTTATTCTAATCTTTGACAGAATTTTCTTTCGAAAAATCTCTTTAAATTAAAATCGAATGCAGATTTTTTGATGAAA
Source organism: Argiope bruennichi (assembly GCF_947563725.1). NCBI lineage: Eukaryota > Metazoa > Arthropoda > Arachnida > Araneae > Araneidae > Argiope > Argiope bruennichi. The sequence goes on along the minus strand of NC_079159.1, from coordinate 88,646,725 downwards.
TTGGGCATTATAATTTCTCAATATATTCTTCAATTTCTGAATTTTGGAATAAATAATCTATTCATTTAGAAATATTTTGGAGTTGTTTTAGTGCTTGACAATGTGAAAAAAAATGAAAATTTTGTGTTATTTATCAATCGAACTCCGATATTTAAACAGTGGATAAGAATACATCTTAGTTTTTAGTTCAGCAACTACATAATATATTTCTTAAACTGTCTTCAAATTTTATGCTAATTATTTAATAAATCTCTAAACTAGAAGATTTTTGCTTCATACCACTTTTTAGCCAAAAAAAGTCCTTTTTTTTCCCAATTTTTTTAAAAAAAACTTTTGCCATTTAAATGGTATATTTTGGTTTCATAGATGTTTCTTCAGTCTTTTTTGTCCAAATATTCAAAAAATATAACTATTTTTGGGCATTTTTCAAAAACTTCATCCTAAACTTAGTAAAACACCTTAATAAATAAAATTAATTTTTTTACTGAAATTCTTTTGAGTTCGTAATGCTTTTAAATATTTCTATTTTATATTTATATAATTCTATATTTAAAATAATTAGAAAAAATAATGAACCAATCACCTAGTCTCAACCATTGGTCCGATTTCGACAATTTTGTTTAGTATGAAAGCTCATGACTTCTAAATCTATCATCAAAGGTCGTTTGCTCTCCTTCACTTTCAATTTCCAAAAGAAGTAAAACAAACTTTGTTGCGCATTTTCTATAGAGAAAAGCCGCAATTAAATTCCCTAGTCATGAGCTGATTTAGATAATTTTTATTTCATATGAAAACGCACGAGACATCGCAGAGGATTACTTGCTCTCTGCCACTTTTCATTTTCTCCATTTCGAGAAATATTGAAAAAAAAATCCTGCCAAAATAACAATTCTTAAAAATCGGACTAGTTCATCAATTTTCGGAACCAGTTAATTTTGCAACTTTGAAGTGTAACTGACAATCAGAATGCTGTATCATTACTGTGCAAATTCATTTTAAAATAATGCCTTTGTTACTTTTACTTATATTATTTTAATTATACTTTCATTATGTGTAATTCATCCAAATTGATTAATATGACTAAATTAGCAATTTCAATGACCTTATTAACTGTAATCTAGTCTATCAGTTTTGATGAACTTTGAAATAACGATTTGAGCGAAATGAAAGAGAGTCTATTTTAAATTGCAATAGCATAAAATTTATAGAGCATTCCAAATAGTTTTAAGTGTCGAACTTGGCTGGCACATCAAAAAAGGGAAATCCGTCCTTATTAAGGGATTAACTTATATGTTGACTTAAGTTTGCGAAAAAGAAACTCATTTTGAAATGTTTTAATATACTTTGATTATGATATTTTTACTTACTAAATAACAGTTAAATTGTTCATTATGTCTTTTCAGGTGGCATGCTTTTAATTTCATTTTAGTCATTATCATTATCGCAGCTGATCTAAGCTCTTCAAATAGAAACCTAACCAATGTTGGAAGATTTCAGCGTGGAAATCAGCCGAGACGCTACAGAAGGCAAGTCTTCTTCAATGGCATCGGGAACGGCAAACCAGTCACCCCATCGCACCGCATATCGAGGATACCTCGAATTTCATCAGCAGAACTGGAAAAATTCGTCAACAGATCGGTAGCGATGGTCGAAAGGAGATTGGGCTTGTTAGAACAAAGTATATATGCAAATGGTAAATATGATATACCTATAAAAATATATCTTATTGTGTTCTAGCAGCCTTTAATGACCAGCTGGTGCAGCTTGGTAATGGTTTATTTCAATCAAATCTCTTAGTATAGTTTTTATGATTGTCTCTTCAAAGGTTTTATTATGCATCAAATTAGATAGATATCAAGCCATGTTATTTTAACCTTCTTGACCCGACATTTGCATGATTAAAAATTTGAATTTTATGTAAAAATGGAATTTAAAATTTCTTTCTATGATAACCCATGTGAAAATGGGATTTATTTACCGAATAGGGAATGAAATATGGTTTCCAGGACATGCATTCCCATTAGGACAGAAAGGTTTACTTCTGGAACGAAGACATCCGATCGAAATAACTATTTGTAATGAATTCTTTTTTACTTGCAGAAGAACAAGAACAATTACTAAAAACAAGTTGAATTGTTATTTCAGTTTGAAAAGAAATAGTTTCTGTATAGGCGCCCGCAATTTTTAAGATTTTAAAATCAAATCTATTCATTGCTTTTGTATGTTTTTCTAATATTGTACAGCTGTTTAATGAATTTTTTTTTTTTTTTGAATAATATGTATCTCTGCTTTTATTTATGTTTTCAACATTCTCTCATATTTTTCAGTCCGGCATCAGAAATTAATAATTTAATTGTATAAAATTAGTGAACTGCGCATCTCAAGTTGAGAATCTCTCATGTACTTTCCCATTCCTCTTTCACATATTCTTAAAATTGCCGTTACTTATTGTATATCTGGAACTAATTTAAATTCTTCCCATTCCATTTCATTCAACAAAAAATGATATCACATTGTTTTACATTTATTTTTGGCAATATATTGATTCCTTTCTTCCGAATAAAATATTATATAATCTAAATGGAAATTGGGACCACAGTAACTTGGTGATGTTAAGATCTCAGTTTTGGAAACAGGGGAGATATCTACTTCAAAATTAGATTAAACTTATATTGTGTATACACGTTTAATGTGACTTTGAGAGTAAAAGTCCTCTTTATGTTGCTGCTTGGAAATTCGGAACGAAGAATGTCTGGTTGAAACATTTTTTTTTCATCTGATTAATGTTGGAAATTATAAGGTTCATTCCTTAATAGCCTCTTTTGTTACTTTAAAAGGGATTTTAATATAATTAAATCAAACAAACCAATCTAAAATTTAATTGTAAATATAAATGAAATCTGTTTTAAAAAACTGAGCCTCAATTCATTGACATCTACGCAAACATATGTAAGTGATATGATGAATTCAAAATTGTTTTCCTCATTTTCTACTTAAAAATATAAATTCAAAATATGTATAAAATACGCGTGAGGCTTTGACAAACATGCAGATTACAATACTGAAACATGTCTAGAAGAATTGGTATGTAGTATTTCTTCGAATAGAATTTTCATGTTTTTTACCAATGAAACATTTAAGCATTAATTAAATTTAATTAAAACCTTAGATCAAAATTTATAAGAAGTTTTAACACTGCATTACGTGCAAAATAAAGTAAGAACCTGTTTAACATTGACATTCAACGAAACCACTATGCCACTGTAAAAAAATAACTTAAAAAAAGTTAATATAAAAATGTTTTTTATATAAAATATTAGTGAGATAAAATCTTTTTATTGTCCACAGTTTTATTTTTAATACATAAACATTAGAAGTCTTTCAAAAACATTCCTAAAAAATAAATTATTTTTAAAAATAAAGAAACAAAGATTTAAAACTCTACCATTACTTAACAACAACGAACCAATAAATATATTTATTTCAAATCATCTGCATCTATTAAATTACCGAATAAATTTTATAAAGTTATAGAAATTGATGAGATGATGACATGGAAATGAAATTAGTATCATCTGAAAAGTAAAATATAGAATTTTTAAATGGCATTTAAATATTCCTTATGGAATAAATTGTACCGAAGTTACCGAAATAAAAGGACAAAATTACAATTAATTTTTTTTTACAAATTGAATGAATGAATTAGCTTTTATCAAGTTAAAAGTATTCTTTTTTCTTGTTCTTAAATAATAAGTTGTAAAGTTTGATTGAATTCGGCCCAGTGGTTTAGAATGAAATATGGAACATGTATATATAGATTCAAATTTACTAACTTACATATTACTGCATAGTCACAATTATTTTTAGTCATATATTAACATAAATTTATAATTTCTTTGATAAGCAATATATTTAAAAAAAAGCTCGAGTTAGAAAATTAGATTATTAAATTCGCACTTCATTTACATGATTCAAGGGAATTATAAAAAGGTGGGGTTTTTAAAGTGGCAGTTTCATTTTATTGAAGTGGTGAGTATATGAGTCTTGAGAAGTAAAACTAAACAATTTTCGGTTTTGCAGTGAATTAAATGAGCTGTAGATTATATGACAGTTTCGAAGATTTATGATGTGTTAGAAAAACAATGAATATGTGGGTTCTATTCATTCTAGCAGAGTGAATCAATCACAGAAAGACAAACTCAGTCGTCGTTATTTGAAAATAAAATCAGTAAAGATACATTCTATTATTTAGAAGGTAACTAAAGATTATTTTTAGCAGATTCATAATACCTAATTAGAGAAAATTCTTGCTTGATTATCCTATATGGAATTCTTGATTTGATTGTTAAAAAAGAAAAAGAAAAAGGTCAGGATTTCCATTTGCATCAAAAACTCTTCAAACGCTGCCATAAAAAGACAATAGAAGAAAAATGAGAACAACTTTAATCTATTTGTGATTGCTTCCGTCATTAACAAAAGCAGACTGCTTTCATTTTATTGAAAGTTCCATGGAATGTTAACTGATTAAGATGAGAGGAAGATACGGTTATGAAAGAACAAGAAGAATGGAGAGTAGGAATTCTTGTCAGACATGAAATGAACAATACAACAAGAAAATGGCAATGCTGTTCTCAATGTATCGTGTCTCTAAATCTTTTCCGTATTTAAAAAAAAAAAAATTCAAAGTTATTTTTACAAACAGGCTTTGGAAAACAAAGTAAACTTTTATAGTATTCATAATTAAGTAATAGATATCTTCCTTTTGATAGGAATTCTACTAAAAATAAATAGATATTAATCAAAAAATACTTTCAGTTATAAATAACGCATTAGATAATGAATATAACTAAAAATAACTAGATATTAATCAAAGGATACTGTATCTTTAGTTATAAATAACGCATAAGATGATGGATTTCTTTTTTTTTTTCACGAGAATCTGCATATGTTTTTTATCATATTTTACCACAGAAATATTTTTATAGAACATTTTTCCGCAAAAGATAATCTTTATTTTCAAAATTTCTTGCTTTATGCACAAATATTTTAATTCAATTACAATTTCAGTAGAAAAAACGATGAAATAAGTTGTGACAAAGAAAAATAATATCACAAAAAATCCTAACTATAAATATGATTATAAATTATAACTACCACAAGCATGATGTCATGATAAAAATTGAAAAATATAATTATTTAACAATTTTCTTAATCGATAAATCTGTGACAATTGATGTATAATTATTCAGCCTATTGAAGCATTCTTAAAAAATAATACATTTTAATTCATAGAATTTTTTTTAAATTCTCATCTGTATTAAAAAAATTTCCTTTCTGTAGGATGAAGATTACTAACTCAAATTTGTGTATATATTTAGGACTTTGTTTCGATTCGATTAAATACGAATCGAATTCATACTTATTACGTTCGTTTTCTTAACTTATTCGAACATTCAAAGATTACTTATTACGACACATTGCTCTTAGTAGGGAGACCAAACTTCGCTCGGCAGTTTTTGTAAAATTTTAGTTCTTTTTTCGGAATATTTAGATACGAATCGCATACTGATTACATATGAATATTTTTCAATCTTGCCTCATCTTACATCCATCAGCGCCATCTCACAAAATTTTGGGATACCAGTAAGTTATCATCCCATGGCAACAATGCAATCACCACAAAAATCTGAAATCGTGCTTTATGATATTGTCAGCATGAGACAGATAGAAAAAAGTTCTAATAGTTACAAAAAACTTTGTGTGTGTGTGTGTGTGTGTGTGTGTGTGTGTGTGTGTGTGTGTGTGTGTGTGTGTGTGTGTGTGTGTGTGTGTGTGTGTGTGTGTGTGTGTGTAAAATAACGGTATTCAGGAAAGACACCTGATATAGATAAACTTTAAAAGCAAAACCTATCTAAATATATAATTGTTTCAAATCCTTAGAATCGTTTCCGAAATACACGAAATAAATTTTTATATATACAAGAATTGTTCTTTCAAAGTTATAATATACTGCAGATTCTATTCTGTTGATTATCGTAGAATGCTGCCTTTCGCTTTTGATACGTCTAAATATCAGAGAGAATTCGCTAGCTTAAATTCGCCCTTGGTCCAATAAGTCGCCAATATCCCTATTGGCGATCTTAAGAAGTGAAATTTGTGATCTCTCTTCATTCTAATTGAATTGATTTTCAAGAAGGAATGCAGTGAATGACATTAGTTAGATTTTAGTGCTTGAGGATAGAAAAATCTCGATGTTATTTAGATTGTATGTGTAATTAGTTACATGAATTGTATGATTGTAACATTACACAGAATGTCACCAAGGAGAGATGGTGAAAAAAATTCTCATTAATAACATTCTTCTATCCTTAGGAATTGTTTTGGATCCCGGTAGCCCGTCTTGGTTTGCAGCTGCTTCTGCGAAAACTAAAGTCGTGGCAAAGAACATCTCAAAAATGGCTCTTGTTGCAGAAGAAACTACTAGATTGCTGGCCAATCAGTAAGTATTAAGTGCTCTTTATCTGTATTGAATTTTTCAGGCAATTTTATGCTATATTCTCATATGAAGCATCATAATTTCATTACTCAGAATTTACATTTCATTCCAGGTACAAATTTAATAAAGACCAGATTCTTCATGCCCTGCCCACTGTCGATGTTCGTGGGACTGTGTTGGAGAGGGATTGTCCGTTAACAGTGGACTTCCCATGCCGGCCTAAGAAATATAGAGCTTATAGTGGTTACTGCAACAACGTCCAGAATCCTAGATGGGGCAATGCAAATACCGCTTATGTGCGCTATCTAAGTCCAGATTATTCTAACCGTAAGTTTGGTTATTGTGATAGCTTTTTGATTTAAAAGATGTTTTAATATTTGGAAGGGAAATTCAAAATTATAAGAATCGGGTAAAAATGATGTGATATCGCATCAAAAGACTTATAGTGATTTAATTATATTAGTATAACATTTACATCCCATATTATTACCTTTTCTTGCTTTTAATACTTCTTTAAAACTTATAAACAAACCATTTGTAAATATACAATCTATTTACATTTGACAATTATTTCTCTTTTTTTCTTGGATAACATTTTCTCTAAAATATCCCCTAGAAGTTCAAAACTGTTAAAATTTGTATGCCTTTCTACAGGAAACCAGCTTTGAGTTTTTGTTTGATAAAGAAGCACGATATTATCATATATTTCCATGAACTTTATGTAGTGGAATCGTAAAACTTCTGTTTTTATCCAATGTTATTTCCCATGTTTTGAAAATATATATTTGCAACTTCGCATCTTCTAAGCACCCAACAAATATCGAAACAGAATGTAACAGTAACTGTTCATTAATATTTTCATTTAGCAATCTGCTGCTTATAGTACAATCCTACTGCGCTGTCTGCTGCTCTGCACGGAGTTAAAGATATCCCTTGCCTATTTAGTGCCCGAAGTATGAAACCCAACCTTTGTTCAGGTGCCAAGAGAATTGGTCAATTTTTTTATGTGTAAATTAACTGATTTGTTTATATAAGCATAAATCTAAGCATAGATAAATAAAAATAAATAATTGTGGACTCGTAAACTTCCCATTTTATTTGCATATTTTATGCTGACTTTTACAAAGGTTGATGAGCGGAGATCTACAGTTTTTATTATTTTATATTTATGCTGATTCATTATATTCTCCCTTCAAGGCCAATTAAAAATTATTTTTCAGGTTTTCTTTTTCGGCATTTTTTTTCACTTTGTATTTGGCAATCGTCTTTTTATGTTAGATTTATCATTATTTATATCATTTCAGTTTTAATGCTTAATATAGAGAAATATTCAAGCGTTTTAATAAATATTATGCATAGAGAAAACACCACGGCAAGGAAACAACAGATTAGCAAAAGGAATAAAAAAAATAAATGACGGAGATCGAGGCAATGCCAAGTGGCATTTATCAGATCTGATATATTTTTAATAGGATAATAGCCCGTTTAATGTCATCTGATATTTTTACCATAATTTTTTATCCATCTATGCGGTTTTTCTTATTCCTTTTCTAAAATCTTGTTATAAATTTTTTTCAGTGCAATCTACGATATTAATTATTTCTTTTCTTTGAATTACAAGCCTTCAACATTGCGCATTCATTCTCTGGAAACTTTCCGTAAATCACATTGAAATTTTTATATTATAATCTTTTTTTATTTCACAGATGTGAACAGTCCTCGACAATCGGCAGCCGGTGGACCATTACCAGGAGCACGACATGTCAGCGCCGTTGTCCATTCTGATTCCGAAAGACCGCATCCTCATTTAACTGTTTTCCTCGCCATTTTTGCAGAATTCGTTTTCCATGACATCTTCCATACTTCTCAAAGTGCAGGTATCTGTTTTGATATTATTACTTTAATTCTTATTATAATCCTTGTATTTTCTTTTTAAAATTAATTAGTAAATTGAAAAAGAAACAACTGGTCCTATTTAACATTGCATGTCATTGCTGAAAGAATTTATATCATTTGATATTTCAAAATTTTATTTTTCATTCGAAATATTTCTTAGGAGTAAAAGATTGAATATCTAGTCAGAGAAAATTTCAAATTTCATAATCTAAAAGCTTTTTCGGTATTTTCTAGAAAAATAATTTTTGGCCTTATCTGAATTTTTGCTTCATTCGAACATGCACTTGACCGAATTTAAAGTTAAATTCTATTTCATCGCATTTTATGGGTCTCTGCCAAATTATTTATAAAGAATGAATATTAGCAATTGTGCATTCCTAATTAAAACCGAGCTTTGTGGTTTTTCAATAATTTTAATACATTTAAAAGAAATTAAATATTTTTTAAATAAATGCAATTAAAAATCCAGTAAAATGTTGTTTATCATAAGTATGAAGTATTAATTGATTTCTGAAAATGTGCATAGATTGGTAAAATGCTTTTAGAAAATACATCATCTTTAGCTTAAATCATTCTTTTTTTAAAACCCATTCAAAACAATTATCCTTAAAAAAAATCTTTAAAAAAATTCATCAAAATTATTCTTTTTTTTGAATCCGATATTGCTGGATATTTTCGTGCGTGGTCTCAAATCAATTAATTCGTATCGAACTAGTATATATTTTAGTTATTTGCGGTTGGCAACATCAAAAATGTTAATAAAGTAGCATTTTTAAATTCAACCGCAGTGGGAAATTAAACACTTAATTTGAACTGGTTCTAGATCAGAATATAAAATGTATCTATAACTATTTTTTCATTTTTTTTAAATAAAAAGTTATTTTGTTATCAAATACACTTAGTGATGGCATATTAAAAAAATTCTCATTCAATTGATCCTACTTTTAGAATAAAGAATTTTTTCAAACATAATTCGTAATTCTAGTAAAAGCAAAAAAAAAAAAAAAACCTATTAAGTAATCTATACGAATAGAATGCTTTACGAATGATCTACAAAAATGTTTTTTATGTTTTCATTACTTAGGTTACAGAGGGCACAGAATCCGATGTTGTGGAGTACCAAAAAATTTCCTGCATCCCGAATGCTATCCAATAATTGACGATGACATTACAAGCAAACAAAGCTTTTGCGTGAATTATGTCAGGTCCTCTAATGTACCTAGGGCCGGATGCACCCTGGGCCCTCGAGAACAAATTAATCAAGTAACTTCCTTTCTGGACGGTTCCGCTGTATACGGTTCTTCCGAAGAAGAGGTGAAGCGTCTGAGAACGTACAAGAACGGTCTCATGAAAACTCAGGAGGGACTGGAACTTTTACCACCGGACATTTCAAATCCTCATGACTGTAGAGCATCTGCTTTGAATCATAAATGCTTTTTAGCCGGTTAGTGTCTGATATTTTATTTGTTTAACAAGAATAAAGTCGAGATAATTTTGTTCTTATTAATTTCTACTTAATGATTCAATATAATTTTTTAAGAGTTTGCATTTGAACATTCAAAGTGTGGTTAGAATTGATGCTATTTAATGTGAAAAATGCCAAGATTTATTAAAATCAGTTAGTAAGACAACTCATTCGAAGTCATTATCTTTCTCTTATATACAGTCGCTATAAGCCGAACTCGGACACCATAGGAAAAAAACTTGCTCTGCCAAAATATTTTAACTAAAACTAATTGGAAAAAACGCTAAAAGGCTCTTTTTTTTGTCAGTGAATTTATTGCATTACTAAAAATAAAACCAAATAATGCCAATTCATAAATTATAATTAAAAATTGAGTCATAAAAGTGAAATTTGTGAAAAGGAGATCATAAGCCACACTCGGTCATCTCACAATTTAGCACCAAATAATTGCAATCCAGGGAAAAATTACTGCCACCTTTATGGTTAACGTTATAATTGTTCAGGGGGATTTCCCATTTAAAATGCAGAGACCAAACGAGCATTGTGTTAAGAACACTGGTTATTAAGCATGCGGTAGATGGCAAGTAGTGCCAGAAATATCGAGATTGCCTACGGAAGTCATGCAACGTTTAATGACATCATAAAACTATTTAAAATCAATAATCAGGTGGGAAATACGCCTATGACAACCCACAATAAGATTTTCAAAGAAGTAGATGATCGATATTCAATCAGAAAATTAAAAAATCGTTCCTTAGTGCAACAAACTTATCTATTATAGCTGAAAAGGAATTAGGAAAAAAAAATTTAGCCAATCAACAATAAAAAAAAAATGTGTATCATAAGGCAAATCTCAATAGAAGAAAAACCAGACAAAAGCTTTTCATAAGTAAGAGAAATCAGACTAAGACTTAAATTCGCAAAATAAGGACTTAAATTCGCAAGGAAAGTGCAAACAAGGATTTTTCTTATTGGAAAAATGTCTTACTTACTGATGAGAACAAATTCTACATTTTTGGTTCCGATGGTAAGCTTTACATCTGGAGAATATCAAATGAGGAATTTCGCACAAAAAAAATTGAAAGCAACTGTGAGACATGGTGGTGGATCAGTAATGGTCTGGGGCTTATTTTCAGCTACTGGTCTAAGAACCTTGCATTTTATTGAAGGGAGAATGAATCAAAATGTATACTTCGAGATTTTAAAGAACAACTTGCAACAATGTGTGCTGAAACGTTCTCATGTCTACAATTGGTGATATTATCAGGATAATGATATGAAACATAAAGCTTTTCGAGTGCGTTCCTGGCTTCTATATAATTGTTTTCACGTCATAGACAGTCCACCCCAAAGCCCCGATATAAATTCCATCGAAAATTTATTGGAATACCTTTAAAAAAATGTCCGGGAACACACCATTTCCTGTAAAGTTGAATTGAAAAGAATATTGTTGCTGGAATAAGAAAATTCTGAATTTAATTTTTGTGAAAAATTTGTGCAATCTATGCCAAAAACATGACTTCCATCAACGCGTGTGTTATTAATGACTAGCGAAAGCAATTGTTGAATTTTAATGGCCACTCCTGACCCTGCTGCTGCCATTTCTGTCCCAGCATTTGGCATTCATAAGAATGCACTGAGAATATTATAGAAAACTAACTGCCTTTGGCGACCAGCTTGTTTGCCCAGATTATCGGCATTTTAGGCTGTTAAATACAAATGTGGAACCCATAATTTTTTTTACAAATTTCACTTTAAAAACATGAATTTAACTGTATAAGCGAAACAAATTGTAACACGTGTAAATTGAAAAGTGTATGAACTACGAAATAAAAGCGGTGGTAAAAGTCCAACTTCAGAGTTAATGTTGAAAGAAATTATTTCTTTATCTTAATTTTTACCAATGACGAAAGCACGCGATTGAATAGTTTAATGGATGAGTTTTATAACAATAATTAAGTATTGGAAATCGTACATTACAATAAAAAATAATAAAGACAATTTACAAAAATGAAATTGATATTATTGAATAAGTAATTTTTTTGAGTTTTTATATAATGCAAAAATATTTTTGTGAGATAATAGTTTTGAAAGATATGGTCTTCAATTTCCATTGGAAAGATATAGCGATTATTTGTCTGACAGCTTTTAAAAATTTTGAGCCTCGATGAAACTTTGAACTCATTCTTAGTTGCTTTTACATCTTCTTTCCTGTGAATGAATATCATTATTTGGCTAGCGTTATTCAGAATATTTCTAATAAAGCTTTGCACGTTCAATCAATAGCGAAGTGCTGAATTAAGCGCAGTTGTAAAAACATTCAGTAAATCAATCCGAAACGTTCGTATGGCGATTAGTTTACATTTGACTGTTGCCATTCGAAAATATATAATAAAAGTTGTTACTGTGCCACGCACGTTATTGTTTTATATAATAAACTATGCTTTATCAAGTTTGTTCTTCTGTGTTTAAAATAAAAAACAATTATCAGCAAATAAAGTTATTCATATTTGTTAATTATGTGCAGATATTTTTCAGATCATTTGACTGCTTTTTTTGTATGCAGGCGACGTTAGAGTGAATGAAAATGTTGGTTTAATGGTAATGCATACTTTATGGGTGAGAGAACATAACAGGATTGCTAGGGAATTGCTAAAGATCAATCCACATTGGACTGATGACCATTTATTTGAAGAAACCAGGAGGATTATAGGAGCTGAGGTAATCTATTATGATTTATTTTTAACTTTTTAAAGCACTTTCTTAATAATTTTCAACATACATTTTATTTTTGGATTTGTTTTTAAATTTTTGTCAATCCTACTATAAACAAAGAAACTAGCGGTGATTATGAAAAACACTAACTGAAATTTAAATTTGTATTTTTTTTTCTTGAGATTATTAATATTTATATAAATGTGATAATTGTTTAAGTTTGGCTGTCAATAATTTTCATGATAACATATATAATGCGACAAGTATTGCATGGTAGACCTTTAACTTAGAACAGTGGTCGGCAAACTCATTAATCAACAAAGACAATTATCAACCGTTCAAAGATTAAAATCTCTTTTGAGAACCACATTTTTTTTACTTAAATTATATAGGTAGGTATATTGTAATTCATTTAATTAGGGCACTCTTACTCTAGCTTTTACTAAACGCGTCCTCAATCTTATCAATTTACATTCTACATTCGATATTACCCGAGCCACGAGGATTTGTCGACCTCTGACTTAGAACTATCAATTCAGAAGGTAGCAATTTCTTGTAATAGGTACTCAGAAAGAAATGGGTTTTCGAATTTTTAATTAGAATTTTCATTGAAAAAAATTAAATGAAATTTTATAGGGTTTTATTCTCTCCTTGACTGCAAAGCATATTACGCAAAAACTATCTTTACATCATTTTAAAATTTATTAAAAAAAAAGAATTATTTTCAGTGATATCAGTTCCATTTCGTTACAATTTTTCTCTACTTTTAATAAATTAAAAAAAATTATTTTTAAGTATATTTTTATTGTTTTCAGTAACTAAATTCTTAGTCATTTGTGCAACGATATCAAATGCATTTTTTTATGAACATGTTATTGCAACAAATAATTAAAAGAAAATTTTAAAAGTGTAATAATTATGAAGGTGTCAAACCTAGAATATCAGTATCAATGTATTTCGCACAAAATAAAAATAAACTTTAATCTGCAAGAGCACGTCAATGGGAAAAAATTAGCTTTTATCAATCTGTTGCCATCACATTGACAGAAGTTCAAATTTAAAAAAAAATCAACTATTATTGTAAATTAAATATATAAAAGCGTAAATTTCAGCAAGTGTCTTTGTGAAGCGAAAAAATTTGAAATATATTTTCTAAAAAGTAAATGGAGGAAAAGATTTCTATGACCTTTTACAATATATATTGTATTAATTAAATCAAACAATTAAATTTAAGGCAAACATGATTTAATATATCTATTGAAAAATCAATGTAATCCGCGCCCATCAGTTAATTTTAATCAGGGGCACGCATCTATTAACAAAATGGTCTAAATGAACTAAACAATTACATTTTATGTTACTTGAGTCAATACCGATCAATTAAGAATTTTAAATTTTTACATAGGTTCTTTACTTTGCATTGGTTACATTTCTTTTACATAGGTTTTAAATTCTTACATAGGTTTTCCTTTGTAATCATTTTACATGTTTACCCTTTTACATTAACTTTTGAATCTTATTTAACAAATTTTTTTGAGACATCAATATTTTAACACTTAGCACTTCGATCTCTCCTCTCAGGAACCATTCAAGGCAGTGCATCATTATGGCGTTTTATTTAATTATTTTATTAAATTTTGACTGGTAAAAATACTTTAGAGTTGTAAAAATATGTAGATTAATTTTTTGGGAAAATTTATATATATTAATTTTTCGGAGCAATGAACAAGTTCTCTTATTCGGCAAATATTTATGCATCTAATTACTTTTCGGAGAGCTAAGGGTTAAATAAAAATCTTTGAACTTCAATTAACTAAATCATTCATTAAAACTAAATAATTTATGAAATTTGAATATCACTCTTCTATATTTTAGAACACTTCAGAATCCATTTCAAAGAAGATACCATTCTTTTACCAGGATTTCTGAACAGTGATTGGCTTATGATTATGAAAATATTGATTGTTCTAATATTGATATGTAAAAACTGACAGATTTGATCGCAGAAGAAAATTTATTAATTGAACTTGAGTTAATAGTTGAAGTGCCAAGAGTATTTCGCAGAATATGACTCCTTAGGACAAAAGGACTGTGTAAAATTTAAACTTCATAATTTTTTCATAAGAACATTTATTGACTGAAGTCAAATAAAATATTTTCATTTGCATCATTTAAATGTTTTGAAAGTAAAAATAATAACTGAATTTTACGATGAATTAGAGAAATTTTTGTTGAGTAATTCTTTAAGATATTGTATAAACTACAAAAATTATTCTGCATTGCATATACAACTTCAATGCAATCTACATTCAATTTTCATATTCAAAAAAAGATGTGTTTGGTTTCAGTAAAAAATGTTTTAATATTAATCGCAGTTTAACATGTCCACTCTAATTTAATGTGCAAATTTTATGAACTCTGGCAGAAATTAGTAAGTAATACAATGAACAGAACTGTTTAAGGCCTACATAATAGAATGGCTGAATTATATAATTATCAAAATCTGAAACTTTGATAGCTAAATATTTTGCAGAAAAAGCTATTAAGAGAAAATATAAATATAAATTATAAAGCTATAAGATTACATAAAATATATTTGAAAATTTTGGAGATCTTTTACACTGGCGAACTGCTGGTCACCAAAGGCGGCTAGTTTCTTAATAAAGATATTGCTAAGTGAACTATTGTAATATATATACATACACATACATTTCCCCCTTTTATGAGTATAGATAATAGCGATTTTCAAGAAAATTCATTCAGAAATATGAGGTTTAAATATTAGTAAATAAAACAGCTATAAATTCTCTTATATCTTACTTCTTTTTAAATGCATTTAATTCCACTATTTATTTTTCTGATAAAAACAGTCTTACTTTTCTATTAATAATAGAATTAATTATCATTTATTGCAAGATATATGAATAAGATAAATAAATGTATGTACAAGATCTCATAAATACAAGATCAAATAAAATTTTTACAAAAATTATCACTATTCCATTATCACCAATTAGCTCGACTGGAAATGCAGCTATGCAAAACTAAAAACCGTCACCCCTCTAGATACGCGCCAAGTTTTCTTGCCAAAGGTCCAAATCCCAGTAAACCTAAAATGCAACAGGGGTAGGGAATAATTTATTGAGCGCAAATGCCCCATTCCCGGCTGTACACAAGAAGAAATCTTCCATCAGTACATAGATAAGAAGAGAAATTTGCAATACTTATATTTAAGAAAAACTTTTTAAATTTTTAATTATTTTTTCCGCACCCTTTTAAATTATATTTATATTTTTAACAGCTCCAGCATGTGACTTATTCAGAGCTCCTTCCAGCTTTGCTTGGAAATCAGGTACTCCGGCAGTTTGATCTCCACCCTCAAGAAGACTCGTCCTTTTACCATGGTTACGACATCAATCTCAATCCGGGTACTTCAAATGCTTTCGCGGCCTCTGTCGGTGCCTCTTTTTACTCCATGATGCCATCCCACTTCTTTCTGTACTCACAATCTTCGGCTCTCAAGGACAGGACGGTGCCAAAACCCGACACGGTTGGATCCATGCAAATCAGCGAAACTCACTTCTATCCTGAACCGCTATACAAAGAAGGTACACTAGAGCAAGTTTTGTTAGGAATGACCAATCAAAATGCGCAGTCAATGGACGAGTTCATTACGAGGGAAATGAACAACAATTTGCTTGAGGATACGGAAGAAAGTAAGTGTCCTTTTAAAAATTTTAAACTGGCTATGCCCTAATTTGAATCGTTCCTCTGAAATATATTGGTTTAAACTTCATTGTCTATTTCACTTTTTCCTGCTTTGTAACAGAGTTCCTCAACCACTTAACTGTTTCGACCTCTTCGGAAAACACGTATCTAAATTGATTGTATCGCAAAAATTCAGCGATACTGGTCAAACACAGAGCATGTGTAATATGAAATTATGTTGTAATGAAATGTCTTTTAATTTTTTATTCACATAAATTAACATATATTTTTTGTGTCTGAACAAAAAGAAACAAAAAAAATTAATTCATCATTTTAATTTTCTGCTAGAGAATGATATTGAACAAAACATAATAATAGAATATGGCCAGATAATAAAATATATAAAAATGTACAGGGAAATGTATTGGTAAGTAGTCCACAGCTCATTTTGGAATAATCACGCACACGAGTCATATAAAAAATGCCGCCTCTTGAAAACATGCAAAAAGGATACAAATGGATTCTCATCTCGATTTTTATTACCAGGAGCGCACTTATTGAATAGTCTAAAACAATTTATGGTTGCCTAATTGCTTTTGGGATGACTAATACAACACAGCGATACATTAAAAAAAACAGTTTATATTACATGTGGGGTTTCTTTGATAATAATTATTAATAATCTTTCATTTGTTTCTTTGATTTAGACTTAGCCTCAAGATATTTTAAACATCTTGAAATTTACGAATATGTTTTGAGTTTTTACTAAAATGGTAATTGAAACTGGAAATTATCACTACTTATTACTCCTGATGAATAAACTCTAATACATATTATATATAATAGCGTTGTTTAATGGCTAATTATATTATATAATATAATTAGCCATTAAACAACGTTATTTGTCTAATAGTTCCTTCAACTATTAATTGTCTTAGCAAAATCGCAAAATGTTTTTTAATCGATCCTACAGAATCCACCCATAGAGATAATGCTAAAACTGAAACATTAAGTTGAGATGTCTAATTGGATATTATCAAGCATAAGCAAGAATGAAAAAAAAGAACATTTATAAACTGAAATATACAATCCTTTTTTGAAATTATTTAAGAACTTTCTCTCTTGATCTAACAATGAGTCATATTTTCCAAGCGTATTCAATGAAATCTGATTTTTAAAACAGATTCGGTTCATTCAGAATAATATTTGCCCTTCCAAAAGAAATGTAGAACTTTAAATCCAAAAATACTTTTTCGTCTAGTAAGATTTCGATTAGAATTGTTCTGATTCGTTTTTGTGTTTTTCTGGCGGAAGAGAAATTCTTGGCCAAACTACGCCAAACTTTCGTTCCAATTAGCAAGTATTGAGAAAAATCTGTGCCAAATTCACTTCAAGGGCTTCTTACTGTAAGATATGATCCACATTATCTAGTTTCATTATGATACCAATACACACTAAACGAAAATTTCGTTAAGATATGTTTAAACTTACAATAAATAGGCCATTTAGATTAAGGTCATGTCGATTCTGATTCATAAATTCCTTTCTGGTAGTAATCTTAATATATATAAATTACGTGTCACGTTGTTTGTCCGCGATGGACTCCTAAACTACGTAACCGATTTTAATCAAATTTGCACACCGTGTGCAGTTTGATCTAACTTAAAAGATAGGATAGCCCTTTTTTTGAATTTTTAATTAGAATTTTAATTATTAATAAAAAACTAACTTTCCCGCCAAAAAAATCTTCAAATCGCCAAATGAGTACGGCATCAATTTTTTTTCCCAACAGTCATGAGGCTAGGCTTAAGATTTTTCGGCTGATTATTTGAAACGATTCTATTTATTTTCTTAATGTTTGATGCATTTAAAATTAAACATTGTTAATGAATCGATCTTTCAGATTCATTCTTAAGTACTTTTGAAATAAAATAAAACAGAATAAAGGAAATTAAAAATTTCTAATCTGCATAGCGTTACCCCAACTGGCGTAGAAAAAATCACGCATTTGCGTTACGTTTCGAATCCGAATGTTCGAATTATTTATGATCCTATCCGAAACCGTTTCTCAGGAATAAGATATCATTTTCCACAATTATATTTAATGCATACAATAAATTTGATACGTTGCAACGGATAAAGTATCACGATCTTATGTTTGAATTTTGTATTACTGTGCACGGTGGCAATTCTCAGAAATAAGATATTCTATTGAAAATGATTAATTACAAACGTTTTAACGGATCACTGATTAATATAACATACTAAAATTCTGCTTTTTTTAATTATAAAGAAGTTTGGATAAATACTTGGAGGTGCACACGGATAATTATTACGTTTCGTTTTGAATGAATTCCGATTCTTTATCTGACTGTTTACTAAGAAAAATGTTGTTGTGTTGAAAATTCAATGAAGCAATAACATTTGTTACCTTCATTGAATTTTCAATTAAATGATTTTATTTCTTTTGTTAAGGATATCGTAAAAAAGGTAAGTGAACGAGTCAATAATAAGTTCCTCTAATCGGATAATAAAAAACTCATTTGTATGCTAAATGAAATTTAATCTTTTTTTATATAAATTATTGAAGATATGATAATAAAAAATGGTTACAATAATCGTTTCAGTTTTTCATTTCTTTATTAATAAACTGCATGTACGTATCAAGTTATGTCAGCTATTATTCACTTCAGCTACAATGCTTATCATTATTTAATAAATGTTTCTGAAACTGATTTCATTTTGTAAATGAATTTTGAATTATTGCAACAGACAAATGTATCAATGACGGAATAAATCTCATGGCAACTTCATGTGTGGAATATAGAACTTTTTAAAAAAAAATCTTTCCTTTAAGCTGAGGAAGCCAGAATCTGTATCACTGAAGTTAGAGGATTTATTATACATCATAAAGGGTATATACTAAGAAGGAAGGTATTAAGAAGAAACAAATTATCTGTTCATTATTTGACAGTCACAATTATCTGTTAGCTCCAAGTGATTCTAACAGATGACGGTACCTGTTGACTGGATTGAGAGTAAGTATTCTAACAGATGGGCTGTGTTAAAAGTACCAACGTTTCACATAAGCTACAATTTAATGGCATAACCACCACGTGTTGCTGAGGCTAAAGTATAAGTAGAATTTATTTCGTAGTAAACGCAATACAATGAAATTCAATTGTTCT
This sequence comes from Argiope bruennichi, assembly GCF_947563725.1. Taxonomy (NCBI): domain Eukaryota; kingdom Metazoa; phylum Arthropoda; class Arachnida; order Araneae; family Araneidae; genus Argiope; species Argiope bruennichi. Next base: position 88,627,257 of record NC_079159.1, on the reverse strand, counting down.
TACTTTTTCAATTTTTGGTATTAGCATAGCCGACCACGTGTTATTTAGACTGAAGTATAAATTGAATTCATATTATAGTAAAAGTAATACAGTGAAATTCTTGCTTTTTAATTATTAGTGCTTCATTGTTCAACAATCTTTAATTAAAATGTATGTTTAAAACAATCATTCTTATGGCGAAGTGTTGAAACACTTCGATTGGCCATAAACATGCGCGTACAATTGCAAAAGGATCCATCAGCACAAATATTTTCTGAACAATTACTAGATATTGGGAACGGTAAAATAGAACTGCAACCAAATACGCAATGCATTAAACTGCCAGACAATTTCTGCACTGTTCTTCAGGGAAAAAATGAATTGATTTAGAGTATTTTTCCGGATATACAGAGTAATTACTTGAATCATAACTGGCTCAGTGATCGGGCTATTTTGGCAGCCAAAAATGTTGATGTTGACGAAATTAACTTCCAAATACAACAGTTGTTACCAGGCGATCTGATGTCTTTTAAATCAATCGATACTGTTGTTGATGAAAATGATAGTGTAAATTTTCCAATTGAATTTTTAAATTCACTAGATATACCTGGAATGCCACCACATAACCTTCGATTAAAGATTGGTTCACCTATTATTCTCCTGCGTAATTTGAATCCACCTCGATTATGCAACGGTACGCGTTTGGTCATCAAAAAGATCACCGGAAATATACTTGAAGCTACCATTTTAACTGGGAAGTTTAAAGAAGTGGTCCTGTTGCCACGTATTCCGATGATACCATCAGAATCTACGATACCCTTTAAAAGGTTACAGTTTCCAATTTGTTTAGCTTTTGCCATGTCTATAAATAAGTCTCAAGGCCAAACAATGTCCATTTGTGGTTTAGATTTGGAAAATCCATGTTTTTCTCATGGGCAACTATATGTTGCATGTTCACGTGTAGGAAAACCGTCAAATCTATTTGTGTTAGCTAAAGACAGGTTAACCAAAAATATTGTGCACCGATTAGTGCTAAATTAAATTGAAATTAAAAGTATTTATAATTCAAAATGATAAACATTATTGTCAAAGATTTAAAACTATCTGCCCTATATACCTCATTTATAAGTTTAAGTGTTACGTGTTTTTTACTAACAACTTTGTAACGTACTCATTTGTTACAAACTTGAATACAAAAAATTAAGAAATTAAAATTTTTTTTTGTATTAATTTTTGCTCAATATCAACGGTAGTAGAAAATCAATCATGGAGGTCCCCATGTTTTTTTACAAATGGCATCTGTGTAAAAAAGCATGGTGGTCCCCATGACTGGTGTTCTCCTACCGCTTTCCTTGAATAGTTTACTACTATGTAATATAACAAAAACCTTAGCCACAGCAACGAGTGGCCGGGTCTGCTAGTAAGATATAAAAATTAAAACAAGTAAAAAACAAAGCATGTGCAATGGTATACGCGATTTTCATCAATAAAAATTTGAAAAACTATAACCTAATTGTAATTTTTTGAGGTTAGCGTTCTTCTTATTTCGGTTTTGGGAAGTAGGTGAAATTTTATTTAAAAGGAAGCGCTTATGAACTTCATTGTAAATTATTGACCTTTCTACATTTAAAATTATGTATCTGAAACTAAGATCTTGTTGTTTATTTTAAATTTATCCTATTCGTATTTTTTTTTAAAATTCTTTTTTATATTTTAAGAGACATGAGAAATCTAAGAAACTAGAAATAATAAATTAACCCTTTAAAGGGCCATTTTTTTCTAGTCATATTATATTAAAATATTTTTAGGCTTGAAATTAGAATAAGAAAAGGGATTCATTTAGCTTATTAGATAAATTTAATTTGATTAATTAATAATTAAGTAACAAATCAAGACACATCATTTTGTCTGAGATAAAAAACTGAAGCATCTGAGTTTCTGACTTACTAAAAAAATTTGTCAGAACTTATGCCAACCTACATAATTTCATACAAAGATTGATAAATTTGGGAAACATACTTCTCACGGCCCTAGAAAGGGTTAATGAATGTTAAACGCCAAGTTCGTAAACGATTAGTCTTATAAAATATGACTTAACTATTATAAAATAACCAAGATTATACAATGAAATTATTTTAAAAATTATACCTTTTACTTCATTTAAAGTCATATATATATATATATATATATATATATATATATATATATATATATATATATATATATATATATATATATATATATACACAAAAGTATTAGAATCAAGTTAATAGGAAAAACAAAAAATCAAATAAAAATTAAACCAAAAAAATTGTTAAAAAAATATAAAAAAAGAATCCGGCCTGAAGACTTTTTCAAGGGTCACCCTCAGGCAGGGATTCAAAGAAAGGGATTTTTTCTGTGAGGACATACAGACATTGTCTAATAATGATTCCTCGTGACCCGAAAATCCCCTGTATGTATATATATATATATATATATATATATATATATATATATATATATACACATCTTGAATAATTTTCGATGTTTTTTAAAATATATTATTGATAATTGATAATAATATTTTGATAATAATTATTAATATTGATTAATAATATTTTTGATAATTTATTCAAAAATTTCTTTAAAATGTTCTTTTTTTAGATTCTCACTCTATACTATTTTCCTAATCGAATAAAAACTTCAAAAATAAAGTATCTTTAGTTATATATTATACTTGTATTCTCTATATTCCACAAAATTATTCATTCATTTTATTTCTAATACAATTTACTATTTAATTTCAAATATTGTAGTGAATCTCAAATGCATCGATCTTTTGAAAACCGCCCATTTCTGAAGTGAAAGTTGAAGTTTCTTATCCTTTATAGAAATTTTTTGCATTACTTAATTTTGATGGTTATTATGTCACAGAAAAATCATTCTATGCTCTTCAACAGCTTCAGTTTCAAGCAAAATTTGCGAGTAAAACCCCAAAATGTAAACATCTTATATATTGGCATCTTATGCATTCTAGAGCCAGGCGATTTTGGCGTAATCTAATAATTACCAATTAAACTCATTATCTTAGTGATCTTGGCGTAATCTGAAAGTCGCCAAGTAAACCAGAGGGCCATAAAAATTAAACGAGTATCAAAAAACATAAATTTTTATGTATATCAAGTGATTATAGATAAACATATTACCATTTATAATATGCAAACAACTTTTATTGAATATCTCTTAGAAATTCATTCTTATTCAAAACTATTGTCTTAATGCTTACGATCGGTTAACTAACATAACTTATTGTTCTTTTCTCACGTTTTACTTTTTTTTTCCCGCTGTGTTATATTCTGCGCACAGAAGTTTCATCTATTTTTTCTTCTTATTCCTTAAATCATGTTATTTTATTTGCAAACATCATGGGATTAATATTTATTTAAGCAATTTCAAGAATTCATCATCCTAGAAGGTATACAAGACGAACGAATCGAGTAATTTTCTTTAAATAGACCCAAAATGTATACCATATTGCTAAAACCATATAGCCAGAAAAGGCTTCTATAACAATAGATTGAGAATTTCTTAAAAATTTAGATACAAAACGCATAATGTAAATCAATTGTTCAAGAAGATCGTCTTGTTCCATCGGTGGCGTACTTGAAAATTGCTCTGTTACGCAAACAATATCACCTTTGAATGAAGTGATAGCATGGCATTTGATGAACATAGCAAAGTCTATTTTATCGTTGAGTAAATGTAAAGGTGTCCAAGATGCATTGGCACTGCATAAGTGGGAATTCACTAAAAACGCTGAAAAAAGGAAGAAAATTCATGTTATATAATGTGATGCCAACATATAATCAATGTATTTCGTTTTAATTCTATTTAGATAAATCTCTGAATTAAATTTTAGATTAAGGTTTCTTGAATTGTTCGTTACAGAAATTTTCATTAGATTCTACAACATTTTCAAACCAGAACAGTCATAAAATAATCTTGACTTGAAAGGTTCTTTTAAAATATACTAAAGACCATTTTTAATAGAATTTTGTCTGCCGCAGTGACCTGGTGGTAAGATCTCGTCTTCGGGGTCCCAATTCCTGGAAGGTTCGAGACCCAATTCCTTCGAAGAACCATCGTATAAGCGAGTCTGATGCATGTTAAATCTGTCGGGATCAAATGTCCTCCCGTTGGTGTTGTGTGGAAGTTTGGAAAGGGACTGCCAGCTCAGGTGTCTCCTCGTCATCTGGCTACGGTTCAAAATGACGAGGTCCGCCCCCAATTAGTCCTTGTGTTGCTTTAAAACTGAGTTTTATAACTATTTATAACTAATATAACTAGTTGCTTTATAACTAAACGAAACAAATAGAATTTTAAGTTATTTATAGTTAATTAATAATTCCTTCTCTTATTTATTTTCCAACTATGGAACAATGAAAAAATTATTCTGCGAAGACGAGGCTGTTAACCGAAAAATGTTAAGACATATTGAATCAGATGCATATGAATATTAAGTTGATACAAATGCTGTTCTAACATTTATCAGACTTGTGCAGGAGAAAATGACTTCTACAAATGCCAGTATACCGAATCAAAAAGAATCACTTCTCTCACCGAGGAAATCTAATGGACGGTGACTCTAATCACTACGCAGATAATTTCATTCCCTTATGCTATTGCATATTCTCAGTAAACTAAATAAAATTATTGTTAATATTGGTAAAAAGTAGTAAATTTCATTCATTACCTAAGAAATCATAGATTTTAAATTAGAATATCTTGAAAAGTACGATTTACTCATTGATTTAATGGGCCTCGCGGCACCAGATTGAACAAAAATGCACCAAATTAAGGAAATAAACAAACAAAACGCTTAAAAATTTAAGAATTAATTTAAAGTTACGATTTAAAATTCAAATATAAAATATATTGCATAAAAGCAAAAAATTAACTTGAAAAAATAGTTTTAAATAGTTATCATAACGTCAGAATAATTACCGAAACCAATATGGATAAGAAAGTAAAAAATAATCGTAAAATCAACGGTAGATATCATCGCGCTTCTTTGTACATTTCATGGGATTTATTTGGGAGTTAGTTTGATAGGCAGATTGCCTAAAATTTGATTCTAATTCATCTTTTTGAATTATATATTATGTAACCATCATCTGTGCTCGTAACAATATGCACTGAATGAGATTTAATGGCTTTGCATGGAACAATCTTTTACAACTCAAATTTTTGCCCCTAGTTTGTTCAAAGGGGGGGGGAGATCTTTCCTCCCTCCTTCAAATCCTCTATTTTGAAAGGATAGTTGGCAGTTCGATTAATTATAATCTAAAAAGCAATAGTATCCCAAGATTTTTCTATATGGTTGATCACTGATCATTTCATTGGCGAAAACTTATATGATTGGCTGTTGATCAATTCACAAACATTTAGATGATAAAGGGGAACTTTTTGTCATAAAACCATCAGTTTTTGTAATATATCTCTTCTTTTGTCATATATTTGTAAAAGTCCCAACAGTAAATGTAATTTATCTCTGAGCAAAAAAAAAATTATCTACATTTTAAAGCACAAGAGGGTTATATTTAAACTTCCCTGTTAAGAACATCCTACAGATGAGATCGGTCAGCAGATTGATATAAGAATTGGTATATGGTTATATTAATTAATAAAATGAGTATATAAAAAAATGCATACTATAAGTCACCATGCAGTGCATTAGAAGAAATCCAATATAGGGAATATAATAAAAATATTAATTTTAATGTTTACAAACACAATTGATGAGTTTAAATCTGAGAAAAATATGTGATGTTCATTGCTTCGGGAATTTTAAAAAATCACATGTTGGCATATATATATAAAAAAAGAAGGGGGGGGGGGTATTCCAAAACACTTTCCCCTATAAAACGTTAAAAAAATATCAGGATAAAACTTTAAAATGAGTAACAATTTCACTTGTTGCTTTCTTGTCTACCTTAGTTAATCTCTTTGTACAAACTCAGCTGTTTTGAGATTTAATTTCATGAAAACATGAAAATTGTTAAAAAAAATAAAAATAATCCTCAGATTGCGACGAATGTCCACATTTCAGACCTCCCAAACTCCGAAAAACATGTTTGGAATTGGGCCTGTATGTGAATATGATAACTCAAAATTTCTTAAAGCTGTACAGATGAAATTTGGTTGGTGACTCTTACACCCAATTCGTAGATTTCTTTCTAATTTTCAACGAAATCCATTTACAGGAACCTTGCAATCTGTATGTCTCTGTGTCCGAGTGCAGGAGAACATGATAATTGCAAAACTGTGTTTTTTTTAAACTAGATAAATCAAATTTGGTACGCAGTTTAGCATTAAAAAAAAAAGAATTGGGCTATCAAATTTGGATGGAAGTCTGTTCCCCTAGATGATCATCTATATGGGATCGTCCGTCGATTTTTAAATCCATACGCATCTAATCGTCCATTGATGCAGGTTGTTGCTTTAAAATGCGATGGCTTAGATAAATAAAATTTGAAAAAATAACTTCCCAAAATACGTACTCATTATTTTCATTATACAATGATGAATAAAATATTCTTGTGTGTGATTCGCAAACTGAAAATTTGAGTACTCATGGCGTTCAGGGCCCTAACCATGTCAACATTTTTTTGCCGACAAGGGAGTGGATATAACATCTTTCGTTTTCGTTCGTACGCAAAAAAAAATTCTGGAAAGTCACTCACCCTGACTTTTCCTGCAGTTATGAATCTACTGATATTGTCCTTTATAATGGAATAGGAAATAAAACCACCACCTGATCTTCATTTGTAATGGTCTGATTGTGAATTGAGCGAAAACTATCCAATAAATGTTGAAATTATTATTGTTATTTTATGCTCGTCATTTCCTATGCTGAATCTTCTCAATAGTACTGTGCATTGCTTTCTAATATACATTTCTAAATAATTTATTTATTTATTGACATTCTTTCAGCACAGCTGGTAAATAGTTCATTTATCAACTTTGTTGTGAATCTATTGACCGTTTGCAGCTTTAAGATGCATTAAATATGGCAAAAATAATTATTAATCAAGTTGAATATGCGTCTTTATTTCTCCTTTTTGGATAAGTCAGCCATCTGACTCTCCGACCCGCCACGAAGGCGCACGGATTTAAACCATAAAACTGAATAACCGGGCCGCCGCAACAGCAACACTGGCGGGAACTGTGGTTGTGTCCTAAGGGCCAACCTTCCCCGAAGGAAGTGCATCCCGTCATCGATGGGAGGAGTCAGATCCATCACCTATTTGTGTAACCTCCAGGGTGGCGAGATCCAACCACCATTCACCTCCTTTTTGGATAACAAGTTCGTGCCATTAACAATTCTCATGGTTAAGAAAGAAGATCCTCTAAATAGATGACTTTGAAAGTGAAACACAAAAATTCTGCCATTGAATGGATCATCTTTGAATACTTCGAGCTTTGGTACGAAAGATGGCATCTACTCTCTGTACACACACAAAAAAAATCAATAAATAACATCTGTTACTTTAACACTTAATTACTTTTCTAATATTTTAAAAATCTCGGTGGTTAGATTTTGAATAGAAAAAATTTGGAAGTGAAAAAGTATTTTGTTTTGGAAAAATATTCCTTGTAAAATTATGAAAGAACCATGCAGATTTACAATGAAGTCGATTCTGGTTCATCTGATCCACATCTTGTACATGTTGCCAATTATAGTTTTGAGTTCAGAGTCATCCGATGTACAATGAATATTATAAACATTACAATTTCGTTCATCATATGGCAGTGATTCCAAGTGAATTCACTTAATTGTTCTCAAGAATAATTAACTCTTTGCACTCAGATGGTGCCTCTCACTCACCATTCGAGACGTTGCATCATTTTAACAGTTTATTTGTTTATTTTCAATTTTTATTATTAAAAATGCCTACAGAATGATAAAACGATGTAGATTAATTTTTCAGGGAGATTCAACTGAAAATAATTATATATATTTATTTTTCGGAACAATAAACAAGCCCTTGTATTAGGCGAATAATTATGCATCAGATCACTTTTCCAAGTTCAGAGTTAATATACCCCAGGGTTAATTTTTTGCTGGTTTCGTTAACTATGGTGAATTTAGTCAGTACAGAATCGTCTATTAGGCATCTACTTTATTTACCAGTATTGTACAGATTACATCTTTATTTTTTACTTACTTGCATCCATTTCTGAGGTTGAGTTCTTCTGACTAATGACCATATAGTTCTTTAATAGTGGAAGCATCATAAACCAAGAAATAAATTTCATAGCAAACTAATTCTTACACGCGCAGAAGTGAGCAACTTGTAATATTTCATCGAAACACATTGTTAATGCAATAAAAGAAAAATATATCTATTTAAACTTTTGGAAAAATCCATACTACAATATGCTAAAAAGAAGAAAATTTTAAACAATAGAGATCCTTTTATCGTGTTGATTCAGTTTCCTTTTATTTAATTATTGTAAACTTTAAAGTGTTTTATTGTTTTTCTTTGTGATTGTTTCGAAAGATGAACAATGAGAGAAAATACCACACTACTGATATCAAGATAATGAGAAATGACTGTTCAAAAGCAATTGTAAATTTAATTGCTGTACTTCCAAACCAGACATTAATAAGTGTTTAAATGCACACTAGAACCAATACAAAATTGAATGATCTTATTTGTCATTTTACCTTTGGTATTACTATTTCCATCGCAATGGGAAAAAATATTTAATATTTTATTCGTTGTGAATTTCCATTAATCGGAAGATAGCCATATAGAACAGTCTGCCCTAGACTTTCTCGTATTTTACGAATAAAGGTGATCGTCCACCCCGCATGAGAGTTTTAGTGTATATGTGGTGAAAGCTGACAAGCCAGTTAACAGCTACGCTACCCGAGCAATTGCTTTTGTATTGTGGTCATGTTACTGGCCTGCGAAACACAAGGGTCCAGGTTCTATCCTCGCTCATAATAATCCGTTACATTGGTGACATCGGACGATGATCCTTCAACCTTCGTACAGCTGTTGTGGCGCCATTTACCCACAGCAAACCAAAGTCATCAGATTCATTTGACGCAGCAACACAAAATCGTCAGACTTACTTGGCGCAACAGCATCAGCAACTACTCACCCACACGCTCACCATAACGCTTGGCGCAACTCAAATGGGTACAGGCGCATTAAATTCAACAGCCACGATACATCACCACTCAATAGCCATATCGTTCGTCTCGCCTCCGACTCACTGGAGGTAGAGTCTGTGGTGAAAGCTTATAAGACAGTTAACAGCTACGTTACACGGGCAATTGCTTTTGTAATGTTGTCATGTTACTGAACTGCTAACCACAAGGGTCCAGGTTCGATCCTCGCTCGTAACAATCCGCCACATATATAAACACGTGTATTCACATTTTAATTTTCTCGTGTGCATAGTATTGAGAAAGTATATTAATCGTCAAAAAATTCGAACTCGAAATTTTGACGAATCTGCACATTTTAGTTCTCCCCGAGTTCGAAAAACACAATTTTGGAATATGTCCGTCTGTCTGTCTATGACAAAGACAATTGAAAAACGCTTGGAGATGGACGGGTGAAATTCGATATACGCTGTTTACACAAATTCAGAAATTTCTGTCAAACTTCGTGTAAAATTCGCTCTAAGGAAGTCTGCCAGGCTTTTCGACGAATATAATTTAACATGATGATTATAAAACGAAGAAAGCTAGAAAAATAAAATTCGGTACATAAAATGAACACCTATAGTCTAGACACCTGTCAGATTTCGAACCAAATCCAACACGGGATTGATCATCTATTGGTCTGTTTTTAAAAATATTTAAACGCAATAAATCAAAGACGCAATGACTTAAATATATCAAATACTAGCCGCCTTTGGCGACCAGCCGGTTCGCCAATCTTAATGTTCGTTAAAATTTTAATAATTAAATATTTTATGCAATTCCTACTTTAATAGCTTCTTCATCAAAATATTTTAGAACTTCAAATTTTGATAGTCATATAATTCTCTCATAATATTATAAACGCCTTCAGTCATAACGTAATATGTATCTCTCTAATTTTCTGTTGGTTCCCGTAGAATTCATACTATAAATTAACGTGGAAAGGATTAATCTGCAATTTACTGAAGCAAAGTATTTTTTTGTTATATGATTACTGAAAGCAGTCACTCAGCGTTTAAACTTTATGTGCACTAAAGAATATCTTTCCTAATTTATGTAATATTTCAAGAATTTGTCAACAAAATATTCTCGGATTCATTAACAATGTTTAATTTTAAATGCATCAAACACTAAGAAAATAAAACGAATCGTTTAAAATAATCGGTTGAAAACAGGTTAAAAGAAACTAAAAAAAACGATGTACTTAAAACTATAAGCGTATACAAAAAATATATAACTAACATAAATACAATTTAATTACAAAAACATGCAACTAACCTAAAAATAATTTAAATCATACGTTGATGATGGTTGTCATGTCAACAATCAGAACACAATGCGCATGCGTGCATTTTCAACGCCAGTTACGGTAACGCAAATGCATGAGTTTTTCTACGCCAGTTGGGGTAACGCTATGCAGATTAGACATTTTTAATTTCCTTTATTCTGTTTTATTTTAATTCAAAAGTACTTAAGAATGAATCTGAAAGATCGATTCATTAACAATGTTTAATTTTAAATGCATCAAACATTAAGAAAATAAATAGAATCGCTTCAAATAATCAGCCGAAAAATCTTAAGCCTAGCCTCATGACTGTTGGGAAAAAAAAAACTGAAGCCGTACTCATTTGGCGGTGGGGAAAATGAAAAGATTTTTTTTGGCGGGAAAGTTAGTTTTTAATTAATAATTAAAATTCTAATTAAAAATGCAAAAAAAGGGCTATCCTATCTTTTAAGTTAGATCAAACTGCACACGGTGTGCAAATTTGTTTAAAATCGATTAAGTAGTTTAGGAGTCCATCGCGGACAAACAACGTGACACGTAATTTATATATATTAAGATGGTATGTGATTTTGTGACTACAAGTGAGTTTTGTCAGTACAAAGTGATTTTGTGAATACTTATACCACTTGCCACTTGTCACTACAAGTGACAAGTAGTTTTGAGTCAAATGTTTGTTCAGTTGGTTAAGGAAAAAATGTCTAAAACACAAATGTAATTTTTGGATACTATTAATGAATACCAGGGATTAATCGTCAAATAATAGTGTATGCTAGAAAATGTTTGCGGAGCCACTAACGCTGGTTATGTATTGTCCAGGAAATCGGAAATCTCGACAATGCGAAAGGGTGACAACATAAGCGGAATACCCCTCCACCCCTTCCAGTCCTCAAGTAGTTATGTGATAGGGTGATGGTCAGAGAGGTCCAGGTTTGGTACCCTATTCCACTTAAGATTCGTAGTATATGCGAGTGATTCACATTAAATCGGACGTCGTGAGCAAACGGCTTTCCATTCGATCGTTGCGGAAGTTTAAAGAGGAGGTGCCAGCTGAGTTTTAGTCCTCGTCATCTGATGGTTCAAAATTACGAGAATTATCCGAAATAATTCTATCCGGGCGTGGATTTATAAGACTATGCATAGAATAGTAAACTAAACTAAGTGTAAGATTATGCTAAGCTGGTTGGCGATACTTTGTAATTTTTGGTGATTTATCGCACGGTCCGTAAAAATAAAAAATAGAATATTTCTCTTAACCTCTTTCGCATTTTCTCTTCCCTTCTCACTCTTTAACTTGTTTCTAACCCTCCTTTTCCCCTTGTCTTATGAGACCTTCACTCGTCTGCTTCTGAAACTGAACACTATTTGCTAGGTTATATTACAAATGTGATTCTCATAATAGGTCGCAGCGATGGCGGCGATATGGATTTAGCAGCTTGGATTATACAACAGGGTCGAGATCACGGAGTACCCGGGTACCTAGAGTGGAGGAAGGTGTGCAGGCTTTCGCCTACAGTACAAAATTTCACTCAACTTCGACAAATTATGACAAAAGGCGCAGCACAGAAAATCGCAACTGTTTACAAGTAAGCTTCTTCAAAAAGTATTAAAAAGAAAACAATTTACTTTTAGTCCCTTAAAGCTTTCTAATTGTAAATGCTTCAAAATTCCTTATAATTGAATTGAAAATTGATATAAAATAAATTCTAAATCATGCTTTTTTCGGTACTTTTCCGTTAGCCGGACGCAAGCGAAATATCGCCAAATAATGTTGAATTCCGCCACGTTTCTTTCGCCAACTTCGCGTTTAGTTCACAATTGGCGACATTTGCGCCCGGCTAACGAAAAAATACTCTATTTTCAATTATTCTTCTCCGTTGGTTTCAAAATATGGCTCGAAATTTACTTTTAGCTACCTAGAATAGAGACAGCAAATGCGAGTGAAAATTGTTAACATAGAATCATCAATCATCTTTTTTACATGTCTCTCAAAAGGATTAAATCTCTGATGTTAAAAGATAGATTATTTATTTGAATGAAACTTTAACTGCTATCTTTGAAGATTCTCTCTTATCCTTTTGTGCTGAATTGTGCATTTTTTAAAACAGCAGACGCCAGAGTTTTCTTCCAAAATGGAGAATTGAAAGAAAAGAGTACTTATTAATTATCAGTGAAAGAGCCAAGATTCGCCAATTATAGCACCAAAACCAGAATGGTATTGCAACTCTATGAGCACGCTTCAGCGAGCTTCTAAGTTATAAGATGAAAACAATCATCTTTCACGCTGTTTATATTAAAAGATGTCAAAATTATTGATGTTAAAAATAAAAAATGTCAAATTTATTGCCAACGAATTGCCAATCCTTCACCGTTAATGAATAAATACATTTCAAAATGCCATAGAAAATGACAAATTTTAAAATTTACAGAAAAGTGTTGGTTTAATAACGGCCAAAAAGCGCCAAGAAAAAAGTTCGTTAAATTATACAAATATACGCAAGTGCATTATTATTTAATATGAAAAATTTTGAACGTGTGAATCACATGCTATATAATTCGACGCCAAATCGGCGAACTAATTTTCGTGGCGGTTTTTGGTCGCCGTTACAATCGACAAGTACCAAAGTGCCAGTAGTTGAAGGATTTAGTATCTAAAGCCGTTGAAGGAAGTAATTATTTAGATACGTGAAATTCCGCCTATTATAGTAATAAGGTTAATATCAAGATTATGAACGATATTTAGTTGATGGATTTGTAAGAATTTCATTTAAAATTACTGAAAAACTCAAAATTTTCAGTCATTATTCAATTTTTAAAATTAAAAATGACTTTTAAGTAACTTAGTACCACTAATTTAATTATCTTAATACTTTCACTTCATTAATTTTATTAACATAACATTAAATCTTTAAAAAATATATAATTTTAGCTGAGATGCATATGAAAATAGTTTACTCTATTCCACAACTTAATTAAGAGTGGTAATGTAAGTTCTCTCTCTAGGATTAATCATATATTTTCAATGTATCTTTTGGTGAGTGAATTTTATTTAGATATGAATTTTATAACAGTACATATTAAATTTTAGAAAAATTAAAATTTGCAATTTTTATGAGGGAACTAAAAAAGTACTGTAAGACAAGAAATCGATTTCTTGTTCTTGAATTTTTGCCTCATAAAGTAGAGAACATTTAACCAATCCCGGAAAAGTATATTTTTGAAATACTGAAATTTTAAATTAAAATTGAATGTAAACAAATGCAGCAACTATGATTAAAAAAATACACCGTTTTTTCAAACTTTTTAAAAAAAATTTAGGTATATATATGTAAAATTCATATTCATTCAATCCGTAGATATAAAATTTTATAATACTTACTAGAATTAGTCTGTTAAATGAATAAATATATAATATGTTTTTCACGTGAAATACGTTTTACACATTTTCAACTTACATGGTATTCAAAATTTTTAGCTTTTGCTTTAAACGTATTAAGATGATAATCAGTTCACAGCAATTGTTAAATCTTTATTCATAAATGAGTCTGTGGTGGATTAGGATGAGCGAGAATAGAACCTGGGACCTTGTGGTTCGTAGCCCAGTAACATGACCACAATACAAAAGCAATTGCTCGGGTAGCGTAGCTGTTAACTGGCTTATAAGCTTTCACTACAAATCGAACAGAATTTAAATCGGTTAAATTCAAAGGACAAAAATTGACATTTTTAATAACATTAATAATTATTAATAATAATACATATTGATCAAAAAAATCGAAATAAGAAGTGAATTCTTTAATAAAAAGTATTATTTTTATTAAAATTTGCATAAAACAGAAGACAGTGAAAAATGGACTTGAGCGTTATTGGTTCTGATTGACTCATACTATGCTAATTTTTATGCTCTTTAATAAAATATATTCTACTAGCTCTTTATTTTATTTCCGTAAATTTTTGCTTGGAAATAATCCTCTTTATTTATAATTAGCTGGCTGTCGTGACCAGCCGTTTCACCAGGAATACTGATTGCATTTAATTTCAGTTAAACCTCTCACACCTCATTTCTTGTACATGATTCCGTTAACAAATTTTCGTATGTATTGAAATCGCGCCATAGTCTAACACATGTTTTGTTCATTTTGCACATGAATCTTTCTATTAAAAATCAGTCACATGATACCATAATGTTGTTGCAAATATACTTGTCTCTTTTATCTACTTTCTAACTTAACAATATTGTAACTTTACTTTTTTTAATTCTTTTTATTCAGATATTAAACCAAATTCTTCTTCTTTAGCTGTCAACAATAGAAGAAAATAAAATGATCAAATGTTTAATGAAACAATGAAAGCAGTTTGAATTTCAAGATAACAATGAAATAAATTGTTGGAAATTAGGTAAAATTAATTTTAGAAAAATACCAAAATTCAGAAAAAATCTGCAATATTTTAAAATTGATATCATTAAAAAAATAATTTATGCAATTTTGAAACGATATAAAATTTATTATTGGGCAATAACATTTTCAGAAGTTATCGCTAAAAAAATCTGTAAAATTCAACAATTTTAATTCATTTAAATTAAAATTTCAAAAAAAAATCGCTTTTAAGTGCACATTTGCTCTCTATGTATAGGCCAAATTTAGTCATCGTAGTTCAAATATTGTGGTCTTTAACGTGCAAACACATAGACATACACACATTCATTTTTATTATTAGTAGAGACAGAGAAAGATATATTTTTTTTATTAATAATAAGTCAATCCTTGTGCACCACAAAGTACAGCACAAGGCTTATACAGAAGTAAGTAGAAACAACTACATACATAGATAAAAAATATGTACATATAAAAATAAGGATAAAAACAACAGGAAAAAATAAACAACAAAGCTAATTAAAAATTGAAGCAGCAAAGGCAATAAATTTACAGAAGGAGAAGAAAGCCATTTTGTGGTCGACCAAAACATGAAGCGGAGGTGGAAACTTAATATTACAGGCATCGAGATCCACAATAAAATCACTTCTCCCTTCAGTAAGTTTGGAGCAATCAAAAAGCAAGTGTTCGACATTTTGAACTCCACCCACGCTGCAAGAGCACAGATCAGAGTTCGATAATCCAAATGTCTTGAGATAATAATTGAAGTTACCGTGTCCAGTAAGAAATTTTGTTAAGTGAAAATCACTGAAAAAATGCTTGTTATTCAACCTTTGAGAAATTGTGGGGAAAAATAATTTGGTTAAAGAGACAGTTGACGAATTTTGGTACAGCTCGTTCCATAAGAGAATGGTCTTTTTGTGATTCTCATTACGAATGTGAGATTTGGGGATACTCACAGGATCAATGATGTTTAGTTTTGTAGCTTGCTTTGCAAGCCAGTCGGCTCTTTCATTCCCTAAAATGCCAGAATGACCTCGGACGTGAGAAAAACAGACACTAATTCCCCTTGCTTTAAGCTGGTAAAGAGTGATTTGAAAATTCACTACAATTTTGTTGCAGGAAGAAATATTACTAAGCAAAAATAAGGATGAGAGAGAATCAGTAGATTAGAATTAGTATAAGTTAGATTTTTTGATATAATCAATTTTTTAACGATTTTTTGGTGTCCAGAATATCTCAGTTCTCCAAAATTAATATAATGTATCATGAAAACCTCATTAATATATAAAAACTTTAAAATTTTTGTAGACATTTTAACAGTTATGCTCTAGTAGCTATGAAAATGCCATGCTTCTTTTTGCAATATTTTGGATAGCTCTCATTTCTTTCAGAGACGTCAATGACATTGATCTCTTCACTGGAGGATTATCCGAGAAACCTGTCGTGGGGGGTGTCGTGGGTCCAACTTTCGCTTGCATCCTCAGTCGTCAGTTCCAGCATCTGAAGAAAGGAGATAGATTTTGGTATGAAAATGACGTGCCGCCCAATGCTTTCACAAAAGGTATGTCTGTACTTTGTAAATGCTCTAATATTACTAAACTTGTATCAAGTTTATGAAATTGGAAATTTTATAATCGATTTTTCACATATTTACTAGTGGTTTATAGATCTGAAATTTTTATGTTCTCAATGGTACGTGTGTGTTCTTGATGGCCTATACCATTTTAATATTTTCAGAACGAAATTATAAGTTGATTTCTAAACACGAATTTATTTTATTTTTTTTATTTTTTTTAATTTTTGCTTTCTCATAAGCGTAGAATAGAAAAAGCATAGTAATCGCCAAAAAATTCGAACTCGATCTTTTGGCGAATTTCCATCACCAAAGTTCGAAAAACACGTCTTTGGAAAATGCCCGTCTGTCTGTGACAATGATAACTCAAAAACACTTTGAGCTAGACTGATGAAATTTGATATACGATATACGGATGATATATTTTACATCAAATTTACAGATTTCTGTCAAATTTTGAATAAAATCTTTTTGTCTGTCCGCTGTTTGAATGTAAGTCAACATGATCATTACAAAACGAAGGCAGCTAGATAGATAAAATTTGGTATATAGAATTAACATCGTAGTGTAGACATCTATCAAATTTTAAGCCAGATCCAATTATGGGTTGATTGTCTGTCAGTCTGTACTTCCAGAAACATGTAAACGCAATAATACAAAAACGCAATGACTTAAATAATATCAAAATTTGCGGATTTGAGATTACAAGCGCAGTTTTGAGTCAAAATGTTGTTTCAATCGGTTGAAAAAAAATGTGCCTGAAACACAAATTCGATTTTAGGATACTGTTAACGCATGCCAAGGATTAATCGCCAAAAAACCCTCGCCAAGGATGACTCGGTAGATTCTGTCAAAATGTTAAATTGACGCCAAAAGTTAATATTTCATAATTATTGTACGCCAATGACATGTAAGGCGTTCTCTGGTATGACAATTTTATTAGATTATATGCGAAGAAGATTTGGGGACACTTCTATTTTATTAACATGTTTATTAATTTCTGTACTGCATCTGTATTCATGGGGCCATCTTGAAAATGATTTTAAGAACAGGGTTGGTTACAGATTACATCTCTTTGGTAACCAACTGGGTCCTGTTTAATTAGAATTAAATTTCTTATATAAATAACTTGATCATGATTCTTTGAATTAAGTTTTTTAAACATAAATTTGTAACAGACACCAAAGCCATGTTATTTTAATAACTCTCCACTTGTTCTATTAATTATGTATATGAACATTCCTATAGAATCATCAAATAACATAACAGTGCTATTCATCTAATACAATTACAAATTATATTTCAAGCTACTGAAACTAGCTTTTTGATTCCTCTAATTAATTGTATAAATAACAAACAGAACCTTTCGTCCTCTACTTTAAAAATGTGGAAGAAAATTAAGTATTTTATGAATAAATGAAAATCATCATAATTTTTCATTACAAAAATAAAATTCATTTTCATGTAAATAAAGAAAATTATAAGAATTGTCATAATTCAGAGGGGGGGGATGCCACGGTAACTTATTTCATATTCTCAAAGGAATAATTTTTAAAAGTTTAAAATAGCTTAAATATTATATTTATTTAATATTTTCGGAAAGCATTGTGACAAAGTCAAAACTTCGTGAAATTTGTTATAAAATGTCGGAGAACATCTCTCCGACCTTAATTTTTTTCTTAGAAAATCAAAATTTGGAGCTCTTGAAAAACTCATTATTATTTCAATAAATATTGAAAATAAAGTCAAAGTAATTATCTTCATATTTTCTTAATGGTTTCTTTCAAAGGCGAACTTTCATTGCTTTAAATTTTGTATTAAAAGTAAAAAAAAAAAAAAATAGACATTAGAAATTTTAACCACAATACATTCAAAATATAGTTTTCGAAAAAAAAACTTTTTTTTAAACAACATAATCGTAATTTTTATATTATAGCAACTAAGAATCAATTATATAATAATATGGTGGGTGTTTTTTAGCATAAAATCCAATTTAAGACAAGCTGAGACAAATTAAACAACTCAGAAAGGAACTGAAATTTCCCTTAAACGAACTCGTTAGAATGTTAAACTTAATTCCATATTGTTTCTATTAAAAAAGACCGAAATGAACCCTAGGAGACGGAAAAATAATTAATTTAATTAAAAACATCGCCTCTTAACATATGAGTAATCCAAAACATCTATTTTCTTGTGATTGCTATGAATAATGGGTGTCAACAGCATTATTGCAACAAAATAACGTCATAAACAAGTTTGACTGACCTTCGTCCTTTCACTGCATAGAAAAAGACATCGCACCAATTTTAAATACATTTCTATTCTTTGCCTAATTATTGCTAATCAAAACTTTCAAACACTCTTGACTCCCACGCGAATCCTGGTCATGCTGACCCAAATTCGTCTTCATAGGTAGAAGAAGCATCGTATAACAGACGCACACAAAAAAGGGCTGGTATATTGAAAAGAGGAACTATAAATATAGATGGATTTGACCTTTCTCACCAACTTTCTGGTCTCGCCCTTTGACCTCAAACAAAAAAAAGAAGGGAACTGCCCATATCATTAACTATACGGATCTAGTGCCTTTAAAGTTTAAATATCTGGAAGACCAAGCTTCACTCAGCAGTTGTTTCGCAAAGTCGTGTTTTTTGGGGAGAAAATATTTAGATACGAATCACTTACAGATTACATATGAATATTATTCAATCCTATGTACATAGGAACTGGTCATTTTAATAAAAAAAAATCATGAGTGCACTTAGTTTAACATGTTTTTCGTAACAATCTGCTTATATTACAATATTCATTTTACAATTTATCTATTACATATATTTTTGAACTTACGCTCAGTTTTACAGTGGTGAAATCGGGCCCGAAAGGGCATTTCATATGACATTGTTAAGAGCAGATAGAAAAGTGTTAATCTAATAGTTATTAAAAATGATCTAATGTTATCTAATGAATTATCTAAAGAAATAATCTAATGAATTATCTAATGAAATGATCATATGAATTATCTAATGAAAGGATCTAATGAATTATCTAATGAAAGGATCTAATGAATTATCTAATGAAAGGATCTAATGAATTATCTAATGAAAGGATCTAATGAATTATCTAATGAAAGGATCTAATGAATTATCTAATGAAAGGATCTAACGAATTATCTAATGAAAGGATCTAACGAATTATCTAAAGAAATGATCATATGAATTATCTAAAGAAATGATCATATGAATTATCTAAAGAAATGATCATATGAATTATCTAATGAAAGGATCTAATGAATTATCTAATGAAAGGATCTAATGAATTATCTAATGAAAGGATCTAATGAATTATCTAATGAAAGGATCTAATGAATTATCTAATGAAAGGATCATATGAATTATCTAATGAAAGGATCTAATGAATTATCTAATGAAAGGATCTAATGAATTATCTAATGAAAGGATCTAATGAATTATCTAATGAAAGGATCTAATGAATTATCTAATGAAAGGATCTGACGAATTATCTAATGAAAGGATCTGACGAATTATCTAATGAAAGGATCTGACGAATTATCTAATGAAAGGATCTAACGAATTATCTAATGCTAATCTCTAATAGTTAGTTATTAAAAAAATTGGATTTTTTTTTTGTGTGTAAAATCGCATTTTTTTTAAAGGAAAGACACCTACCCAGATAAACGTAAAAAGTAAAAATATAAAAGCCTTACTAAAAAAAAGAAAGTAAAAAGAGCGACTCGAACCGAGGGACCTTGAACACACGTATCATTCAAGTTGTTATGACCCCTATACTGCACTGTCCACACTTCGAAACGGATGTTTAATATACTTATTCTAATAGTTATAAAAAATGTGTGTGTGTGTGTAAAATCACATTTTTTCAGGAAGACATCTATACTTAAATAGCAAAACCTTATATAAATATAAAATTGGATCCAAATCGTTAGAGCCATTTCTGAAATACACGAAATTTATATATATATATATAATATAATACAAGAATTGCTCGTTTAAAATTATAAGATTTCAATACTGTTTTTGAAACTAATATGTTTCTTGCGTTAACAGTAAATGACTGTACCAACCAATATCGATGTACACATCAAACATGACAAGTTAATTCGACAAATCTATTTAAAATTTAATCAAAAGTATAACTCAAAACATAACGCGATTAATCTAAAAGAAAGTGAGAAGAGACAAAGTGTTTACTTCTCATGCCTAGAAGCGGCGCTTCAGGCATGCGCAGAGAGCAAAGGAAAACAGCAATAATGATTATTATATCAATCATTGTGCACCTAAATTTATTTAAACCATTGGAATTGTTCTTTCTCCTATTCATGCATGATTATTCTGTACAGTTTGTTTTGATTTTCATTCTGCAAAATCTTGAAGAGAATCAGATGCTCTTTCTGTAGATAGATAAGGTTCAAATTTTGATCATTACACATCAAATTTCATTAATTAATTTTGTTCTCTATTTTTCATTATCAGGTATACATTTAATTTAAAGATCACATATTAAAATTCGCCTATTTAGTTAGTTGCTCTTTTGAGCTATTGCATTCATAAACAAACGGATATAGTCAAACCTTTAATAGATGTAGTCCAAAAGCATGCAGATTTGCGGTTTAAGTAATAAATTTTATACTAAATTCCATCCAACTAGTTCCTTGAGTGTTTGTTTCATTTGCATACAAATGAAAAGATAAACTAATTTCCATTTAATAGATTTTCTCCAATATTTTTATCGATACTTAAAATTTTGGTGCAAGGCTTGATTCCAAAAATGATTTCATTTTTTTCTAGAAATTACGTAAATCTTAGAATTTTACTGAAATATCAAAATTGAATTTTTCTGACAATTGCAATATTTTTTTGTTCGAATTGCAATGGAAATATATTGGATTTGACAGAAAAAAATAAAAACGCATACAGTATTACACATCAAATTTTTAAAAATTTATCTGCATTTCATTTGTTTTAGAGACTTTTTCTTTAAATCATTTTAAAATGCTAAAGATTCCACTTTGAAATTTGAGAAAAAAATTTCCACTTATTACTGTCAATATTTTGAGTTACGATTTGTAGCATTATTTTATTATGTTCCAAATATCGTCTGCGTTTTCAACCATTTTTTTTACTAAGCATTTTGTTACTTTATACAAAATCTTCATCAAGTTTTTTATTTCTGTTAGAATTTTGTTTTTAGAAATTATAATAATCCATTTGGAATAATTACTAGCTTTCGAAAGTTCCACTCAGTTTTGTAATATATTGGGTTCTAAGTGCCTTTTTCTATTATTCGATGATTTTAAGACTATATTTTTTATGTAACGGTCTAAGATATTTCTGGTTATGATTGTTGTAAAATAAACATCCAAATGTTTGGAATTTTCATAAGGATTCCTTTCTTTTAACAGCAATTAAATCAAACCAATTTTTTCTGTGTCAGATAATGCGTTTGTCTTGCAACATAAATTTTTCGATATTTTAAATTATTGTAAGCATTATAAAAATCAAATGGCAATAAGCTTACTGCGGTTGAAAATTTACAGTGCCTTTAATTTAGTTTGACCTATTTATAACGCGATTTTATATCTACTTTCTTTTCAATGAATAAAACACAATCAATTCTTAATAGTCCAACAATATGGAATTGATTAATTTTTTTATATTTTCTATATCAAATACTGTGGTAAGAAAATTCAAATAAAAAGAAATCTAAAAGTTAAAGTGGGTCATCTAGTCAAGGTGTAAGTTTTTGCAACCTCCACTCCAATTTAATAAAAAAAAATGTAATTAAATTTTTGTATAGAAGCAGGTTTATTTCGAAATGCACAGTATAAAAGAGAAGGAATAATAGTAAAAATTAAAATCTTCTGATTGATACTTGGACCTGTTTTTATACTTTTCATTTCAGAGTAATTCTTTGCCTTGATTACTTTCAAAGCTGACCCAAAGTGAATATCAATAATTTTGAATTGTGCTTAAAATCAGACATATAAAAGAGAATACATGTAAATTGCAAACTTATCATATCCATAAATAATTTAAATATTGCGATTTCCATAAATATTTCATTATTTGCACCGAATATTTGAGTGTTACAAAATATGTGCAAATTTAAATTTTTCAATTTCACAAAAGTTTCTCTTCTCTTCTTTTTAATGGCCATATGTTTTATTAAGAAAAATATATGATGAGGAAGTTAAAGCAGATTAAACGGCCGTCAACAAATTTTAGAATTTTTCTCTAAGGAAGTAATAATCATCTGCCTCTTCTAGTTTCAAAACTGTTACAAATTTCATCGTATTAGTCTTAAGGACTTGTAGAATAGAATTTTGTTTTCTTTTGCTGCACTATTGTGTTGCAGTCATGAAATCTTGATTTATGATGTGCTCGTTGTTGTAATTATTTAAATTTTTCTTAAATTTCAAGATTCTCATGCAAGAATGAAAATTTGTGTTCAGTTCAAAATTCAAGAATGAATATTTGCGTTTAATGTAAAATTCAAGAATAAAGATTTGTGTTCAGTTCAAAGTTCGAGGATGAAAATTTGTTAGTTCAAAATTCAAGAATGAAGATTTGTGTTCTATTCAAAATTCAAGAATGAAGATTAGTGTTCTATTCAAGAATGAAGATTAGTGTTCTATTCAAAATTCAAGAATGGAGATTTGTGTTCTATTCAAAATTCAAGAATGGAAATTTGTGTTCTATTTAAAATTCAAGAATGGAAATTTGTGTTCTATTCAAAATTCAAGAATGGAGATTTGTGTTCTATTCAAAATTCAAGAATGGAGATTTGTGTTCTTTTCAAAATTCAAGAATGGAGATTTGTGTTCTTTTCAAAATTCAAGAATGAAGATTTGTGTTCTATTCAAAATTCAAGAATGGAGATTTGTGTTCTATTCAAAATTCAAGAATGGAGATTTGTGTTCTATTCAAAATTCAAGAATGGAGATTAGTGTTCTATTCAAAATTCAAGAATGGAGATTTGTGTTCTATTCAAAATTCAAGAATGGAGATTTGTTCCAGCTAAAAATTAATTATAAAAGGAAATATTATCGTCATTATAATTATTATTATAATTAGAGATTTTAAAAAGAAGAATATAAGTGCCGAAACTTCACTAAAACTTATCTTTCTTTCCATTTAAGATTGCGTCCCAACGATGCTCAATTATGGGTTGTGTTTTTCATATGTCCTTCATCCTTGATCATATATATCACAAAAGACTTTTTTTCTCTTCATTAATAAATGTTTCTATACTATTTTTCAATTCTGACATGAATTTCAATTAAAAGTGAATATAAAATGCTCTCTTTCAGATCAGTTGCAAGAAATTCGAAAGTCCAGTTTAACAAGAATACTATGCGATAATGGGGGAAAGTTAGTCCGACTGCTGCAGCCTTCACCCATGCTTATGCCAGATGAGTATTTGTACGTACTTTTGTTTTTAAAAAAATCAAATCGAAACTTAAATAAATATTCACCTCCCTTTTTCTTCATTTCTACCCATTTCACATTTCAAGTTCCCTTTTTTTCTTTTCATTTAGGAATGCCTTTCAAGAATGCGAAAAAGGAACTCAGCCGATGGATTTTTCTAAATGGAAAACAGGTAACAATGATATAATAAAACCAGCGAGAATATTGAATTCAAAACTTTCTCTTTAATAAAGGTATTGTCCATCTCTTTTTATTAAAAAACTGTAGATTCGGGTAAGGATATGAACTCTGTAAGTCCTGTCGTAAGGATTTAGTGCTTCTAGCATAATGAAGAAAACAAATACACATTTTAAATTTCTTTTTTCGACCAATCAAAAAAGATATTTGACACGTAACTACAAATGTATTTACAAAATCACATATAAGTTTAGTTCATTCAGGCTTAGGATGACAGAGAATTCACCTTGAAGTATTTAGTCCAACATTTGATACGTATATCTACTCACTCAAAGCTAAAACTATTTATTTATCTCGCCTTATTTACTCACAATCGGGCATATATACAGAAGAAGAAAATAAATGTTGTACAAAATTCTATAGGAATCGACACATTTGATGAAAGTATCATATATTGAATTTCGTCTGTCTAGCTCAAAGAATTTTTGAATTATCGTGTTTACAAATAAATATATAATTCCAAAAATGCGTTTTTTGAGCGAAGAGATATTTTGAGATCCATCAAAATATCGAATTCGAATTTTTTTTTTGACGATTAAATTATTTCTTTGTATATGTCATGTGACAGGAAGTATAAAGAACATAAATGAAATATTGAATAGACTTGATTTTTGAATTGCTCTTTCACAATCCATACATTTTTCGCAGTGTGCAGTAGCGTAAATTAGACAGATATGATTCCCTGATGAAAATAATCCTTTTAGTAAGCATTGTTTGTAATGTTCAGTATATTCAAATCACTAACATGGGGAATAACACACAGAACCAGAAAAGACAATTTAGATGAGTTAAGCAGCTTTCACATGAGGCCAACTATTACGTGGAACAAAAGGTCACGGCTACCTCAGGAAGATAACGTGCCTCCATTGGAACTATAGCAAATAGTTGTCTCACCTGCGTAATTATTTGCCATTGTCCCATTACGATCACGTGATCCTTCTGAGGTGGATGTAGTCTTCTACTGAGAGCAATAGTTGGCCTCGTGTGAACGCTGCTTTATGCATCCAATAAACCTGTGACAAAGTCCTACACCTGTGTTGGATCGAAAGTGGACAGAACATTTCACGGGGGGTTGTGACTGTAGAATTAAAGAACAGATTTCCCCGTTCCAGAAGATAGGGGAAGTGGAGATGTCAACAGAGTTTAGGTCGAATGTTGTTAGAATGAATAAATGTATTATTACTTTGATCTCGGTGTAAGGTTCAATTTCTCTATCTAATCCAGTGACATCATTAAATCTCAGCGCGATAATCGAGTTTTTGAGACGATTTAATCAAAATAAATATGTGTCGTTCCTTAACTTTGAAACTCCAATACGAAGAGAACTAAAGGCTGTGTATAGAGACAGGACATTATACAATCCATTTGTAGATACTTTTCAATAACCCAAGCGCAAGCGAAAGATCGCCAAATAAATTACAACTGCACCAATTTGAATACAAACTTAACTCTACAACTTTTTGGTGACTTTTTTTCCGGGGGGGGGGGAGCGCAGGTCTACATTATTTGGCGACTTTTCTTGCACTCGGCTTACCGAAAAGTACCTATCTGTATAATATATAATTGTCTTTCGCAGATAAACATGAGAATAGAAACAAGTGTATTCCAAAGATTAATTTCAACATTTAACTTGTATCTTAAGTCATATTTCATTATATTTTTCTAATTCCATTCTCATTTCTCTTCCTTGATATTTTTTTTTTTACTATTGGGTGAATAGTGTGATTATGTTATTTTTTTGTAAATAGAATATCTAAATTACAATTTAGTTTTTAAGCTTTGTAGTTTGAATTTCAACTACAACTTTGAAACTAACAGTAGTTTGAATTCCAGCCTCTCCGGTCTACGAGATACCCAAAGAAACGATTCTGACATCGTTAAGAGAAGCTATGAGACAAGCCAGAATTAGAATTGCTGCTGAACAAGAAATATTTAGCAACAGTAAGTTTATGAGTTAAAATTTATCATTGAAAATTTAAAAAAGATTGACATTTCAATTTAAAATTGAGATATAGATGATCAAAAGTATTTGTTTCCATTGCAATTGATATTTTATGGTGAAATGATATTTCCTTACTTCCCAGTAAACAGTTCGTGATGGAACACTCGTTTGCTTGAAATTCTTTCGAGATATAAACGCTGTTTCATCATTATCACTAGTTGCTTCATAAATTTAATGTATATAAAACAAAAATGTTTTCTTAGAAATGGAGAAACATACGCGGAATTCCTTGAATAATATTGTTACGAATATGTAATGTTGCTTACCAGCACAGTTGCTAATATCATAGGAAAGGTAGTTTTACGGTTAGTTCAATTGGATGCTGATCGGATGCAGGATCAAAAACCCTTGGGCTTGGCGACAATTTGGTGACTTTGGTGATAAAATGGATGATACTGGAATATTCAGGAATTTTGGAGATAGCATTAATAGGAGGCGAATTATTAGAGAACCTTATGTGCCATGCTCCGGAAGCTATAAAAGACCGCAGACCAAGCTAGGCTCAGTCGTATAGTATGAGTCGTACAACCATGTACGCCTTTGAACGCCCTGAATAATCTATTCACTCTATTTCATACAGCGTCTCCAGTACACACACGTGCAAAAATTCCGTGCTCCCACGAAAAAGTGGTATGTTCGTTCATACCTAACTCATCATTAAAATGTTTCAGGATTGTTTCGAATCGCCCTGTACTGCTTCTTCTTTAGAACGAAAAAAATTAAAAATTAGTCTTCAGTTCATTGATTACCTTAAAGGATTTTTGAAAAATTCTTTTTAACAAAAGATATTATTTCACAGATCTTAATGAAGTATTAAAAAACATTTCAAATCTAGATCATGGCATAGCAAGTTTATATGGCATCTTGGCATTTAGAATTAATTTTTTTTTTTGGTCCACTCCAATCTTTTCTACTTTTGAATTTTAAAATGGCAAAAAAAGTCTTCAGAATATTGTTTTTACAGGGCCCTTCAGGACATCTATACCAGTCTTTCTCACCTCTTCCCAGACTACCGAATTTAGAATCGTGCTTGTTTCTTATTGCAAAATGATTTGACAATTGTAAAGCTGAAAGTCTGAGCTGAATTTTGTTACGATTTTGATATTTATGGTGAACTTCGGTATCGAAAATCATTTTGGAATTTAAAATATAGTTCTCTTTTGATATAATATTTTTTATATGAAGTTTCAACTTTAAGGGACAATAGAATTTTTTTCTTTTGAGCTCTATTTTATAAATCCGATGTATAGTGGAAAATATCTAAATTGCATTTTTTTATCTTGCTGATTTATTCTTTGTAGGCTATACTTGCTTATAATCCTAAATGAACTCTTATATCTTAGACATTGGGGTGGCCCATTTTCGAAGTGCCGAAGCCGTGCATCACGTTTTCTTACGTCCGAAGCGGCAAGCTATGCTGATTGCCAACAAATCTCTGATCCTGGAGCTAGCTTCTCACCAATTCATGCAAGACGCCCAAATGTGAGAATTGAAATTAATTTACTCTTTGTTTTGCCTTAATTATCTTAAATATACATATATCGAATGGACTTATCGTTTATTACTGTAATAACATTTCCAACAGCACGGCTTGTCATTTCTAAAATTAGCTGTTCGACAAAAATATTTATCAAGAAACTGTATTTCTTAAATGTTAGTAAGCCCTAAATAGACTAAATTTTTCAACTTCAAAGCTAGATATAAATCAATATGTTATCAAATATAGCTGCATCTATTACATTTCTTAATGTTTTTCAGAATTTTAGTACTTTTCTTTATTTTTCCAAAAAGATAATGTAAGTTATTCACGCCATGTAGAGTCCATGCATCATCTTCACCATAAATTAAAAATGCAAAGTACAAATGAGTACAAAATGCAAAGTAATACATTCTTGTATTATACCCAACCATATTTACCATATATTTGACGGTGAAAATGTCCTGGGATTTCTTGTCTGGAGACATTTGAATGATGCTTCAAATACGGTATAGAATGACCTATAGTTTTAAATTGCATTTTTTGCTCTGTAAAACCTGTAACAATATAATTCGAAGATTTGCAACACCTGTCATTTTTTTAACATTAAATCTATACTAATAATAAACATGTCTGTGTTTTCCAATCAATTTTAATAAAACATCAAACTTTAATAAAAGAAAACTTTATTAAGCGTATCAATAGTGAAATCAAAGTTCGAAAAATGTTCAGCAAGTACTTGAAAACAAAATTATTATATTTCATCTTTCCAAAACAATAGTAAAAGCTTTAGAAAAATCACCCAACCGTGTTTGATTTAGTGAAAACTATACAACTCCCTTCAATAAAACACAATCCAAAGCTAGTAGAAAAACTCCAAAAATTGTTGCAATATCTCCAATCGTCATGCGGTATGTGAAGAGACATTTCAAGTATCTGCTTGTTAACCAGTTTGGTTTAAAGAGTCCGCTTCGATAGAAGACAAGCCAAGACTGGCAGTAACCGTATACATTTGTTGAAGTATCGTCAGTTGTCACGTTGGATGTGAAGAAACCTTTCAAATATCTTCTTGTCAACCAGTATGGCTTAAAGAGTTCGCTTCGATGAAGACAAGCCAAGACTGGAAGTAACATTCTATCGTTTCTTGCAATATCATCACTTGTCACGATGTATGGGAAGAAACATTTCAAATATCTTCTTGTCAACCAGTATGGCTTAAAGAGTTCGCTTCGACAGAAGACAAGCCAAGACTGGAAGTAACATTCTAGAATTTGTTGCAGTATCGTCAGTTGTCATGTTGGATATGAAGAAACCTTTCAAATATCTTCTTGTCAACCAGTATGGCTTAAAGAGTTCGCTTCGATAGAAGACAAGCCAAGACTGGAAGTAACATTATACATTTGTTGAAGTATCGTCAGTTGTCATGTTGGATGTGAAGAAACATTTCAAATATCTTCTTGTCAACCAGTATGGCTTAAAGAGTTCGCTTCGATAGAAGACAAGCCAAGACTAGAAGTAACCTTATACATTTATTGAAGTATCGTCACTTGTCACGATGTATGGGAAGAAACATTTCAAATATCTTCTTGTCAACCAGTATGGCTTAAAGAGTTCGCTTCGATAGAAGACAAGCCAAGACTAGAAGTAACCTTATACATTTGTTGAAGTATCGTCACTTGTCACGATGTATGGGAAGAAACATTTCAGATATCTTCTTGTCAACCAGTATGGCTTAAAGAGTTCGCTTCGATGAAGACAAGCCAAGACTGGAAGTAACATTCTATCGTTTCTTGCAATATCATCACTTGTCACGATGTATGGGAAGAAACATTTCAAATATCTTCTTGTCAACCAGTATGGCTTAAAGAGTTCGCTTCGACAGAAGACAAGCCAAGACTGGAAGTAACATTCTAGAATTTGTTGCAGTATCGTCAGTTGTCATGTTGGATATGAAGAAACCTTTCAAATATCTTCTTGTCAACCAGTATGGCTTAAAGAGTTCGCTTCGATAGAAGACAAGCCAAGACTGGAAGTAACATTATACATTTGTTGAAGTATCGTCAGTTGTCATGTTGGATGTGAAGAAACATTTCAAATATCTTCTTGTCAACCAGTATGGCTTGAAGAGTTCGCTTCGATAGAAGACAAGCCAAGACTAGAAGTAACCTTATACATTTATTGAAGTATCGTCACTTGTCACGATGTATGGGAAGAAACATTTCAAATATCTTCTTGTCAACCAGTATGGCTTAAAGAGTTCGCTTCGACAGAAGACAAGCCAAGACTGGAAGTAACATTCTAGAATTTGTTGCAGTATCGTCAGTTGTCATGTTGGATATGAAGAAACCTTTCAAATATCTTCTTGTCAACCAGTATGGCTTAAAGAGTTCGCTTCGATAGAAGACAAGCCAAGACTGGAAGTAACATTATACATTTGTTGAAGTATCGTCAGTTGTCATGTTGGATGTGAAGAAACATTTCAAATATCTTCTTGTCAACCAGTATGGCTTAAAGAGTTCGCTTCGATAGAAGACAAGCCAAGACTAGAAGTAACCTTATACATTTATTGAAGTATCGTCACTTGTCACGATGTATGGGAAGAAACATTTCAAATATCTTCTTGTCAACCAGTATGGCTTAAAGAGTTCGCTTCGATAGAAGACAAGCCAAGACTAGAAGTAACCTTATACATTTGTTGAAGTATCGTCACTTGTCACGATGTATGGGAAGAAACATTTCAGATATCTTCTTGTCAACCAGTATGGCTTAAAGAGTTCGCTTCGATGAAGACAAGCCAAGACTGGAAGTAACATTCTATCGTTTCTTGCAATATCATCACTTGTCACGATGTATGGGAAGAAACATTTCAAATATCTTCTTGTCAACCAGTATGGCTTAAAGAGTTCGCTTCGACAGAAGACAAGCCAAGACTGGAAGTAACATTCTAGAATTTGTTGCAGTATCGTCAGTTGTCATGTTGGATATGAAGAAACCTTTCAAATATCTTCTTGTCAACCAGTATGGCTTAAAGAGTTCGCTTCGATAGAAGACAAGCCAAGACTGGAAGTAACATTATACATTTGTTGAAGTATCGTCAGTTGTCATGTTGGATGTGAAGAAACATTTCAAATATCTTCTTGTCAAGCAGTATGGCTTAAAGAGTTCGCTTCGATAGAAGACAAGCCAAGACTAGAAGTAACCTTATACATTTATTGAAGTATCGTCACTTGTCACGATGTATGGGAAGAAACATTTCAAATATCTTCTTGTCAACCAGTATGGCTTAAAGAGTTCGCTTCGATAGAAGACAAGCCAAGACTGGAAGTAACATTCTAAAATTTGTTGCAGTATCGTCAGTTGTCATGTTGGATATGAAGAAACCTTTCAAATATCTTCTTGTCAACCAGTATGGCTTAAAGAGTTCGCTTCGATAGAAGACAAGCCAAGACTAGAAGTAACCTTATACATTTGTTGAAGTATCGTCAGTTGTCATGTTGGATGTGAAGAAACATTTCAAATATCTTCTTGTCAACCAGTATGGCTTGAAGAGTTCGCTTCGATAGAAGACAAGCCAAGACTAGAAGTAACCTTATACATTTATTGAAGTATCGTCACTTGTCACGATGTATGGGAAGAAACATTTCAAATATCTTCTTGTCAACCAGTATGGCTTAAAGAGTTCGCTTCGATAGAAGACAAGCCAAGACTGGAAGTAACATTCTAGAATTTGCTGCAGTATCGTCAGTTGTCATGTTGGATGTGAAGAAACATTTCAAATATCTTCTTGTCAACCAGTATGGCTTAAAGAGTTCGCTTCAATGGAAGACAAGCCTAAACTGGAAGTAACATTCTAGCATTCGTTGCAATATCAGCACTTGTCACAAGGAATATGAAGAAGCATTTCAAAAATTCTTGACACTTTATAGGAGTAGTGTCATTAGATGGGAGGATATGAAGTAATGTGTCGAACTTCATCTTGTCATCTAGTGCATTTTAAAATCTTTGTTTCGATAGAAGATATGTCGCATCTGCATCGCAAGTTTTATTTGAATATTGTCACTTTTTATGAAAGTTTTGAAGAAGTCTTTTCAATATTTTTATCTTCTACTGTTATCAATCTGTAGGCAAATGTCTTTAGAAAATCCATGATCGAAGAAATATTTGGTCATCGTCTCCTGGTTTTGTTTATTTTTATCATTTGATGGCATACGACGTTCAATGTTACGTTATTTCTTTATAGTTTTCAGAATAGTTTTTGATTGAGATTCATTAAAAAATGTTTAATACATTTTTTAGCCTGTGATAAAGTTGTGAATGGCCATGAAAAATTCCCAGGAAAAGTAATTATTATTCTCAACGATATGCTGAAAAGCATGGCATTTGGTGTCATCTTTTGAATCATTAGACTTTTCCAACCATAGGAGTAACTCTTTAAGAGGCCCATCAAGATTTTTACAAAACTTCAAGGTGTTCGAACCTTCAACATCATCAATCAGTTTTTTTAATTTCCTAGCAAGAGCGGCACGTCGTTCGGGTTTCATCGGAACGACTGGTTTAAACAGAAATCCAGGAGAAAGTGCTGTAGCACAAGCCATAGCAACAGTAAATCGCCAGAACACAGGCATGTCGAAATATTTCAATTAGAAACAATAAATAAGCAGTAATCAAAGCAGTTTAAAAAGTCACAAATCACCAACGCAGTAAAATACACAATTAATCTTTTCTCTTTGTTCATTTGTCTGTTGCTGATTCGATTATTGTTGCTTAAGGCATTTGTTGCATAATAGAAGGGCAACAATACTGCCAATATTCCATTTCTATTTATTATTTACTCGTTATTTGTATGTACAACAATGCTTGATTTCCAAACAATCTTTTTTTAACAATAATCTGTCCTGCCCATAGTTTTCTATAGATTCTGTTAAATATATGCATTTGCTTGTTAAAAAATTGTGATATCTGATACTTCAAAAGCTATTTTAATAAATTCGATATATACTCGTTGGCACAAACAAAGAAATTGTAAAAACTCAGTCAAATTCTTTAATGAATGAGTAAATAATATGTTACATTTCAAATATAAGGGAATATAAATTTAACAGATCGACTTGCATGAAACTTTGAGATTTTTTTTTTTTCTTTTCACCACAGAATATCCCCGAACTTGGAATCTCTAGGATTCCCTTTCAGTTGAATGGATATACGTAGAAAGATTTATTAAGAAGAAAACATTTTAAAGTTTACATACATTATACAAAATAATAACTACACACAATACAATAATGAAGAAGAGAGTGTTCGATAGGGAGTATGAGTTCAGGAATTTTGATACTACTAAAATTATTATTAATGCAACATTTTAAATCCAATTAATATTTTTCATATAAATCTTTTCCTAGTTGTATGCAACATATTGTTTGAATTTTGTAAAAGAAAAGAAAAGTGTGCAAAAAGTACAATAACAATACGATGAAAGTCAGCGGTTATTATAAATTTAATAACAATTCTAATCCTATTGGGTTTAGGATAAGTTTTGTAAAAAACGTTCAAAACTACGTGATAGTATTTGTCGTCGAATCTTTCGTTGTTCATAAAGTTTATTTCCTAATACTGTAGAATTTAAAAGCATCGATATTTACACTCTAAATAAAATAACACTTGTAGATTTATTAAATAGCATTACTAATAACATTGTTGCCTAATTTTCGATCAGATAACAGAATTTACCTAACCGAAAGTTAAGTAAGACCTTATCCAAACAGGTTTGATGCAGGTCTAAACTATTTGGCGACTTTTCACTTGTGCCAAACTAACTGAAAAATACAACAACATCTCTCGTTCTCCAGAATCGGTCATGTTTGGAAATTAAAAGCCTTTGAATTCAAGAACTTCAGCAGCTGGATGCACTTCGGCGATATTTAGATATGAACATCGGCTGTAGTGCCTTTTTTTCGAATATGTAATCATAATAATGTAATTGCACTGTATTGGTTCTCAAATAGTTAAAGAAACAACAAGAAATACATTTTTCAGTTTTATTTATATTATGAATTTTATTAACTTAAAAATTTAATTTAAGTCATAAATTTTTCTTTAGGTGTTATGTTTTAATTTTATATTAAATATTTTTTGTCAATGATTTTGATAATTAGATGATTAAAAAAATACTGCGTTGCTTGAAGTGCAAAATTTATTCAAAGCAACTACAAATAAATTAAAAACCAATAACCAATTTTGTTTGAATTTAATACTAGATTTTCAATAAAAAATATTTTTAGCTTGGCATTGGCGTCATTTAAAATATCGAACATCGTGGGAATATTGTACTGTATCTTGTGCTAATAAGGATTTCTCATCCACCATTATCTTCTGTTTCAAAAATTGAGCCATTTTTGATGTATTTAAAGAATAATTTATACGCGGAATGAGGCATTTTAAAGTTATCTTTACTTTTAATACAAGAATACCAAACGGCTATAGAATTCAAATCTTATAAAATGCTCTTAAATGATCTAATTCGATACTTCGAATCTCTCTACAATTTTACCTATGTAATATGTTGATTATTTGCAATCAGTACTTTAAATTTTGATTATTTTTTTTTTAAAGTTATGGATGGTTTGCAGATCTTACATGTGAAATTCACCCCATTTTATTTTTACAAACCATTTGTACTCTTGCAAATAATACACAAACTTTCTGTAAATTGCCCCTATCTTTTTCGCCGCTTAAAAATCGTTCAAACCTTTCTAGTAGTAAGAAAGAAACAAATGCTGAAAATGCACTTTTTCGTTCTCCGATTTTTTACTAACACCAAAAAAAAATATGAAAAAAATACCAACTTTTAGAAAATATTAAAGTATGTGACTACGTTTGGGATGAATGTTTTGAAAAACGTTCGAAAAAGTAGTAATATTTTTGAATATTTGCATTAAAAATAAATTGAAAAAACATCTATGAAATCAAAGTATACCAATTAAGTATCAATTTTTTTTAAAAAAATTAGAAGAAAAGGCGTCTTTTTTTATTATAAAAGAGAAATTTAAAAATCTTCTGTTTATCAAATGATTTGCTTCAAGTTCCTGGACTAAAAAATAACTTGTATTCCAATCATTCTTTAAATATTGGTGTTTCACTGATACATAATACGAAATTGTCATTTTTTTTCACATTGTGAAGCATTTCACTAAAACAATTATAAAATATTTCTAAATGAATAGATTACTCATTCTCTAGTTCAGGAACTGCAGAATTTATTGAGAAATTATATTATTTGAACAAAAAATACGTATTATATTTTAATGTATGAGGTTTTTCGTAACAAAATTCTATCAAAGGTTACAATTTGAGAAAATGAAAATTGAAAATGTATAATGGCATTTAAAACGTATGTAAATATTAAAAAAAAATCAATATAATTTTCTAACTGTTTTATAAAGAAACTTGCTTAAACATTAGAAATATTAAATAAAAAAATTCAAAATTTTGCAAAAAAAATCTTTTTATCTTAACCACCTACCTCAAATTGTTAAGGTTGATAGCAGCAGTTTAGTGTACGGACAGTGATTAGCGTAAGCTATCGGATATTGCTAACACATTATACACAATCCATTAGTAGTTTTTATAATTTAAAGAAAATATGTAGTGCAAAATGCGAACATATATATATTATAATTAAACAAAACTCACTAATATTGCACATTTTTATGATTATTTTGCCAGCAAGGATCACGAGAAGAAACCGAGTGATGCTGATATCTCCAGCATGATGGCTACTCTGTCAGCTCAAGACGTGGAGGATTACCTTCAGCAAGAAATGAAGGTGACTCTTCCTGATCACGTCGAAGGGAAGTGCAGACTGGAGGAGGAACAGTCGTCTCTTCCTTGCGATCATACCACTCCTTTCAGGTATTTTAATGATGTTACATCGTTATTTAAAATCACCGCAATGTTTTTAAATAAAGATCATGATGTAAAGACTTTTCATTGGCTTTGAATAGAATTATTTTGAATCTATTTTAATTTATTCTATGACTTTCATGATCTAAAGAGCTTTAATTGACTTTGAATAGAATCGTTTTGAAGTTATTTAATTTATTCTATGACGTTCATGATCTAAAGATCGTTAATTGGCTTTGAATAGAATTATTTTCAACTTATTTTTGTTTATTCTATGACGTTCATGATCTAAAAAGCTTTAATTGGCTTTGAATAGAATTATTTTCAACTTATTTTTGTTTATTCTATGACGTTCATGATCTAAAAAGCTTTAATTGGCTTTGAATAGTATGGTTTTGAACTTATTTTATTCTTAAGGTTTTATTTTAGATGCTTGTTATTTGAATTTTAAGGAAACAATTCAAAAAAATATACAAAAAATTTCTAATATCAAATTAATTGGGAGATCTCTTCGGATAGCTAATATTTCTTTAAATAATTTTTGAAATGAATTCATAAGAGATGAAAACGATTAATCGTTTTATGTTCTAATTTTATAGCCCAATCGCTGTCAAATATATCTCGAATAAATTAAAATACCTCTCACGCTGTAGTTTATTATGTATTTATATAAATTATAATTTTCCCAGGAATAAATAAGAAAAGAAGAATATAAGGATAATAAAAAAATAACACCAGTATTTAGAAAAAAAATTTAGAATACTTTAAAAAAAAACACCTAGCTTCGGGGTAATTTTTATAATCAAAATTAATATTGCAATTTTATTAAAGGACTTTTTAATGCAAATATCTTTATTTCCAAAAATTTGATACTCACTAGCAAACATCTATTTTCTTTGCAATCTTCTTATGCATCAAAGTTCTTGGGTATCCTCAAAAGTTTACAAATGTGTCATAATTTTTGTAAATAATCAGAACTAGGCAGTTATAAGCAATTCTATACTTTGAAACATGGAAGATTTTTATTGGAAACTGGAAGAAATCTAACGAAGAAATTTCATTCATGTAAAGCAGCTAGAAAAATTCCTAGTTCTGTACAACTTTGTTTACGTTCGAAAATGTTCACAGATTGTGTTAAAAAGGAGATTGTACGCTAATAAACATTACCTTTTGACTATAAATTTAACAAAATGCAAGTTTTATTTACTTTCATAAGTTTATAGGGATATATATTGAGATGAACTCGTGCTCCTAGCAGAACTACTAAAGTTCTCCCCACAATTGTGTGTTACAAATTAGTTAATTTTTTACCCTGCCCCTGTAAAATTACTCCCCTGCAGTTTCTTTCTACCCAGGTTTAGCAAATTTTATAAATAGCATTTGTAAAATATACTACATTTTTTTAATAAAAACTATGTCTTCTTAAAAACTAATATTTTAAAAAATGATATTAATAAAAACTAGTCTCAAATTAAATAAACTACTGCCAGTAAATACATAACAAGTTGTATATATTTTCTGAAAAAGTAAAATCAAATTTAGATGTTTAAGGCTACAACTGACTTTGCATAATATGTAATGAAGAAATTTCACACAAAGCTTTTTGGAATTCTTTTTATTATTATTTGTGCTGCAAAAGTAACAGTTTAACTCTTTTTTTTTTCTTCTTTTTTTATTTTCAATGACCATTTTTGAGCCTCTCCCTCTACTTTTTCCCTTTGAGAACAATTTCACCTCTCCCCCCCCCCAGTATGGCTCTGAAAATAAATATCAGGGGGGGGGGTAGGAATTTGTATAAATAAAGTATCATGAGAAGGAATCTTGCAGTTTGAAGTGATACTTAAAAGCTACACTTTCTGACTTTTCTTTACGAATTTTTATTCTTATCTGCCATTCACACAGCTGTTTTATCCATACAGTTGTTTTTTATATTAAATTCTTATCCATAATCTTAAGTGTTTGAAATAAACTAATGCAAAAAGTAGTAAAAGTATAAACATATGGCAGAAGATATCTGTGCCAATTTCTAAATAATTCATTCTTTTATTCTTTGGAACTCTGATTCTTTCAGGTCCGCTTCGGGATGGTGTAACAACATACAAAATCCACACTGGGGAAAATCTTTGGTGACATTTCAGAGACTGCTGCCGCCGCGGTATCACGATGGTTAGTACGAACAGAGCATTCTCATTATTTAGAAATGTCTATAGTAGACTAAGTACATTCTTCAATTTTTAGTAGCTATTTTCATGTAAATGCCATTTTTAAAGTTGTATTGTTTAGATATGCATTAGTTCTACTTACGCACTAGTCTAAAACTATTTGAACTATTTTAAATTTTACAAGGCTTGAAAAAAATATGGTAAATTTTTAAAATAGTTGTGACAATGGAAACCTTCACACTTCTTGTAAGTTATTCGTAAATTAAATAATTTTGTATATATTGTCAATGTAATCTTTATATGTAATATATTAAAATAATTTTAATTTACTATACTCTTTTTTAAATAAAAAAAAGTGCTATTTCGCACACAAAATTGTTAGACATTCTCTTTCAAGATATAACTGGAATTCTTTGCTTTAAACCATAGAAAATTTTAATAAATGTCGTTGGAGTATTTACATACGGCATGTTAACATGATTTTATTGATATGACATTGTTCTCTGATTATGAGATCCATGTTTCTCTCATTTCACACAGAAAACAATAACTAGGTAATTGGCATTCCAAACAGATTGCTTTTAAATGACATCGGAAACAGTTAAGCAAGTCAAATTTTTACATTAC
This sequence comes from Argiope bruennichi, assembly GCF_947563725.1. Classification (NCBI taxonomy): domain Eukaryota; kingdom Metazoa; phylum Arthropoda; class Arachnida; order Araneae; family Araneidae; genus Argiope; species Argiope bruennichi. The sequence continues at coordinate 88,588,972 of NC_079159.1, read as the reverse complement.
TCCATTTATATACTCTTTAAATGCAGCTGATTTGAAATTTAATCAATTTCTTCAATAATATCTTAATGAAATTGAGACATTAGCTTTTGTTCTCTGTTCACCAGTCTTTGACTATGCCGTCAGACTATTTCACCCAAAATAAAAATTGTAAAAAATTGGAAGCGAAATTTCTACATTTTCAGAAGTTTGAGAATTGTTTTCTTGAGCTATAAATCTTTAAAAAAAATTTTGATGAAAAATTTTACCTTAAAAATAGTTTTAAAGTGAAAAATTAATTTTCTATGCTAATATATAACTTAGAAATATTCTTCAGCCTGTTTTTCAATAAAAATTTATAATAATTGAAGAAAAAAATTTAATAAATTTAATAAATTGAATAAAATATTATACTTCGTAACTGAATATTATGATATAAGCATCCTTATTTATGTTATAATATTCATGTTATAATAATTAAGATAAATGTGTGTTGACGTTCTACAGGCAGGATTGTTTGATCTATAGCTACCAAATTTGACTCATATATATCTTGAAAATTTGAAACTTGAACTTCGAAGAAATTTTTTTTTGTTAAATTTTAATTAGAATTTTTATAAATTAAAAAATAAGGTGAATTTTGGCGCTTTACTGCGATAATTTCCCAAAACATTACCATGCAAAAATTATTTTTGTATCATCTTAAAATTTAAAAGATTATCTTTTTAATAATAGAATTTAGTGATAATAAGATAGCAATCCGAATCTATGCCATTGAAATAAAAAAAAAATGCAAAAATAGAGCCCTTATTCAGCAAAAGTATTAGCTGAAACTTCCGATTGCTCAAAATAAAACAAGATGAAATTGTAAGCTGAAAAACTAAATTGTATTATGATTAAATTATGCTGTAACCCTATTTTAGGAATGTTTACAAAGAAATACACGTGGAATAATATGTATAAATGAAGCTTAAATAAAACGGAAAACAACCCTAATCCATAGGTACTGTTGCAGAAAAAGTAACTATAGTTGTTTTCTTCGCATATAACTAGCTTTGTAGCCGACATTTTCTTTCCTATAAGATTTGGTCATCGCCTTTTTATGAAAAATAATCGCGATAGTTTCCCTTTATCATTTAATAATACAAAATATCTGAGAGACCAAGCTTCGCTCAGCAGTGTTTTTTTGTAAAATCGTGTTTTTTCTTGGAGAAAATATTTAGAAACAAATCACATACTGATAATATATAAATATTTTTCAATCCTGCCTACGTACGAAATGGTCACTTAAATAAAAAAAATCATGAATGCGTTTAGTTTAACATGTTATTCGAAACAATCTGCTATATTCATTTTACAGTTTATCTATCGTTACTTCTATTTTTGAACTTGCACTCAGTTTTACTATGATGAAATCGAGTCCGAGATGGCGCTATGTTACATTGTCAGCAGTAGAGCAGTTACAAAAAGGCTCTAAAAGGTATTAAATAAGGTGTCTAAAATCGCGTTTTTTTTTTTTAAGGGAAGACACCTGTGTAGATAAAAAACAAAAAATTAAATACATAGCAAAAAAAAAAAAAAAAAACGGACTCGAATCGAGCACCCGCGTTATTCATGTTGTTCTTAGCACTATACTGCACTGCACACACTTTGAAGCGGAAGTGGAATATACTTTTCTATTAGTTAGTAATAAAAATTGTGTGTGTCTGTAAAATCTTATTTTTTCAGGAAAGACACCTATATAAATAATACAAATGAACTTAAAAGACAAAACTTAATCTAAATATAAAATTTGACCCATATCCTTAGAGCCGTTTCCTAGATACACTATATATATATATATATATATATATATATATATATATATATATATATATATATATATATATATATATATATATATATATATATATATATATATATATATATATAAGGTATTTCGACTAAATAATATGCAATATATTTTTGTTGGTTGAAGCTAAGAAGTTGGAGAAGTTGTATTTTTAATTCTCTTTAATATCCATTTCGGAAAAACAATTTATTTACAAGCAGACGCAGCGCTCGGCACAAAAGCAGAAGTAAAGAGCAAAAAAGGGGCCGAAACAAATGATCACTAGTCTTATATAACATAGGATTTCCGACAACGCGCCATTGGAATACATGTTTTGACCTCTGATAAGGGCAAATAAAGTATCACTTTCATTTGATAGGCAGTACTTATGGCGCATTAGTTTTACAGAGGAATTAATTAAACCGAAAGTGGAATGGGATCACGAAATAAGGGAATATTTTTAGAATGAAGTTACAATGACCTAAATTAAGATAAAATCTTGGAAATTAATTAAATTGAAATTAGAATTGAAATATCATATATATATAAATACAAGAATTGTTCGTTTGAAGTTATGAAATAACCAAAGCCTTTTCTCGGGTTCTATTTCTATTCATTTCATTTAGCGATATTCATTTTCTTCTTTACAGGTGTGAGTGCAGCTCGAGCAGTGGGCCGTTCGGGTCGAGCTCTTCCCTCTCCTCGTCTCATCTCTTGGACAGTCCACTACGACACTGATGCACCCCATGCTAGATACAGCTTAGCTCTAATGCAGTGGGGACAATTTTTGGACCATGATCTTACTCTCACTCCTATGCATGAAGGTACAGGTGTAAATAATAATTTTTTAAAATTAACTTAAAATGCATAAGCTAATTTTATTTCTTATTAGAATACAATGTCTATTTAGACTGAAAATTAACCTTTAAAGCAAATCAACAATTCCTGAGAATACCTTTTTACAGCAAATTCCTTCTTTCAAAATATCTTTATCCTATGTTTGTACACAGCTTCTATAACTTCTTCCATGTAGAAATGGCTTTTTTCAGGTCACAGCTAATTTTTGGAGCTAATTTTTTTTTCTACTGTTTCAAATCTTTGATTTTTCAAAATTATAGCAAATAAAAATCTAAGAGAAAGTAATCTAAGGAGAAAAAGTCCACAGATTCGATCTAAAAAGGTTTGATCAGTTGTAACATGTCTTTGGTCCACACATTTGATTCATCCAGTTGTTCCAGACAAGTTGACATAATTCATGGGTTCACATGCTGATATTTAAGGCCTCTGTCATAAATCGCCAAAAAATTGAAAACAACGTCAATCTTATACAATTAGTATAACCTATCCACACACAAAAATTAGAAATGATGACCATAAATTAACATGTAAATCTGTTAACAAAAAAAATATCAGTTAGTCCAAAACAAATTTGATCCATTTTCATACCTTCATGTAATGCAATTTTTCCATTATAAGAAGTCATTGTTTTCAATGACGAAATCAAGGTAGATGATATAAAAAAAGAATGCATTTATTACTGATTTTGGAAATAGAATATCATCTTGTGATAACCATTTTATTTGATTTTTTTATTTATGGTACTACTATTGTGCTTTTCCATTGGAATTTTGATGTGAGTATTGTAAAATTCAAAGGGAATTCCATAAAAGCGTTTTATGTAACGAATTTCTGGCTATAAGTATTGTAAGACGGCAAAATGAAACTTTTTCTAATGTCTGCCCTACATGACACTCATACTTTAAAAAAAATTATAATTATTTTAGCTACATAAAGAATTATAATACTTTTCTACTTAATCTCCACCAAAACTTTGTAAATATAAATTACAACCCCCCCCCCCAAAAAAAAATATTTTGTTTTTCATTCCTTAAATTTACAAATCAGATCATGGGAATTAATGGGACATGAAATAGTAACTAATGCAAATTTTAAAATCTACTACCAGAAAATTAGGGCATCTTTTCTTTACTGATTATGATAAAATCATCAAGTATTAATCATATTAATCACACATTTTCTTTTGTTTTTTCAGCTCTTGGTCGAAAACCTTTGGACTGCAAAGCATGTGATTCTGCTACAACGGTCCACCCAGAATGCTTGCCGATTCCCATTCCTATAGGAGATCCATTCTTTCCAGCAGTGCATCAGAATGCATCGAAAAATTGCATCTCATTCGCCAGATCTTTGGCTGGCCAACTCACTCTGGGTAAAATAATTATTTTTAAATTAAAAAAATGAAAAAAAGCGAGCTATTTCAGTCCACTAAAATTGAAAATACTTATTTTCAATCAAAAATCTAGAATCAAATAACAAAAATTGTAAAAGTGAGATGCTAGCAAAAATGCTGTAATTTGGAACTTTAAATTCTTTTATGATATGAGTTTTTAACTCGCTTGTTTAACATTTTAAGTATTTATCAAAAACCAAATGTGTCGTCCATTTTTCAATCATTTCCTGATGTGCTACAATTTCTAAGTGTTATGCAATCGTGTTTTCACGATAAAATGTTTCAAAAAATTTGTAATATTGTTTTCCCAGAGCAGTAACGTTTTCTGATAAGGAAAATAGTTTTACAGATAACTCTGAAGGGATGTCAGCTCAATAATCCCTGGGTAGCCGGTCATTTAGTAACTTTGGCGAGAAAAGCGAAAGTTCTTTTAACTAATATTGGAATAGCGTTTGCTGGAGATGGATTCTGGGATGGAGTATTTACTGTTATATATAATGCTTACCGAAACAATCGAGGCAGGAAAAATGTTTTTAATACGAAAAATATGCTTCTTCTGATAGCCTAACAACTTGCCTAATCAACTCGTTCCCTCAGTTTTACACCACCTAATGCTTATTTGAAGGAAATTTCTTTAAAGTGTATTCAATTATAAAGATTGATTTGGAACTATTCCAGCTTGCCGAGTTCCTTTTGCATCTGTAACAATATTTAGTTCGATATGTTTTATAGCATCCACATGAAGGGTACGTACGCTGTCTACAACCAGGTAGTGAATAGTTCCTATCCTTAAAATACATAGTGGTAAACCAGCATTCAAATAATGTCTGTGTTATCTTTTAAGAGAAGTAAATTGGCAGAAAACAAGAAACTAATAAATATTTTATATATTTTTCAGCACTTTATTTTAAATAATACTGCATGTTATGATTGACACAAATTAGTTATTTTAATTAAAACATTTTTATTTAATAAGAAACAATGATAATATAAAGCTACTTTTTTCCGTTTCAGGTAGGCGAGAGCAGATGGATCAGTTAACTTCGTACATTGATGCTTCTAACATGTACGGTTCGGATACATGTGAGGCGAGAATGTTGAGATCTAATCACGGAGGCCGTCTGAATTCTACAAAGCACCCATTTGGAGGCAAAGATCTCTTGCCTGAAGATGTCACGAACGTGGAATGCCGAGCACCCACCGGGATATGTTTCGAATCAGGTAATCAGAAATTTTACTTCACAGGAAACCATTTTTTTTAATTCGGCAAAATAGAAATAATTACAAGAATTCTGTTTGTGAAGAACAAAAGGTCTTCTTGTTTTTTATTTTTTTTAAGTAAACAAGGTGAAAACATAGCAAATATGAACAAATTTGATCCCAAGATTTCGATGAATGGCTACACTGTCAATTGCCTTGAGTTCGTAAAAACCTTTTTTTAGAACGTCCAGATACATGGGTGAACGTAGTAACACAAACAAAATTGAACGAGAAAGATGAGGTAAAAAATTTCAGTTAAGGTCTTTATACCAATATCATATATTTCTATTAAATTTTGATCGACATTCACCTAATAGTAGTCTTTTCGTTCGTGCAATTTCGATTGCTATAATACAAAAATACAAGGAACCAGATGAATGAGCTATTGTATAAATTTATCCCCAGAATTGTGAATAGATGACAACGTTTCAGTTTACTTCATTAGATTCCTTTCGATCTGATGACTACTTGATATGATAAATTCAATATGCAGCAACTTGGAGAGTAGAATTTTAGTACATAATTATTAAACACGGCTATAATTCTGATACGAATATTTGACTAAATCCATCAAGTAGCTGACTTTCTGACGATCTGTGTACTTCCTAATGTGACCAACATTACAGTAGTTGGTGGAGGAATTGGAACTGTTTATCATTACTTAAAGGAATACACAGAAGTCTAGAAATTAAGAAAGAATATAAAAGTTGGAAATATTGACTTAAGTACAGTACTGTTGGCGCCAGAAAATCTCAACATAATGATAGGCATGATGTTAAAAATTCACGTTTTTTACCAACTACTTGAAAAATTTAGTCTTTCTTTGTGGAATAAGAATTTGGAGGGATATTGATAATTTTGTGTATCCTTTTTTAAAGTGTGGTCTGCTCTTCGTTTAACAAGATAAGTGTATGGGAAGATGAGGAAGAAGGTCAGAGATTGACCATTTTGTGGTTCGGTGCCAACCGCCTCGGAGAGGATGTCAGTTCGGTGAATCGGCCGATGTTATAGACGGGTTTTGATAAAGACAGTAGTCGGCCACAATAATTCTTGTCGATATTAGAGGTGGAGGGGTGGTCGGCTATGTATAACAAGAACAAATATATTAATTATTGGTCTTAGATGGCTTCAAAATGCTCGTTCGGTTCTCTTAACTATATGTTTAGCTAATGTTAACTTATAAGTTAAACACGACGCGCTGCATTATGAATTAAGAAGTCAAGGGATGGACATTCTTGCTGGTTATAATAGTCTGTCATTGAACAAAAAAGTTGTCAAATTGACTTGCCAGTTACAAGAGAATTCATAGCCATTTACTTATTAATGCAGATGAGGTAAGAGAAATTTTCTTATCTGTATCAGAAAATTTCATTTGCTGAATGTAGTGTTCCGATCCTCGATTTTCCTGCCTGCAACAACAGATGGTATTGGAATCTATGATCAATTGGGAGAAAGGGCGAATCATTGAAAAGCTTGGGAAACACCAATAAAAACGATACAATAAGATATTCAGTGCACAAATGCAATCAGGTAAAATAGACCTGGACAAGAATACCGAGGTGCAAGATCAAAAATTGCGGGTTTAGGTTCTTGTGGTCCTAAGCAAGGTACATTATGAGGCCTTTTTTTTATACTCAATTTAATTTCCCATTTTAGTACATTTTTAACTTGCCAATGCTTTATTTTAGATTAATATTATTTATTCTATTTTTAGAACATTTATTCCTGTTTGTTTACTTATTATGGCTTCCAGCTGCCTAGCATTCGCGTTTGTGCATAATATTTAATGCATACTAATAATTTATACATACTGATGTTATGCTTCATAAATATTAAGTGAACATAATGAAACTAATTGGAACCTTATCATTTATGCTTGATAAAATATCTATTAACTTTATTTTTTTTATCATTCAAAGAAATTCTATTCGTTACAAACTTATAAGGCAAATAAAGTATTATAATTGACCTGATTGCAACACTCTTTAGCTGCAGCTATTTTAATCTTAAGTTTAGTTGGAAATCAGTCACTGGAAGTTGGTAAGGTCTCTGTGGAATTGTGTCATTTGATTGCAGGCAATTGTTTGATTGTTGGCTGCAACATTGCAATACATCTTAGGTCACTACAGCATCTATTCGTGCTTTTATTCTACATATTCTTCTATACTTTCATCTGCATTTTCAATGCTTACAATAAACTTATGTATAATGGCGTGTTTAATGGAAATCATTTACTGAACACAAGTACTAGGACATCAGTACTATACAGAACTTTTTCCTATAAATTTAGATCATGTGATTTTTTAAATTATTGCGTACAAAATAAATTGAATGAAGGAATGATTCTTTTATTCCATAATTGTAAATCGTATTAAAGGAAATCATCGCAAAATAAAAAGTATAATTTCAATTATGCTTTAAAAAGCACTAAAGAAAACGAACGGCCAAATCTTGCAACTGTATATTCAATCCATCATTTAAAGTATTTGGAATCAAATGCTATTTGTTTAAAATATACAACTCATTGCAAGTCTGCAGTAATTCAGTATCACTCATTTCCTGAAGATGAGTTTCAATTCAATGCTAAAATTTTAAAAAAAAAGCAAATTTAATTAATTTTGTCTGTTTGTAAGTATTCTAATTCACTTTTGGGATAGAATTTATTAATTTTTTTATTTAATTATTCTTCTTAAATCGTTGTAGAAAATTATTCTTTTCAACTTGCTAAAAATATTTGCTTTATTTTAGTAATAAATCATGAATTCATTTTCTCCTTCTTTAATATATAGAAATGTGGAGAATAACCCTTGTTTTGGAATTTTGATTATTTTTTTATTAAATCTTTATACATTATATGAGTTTTAATAATGTAATTATTTCTTATCAACTGCGAAAATAATTTAAAATAACAAACATTTCACTAATGTCTTTTATAGGAAAGGATAAATGTTTAAAAGGAAATGAAGTAATAAATTGTCATTAATACGCATCATTAATGAAATTGTATTTGTTTTGAATGAATTATGGCATTGTATTTGTTTTGATACTCATATCTGAAATGTGTATTAATATTAACAATGGAATGACACGTTCAAAGTGATAATCATATACTAATGGCAAAATAATTTCAAAAAATTATTTGATTTTCTTTCCTTTTACAAGCAAAACTTATTATTCTAAAATTTCAGGTGATATCCGGGCCAGCGAACAACCAGGTCTCACATGCATGCACACAATCTGGATGCGGGAACACAATCGAATTGCGGGCATCTTGGAATCTTTAAATCCCCACTGGGACGACGAAACCATTTACCAACAAGGTAAAATGAAGTCAATTCACCACAATGCACGAACCTCTTCATATCACTCAGTTGAATTCATTAACTCTTATACTACATAAAATCAAAAACTAATAAACCAAGTTTGCATTTCAGTGCGTCGCATTGTTTCCGCCATGTTGCAGCACATCACCTACACGGAATTCCTGCCTCGAGTTTTGGGAGAAAAACTCATGAAGGAACTGGACCTCATGTCCAACACCTACGAATATGATCCTACGTGTGATGCTACCATTTACAACGAGTTCGCAAGCGCAGCCTATAGGTTTGGGCACACACTTCTCAAACCTATGTTTCAGAGGTTGAGTGCTGGATACAAATCGAAAACTTCTAAGCAGTCTATCAGGCTTCGAACTGCGTTTTTTAATCCTGAAGCTCTCTATGAAAGTAAGAATCTGTCACTTTTAAGATGATCTTATCTATATCCTATCTTTCTGAAGTACATTAAGCCACTTTTGTCAAACTTTATAGTATAGTAATTTGAGCTCTCCTGTACTAAAAAGAAAGATACAGAAGAATTTTTGAATTTAGAATAAAAAAGTGCACGTGCTTTTTTTGTTTTTGTTTTTTTAAATATTGTTACGAATCTGTAATGCTGCTTCCCAGCATAGTTGGTTCCACCATCGGAAAGAATGTTTTACAGTCATCTGTATTGGACGGAGTCCGTGTGTCGCGCCGGAGGTCCCGGAGCTTGGTGACAAACTTGGTGACCATTTTGCGACTTGGCGAGGAATTTGGCGCCAAAATAGATTATACCCGAAACAGCGAGAATTTTCCCGATCCGTCCAGTAGGAACCGAGTTACGCCTCGAACGTTCCTGATTGGTTGAGAGGCTTCTAGCCCCGCCTCCTGAGACCTATAAAAGGAAGCAGCCGCAGCTGCCGGGCAGTCGTGGACCAGTGGAGTCGAAGAGTATTCGGAATCGACTATAAAGAACTGGCCTTCCAGGAATTAGCAGAGCAGCGACGGAGTCAAGCTAGTGCTGAACTAAGCTGTGCGCTACTGTCTGCAGTAGAGTCTTGTTGTATGCTGCTGTTGTATGCTCTCGGCTGAAGATAATCGTCTCCTGTGCTGTATATAGTTGTCGTCCTTGTGCTGTCCTGTGTGTCTTCGTGTAAATAAACGTCGTTGTTTTATTTTCTACTGCCGCCTGGTGATTGAGCGTTCTTCACACCATATAACTTCCACTACCGAAACGAACCACGAAAAATTTCGTAACAATATGTAATTTCATAAACTTGTGATGTAAAATCTAGCATTCTCTACCAATGAATAACTTTTTTAAAAGTACGTTTAAATATATAGTTATTCTATATCGGTAAAAAATGGACATTATTCTATCCTTAGATTTATTTATGTACATATTATATGAAACTCTGGATGTATATGAATGCGTACATGTTTGTATGTATATTATATCTTTTCTGAACCACTGAAGTAGGTTTGATTTAAGCTTGCTATATTTGTTTCGTATTGATTTCTAAAATTATTTAAGAGAAAATCAAATATTATAAATTTAGACTTTAATAGCAGTAAAATATCAAACATAATTTGAATTTTTAAAGTCTTTGTCAGTTATTCATAAAAAGAGATTATAGTTATAGGAAAAAACAAATTCCAGAATCCAAACACCCAACGGGTTCGTTATAGCGACTGTACGTTGAAACGGTCCAACAGGCTCAATAACAAAGAACAGCATTTAGTCAACAGAAAAACACGAACACGCAAACAATAAAACACAACCGAAGCGTACATAGGAACAGCACTTGCAGTAAAAGCAGAAAATTGGTTATAAACGCAAAACTCTCAGTGAGAACTCCACAGAAGAGAGATTTCGCAAGAATATTCATACTTCTCCAACATCTATTATGCTTCTCTGTCTACTCATTTGGGCTGAACTCAACAGCCGACTTACTGTTCGCCTGAATGAGGGATCAATACCAACTGGCTACTCAGCACACGACTTGAATGACTTCAGTTCAGTCTTTCGACTTTTTATAGTTTGCGTGACAGAACAAAGAAGATTCTACAAAAATCTATATAACTCACGCTCTCATGGACTTACCGCCACAAGATTCTAGAATCTCTGATTTTGTCACCAAATTTGTCGTCAAGTCGCCAAGAATATCATAAATCTGACATCCGTTTAGCATCATCAGAGTAATCTGTAAAATTGTCTTTCTTTATCATGAGACTTATAAATTCGTACCATTATGTATAAAAAATTTCAAAGAAATGAAATGCAAAATTACTTTTGAAAAACAAGTTGTAAACGAAGATCGATAGTAAGATAAAGACGAATAATGTATTTTAACGAATTATCCAATCAAATAGCACAAATTCCTTTACAGTATTACTAGGATATCTTCACATAATGTGAAAATATCCTAGTAATACTGTAAAGGAACAGCCTTCAGAATATCGACTAATACGTTTACTAATATGAAAAAGGGATGCTGCATTTTAAATCTCATCATCAGTCTAATAAAGCTGATAGATTTTTTTCTTCTTTCTACAGGACATGCAATCGACGAAGTACTCCGTGGATTGCTAAGCACTAGTGTTGAAGTGTTTGACCATTCCATCACTTCTGAGGTAACCAATCACCTTTTCGAAGACAGCAAAGTTCCATTTTCCGGTATGGATTTGGTCGCATTGAACTTACAGAGGGGAAGGGACCACGGACTTCAACCATATAACGAATACAGGGCCTTGTGTAACAGAACAAGAGCGAAGAGTTTCGATGACTTGAAAGATGATATTCCAGAACATATCGTGCAAAGGTTGAAGAGTGTGTATGAGTGAGTATACGATCCACGGTTTGGTTTGATTTATATTCGTTTAATCGCCGTTTTATCAAAAAATATTTTATTTAAAAATTTGACATGTTTTTATGTGCATGGTTGATAACTCGGTATATAACATATTTTTCAATCACTCTCCCAACAAGGATTATTTTTGAGTGCAATTCGAATTTCTGGGAATACTGAAATACAGCATTATTTTTAGAATGGCCCGATAGTTGAAATTTTTTGTATTGTAATGACACATATAAGTGAATTGGAAAATCATGTGTAATAGACTGCACAATGTTTTTCATTAATATTTATTTCATTCATATCTATTAACTTGAACGCCTTTTGAAAATATTTTATTATATACTTAGATTAACATGATGGATTTTCAAATCAGAAAGATGAAATTCACCAATAAAAAGTGTGAAAATAAGAATACTTTTCTTCCTTTAAAATTGGAGAGTATGTTACGGACAAATTATTCCATTAAAACAGTCGGGTTTCTTGTGGTGGATATATAATGACACAGTCAACAGCTCTCAATAACAAATAACGGCGTTTATTAACACGGCAACACAGACGATAAAATATAGCCGAGACGTACACAAGCCATACACAGCAGCACGTTTAGAACAAACAGCAGCCTACAAGTAGTAATCGGTAGTAAACAACAAGCACAGCACACAAAGCGGCCAGTCAGAACAGATCAGGAGGAGGGAATCTATGTAGCTATTCACTAAAGTTTCTCCAACTGCCTGCTATTCTCTACTGTCTTCTGGATTAAGCTATACCCAACTGCCGACTCAATATAAGACTGGCTACACCACACACGACTCGATGCTGCTTCTTGTCTTCAAAACTCGGCCAACGATATCAATTCTCAATTCACTAATTGCTTGAGTTCCACTCGCTCTTCTATGGATTGATCCAACTAATTCAATGTTAACTCACAATACAACTAACTTCGGCTTGATAAATGGTATTTTATAGCTTCAGGAGCAGGGAAAAGAAGGTTCTTGAAAAATAAATCTTAACTTGCCTCCTATTGGTCCTATAGCCAAAATTCTCGACCATTCTATTATCCATTTTGTCGCCATGCTTGGGGATCATGATCCGGTATCCGATTAGCATCCAATAGAACTGACCGTAAAACTATCTTTTCTACGATGGAATTAACTGTGCTGGGAAGCAACGTTACAAATTCGTAACAGTATTATTTCAAAAAAAGATAAATGTTATCATTAATAAAAAAGATAATTCTTATCATTAATTGATAAGAATTTTGTTCGTGTCAAGTCTTTCTCGCAAAGGCCCATGATATTATATTTACTACATATCATCCTTTTTCATATAATTTTTTAATGTCACAAGGAGCAATAAAAAGAGCTTTTTTAAATGTTTCTCCAACATTCAATTTGCCATTTTTCGTTTCTTTTCTGTTTATTATAACATCGTGCATGAAGAAAAGTGCATTTATATGGTAGCAAATATATGAGAATATGGTTTAGAATTTTACAGTAGAAAATAAATTTTCAGTTTTATCTTCCATGATAAAATATCGACAAGATATCGGTTTTGAAACAGGAAAAGCACAGATTCAAGACGTTATTGCATAGAAATTCCGATATGCACAACCAGTACTGGTTAAAATTGTTTCTATTAAATGCCCTACCCCATATACACACTAAGCAGACACGACAGTTTGCAGAAAATGCTGCTTGTCCAACTGCCATCTTCATTTTTAAAACTGCTGGGTCCATTCCAAAACAGACTTTGTGTAACTTTAAAGTGACACATTAACCTCACTGAGTATAATCTTGACAAGAAATCTAACGGAAATGTGCCAAATTTTGTTTATATCGTCATCAAGCATTTCTTAGAAAACGATTTCTTTTGAAATTAAACACTGAAATCTATCCCACTTGTTTTCCTGCAAATTTTGTCTATTGCAAGAAAGTAATTTAACTTCGAAATCATGAATTAAAAAAAAAACATTTATCAGCTGCTGAAAAGAAAATAATCAATTCGAAAGAACGCATACTTTTAGAAATATTTACAAAGTATATTTCACTGAAATATCATATCTTTATATTATTTTTCAGGCACGTAGATGATATCGATCTTTTCACTGGAGGAGTAGCAGAGAAATCCATGTATGGGGCCCTGGTAGGACCTACATTCGGATGTATCCTATCCAAACAGTTCACGAATCTGAGAAAGTGTGATCGTTTCTGGTATGAAACACAAGATCCTTTCTTAAGGTTTACTCAGGGTACGTTTTCATTTGAGTGGATTGCTGTGAAATAGCATCTTTCAGTTTTAAGAATAATCCGTATACATTTGGAGAAATTCATATTAAGCTCTCCCGCTGTCCATTCGGTTCATCAAGGAATATTTGTTCAGTTTAATTTCAATTATGCATAATTTTATGGGCCAACAAAATATTACTATGGTATAACATAGTAATAGAGATTAAAATGGTGTTATTAAAGATTACAACTGTTAAGCGTATAATGTACAAAAACCAAGTCAGAGGAATAACTACATTAAAAATGTAACTATCCTTATAACCCAGCTTCTAGTTGCACTTTGTCTTTCGTGGCACAGAAACTTCACTTTCTGATTTCGCAGGCAAACAGCGTAAATAATAAATAGAACCCTTCGTCTGCAGATTTTCAACTATGGAAAAAAGTTACTTTAAATAAATACTTGATGATACAGAGAAAGCGGTTTGGATTTCATTGCAGGAAATGTATTCATTGTATTGTTGAAAATTGTCTTAAATTATCTTGTAGTTTTTTTTTTTCCTTGAATTTTGATACATTATTACTAGATAATATATTTTTTAAATTGTTTTAATTTGAAAATGATGCAAAAATTATTTTAAGCAATGATGTTTATGGACGTTTTTATGATAATAAATCTCGTTTAATTTTTAATTAGTTAAAAATTACTCTGAAGTGCATGTACTCTGTGTCTGAAATTACCCTTCAGAGTATATTTGCGCCAGCCTTCTGGCCTGGAGATCAGTGTCTGATACTACATACACATTAACACTTATCATAAATAGTCACCTTCAGTTACTAATTGGTTCGCCACATGTATATCTAATCGATTTATAAGAAATTAAACACAATCAATATTCCAAGAGACCTAGTTGGTTACCTAAAGGCGATAACTGTAACCATAAAATCGAGATTTGTTTTGTTGAACTCTCTATAAAACATTAATTGTCCAATTACAATTGCACTATTTTTTATTTGCTGGAAACAATGCATAACAGCAATTTTATTGGTTTAAATTATTGACCTGGCTATTCAAAAGAAGCCTGCACCTGAATATGTTACAGGATAGAGAGGTGAAAAGGCGAGTTCGCAAATTGTACAGACTAAGTCTATGGCAAAGGATACCGACATGCTCTGATTGGTTTATGCTTTGGCAATGTTTTGCACTCATAATAGTGTAGTTTTCGCTTACTTGGCTCAAACTTTGTACCTTTCATTAGTTTAATGGAAGATACGAGTGAATATCAACACGATCCAATTTGTATTAATATAATTGTTTTCTCTAAATAATACTAGTAATACTAATTATTATTAATAATAATAAATATTACTAATAATACTAGTAATACAAGTTACTAATGTTGTTTATGTACAGAAGTATAAAAAATAAATGAAAGTAATTACTCAACATATGATGCAGCAATTAAATAATTCTTATTTTTCTATGATTTTCGTGCCTTTATTATATAATTTATGCAGTTATTGAAACTTGTTGCTGAGCGTCTGTTACTTTCCCATCAAATACATATGGGGAGATGATTACTTAATGCCCAAAACGTATAAATATGTAAGCTTTAACGGAATATGTGATTTCGTAGTTAATTTTTTTTAGTTGTATCAAAATAACATTAAGAAGAAACACACACAAAAAATATTTTTAATAAATTGTAATTTTTATATTTCCTGAATTTAGGTTTCAGGATTTGATCTTTTCTGCTGTATATGTGTTACAGATTAATATTACATGTAAACCGTAAAAAAATGAGGGGGGGGGGTAAATTCACAAATTTTATTTATTTTTATAAAAATATATTTCGGTATGGTATTTATTATGAGTGCAAAACATTGCCAAATAGATGCCAAGCCTTAAACCAATCAGAGCACGTCGGTATCCTTTGCCATAGACTTAGTCTGTACAATTTGCGAACTCGCGGTGAAAAGTGGACTGAAAGTTCCAAAATCGTTTTTTTTTTTTTTTAGTTGAAATAAAAAGTTATTAATTTTAGAGGGAAAACTTTAAATCAAGTTGTTCCAGATATTAAACAGACCTATAAAATAAGCAATCGAACTTAATGATAGTTTAGTTGGATCAGAAGTTTAAATTCAGTGCAAATTTGGGGGAAAAAATTTGTGGCATTCTACTTTCTTATTTGTTATCTAGAAAGAAATAATTTGTAAAAATTTCAAATGAATTTTTTTTTTAATTCGACTTTACTGGGGAAAAAAAAAAAGAGTATTGAAAAGTTCGTATATACTTTTATATGAGTCAGAATTCGTGAAATGAAAAAAAAGGGTCATTCTACAATTTCAAAAAGTATCATATTAGCGGAATTAAAAAAACAAAAAGCAGTGAAAAAATTTTTTTAATTTAATTTAAAAATTTTGTGGCGACCGAAAAAGTATGAGCATAATGATGAGCCGATGAAATGATTTCCGATGACGTGAGCATGACAGTCATCGGAAAATTATTTCAGGCTTAAGAATTAAGACAATCTGTTGACTTCAAATTTCAGCCAATAAAAATTATTGCAATAAACCCAACAAAATTATGTAATTTTTCCATATTTTGTTAATTTTCATGTTAATTGGACTGGATTATAAAACCTCTACCAACTATTTCAGAAAAATGAATAAGCTTCTTAGTTTGATGTTTGCATGGAAAAAAAATATCTTCTTATATGATGCTTGAATAAGGGATTAAACTCTTTTATTTTAAAGAAAAAGAAATTAAGAATAGTTATTACTTTACTCAGATGCATTTATATGTGATTAAATATATCCAAATTAATTTCTAGTTAATTAATAAAAAACTGTAATGTATGTTGCAAGTTACAACCTAAATATTTGCTTTAAATGTTTTATTTACTTTTCAGACCAGCTGACTGAAATTCGGCGGACGAGGCTTTCTAAAATCTTCTGTGATAACTCGGACACTATTGACACAGTTCAAATGAAAGCATTTGACCTACCTGATGACTTCCTGTAAGTTATTATACATTGTAATGATTTATAAAAATTCATTTATTTTTAGTGTACATGAAATGCTAAGTCATCAAATTGTAGTGGTAACATTATAAGCCAGATAACAACTTCCGGAGAAGAGAGTACTCTTTTGTCTAGTGGTTATGTTACTCGGCTATGAACCCTAACGTTGCGAGTTCGAACCTCAACCCGCACAAAATGATATCAATTGCATAAATATGTAAGTAAACAAAAATGAATTTTAAATATTTCTCGCATATCCAAATAAGCACACTCAGCAATTAACTATTTCATTGTAAGGCAAAAAATACTAAATAACATCCTGTGCTTTTAATTTTTCTCTTATAATTGAGAATACTTTTAAGCTTTTAATAGCTAAATATCAATTAAAAATCAGCAAAGTGGTCTCTCAGAAACATCCTCGCATACATTCCACTAAAGGAATTATTCCTCTATCCCCCGCATAAAATTGTAAACAGCTGTCAATGCCATACAAGACACTGGTGAACATTAGTTACGAAAATATCGATTTTTGAAGTGAATATAGCATTTTATACTTTTTTCCGACCGAATGAATTCTAAAATTCAATCAAAAGTTGTAATCATTAGATTCTATACCGAATTCCACTAATTTGTCATTGCAATTATATGCATGTGAAAGTACAGATAATCAATCTTTGACAGATTTGATTAAAAAATTGATAAGAAACTATATTTTAAATGCTAAAGTTTCATGCCAAATTTTATCTAACGTTTTTAGATTTTGTAATTAACGAGTTTACTTGTATTCGATAATAAGCAAAACTTCTTTCCTTTGAATGAATTTCGTTCAAATTTAATAAAAACTCTTTACTTTCGGTCTAAAGTCTATATACCAGATTTCAGCCATCTGGGATTTTTGAGTAATCATATTCACGCAGAAGGACAGGCAGAAACAATGCCAAAAATTTGTATTTCAAACATGGAGAGAGATGAACTGTGGAGATTCGTCAAAATCTCGTTTTCGAATATTAAAGTACTTTCTCTATACTTCATGTACAAGAAAGTAATAAGTTGGAATTCGCAGATGCAAAGTCAAGGAATGTCACAATGAATTTTGGCAATCACTTGATAAGAATTAGAATTTGATTAGCAAACTGCACCGTTTAGAATTGCCTAATTGAAAACATTCAATTCGAAGGCAACTGTCTATTTAGAGATATATTTAAATTTATCCTTGCAAAAATTTATGAAAAGCTGGCAAAAAAAATCTTTTTTTTTCCCTCGGTTATTTTATTTTCTATCTATAAATATATCTAATTATTGAAGAGGAAAGAAGTTTCATATTTTTTTCTTTCATGTATGTGATTTTTTGTATATGATATTATTAAAAAATGCAATAGATACGAAACTTTCAGACTAATTCAAAAAGATATATCAAATTTCTCATAATATACATCACTATTTATGCTCAAAATCTTTCAGTCAGTAAGTTTGCATGCATATGAACAAAATAACTCATACACACTGCAAATAAGACGGGTGAAATTCGATGCAAAGCCATAAAACCAAAAGTGCTAATCAGCATCAAAATTTAAAACCCAATACTTTGAAAAGTTGATTACATTTTAATCTACCTATTCAAGCAGGGGTGTTTGTGGGACCCCAAAAAATCCCCTGAAACTTTTACGGACTTACTACCGACATTTTGGAGTTTCGCGAAGGGGGGGGGGGGAGAAATGAAAAATTACAATTATGAAGTATTGAATGACCTAATTATAAAAGTTCAATGAATTACTTTTTTTGCAAAATTAATAACCATTAATTTTGCAAAATTAAGACCTTTGAACCCAGGTCACGTGATCGCACATCTGGTCGAACGAAGTCTCTCCCTTTTTTTTCTGCCGTGCCTACTTGTCGAAAAGAATCCAGAAGAGAATGTCCGAGAACCGGGGGAATGAGTCATAACTCGCAATAAGGAAAGAACAAAAAAGAAGTTTTTTCCCCCTTTTCAAGCATTATCACTGCCTTTGGATAAAGAAAGGAAAAGTTTTCACCACACACACTGACCTTGTGTTTTCTGCTTTCAAAGCAAACAAAATTACCCAGATCAAAATAAATAATTCATTATTATTCCTACTTCCTTTTGAACGACGATCCCCGGAATTTCCGGGTATCAAAGTTCAAAATCCCCGGAGCACAAACACCCCTGTTCAAGCCTATGTCAACACTGAAACTCAGAATGGAAATGACTTAAATAAATGAAATTTAGTCCAAAATAGAAAGTATATATTAAATTTTGAATTCATTCAATCCAAAGAAAGAATTCCAAATTATATATCCATTCTTCTTTATATTACAAATACGAAATGCATCAAATTTTGTATGAGATGTAAGAATATCAAATAACTCTATTGTTTCTCTCCGAAATTTAAAAAAAATATATATATACCTCCTATTGTAATCATTGCTTCTTTTCCTTCACATATTGCATACAAAGGAAAAAGATTAAAGAAAAATAAATAGTGAAAGTTGAGGAAAGGAAGGTAATTACTTCCTTTTAATTCTCCATTTAGGAGGCAGATCAATATGTCGATCCCACTGACCACTAACTAACCCAAATATTATTTTGGCAGATGATGAAATAATCAGATGGACAATTACTACTTGAATTACTCAATAAATAATTTAAAATTTATTATTATACGTCTTTTTTCAGAAATCCCAGAATGCCATGTAAAAACATCCCTTCTCCAGACCTGAGTATGTGGAAGGAAAAAACATCCTGTGATCATCAAATGGAAGGAGGAAGGATAAACATTCCCATGGGACATTCACACAGAATTTCACCATGTGTTACATGTTCCTGCACAAAAGAAGGGGTAAAAACATTTTTTAATACACATATTTTTCTTTCATAAAATTTAAATACATATGTTACGTATGATCCAACAAAGAGAATTAAAATAATTTTAAAAATAAATAATGGAATAACGAATTTATTTTTTATGAATATAGTCCTGTTCTTAAAAAATGGATGTAAATAGATCAATACTACCTCTACAACATTAATTTATAATCAATTAATAAAATTTAAGTATGTTTTTATTTAAAAAAAAAAAAAAAAAAAAAAAAAGCTAGACTATAAAATCTTCTGAAAAACAATACTTCATTTACAAATAATTTACTATTGTAGAATATATCACTTTATTATTCTGTTTAAATTGTAATATATATCATTATTTCAAGAACGCTTATCAAATTTATAATTTTACGTAATTAACGCTACTTATACAGTCTGATTGAGATACCCAGCAAAAATGTTGGATATTGATTAAATCAGATTTTGATATTATTTAAAATAGATTTCAAGCAAATTATTTTGATAAGATTTTATAAATAATCTGTATTGATCTATTGATGTTCTATATCAATATATTTAAGATTGATTGATTATGATACTATGATTGATTAAGCAGATTTATTTGAAAAATATAGCAAACATTTAATTTTCTCCAGTAGATGCTAACATGCTGAAAGTTTAACTTTTTTTGGGGGTTGAGGGGGATTATTAAGATAATTACAAAGGTAAAATTAAATTCTTCATCAAAATAAAAATAATAAAAGTCTCTTAATAATTAAGCACTACAATTCTAAAAATAAAGAGTAAAACAAATATGAAAAATTCGATTACAGCCAAGTCATTAATTTCTGCAAAATGAATCATTGAACAAAATTATCGCATGCATTAAGATAAAACTTTAATCATTTTAGACTGTTACATTGATCCCTAATAATGAATTAATGTCCTAATTTCAAAAGATGAGAAACAAGAACTTCTAATCTTAGCTAGTAATTAATTGCATGTGGTGATTGTAAATTTTTATTGTTAATGATATGAAATAATTAATAGCGTTATACACTAAAACTATTGTTAATAATATAAAAGAAGCAATATTTGTACTTTTAATCTTTATTCATTTGATATTAATAGTAAAATCATTAAAATTCTCACTAAATTAATAAAAATTGTCAATCTTAATTTTCAACAGTATAAAATCTAAGATATTGTTTTTAATGAAAGAAATTCATCGGGAAAACTAATTTTCCAAAAGTATTGTCATGAATTTGTAATATTATTTCCCTGTGCAATCATTTTCATGGTAAGTTTTACAAATAGGTTAGGTCTATGGATGTTGCAAATATGCTAAGTCATTGACCCACAGAATCATGCCATCAGCATTCTTCTCAAAGTCCTATAAAATTACTTTCTTACTAAAAGACTAATATGGAAGAAAGGCTGTATTGCAAATTCATAATTGTAATAGTCTACTTAATTTTTTTTAGCAATCTACTAACAATTAATAACCCCCCCCCCCCCCCAGTTTTATTTGTCATAGTTAATAAAATATTCTTGACACATATTTTAAACAAGAAAAAGTTTCATTTTTCTGCTTCAAAACTGACCATATTATGAAACTTTGAATCTTATTATTTAAAATAATAATCACAAAACGGAAACGTAATACATTAATTGAGGGATTTTTCTAGATCTGAATATATACACTTATCTATAAAGTTTTAAATAATTACTGAAGAGTTTGATTAGAATGAACAAATGTGTGCTATAAAACTGCCCATGTATATCAATTTTAATACTTTTGTATATTTTCCAACACTAACATTTAAGAAAATTCTGTAACCATTGTTGTTATTTTCATTTATTCCTAAAGATAACTTATTTTTTTCCAGATGGTTTGCCAATCTTTAAAAATTTCAAACTGTTTCCAGCTTGCATCTACTTACACAAGAGAGACGATACTGGACGACGATGTGTGCAAAGTACAGTGTGCTTTTGCTTTTAGAGCCTATCCACAGTTTGAAACTAATTTGGATAATATCTTAGGATTTACAGTGAATGAAAAATAATCATTTAAATTATCTACACAAAGACGTCATCATTTTTATACAGAGTATGTCATGCAAGTCACCAATTTTATGAAGTATAACATAATAAATCTATTAATTTTATTTATTTATTTTTATTTCTCTTATTCAGTCTACAAAAGTTCTAAAAAATAAGACTAGACTCTTTCCCCCACCTTCAAATTCATATAGAAGTATACAACATTTCATTTTATCGAAGAACTTAACTAAAATTCTTTTCAGCATTAAGTATAGGATTATTACTATCACAAAACAATTTTAAAATTATTTGAAGTTTAAATATTTTTTAAAATACAGACCTTTTGTGGTTCATATTCGTTCTATTGCCTAAGAAAAAGACTGAGAAGTGCAGGAAGTACATTCTAATTTCTGCTGGAATAATTTTATCTTAAGATGCTTTAATTGTTTAAAAAAATTTGAATAGTCTGGAAATAGCAAAAAAGAAAAAAGCTTGTATAAATCAAGTTTATGATATTAAAATACCAAACTGTACGATTTTTTAAAAAAATTTTGTTTTCATTGTCTGCATTTGAGGAATGACTGGGATTTAATCTCATTACTAAGCCTGAATTTTATGAGAGATAAAATACTCTTCTGAGATTATTGCAAAAAAAAAAAAAAAATCGATAATTTATGATTAAATATAAAACAAATTTTATTAACATTATGAGACAATTTTTTCTTTTGCAGTATCTTTCTCATATTCAATTTCAACATAAGGTCTTCGTTTAACTCCTTTGCGTTTCTTCTTTGGTTCTTCCTCTTCTTCGGAGCTAGATTCATCATTTGGAAACCCTTTCACAACATCCTATAAATAAATTATTTTTTAAATCGCAAGTAAATAAAAAATCAATATTGTGTGTTTGTATTCCACGTGTCAGACTGCTTAACCAAGAACTAAAATACTCCACATATATATATTTAAGGTAAAGGATCTACAGTTAATTAAAAGTTTTAATTAAAAATTTACAGAAGTACTGATGTTTTTACACCATCCTAAAATTTTAAAAACTATTTTTCAATATTTACTAATTTTATGAATCCTGCCAATTCTTTATATACTATTGTCTGATTTTCAACAAAAGATTACATTGTAGCCCTTGAAATTCAAACTGTTCTCATTGTGTTACCAAACATTGAAAACTAAAGGAGATCTAATATCCATGCTGTTCACAAAAAAAAAAAAAAAAAAAAAAGTTAAAAGAACCAGACATTTATTCATGGAATAGATCTCCATTAGAAATCGGATAATTAATATATGATAATTTAATTGAAATTAGCTATTAATATTCCAGTTTAGCAGGTGGCCACCAAAGCCAATTAGTACGGTTTAAGAATTTTCTTTATAACATCGATTTTTATCTACTAATCTAATTTGTAGAACAGAAAAAAAAAAAACCATTAAAATAGCTAATTTTTTTCTAAATAAGAAAGATAATTGATTCATTATAAGTTTTATTTCTTAATATGGTTACCTCGATATCTGACACATCACTTTCTTCAAAATCCACATCAGCAACATATTCTCTTTCCTCTTCCTGAAAAACAAGTTGTTCAAAATATTAAGCACAAAATATGATTTGAATAATAGTTATGAAAGAACCTATTAAAGTGCAATGTTTGCTTTGTCCCCTCAATTAATACACTGCAAAAGGCTGAATGCATATTTTGGGTGCCTTTTTCTAATCATTAAAATGAAAATTTGGCACAAAACTACAATTGTATATCAGATTTCATATATTTAAGTCTCCCTTTGAGTCATTGCATTTACATAATTGTGAAAATATTGACAGATTTGGATCTACATTTCATACTCATTTACACTTTAAATGCTAAATTTAGATAGTTGAACAGATATACTTTCTCTATACAAATTTGGTTCAAATATATGATCGGAATCTGATAATTTTATGAAAAGTCTATACAGCAAACTTCATCTATCTAGCCGAGCACATTTTTGTGCTATTGTGTTCACAGAGAGACAGACATAATTATAAAAATATACTTCTTGGATTCGAGATCTGAAACATGGAGATTCATCAAAATCCTTTGACAATTTCAATACTTTCTCTTTAAAAACAAGAAAGTTAAAAGGGGTGGCACTATTCCATATAAAAAAAAATAGCAATAATAATTTTTCAAAGATGGTTTATCGAAATATCTTAAGCAAATTTCTTTTTTAAAATCAGTTTTAATTTTTAACTTTTTAGATAAAATTCATTTAATTAATTAAACAACTCAAGACATTATCATGGTTTGTGAATTTTTAAACAGCTGACACAAACTGAGACTGCTCTAATTCTACTGAGCAGCACTTCCATTAGTGCAGTCTCTGAATAGCTTTTTTTTTTTTAAAGTCAAATGTTGATGTATAAGTATCTCAAAAAAATTACAGCAATTTCATTCTACTCAGAGATGGCAATCAATATACTAATCACAAAATAAAAAAATGTTAAAGCACATACATCTAGAGAAAAATATAGTCTTTTAATGCAAAATTAACACTTTGCAACCTTGATTCAATTAAAATTGATATTCTATATAAATAAGAAATTATGATATTAAGAAATTTTTAAATACAAAACATTGTTCCTTTCATATTAAACAATTTCTGAATTCAATGGCTGATTAAGTGTGTATATATGCTCGACTGAATAAAATAGCATTTGGCACAGACCTACTTTGGTGGGTGGGAATTTTAAAATTAATTAAAATTAATAATTAATTATTAAAAATTAATTAAAATTTAGATCTTTCATTATTTGTTACTATTATTCCAATCTAACATTGTTGATAATGAAGTTATGATGATACAACATACTTTCCTATGCAATTTAAAAATTTAAAGTATTTAAAATATACTTTAAATTTTTAAATTGATAGCTATCATTAATCCCTATGAACCAAATGGTTGCTAAAAGTAGAAAATTTTATATATGAGAAATCTTATTATTTTGATTCATAAACTATATAGAACGCCAAAATGTATTTTCAAAATGCTACAGTTAGGGTTAAAACTTACCTCTTCCAATTCATCCTCCTCTTCATCAACTTCACTTTCTATTTCTTCATCTTCTAGAGCTTTAGTAAATGCTTTTTGTGGGAAGTTGTAGATATCACCATACTGAGGGAAAAAAAATCACAGAAAGAATTAGCAATATAAAAGAGACAAACACAACATAAAAAATAGACAGGACAATCTAGGAATTTAGCTAATATATATATCAAAATCTTTTTTGAAGAATGGGATAAGAGGTTCACTTAATCAAAATTTATCACTAATAAGAAAGCATTGCTAATGTAAGAATATATAAAAATAAAAGAAAGTATTTCATTTCATAAGTAATAATAAATTTGAAATAAAAATTTTTTAATGTATAAAAAGAAGTTAATTATGCATTACAATGTATAAAGTATATGAAAACTGTGCAGAAGTTTAATAATTGTAATATGTACAAAATATTTTATATTTCTGTAAAATTAAGATTTTCTTCAAAAAGGTAAAATACTATAAACAAAATATTCAAAATTATTGCATTTTAAAAAATAATTTTAATACTTGAAATATATAATCTGATTAAATAAAATTTTAAAATATCTGCTAAGAAATTAAATTTATGACATTTTTCTTAAATAATATTCAAGAAATTTTTATTTAAAAATCTTTTAGCATTAGAATATTTAGTTCATGAAAAAGTCAGAGTTTAACCACTTTTAATTACATGGTAGATGGAAAAAATTTAATTATCCATCAAAAAGTTTTAATATTTTACTATCAAATTTGTTTAATCAAAATTCTAATTGTTCTAAACAAAACAAAAAAAATACCAACCCGCAAAATGTTACAAAATGCCATTTTATTATAAAAATAAAATTATTTGTGTTTAAAAAACAATTAATAATAAAATTAATTCAAACATAATAACTCACCAAGCCACTCTTCAATCTTTCAACAAGCTGCTTTTCAATTTCATTATCAAGTTGTGCAGCAACAAGAGCTTTCTCTTCTCTTCGCCTTTCTCTCCTTTCAATCTTTCTTTGCTTTGGAACCAATTCCTTCCTACAATAAAAATCATTAATAAAAATAATGATAATAAAATTTGAAAAAAGTGCAACATTACAAAGAATAATGGTAATTTTTATTATATGCTCATTTTACATATTACAAATAGTATTATTAAAAGTAGAAAAATAAATATGTATAACATATATTACATATCACTAATTTAACAACTAATTATCCCATCTTATTATAATATCTGCCATATAAACCATCGATTATTATTAATCATATTCTATAAATAAACTACTTTAATACAATTACAAATCATTAAATTTTACTTTTTAAAAAAATCTTAATGTAAAAAGCATGAAATCTTTTGGTTATTATTCTTAAATAAAATATAAAATACAAAAAGGAGGAAATAAGACATTTTTTTTTTTTTTATAATAAAGCTTTTATTATGAAAATGGAATACAGAATATGTTACAATTAAATGCAATAGTAACTTTTTTAAAAAAAATCTTTTTTGATAAATTATTCATATCTAAAATTATTGGCAGCAATTAAACCTGTATTTGAAGCAATCTTTCAAAAGTGCATCTTCATCCCCCCCCCCCTTTCCAACTTTGCTTTTACACAAAATAAGATGAGAAATAAATGTCTGTAAATCAGAGTATTTGCAAACAATTCTTCCTTAAAAATAATAAAAATGTAGCAAATTTAAAGTTTTTATATAAATTAATAGAAATTTGAAGGAGAAAAAATAATAACTCCAAATTTAATTTCATATATCATTAAACACAAAGTCTGTAAAAATTTCCTATTGGTGTATGCAATAAAAACCTCTTCAAATTAGAAAAATTATTTAGGCAGAAACAAAAAGTACACACAGAAAAATAAAATTTGAAAAAACAGCATATAAAAAAAAGACAGGTAATTCTGTTCAGACTGAAAGCAGTGACTAAGTATATTTTCTGATATAAAATATTACTCAAATAAGAAAAACACTATATTAATACTAAAACTTGAGAATAAAATTGTATACTTCACTTAATAACATTTGCTATATTTCAGGGCTCATTTTAGTAGCATTCTAATGTAAGAGTATAAGTTAACATAAAGAAGAAATAAAGCTGGTAATACATTTCCAAAATTTTTAATCATACTTACGTTCTTCCGACCTTAAGCTTCCTCATACGAATGAGATATTGTGTCACCTTAGTAAATCTTTGTTTACATTTGTGGCGAATAAAGTGAGGCCAGTAGAGTAAATTTTCATCAATTTGTTCCAAAGCTTTTTCATAGTTTTTGGATAACTTTATTTTCTCCCATAAGCGAGCTGGATAGGCAGCTCTTTCTGCAGTTTTTATATATAAAAAACATCGACCTACAAAATAATAATTATTTTGATATAAAACAACTTATCTATGCTTATTGAAGTAGCAAGAGAATGTGGATAAACTAATTTAAAGAAACAATAATGCTTATTTGTACAAAAAATATTTTCTATTTTAATTTAAATTTTATATGTTCTCATTATTTTATATATCTATTGCAAATAAAAAGTGGTCGCAGCTCAAGGCATCTAAATTAATTGCTTTTAAGAGAACACTAAGTTTATTTAAAATCAATTCAAAACTAAACATTTTTGTTAAAAAAATAATTTTTTTCAAGGAAATAAAGACTATCATACATTTTTCAATAAAAGCCATTCCCAGTATAAGACAGGTGAGTTTTGCCTTTTAAAACTTATCCAGCACTCAAATATAAACTTATTTTTCTTTTAAATCCTTCAACATTTATGTAGGTTGTCATGAAGTACAAAATATTGCCAAGTAAATAAAATGGGTGGAATATTTCCTGATCAAATTTATGCAAATTAAAATGTCAGATGCTGAAATGATAATTTTAATTCTTGTAACAATATCCGAAGCTAGAAACATTTTTTTTCTCAATTCATTTGCTGTCTTGCACACAATCTGCTGTACCTGCACAAATCTTATTTTCTACACCATTCTATTTTATGCTTGAAACATGAGTAGAAAGAAAAATTCTAATATGGCAATCTTCAAATAGACAATTATATATATGCAAAAACTCAGTGATTATACACAATTTTGAGAATAAAACCTATTTTCATAAAGAAAATGACTAATTTCATTTAAAATTAATTTTTTCTTAAGAAGTATATGGAAATATTGGAGATTTATTACTATTATTATTATTGGTGCACATGTTTAATAGAAAAGTCTCTAAATTTTTGTGGAATTAGAGAATGTATATTTATAAATAAAAATATACAGTGATTTACTTTTCCAAAATATTTGACATATTAAAAAATTCAGCACTAACAGACTTAATCTTTTATCTTGCATCTCTTTTTTAGATTACATAACTATTTGTCAATGTACAATAAAAAATTTTAAAATAATTTGTGTAAGATTTTGCAGCAGATTTTTTGTGCAGATTTATTTTAAAAAATAAATATTTTCATACCAAATGTTATGTTTGATAGTGTAGATGTTAAATTTCTTACAATTAAATTAGGTAATAAAAACAGTTTAAAATATATATAATGTTTTTATTCTTACACACATCTTTTCTGCAAGAAATTTCTAAAATGCATAGCATAGACCATAATAAACATTATTACTTATATAAATGTATCTGAAAATATTAGTAAGAGCTGTATTTTATATTAAAAAAGAATTTAAAATTGATTTAATAGGATATGAAATCAACAATTACAAAACTTTAGACTATGCATGGTTTTTTTTTTTTTTTTTTGTTAACTGGCCACCCCTTCCACTACAATAGACTTGATAGCTAGTAATTCTACTTATTTAAAAAAATTGCTTCTTTTATAGGTTGATAAATTTCATTGTAAGAATCTTCGTGACTTTGTAGATGGCAAAATGACAATTCATCTCAAGTACTAAGCTACACTTGCAATTATTAAATCTGTTGCAAAGATATGCATTTTTACATTATCCAAAATGCAAATCTTTTTGTAACATTTACACAATCATAAACATGAAGCTCAAAGAGGACATATTTTCCAATAGGTTACGTTTAACTTCTGAGAGTGTTCACTTGTTAACTACCAATAGGCATGTGATTATGTCAAATGAAGATCCAAAACAACAGTGAATAACAAGTATTCCAACAGGTTATGTTCAGGTTCTAAGAATATTTACATGCTAACTGCCAGCCAGCATGTTACCATGGCAAACAATAATCCAAAGCAACAATGAGAATAGGTATAGGTGAGAGTTTAGATAACAGTTTTAGACATAAAAAAATGCAAATCAATATTTGCAGCATGAATGAAATATATTCTTATCAATATTAATTACTCCTTAGAGTGTATTAAGAATATATTTAATATTATAAATTTTTATAGCTATAATCTATAAGCACACATATCATGCAAATTCAAAATAAAAATTATTGTGAACAATAAAAATTTTAATAACTCATGCTTTTATATTACATTAATATTTGACAAATAAGCGTGTTAAATAAAAAATTTTGTTTTTGTGTGTCATTAACTAATGCTTAATTATTAAATGTGGCGAGTCTGCCTTTCTGTGCTAGGGAGAGATTCTAAGGAGGCAATGAAAAAAAATATATGATACGGGGAAAAAATATATATTATATGCTAAGAAAATCTGTGAGTATAAAGAATATAAAAGGCAATCTTATATCAATGGAATATAATATCACTGATTTATCAATGAAATATAATAGTTCAAAACAAAGAGAAACAACAATATAAAGACTTTTCAGTACTTAAGTAATAACATATCCCATTTAAATAACTGCATTAAACTTGTATTTAATCGTATAAAAGAAATTTGAAATTTCGTGAAAATTTTTTATTACTTTCAAAGAAATTTTATTTAATAAACATTTAAATATTATTTGCTTTTAAGTACATTATTCTTAAAAGAAACTAATACATACAATAAATGAAAAAAAATAATTTACCCTCTTCTTCTCTGATTGTAGCATAGTTACTATTAGACAAAGGACATGAACTTCTACTGCAAAGACCAGTCAAGTTATATTCATTCCGGCAGAACTGCTGTGTTTTTGTACTGTATAAAGTATATTAAAATAATTAATATACAAATTAATTAATTAATATACAGAAATCATATGTCATAAAAAATATACCAACATGAAAAAGAGATCAAGAAATTGTAGGATAAAAAAAATTGCATTACAACAAAATTAAATTTATTAATTTAAATTTTCTTCAAGTTTTCATTCAAATTTCATTACAAAATAGATAAAACTATCACAAAATAGATAAAACAATCACATTTTAAAGCAATCATTTGTAATTTGCTCTTGTAATCTGAATTTAATTCCTTTAAATCTCAGACATCAATTATAATTGTACAAAATACTTCCATTTAGCTATAAATCTACGTTTTCTTCTGTATTTATACCATTAAAAAATTACAATTTTCACAAATGAATTATTTCATATTTTTTTTCCTTTAGCTCTCAAAAACTTGAAATTAGTCTTTAGGTAAGAAAAAAAAAAGTTAGCCTAATACAAACTTTATGGTTTATCAAAATTTAATGTATTCATCTCTCGGATCTTTACTGAAAAAGAAATATCCAATAACAAATAACTTTTTAAAAATTTCTTTGATTTCACTATAGAAATGCTATAATTTCAGAAATTTGCAATAAATAAAAAGAATCTTCTGCATTCAATACAGTTTGACCTTCTCCAGATTCCACTCTATACTGTACTATTTTCCAAGAAAATATATATTTTCATATCAGAGTCATATTTCAGAACTTTTTCGATGAATCTACATCAACTAAGCCTTGACCATCCCTTTTGTGCGTTCGTATTGGTTTAAACAAAAACAAACAAAAAAAAGTTTATTGGTGGCTTCATTGTTAACAGTTCGTATTATTTCACCACATTTTATCGCTGAATCATAAAAAATGTAACAATATCTGAATCTTTATACTCTTTATATATACTTCAGTTTATATATATATATATAATATTTGCATGGAGTATTATTAAAATATAAATGGCTAACAAAAAATATTTTAAACTTTAATATCATAAATAAGGTTCACTTTTACTATGCTAAAAATATGTTGTTAAACTGATGACTTATCATATTGGAGGTCAATGTAAAAACATGTTTTGTAGAGAAAAAAAAGCATATTTTGAATAATAATAATAATATAGCAATATACTGATAGGCACAATGATGAAAATAAGAAAAATTTCACACTCACTTCACTTTAAATGAACAAAATGATTTTTTGAGAAGACTCCAAACAATCTAAATAAAGAGAGAAAATCAGTAAATAAATATTCTCCGTTAAAAAAAAAAGCTATATTCATAAAAAAAAATATTATTACATATATATTTTTTTTAAATAAGTGAAAATATATAATATACAGTAGTAATCTAAACCCCACACATATTTGCAAATATCCAAAAATTGGATTTAATTTTCACAATGTCGTATATTTACGTAAAATTACAAAAATGCAACAAATATAATTGGTCAAGCTACCTAAACTGTAAAGAAGTAAGTTAGAAGAATGATACATGTCAATGTTAATTTGACATGTTAATATTTGATAAAAATTTCAATTAAAAATTTTCTGTAATTTGTTTTTAATGGCTTCTTCCACAATGTGTGTGTGTTTTAATTATGATATGTATGTAACTCATTCTATTTTAGAAGTCTTACATTGTTCAAATAAACCAAATTCAAAATTTATCACACTAAGTATTTTTATTAACTTTATTTCATCTGACCTAAAAGTAGAAATTTAGTTTGAAATGGAAGTGATTAAATTTGAACTAGTATAATAACTTTATTGTCTAACTGAACATGTTCATTAAAAATACAAAGATAGAAAACAAAATTATTTAGCAGAGAAGTTTTAACAGTACTGTAAAATTTGTGTCTTGAAATTAATCAAATATTCCAGAGGATTATTCAATAAAAAAGTTTAGTGTACTAAAATAAGAAAATAATTTTCAAGCTAAGAAAACATTCACTATTTTTATATATCGAATTATACTGGAAGAAAGAACAGCAGTGTTTAAAAATAAATGCACTTATATAAAATTTTGCTAATGTTTACTAGTGAATCTTAATTTAATATATATATATACACACACAAATTTTATCATAAGCATCTTTTAAACAGAAATCTACTCAACATGAAAGAATATGTCCTGCTTTTATATCATCATCATTAACAATGGGAAAACAAGCAAGGATGAAGTACATTGTACAATTAATAGTAACAATAAAAATAATACAAATGTGACCACAATAATCAAAATAATACAAAATACCTAATATATCTAAATCTAAACAAAAATACATCTATATTTAATTGTGATTAGCTATATTTAGCAGATACTTTAGTAATAGCAGCAGATACTTTAGCAGATACAACAGTAATTGAAAAAAAAAAAAAAAAATTGAATCTTAAGAATGGATAAAATTTATTTTTGTGCCTTAACATTTTTAGAAGTTATGAGGAAAAATTTAAAGCTTTTTTAATTTTAAATTAGTTAAAATTCTAATGATAATTTTTAAAAAAAATCCTTTTGAAGTATACGTTTCCCCCTTCCGAATTACATCTATACCAAATTTGATAACTCCTGTTGAAACATTAGCAAACACACAATGTTTTTTTTTTCTTTATCAAATATTAAATTAATCAGAATAATTCCTTCAGAGAAATAAAAAATCAACATGATATAGTAAAGGAATGATTGAAATCCTTAATACGCAAACATCCGTAAGAAACAAAGTTTATAAATAAAATTATGTATGCTCTCAAATATTAGTAAATTATATTTCACAGACTAGTTGCTCGTTATTAGTTAATTTAAATAATAATAAGTAAATGTATAGCTTTATAGATTTATTAAATTTTAACTGACTTAATACAGATATGAATACTTTTTTTATTATATGGATAATTCATTCACTTTTAAAATAACACAGTCAAATTTTTACATTACTTGACATGAAAACTGAATTTAATTTGATTAATATGACATACTTTCAAAATAAATTAGCATCTTCCTCTATTATAAGAATTATTATTATTAACATCAGGGAAGCATGTCTCCCACTAAATCAAATATAAATTAAAAAACTAATTAAAATAAAAATCTCTACACTCAAGGAACTGGCACAATTAATGCTATTAATAGCAGCTATCATTTTTTATTATTCAATTCAATTTTTATTTAAAGACCTAACTGGGAAATAATAATTTTATTCAAAACAATTCCATTAACAGGGCAGACTTAAGGTTGAAAGCCAGTGTTAATGGAAAATTGTCAAGAATCAAACCTGATGACAATTAGAGTCTGGCAAATATGATTTTTCTCATAAATTAAATACTTGCAAAAAAAAAAAAAAATATTGATAGCAAAAGTATAAAATATTCTTAGGGTGCATTTCTGTCACTATCAATTTAGGGAATACTTCCTTAGTAATGGATGGTCAATAAATAGCTAATTATTCACCTTTCGTATTGCTACCTACTACTATTCACCCCATTGCTTTCTCTGGTAAAATCTGACTTCGGTAGTATTCCCCCTCCCTCATTTCAATTTTGACATGCAGACAACATTCCTTTGCAAATATTGCTATAAATTTATTTCTGCCAATGCAAACAATCATTACAAATCAAACTACAGTAAAAAAAAGTACTACAGTACATCTATGAATATGACTCTTTAAAAATCAATTTTTATTCATAAGACGATAAATAAAAAATATTTACGCAGAAGTTATGAATGGTTAGTATGAAGAACACAAATTTACATAGCAAACGAGATCCAACTATTGTGGCAAAATTGAACCTTTAAACAGAAAAGTTTTTTTTAAATAATTCAAATTCATCAAAGTTGATACTACCGTCATGAAATTCATTCTTCTAAATAGTATTTAATTACATTAACTAAGTATATGCGGTAATATTGATAAAAAAAATATAGTATATACACAAAAAAAAATCAACAAACGTCAAAGAAAGAAGTCATTACAGAAAACATTACACAAAGAACATTCCAATCAGTTTTAAAAATATAGAATACGTTCAACTTACGTCATCCTCATTTTGCATTTTTTATAATTATTAATTATTTACAATTATAATTTATGTTTCAAATCTTATGCAGCACAGCTTTCAGTTTTCTACCATGTGTTGTTTTGCTTAGAAAGGAAAGTTGTTTGGAACCTGCTTGAAACTACTATTTTTCATAATTATTCTTCGTATTTCCAAAATATATTTCTTAAAAATAATTTTAAATAATGGGCCTCATACTTCAGAATTTGTTTTTGCCATCTAGTAAAATTCTTATTTTAATTTCTAAATGTAAAGATAAGAGATTCATTTAGTAGGTGTACTGGAAAAGATGCAAAGACATTAGAGCATTTATATCTGTGGCTCCGATTTAGTTCACTATATTTAGATTTATACCCTTTTTCTTAAAATTACTATTACTAATGGGGTAGCCAAATAACAAGGACATGAGCTGGTACTTCTCTAAACTTCCATGAGACAATAACTAGAAAAATCATGTAGCGAAAAAATTAAAATGATCTGGGCATTGGTATCGTATTGGTCTTAACTAATCTGAAATAAATAGTTATTTCAACTCAAAATTTTCTTTGTAATGATTTCGATAAAAAAATAATAATTCTCCTAAAAATCCATGTTAATATAGCATCTGTACTTGGGACTGAGCTGATCATGAATATAATATACGTCCATTTTGTGTGAATTTTATGACCTTGATGATGATCGTATGAAAATCATCTCATGAATACACTTGTAAACAAAGCGATTATCCATCTGTCGCATTGTATTTATTCTGTAATAAATATGTCGTTGGTGTTTATATGAATATTTCAATACAATGATGATTTTATAAATGATGCTCAATTTTATAGAAGATAAGGTTAAATAAAAACAGAAAAAGTTGATTAATTTGTAGACTTCTAAAAATAATACTTTTTAAAAGAAGTTTATTTCTAGAAGATAATAGTGGTATAAATTTCATTTTCCCCCCTTTGAAACTCTTATTGTTTGACTGTTGCCGAACATACAAGAAACTGATACGTGTAATGATGAATGTGACAAAATATACATTTAGAAAATTAAATTAGTTAGGTTCTCATAGAGAAGATGATCTATGTTGAGGAAAGAAGAGGGTCTAGGTTGTCTCATAGAGAATAGAGGTTAGAGGTAGAGGGGTCAAATGTTGTGATATGTGTAATAAAATATTTAGAAAAATCTGAAAATAAATTGAATTTATTCATCGATACGAAGAGGAAAAACTATACTTCTGTTACATGCAACAAACAGTTTTCTCGGAAGTTCAACTTAACGTAGCACTTTTTGACTCATATTAATGAAAAAAAGCTTATAAAAATGATATGCATCAATACATTTTCTCATAGTCTCGACATCCTTAAGGCATCATTTGTTGACGCATATTAAAGAAAAACCTTAAATAAGCGATACATCAAAATTTTTATTCCTCCTCGAAAGCATGCATGGATCAATACAAATAATAATCAGTACAAAATACGTAAATATAATTCAAATAGATTCATAATAAATTCAAATAGATAATATATACAAGTATGTAATAGTATGTCGCTCAATATACCCGTGCAAACAAAATATCCATAGTTTCGCAAATAAGCATAAATGGTTTAGTTATTGTTATTGAAAAATTAATTCAATATCAAAAGCTTAGAATAAAGTATTTTAATTTCCGATGCCTTTTTTTACATCAAATTCTTCTTTTATATGTATTTTTTTTCTTCTAATAATAATTCTCAATGAAGCTAACCTGCTTAAAGGGTCGACAGCGTTCCTGCTGTGTCTGCTTGTGCCAAAGTGTCAGGTTTACCACAGAATTATTGATGACCTATCTTCCCTAAGGACTTTGTTTCTCTATGAAGAACAGTCGAAGGAAATATTAGTTCAAACTGGAGCTAGTTCTTTTTTTTAGAGAGAGAGAGAAAATTTGCTCTTTAAGAAATATACACTAAAATTTTAAATTCAAACGAAACATATATGGTTATCTATGGTATATCCCACAGGTCTCCACACCAGCATTCCTCTTTTTGGGTTTGACGTAAAGAAGGAATGCATAATTACTTCTAAAAGATCTTACATATCCCAATCGTGTTGCATTTTGAAATTTTGCTTTAACAATTTTTAATCAATCGAGAGATAATCTTAAAGTTCCATTACAGATTATTATTAGTGATGCAATGTAAAGTTTATTTTTGTATCTGCATTAGTCTTCTTTTCATATATACACTATCTTTATATAAAATAAAGAATAAGTTTTTCAGTGGCTCTGAGGTATAATTCTTTTAAAATTTCCAATCTGATTTCTCAAGTTGCATAACTATTTCTGGATATCTTATTTCTCACCTTAATAACTTTAATAAAATCCAGATATTGCGTCCAATACAGCTTAAACTCTATAATCAGACCAATATATTTTATCTCCATAACTTATTTAATGTTCTTACCCAGTAACATAATTGGTAATTTTCTTGAAACCTTCTTCAGAAAGGCAGTATATACCGATACCGATTGAGGTGAGTAAATTTGAATCTAATCCATATCTAACTGCCCAGTCAACGTCTGATCAAGAACATTCTAAGGAGATTCAGTAAATCTATTAGTCGTAGATTCAACCTTCAATATAGTAATATATGATAAATGCAACAGAGTTTTTTTTTTTTTTTTTTTTTTTCGAAAGTCCAACTTGAGTACACTTGCTCACACAGAAGAGAAAGCATACCTATGTAATATAAGCAACAAAAGGTTTTCTCACAAGACAGGCTTAAATTATTAGTTCATACAAAAGAAAAATCTTTTTCATGTGATATATGTAACAAAGGTTTTCCTAGAAAGGGACCTTGAAAAAAATATTTATTGACTCATACAAAAGAAAAACCTCATGCGTGTGAATTACGCAACAAAGAATTTTCTCAAAAGGGTAATTTGAATAAGCATTTATTGTGTCATAGAAAAGGAAAATTATATGTATGTAATATTTGTAACAAGGGGTTTTCTTTGAAAGGCAGTTTGAGGAAGCATTTATGCAGGAAGTGATATTGACTCTAAACGAGTTTCAGGAATGGTGATTAATTAAAATATTTAATTGGTTTCAATTGTAAGAGATGGCGACACCAATCATGTCATGTGATGCGTGTGATGTCAGAGCGCTGGTAGGCGCTTAAAGGAGTAAGAATCGATTGTTCTTTCAGGCGCGATGGACGAGTGAGGTCGGACACGGTTTACATGCTCCCTTTAGGTAGCCTTTTTAGGCTTAGCCATGTTTGGCGTCCCCATACAGGTGAATCTTGCTCCAAATTTAATCTTGTCCCCTTTCTGTAAATAGTGTAAATATTAGTTTTAATTATGTGTAGTCTTAATAAATTAATTGTTTGTTAATTCGGATATTATTATTTTCCTTTTCCCAAAAAATTCGCTTTACCCCTAGACGCCGTCCTATATTTATCTCTATCTCTACTAATAATAAAGATGTACGTGTGCTTGTGTATGTAGGCGGTCTACAGGTCAGACTGTTTAACCTAACGTTACCGAATTCGGCACATATACAGCTTGGAGAGTGAGAATGTGCAACTTAGAACAGTTTTAAATTTTTTAATAAGAATTTTAATTAATTAAAAATTAAGCTGAATTTTCTAGTTTTCCTTCAAAAACTTCCGATTATTGTCACTAAAATGAACTTTACAATGTTTCAAAATTGTCTTTTTAAGGAAATTGATTTAATATTTGTGCAAATTTTTGCTGAATTTCTGCATTTTTTTTTTTTTTTTTTTTTGTCTAATCTCAGCGAAATATATTTACGTTGTTGCACTGAAATACTAATTGTTTTCATGTTGTTGTTGTTTCTAATAGCTCTTGTCTAGACAAGTCACTGACTTTAAGAAGTCATTTGTGGTTTTAAGCCAATGGTACGTCTCTTGTTTTTTCAGTAGTGCCATCTAGGGCCAAGGGAACGATTTAGCTACACACATGTCAAACCCTTTTTATGGGGCGGACTTCATTCACTCATCCACAGATCGCAATTTAGACCTGAATCAGAGAACGATCACCCCTGATTCAGTACCCTCAGTGGTATTACTCTCGACATGGAGGATTTTGTGACCACGACAGATTTATACGCGCGTCAGCCACCACACACACACGGAGAGTCTTAGGCCGGCGGGGTTCAAACTCGCAACCAAAGGGACGCGAATCCAACGCCCTACCAACCAAGCTATAACGGCCAGTTTTCATTGCTTTATCAACTGATTTTTTTTTCCATAATTGAAGGTTAAAGATGTACTTTGTTTATATCTGTTTTGTTTATGAGATGCATAAAGAGTGAAACTATAATACTGTGAAATTTTTAGCATAGAGGAATTACATTTTAACTACAGACATGATAATTTAAAGAAAAACGCTTAAAATAAAAGGTTAACTTTTGAAGTAAGACATTTTTAGTGTTTGACAGTTTCACAGTATGCTGGATATAAAATGATGTTTAAGCGATTTAATTGATATTAATGACAACTGATATTCCGATGAATAAATTGGTCGCCAAATTTGACTAGTTGGTTCATATAAAAGAAAGCCTCATATGTCTGATAAATGAAATTGTTTTCTCAAGTTACTGACATGTATCAAAAGTCATACATTCAATCGAATGAACAATGCTAATGTGTTATGAGGGAGGGGACAGGCTTGGTGGTTTCATAAGGTCCAGAAAATGTTCAAAATTCAATTTAATGAATCAAAAAGTTAATTTTTTTTAAATAAAGAAATTTATTAAATCCTTTTCATGTCCGATCTTAGAATATCATGTGATATGGTAAATGCTCGAATATTTCCTATAACTTTAAAGAAAGTATTTGCTAATATATAAGGTTTTGAAACATCATATATACATGAAGTAATTTAACTGTACATTAAAAAAAAGGTAATCTAAAATTACATATACCTATTAAAAATTCCTTCATAATTATACTAAGGATGTGAATGAAAAATCCATTACAAAATTCTTTCTTTACAAACAAGAACACGCTAAGATAATTAAAAGAGTGTAAAAAAGTCAAAACTAACTAAATTTTGAAATTTTCCACTGAATCTCATAAAATATTTTAGAAGTCACACAAATTAGAATTTGTGATTTGTATGAAAGAATATATTTCTGGTAATTGTTTAGTTTAGTGTAGTTATATCAACGTCCCTTTGTAAAGCTACACTAGGGCTATTTTGAGACGGACCTCGTAATTTTGAACAGCGGGCAGATGACGGGGACGATACCTGAGCTGGCACACCCCTCTCCACGCCACACCACACCAGCGGGAGGACGTTTGGCATGACGGATTTAACGTGCAACAGACCCCTTACACGACGGTTTTCGGTGAAATCGGGTCTCGAACCTGAAATCTTACGGCTCATAAGCCGAGACTTTACCACCAGGCCACCGCGGCCCTTCTGATAATGGTGACTCACTCGGGGGAAATTTCTCTCTCTCTCTCTCTCTCTCTATGTGTGTGTGTGCGCGCGCGTGTGCGTGTGTGTGTGGGAAATATAAACATTGTAAATCCTTTTTCTTCAAAGTAATTAGTTATTTTATAATTTTTTCCCCTCATTTTAGATATATTGCATTCTCAGATCCTGAGCATTTGCTTAACCTTTTTTGTTTTTGAATATAAACTGCCTCTCCCCGGACTAAAATAATTGAGTGTCAAACTGCTTAAAGATGCTGTAACGATTGTTATTAATTGTTCATATGGTTCAAATGTGTACTAACAAATAACAATAAGCAAATAATAACAATAAAACAAATAAGCATAATTGTTGAAATTATATTTGTAAAAAATTCACCATTTTTGGCCAAAATTAAACGAAAAGTAGGTATTACAAAAGTAATGTAGAATAAGTCATGATATAGAATGAATCATCGCATAATCAGAACACCACTGAAAGAGAAAATAACAAATCCTTCCTTTTATATATGATTTTTTATTGATATCTTGGAATACAAAGTAAAAAAAAAACATCTGAGTTTTGCTCTTTTGGCATACAAATGATAATAGATCGGCATGGGAATGATAATTTTGTATACTTTCAATAAAGATGCAGCAATATTTCATTGAGTAAAAGAGGGAATGTCACGAAAAGGATATTGTAGAAAAATTAAAATCCTTTTTGGTGAGAGTGTGGAATGGATGAATCAATCAATGACTTTCATGTTGAATTTTTTTTTTCGCATTCTCTTTTTTTATGTCTTCCAGGATGAAATCGGCGGCGCGTTCGGCGATCATCAAGACGACGGCATGTGGATTTCCTGAAGTCAGATGAGGAAATGAAGAACTATCCGCTACTCTTAAGTTCTTTATACCACGTACCCTGAAAACGAGAAATAAGATGGTTAGAGTTATAATTTTGAAAGAAGTTTTAAGTTAAATTAGCTGAT
Organism: Argiope bruennichi; assembly: GCF_947563725.1. Lineage (NCBI taxonomy): Eukaryota > Metazoa > Arthropoda > Arachnida > Araneae > Araneidae > Argiope > Argiope bruennichi. The sequence goes on along the minus strand of NC_079159.1, from coordinate 88,548,773 downwards.
ATACTCGGCATTGCCCAGGATTAAATTATTTTCATGTCAGGTATTTTTAATGTAAAAACTAGTTTTGCATAAAAAGTAATACGCAAAGTATTACTTTATAGCTCATTTAAAGTGAGTATATCATTTGAACCAAACGATTTTTGAAACAATACATAGTTGATTTTTGTCTATGAATTATTAATATTTGTTTTGTACTTCAAATCTTGCTCATACATACGAATATAGTATTAGAAAGGTTCTAATAAACAGTTTGAAATACAGTTTATACAAATTATAAATTATATTGTTACGAAAAAATTAAATTATTGAGCTATTTAATCTTTCCTATTAATATGATTAAAATTATCAACTAGAATAGAACAATTATTAATAATTGTACAGTTAATGAAGAACATCAAAATAAACTAAATGAATTAATTAACCCTTTTATAAATATTTAATCGTCTGCTTTTAAATTTCTTTTAGCGTTCTTCCACAATTGTTAATGTATTATGGTAGCATTCCTTCATACGTATTATTGTTTTTCAACAGTAAAAATACTGTTACAAATTGTATATAAAATTATTTTTTAAAAAATTATTAAAATAAGGGAAACAAATCATGAAGAAATGAAATTATATTGCTGAAAAATTAATTATTTGCTTCTAAATATGTTGTAAAAATAGTTTGTGTGGGATAATATTTTCGGAAATTATCGCGATATAATGCCAAACTTTTTCTGAATTTTTAAGATAGTCTGAATCTATTTAATTATACATTAAATTTTGAAGAAATATTAAAAATTGAAAGGTAACCTGTCCGGAAATTAAAGTGATATCACTGAAAATGCAAAAATTTTAATTTTAAGAAGCTATAAAAATATTTATTTTGAAATAATATATTCTATAATTACTGGGAAATATGGCAAAATTTCGATTAATTTCTAATTAATAGACGAATACTTAATTAATCTTTGCACTTTTCAAAATTGACAATATTCTTTCTCTTGTCTTAATTTATAAGTATGCAAGATTTGTTTAAATTCGAAGCAGCTACTTGGGAAAATATGTAGAACATACACAGCTACAGTGGCTTTTATTTGTATTTAAAAAAAGTTATTTTTCTTGAAGGTTGGCTTCATATTTAAAAAAGGGTTTAAAATATTACAAATAACGAATTTTTTAATTGTTATAAAGATTCCTAGATAAAATTAAACTTTTCTTATTATATATAAATCTCAACTATGTTAGGACAGTTTTTTTCCCATGCCAGATGGGATCACAAAATTCTGACATAAGAATATGAAGTTCGTGATTAGATGGAATCTTTATTACCCGGAGAATATACCTTGTGTTTCGACCTCTAAAATCCAAAAATACTGGTAACAGCATTACCATTTACAATTTATGTTTTTAAATTAAGTTTTAAACGTAAGTTAAAATAAATGTCAAGATGGGTTCTTTCACTAGCACCAAAACAATGAAACAGACTTATTTTTTATTTTTTTTGTTATAAAAGATTCAATATATAATTCAGTTAATGTTTGAAAATAGTTCTAATTTTTTTTTCATGAATCACTTTGCAAAATAAATCATTCTATTTTTAAATCGTCTAGTTAATTAAGTAGTCTTTACAAATAATCTCAGTTTGGGAAAATCTTATCTCATATTTCTTAAATATATAAGAATATTAAATAAAAACATTCTGAACTTTGAAAAACAATCCACACCAAGCCAAATTACTTAAGTTTCAAGTCAAGGACAGCCATAGGATCGTCATCGGGCCCCATAGCACAAGTTCCGACGGGGTGGTAGGCAGTGATAGCCGACGTCCGCAGCCAGCATTCGAGGAATTTGTCATTCTCCAGACTTTGGCTGTAATTAGAGCAGTGTCCATATCCAGGTAGGTGAAGGCGAGCTCCAAGTTTTCTCATGGGTTTTGTTGAACCCAGCCGGGCTGCAGTCTTCAATGCTGATTGTATGGTGGGTTATGAAAAGTTCATTATTTATAATGCAGAACTGATTTAAATACAATTTGTTATACAGAAATGCTTTTTATCCTCATTATTTAAAAATTAACCATTGAATGTCGAATGTTACATTTATGTCAGCATACCTAATTTTTTCTTCTAAAATAAGTTGTAACTTATGGCACTTGACATTAGACAAACCCGCTGACGAAATCAGCGATTCAAGCCGAGTTTTTTTGTGCAGTAGCTTCTGAGGCTAAAGGCCCCTGAGCAAACAAGGACAGAAATCTGAATTCTAGTTCATACGAAGATACACTAGCACACTCGCTTGCTCAAGCCCTTTATACAGGAGGGCTCTTTCACAACCTCACAGATTGAATACAAGGTAAAGAACAATTATGCCAGAACCAGGACTCGAACCCGGAACGCCCAGATCACGGAGAAGACGCACTACCCCTAGGCCAGGGACGCAGGCCTTCTAAAATATGACGATGATAATAAGATTGAAGAAAAGATGAAGATGAGCAATTCTTATAGTTGGAAATATGATACATACTGAAAATGTTATTAAATCAATTTACAATATGTACATGGTAGCAAAAGAGCTTATGAGCAATAACAACAACAAAAAAAGATTATGTTTCTCACTTATGAATGTATAGTCTTTTTGTGTTTTTCGTACGACTGAGAATACTATATTTTATTCTGCATTGTAAAATTAAAAGTTACTATTTGAAAAATAAAATATTGAAGATCTGATTTGTCACTATTAACACATTTTTTTTCGAAAATGAATCTAGTGTTGTAGTTTGACGATATTGGGTTCCAGGCGATGAACTTCTGATCGTTCGGCAACACTGATCTACTTCTTAGTCACAAATAATACTTAACAGAAGATATGATTTTTCTCCTACGATTTATTCAAGAAATAAAAGTTAAAAAAAAAACTTTTTTAAACGTTTTTTCTTTTCTTTTTAAATCAGACTTTTAAGAGCTAAAAGGATTACGGAAGAAAAAAAAGATGATTGGACAAATAAGTGCCTTGTCTTGTAGTTAACTCGAAAACGAGCAATGCCGCGAAAGATATTTGAAGAATTCTCTTTTATTCTTTCATTGCACGATTTTTTAAGAATTTCAAAATGAAAACTGTTTTTGTCATGAAAAATTCACATTTAACAATAAAAAATGGACCCCCCCCAAAAAAAAAACATTTAAATAAATTTTTACTAAAACATTTCCTTTTTATTCTAAAATGTATTCTAAATTTCTTAGCGCACTTTGATCAGTAGGGTCTTTTTGCTATAAAAAGACAATCCATTAAAATTTTTGTTTAAAAAAAATCTAAAAATCTTTAATTTGAAAAAAAATTTGTCTTTTTCATATACACATGAAAATAAAAATTATGCATCAAATTTGATAGAGTATGCAGTAAGGGATTAAACACTATTATAAAAAAATGATTACATTCAAAATCAAATTTTATGATTTTTGCTTCTTTGCATTTTGGCAATATTAAATGGACGGGTTTAATGCATGCTTAATTGATCTCGGTCTAAGTAAGACAGATGTGTTGATTTAAAAATGAATTCAGTTTTCTTTTCGGTTACGAGAACAATTTTCTTTGAAGAACTAAAATAACAATCCATAAAAAAAATGTATCTAAATATTGTATAGTAAGTATTTGCTAATTTCTGAATTCCTCTATATTTAAGAATAGGCTGGCTAGCTTAGCAGTCTAAACCCAATTTTCCACCATGTTTCCCTTTTCACAAATCCCCTTTCATTCTCCCCTCTTCTAATTATCTGAATTTTCGAGCGATTCTTAGCTACAGAGAGGAGAAGAGGGGGACAGACCGATCGATATCCCTACGATTTGAGATTTCACCTGAGGGTTAATAAGTTTTCGTATCTGTATTGCGCTTGTAAAACATTTAAAAAAATAATGCTTAAATCCATGTGATTAACGAAGATCCAGTATCGAAGTTTGGGCGATATATATTGTAAAAAAAAATAATACATTTTTGATATAATTGCATGAAGTGCTGCTACGTTAATGGAGAAGCAGCTCTATGTATGCCAAGGTATTTCTATTTCCAGCTTTCACCTTTCGGATAAATAGTTAAATTTGTGCAGTATCCATTTTGCTGATTGATTTTACAGTAACATATTTCATGTTTTATTTTCATTTCAAGGATCTGTGAGCAAGATGCAACGCTAGAAAAAAAAGATTAAACATGCAAAAATTTTGAAATTTTATTTCAAAGCTTCATTTCAAACAAGTCACATTCAGAGGTTAACACAATGACGAAATAAACAAGATCTAAATTATGTATGCAGAAAAACTCATGTATGGGAATCTGAAAATAAAAATCTGAGGCACTTGTGGTTTTCATTGCCTTGCCTAAAGTTCAACATTTTTATGTGTGGTAGAGGAAAGATAACATTTTTAGGGAGGGGGAATACAAGATAACTTCCGGGTAGACCATTCAAGCTGTTTTTTTTTTTCTGAATGAGTTCGATATATATCGATCGAAATATTGAATATAACAGTCGTACTTTACAGTCGTAAGTCTCTTCATTGTATTCAAGCATGCTTTAAGTTTGAATTATTATAGAGAAAACAGTACCAGCTCAAGTTTGAGAATCTTGGATAGAGAATATTGGGGAAACTAATATTGTTTAACCGATTTAATTTTATTTGTAATGTATTGTCAGATTCACCTGGGGAATATTTGCAAAATGAATGCAGTCTATTTTTAACGAGTGGTTTCCGGTTGGGCTTTCCTATATGAATATAAGTCTGCATTGATATTCCCTATCTTTTATGCACAGAATTATAATTTGTATCAACACATTTCTATGCAACAACGACTTTCTAAAAAAAATTCAGAAATATTTTTCAGTACCTTTGATGAGGCATTTCACATCTTCTTCTCTACTCAAGTAATTGGGGTCAATGATGGGTGCCTTCATGGGATTCGCCGAAGCCAAGAGAACCTCTCCTTTGCTGAGGGGTTGTGTGCAAGATGCCAAGATGATGAAGCCTTCTTTGGAGTCGTTTGTAGAACCGGGAAAGGTTTCTTGAAATGTCTGCGGAAAATTCGATGTTATTCATAAAATAGGAATATACATGGATTCATTTCAAACATGACCCAGCAGCCAATTTTTCAAAGTCAATAAATGCATTGTAGGAAGAAAACTTTGAAACCAAAATTTTTTATAAAATCCCACCCCCCGGTCTAATTAGTTATGTTTAGCAAAATAATCTTGACACAATAATATTTTAAAGGAAAAAAAAACTTTTGGCTTCGAAACTAAAATTAACCGAGTCATGAAACTTTGAATTTGATTATTTTAAGCGACGTCTAACTGCGGCATCAAACAAGAACTACTTGATGATTGGTTGATTTGGATTACATTATCAACATTATTAAAGAACCATAAGCCTTATCTTTTAGTGAATTATCAAGAAAGAATTTTCTTTTCTGTTTTTCCAAAAGGATATTTGTAGAATTTCTTCACAGTTAACTGAAATTTAATACAGTTGGTATACAAAATGAAATTTTAATGTCAGAATTAAATGGAAAAATAAAAAAGTGTTTTTAATAGCCATAATTATGTTGCTGATATAAAAGAAACATTCTATTGATTATTAATTCTATCCTTCATATATGTTTTATGTTTGTTTGTTTTATTCTTAGGTATTAAATTTCATGTTTGGGTAAATCAAAGCCTTCTTTTTTGTAACTTGACTAGTACAAGACAGGTGTTGATGTATTCGATTTTCTGAATGCCAGGCAATATCTTAAAGATATTCTAAAAGTACTGTTGGATGTATTGTGCTAAGTGGAACTACCAAGGGAATGAAAAGGGGTAAATAAAGGAGCATTTTGACTGTCCCTATTTACTAAAAATTGTCTCTTCAATTTGAAATTAGTTGGTAATCCCTGCAGAAATCCTGAATTGTCATTAAAGTAATTGGACAAAGCGGGATGACTAGAGTGAATCAAGATAATGATACAAGATTTGAGACCTACGCACCCGATGTACGCGTCCAATTTAGGTAGGATAAATCATTAATGACAAAATGGGGAGAAGCGATTTGCACTATGTACATTGATAGCAATTGGGTACTGCACTCATAACTTCGATTTCTCTCCGACTTTTAGAAAAATTATGCAAATTATTTCCGAATACATTGGCTCGAATTGGGAATACTCGCCAACTACTTCACTGTACATTATGTTGCCAGTTACTTATATGATATTTTATCACGACTTATAGGAAAAAAATGGATGCGTCAATCTTAAGAATGCCTTATGCGTGGAACTCTTAAATAAATTCCACCATTGGGCGTGGAACTATATCCATTTCATTTCATTTCATTTATATATTGCTAAAGAAATTAGAAGCTCGCTTCTTTATGCAATTACTCCCCATCCTCGTATTCGAGATATCCACCTCCTATGTGTTAAATCATCAATAAGTTACGAAAGATATATTCCTTACAGAATTACTCCAACTCTACAGGGCTCTCGGTAAAAAGAAAATAGCCTCCATTATGAGTAAGTAATCCGCCTACCCCTCTTACAGATGTCTGGGATATGCTTAAATAGCACCTAAGATTCCTCTCAGATATGAAGATAAAAAGCTTCTGATATGGTGGTTGATTCTTGCTTTACTCAGTGGGTACATTAAGGCTGCTGGGATCATTTAACTCCACTTTCATGGAGGGAATACCTCCAGCCGGTGGAATTGCGCTATAGCCGATGATGGTCAATGACTCAACTTTAGTTCTCACTTCCGAGCTGTCTAAACGTCGATTATCCAATAATTCTGCAGGCCATTTGGTAGGAGAATTATGATCCCTAATAAAGAGGAACGATCCGTCATCGGAAAGGATCCAAAGAGCAGCACTGCCATTATCGTACCCAAAAAGGAGGTGAGAACTTGCTTACTATTTATAAATTGAAAAAACTTGGTGCAAACTGAATTTTCATAACCAGCTTCTAGAAAGCAAATTTAATTGTAAAAATTCCTAAAGAATCATCAGAGCAGATACTAACGTCATTCTTGAAATTAGCTATAGAGGAAAAGAGATCTCCATTAACACTTCCAAGATTGAAGAGCATGAAGTACATCTTCGAATGAGATGAATTATCTCCCGGCACTGGAAGTCTGACGACGACCTCAATTCCGCTATTAGCTAAATAACCTGCAAAGAAAAAGGATTACTTTAGATAAATGAAAAAAATAACGAATCTAATTTTAAATTTTCTTGATGCTAATAGTTTATCGTTTTTATAGGCGGAGAAAAAGGAAAATGGAATTTCAAGATCTTATTTTTTTAACGTTCCAGCTCGTGGTTTTTGATTCTTTTTTTCAAAAACTTTGAAAGGTATAATGACGAAAAAATTAATATATCGAAATTCCACCAATATTAAAATCTAATACCGAAAGATAGCACATAATATTTACTAGCCACGTTACGAGAACAGCCGTCACCATATTAATAGTATTAATTTAGTCATGGAAACCAACTTTAATGAGCTACATCTTACTGAATAAAAAGGAAAAGCAAATAATAATAAAATTATACTTGACAATAAACGTACAGCATTCTAGGTATGTTTACTGTCAAGCATATTGCAAAGCATAGAATTAAATAAAAAATAAAATTTTTGTCAAAGGTTTAGATTGTTATATTTCTTGAGAATAGATAATGGTAGAAGTAAACTAATATTAATGGCGTAACTAGAGATCAGGGGCTTTCGTATGAAATAAAAACTGATGAAATCGGACCAGTGACTAGAGCTGTAGGACTGTTTTTGGTTTTCCTAATTAGTTTTAATATATTGGAAAGATCGAGTCAGTTGTTGATGCTCAAGAATCTGTCTAAATTATTTTATTCCATCTCTCAAAAATGGATGTTGGAGTAACCGATGTCAGAAAACTCATGATCTCTTAAAGCATGTCAAAATGTCATAAACTTCTATGTGAAACAAAAATTGGCGAAGTTGGATTAATGGTTGAGATTGGATGACTGTTTTTCCCCTTATTATTTCAAATACAGAAAAGCATTAATCACAAGTTTTATTCTACATTCTTGCTTTTGGTGTTCTTTTTGCAAAGGCATTTCAAAGTGAACGGATGTTGCAAATATTTATCTTATTGAAGAAAATAGATCGAAATCTGATATTAAAATATAACTAATAATAACTAAACTAACAAAAAGAAAAAGATTCTAGCCACTTTTTACAAAATTACACTAATACACCAAAATTTTAGCACAGAGTCACCCTCAAAAAATCAACACTACTTCCAATAGTGAAGTCGTAACTCGGTTTCCTATCATTCTGGCGATGATTAAATTTTGAGAAATTCCTAATACTGTACGTAGCTGCTTTTAATTTCTGCCAATATGTTTCTCAGGTACCTAATATATAATATGTTATATCCGCTCTTGGAGGCTACTGCCACCTGTATAATTGATAGAAAAATTTACTCATCACAATTGCTTATTAAAATTTATGCGTTTTTCATATTTCCCTCACCTTTTCCTTTCGTTCCATATTTCCAGATCTCCGAAGGGGTCCGGACTTTGGCGGTCGTGGTACTCACAGGAGCGTCCAGGTGAAAATAAAGGGGTACATTAAGGTGATCTCTCAAATTTTGACCGACGCCTGGAATATCTGCTACCACAGGGATCTGAAAAAAAATCATTCAATCATTTTGTTCTCTTCAGGTGCATTCTTTAATAATTTCATGAATGGAGACGTTTCATGTTGACCTGTAAATTATTTCACTATGAGGTAATTTTGGTATCAAGTAATCAAGTACATATTTTAAAGATATGTACTTAATCCCAAACAACAGATAGTTAAATGATAGACATAATTATATTCATTTGATGATTTTAAGGTAACTTGATGCCATTGTTTGAATATATTAATTGGTACTTTTAAATTTCTTCAACTTTTAATTTTGTAAATTAATTAATTAATTAATTATTTGATAATTTTTTTGAATTTATTTTTTTGAATAATTCTATTAAGTTTAGTTCCTTAAAAATTATTCTTAAGATTACAAAATAATTTTAATTTTATTATTTCGGCTATTTGAAGAAAATTTAAATTTGTAAGTATTGCTTCATATCGGAAAAAAAAAGAAATGATGCCAACAACAACAGCAACAACAAAAAAATAGGTAAAACATTAGTATGACATTCTCAATAGTAGTTCTCGAGTCCCTTTTACTCCAAGAGTACTTAAAAGTCTCGTTTTAATAATGCTGATATCTTCGTAATACGAGCGTTTTCCTGATGGTATTCGTAAGAACTTTAACAATGTAATTTAGAAAGCAAATAGTAGATGATAGATAAAAGCAAAAATTAATAATTAAATAAACGAATTTAGTTGTTTTAATTAGTTACAAATTTTCTGAGAAATCGGCTTTTCTGAGGTTATTCTGCTCCAAAACTTATCTAATGATATAAAAATAGTAATTAAATTGAAGAATTAATTTCTTCTAATCCTATAAAGATTCCTAATTTCATACAGACTGCTTGAACATTTGTGATTTTGAGTTTTAAAAATTCACAATCATAAATTTTCAGGATCATCTGCTTGAGACTATGAAACTGCATGGGGCTAGGAAAAAGATATTTTTATTTTTTTAGACAGTTTTACAAATGTGGTATATTTATTTTTTTATTTAAATGAATATTTTTTGCCTTTTAATCTTATATGTGCGAAACTACAAACCATTTTAAATTAATTTTAGGATGAGCTAAGACTTGGAATTGAGTTATCTGATGGTAGGGAAGGTTTTTATTCATTTGCAAAATTTGTACCGAACAGACAAACAAACAGATAGACAAGAAAGGGAATTAATATTGCATTATCATCCAGTTCTGAATTATATTTAAAGTTTCAAATCTCTAGATCATCGGGAAGTTAGTTTAAAATTGATTACACAATTAGTATCTAACAGAACAGATAGAAAGTGGGTTAATAAAATAAATATTTTTAAAGTATTAATAAAGCATTAGAGTAATTTTAGCAAGAGGAATGTCGGATTCCAAAATTAAAATGAGGCAGCATGTTTGACGTAAAACATGCAAACGACATCATTTTGTTTGCAATCTCATACATTTAAAGGATTTGTATGTTTATGACTTAGTAAGTACAGCTTTCTAGTGTTTTAGATTTTTACTTCAGTTTAATAGAACAAACATACTAGGCATTTCTGATAAACAAGCTTTGAAATTTCAATTAATTTCGGTTTGCTAACCATTTTATACTCTCAGAAATATTTGATTATGAAAGTAATAAATATACAAGAAATCCTTTCAATTTAGAAAAATAATATACAAGAAATTAAATATATAGAATTTTATTTCATTACAAAATAAACAGAGTGTAAAACTTTACAGAAATCATCTGAAAGTACTTTATTACAAAGCAAATTTATTTATTTTCTTTTGGGAAGAATACTATTAAAGAGAAATGAATTCAAATCTTTAATCGATTAAAGGAGTAACAGTGAAACATTTTTCATTTATGTAGAAGCTCATGTATTCTTACATTAAAACTTTAATATATTGTTTTTTTTTACCACAAATGTTACGAATTATCTTTGTTCAGGTATTAAATGATTTTACGAAAGACTTTAAGATTTATTCCCAATTTCATATTGCAATAATCCAATTGACTTATCAATTGGATTAGTGTTCAGCTTTGAAAGCTGCATTAAGTCTATTTAAAAATAGACGTCTCAATATTTTAAATATAGACAGATAAGACGGGAGACATCAGAGCCGATAATCCTTTAACACTTTACTGAAAGGAAAATCGTGATAACCTTTTTTAACACTTTGCTGGAAGGAAAATGGTCCTCACGAATTTAACGTACTTACATATCAGTGGACAGATAGATCGTTAGTGGGATCGGTACACGAACTTATGATTCACAAATGGACTCCTCTTCTATGGCATCGTATCATGTAAATAATATGGTAGAATCTGAATCATGTGACATAAACGAGGATAACTGATGCATAAATGGTGGATAAAAAAGCGCCAAAAGGATAACACTTTTTATGTAAAACGATCGGAACCCCTACTTACGATCCACAAATAGACTCTGCTTCTATGGCATTGTGTCTTATAAATAATAAGTAGAATCTCAGTTATGCGACATAAATGGCATAACTGATGCGAAAATGGCAGATAAAAAAAGAGGCCAAAAGAATAACATTTTTTATTTAAAATACCTCTATCGAAAACTTATCATCCATAATATTGTAAGGAATCTGCAATATTGCTTTTCTGCAGGACTAGTATTATTACTGAAAAGAAAGTTTCACAGATAATCTTAATGGATGCCAGCTTCTAAACATACAAGAATTATGGTGGTATCTCTATTAGAAAATTGAGATCTGAAAATCATTCTAGAAATGCGGATTCCTTATGAGGTACAATATGCGTACTCTATGCGGAGCCTATAAAAAGCGAAACGCTCACACGAGGATTAACTTTCTCTTTACAGTGTTTATCTGTTATAACTGCTATTAATGCTGTTATTTGATTAGCGATTCTCTAACTGCTTGTATTGTTAGTTTTTACTAATATTTTTCTTTTTGCATGCCACGGCTATGTTTTTCCTACTTACATTTCGTATTTTCTCATGGAATAAAGCATCATTTTCCATTATTAAATATGTTGGATTTCTTTCACAGTATGCTCACGAAATATTTCCATAACAATATATTATCTTTCAATATGAAGAATAACTTTTCTGAACTATCTTGATCACAAATAAGAAAACAGAACATAATTGCAAAAATGATTTTATTCTGCTTGGAGAACAAACATCGAAAATATGAAGAATCATCAAAAGCTGCCGATCGATCTTTTTGAGGATTATAATTTTCATTAATAAAGAGTTTCAATTTTTTTCTAAGTCTAGTATGTATTATATATTAAATGACATTGATACATACTTTATTAAAATAATCCTTCATGGAAATAAAAAGCTGCTGATAATAGGGTGATTTCTTTTTTTTATTTTTATTTCCTTTTTTATCCCCCTCTCCCTTATTTTTTTTGACCAGAAAAAAACACGATTTACATTCGATTTTTCTGAAAAACAGTTTTTTGTCAGTTTACGGCGAACCTCCCCCACTACACTCTCCACCTCCATCACCGCTTCACGGTTCCACTCTTTCTTTTCCATCGATCGCTGTATAATTTTCCAGTTCTGAAAAATTTCTTTCGAAATCCTAACTCACTTTTCCAGTAAAAGATTGTTTTTCCCGGAATCCTCTCCCACATTTACTTTCGCGTGACACGTGTGGGAAGCCTTCTCCTGAAGATTAACAGATCACCGGATACAAATCGATCGGGGGAGCAAAATAAGTACGCGGACATTTCTTTCGGTGTTTTCGAGTGTGACTGATGACAATTCTTCGATAACCGACTCTTCGAGGGATTTTCTGAATGGTCCAATCAAGTGGTTAAAAACGGCACCCGGAACGCTCGGCGTGTATTGATTTTTGATGTTTGTTGGCCTTGACTAAATCATCAGAAAAAGCAGAAAAATATTTTTTTTAAAATAAAAATGGAGCTGAATTGAAGTGGGAAAATTATGCTTTGAATAAATGTGACAGAAAAATCCTACAAAAGCAATTCAATTGATAATGAAACAAAATAAAATAATTCAATTACACTGATATTGTATTGATGATTAGAATTATAGCGCTATTTTTTTTAAAATGACTTCATTGAAAAGTTAGTTTTTGATATTGACACTTGAAATTATAATATTATTTTTTTTAACCATCGTCATCGTTCTTATAATCGTCACCATTTTAAGAAAAAAAGGCAATTTTTAGTGAAAATACCAAATATTTATTTTCTTTAATATTCTTATTTCTAAACATTTTATTAAAAATACCGTTTGATTTTGTTCTAAGTTTATTCCATGACATTGATTACATTGATTGTTATAGCTGCATAATTAACGTTTTAATCCTATTTTACATCTTTAAATGCTAATTTCTGTATTATTTTGGAAAAATATTCTTGCGAGAAATCTCATATATTAAAATCAAAAGTAAACGTTTTGTGCAAATCTGATATAATAATTTCTTAATATGTTCTGTAGTGTCTTAATTATAGAATAATTAATTAATTTGTTCATTGAGAAAGATTTCGCAATAACTTTAATGCTTTGCAATGTGAAAAAATTGGGAATTGTTTATTAGTTGAGCCTCAATATTTAAATATTGGATAGAAATGCAGTTGTTTCTTATTTTAGGAACTATGTAATATACTTCTTATCGAAAAATTTTGAACAAATTGACTGATAAACTTTCAAGCCGGAAGATATTTATTTTATATCTCTTTTTAGCCTCCTAAAAATTTCTTTCACTGTTTAAATAAATTTTTGAATTCAAACCGGTATATTTTTTCAGGTATTCTTTTTCTGATATATATACCGGTATATTTTTTCAGAGTGTTTTCAATCTATTTTATCTAACAATTTAAAAATAAATAAGTATTTTATACATTTTTCAAAAAGTTCATCTTGAATGCTGTCAGATACTTTAATACACCGTCTTTATGACACACAACCTATCCAACACAATACGATCTCTTTTTAAGAAACAACTAGTAGACAGGTTCTATATGATACTTTTCTGGTTTATTGAATACACGCTTATAGAAGTTATCTGTTCAAGTTTTGTGATCCCATTGGTAGAAACTGCAGCATACGAAATCAGCTGGTCTTGTTTTCCGATTTTTTTTTTACCACAATTAAACAATTATTATCGAAAATAGTGCAAATTATTTGAAATCAAAACCCATACGAGCATCATATTTTAATTCATAAAAGCAATAATTAGATGACATTAACCATTACTAAACATGCTAACACATAACAGTTAGCACGTTTCTCAGGACGATTATATATAATTTCGAATATCTACATTCTTACAAGATAGAAAATTAACTTTTAACTATTCCTAAGCCTAAAAATATCATACGTTGATATAGATAACCATTGTTCTGCAAATTTTATAAAAATCATGTGCCTGCATTTTATAGATAACATTCTTTGTCTGTATATTATCTTGAAATTCACCCATTTCTTTCTTCATCTTTAATTGCCTGAATTCAATCATACCTGCATCCATTCTTCACTAATCTGAAACGTATTTTTACACCATAAGTCTAAATTTCGAATTTTAACATATACCTTCTAAAGCGTCATTAATTTGATATCGTCCGTCGGTTAATTAATTGAGTGTTGGTTATGGAAGATTTTATATCATTCGATTCTCGACTTTTTTTTAAAAAAATCTATGTTTATATTACAATACCTCATACATAAAATAAAACATTGAAGCTTATTCTTATAAGTTCAACCAATTTTCTGTTTGAAAAACCTCTTACCCTTTTGTAGAAATCTAACAAATTATTCTTAACTCTGCAAATTAAATTATCCAAAATTGAAGAAACTCTCGCATTCCAAATGAATGTGATGATTATTTCCATCTTGAGTCATCCGAGTATGAAAATAGATAAAACGGGCAGCCCATCCTTTTTCAAAAAACAAAGAAAAGATGCGATAAAAGGGGGGAGGGGGAATTACATGGCTTTTCTGATAAATTCAACGTTTTGTTTCTGGCATTTAATTTTTTGCAAGGCTATATATTTTCCTAACTCTAATACCCTGTGATTTCGAATGAATCACGCAATCAATGAATATTATTGTCACTTAGTGAAAGAAAGTAGAACTCTCTATGGAATATATACTGAGCTAGTACAATGAATCCACTTCCAGTAAACTATGAAACAAAAGGCTCTTTCCATTTAGAAGAGACTTTTTTCATTCCTACTGCCGTTCAATAGAATATTGTAAAGCAATGCACATGCTCAAAATAAAATACCCATTCAGTCATTCATTTAATTCTTTTCCGTATTAACCATGACAGAACGCTGCATCTTATTTGATAGACTGAATAATCGATGCAAATTTCCAACATTTCTTTGATATTGTGATTGAGTTTGTGAAAACTGCCATTTAAGAAGAAAATTGATTTCAGTTTCTGAAAGGCGGTTTTAATCTGTCTCGTATATATAAATGAAAATCAGTGAAATGAAATTTAAGCAAATATAAATTAAATAATGTAACTGAAAGTATTTTTAATTTTTTTAGTCATAATACTCTTTTAGTTTAGTTTAGTTAAATAAACATCTTGTTTTGAAGGTGGACTAGAGCTATTTATAGATATACATCATAGATACGAATGAAATGAAGATGGCGATAGATGCGTAGGCTGAACCCGCCCCCCCCTTCCTGCGCACATTCCTAATATCCTCAACATAATTTGAGGATATGCCTCAGGGTAAGAACTGATTTTTTTTTAGTGGATAGGGGTTCCAAATATCAAGTTTCAAGATAAAATACTAACAAAAAAAAAAGCGAGAGGAAGCCATGATAAATCAGTTTACTTTGAGATAGAATGAAAAAAATAAGGTACAGCATAAAAAAAAATATATTGACTGTTTTCCATGTCCAATATGTGATTCGCAGAACATTACTCCCATGCAATTTTAAAACGCAACCACAGAATTTTATTTTTTATAAAAACCTAATTATATTTTAATCAATTAAAAAAATTGCACTTTTTTCCATCTAAATGAACTGTTTCAGACCAAATACGAATATTTACATTAAAATAAAAAAAATAATGCATATCGTCATTAATAAGAAAATTAAATTATGATAAAAGTAAATGTGATCTTAAAACAAACAATGTAAGTACATTATAAATGGATGCAGTTATGCAATGGGCAATCATCTTCAAAACACAGACATGGATGCTATTTTCGCAAAAAAAATATAGAACAAATTTTAATTCCATTGTTACAAAATTAATTGTTATATGTCAAGTAATCTGAGGTAAGTCTGTTCAAAATTGGTTCAGTTTTGAATAGCAGACTTCACACACTTGACAGTTAGCTTTAGTTCATTTGACATTTATAAAGCTGTAACTAATCCCAATTTGCTAAAATGATCCCAATGCTATTAAGATATAAGTGAAAAAATATTACCCAGAAAATAAATAACTTACTCCAAATCGTTCAAGTTGCTCTTTCGGTCCGATGCCAGATAACATTAGAAGATGAGGAGTTTCTACGACTCCTGCGCTAAGAATCACCTCGTACTTTGCTTCGATATGATAGGTAGTTCCAGAATAAAGATTTACGGCAAGAACGCCAGTCGCTCTGTTGTTTTCCATGATAATCTGAAATCACAAAGGATAAAAAGTGGGAGATGCGATTAGGTTTTTTGGGGAAACATATATCTTGATGAGCATTAAATATAAGAAGCATATCTGGTAATTAAAAAAAACATCATAAAGTAATATTCATGAATGGGAGATAATAATCGAATGAAAATATAAACTGCATCATTTATAAATCAGCGTAAACTAGCGAGAGAGGTGTTTCCGAAACTTTCTTGCATACTATCAAATAAATATATTTCTATATTATTAATTGCATGGCCTTTGGCGAACAGAATAGAGAAGAGTTATGAAAGAATGTACGACCTTTAACGATTCATTGCTGGGATACAGTTAAATACACAAGAAACTTAGATGCCATTTTTCCCGATCAATTGAAATGACAATTTAACACAGAACTGAATTGCGCTTACAAAATCACACAACAGTGTTATTTGGTCTTTTAGATTTTACGTATTGAAGGTTAAGTAATGTTGATAATTAGAATTCAAAAAGCCTTATTACTTTAAAAATGAAATACATATACAATCAAACCTTCATATGTTGCTACGTTTTTATTTTATTTTATTCATTTATTTATTTATTGTCTTATGTTATCTAAAATTCCATTTATTAATGACCGAAATGAATACATTGATAAATACAATTTAAAAATAAAATACACACAGTCGAATTTCTATATATTGAACTTGAAGAAATGTGGAAAAAATTCATTGCATAGAAATTTCCACGTGTAGCACACATATAGCAATATTTCCATCATTTTCATACTAAGAACAATCATGTATAATTAATATTTAGGATTCAAAGTATCAAGAAGCTTAAAGTATTAAATGATACGGTACCTGTATAGCTTGGGTACTTGTCAGCAAATGGATATTTGCATTGTCCAAAATCGAATCTAAATATGCATCTACAACAGATACTCGCCATCCGTTCCAAATGTTACCTAAGCAAATAAAAATTCGAATTAATTATTCTTTTTCTCTTTGGTTACATGATTGGTTTTTCTATACAAACCAAAACATAACTTGTTTTGTATGGAAACGTGGTCAAATGTTTCTTCATAGCTTTATTTACCCACAATACCCGCTATTTGTAGAATTATTTACCCACAAATTGAAGCCCCCGGAATTCCAATATCTATGTACAATTTTTAAACTGTAATCTAATCACCTCTGGGAAGCAGATAGTATTAATGATAGACGCAGTTTTGATCCCTTATTTGCAAACATTGTTGTAAAGATTTTTTTCACAGCAATTCTATGTTAAAAAATTTAACTTTTAGTTCACATTTATTTCTTGTATTGGACTTCTTTGCATTATTTGTGTCCATTCATTCCTATACAAACCGACAGAACTCTTAGAAATCCTTTCTTCATATGATGCTTTCTGGGTTTCATAGTAAGAAGAGAATCAATTATGTATTTGGAACAATACCTTTTCCAATAGGACTGTTTCCCATAGAAATGTAGATACAAAGATTGTTATCTACAATTTAAATATGCCGATAAATTTATTTTAATATCCAAATTTCACTCGCTGAGTTAGTTTCTTTTTTGATTAGGCGATCCCATATACAAATATAAACAATCTACTTTTTGATGTGTATGGTCCAAAATTTCGATAAAAATATGTTATATATATATATGTTAGTGAGAGTAAAATTGTGCTGATGCGAGTTCGCACACAAGGAAAATAAGTATATATTCACAAAAATTTTGATACTGAATTGCTCTTATTCCCTTTAATAAGGAAATTAGTAATTATATTAGACATTGTTGGACTATAAAAGTTTTAAAAGAGAATTCTTTAGAAGACTGTTTTAATCATACTCAATATATATATATATATTAAATTTTTAATTATGAAATATATGTCTGTAAATGGAAAACAAATATCCAAGTCATTTGTTCAGTTCAGGACAAATTAAAGACTTTTCCGGTGAAATCGAGACTTATTGTAAGGAAAAAGAGGGTGAAATATAAAATGAGAAATTTTTTATGCGCATTTTGTGGAGGATATAATAATTAAAGGCATATATGTATGTCTTCAATTTTTAATAGCACAAAATGCTCTATAATACTGTTATGTTTATGATAATGTAAGGTATTCATAATATAGAAAAGCGTCGTGGCAATATCGTACAATATATTGTGCTAATAAGAAATTTAATGCTCTTTTTCTTTGATTTGAAGCAATTTTCATAACATAGATACTAAAATAAAATCGAGTCTTTCTAAGTATTTATCACCAAAACTTTCTCTTTCTTTATCTGAAAAAAAAAAAAAAGATTTCCATTTTTGTCTGAAAATGTTCGTTAAATAATCTTCCCCAAGGGAAACAAGGACAATTAAGAAATTACGCACTTACTTTGTGAAGGCATGGCTCCGTTTTCAATTTCACCATTCAAATCGCCAATTTTAATGCCAAGAGAGGACAATCCTTCCAAAAATGCCGAGGCCAGTGGTGACGATGAAGCATTGAATTCTTTGACAGGCATGGGTCCAAAATCCCCTCTCATTCCTAAAAGAATGAAATCAAACAAAAGTTGGTAGATTGATCGGTATGAATAAAGCATTTCGGCACCATTTATATAAGTAATTTACTGATGAACCTGCTTAGTGTTGGTGAGAACGTAAAATATACGTGCGATGTAGTTTTCTTACTGATTTCAGTACTGAATAAAATCCTTCCCTTCCAGCATACACACACCTTTGGAATTATTTCTCACTTAATCGTACTGATGAAACTGAAGGAAATAAAAAGTAGCTAATTATCGAACTAATCAATGCAAATTTTAACTTCCTTAAAAAAAGCAGAAGTACGATTATTTTTAATCTCTTACTGGAAAGGATATCAGATGGCATTCAAAATTCCATATCTCGTTACATACATTGTCATTGGATTGCCTCAGGAGTTACTACGAGTTAGAGCGCAAAAGTGACCATGGCTATGCTGCTCAAAACTCATTATATTAAAAAAATTTTATCAAAGGAGTTACTACGAATACCTTAATGAAGAATCAACTATTCATTGAAAGCGCACAATTTTGGTTAATGTTCTACCTCATGATATATCTAACATCCTTAACAAGGATCAGTAGAATAAGGATCCAAGTTAGGGGATAATTTTGCAATTCCGCTTATGATAAGCTCACGTACAGTTTTTTTTTTTTGAATATATATAGTAATAATAAGGATAAATGTGCTTGCACGCGCGCGCGTGTGTGTGTGTGATAATTTAAAAAATATTACAGCATAAAAAGTTTCTTTAATTATCTTAAAATTCGAAATATTTTTTTCTTAATTATACGAATTTTTTGTCCTGTATTTTTTTTCCTTACTTTTAATTAATATTTTTAAAATTCTGTATCTTATGTATTTTATAAAAATGTGCATTTTAAAACATTGTAGTTTAATGTTGAAGTGAAACTCAAATCGTTTTCTTGTTGCCACTAGACTTTTATTCTGGTTTTTTTTCTATTGTTGATGATAAAGACATGAAGATGCGGCATATTTTCTCATGATTTTCTCATGAGATTTCTCTATAAGGCGTGCTTTTAATAAAATTTTAAAATTTCTTTTATATACATTTAAGTTTTAAATTCATAATCAAGCAACAGACCAATGCTTGCGTCCATTTTTAAGCACAGTTGTAATTTTCTGTGATGTAAGTGAATCTATAAAGATATAGACATAAATTTTATGGAACTGCATATAGCACAATGAACAGAATGGTGTAACGCTTCTAAAGTAGTGTATACATATTAAAATTTGAAATATAAAAATATTGTGCTGAAGATGCCATTATAACCAAGCTACACAAAATAGTTGATTCAGTTTTTAACAACTATTAATCATGGAGAACGAACTGATAACCAAAGCTGAGTAGTGATGAATATGAGAATAAATCTTTGATTGAGGTAAAATTTAAAAAAAAAAATCCTTTTGGAAAAGTTTTGAAGTACATTTTAGTGAAATGGACATCAAGCTTTTCCAAAATGCTTAAATGTATTTATGTGTCTGAAAAAATGAATTCTACAAGTGTACATGTATTTGTATTTGTAAATGTATTTGCCAATGCAATTGATGCTATTGGTGGGAAATAGAAAGCATTTTCTTTAGAAAAATGATTGTATGAAAATAAAACTGATATGAATAAAAAAGTGGTCTTTTGAGTTTTAAGAGGATTTAAAAAGCATTTTTGTGAAATAATGTTTTCAGAAGATATAGCTGAACAACACCAAATACTTCGCTTCATTTTTAATTAATTTACACATTTATTAACTTTTTGGACAACAAAAAGTTGATAGTGACTTTTCCCTTGTTCTGAAGTGCACTTGTGAAAAATTTCAAGATAAAAAATAAGTACATTTGTATAAAAGACATTCAAACAAACATTCAGTTTTATATAAATCGATAAAACAATTTGAAATTGTATAATTCTTAATATAAATTTTTGAAAAACACATGAAGCAAATGATTTCGCACATCAAACAGAACATCTAGAATTTAAATTGAACTTTGTACTCACAAGTAATCGTTAACAAATCGTCAAATGATTAGAAAATACAGATAAAAACAATACAAAGACACAAGGGAAAATAGAAGGAAGGAGAAAGAAGAGAGTGAGGTAGAGAAGGAAAAGAGAAAGAGTCCACCACTGATTTACAACATACGATGAGGAATTCGACGATGCCTAACCAGTCTTGGAAGCTCCTGAGACGCGCTGGAAGCTCTCTGATTTCTTGAAGTAGTGTCGGACGGATTCGAAGTCCCACCCTGTTTCACCAGAATCGTTCCACAGATTGTCGAAGTCTGACTTAGCTCCCCACATGTGCAGCAGATAGTTGAGCACGCTGCTTCCACCCAAGACTTTGCCTCTAGGCCAAGATGATTGCTGAAAAATTGAAATATTAGTAATTGTTGTTTTGAAGAGAAACGTTTCAACTAAAATTTTGGTTCTGACATATTATTCCTTTACGGACAAAATACTAATTACAGGTTGACCATAAAATATAGTATCTAGGAGACCGAGCTTCACACGGTAGGATTTTTTTAAAATTGTAAATAAAATCCTATTTTATGGCTCGTTTAAAATGAAATCTAATTGAATTGCAAACGTGGGATTGAATATGAGAAAAATGCGTGGGAGTTTTAAGCCCTAACCACTACTCTATCTCTGGCACGTTTATGTAGATCATGTATAGCCACATGTCAATATGTAGTTATAAAAAATGTTTTTTTATGTAAAATCGGGTTTTTTTTACGAAATACACCTATATAAATGAACATAAAAAGCAAAACCTTATTTAAATATAAAATTTGATTCAAATCGTTAGAGCCGTTTCCAAGATACACGAAATAAATTTGTATACATATAAGAATTGTTCATTTAAAGTTTCCATATTTGGTAATGTTTCCCTATTTCTCTAAAATTAATGAACAGAATGGAATTAGATTTCATATGAAGACTGTAAAAGGTACGGGGAAACGAATTCCTCAAAAAAAAGTGGGGGGGGGGGGGAAGAGAAAGCTTCCAATTTCTTGTACACGAAGGAAAGATCATAATGTAGAAAATGCAACTCTAATATCGATTAATTCTATATTTGTCACGGTTTCCAGAAGTAACATAAATTTTTCTTAGCGTTTAAGGAAGATATGCAACTTCATATGCTTTACATGTAATCCTGTACAACTTAAGCATGCCTTCATGTACATATTTATATATTAAAATAAATTAAAATAAAAATTTTAAGAATTAATGAAATTATAAATAATTACTTAAAATGATTTCTATAGATATTTTTTGAGTCTCTAGGTATAACTCCTTGTGTGGCAACAAGTATATCACAAGGCTGATAAACGTAAGTCAGCACTTATTTGATAGTAGAAGAAATTTCAAATATAAAGGGCACAGGCACAAATGCAAAAGAAAAAAAATGGAGAAACAAGAAAATATACAAACACAAACAAAAAATAAAACACAATTGTATACTAATGGAAATATAAATAAATAAGATTACAATTGCATGATCAAATAAAAATAAAATATTCAAAATGCAAATATATAAAGCATAAAAATATATATGAAACACATAGAAATATAGTCTAAATGATATAGGAAAAAGCCCTATTAATATACGTACAATAGGAAAT
Source organism: Argiope bruennichi (assembly GCF_947563725.1). Taxonomy (NCBI): domain Eukaryota; kingdom Metazoa; phylum Arthropoda; class Arachnida; order Araneae; family Araneidae; genus Argiope; species Argiope bruennichi. Next base: position 88,526,347 of record NC_079159.1, on the reverse strand, counting down.
GAAAAATTTGTTCTATACAATAGCAGATAAATGAGGAGGCCAAGCTATATTGTTCCTTAGCAGGCAATTCCTGAGTTTACGTCTTTCAGGAATAAATTTTGTGCATTCAAATATTAAATGTTTGGAATCCTGAACTGCATCACAATAGCACGAGCTCATATCAGTCGGCGACAAATCGAAGCATTTCAAAAAAGCTTTCCATGCCTCTATGACATAATAAATATATTACTCATATCCTACTTAGTAGGTGCCACCAAAATAATTTTTATTACAAATTTTTCATTATTTGCTAATTCAAGGGTTAGTAAAAAAATATTTTCTGTTAGTTTCGTTCTGCATGTCAATCATTTCTGCATGTGCATTTTTTTCATCATTCGAACATTGATGACATTCTGTATAATCTATTTTTCGTGCATTTGTAGTAAACATCGATTTCATTATTTTCGTTGTAATAGCCTCGAAATCTCTTTCATCGGTAGCTTTTGTTATTACATTGTTGTTGTTGTTTTGATTGTGTGTGTGTGTGTGTTTTTTTTTTCTTTTTTGCAGAAAGGGGAGGGGGACGAGATTGTTTATTGGGAATTCATCTTCCATGCATTCGACAGTGTACATATAAAAATTGGCTTCATTTCGCTCATTATCTTTAGCTGCAGGTGCTTCTAAACAGGGAAAAGCTGTTTTATGGCTGCCTTGTAGATGAGTCATAATCAATACGTAGATTCAAGAGTCTCTTGTTTTGTAGTCTACTTTTTTTCTCTGCTGAATTTCGTGATAAATACGATTTTTTAAAGGAGGTTCTTATACCATCGATTTGCTTGGATTTACTGTAATCTATAAATTAAGGATTCCTGACAAAGAAGATTTTTTTTTGTTTATCAAAGCAACAACACTGGAGCTCCTTAATAGCTTTTGAGACAAAGGTATGACTTTAACCTCTATATATAGTATACCTGTATATAGTACCACTGTATATTCCATTTCAAGAAGATTTTTACACATCCTTATTGCAGGGAGAAAAACTTTCAATAGCTTATGCATCGCTAATTTTAGTGGAGCAAGTATAAATCCGTCATTATTTGAATGATCAAATTGACAGCAAATCATAAAAGAGAATCCGCAATCTATTTACAATTTTTTGTAACTTAATCTATAATTATGTCCCTAGTATGCACACCTTTCCGTGAATTATATGATCGATTATACTGCATTTGTTTATATAATGAAAAATTTCTTATACTTGTGCGAGGTATACATAGAATACAAAAGATTAGAATAAAAGCAAAATTTTCTACAAAAAATCAAATATAGATACGATAAGAATGATTAGTTTTGAACATAAATTTCATTAAAATAACAATGACGATCTAAAAGTCTAAAAAGCTAAAACTTTTATGAAAACCCTCTAAAGCAAAAGCCAAAAAATATTCAAGTATAGATTCCAATTTCAAATTATTTTAATCTATTGAATTAAGCTACTTGGATTATCTTCGATTATCTGTCTATTTTATAAATATAGATACCGTGTTACTCTCCGCTCTCTTTAGCAAAAGAGGAGAGTTACTTACACTTGTCCCAGAAGAAAACTGTTTGCAAATGTTGCATCCATAGATATAATATTTAATAGAGGTCGAATTGAATATATGTAACCAATCCAAATTGGAAAAAATGATCTTTTATTTTCATTTCTAAAGCTCGTAGACTTCTAAATACACATTTCTATTACAATCTACCCAATGGAAACAATCCTTCTATCTACAATACAAAGAACACATTTAAAAACTCACGTAAACATTTTTCTTTTAATAAACATCATATTCACTACATAGGATTGTGTCAGAACAATTGATTTTTTTTAATTGGTAGATAAAGTCAGTGACTACTACACATCAACAGTGAGTTCATGGAGATCACTTTTACTACACATAGCAAAAAAAACTACAAAATATATTTTTTACCTTTGAATTTTTTCATAGATATCATAACCTTATTACTACTACTGTATATAATGTTCACTGTTTTTTTTTTTTTTCATTGATAATTCATTGTTGCCCGTGATGAGATGATCAATGATCGTAAAATACCCCAATGAAAGGAAATATTTTATAATTAAGGTGACAAAATCAATTAACTCTCCCTACAAAACAGAACTTTGAATATATGTTTCGAGTTAGTGTCATGTGTATTCTTTCCTATGAAATGTTCTATAATTAGATTTTTCCTCATGGGTTGGTATAGATGTTGCACTATGAAGCTATTAAATGCTCATTCTTTTCGTGAATTAAATCAATCAATCTTTATTTATACCTTAGATCATTTAAAAAATCAACCCAATGGAAACAATCCTTCTATCTAACTCTATCAGATCGATTTGGTTTCGAGAGACGACAATCTGGTATCAACACATGTGTAATTCCGATACGGATAATGGATGCGGTTAGCCTGGAATAGAATACAGGTTAAATATCTTATCTTCTAATGTCTTGGAGAGAAAAGAACGTACTCTTCTGTTTTTAGACCAAAACGTCTATTTAAAAAGGAATATCAATCTAATCGTAATCTAAAGGCTACATGAAATCAATGCATGATTACCAGAAGTTCTTTTGTTACAGATATTTTGATATCAACAAATTTTTATAATATTAGAAATAAAATTTATATTTATTTGAAAATTTTTTGTGCTTTTTGCATAATTCTGGTTGATAACAAATAAATTTATAAGATACTTGATCACTTGTAAGTAATAGTTCAAACTGAAGTGAGTAGATTGTATTTTAAAAATGACTTCAACTTACTCGATTATTCGTTCCAAGATGTGTATGCGTCTGCGTGACTGTTTTGTAAGCCCAGTCCGCTGTGTAGCCCTGCAGTGCCGGGGCGAGCAAAGGGACGAGGCTGATCCACGGGGCTGTCGTTCCCGACTCTATCACCAAGATAGACATATTACTCTTTTCCCAAAGACGTCGAGCTAAGACGCATCCAGACGATCCTCCACCAACTAAGAAGAGAGAGATAAATTCAAAACATACAGGTCTTTTCCATTTGAAATACAATGGGGTTAATAAGCGTTTCTAATTTGGAACTGTTTTCCGGTTCTAAAATCAATTTCGCATCTCCTCATGATGTAAGATATAGATTAAACTGCAATATTTCATGAGTAATCAGATCTGATATGTAACCAACAGAAGTAGTTTCGCCAACACATCTGTTGGTTACATATCAGATCTATCTAATGTTGGTTCTTCATTATCATGTTAAACGTGATTGATCGGATTTATTTGTATTGTGATGAACATATCGTTTTACACTGTGGAAAACCATAATTTTTTCATAAAAAACTATAATGAACTTCCTTTTTTCAGTTTTCACCACTTTATAAGTTTTTAATAATTTATTCTAACCAGTTTTGTAAAGAAAATTATTATTAGATTTCCATGAACAGGGAATATTTCCAACTTAGTAGGGAATTTTTCAGGAAATGCTAAACTTATTTGCACTCTATTAAGCAATGCTAAAATTTTATTTCTTAGTTAAATAGAGATTTCCACTTTTCCAATCAAACCTTGTTCTTATTATTGTATTACAATATGCACTAATTATACGGAAGTCTACATGAATTCTTTAATTTCAAGTTCTATTCCAGCTTTTCTTTATCATTTGAGAACACAATGTTGTTTTGGTTAGGGGGTTTTGAAGCTCGAAATCGCTTAAGCAATGAATATTGAATCTCGAAATCGCGTAGGCAATGAATATTGAATCTCGAAATCGCGTAGGCAATGAATAAAGCATAAATGGCAATTTTCATCATTATCTTTTAATCATATATTTTTTACCTACTTTTACCAGTATTGTATTATTATAATGTATGCTTCTTTGAAAGCAGATGCGTTTTTAAAAAGTTAACCTGCTTTTACCAGCATTGCTTTATTATTACGCACGCTTCTTTGACAGCAGATGCGTTTTTAAAAGGTTGAGTAGAACTATGACATCATAGCTGTTATTTCATTTCAAAATCGGTCGAGCTCCAAAACTTTGTTTGCCAGCTAGAAAAATTGAAAATGAAAGTTAAAAAAATTATCATTATATATAGTATATATCTATATATATAGAGAGAGATAGAGACCGATAGATAAGTCTCGTGATTGTTTCAAACCGGTTTAAACTGGTTAATGACTTAAATTAATTAAGACAGATAATGACTTAAAAGGCAATGATGAATGATGATTACTGAACATGATAACCTGAAATTTGCAATCGTAGATTTCATTTTAATTTTTATCACTATTTTTTTCAGAATAATTATTGTTTCAAGCAAATTAATAGGGCTCGTTTTCGCCATATAGTTAAGTTTTACAGAATATAACTGTAGAAGAGCCTCAAATTTAGTTTCATTAGGTCTATAACATAGTTTTTTTTTCTCTAGTCACTATAGAAATTTTTAAAACATTGCACAATTATCAGCTTTTTTTTTTTTTTTTTTTTTGCTATCATTTACTACTTTTGTCTTTAAGGTCAGTTATCACTTTCTTGTCTACTAATACCAATTCTGTTTAAATAATTTTACTCTTCATTGAATCTGAAAATTTAAAAGCTACCAAAATGACATATGGTAAAAACTTTTTTAAAATTAGAATATTATCAATAATTTTGCTAATTACTAATTTACGATTTTAAGTTAAAGAAAGCACTATTTTCAAGATGAATGATTTTATGAAAATTATAATTAAATTTTTATATCATAATAATTATTACTTATATCACATCGTTATATTTTTATATTATATTTTAAATACTACCTATAATGAATTATAATAAATGAATTTTTGTGAATCTTAATTAAATTTTACATTATCATAATATTATTGTAAAATATCTCGAATGGATAATACATAGTTAACAACATTTTCTCATTATTTTAATGTAACACCAACGAAATCATATGTACGCATAATCGAAATTAGGTATGAATGATCTTCCATATATTTTGTATATAAATGTTGCTTCTAAAAATCAGCACTTTATGAAATATATTGTGATTACTTAATTTTTTACCTCATGTTTAAATATATTTACAAAAAATTATTTAAATATAAAAAAAGGAAACTTACCGATAATAATGTCATATTTCGGACGTGGTTCATTTATAATTCCATGACTTATCCATATTCTCTTCAGTATGGAATTAACGGCTATTGCCACCAAAACGACACACAACGACACTAAAAATTGAACACCAAATGCATAAAAAATTCCATTTAGAAAGTTAAAATAGTCTTATATTAATTAACGCATATTTAAATGAAAAAGATATTTTTCATCAACAGTTAATAATTGCAGACGATAATTATGCAACCGAGTAATTTAATACATCAAAATAGTCGAAAAAGATTGAAATACAATTTTTACTTGAAGAAGATAAATACGATCATTTAAATAAATATAATGTTTAATCAAAAGTATTAATTAGAAAAATAAAGCAAAGAAATAATTTTGAAAGCATAAAAAGAAAAAATAATAATTTTTACCGACTTTTGCAGAATCCGGATGAAAATTAAACTGTTTTATCTAATGATTTTAAATCTTCATTTTTAAAAATGAAGTCAAACTAATTCCTAAAAGTTTTTTTTAAATCTAGAATTAACTGTATGAAATAAAATTTTCTTTGAATAATTTTTGAATAAAAAAAATTCCAAGTATTTTTTTATTTTTGGAAAATCGTAGCTTGATATTGTTTTAGACTTGATTCCCTTATTTTTATTTCATTTTTAAGATAATTAACTACAAAAATGTATTTAATAAGTTTACAGAGAGCTTGAGCTAAAATTCAATAGTTAAAAAAATTTAAAATATTGTAGTAAATATCAGCAATACATTAGTATGTATACAATGTACATTAGTATGTTCTGAAATTTATTAAAAGTAGAAAAGAATGTACGAAAGTAAAAAGGTTATAATTTAAAAGCTTATTTTTTTATTTTAAAATGACGTAAAAGTTATGTTTATGTGATAATATATTCAATAGCCGTTGAAGAAAATATAATCATATCTCAACTAATTTTAAATTGAAAATCTTATTAAAATATTGAAAAACATTTTCTTATTGAACACTTGCTGTCCTAAAAATTATTAAATGCCAAAGTAATAGTTCAAGGCGCAACAATCTGCCCCGCAGTGCATTTTGAAAGATTTTTTTTATCAAGCAAGTTGTATGGCACAAATGACAGATAATATATCAATCTATGAACATTATCTGTTAAAAAATATAACATTATTTTGAAAATATAAATAAAACGCATTTTTATTCATAAGAAATTTTTTTTTTAATGTTAAGGAATCTTTAGTTATAAATTCTTCCTTTACTTTAACACTTTTAATATACTATCATTGCATTTGATAATTTAATTTGGAAAAGAAACTACAAAAGGCAATAAAAAGATTTTTAAAGGATATCATATGCGAAAAGTTAGTCTTCATGTTATATGGGATTATATATCAATATGCTAAGACGCTGAATAATTTATTACTTAAATGTTAAATGAACCAGTATTTAAACCAGAAATATAAATAAAATTTAAAGGAGTATAATCAATGTTTAGTTATTAAAAATTACTTAGTAATTTAAAATAAATATCAATGTATTCTTGATTTAAAGAAAAATCTTTCTTGGCTATATTGACGCAAACAACATTGTAACTAGAAATTATTTATTAATAAAAGCTCCATTCCCAAATGAACGATTTAAACTAAAACTTATTCTATATTAATATGAATTGTAAAAAGAATTCGAAAGCCTTTCTGATTGTCTTTACAACATATATGAATCATTCTTTATCATGTGATTATTTATGGTGCAGGAAAATTGAAATTTATTTTTATGTTAAAACAAAAGGATATAACTCAATACAATAGATTAATGACCTATCTTTTTTGATTGAGTACAAATTTACATACTTGACATTTAAAAGTAATTTATTTTAATGATAGCTTTTTTTTACATTAAATTGAGAATAAAATAAGTCATCTTTAATAAGTCTTTGGTAATAATGATAGGAAACTAAATCAGAAATAAAGAAACGAGAAGTTGTATATATATATATATATATATATATATATATATATATATATATATATATATATATATATATATATATATATATATATATATATATATATATATATATATATATATATATATATATATATATATATACATATATATATATATATATATATATATATATATATATATATATATATTTATGTATATCGTGTATTTACCAAATATATATTATATATATAGTAGAGTATAGAGAAACAAATGTATAAGACATTGATGAAAATAGGATAATTAAGTATTCAAATAAAAATAGTAAAAAATATTCTACAAAAATGTTTCGTATTAATCGCATTTCTTAATATTAGTGTTTCAAAACTGAAAGAATTCTAATTCTGTAATTCGCATATTTTATGTGTAAAATTATAATTTACATATTTTTTCTGTAAAATTGTAATTTACATATTTTATCTGCAATGACTATTTTAATTCAAAATGGATACCGTATTCTTCAGTGATTTAGAAATATCAAAAAGTTAAGCTAATTTCATTGAGAAATAAATCTATAAAATACATATATCAAATTTTAATTTATATAGTAAAGCGTAGCTGAAATTTCAAAATTTAAATTATGGTAATTAAGATTAGAATAGTTCAATTATACTTTCTAAAATTAAGAAAAGAATAGAATGCAAAAATTAAATTGAATAAGTTTTTTAAAGCAATCGTTGGCTTATTTTTTATTTTATAAAATTTTAAAATAATTTATAATTGAAAGGAGATGAAAAGAAATTGAAATAATTTTTTATAGTTTCTTATTGTCGGTAATTCTTTTTATTGCGATAGAACACTGGTTTAAATTTAGGGGGATTTTTTTTCAAATCATACGTATCTACAATTAACTTGAAAAGAAATTATGGGTGTAAAATTGCATATTTAAACAATAAAATCAAATTTAAAACACAAATATCATTGTAAAATTTAAATAACAAATATCATTGTAAAATCTAAAATTTAAATTTAAATCATAAATATCATTGTGAAGTCTAAAATTTTGAATTTAAATCACAAATATGATTGTAAATTCCTGATTCACAAGGTTTACTTTGAAATAAGATACTCTTCATTTATTTTTTTCTTTATCTTCGTTTGTTTTAATAAATGATTTTAATCAATCACACAGAACCAACCTTTTGATTATTTTCTAATAAGATACATTCTAATTAGTTGTAATACATTTTTATCTAACCATAAGTTATATCAATTTCTCGTATAAAAATATTTTATAATATATAATAATACTTTAGCCGAATTTTTTTAATTTCCAGAAGCTATTCTAAAATTCAAATTTAGATTTAAAAAATAAAACTCCCCCCCCCCCATTTTTTTTTTAAATCTAAAATCCTTTACCCAGAACAAATTTTAAATTTGTGTTCGAAAATTTCTACTTAATACTAATAATATTTTGCTCACAAAAAATTTGAAAGAAAAAGGAAAAAAATTCGAAAATTACATTAATAAAAATATTTGTAAAACGCAGTTTTGTAAAATTATACGAAATAACTTTCCCAAATGCATCGCCATTGAAGCGAACCGAATTGAACTTCTTTCCAAAAATAGAAAATCCGAATATCAACATCATTCTAATCTTCTAAAATGCGCGACAACTCGAGTTCACGAACTTCGGTACATAGAATTACATGAATAACAAATATTCACTTCCCAATCCCATTTTCGACCAAAATGGAAAACAATATTTTAAACACAAAATAATTCTCCCTCACCTGAACATTTAAATTTTAAAAACTCTCATTACATTTCATTAAGAATCATTTTTCTAAAATAAAAGAACAAAAATTGCAATAAGAAAGCTTCTTTACGAACATAAAATCGTCTGCAGGAAAAGAGAATGAAAAGAATACGTGCTTTTCATTCTTAAGAAGACGAAATCGAAATGAATACAGTAAAAGGGCAGACGAAAACGGGTAAAACAGGTGGAATACGAATTACCTTTCAGCAGAATCTTCAACATGGCCGGCTGGACTGCTTACTACCGGTGGGATGATGCATTTGATGGAAGAGATTGGTATTAACTGTTGTCATGGCAACCGGGAACCCGAAGTCGAACAACTGCTGAGGAAACAACACGCAGGGTAAGAGAGGCGCAACACGTGTCAGTACGTCACACTGCCCGGGATTTCTTTTCCTCAGGAGAAAGAAAAAGGTAAATAGAAAACTAAAACTCGAGATGTTTCAGTTTCTGAGAAGAGAAGAGGACACTTTAATACGAAGAAATAATTGCGCCATTTTGCAGGAGGGGTAATGGTCGATGTGCCACCATTTTAGAAAAGATAAGTAAGGAGCGGGATAGAAATGTCAAGGCATTTCATATTCTCTCGTCGTTGTTCTGGTTTCTAAATATTTCTTCAGTCAGAAATATATGCTGCTAGAGCTTCTAGATTTCGTTGTTAATGTAAATCGGCGAAAAGAAATTAAAACAATTAAAATGTTAAATTTATAAAATATTTTAATTTTCTGTTATTTTAACATAATTTGTTTTTAAGGTAGTTTATACGGAACTTTATGATTTAGAGGACACATTGCATCTGGATTCTTTAGAATGTTTTACCAATCTACTATTCTTGTTATTGATTTTAGTTGTATTTCTTCTTCTCAAATAGTAATTCTTTTTTCTATAGCAATGTAATTTCTTCATTAATGCTCATCTGCGCGATGAAGTGTTGAAACCAGAGTAACACGACTTTTATTGGTCAAAATTGTTATTCCAACTTCTACCATCTTCATTCTTCTTTTTGATTTATCTTAAGGTTTAATAATAGAAAGATGTCGCGAAAGATTCATGGTAGATGCTAATTCAAATTATGCAGATGATTGCGCAGATTCAGAAAGATCGCGCTTGTTTGTCGCCATTTTAAAACAGCAATTTCTTTTTCTATTAATAACATAGATGAATATGTCTGTGTGGAGCTTGGTTCTCTATAGACCAAACCGTTTCATCTAGAGCTACCAATCTTGATATATTTAAACTTTAGAAAGTGGGAATATGCAGTTTAGTGCTAATTTTCTGAAATTTTAATTGATTAAAAATTAAGCAAAATTTTGGGTTCTACAATAGTTTTCCAAAATCTTAGAGTACAAAAATAATTTTTGCATCATATTAAAATAAAAAAAAATTTTATCTTTTCGTTTATACCAATCTTTGCTGCATACTTTTTTTTTTATTTTTAATCAATTTAAAAAATATTTTATGCAAATTTTACGGTAATATATTTTATTACTGAAATAAATCTCAAAACGCTTTCATTTTCTTCCAATATTTTATCTTGTTTTTTTTCCCACTGCTGATGATTAAAATATTAAGATTCAACTTATCTTTCCATGATAAGTAAGCTTCAGTGTTAGACTTGCTTTTAATAAAATTTTTGAAATTTTATTTTACTTACATTTAACAGTTATATTTAACGTTTAAGCGCCCACTTTTAAACGCTGTTGCTCTTTCTTTTTATATAAATGATGCATAGGAATAGAGACAGAAAATTGAGAAATGCATAACACAAATAACAGAGAAGCGTATTGCTTCCAAAATAGCATGCATTATATGTCTATCAAAAATTGAAGCATAAAAATATTTTACAAAGGAAATCAGTAAGTTGTGCAAAATATTTAATTGGAGTTTTTAACATCTAAATAAAAAGAACAAATTCAAGGTCGCCTTTAGAGATTGAAATTCATTCCAAAGATAAAAAACGCAAAGAAAGAGGAATCTAAAAGAACTCCAGATAAAATGAAATGAGATAATTCATAAAAAAAATTGTTTTACTTACTACAAAAGATGTACTTTTTCTTATATATTAACTTCACATTTCCAAAAAGAATTCTTAACAGGACTATGATTTTTTCAGAATGCATTTATTTACATTTTTTTTTAAATAATCGTTTGCATTCTGATAAGAACAAATGTTTTCTTTTTTAGATTCGAGATGCAAAACATGAAAAATGATTCGATTAAATGATAAAAACAAATTAAATAATTTTACAATAAGAAATAACAACCAGTAATTCCGATGAATTACTGGTTGTTATTTTAAAATATACCATGAATATTCTGCGAAAGTATTCCTGAAAATATTAAACGTATATCTCAGATCTTTAGTAAGGTTGGGACATAGCGTTACTTTATTTTCGAATATAAATTTCTCAAGTGCATTATAAGAAGAAAAAAAGAACATTCTTAAGAAGTTTTGTTTTATCACAAAGAATAAAATCTTAATAATTCAAGTCATATGTATTAAATGATATCGGGCGCATGAGTGTTTTATGCTTTGCAGAATAATAAAGCAAATGTATGGAAACTTTCTTTTCAATTAGTTGGAACAAAAATTTGGCGCAGAACTACAGTTATAGTAATAAGATCATATAAAAGTTGCATTTATCTAAAATACGGCATTTTTGAGTTATTGCATTTGAATACATAAGGAAGCATAGTGCAATAGTCAGACAATACTTTATCAGATTTGGTCCCAAATCTAATAAAAATCTTCACTTTAGATAACAAAACTGTAAATTTAATTTTTTTAGCTATCTGATTACGTATGTTAGCTTCCTCTTTCACAGAATAGATACAGGGTAGAAATACAAACTTCCTTTCAACGGACTGCATTTAAAATGTGATAGAAATCGAAAAATTTTATTCTAGGGCCCTACATGAAATTTCATTACTTTAAGTCAAAGCGTTTTTGAATTATCGTGCTTCATAAAGAGTTTTTGCATTTTTAAATCTAAAAATGTATTTTTCCCCTCTCGTATACGATGTTAAATAAAGAGAAAATATTGTATAATCTCCAAAAAATTCGACATCCAAATGTTGACAAACGTTTCAGGCTTCCTTGATTCCAAGACACACATTTTTGTACGGGTGTCCCAATCCCGAGGTTCCCAGGGATCTATATTCATTTTACGCTTACTCTCCCGTACGTCTTCTGCTGTCTGTTTGATCCTTCCATCCCTCGACGGCAAGCAAGGGAGCTCTCCATGAGAAGCTGTCGCCGCTCTGTTTGCTTCTTGCTTCTCATGGACAGCCAAAAAAAAAAAAAAAAACCACGTGTTGGCCGTGCGTGGCGACCCATTAGACGGGTGGTACATTTCGGTCTCCGATGTATCAATCGGCCGGTATCTCAGGGACTTAACTGGGCTGCCCAAGGGGATCAAGCGAAGGGGTCACTCCTTGGGCTTGGCGTTAAGGGTGGTCACTGTCCCCAGGGGTGACTCCCAGCGTATAGGTACTAGTTAGCATTATGGTAAGTGCTGAGGCTAGGAACATCTTGAGCCAGTTATTGCCATCCCTAGTAGGGCTCCGTGCCGCTGGGGCTGAATCTCCATAAGTATCATATGGTTCATAAAAACCGTTCTCCCTTCAGTGGGCACCTCAACGATCAAGTCGAATTGATTAAATCCTGTGATATATTTTTTATTTTGAAAAATATTTCTACAACAAATGAGACTTTTCATACTGTTTCTCCGTTCTTGGTTGAAAAGGCGTCCTCTAATCTTGGTAACACAAAGTCTATTCGGAAACTACGCTCAGGAGAGCTGCTTATTGAGGTTGCATCTTGTAAGCAAGCAGAACAAATCCTTAAATTGAATTCTCTAAGCACTATCCCTGTTTCTGTTACACCACACGCATTTCTTAACTCCTCTGACAGTGTAATTTCTTGTGGAGAACTTTTCCATGTTCCGGTGGAGCAAATTTGTAAAGATTTCCAGGCAATTGGTGTTACTCATGTGCGTCGTATCAAAATAGAAAAAATAGTGAACTAGTCGATACTAAGCATTTAATTCTCCTAAAATACCAGAGTCAGTTAAAGTGGGGTACATGAAATTGGCAGTTAGACCCTATTTTCCAAATCCCCTGCGATGTTTTAAATATTAGCGTTTTGGGTATTCACAAGTTTCCTGCTGTGGACTCTCATTTGCTCCCGCTGTGCGGAAGCTGGTTATGACAGCTCTGCGTGTACTAAACCAGAGAAATGCGCAAATTTTAAAGATTCTCATTCTTCCTTTTCCCATTCCTATTCTGCTTGGAAATTTGAAAAGGAAATTATTGCTAAGGAGGTAAAAAAAGGCATTTCTTACATCGAAACCAGACGCATTGTTAAGTCTCGCCCCTCACTTCCAAGAGTCAGCTATGCATCTGTGGTGAATAAAACACTCGGAACCATAAGCACTCAGATCTTATCTGCAGTCATGCCATTGGACTCTGCTCGATTTAAAATATCGTACATACCTTCGGAGATCTGCCCTAGATATGACGAATTTTTTATAGCAACATTCAATCCCAGTACATGTAGAGAGAAAATCCATCAATCCACTGTCCCAGAATCTAATATAAGTTCACCTGATTGTTCTGATTTTAAAACAGTTAAAGGCTTAAAAAAGACTATAGGATTAATAAAGATAATCAAAAACTAAATTTGAATAAAGTAGCGAAACATTAAAAAACCTCGCAGTTTTCAGAATCTCATAAGATGAATTTGGATAAAAAAAACAGAGTGCAAAGTCTCTTAAAACTTCACCTAGAAAGATTTCACTTTCTGCTTCCGCAAAGGGCAATTCTGGAACGAATGATGTAACAGGTGCGGATTTGATTACAAACTCTCCAGCCCTTGTTTGTTCTGCTGATTCTGAGCCTCAAATATTAGCAATCCTCCCCTCGGGAAAATCCAGCGATCCATTACCCCAGGAATCTGATACTGAATGCATAAGAAGGTGATACACTGGAATATAATATGTCCGAAAACTTAGAGGATACATCTGAAGACACTTGTCCTGCAACTCCGCCTCTACCGACTATTACACGCAAACGGGAGAAAAGATACTCCCATATTATTATTCCAACAAAATATAAATAAATATATATCTTCTTTTCAACTTCGATTTTTAAAATTATCGATTTTATAGTTATCTGTTGGTTTTAAAACTTTCATTTATTGTATGACGTTATATACTCAGTTTATTGCTTTTAATCTTTGCCTTAAATTTATTCAAGAATTTCATATATATAGTGCTTATTTTCAACAATTTTAAAGACATTCCTATTCATGTACGTAAGGGACATTTATTTTAATATTATAAAATTATATATATATTTTTTTATGATACCATGATCCTGTTTATCTACCATATGTTTGGCGCAGCAAATATGGCTCTTGCGCCAGTAAAACCAACTAACTAACCAACCAACCAGCAATATTGCAATACTATAATATATGCAATAATATAATATACTGCACCAAACAGGAATAGACAGAACATGGCGAAGAAAGTAAATATTAAAGCTGTAGTCAAAATTATAACTTCTCAGAATGCACATACGATAGTAAAAAAAAAAAAAAAACTTTTTATAAAATAATATACAAAGAGTAAAATCTATGTGCATTTATTGCAATTTAAAACAAAATGGCAGAGTAAAATCCAAAACACGATACAAATGTACAATTCCGGTTATAAAAGTAAGAGCTAAATTTTATTCTTTTCTTCCTAATTGTATTTTTGAATTACATATTCACGGACACTTTCGAAAATGTAATTGAAATAATAATAATAATAATAATAATAAAACCATTTTAAAATTAAAAAAAGAAATGTCTCGTTAACGAAATCAATTAAGTCATCAAGCATTTTTTCCTGAATATTTACATTTTTTTTAATTTTGTAATTTTTATCAATATATTTCATAGTTGCAATAAAATTCTAACCTATTTTTATTGTATCATGAAATATGTAATTCTGTGATTTGTTCTATTGATGAAAACGTAGCAAAAATAATTTTTTTAAAAATATCTGCTCTGTTGTTATGTGAAATCCCGATATCTCAGATCTTCGAAAAGCAATATACAGTTAAAAGATAATTAACCAGATAATTGCATTTTTAATGACAGGTTGCTGTCATTGATTTCGATTCCATAAGGAAATTTATGTACACAATCAACAGATTGTGTACATAAATAGACTGTCTGTACACAATCAACAGATTGTGTACAGACAGTCTAAGGTTACTAACATAATGGCTTTAATGCTTATCATAATTTTCTGCTTAGAAATACTTTATCAAGTAAACAAGAATATCAAATTATGCATAAGAGATTTTGATTGAATTTGAACAAAATCAATATTCCCAGATAAACAGCTGGTCGCTATAGGTAGCTAGTGTAGGATATGGCAGTCGAGCCAATAACAGGAATAAGCGTACTTGTGAAATTGATAAGAGTTTGGCATCGCCTGAATCATAGAATTGCTAAATTAAATATTCAACGAAATGTGTATACAAAATACTAAAGAAATTTTAAAGTCTAAACGTTTGGCACTATTATGACAGAATCAAATATGCTCCCTCGCAGTATCTTGTAACTAATGAATTTTGTTAAAATAAAGTTCTACTTATTAATACTAATTATAGTTCCGAACAATAATAACCGATTTAAAAGTTCGGTCAGTATTAATAATAATCGGTATTATCAATACTAAGTTTTTATTATTAACAATAATAAATTAAATAGCAAAATATTGGGCTAGATTTAAGATTAATATACTGTCGACAAAGTTGAATTAATTTAATTTTTATTGCAACCCTAAAAGTCTTTGTTACCATTTCTAGTAACCATCCGAGATGGCAGACTTTTGGCGAGTTTTTGGACAATTGGCACGATTGTGATGCGTTTGGCAAGAAACCATTACATTAAGCTTAAGTCTTACCATTTATTGATATGAATGTATTTACAATACCTCTTTGTATAAATGCTTGATATCAGAATGCAATTATTTCGAATTTCATTCTTTAAATATTCTTCTGGAATATGTGTTCTGGCAACTATATCCTCTGTTTTTCTGTTCGTGATGCATTTTAATGTTCATAAGTCAACTAGGTGTAGAGAAAGAATATTTATGTAAGACGATGAGCGAGATTTATTGATTTGGCTATGATAGAATTGAGATTTACATTTTTAATTCATCACTGTGGTAGGCTTTGTATTCGTTGAAAAAAAAATAAGGAAATTGATAACAGAAACAATATATTATAGGATTGAATATTGAATTCTTAGTCTAAGTATTCAATACACGACAAACTGAAATAAGAAATGATATAAAGAAGAACTAAGAAATGCTATAAACCTTTATCAAAAATTTCATTTTCAAGTAACTGAACATATTTTTTCTGCTACAATAAAGCTCCGTTTATACGTTTCTCCTTTATAAGTCGTTTACAGTTATAAATAGTTTCATCACAAACTAGATTCATCCATAAGAATTATAATGAAAAAGCATTTCATTTATACAACACAAAGAATACAAAACTTCGTCTTCAGTATTGAATAAGACTGAAATCTAAGAGCAGAGCCTACTTTTGTGGAGTATATGAGCTGTGAAAACAGTGTCAATTTGTAATAAAGTGTTAGCTTAAAGAATTGTGAAGAAGAATATCAAGAACGCAGTTTATTTTCCTTTAAAGATGCAATAAAACCATAGAAAATATTCGAATTTATTTTGCTTGTCACAACACTAATGAAAAAACAATCAATAAACAGAATTCAATTCATATTTCTTTATTTAATAATTATAGGTAATCAATGTATCAAACGGTGCTAAAGGTATTTTTGATTAAACACTAACTTTTATTTTAACACTGACAATTATATAACTTATATATAATAAGAAATGTAAATGTTTTGAAGCAATAAATTGTACGATTTTTCTTACTTTCATGATGCATTTTTAATATAAAATTTAACTATTTTTTTTAATATTATGTGCCAATGTAAAGTTGTACTGTATTTAAAATTAATCGTCTTTGGAAATCATTGTCTCTCAGGGGATAATAGTTATATCGAATTTCAAATATAGCTTCATACTATGATTTTGTCAAATTGTCTGACATTAAAACTGTGTTAATTTAATTTTCTAACATTTGTTCTGTTCATTGAATACATGAACCTTTATAATGGAGAACAGTCTCCTGACATCATAGTGCTATTAAAAACATAAATGTCTGATCTATCTAAATTTTGTGGTATTGTAATTCCACTTTTATAATTCGTTCCATAAATAACATTATTAAACAAAATTCTTCTTCTTTAGATTTCAACAATGACAGAAAAAATGTTCGATGAAACAATAAAAACGGTTTGATTCTCGAAGCAACTATGCAATCTAATGTTGGAAATTCTGAAAAGAAATATTTTTAAAAATTGTCAAAATTCAGAAAAAACTTGCAAGAATATTAAATTAGAAATGACAGAAAAGATAATGTTTTGAATTTTAAGATGACGTAAAAGTAATTTTTGAACTGTAGCAATTTTAGAAGTTATAACGTAAAAGCACCAGAATTTCTTTACATTTTAATTAGTTAAAATTTCAAAAAAAAAATCCCTCCGATGAGCACATTTTTATCCTCCAAATTATATATATACCAAGTTTGGTATTCCAGATCAAACTTTCTGACCTGTAGAGTGATAACTTACACACAAACTCATCTTTATTATTAGTAGAGATTATTAGTTTTTTTGCATGAGTAGTATAAAATTTGTAATAATCGAAAATGTTTATTAAAATTTCATTTATACATCTTTTTTTAAATTAATCTCTCGCTTAGAAGTATGAATCAATGGAACTTAATTGTATATGCTTGTATACATGTGCATGCTATTTAAAAGCGCTCAATTCTATTGTCAATGTAAAATTCATTTCATATTTGTTGATATAATCAATTTATATTTTCGGTTTTTAAATTCACTGATATCCCATAATACAGGGTGTTTATAAAGTCCCGGACCCATTTTGATGTTTAATAACTCATAAAATAATAAAGATATAAACACACTTATGACATTTATTGATGGAATAACTCATATATTTTCCTTTTCAGGTTTGAATATTTTTACTTTTGTAAATATCGTCTGCGCGTGTGGTTAATTTCAGATAATTTCATTTTCCAGTCTAAATATCTGTACTTTTCTAAATATTGTCTGCTTATTAATTGCATTTTTCTCTCTTTTGTTTTTGTCAACTATTGCAATGTTATGTTTACTTTTGATGTGTTTGTTCTATGTAGTACTTTTGTATGTGATGTTTTATTCGAGCGGATATTAAGGAGAATGCATACACCACAAGAGAAAGCACAGATTTTATGGTGGTTCATAGAAATGAAATCGATAGTGCAAGCACAGAGAAATTTCAGAAGAATTTACCAAAAAGATCCTCCATCCAAAAACAGCACCTTGCGGTGGAAAAAGAATTTTCTAGAAATTGGAAGTATCGAAGATAAGAAACGTTCCAGACGTCCTTGCACAAGTGATTTTGATATGTAAACCGATAACCGAACGATAGACCTAGGAGGATGGCCTTTGCAACAGATATGCTAAGGAGGATAGAAGATGCTGCTGATTTTCTGAAGAGCATAAGGTTCTCCGATGAAGCATCCTTTCATGTTTCTGGCATTGTTAATCGCCATAAAATGCGCAAATAGCTCTGTGGATGCCGACATGCTTGTCGCTACCTGGCGTGAAATTGACTATCGACTTGATATTCTCCGCGCGACGAAGCGGGCACACGTGGAAGTTCATTGACAAGGGTCATGAAACTTTTTGAGTCTATTTAACCATTTATGTTATTAATTTAAATCTATCTTTATTATTTTATGAGTTATTAAACATCAAAATGGGTCCGGGACTTTATAAACACCCTGTATAACACGTGTAAAAAAATTAATACAAAAAAAATATTTCTCTTCTTTCTAATTTCTGTCTGAATTCACAGATAACTGACTCAACCATTTGTTAATCTCCCCAAAATTTGATTTGCAAATCCCTTTTCCAAATCTGATTATATCTTCTTAACCAGATTTTTTTTCCATGAATGAGAAACCATACAAAGCTAAGAAAGGACTGGAAAGAGCTTGAAATGCATTCTACTCCCGATTCTTGAAAGGCTTCAGTCAAGATATAGTTTGAAATCCTTTTATAATGGTTTATGATATTTTTTCCCTTATTTAGTGGGATATTTTTTTATACATTGGAGTATTTTTTATCTTTTTCCGCTTTGACGCTTTTCAGAAAGGAAAGATAATTTGCTGTTCTGTTTATTTAAAAAAATACAGTAGAATATGGTTAATTTGAATTTTCTAAAATTCGAATTCAACAGATTTTTACTTGGTCTCTCGACTTTTCTGTAAATATAAGTTAAAATATCAATTATAACATATAATTATTTTAATTAATTCGAAGTCAAAATTAAATATTATTTTCATTTGCTTCATTAGTTAAATAAGTTTCGACATTCTCACACGAGTTTCATTACATAATTGTTGAATTAAAATTGCTGCTTTATTTGTAAAATATTTTCGATATTTATTTATTAAATGTATGCATTATTATTTTTAAATTTACTACTTCTGTTACTTTAATAATTTACTACTACTTTTAATAATAATCATTATCATTTTATTTGTTATCATTTATTTATTAAATAGAAATAATTTCATAATATTAAAAATAAACCTTTAATGCCCTTTTTTAATTAAAAATTGTCGTTTGCTCATTTTATACTCATTATTACATCCAATTTAATAGTCATTTAACTGCCCTAAAGCGCCTGAGTCAGGCCCCTGTCGAACGGGTTGATATCGGGCGGTCAGCGTTCATACAGTTACAGTTAAAATCCTCATACATTTATATTCATTATACTATACTCCTCTCTTTTTATCGTTTTATCTAAAATTAGAACCTTAAATTTAAATTGCAAATGATTCAAATTCATTTAATACAGATATGGATGTTAAATCGAAGGACGTTCGTAAAAAACTATAGTAACAGAGCGAACATTCAACTTTTAGTTTTGTATGCACTGTAGAATATATTTTATGATTTATGTAATATTTTAGAGGATTATTCACTAAAAATTTTATCTTATTCAATAAAAGAAATTAAGCTTGCATTAAAAAAGACGTCAAATTAAAACAGCCATTGTATAAATATGTCATAGAAATGTATTAACTTTCAAAATTGTTCATTACTACTTACTTCTGAAATTGTATCTACCTCAATATTCAATGATTTTAGTAAAAGTATTTTATTAAAAGATGAAAGTATGAAAGTGCATTTCTTAATATAGCGGTTTTCGAGCTTTCTTGATGCAAAAAAATTAAGCCAAGGTCTCAACTTAATTTCACCGAGCTTCCGAAATATTGATAGGACTGTAAAAAAAAAAGAACCAACACTATTTTAAAAATCCTTATATTTTTATATAACAATCACAGAAAAAAAGCAAAAAAAAAAAAAAAAAAAAAAGCAGTATAAACATAAGTAGCAACAATGAAAACGATTACTTTTATTTTTATTTTTCTAATAATAAAGATGTGTGTTCACTAAATAATGAGTGCTTTATTACACAAAATTATGAATAATATTTTGTAGATCACCTTCAACTTCAATGATGAACGGTTCAACTTCGCGTGTGTGCATGCGTTGACGTAGCACAGTCCAGAACGTCGAGCCCAGAGCTACCAAACTTGGCATATATAATTTTTAAAGGTTGAGTATGAACATCTCGAAGAGATTTTTAAAAATTTTAATTGGAACTTTAATTAATTAAAAATTAAGCGAAATGTTGATAGTACCACCCGATAACTTCAAAAAATATAACAACCTAAAAATGATTTGTACATTTTTTTTTTAAATTTGAAAAATTGTCTTTCCAGTGATACCAGTTTTTTGTCATATTATATATATATATATATATATATATATATATATATATATATATATATATATATATATATATATATATATATATATATATATATATATATATATATATATATATATATATAGAGAGAGAGAGAGAGAGAGAGAGAGATCTATTTTTAAACAAATTTCAAAAATGTTTTAAATTTATTTTACAGCAAAATATTTTATTGTTGAAATGAAATTCAAATCGCTTTGTTTTTTGCTACTAATAATTAATCCTGTAGTTTTATTTATTTTTTTTGTTGATGATGAAAATACTTCCTTAAAAAAGTGATCTCCGGGCTTACTTGGCGACCCTAGGACTACGCCAAGATTGCAGCTATAATTTTGATAAGCTCGTGAAACATTTTTTTTAGTAAGATTGCAAATATTTTGGCGAGATTTCACATCCATTTCGTCGATATAACTCGATTGTTGGCGGCTGAATTTCGAAGACCGCTATCCTTTTTTCACAATGAGCAGGTTTCTATATTTACAGTATGCTTTCAGATACTTTTTGAAATATGTTATATATAAAATTACGATTTAACTACGTAAGTAAACAGAGATGAATTTCTTTAAGTATCTATTTTTAAACTTTGCTTTCCCTTCATGCAAAATAATTGAATGTATAAAAATATATATTATTCCTCTCATAACTTGCTCACTTGATTGCACTAAATATTTTTTTTAATCGGAGTAATTTTTATTAAATAATTCTAATTAAGATGTACAAAAATTATATTATTACAAAAATATTTATAAAATTATGTTATAATAAAAATTATAAAAAATATTCCATAGTACTCATAAAACTTCAATGCTGAACGATTCTATTTTATGTTCTTATATTCTAAATAAAAATGTTTAGTTTTATCAGATAATTTTTGTATTAATCGAAGTTAAGATTTTTCCGTTTTTCATATTAAAATCCACACTTTTAGATAAGAAGACAGACTATTAGTGAGATGCATTGCACAATGAATAGAAAGATGTGAACTTTTAAAATAGTACTGATTGCACATCCATAATAATAAACAAAACACTTATTTTTTTAGATTTTAACAACGTAAGAAAATCACGCAATTAAATGTTTAATGAAATAATGGAAATGTTGGAAATTCATTTTAATAATGTAAAGTATTGTCAGAAATTATGTATATTCATATTTCAGAAAAAATAACCAAATGTCTAATCTTTTAATTTCTAATTTTTACCCGAGATTCGCATTTTTATCCATTAAACTGTGTATGTAGCAAGTTTGATAATTCTAAGTCGCATAATCTGGCTTTCAGCAAGAAACTGGCCTCTGTGTCAACACACAATATCCTTTATTATTAGTAGAGATGATTTTATTTGAAGGAAGTGCATTTATTGATTAGATAAATTGTCTGGAATATTGATTTTTTTTTTAAACTTTCAATTTAATCTCTTTAGCATAGCTTGACTTTCACGATTTTCTCAACAAATTATTTTTAAACATCAAATTAATATAGATATTATATCTGCGTTATTTTAATAACCTTACACCATTTCAATTCATAAATCATTGTAAATGTCCTCAATGAAATTTACTGCTATGACATCATCGTGCCATTAAAAACGTATTTGTTCAGATAATATATCTTCCTATTGTACGCTGTCTTTCACGGGAAAACTTTTTTTTTTATCATGTAAGAACATGATGTTGTTTTGGATAGGGGATTTTGAAGCTCGAAATCACGTAGGCAATGAATAAATCATAAATGGAAATTTTCATCATCATCTTTTAATCACACATATTTTTTACCTGCTTTTACCAGTATTGCATTGTTATTATGTATGCTTCTTTGAAAGCAGATGCGCTTTTAAAAGCTTGACCTCCTTCTACCGGTATTGATTTATTATTACGTATGCTTCTCTGACAGCAGATGCGTTTTCAAAGGCTGACGTAGAACTATGACATCATCTCGAAATCGGTCGAGCTCCAAAACTTTGTTTGCCAGCTAGAAAAATTGAAAATGAAAGTACAAAAAAATTATTTTATGTATATAGGGATAGAGACCGATAGAGAAGTCTCGTGATTGTTTCAAATAGGTTTAAACTGGTTAATGACTTAAATTTATTAAGACAAATAATGACTTAAACATAATAATGTTCTTATAATAACTGGAAATTTGAGATCGTAGATTTCATTTTAATTTTTAAAAATTATTTTAACTATAGATAGAGGACTACGCTAAAAAATCGACTTTTGGCGAAAATATGAAATATATTTTTTTCCCCTTGTTGTTTAGACTCCAGAAACTGCATCATTTAATTATGACTGCGCTTCACTTTTTTTTCCCCCCGTTAATAATCCGAAAAAGTTTCTATTCTTTTATTGACAACGTTCCAGTGTTTGATTGAGTTCCTTCAAAAATAAATAAAAAATAAAAATCGTTTGGAACTCTGCATTGTTCATTCAAAATATTCTTACTTTAGTTTCGTACTTGTGTTTTTCATATTTTGTTCGCAAATAATTTGCCATCATTGCTACTTATATTAAATTTTAAAAATGTTTTCGTATATTCCGAGAATTTATTTATGCCCACAGAAACGTATAAACTGTGGAGATAATAGAAAGAATCTTTATTCTTTAGCTTTCAATAATGGAAAAAAAAAATAGACGATAAAATATTTGACGAAACAATGAAAATGACTTGAACTTCAAGGAATAATGGAATCTATTATTAAAAAATTGTGCAAATAAATATTTTTTTAAAAAAATTAAGTAAATATTGGAAAATTTGTCCAATTAAAAAGGTATTATTATCAAGAAGACAATTTTTGGATTTTAAAATAGTATAAAAAATAGTTTTTTGAGCAATTATATTTTTGGAGGTTATTGGGGAAAACGATTATATCTTTAATTTTCAATTTGTTAAAATTTGAAAAAACAAATCACACCGAGAGGCCTATTCCTTCCCTTCAAAGTATAACTGTGCCAAACTCAATAGTTCTAGGACAAAAGACTTGTTCTGTAGACCATCAAAGTGCATACAATATTTTCCTTTATTATCAGAAAAGCATCTAAGCATTTGTTTTCAACAGATTGCTTATTGGATGGGTGGGAAAAAAGTAAATTTTCAGATATTCGAATTCTAAAGTTGCGTTTTTGTATTGAAAAAAATTATGCCTTGAATTTTTAGTTCGCGGAAAGAACCTAAAGTTTGGAATATACAATAAAAAAAAATACCCTAAAAGTATCCAGGCTATGGGTTTTGGCTTCCAATAGTATCTAAATACTTCACTTTAATAGCCATGACAGAAAAATTAGATTCACAAAATTTGAATTGGCACTTTGGTATATTTCAAACTTTACTAAAAAAACAAGGATTTTTCCAATACAGAAATGTATTTTATTAAGCCAGAGTTTTGTTATTATCAGCTCATAATAACAAAGAAAATAGTAAAGATAATAAAAAATAGTTTGATAGTAAAAAAAAAAGGAGTTAAATGTCATGGAGAGTCACAGAAAACGGGCCTGATGGGCGATATTTCGGTGACATCATACCAGTGAGTGAAACCAATAATAACCACTGCAACTAAAATAATTTCAGATAATGATTGTGATAGTACAGCATGAAATACAGTGTGGAAAATATCATTTGCAATATAGACTATAACTTTCAACACCAACTACAGTGGTTTATTTACTTACCTCTGTTTCACCAATTAGCATTCAGATAATTACGTAATCACTTGGATGGAGAGACCATGAGGGGACCAGCGTCATTTTCTCGGAAATTCCGTACACAACAATTCAATTGTTAGGAAGTACCGTTAAAAATTTCGAAGCGATTAATAAATACAATTAAAGTAAACGGAACTGATCTTAGTACAAACAATAGTATTTTCCAGATAGTATTTTTCAATTTCCCTCATTGATTGACCAATGCAAATAGTGTCTGAATGTAGCTCATTTTCAAAACAAGTTTGGCACACGAATCCAAGATTATCGTTAATTACATTGTGAATGCATGAATTTCTGCCTGGTTCGATATTAAGGGATGTTAATCTTTGAAATAAGATAAATTTTGGTTTTCCAAACTTTAAGCCTTTGTGCGAATTAACATTTAATCAATTAGAGCTCAATTTCTGAGCCCTGATAGCGATTGATATTCGACATAAAGAAATTTTTTTCGTTCAGCTCTAATAGATGAATGTCCTTCCAATCCCATCAGAAAAAAAGGATAAATTTCTGGGGATAGATATTGACCTTTGGGCAGTGGCGTAGCAAAGGCAAACGATACCTACAGCATAATAATTTTTTCACACACACCCTATTAGCAGCAGTTTTACAAGAATAAGTGACGCCCGAGCCATGGAATTATTTTATCTACACCTCCTGATATTTCTCTTTAAAAAGTGGCATAAACACGTTAATACTTACCCTCAAAAGGCATCACATCGAATTAGTGCCAGGGCTATTTAAAGACCTTTTTGGCCCTTGATCATTATGCCACTTTGAAGAGATTGGTTGATGGCAGATCACTCGATTATTGCACTGAATTATTGCAGCCGACCTATTTCTCATTGTAGGGTTATAATCCATTTTCAAATAAAATCATTTTTGGTGTTATTGTGTAATAAGTCGGATGTGGGAATAGCACCAATTTAAATTTGCGCGTTACCGATTAAATAACAGCCATATCGTAGGAAAAAAATTAACAAGTCTAATTATTTCACACAAGAACAAAAAAGTAATATAAAAAGAAACTTCAGTCACCTGGAATTCAAATTACTGTTTCTAATAAATTCAGCTAAAAAAAATTAGAAGCTAAAATAAAACACATACACATATTTCTTTATATAGTACATTTTATACATAAAATCTGTACAATATTTTCCATAACTAACATTTTACAATAGCTTTTACTAAAGAATGAAATGCATAGTTAATAAATGCACTACATAAGATGACAAAACAACGCTGCATTTCAGATCAGCTGCTGCATAAAACTAAATATAATTCCCCAATATATTACATTAAAGCCGATTTTTTTTTTATAAAAAGGAATGCATTCATTTAATTTTTATAAAAATGAATCAAAATGATAAAATGAAATTTTTATTCTAAAAAAACTTTAATGGAATGCAAAGAAAAATCGATTCAAATACTAATATAAAATATTGAGCAAACAGTAAAATATGATACAATTATAAATACAATATTAAAGTTTCAGCTAAAATAATATTTTAGGCATTAAACCTTTTTAAAATCATTCTTCGGGGTGGGAGTTTAAATAAATTATTCTAAAAGATTTTTTTAAATGCTTCTTAAAGATTTTTTCAAATTAGTTATGATTTTGGGCTTATTTAATAACAAATAGTATGATGTATTTAAAGATTTATGATATAATAATATTCTAAATTTCAAAATAAAGTTAGAATAAAAAGTAGCAATAATACAACAGTTCGAATAAAAGGTTCGAAATTTTATCTTCACAAAAAGGACTTTTTTTGGCATATCATTTTAAATCAAATTTAAAATCTAAATGCAATATACAGGGTATCCACTATTATCATGTCCCAATACTTAATTTCTAAACCATTAGACATAGACATATAATTCCAGTTTGAAAAATGCTTTAAATGACAGTAGAATTATATTTTACATTATTTGAATCAATACATGTATTTCTAAAAAAATTTACAAATTCTTTTTTATGTAGTCCCTCAGTCTTATCCATCATATTTAATTAACTGAATTATAGTTGTTAACTTAAACAGGGGTCATATATAAAATTATTTTAATATATAGTTTGAAAAAATATGTAGCTGTGTAATTTCAATTTGCAATCAATCTCTTAAAATCTCATTGAAAATTCTGAATTGATTGGTAAAATAATCTAAAATAGTGACTTTTTTGAAGTTTCATAAGTGAGTCAGTTTTAGTCACATATCAATTGATTTTTTTTCCAACATTACAGTGTCAAGAATATCTTATTCAATATTATAGATAAAACCAGGAGACCAAATGAAAAATTAGATTTTGTAACTTTTTGAAAAATATATTTATTTACTTAAACAAAATAAAATATAATTCTTCTTCTCATTAAAAAAACTATTGGTGTTATCTTGTCATTTTATCAATCAAAGCTATATGTCTATCTCTAACAGTTTAGAAATTAATTGTTAGGATATAATAAGAGTGGACAACCTCTACAAAAATTTAATATTATTTTAATAAGATTACATTTAAATAATACAAACTACAGTATAAAGGTAATAGAAAAAAAAGTAAAATTTAATTGCTACATAATGAAAGCGAATTTGGCACAAGGTTAGTTTAACTTAAAAAGATAAAATAGTTAATAAAATTTAACATGGTTATCAGTGGAAGAAAGGAACATCATTTCTACTTAAAAGATAAATCATCTCATGCAATTTAAATTTAGTGTCAATTTTCTTTTTTATCTCTGACACTTGATGTGTTTAATGGCCAGACAAATGCAAACATTATCAATACACACACTGTAATTTCAGTTTTACTTATTAAATTATTAAGTTTCTTTTTTTAAAAAAAATAGATTACTGATATAATAAATAGTAAACAAATACTGAAATATGAACAGGAATCTGAAAATATCAAATTTAGTCATATCTACAGAGAGAGTTTTTGAAACAGATTTAATTCCAGTTATCGTTCCATCTAAACAGCGAGGATAGATAATCAGATGTCTTTTAAGTAAATATGAATGCAGTTTAATAACTGAATATTTTTTATTTTAGATGGAAATTAAATCTAAAACATACCTTTAGTGAGTTTTAATTAAAAAATATTTTTATAAATAAACACAAATTAAAATTTTTTTTGAATACTTTCTTATATAATTTTTTGTACATTTAATTGTATAACAGAATTTTATGGTCAAAAGTATAATACAACCTATAAAATAATATGTTAAATAAATATTTCAATGCTAGGAGGAAAAAATTGAGAAAATAGAGGCAAAAACCATTGTACATTAAACTTAACAAACAATAAGATATTAAACAGCAACGAAGTCCTATTAAAATATAAGAATCGTTTTGGAGGTATTTTAAAAATGATCATTATATGCATTTCAAAATAACAATAGTCTGCCGCACTTAATTTGAAGACTATATCATCACTTGAAAACATTTACATTTTCATATGACACAAATCCAACCCACATATATTTATATAATATACTATGAGAATGCACAACTATAAATGGCACTGTAAAGGAGTAACAATGTATATCCACATATCTGTCTATTTAATGTAAATATATAAAGTAATCATTCAAATACACGATATATAAACATTTATAATCATCTAACATTCTACAAATTCAGTCTACATACATACACACACACAGTTTATTGAATATCATGTTCAATTTATAAACAGAACACAATGTTCACAGACACAAATGAAAGCAATCATGCTAAGCGATATTTACAAGCAGATTACACTAATAAACAAAAAGAGAAATATATATATATATACATATAAAAGCTAAAACTTTTCAGTATCATACACAATATAATTCTGTTAATATACAACACAAGAAAGCTCAAGTATGAAGGAAATATACAACATATTTGAGCAATAATAATATGAGAAATCTCTTTGCAATAAAAAATAATTGCATCAACAACTATTTGCAGAGCTGGAAATAAAGAAATTGTTTTTATTCCACAAAAAAGTGAAATGGAGATTCAAATAAAATTCATCATTAAAATAAGCATAAAAAATTTCACAGAAGTTTCACAGGTGCAAATAAATTAAGATTTTAACTAGATCTACTATGTACAGAGAACAGTTATATTTTTCACAATTTGTAAGAAAAGTGTTTAACAGCTTTTAGTTTTTCACTATTTGTAGGAAATCATGGGACAGTTCTTATTCATGAAAGAATAAGATTCTACATATCCTCTCAAAAGTATTTCTCATGTTTAGAAAACCACACAATTTTTTCACCCAAAAAATTCCATATTTTATATGTGGCTTCACATATTCACTTTTCAAGCATACAAGTCTGAATAAAAATACTCTACAAAATTATTATTATTTTATTTTTACCAAACAGCTCTAAATTTTCATTCAAGGAATAGAAATATTATGTTTCTCTCGCTCTCTATATATATACAACCACTAAGGGAAAACTTCAGGAATGAGCAAGTTTAATTTTTTTTTTTTTTTTTTTTCTAATCTAAGTATCAAGTTGAGTTCATGAACAATTTTTTTAAAAAAATCATAGAATTTAATATACTGACGAAGAAACTTACAAGGGAAACAATAAGGTATTAGTTTCAATCAAAATGAAATAAATAATCTTGATGTTCTTTTACATAACATGAAATTAAAAGAAACACAAATCCTTTTGTAAATGCTAAGGTAATTTCGCATAAATTAAAAAAGCAGCTAATAGAAAGAAACATAAGATTAATCATACATACACTATTAAAATAAATAATTTGGTTTTTAATTATTAAAATTAAATTTTGAAATTATAATTTTAAAATTTATTTAGTATTTTACTAATAAGAAAAAATAAGTCTTTCAGCAGTTTGAAAATTTTATGATCAATGATAAGCCTTTTCAATTATTATGATATTTATATATAATGTTTATATGTTAGGCTTTAGTTGGGAAAGGGGGGTGGGTGGGAAAGAAAATAACACAAAATAGTATCACAGCACTTTCAGAAAGGAAAATTTCTTTCTACAAATTTACACAATTGTGAAGAATAAAAATCTCACAATGAAACTTTATATACAAATAAACAAATAATAAATTATTTGGAGATTTTTTTCAAGAATTTGCAAAGAAATACTAAGCAAAATATATAAGAGCATCAGGATATTTAACACTTGATTTGGAATTTCAGGCAATGTAATAATTCTAAGTTACAGATTTTTAAATAAAAAGATGATACTGAATAAAATACAACAGTAGGTACAAAAGTTGAATTCTTATAAAAATAAATACATAAAATTCTATCTAAAACAGATTCTTAAAAAAAAAAAAAAAAAAACCTTAATTTCCTTTCTAAAAATACGAACAAAAAATTCATCATTGATATATAAGATTTTATAAATTTTATTAGTAATATTTCACTTAAAAAATAAAAATTGCACTTATTTTTTTTACATAATTTACATTGAATTCTAATGGATTTAATACAATTTTAATTTTTTTTACTTTTCTAAGTCAAATAATACTAATAAAATTTATAAATTTTAATTTAAGCTAGTAGCTATTCATAAATCCAGTAGCAGTATAATATAGATGATATTAATTATAAATTTTCAAAGATACTTGTCATTGCATGTTTACTATCATTATTAGATATACTATTAGCAACCAAAAGGCGTATCAAAATTTATTTAGTTTTATAAAAACATAAGTATAGATATTTTATTTCTATCTTTTGACATGAGTACATTTTATAAAAATGACTCAGAACTTCTTGGATATAATTTCATAATTTGAGCAATAATTTGTTGCTTTATTTTTTACAAATCATTCTTATTTTAAAATAGTAGATTAAATAGAAAAGGCCTAAAAATAAATTTTATTTAAATTATAAAATTCCAAACAGAAACTTTCATTTAAAGAAAGACACACTAACAAATTTTTACTTTTATACATTAATAAACATAACAATTAAAAAATATGCATAATTAAAAATATTCTAATCATATGTATTAATGTTAATATTATGTTTTAATTTCTTTTTAAGACAAATATATTTCCCAAGTGAGCTAAATTACATTATATAAGGGGAAAAAGCATTAACTCATTTAAATGCCCTTAGTAGAGATTAAAAATGCTGAAAATGAAAAGGTATAATGCTTAGTTTCAATGACATTCAAACTGGGGGGGGGGGAGGAAATTGAGAATTTTGTTCATTATTCTATAATGATACTGAATTATTAAAAAATAAGGTCTACAGGTAAAGCTTTTTTTTTTTTTTTTAATTTGAAAATTTTAGTAATCCAATAACAGTAAGAGATGAAAACAATAACAAATCACCAAAATATTTGGATAAAAATTTGTGTTATTATCATGTATACCGAGGTAGGCACAGGTCACACAGAACATAAAATTTTATAGGATTTCGTAGAATTCATCAAATGCTAATTAAATTTTGCAGACTAATATATAATTTTATACAGAAAAGAAAATGTAAAGAATTTACTAGAGATCTGTATAATCAAAATTATATATTTAAAACTCTAGATAATAAAGCAATAAATTTGTTTCTCTGAAAAAGTTCTAACAGGATATAACTTAAATGATAACAATATAACAAAGTAAAATATTCATATTTAATTTTTCAGATAAAATCAGACTCATATTTAAATACATACATACATACAAAACCATATACCAGATTGATAATATTATATATACAAAGACTAGTAAAATAAACAATGGCAAATTAAAACACTGCTATTTTATAGAAATGTTATATCAATAAATGCAAAAGAAATACATAATGTGCCTATGAAAAAAAATATCAAAACCATTGTAAGACAAGATCCAAAATAACAGTAATAAAATTACATTGTATAGAACAGCTATTAATCTCATTAATGAATACTTAACTGCAACAAAGACATTTAATAATATATATGATAAGGATAAGGTTTACGAACTGAAATTTATGTTTACTTTTCATATAAACCAAACATATTATTACTTTTTAAATACATATTTAAAGTGAAATGCTGCAATATTTATCATAAATTTTTCTCTCTCCAACAAAAAAAAAAAAAAAAAAAAAAAATTTAATTTTACATTTTAACTTAAGCTATACTGGTGCCATTTTTGTAGATACATTTAAGATGCTCTCAAAAAGAGGAAACGTTTTAATTCAGAGTACAATCAAAAAGTTTTTAAAATACAGAAAAATGAATTATTATCACAAGATTTGATGAATTAAAGATTTGAAAACTATAAATATTAATAGTATAGCACTGTTTAATATTGATACATTAATTTTTTAATAGAAAAAAAGGAAGAAACTGCACTCTTCCTCAAAAGCATTTCATATGCAAGGAAAAAGGATAGAAAGGGTGGTCATTAAAAAAAAAAGCAATATTTATTTATTTATCGAATAAATTGATAAAAAAAAACTGCTTACATTTTTTAATACCACCTTTCTTAAAACATATTTTAGTAATGCAAACTTATTCTTATTTTTCATATTTATTTTTCCCTTTTTTTCTTTTCTATAAATAATTATTCTTAAAAATCTAACTTTCAGAATTAAATCGGGAAAGAAATTTTTCTAAAATAACAGTATGGTGGCCCCCTTATAAAATACTATTCAGTCAAATTGAGCAGCTTGATACTTTAATATCATAGGCACATTAATATAACATATTAAACTTTAATAAAATATAATTTAAACTATTTGTATGCAATAAATGCCTTTAAAAAATAGTATACAAATTTGATTTTAAAAACAATTATTTGGAATGGAAGAAAGATTACTTGAGTACTTAAACCTAAAGATCAAGGGATTCATTAATGAATACCAGAAGTTTCTTTTACCTAGTTTTACTTTATAAACTTCATTTCAAGTTTCTTATTTTCCACATTATGCTTTAAAATAAGTTATAAAAGCAGCCAAGAGAATATAATTTGGACATTTTTTTTCCATATTGATTACTAATCACAATAGTCATAATACCGATTCTATAAAGTCAAAATACCAAGTCTTGCCAGTGACACATCTCGCCGTTTTTTAATAATTTCCCAATATATTTCATGAACTGAAAAAAAAATTGCCAAATTTAATATTAAAAGCAGAATATAATGCATACTACAAAACAATAACAGATATGTGAATAAAATAACAATAAAATTAAAAAAAAAAAAAAACATTTCCTATGAAAAGTCAATTTTTTGTTTAAAAATCATATTTAAACCAGATAATTCTGATTTTAGTGCAAAATCAATTTTGTTTATTCATTCAAAAATATTTAGAAAACCAAATTTGAAACTTTAAAGATAACCATCTAGAGAGTAAAACATTTAAACTTGTAAATCATTGATTATTAATGTTAAGTAATTACTTTAAAGAAGAAAACTGAAAGTTTATCATAGAAATGTTCACACATTTTCTTCATTTTATGAGAAATAGAAAAAAAAATCTTATAAATAGAAACAACTTGACTTTAACTGGTCTTCCAGAAAACATATTCACAGGAAAGCTCAGACTTGAATCTCATTTTAAATATGAGATTCAAGCCTGGATATTTATTGAAATTGAAATAGATTTCTGTTTTAAACATTTCTGAAGTAATAAATAGCACAAAAAAAGGGGAAAAATATTGGAAGTGACTGAATTTCAAGAAATCCAGTAACATGCCTGTAAAATCAAATCTTGCAGAATATATTTTATAATTTATGTAATAAAATCAGAAGATTATTCAATAAAAAATTCTTTGATTTAATACAAAAAAAAAAAAATCAGCATACTAGAATAAGAAAGCAAAACACCAAGTTAAAACAACAATAAATTTAAAATTTGTGAAAATTCAAAAATATTCACCACTGTTTTTTTCTAATGTTGAACTTTAAACATAATTACTTCAATATTCAAAATTTCATCAAATGCATGCTTTATATTGATATATATTCAACATGGAAAAATAAGACATATTTTCATATTTTAAACTTCAACAATGGGAAAAAGTCATGATGAAATATTAGTCACATTAATGAGAGCTATTTGAGTTCCACAATCAAATGTATTGCTGTAAAATATGCTTAAAAGATTTTTTTAAATTAATTCAAAATCAAAAATTAATGATTCAGCACAAAAATTTTATATCATTTAAAAAATAATATTTAAAATTTTAAAATATTTTCTAATAATTAAAGTGATGTAAAAATCATTTTGGGGCAAAATATTTTCGGAAGTCGTAAAAACGATACAATTAATTAAAATTCTAATTTAAAAAAAATTTAAAATAGAAAATTGCTCGGAGATAAACATTCTCATTCTAACTCTCTCTCCAATGTATATATGTAGCAAGTTTGGTAGACCCAAAATCAAATGATCTAACATACAGAATACCAACACACACACAATCTCCTTTATTACAAATAGAGATTAGATGCCTTTGGTGATTGGATGGTTCACTAGAATATTGGTTGCATTTAAGTTCCATCAAATGTCAGACATATTTTAATATTTATGTTTTCTCCAAGAAAATATTTTTAAGCATCAAACTGTGACAAAAAGAGCTGTGTTACTTTAATAGCCATACACTTGTTAATATAAATTATTAATTATATTGTTAATATGAACCTTTCTAATAAAGTTTAAAAGCCTTATTGACCAGTTCATTTACCTTTAACTTTGCTGTTATGATAATTTGACTTTCTTTTTATTTATCTTGTAAACCATATAGATATTAAATAATATATCACATTTTTAAATTAAAAGTTGAAGAAAATCATGCAATTTTATATTTTATAACATAATGAAAATGGCTTGAATTTCGATGCAAAGATGATATCTATTGTTGAAAAGTAGACAAAATGTTTTTAAATATTGCCACAATTTAGAAAACATTTACGTGGTTATTAAATTGGTATCATTAAATAGATATTCTAAAAATCTTAAAATGTTGAGAAATTTAATTTTATACAAAATTTTGTGGACATAAAAAATTGATAAAATAATGTACTATACCAAACATTAACACTAAGAAGTAAAATAAATATGATAAATTCAAAAATTAATTAATAATTTTTTACAAAAAGTGTTTGAGATATTAAAAATATTGTAGATAAAAAATGAATAATCATCAATAATGATAAAATTTGATATCAAAAACACTGAAATCCAAGTTTTTGCAGAAATATGTTATGTCTATATTTTTGGAAGCTAACATGCCCCCCCCCATAAAAAAATTATTTAATATTTATTAAAATTTTGTAAAAAATCATTCCAAGCTGCACACTGTCTATCTTCTAAAGTATATCTAAGTTAAATTAGGAAACTTTAAGTCTTTTCCTAAAGAGTGCCAACATATGCACAAACACATTCTTCTTTATTATTTACAGAAACTATTGTAATTTGAATTTACTTTTTAGAAAAAATATTTCTTATTTATTTCATTTGCAATAATATATAACTTATTTTTTAATTTGAGCTTTTGTTGATGTGATGGCAACTCATTGATAAAAGCTAATTTTTTTTTCCCCATGCATATGTAACGTTCTCGTGCAGGTTAAATTTTATTTTTATTTCATGCAAACTAAATTGCTGATAAATATGGTTAAAACATTAGTATCATTAAAATTATAATTTTTTCTTTTATCTTCAACATTGTTATATTTACATTTGTAATTCAAAATTTTAAGTAAATGGCAATGTTGTTACAATTTTTTTTATTGTTTTTTATAAGTGGTATAGTATATTAAGTTTAGTATAAGTGGCAACACTGTTGCAATATTCCATAAATAAAAAGATGTCAATTTAAAAAAAATGGTTGTTAGCTTCTTGCTTTAGTTAAGAATATCTACTTTATAGTGTAGAATCTGGGATTCAAATAAAATGAGTGACATTAGCAACTAGATAATACAAAACATATACTTTGTTTTGAGATAGATAACATACAAGTTTTTTTTAACAGTTTAGTAAATGACGTTTTGATTGTGCATTAAATAAAATCGACAATTATTCCTGTAATTCAGTACTACTTCACACCTTAGAGGCACCTTATTTTTTTGGAATCTAACAAATGTTTGGGTAGCATAAAAGGGCACTAACAAGTGCATCAGACAAATGAAATTTTTGATGTACTATCTTTTGTACTTGAGCACAAGAAAATCAAGTCAAGATCAAGATTAATCTTTGTTAATCAAATATTAACAAAGTTTTAGTAAAAATAGACAAGATTTTATAAAATACTTAACAGCAGAGAAAAGTTTACAATTTTCTTTTTAAGGCACAAGAATAATATAGCTTTTAAGTTCAGAAAGGAGGTTAAGATACAATTATTAAAGAATAATTAAGTTCAAAATGCCTTAAAGTGGATTGATTTCCTTGCACATAGAATGCCTTTTATATGAAGCTAAATGTTTGTAATGTAATTTCATAAGCCAAATTCTCTTCATGAGGACATAAAATATGACATGCAGTTTACATGGAGACTTAACAATTTAAATCTGATCTAACAGTGAAACATTCCATAAAATAATTAAATATACAAAAAATGTATTAAAAATACTCACCACCACTTTTAACAAGCCCTTGCTGAATGTATCTAACATAGCAAAAGAAATCACAAACAGCTGCTATCTAGAAAATAAACAATTTCAAATTAAAATAAAAGTTCAACTTAAATTTTAAAACCAAAATAAGTATGCTAACTTTTTAGATTTAAAATAAATGGGCATATTAGGAATTTCGTGTTTGCATGCACACACATACACATATATAAATAATAATAAAGTTAGAAAAAAATGTAAAACATTAACAAGATAAAAAAAGAGGCAAACCAAGGCAGTCTATGCATCAATTACTCATCTGGGGATAAAACCAATGTAAGATTGCAAAAGAGATTATGACATTTTCAGCAAACAATATCAAACATTTAAGTGAAAAAATACTGTCTTGACCCCAGGTGAGGTCTATGCTGATTTCATCTCCAAGGAAGCAATTAATATATCAACTGTCTTATCTTCTGTTTTTACCTTTATTATTGATTTATTATTTATTATTTATTCTTAGCATTCCTTGAAATGCTGAGATTCATATATTTTTAATACTTTTATATATTTTCTTCTTTTTTTTTTTATTTATATGTTTTTCTTCTTTACATTGATTTACTTTTGTTTCATTCATTGCATTTTCATTTAGATTTTCTTTTTTATTTGTATATTATTTAGTGTGTGTGTAAAGATACAAGAAGCAAAGGTAAAGATAAAAAATTTAAAATATTCAAGATGGAAATTTATGCAGGCTATACATTACAGATAATCAAAAAGTTTTATAAAAATGTATATTGCACCAGAAAATTCTGTAAGTATAACACAGAATCAAGACTTTTTTCTCTCTCTCTCTCTCAATCAGATTTTTTTTTCTTCTTACTTTTCATTATTATGATCTCATCTCAGAGATTGCTTTTCAAATTCTTTGGAATCTCATGAAAGATTTTTTTTTTTTTTTTTTAAGATAAATGCAAGTTTGTATTGCATCTAACAAATAACAATTTCATATTAGAAATAATTATAATATCCTCACATTTTAATTTAAGTCTATTTTGCAAATAAATAAATTTCACTAGGTTTTGATTATCTCCATATATATATTAGGCATTAACTTTGGATTTTTAAAGAAATTGAAAAGGAAAGGGATCAAAATCAACTGTAATAATTAAATTCAGAACCAAAAAGTAAATTTACTCATTGTTTGTAAAAAATATGGTCATTAAATCATTGTTTGTAAAAAATATGGTTAGAAATCTTAAAATCAGGAATAAATTATGAAATGTTTATTAACATTTCTATTTTACATTATAATAGTAGCCATCCAAAAAATACACAGCAGCAGGCCATGTATTTGACATGCTCAACATAGTTCAAAATAAAAATTTAACTGATACTAACTCTATTCCTGCACAACTGTGATATGTAATACCACTCAAGATCATCTCCTATCTTCATTCGATATTTGCAGATTTTGGGGGCTTCCAAGAGAGAACACCGTCTA
This sequence comes from Argiope bruennichi, assembly GCF_947563725.1. Lineage (NCBI taxonomy): Eukaryota > Metazoa > Arthropoda > Arachnida > Araneae > Araneidae > Argiope > Argiope bruennichi. The sequence goes on along the minus strand of NC_079159.1, from coordinate 88,488,761 downwards.
CAGAAATAAATAAATAAAAACCAAGGATAAAATTATTTGTCATTTTTTACATAATTAAGAAAATGGGTCTTATTAGCCTTCCAGATGCCAAAATTAGAAAACTGTTCTTAACTATTAGTACTAAAATGACAAATTTATTATCATACACTGCCTAAAAATTTTTTGGATAAAAATTATTCAGTATAAAAAGATTTGTTTACAGATGAAAAACAATTTATTCACTCTGAAAATTCACTATTATCAGCTAAACATTATCAGATAAAAAAAATGCCATTTGGAGAGCAAATATGCATATTTTAATATTGGCTTAAACCAGAATACATTTAAATGAAAAAATAATTTAATAAGTAATCTGTTTTACAGAGGATTTTTATTTTAATGAAACAAAATATATGATCATAAAATAAATACTACATACATGCATTGAATGTCATTTAATCTGAAATAAATGAAAAGAACAACATATTTATAGGTATTTGTCATCAAATTAAAAAGACTAAAATAATGAATATTTATAACTGAATATAACTGGTGAATAAATCTATGTCATGTATTTATATTAAATTTAAAAACTTACTTAGGGAAAGGATTTTTTCCATTAACCTGTTCAATAGTTATGACATTTGCTTCTATGGCAGATAAAACAGCATCAGACAGCTAAATAAATTAGAATAGCATATTTAATGAAAATATTCATTCAAGAAAGGTTTCATGAATGAGGAAGGATTGTTCAAAGGGTTTACCTTTTTATTAGTAAAATTCAAACATGGCAAAATATCTTCTTTGTATATAATGTTTAAGAAAGGATGAGTTTTATCTAACTTGGGGTTTTGATGCCATTCCAAAAACTGCTGGTGAAAAACAGGATCCACCTAGATACAAGAAAATGAAAGTAATTTTAACTTTAATGATTCCATCTGCAAGATTATATCATTTGCTCAGCTTTCCACCAATCATCAACAAGAATGTGTCTACTAACAGAATAAAATTTTCAAAAAATACAGAAAAAAAATTACTACTGGGATTTAAAAATTCATCTAATTTTCCAAAATAATTTAACTAATACAAAGGAAATAAAAGCAAAAATTAAAATTATTTTGCTTTACTGTTATCTGGGATTTAAAAATTCATCTAATTTTCCAAAATAATTTAACTAATACAAATGAAATAAAAGCAAAAATTAAAATTATTTTGCTTTACTGTTATAAATTGCTATGCAAAAAGAAAATTTATTTGAACGAATAAAACTTACTTATTTCTCCAAGATTTTTTTAACTGTAAACAGACTTGATAATTTATTAAATTTCATTTTCATGTTACAATTTCAATTTTTGCCGTTATTTTATTATATATATGTATATATAATCAGTTTCATAAGTAATATGAAGAAATTCAATAGTAAATGCTGACATTCAAGGTTTTTTTTTTTTTTTTTTTTTTTTTTTACATTTTTCTTTGCTTCAAATCTATTTGAAGCACATTAATAACAAAAATTACTCCAAGCACAGTTATTATTATAAAATTTATAAGTGTTTGTTGCACATATGAATCTTTTCAAGTCCTATATATTATAGGAATTACGGTTTCCGTTGACTAAAATAATTAGAAAAAGCAAGAATAGCATTTAAAGTATTCACTTAGAAAAAAAGCAGCAACAATAACAACAACAAAAATATCAAACTTATAATCGATTTTTTTTTTCCAAATTTCTTTTTGATACTTTTAAAAATATATAGTTATTTTACAATGAACATCAATTTCATCTTCAGTGTACAATTCTACATATGCAGGATTTGAAAAAAAAAAAAAAATGATAACTACTAAATAATATATTTTCAAACAAAAATTTATTTCAAAATTACATTAAATTTATCACAAAGATAGCCAAACAATTTTAGTAGCCACAAAAAAAGTTAGGCTAGTATAGTTAATTATAAAAAAACAATAAGAATGAAAAACTTTACTTTAAAAACATTCTACTTGTGTATTAATCACAAACCCGAAATTAATCGCCATCCAAAATCGTCAAAAATGTCATGTTTATCACAATCAGCAATTATGCACACACACACAAAATCTTTAAAGACATCATGTTAAACTATTGACCAAGTTCACAAATGCTGTGGTTAAGACTAACATTCATCAATGACATATGGTTAATGCACAAGTAAAAAAATAATAATCTTTAAAATTAGTGGAATGAAAGAAGTTATGTCTGTATTTCTAAAAATTCTTCATAAGTAACTTCAAATCAGGAAGTACTGATGAAGTTATTATTTTAAATCATTGCAAAATAATTTTAAAATCTGAATGGGCTAGATAGCCTCTTTACATAAATCATCGTTTAGTATTTACTAAGCAATCATAGAAATTAAAAACAATTAAATTATTCCTCATATCAGTTAATAGCCAACTCACAGCAACAACAATAAAAAAAAACATTTAAATATTATTATTGGTAAAAAAAATATGACAAAAAAGAATACAGCTGTAAATTGGAAAGATTCCATAATACAAAAATATGAAGCACAGAAATAGGAAGAATAAAAACATTTTTTCCTTAGTATTATTTTTTATCACACAAAAATAAAGCATTTTAAACATTTAACTGTTTCATTTTTTTTCTTACCTAATTATGATACCTTCTGTTTCATTAATCTTTGTTCTTCAGATTCAATTCAGAGTCAACAGTACATTCAAGCAATTAATGGATTTTAGATAATTTTGTATTGAAAAGTACATCTCTGAATCAATCGATTTTAGTTCATAATCACAACTGGCATACAGACAAATCAGTTCGGTGGTTAATTGATTTTCTAATTTTTCTTTAACTGTCATATAGCGTGATGAAATTTAACTTTTATAGAGGTATAAAATAATATTTAAATTAGTTTAAATTATTAATATTAGTAAAAGAAATAATATTTAAATATTACATGTGGAAAAAATGCATACTTCGTAATTATCTGGACTAAAGCTGGTGAAAGCTGCCTCTTTAGTAGGAGATCCAGGTGGAGTTTCTCTAAAGGAGCAGAGCTCATAATTACTAGGAGATCTTTTATGACCCTGTGTAAACAATGACCTAACTCCATTATGACGCTTATCAATCTGTGGGTGCAAATGAGGATTTGGCATACTTGGAGTGGAAGTAATCACTAAAGTTTTCAGAGCTTGTACTTCAGCTTGAAGAACTTCAATCTAGATAATAGAAAATATTAAGCTTTAAATTAATTCTACTTTTTCTTAGGAAATTAAAGTGTCAACATCACATAAAGAGCAATAAAATAAGAAAGAAAAAATTTCTACCATATTAAAGATTTAAAAACTTTCAAAACATGATTTGAAAATTAGATATATGTTAAATGAGCAAGAATTAGTTTTTTATTCCTGATCTTTATATCTTGGCTTTATCAAAGCCTAACATTTTTTATGTGACTTTACTGAATCTTTATCCAATCATGACTAGAAATTAAAATCTTTATCCAACCATGCCTAGAAACTGAAGTGGTGTACCCACTGTGTAGAACACAGACAAAGAAAACACAGGTATACTTTCAGAGTTTGCATATGTTTGAAAAGTCACTTTTCCAGAAAAATAGTTGGGGTTACATAAGTCTAAGCATGTTCAGAAAGCTCAATGTTACATAATTAAAACTACAGAACTGCGAAACAAAGAAAAAGTCAAAAGCCTGCACAATTCAGAAGTTACAGCAAGAGAAGTTTTTAAGTTTGAATATAATGATTAAAAAAATAATTAAATTTCAAAACTACTTATAATTTGAATTTATCATATATAGAAGTAGAAATAAAAATTAATCTGAAGAGTTACATCAGGTTTACAGCTGATTTATTTGGCTTCTTATGCTGACCATAACAACTCCCATTTATAAAGTGTATAAGCAAAATTAGAGCTAGCAACAGTCACAAGGTACATTTATGAGTGATACATTTATGATTTCCATTTATTTGATACATTTATGAGTTCCATAATGCAGATAAGATTAATTACAGTTCTCATTCGGAGAACTGGATGAATTTAACTATGATAAATAATTAAGACATACTGATTTGATATTGGAAGGGGAATAAGAACTGAATTGGGGAAGAAACTGAAGGAAAGGTTCAATATTATGATCAATATTTTTTACTCACATTTCAACTAAAATTAAATTAACCTTGATAATTAATTGAAATAAAATTTAATCCTTTGTATACAGAAAAGTAATTTCAACACCATTATTCACCTAATGCTATGACAAGTTTATTGCTCTGAAAAATAAATATATATAATTATTTTAAGTTAAAGTTCTCCAGAAAATTTATCTAGAGCTTTTTATGATATTGCAGGTCTTTTAACAATCAACATAAAAAAAAACAACATCAAAATAATGCACCCTTTTGAATGGTGCTTGAGAGGAGACATCCAAGTGCAAAGGCTTAATTCTACACATAACATTGGTATTTTTCTCAAAAAAAAAAAAAAAAAAAGACCAGAAAATTGATATAATTTATGTAATGATATATTTATGAGTTCTGGGATGAAAAGATATTGTTTTCAAATTTACAACTTCAATTCAGAGTGTCAGATGAATCTATCTTTTGAAAAACACTTAGACATACAAAATATGAATTAAAAAATAAAGCTCAGCTATTATATTTAACCTAAGTATATTTTATGACATAATTCATTAGTTGAGTAAAGAAAAAAGAAAAGCATTCCCCCCCCCTCAGAATACAGCAATAAAGCAGATACCTCACCTTTAAATTGGATTCTTTTAGTAATTTCTCAGCAAATGCTTGTTTCTCATTTGCATCTCTAACCATATTATTAGCTTCCTGAAAAAAATTTAAAAATATGCCTTCAAAAATAAGCCTATAAAATACAATCAATATTATAAACTAAAATACCATAACATAATTCAAAAAGAAGAAAGTAGATCCCTAATAATCTAAGCTATTGTTTTCAAATTCCAAATATTAACATATTGAGGTAACCACAGATAATGACTTTATCGCATAATTCAGTATTAATGCAAAATAAATGATTTTAAGGTATCAAATATTATAAAGATAATATTCAAATTTAGCTTGCTAAAAAGTTTATATAAAAAGTTTTATAACAGTTGGAAAAGTTTTTAAGTAAATGCCAAAACTTCATAACAGTTGGAAAAGATTAAAAAATCATTTCTACATTTTAAATATATTTATAGAAACTAACAATCAATTGCAATCATTCTTCTTTCAATTTAAAACAGAGAATAATGTTTTATGATAGAAAGTACGAATCTACCATTTGATTTTTCAATTATATTGGAGAGAAAAATCGTCTGCTTTTCTTAATTAATACTGAAATTAAAGTCTTATCTGCTGTGCTTTTAAATATTACAATTTTATTATTCATTGAAATTAAAGAGAATAAATCATTAGTTTCCTTTCTTTCTTTTTTAAAAATATACTTTGGTACTTGTACCGCAAGCCATTAGAAAAATTTAGGCTCAATTGCATGTTATTCGAACATAGTCAACAGACTAACATGGTATATTTGGAGATTAACTGCTGTCATGCAGTAAATACAAGTACCTATACTTGTTTAAAAGCTATAATCTCCATTAATGCAGCTAACACCATATTAACCTCTTTGCAAACAATCTGACAAAGTCCAACTCCTGCATGACATTACTGAATTTTTAGTTTTTAATCTGCAATTAATTGAAAGTATTATGCAATTTAATATGCAAAAATCACTTTAAAATACTTCAATATCTCAAGTCTCTTATATCATGATAGAAATTAAAATAATAAATGTCCCAAATAGGATGTATCAACTAAGCAGAAAATTAATTAAATTCGTAGATTACAAAAAAATTATAATAACTAAGCATATTTAAAAAAAAAAAAAAATGTATTTAAATAACAAAATTTACGTTCATTGCACAGAATATATAGAATTATTAGAAAATTATTCTTCATATAATGAATATTGCAGAATATAATTAAAAATTCAAGCAGCAATCTATTTTATACTTTGGCAAGATAACTGATAGTAAATTGGTTGATTACTATAACAGTCATCTTCATGTTGACTTCATCACAACTTCAACACTTCTCCATTACAATTGTGATAGTGATTTCATACAGCACCAAGTTGTATCTTTTTTTAGGATGACAAATAGCCAAATGTGTTAATCTTTTTACTAATTTATTATTTTTTAATTTTTAATTTTATTATATTAATTAATTTGGCAAGTTTTGATAGATTTTTTTTTTTTAACCTTAGCAATAAAGCTGGTACACAATTTTATTGTTATACCAAAGAAATAAAACACATTCACACTCTCATTTTCAAGATAAAGATTAAAATAAAATACATTAAAAAAAACTAAATAATGCTGAGTTTCTGAAAATTTTTGCATTATGTTGCAATTTCTCCCCCTTTATTTTTTAAAATTAATTTCAAAGTACGGAACTGAAATAAAATTGTAAGGTTTATTATTATTATTTTCAAAACTGGCGATAGAAGTTGTTGATTTTAAAAACAGTCAAATTTAGGGGTTGAAAATAATTTTTTAGCAGGAGGTTTTGTCATGGTTTTATTTTATGATATCCCTTGAATATGTATATATTGAGAGAGAAGGATTAATACTAACATATATAGGGCTAATGAAATTTTCAAATAAAGAAAAAAAAATGAAGAATTAGAAGAGTGGTTTGAGATAGGGTAGGTTCTTTAATTTTTACAATTATTTTAAATATAGATAAATACCTCAAATAAACTAGCTGTTAATTCTTCCAATTCAGCACCAACTTCATCTCTGATTTGACTCAACCGCAACACCTCTTCATCCTTCAATTTCAGTTCCTAAAAAATAAAAGCCATGTAAATTTCATCTTTAAGGATAGTTTTGATACGGCATTAACAATCCATACAATAATATTGTTATCAGGTAAAATCAATCAGATTAATAAAAGCATAAAACTCATTATATTTTGAATTAAGATAAATACCTTAACAAAAACAAATTTCATATAAATGAATAAAACATATCACTCTAATGACTCATTTACTAAGAAGTTCATTATCACAAAATGATTTATTGTTCTTAAAAAAATAGATTTTTCAAAAAACAAAAAAATGTAATGCATTAATTATAAGCATAATAGAAATTCCATATATCTTAGAAATAGCATATATGTAAAATGTAATTTTTATTTTTGAACTTCTTTAAATTTTAAAAATAAAAGTAATATTTAATTTGAATCTTAATTTTCACTATCGAAGCATATCAATGATTTCAATTACTGATAATTTAAACCAAAAATTGCCAACGAATTAGCAATATTAAAACAAATCAATTTATATATCTATTAAGTAACTTAATAATTTTTAAAAATGCATATTATTCTGAAGTTTTAAAAGTACAAAGCAAAAATTTGATTTTAAAATCTTACCAGCTGAGCTTTTCGGAGTTCTTGCTGCAAGCGAGAATAGGCAACTTCTTTCACTTCAGCCATTAAAGAATTTCTTCCTGGAAGAGAATCATCTGCAGTTTTTAATTCCCACAAAATACCAGGTGGACCTCCACTTGTGAAAACACATGTATCTTCAGGTGGTATCGTTCTAAGAAAAAAAATATAAATAAAAACTGCATGAAAATCTAAATGTAAAAAAGTTTGACACATTCAACATTCATATTTTACTAACAAAACTCTCACATTTTTCTGAAAGTAAAATAATTCCAGCAAATACATGAAAAAAAATTATATTTAATAAATATCGTATTTTAATGGAATATATGTTTACAAGTCTGCATAAAAATTACCTTATTTGTAACAAATAGCAGACCAAGATTGCAGGGCGTTTTAAAAATGCAATATTATAAAAATTATTTAAAAAAAAATTAAGAAACCAAAAGGTTCCATATTTAAATAAGATTTAAATTCAGAAATTCTCTGGCACTTTCATTAACAATAAAACAATATAAGGTCCCAGTATTTTAGATATTTTATAAGACAATATTTATTACTGATCAGAATTTAAAAAAACCTTGTTCCTTTATGATAACTAGAAATGCATTGCTAATAAATAAAATCTAAAATGTTTTAAAATATCTTCTCTTCTTTTATCTCAATAGTATAAACAAATTATTTTATTCCAGAAATATTAACTAGCACTTTATATAGGGAATGGCATTTCATACAAATAAGTGAATATTCATGTAGATGAGTTAGCAAACATTTTTTTTATGTTACCTTAGAGAAATATGTCCAATAATTATTTATTTATGGAACTTAAAAATTCAAAAATTTTTAGTTGATAAAATATTGGTTGGAATATTTTAAAAATAAAATGAAATCCGATTTGTATGGTATTATTTTTGAAAACTGGTAAACTTTCAGCATATAAAATCTGAGCAAAAATTTTGAATTTATTTTTTGTTAAAACCTTAACAAAGAATTTATAATAATTTTACAAAATATTTTTGCTTTTTTTAATGATGGAATCATTATACTTTTCTTTATTTAGAAAATAGAGAATATTTATAAAATCAGAGTGAGTGTTTCCCTTATTAATTCACTTGTATACCATGCATTATGCTTTATAATACAGTGAAAAAAAAATATGTATCTGTTTTTTGATTGATAGCATTTAAAATTTGATACAAATCTAGAGTTTTGGTGATAAGCCAATCTAGAATACTGTACATGTTACATTTCATTATTTTTTCTCCAAGTTGCGGTACTTTTGAATTATTATGTTCATATATACATGAACAAATAAGCTGATGGACAATAACCTTAGTGATACATCTGGCCCTAAAATTTTATACATTTCTACAATTACGATAATAAAACAGTAAGAAAAACTTTATTCATATAACTTGTTGTTTTTCTAAATATCATATTCACATGAAAAACCAAATTTTATTTATATTTGATTTTTTTTAAATCTATAAATTTGGAGAAAAGTATACTTCATAATATATTTGATCCATCCATTATATTCTATTTTTTGAGTTAAAATTCACAAAATATACAGAAAATAAGAAAATAGACTTTTATAAATTAATAAATTCCAAATTTATGATGAATAATGAAAAAGATAAAGATTTTCAAGTGCCACTCACCCTCCCCTTAAATTCTTCTATATTTGTATGCTTAAGATATTCAAATTATCGATTTGGCCTGAAACATTCTTATAAAATATGTAAAAAAATTAATTGGCATAGTTATTTTGTAATATTCTGCAATACTAATTAATCCACCACATTTTAATTTATTTTCTTAGCTTGGGACCATTATAAAATTCTTGTCATGAAAAGGTTATCACAAAAATTTTCTACTCCAAATAGAATTATGAGTGCATAAATTAAAAGATACATATTACAAATAAAAAATACATTTCCAGTACTTGTATATAAACTGCATACCATTGACGAAATTCTGACCTTGGGATGTGATACTGGTAAACTTTAGGATTAATTGTATTGATGAACATAATTAACAGATTAACATGACATTTTTAGCAATTAATCACTAGAATGCAGGTAATACACTAGAACCAAATTTTCTGTTAATTCAATACATACATGCCAACATAATCAAAAACACACCAATTAATTAATTATTTTTACCTAGGGTCAGGTGACAAAAGTGCTGCAGTTTGTCCTCCAAGATCAAGCACAGCTTTCGCAGGAGGAGAATTACCATTTAATAGTAACCCATTGGCATTAGCTTTAGCAGCCATTTCTTTCATGTCTTTATCAAACTGATCGTATTTTTCATGAATTTTTGCTTTGAGAGCAGCTGTTTTCTCATCAGAATCAGAAAAACTGTTACCCCTCTCAGGTCTTTGACTAACACCCTGCATTGCCTTCAAAGCACCATCACTGGAGCACCTCCTAGAAGAAGACTTCCACAGTGATGTAGAATCTTCATATGTCGAAGTTACTTTTTCTGCTGGTTCTGGTACCTCCATGTTATCAACATCCTTAGGATTTTTATTTGTCTGTAAATTTTCTACATTTTTTGCATTTTCAGAATTGCAAGAAGGCAAGTCCTGTCCGTTCTGCTCGGATACTTTTGAGCTACTTTTAGTAGGAGATCCATTTGGTAGTTGCTCTTGTTGATAGCTGTTTGATGTCTCATGGTGCATGGTTATGTGACTAAGATCGAGAAGCTTGCTATGAATTGAGTTTATTTGCATCCAAAAACCACAGAGCACTTCCTCATTTCCTAAAAAACAAATTATAAATGATACAAAAATATAAATACAATTTAATAACAAATTTTTTTTTAAGAATTTATTTAAAAGTATAATGTCTTTAAATAACAAATTATGATCAATGATTTTCTTCTATATCTATACTATCAATGATTTTCTTTATTGATAGTATAATATTTTTCTAATTAATGTTATGCATAAATATGGTATTGGCTTATATAATTTTGGTTTATTGGCTTTTATAATAATTATCTTAAATTAATAAAGTTAATTTAAGATAACTTAAATTAAATTAATAATTATATTAAATTAATAATTTCTAAAACTTTTATTTTTTTTAAATATTATATAGGGAATTCAATATTTCATACAGATATATGAAATTGGGATTTTTTATTTATTGCTTTATGCTTAATCATCTTATTCCATTTTTTAAAAATATTATACAGGAATTCAATATTTCATACAGATATATGAAATTGGGATTTTTTATTTATTTATTGCTTTATGCAGATTACTATCGATTGAAAGTGAATAAAGAAGTACTGATAAGTTAAATTATAAACTTAGCAAATTTTTAAATTATACGAAGATAAAATTACAACATTAAATAATGAAAATATAATTAGTTAGATATTCTTATGTTTATAATGAGGGGGGGGGAATCTGACTAATCATAAAAGCAAATCGATATTTAATAAAGCTAAGTAAAAACCATAAATTTAAAATTCTTAAAAGTTTGAAAGTATTTTGCTGAGCTTTGATGAAATAATGCTAATTTTTAAAAATATTAACAAGCACCAAGGGGAGCTCTTTGTTTAAGAATAATGCACTTAATATATATGTATCAGATCCATTAAACTTTATTACAGAATTACCAATTTTAACACATTTGGTCAAATAAGCCTGTGACTAAGTTTGCCTTAAACAAATGATATATATGCAACAATAATTTTTTTCATCATTTCACAATATTCAAATATTACTTAATATATATATAATTATTCGTATTAACTAGAATGCACTCCTTTATTTTATCAAATTTTTTCATAATTAATGTTTATTTACCCAATCAAAATATGAATCAATGAAATTTTGCAATCATAGATAATTACAAATTACTAGTAAAAGCAACAAGAATTTATAAAATATAAATAATCATAGAGATGGGTAATATACATTTAAAATTTCATCTTAAAACCTAAATACAAGCTTTAATAAAAAAAATTTATAAAAGTAATTGCAAATCATTTTGTCACAGTAATAACATTATTACTTTAACTTATTGAGCACAGATAGAAAAATAAGGTTTTAATTTCAATATAACATCTTAATATGTGCTTTTCAAAGCACACATGATTATTTAGAAAAATACAGAAGAAAAACAAATCTTTACAAATGGAAAGTTAAGTAATTAATAAGTATCCAATTAATTGGGTATTCAGTCTTCCAATAATTCGCATTAATAATTTTTTCAAAATTTAAATGATAAATCAACTAATATTTTTAAGTGGAAAGTCTAGAAGCAATTGCTCAGCACTGCTGTTTTTATACTCAACCTCAATTTGAAGATAATTCTAGAGATAAATTATTAAAAATACAAATGATGATCAATGCGGTAGGAAAACGGGAAGAATAAAAGCTTTAAAAATGAAATATTTTAACAAATTAATTATAATGTAGCCTTAGATTCTTAATTATTTACTTCCTTTAAAGCTCTACAGACAGTCTTTTAAATATTAACGTAGAAAAGTATAAACATACCATTATTTACAATGAAATTCTTAATCCTTTGTACGGCGAATTTTGGATGTTTACGATGAACAGGAAACGCCTCCCAAATAAATACGAAATCGAGTTTTGTTATTGGAAAGCAAATTTCATTCATAAATGGCCATCATATTTCAGATTTTGAATAGGAAACTGTAGCCTTAATATTAACTTTAGGAATTCAGAAACAAAATGTAATTATAAATCAGATTTTAAATTGTAAAAATATTAAAATATTATTTCAAAAATTTCAGATCATTAATATGTTTACATTGTTACACATGTTAAAATTGTTCAATATGCGCCATCTTGTGACAGTAATGCGAAATAATATTTGACAAGATCGAAAAGATGAACAAAAAAAAATCATCAACTGGAACATTTGTAAGAAATTTAAATCATCTTCGATTAAATATTTTTTTCACATTTTATTTCTTAAGGAATATTATATCATATAATTTTAATAATAAAGAAATAAAAATATAGAAAAAGTCACAAAAATTTAGTTTCGGTTTTCATTTAGAATATCTATGAACAACTCAACTTATCTTATCTTTATACTGAATCAGTTCAGATCTGTCTGCATCAAGTGATTGAATTGATGCTTTCTAGTCATTAATATTACACTATAAAGATTTTGAAATAAGATTTTACTGACATTTTATTGTGAGAATTAACTGTCTCGGATATTTATAAAATGTTTTGTTTGTCTTAATATGAACTCTGCAATCAATTTACGCAATTTCAAAAACTGAAATTTTGAGTCGATTCATTAAATTTATTGTTTCAAGTCTCATTAATCCTATCGATTCTTAATGAATCACTGAAACGAAGCGCTTCACACCAATCCGAGGAGAAGAGTGTTGTCTAATCAAAAAATAAAAGCGCTAAAGTAACTCGAAGAGAAGGAAAGGTCAGAGGTGGTATGAGAAATGGAACGGGAAAGGGATATTAACGAAGTTTTTGATGAAATTGCTTTGGCAGAAAATAGGTAAATGTTTTATCAGATAAAATCCATTGTTCAGAAACCTATTTATAGCTTTTCTTATTTATATTAGCGTAAATAATTCCTCTTGTAGCACCTATAGATTTATCAGTTTTATATTCGTGCTTTTTTATCTTAAATTAATTTCATTGATCAAATTTATATTCATTTGATTTAAAACTATTAAAAATCTTGAGCTGGCTATTTTCATTTTGTTAGGAACAATTGTAGGAACCAATATGTGGAGTAATCTGTTACATTTTTTTTTTTCTTTTTTTTTACCTCTCTGATTTAATTTCTCTCTGAAAAAAATTTGCTGATTTTAAAATACAGAAAATGTCTTGATATAAACAGCATTATATTATAAAATCTTTAAAATCTAAACGTAATGTACGAAGATATATACACACACCAAGCAAGATGCTATCTGTTCTGATTTTTAAAGTTTATTTTCTTTTCCTTTAAAATTTTTTAATAATTGAAATTATTTTCTTTTAAAACTAAGGCTTATATTTTAAAATTTTGTTAAAATTTCTTTTTTGTAGTAAGAATTGGTAGAATCTTACTCTTCTGGCTTAATATGCATATAAATATGGACACAGAATTGATATTTGTATGATTAAACTGATATTTTAATACATTTTCATCCACTTAATTAATGAAATTTATTTGAAAAAAACTAGTAAAATGTAGAAAATATTTAAATTTATAGTAGTTTACTTTTATTAAATTATAAAATATTAAACTAATGTTTTAACTTTGACCTCTTCTACTGATTTCTTTATATACTCAATGTTAATCTGAAAATCTCATAAATTAAGAGTAATTCAATGTTTTTATATTTTGTGAGATATATTAAGTTTTTTTGTATTAATTAATGAATACAGTTGTTTTTAATTTTTAAATAAGGACATTTAAATTATTTTCTGATAGTTTATACAGTATAAATAGTTATAACTGTTTTTTTTTTTTTTCCCCTTACTCTTGGGTGTTGAAATTCCTTAATTGTTTTTCAAATCTTATTTTTTCATTTTAAAAAATTTTAGTGTTTTAAAGGAACTATTAAATTAAAACTAATATTTTTGTCATGATGCTGTCAGTCATGATTACAAAACTGAAGCAATGTGACTTTATTCAGTTCTTCTATTTCCATAATGAATATTATTTTATATTCTCTTTCTCATTTTATTTGTACTATTGAAGAATGGTACAGGAACTAATTTAATCATTATTATTACTAAATTAATTTACTTTTCTAATTACAAAACTAATTTACTCATCATTTTTAATGAAAGATATATAGTATTTTGTTTGAAATTATATAATCTATATGTGTGTGGAAATGAAGAATGTTTTAATATTATTTGAAAGAAAAAATAGATGTTGAATTTATCTCCTTGTAATGAAATCTTCAAGTTATTCATTTTTTATCAATTCAAGTGACTTGCTGAGGCTCATGTTTTGAAATTAATATTTTACAAAAAAAAACAACAAATAAGTATTGAATTATTTTTTTTCATTAATTTTGTTCTTTTGTAAACTGTAAATCATTTTTTACATATTTTTTACATAATCATTTTTTACATCATTTAAAACATAAATTGCAATTGTATTGTAAAACATAAATCATCATTTGAAATTTAACTTATTAAAACTTTTTTTAATTGAAAAATATTATGAGAATTTAAAAATGTATAAGAAATTTGCTTCATGATAAAATTTTCCTCTAAGCTCTTCTCTTCACCTATTCTAACTTTCCTACATCATCCCTAATTCAAAGAATTCTAATATTATCCTTTTTATTCTAGCTCTATATCATATTTTTTATTTGCTCTTTGATTGAAATTTAGTTATTGGTTTAGTTTAGTTTGCTTGAAGATTAGTTATGGTTGATTTGTGATTTCCATAAATGTTCTTAATTATTTTAGTACTGCTTGAAAATATTTAAAACCTTTATTCTGTCATAATTTTATTATCACATCTTTGTTTTTAGGTACCAAAAGATTGGCTTCACTCGAGGTTTCAGCTTAGGTGAAGAAACTGGATATAAAGAAGGCTATGCTTTAGGTCTTCAAAGAGGGGCACAGATAGCATCTGAAGTAATATTTGCTAATTTAATAGATTAATTTAAGTTATATGATGTTCTTTTTTTTATTGAAACTAATAGGAATTAAAATATCTTCAAGTGAAATAATACAAACAAGTCTACAAAATGAAAGACTAATGTAATTTTAGATCTTAAAAGAATGCTCTATGAGTCTTTTTTCCATATTATATAACTTTTTTTCCTTCATATGTTCTTTCATTAGGAAATTTTCTTCATAAAATTTGAGAACAAGAAATATATATTTCTGCTAAGCACATTTTATCACATTTTCTTGAAAATTTGTAAACATTTGTAATTTTGTATACTATAATAAAGCTCATTTTAAATAAATCAATATTTATGTTAAACCTTTTAAAGATTTTTTATTTACTTTAAGCAAAATCTAAGATTCCTTTTTAAGACAGTGATTTCTTTTCAAAGATTAAAATAATTTTTTGTCATTGGCTGATAAGATATGTTGTTTCTTTAGACCACTTGTTAGTTAAATAAGCTTTAATTAATAATTAACTTGTTGTTTCATACATTATAATAAAATTACACAAGAGTGTAATCTATATACAAGTTAATTAGATGTTTAAGAGATTAATATCACAGAGAAAATGAAATCAATATTACTAACTGCTACATCTATATTGGTTGTAAAGAAGCAATAAATATTTGAAGGATGAGAAAGAATTAATATGTCTGTTTTCCCTCCTTTCATTTCAGTTAATTTTTTTATTTCTTTTGTAGATAAGCAAAACACAATGACTTTTACATTTCAGTTTTGTTTTGGATTACATAATCTTTGCATTTGTTTCTATTAGATACACATGTGCATTAATCCTAAAGGATTTTTTTGTTGTTGAATTAATATCACTTAAAAGTTAATAGAATTCTTTTATATATTTTAGATTGGCTTTTATAAGGGTTTTGCAATAGCCTGGATGATTGTTTTAGAAGGTGAAGAAACTGCCAAACAAAGGTATTGACATTCATTTTGAAACTGTTTATGTTCCTATGCAACTATAGTTATGGTCACAAAATCACATATCAAATTTCATATATGGAGCTTTTTGTATTTTTGAGTTATTGCATTTACATATAAAAGTACAAAATGACAAAAAACCATTTCCTTGAGAGATTTTATTCTAAATGTGATAGGCATGCATCTACAATTTTGATGTTCAATCTGTGTACCTAATTCTGTCCATCTAACTCTCAGCATTTTGTAATTATCGTGTTACATTCAAACTGCCAGATAGACGAGACTTCCTCTGGATAGATTTCATTCAAAAAAAATTTTTTGTTAATCACCAAATTTGATGTATACACCATATACCAAATTTCACAAGTCTAGCTTAAAATATTTTTGAATTATATTTGTCATAGGCTGGCAGACCTAATACCAAAAATGTGTTTTTCGAATTTAGGAGGTCTAATACATTGAGATTCATCAAAATCTCAAGTTCGAATTTTTTGGTGATTACAATTCTTTCTCTATATTTTGTTTATGAGAAAGTAAAACTGCTTATTCTTATTTACACATTAAAAAAAAACTTTAAAATATTTTTTAAATATTAAACATGAATACATATTATTATTTATTCTAAGTTTATATGATAATTTAAACATATCTGAAAATAATACAAAATGATAATTTAAAAAAAAAATATGAAATATCATTATGCATTTTTTTTTATTTATTATTTTTTTTTACTATTAATTGACCAAAAAAAAACTATTTTATTCCTTAGAGGGAGGAATAAATTTTTGAAATATTAGTAAAATTTTAGAATTTTATATTTTGATGATATTTAATTTTTAAAAGCTATATTGATGTTTTGACATTATTTATATATTGTGAAGATTTTAATCTCCACTTTAGAAACTTAGTTTAAATTTCATGTGTTTCAAACAAAACAAAAAAAGTGTATTTTTATCAGGTTTTAGTATTTTAATATATAGTTCTAGCATCAAACAAAATCTTTCTTTTCTACAATAAATCTTAAATTTACAAAAAATATCTCTTGCAATTCTGTTTTTTTAAAATGTGGTACCAAATTTTTTTTAAAGTATCATATTTAAAGCTAGAATAAATCTTTTAATTAATAAATTTTCAGTTTTTTAAAACATAGTTAATTGATTGTTAGAAATTTTTATGGACTCTGAATATTATCACTTATTTATAGTTTTTATATGAAGATAAATAGGCATTTGTAGCAAATTAGTGTCTATAAAGTAGTTCATGCTATCACTTTTTGTTGAAAAAGGAATGCTTACAATTTATTTCTATATATAATGTTTCTTTTTTAATTTATTTGAACATTCTGAATTTTTTGTTTGTATTGTTTGATTATAAATATCAAGATTTTTGTTATTCCTTGTTTTAGTATTCTTTGTGTGTATGGTCTGTGCATTATAAAAATCTGTGTTCTCTTATTTATTTATCTTTATAAATTTATTATAACAAAATATTGATTTCCATTGAATATGTTTAATCTCTTTCTTTTAAGAAAAATTAATGCCCTCAAATCTTTGCAAGAAATGACTGAAAGCTTTCCTCATACAAATATTCAAGATGATGATTCAAGAGATAAGCTTTTGAAAATACGAGCTAAGTTTAAACAGGTAAAAACTGTTTTTCTATCTTCTGATTGACTATGTTTCGTGTATTTACTTCCCTCTTATTTACACTTTTAATTTCTTATTTATAAATTAGTGATTATAGCCTTTTCTTCATACATAGTAAATAGATTTTAGGTTTACGTTATGGTAAAAAAAAAAATGTTTGGAATGTTACACAGTCTTATTTAAATGTTGTTAAGAATGATATCATATTAAGAAATATTTCAACATCACTAGGTTAGGTCATAATTAAATAAAATTCTAAATCAAACATATTTTTAGAGGCTTAGAGCAGTTGAATGATGACAATTTGAATGATATTGTTTACTGTTTATAAAGAAATTTGGATATTCATTATTAGTTTTTCTGTTATTTAATATATTTAATGTTCAATAACTTTAAACTTTATATCTGTGTTCAAAATATATAGTTCTATCTGTAAATTCATTGTTTCACTATCCTCTAATTTATTTATAATACTTTTTTTTTCTGAACATTTTTAAATTAATGTTTTATTTATATTTTTGAAGTTTAGTTAGTAGATGGTTTGGCATGTTACATGATTATAAAATTATTTAATGGTATCGTTCTTTTGCTATTGATTCAGCTTTTTAAGATCACATCATTTGGCTACATTTTATAAGGCACAAAATAATTTTTTTTTTTTTTTTTTTTTTTTTTTTTTTACAAAATGAATTGTAAGGAGATATTGCAGGCATCTAAATTTCTCTGATTGAGACATTTTTTGTCTTATTCCCTTGATATGTCTGATTCCCTTATTCCCTAAAATAAATCTTTTATCTTTAAAAGTTATTTAAAAAATTGTTAAATAATATTGAATATTCTGTATTAAAACTTTACAGAATGTGAATAAATTTAAAAAAATATCTTTAAAAGTTTGCTCATTTTTTTTTTCAAAAGCATAATTTCTCATTTTTAAATACATATAAATTTATGTACTTTATTATTTTACTAGAATATTTATTGTGGACCATAACATAATTTATTTTTTTAAATTACAGTTACACAATTAACTCCATATATGTACAATTATGTTTTTTCTGTAGCATGTAGATATTTCTTAAACTATGCAAGTTCCATGTATTATATTATTTTTATAACACTCTTGTATATGTACATTTTGATGACCAAATATGCTTTTTAATTGTTATATATTAATTATATCAATGAAAAAACTATGAAATTGACTAGGAAATAATTCTTGGAAGTAACTAGGAAATAATTCTTTGGAAGAGCATAATATTTCATAGCAAAAATATAAATCCCTTATATGCATTCATCTGAGTAATAAATATTTTGATATTCATTTAAACATCCTTTAATTTTTTAGCTTAAAAAATATATTGCAATTCTTGTTTTGTTTAAGTAGTAATATCAGATTTTGAATGTTCTTTTTTCTTCTTAATTTATGAAGCTTAAAAATATGTTATATGGAAAATTATAAAATTGGGTTAATATGTATTGAAAGTTAAAACTGGATAGTTTTCATTTTCTTTATTCATTTGGATGTGGCATAACACTATAATTCTCACTGTAAAAAAATTCTGTGATTGTAATGAACTTCATTTTTCACATTTTGAATCTGTCACTAAAGTGCAGTTCCATCATTCGTATAGTAATTTTAAATTTTAGAGCTGCATCATAAGTTGCAGTTAATAATAATAATAATAATAAAAAAAAAACTCTCTCTATTGCCACAAAATTCTCAACTATAAATTCTTAACACATTTAAATACACCAATATTTAATCAGAGTATTGATATACTTAATAATACTCTTTCTGACTTATTTATGTAATTATACTAATTCCCAAATCATAAAAGTACCAAAGTGTTGAAAATTTTTCTTTAATCATTGAAGTCAGCTTTTCACTAACTTATCTTTATTAATAATAAATGTGAATATATTGGTACTCTAGTTTGACAATTTGACTTAAAGCTACCAAGTGTGGCATAGATTTAGTTTTAAGAGTATAAGTATGCATCTCTGTGCAATTTTTTGAAATTTAAATAAATTAAAAATTGATATTTAGATATTTTCTTATGCCTGTTCCCAAAAATATTCATGAAAAAAAATTGTTTTTACAACATATTAATAGGATTTTTTTCTATCATATTATAATTTAGTTACTATACAATTTTGCTTTTTTTAAATTATGGAATTCATGTTTTCCTTTCTTTTTTCTTTTTCTTTATCTTTAACAATAGATTTTATATTACAAAGAAATTTAAACTGTTTTCACTGCTTCTTTAAATATTTAATTGTAGGATTTCCTTTTGTTATTAAAAGAACGAAAGATAGGTTCTTATTATTCGCCCAGTTTACATGAAAAAGGAAAATGTCAAATTAGATTCTACTTAGATAAATATGCAACTTGAAATATATACCTAGGCACTTCAATTTTTAATGACATTATGATATCATGGGGCTCGATTTTATTCAAACATTCATGTACTTAATAGACAATACAGGTGTAAATCTATTAAAATAAGACAATTTTTATTCTGGAAAATACTTTGTAGTAAGAAACATAAGCAACAAGATATGCATAAGAGAAAGAATTAAACCTAAATATTACAAATATTCTCTACAAATCAGCCGGTTGCTAAAAATGGCTTGTTTTCTATAAATTCTATAAATTATTTTCTATTGAAAGAAAATCTTTAGAGGATAACTTATTTGAGAATGTCAGTAACTATGGTTCATTTAAAAACTTTACAGCATATCCATGCACAATAATTATCATGTCCAGTTATGTTTGTACAATATGCATATTTTTCATATTTTATATTCAAGGCTGGCACAAGCCTTGTGGCAGTTATGCATTCCTGAATCAAACTTCAAAATTATCCTCTTTTTCTGTTTATGAACTGCCTAATTTAATTTTATAATGAGATAAATATAAAAAGAAATGCAAGAGGTGCAACTTCAGCTACTACATTATATATATATTATTGACAAGAATCAAAACTTAGATTACAAGTTTTGGAAATGGTGAAAAATTACAGTTTTCTATTATATCACTTACTCTGTTTTGGATTATAATGAAGCAAATTACAAAATTAGATTTAATAGAAAGAGTTTAGCTGTACTAAAATATTTTAAACTTATAAGAACTTTTCCACATTGCAATAATATTGATGGATTAATTATATCATTTTTGGTATTAATTGGCATTGCATTTATTGTCTTGACTTTATACATATTTTTTTTTTATTTTATTTTGAAATTACACAGCATAACTTTATTCTATTGCTTCTTTTTGTGTTTACTTGAAAAGTTTCGAATAAGCAACTTCCTTTTTAAGTTGAACCTGGAATCATTTTTCTAAAATTTCTTGAATCTGTGACTTAAAATTTTATTTTATCTACAAATAAAGTGCACATACTTATTGCATAAATAATGTAACAGTCTTAACAAGATGAAATATTTATTAAAATAAATTTTTCCATCATTAGACAATTTTATTTTTAGCTCATAAAAATCACTCATAAAGATAAAAAAAAATCACTCATAAAAATCAAATTTTGCTATCAATTTTTATCTTGATTCCTTTGTGTTGAAAGTTTTAAAAAAATTTCAGTTACATGTTTTCTATGACATTGTACTTGTTAATTATTTTGGAACCTAATTATCATTTAATCATCAAATAATTTTGAAATACAATTGGGTGTCAACCGTTAAAAATAATTCCAATTAAAAAAAAAAATTTGCTGCATAGTTACATTATAAAAAGTGAGTTTTAAATAAAATGTATTGGTTTTTACTATGTTTATTTTCTTGTGATTATAATTATTGGCCACTTATTTATGGAAAGCATCCAGTGAAATGAATATGATCTTCCATATTTAAAAGTTATCAATATTTTTGCAAGGAATTTTGTTTTAATTGATGTTTTATTTAATAATGAAAGTCCATAATAAAAGGCGAATACTGTTTTATATTATTGAGTGCTTTCTTTAGACTAGTGAGGAGCAAATTATAGTCAAAATACAACTTTCTTAAAGGTCCTATCCAATCTACCATTGAATTAAAAATAACAGAGTAATTGATATACCACTGTTTGAATTATATTATAAGGAACATTCATAATTACAGTGACATTTTCATGCATTGCACTAATATTAAAGACATTTTAAAATATTTCTTGAGTCTTTATATGATTAATTTATATGAAACTTGACCCCCCCCCCCCCCCTTTTTTTTTCTCTCTAAAATAAGTTTACTTATCTCTGATATAACTCACTGGCATTCAAAAATGCATTTTAGGTCATTTAAGAGCAATATAGCCATTTGTCAGCCTTTCCCTATTATTCAGCTTGAATTATAATTGTCATTTCTGATTTATCTTGATATAAATAATTTTAAACATTTATTATGAAATCATTATATTTTGCAGAATTTAATATTAATTAGTTTCTTTCAGGTCATATCATTATTAAATGTGGAAACAGAATATGTTACTGAATTAAGGCCGTCTAATGCCCAAGCTCAGCCTCGGCCTGATGAACTTTCATTTTAATTGATCAAAGTGACTACATTTGTAGATTTCATTTGTGACACACATTTCATTATTAAAGAACCATTCCTTTCGAATCATATAGGTTATTTTTGGATGCTATTCGCATAAAACTGTATGAAGTAACTTTTGTTATTCATAGGTTTCTATTTACAAAGATTGTTATAAATGTATTTCGAAATAAAAATGTGCTCAAGTGCTTGTTCTTGTTTAAGACAGCACAGAAGAAGGTCTAATTCATTGCTCCAAGGTGATCTCTAGTGCTTAATGAAGTGATATTAAAATAATTTAAATGCCAGGAATGATTACTCTAAATACTGGATGTCTAGTATAATTGTTTGGATTTCAGTTACTCATAAAAAAAGTGGCAGTGAGATAATGATATGCACATATAATGCAAAATTTTATCGAAAATGCAATTGTTTTAGAGATATATTTTTATGAAAAATATGTTTTGAATATGTATATGAGGGAGCTTTACTTGATTAATCAATCATGTAAATGCATTTACAAAAGATTTTTCTTAATATTTTTTACACCTTTATAAAATACCTTTCAATTTTTCTTTCTGTTATAATTTTTTCGAATTTATAATTCTATTATCATTTATCAGGAATGAGAGAAATATTAGAATGAGGTATCGAAATGACTAAAAGTTGTCTTCTATATTTGATTTTTTGAAAATATTTAAGTAAAATATCTTAATGAAATTTGATTCTGAATTATATTTTTTTATCATATATAAATATTGAATTTATTTTATGAAACATTGGAATGCAAACAAATTTGAGACATCCTACATTTTATTAGTAATATGTTTGATTTCATATTTTAAGTTATATATAACATTTGATCTCTTCATTTTCTTAGTTTTAAAAGTAACGAATCTTCGAATATACAGATAATGTCATTTCATCTTTAATTAATTTATTTTTTGCATATTTTGTAGCATCTGAAATGTATATAGTGTAAACGAAATATTGGTGTTAATATTTCTTTATGTTTTGTGAACTTGTGATTAAAAGGCTTATTTTATTCTATTGTTTAAATAAATCTTTAAAAAATAAGTTTATTTAGAAATAAAATCAAATTTGATATATTTGTCAGTTTTGTGCTTAGCAAATCAGTTATATATATCGTAATTATTTTGTTATAAAATAAAATGAGTATTAAATTTGGATTTTTTAATTTTTTTTTTATGCCTTTAGTGTTTCTTTGCTTATTGTTGATAAAAACATTGACTTTTCCGCTGTTGAATTCATCACATTACATTTATATGCCATTTACAAAATTCTGTTGTTAGCTATTATTAATATGAAATAATGCTTATTTTCAGCTGTTATGAATATTAAATAATGCTTATGAGGAGGGATAATGTGAAAGCATAATCTGTTTTCATTAAAAAAATTATTTATGATTTTATAATAAATCTAAAGCCTTAATTTTATATTTTTATAGGGAAACTCTGATAATGGTGTCTTATTCTATTTAATTAACTTTCTTTATTGTCCTGTTATGTGATAACTGATTACAGTTAATGTTTCTTTCATTAAAATTATATGCAATATGGATACATTTATCAATGTATATATGGAAAAGCTGCCTCTGATTATTGGAACATTTACATTATTATTTAATAATTTTTTTTTTTCATTTATGAAAAAATCGTATTTTGGCTTTGTTTGCTTTTAATATCTTAAAAATACAAAAGAATTAGAACATTTGTGGAAGTACCCCTAAGTCTAACTGTATTTTGTTATTGGAAACTTTTGTGTATAGGATGCACTGTAATGGAGTTCTGTACTTTGCTGTTCAAATTGACTTGTTAGGTCAAAGAATAGATTAAAATCATATAGGTAAATATTATACAATGCATTTGTGAGATTTGCAAATTTATTGCAATTCTATAACTATTTTGAAGAGATCAAAATTTTCATGTTGAATGGAGTTTAGTCAAATAAGATTTTTTGAATGAAAAAAGTGGCTAATGTTGATTCCTAATATACTGAAAGATTGAAATATTCTCAATTTAGATAAAATTAAAATGTTTTATTCATTATTTAATAAACTAAAAAGTTCAAATACTGATAAGTCATTAAATTTCTAAAGAGAATATTTAAAATGTAGTTTAGATATATTTAATGGTTTCAGCCCATAATTTCATAATAGTATTAAATTCCACTATTTTAAATTGTTTTGAGTTTATTTTAAAAAGTTGTCAGTTTTGGTTACTATAAGCTCTAGTAATTAAAAAATTAAGATCTGTGAATATGGATAAAATTTGTTCTTATTTTTTATATATGGTACATTCTTTCAAGAGTTTTACTGTTAATTTTTTTCTGAATGAAATATTTTGAGAAAAGAAATTTTATTCATATTTTTTTACCTGTGATTCAACATATCACTTGATAGTCTGTATCACACTAACTAAAGTGTCAAAATAACAAACTTTTAATTATTTTTTAAATGTTGTTTTCATTTTATAATCTATTGATGTTGATAATTTTGGTATAAACATATTTTTGGATTTCTTTTTATTTCTTTGAATTAATAATCTAATGATTTGATTTTAAAGAAATTTGAATTAACTTTATAATTAGATTTTTTGCTTTTCATGATCAAGAAAATCAGAAATGTTCAAATAAATAAATTTTATGACAGTATTTTTGTATATTTTGGGTGATATATTTGTGAAATTTATTTTATGGCCATAACTTTATTTTACTTAAGGTTTATCCAAAATGTTTAGATCTTTTGAGTAAGCAAGTAAAGCATTATATTTCAGTGCTTTTATTTCTTGCTTAAGAAGTGAAAAGGTCAGTTTTAGACTTGTACTCTGCCCTTGCCAGTGTAATTCTAGTCTTAAAAAAGATTTTATAAATTGTTCAAAAGAGCTGAACTTTAATCTTGAATTTTGAAATTGCTGAACAATCATCAAAGATAGCCAAAGTATGCCAAATAAACTGTAAGAATAGAAACTATATGTAATAAAAAGTTTTTTTTCTTGTAATTTATATTTCAGTTACATATGAAATAATGTAATGTGAAAGAATTCAACAAACACTCAATGAAATTTTAAATTTCTAAAAGTAGTTAGAACCTAAAATTATAAATATTATTTTACATTAATGGAGTATGGTATTGAGTTATATTGCTGCAAAATTCAACATTCCTTATAGTTGTTATAGCCAAAATAGCAATTTTTGAATTTAAAATGATAACAATCAGCCACAATTTAAAAATATCTATTTATTTTGTTTATGATACAACTTTTTATATAGATTTATCTAATACGTATTTTGAAAATGTGAAGTCCAGACTGAGTTTAATTTTACCATATTTTATGAAATCTATCATACTGGTATTTTTTTAAAACTCTTAATATTAGCAGGGGTGTTTGTGCTCCGGGGAAACCCCGGAATTCCGGGGATTTTGAACTTCGATACCCGGAAATTCCGGGGATCGTCATTCAAAAGGAATTAGGAATAATAATGAATTATTTATTTTGATCTGGGTAATTTTGTTTGCTTTGAAAGCAGAAAACGCAAGGTCAGTGTGTGTGGTGAAAACTTTTCCTTTCTTTCTCCAAAGGCAGTGATAATGCGTGAAAAGGGGGAAAAAACTTCTTTTCTGTTCTTTCCTTATTGCGAGTTATGACTCATTCCCCCGGTTCTCGGACATTCTCTTCTGGATTCTTTTCGGCAAGTAGGCGCGGCAGAAAAAAAAGGGAGAGACTTCGTTCGACCAGATGTGCGATCACGTGACCTGGGTTCAAAGGTCTTAATTTTGAAAAATTAATGGTTATTAATTTTGCAAAAAAAGTAATTCGTTGAACTTTTATAATTAGGTTATTCAATACTTCATAATTGTAATTTTTTCATTTCTCCCCCCCCCCTTCTCGAAACTCCAAAATGTCGGTAGTAAGTCCGTAAAAGTTTCAGGGGATTTTTTGGGGTCCCACAAACACCCCTGTATTAGATTGAATTAATCATTCCAAGCCAGAAAAATATGCAAGTCTAAATTAAAAAATTTATAGAACATAAAGAAATTTATTTCTGTAATAATTTTTCTGCTTTTATTCAACTTGAAATATGAATTAAACTGATTGATTTGTTTTTTTTTTTTCATTTATCATATGTACCTTATCTAACTAAACATTTCTGTCTTAGAATAAGATTCTGAATTTTCTTTGAAAAACATGGATGGGATAAGTTATGTCAAATCTTGTTTTGAAGTTTTTTTGAAATTTAATACCTGAATTTCTGCCATACCTTTTTACTCAAAATTTTGTTTTTTAATATATTATTTTTATTCTTTATGTGTGATGAAATTATTCAAACATGCAATATAAACTTCTAGAATCAAAAATTTTCATCATTTAATTTTAATTTTATTTATATTAATTATAAATATATATATATATATATTTAAAGCTAACCGACTACTGCCAAATTTTTGCCTTTGAATTAGCGTTGTCCATTTAAAATTTATAACAAGATAAATTTATAGCTTCTACAGTTTGATCTTATCCAGTAAAAAAATTTGTAAATTGTAAAATATTTTTTTTTCTTTTTATGACTTTAATATTCATTCACTAACTATGAGATAGGTCAGTGATAGTTGAATGTATGTGTATGATATAAGTAGTAATTCTTCTTCTGTAACTGATATCGAAGTTTGATTCTGTCTTTCTTCATTCCAAAGGCAAATTGTGTGAAGCATGTATATTTAGATTGTTTTTTTTTTATTAAATCATGTGTATCATCATTGTTCAGTGTTTGTCGGCGTAAATGCACTCTGTATGATGTCTTTACAGTATTTATGCAATGGTGTCTGCAAAATCTGTTTCTGTGTTTATTGAAAAGTAAAATTTTAAATATTATTGTCCTGTGGGTTTTTCTGCATTTGAATGCAACTTTTTGAACTATAGTTACTTTGTATAATGTATTTGGTGCTATTATTTTGTGACTCAGTGATTTTCTTTTAGTTATCTTAATGAATTATTGGTTATAAGCAAGCGCAAGATGTATTAAAAAACAATTTACTAAATTATACTTTTATTGAGAATAGTTCTAGTTTTAAGAATATCAATGAATTTGTGGTATTTGAGTGAGAAAAAATATCGGTACTTTTTCAAATTTTATTTTTTCTTATCAAACTGATTCAAAATAGCCAAAACCAATAATTGGTGATTTTTGCAGTAAAATTGTTTTTTCCATTATTATTATTGACATATTTCACCAGATCTGGGAAGGTGCCAAATGATAAAAATTGCCAATCTGGTTCCCTTGGAAAAGTACCGATTTATTTATAGTATATACATATATATGCATGTTGGGAACCAAAGTTATTTATTGAAAATGCGCTGAATAGCTTATTTTTGTTGGCTTAAGCAACTGATCAGTGTTCTGTAAATTTTATAAAAGTTACTTCACTGTGTATTGCAATTACCCTGTTGATGTATCTTAAATAAAATGTTTTATTGTTTTCATACATATTTTGACTTTTCATTTTTCAAATCTTTGATTTGCATTTGACAATTTTTTAAAAAAATATTTTTCTTAAGATTCAATGGATTTTTATTTAAGGTCTGGTATTGAATGATTCCGCACAAGTGTTTATTTATGGTGCCAATAAATCATTTATTTATTTCATGGAACATGAGGCTAATCAAGGTAAGATTTGAAGTATTTTTCAATTGTATTATCCTATCTAAAAGGGAAAGAACACATTTTTTTTTCTTTGTATGTATGTGTGTGTATATGTCAGCAAATTTAGGTAAACATTTTTTTTTTTTTCCCTCATTACTTAATTTTAAATATAAAACACTGCTGTTTTAATTCACGGCCAAGAATATTTGTGAGTCACTCAAATGTTTACATTTTGAGTAATATTAATGCTGCTGAGTTTGTAAAAAGAGAGGATCTTCTGTTTTAAAAGTAAAAAAGTCCAAACACATTTTACATTTTTTTTATGAGGTTACATTTGATAATGAACTCCACCTTATTCCCCTTCATTTTCTAAGGAACTGGTCATGAATTACAATTCCTTTACAAATTCTTCTAAAATCTAATAATTGGATCATTTATCTGTATCAATTTCAAGCAATATTTCTAGACTTAAATAAAAATTATTTTAAATTTTATTATAACAACTGCTCTAGATGTCCTAATCCTAATGTCCTGTCCTCTAGTGGACAGAGCAGAGCATTCCTATGACTCATAGGACCAACTTTGTTTCATATATGTTTCCTTGTAAAATTTTTCAAAGGGAAAGCTGTAGCTTTTGATATGATGAATTGTTTTTATCTGCTGTTTGGTTCTTAATTACTAATTTCTTGCTTGTTGGCTCATGTTAAAAAAATGAATGAGCAATAAGTTTTTGTTTTTTGATAGAGCTAAAGTTTCTTTTAAAATGATGCGATTAAATTGCATTTTGTATAGGAATATGGGTAACTGTGAGTTTATTTATTGATATTTAGAAACATTTTGTTCATTGACTAGCAGTAACCCTGCAGCATTGCTTTTAGGAGTAATGAATGTTAGCGAAATTATAAAAACACACACACTAATGTAAATCAAAATATGAATATAGAATTTTAAAAATAGTACACAATTACATTTCTTCTGATGTTGCTTTCTAAGCTGCAGATGATAGAAATCAAAACAAATAACTAAAAATGGTTTCTAAAGAAAGAAAGATTATAAAGTAATTAAAAAGTGTATTGCAAATAATGCTATTAGAATTTAAATTGTATAAAAATATTTTTTATGATTATTGAGAGCTTTCATTTAGCTTGAAGAAGTAAATCCAAAAAACAAAATAGTTGGATTCATCTGGTAAATAATTAATTGAAAATCAAAGAAGAAATGTATTTTAACTTTCTTGTTTTAAATGTAATAGAAATAATAATAGAATATCTTCAAGAAATTTTTAAAAAAAAGATTAGTATATTTTAATTTTAGTTTTGATTCTATTAATTTTCACGAAAACTGTCTATTTTTTTTGAAAAAATTTCTTAACATTTTTTAAGTTGCAATAAACTTTCAAAACAAATTTCATTAGTACAGCAATTTTGTGCTCTATTCGATGGTGTGCTAGTCTTTTCTCGTCCTACAAGCTTTAGAAATGATGTTACATACAAAAATAATATAAAATAAAATATAAATTAAAAATATTTTCTGCATTAAATTAATAAATTTATATTACAAGATACATTTAATCATTCTGACTACCTGTATATCAGTATCTGTAAGTGTTATAAATTCATTTGGACATTGCATACACACATACAAACACTTCTTTTTGTAAGTATATATAATTATTTTCCTAGTGTAAAAAGCAGATTGGGGCAGTTTTCACTTTTTTAATATGTGAATTATTATTCTGGTTTTCTTCAACATGTCAACAATAATTTTTGAAGTTCTATTACTCCCCCCCCCCCCTCTCTTCTTTTTTAATTTGTAATAAGAAACATGAAATTAAGAACAAAAAGTTTTATTAACACATACATCAGATTTAAAAGAATTTGATTTGTTTCTTTTTCATATTATTTAAGTATCAGACATAGTGCAAATAATTATAAATAGATTAGACATCAACAACATATTACTTTTAAATTATTTTTCAAGTTTCCATTCACATGGTAAAAAAATACTGAATTTACATATATAATTTTAAAACTGCATATGAGTTTATTCATATATATTTTTAATAATAAGAATTTTTTTAAAATTTTTTTTTAAGAAACAATCACATTTTGTTAACAAATATATAATGCAGGTCCCTTATTTATAATTATCTTACAGTTTTTCATACATAATATTTTATGCTAAATGATCCTTTACAGTATTTTCAAGCATAAATGGAATTTCAAAGTAAATTATTTACATTTCTTGTGATTTCAGCAATATACACACAAAGATAACGATTTCACTGAATATATACACTTAATATAAATAATGTCTGCTGTGCTGGACTTGGCCTATGGTAAAGCTATACAGGTCTGTAAATTATGGTACTTAAGTCAGAATATTTTAAAAAGTGTATAATAAATTGCAGATTTTTATTTTAGTAATTATTTTTTTAAATGATTATTAAAAGAAGATACTATAAAAGTAAATTAATGAATTCCAGGTTCATATAAAATAAAATGATTTTAAATTTGTTTTGAAACAAAAATATATCATCATGTTTAGAGAAGAAAAAAAATCAAGTATGAGGCATAAAAACATTAGAAAATTCCTCTCAAGACGTGATAAACATAACACTGGTACTTGAATTAATTTGTAAATAATAATTGCCTGTACAAAATGATTGTGAAGTATTCTGATGTTTAAAGCCTTTTTACAGAAAAATTCTATGTGTATTTTTTTCAGCTACAGTGATTTGCTATTCCTAAATAAATAATAAAAATTTATTATTGTCAAACGATGTGATGCCATGTAGTATGTGCCTTTAATGCAGCAAAATATTTAACATAACTAAATAATACTTTATCTTCCTGAATGTTGTTACTAACCACTACGAAATAGAAGTCTCAAAAAGTATAGTTTACATATTACATCTAAGTATATTTAAAGTACAAATAATTTGAGGAGGAAAAAAAATTGTTTTAGATGACAATTCTAACTTTTTATAAATTACAGTTACTACTCTTACCATTGAAATGCAAAACATGATTCTATAATGTCTAAAATTGACATGGGAAGACACTACTATACATACGTTTTAATATGTATACTATAGATGTGAATTCAGAAGTGGAAAGTGAACAGTATAGAAAGTTAAATTACGAGAATTAAAACCAGTGGCTTCATCAAATCTACATTTGAAAATGAGATAGTTTGACGGAATCGGTGTATTAAATTTTATTTTAGTTCCATATGTGATATATCATATTTTTCTATGACGAGTGTATAACTGATAAACATTAAAATTCTGAATGATGTAAAACGAAGTTTATTAATTTTATTGCAGTAAATCATCTTTTCAACCACATGCATTTATGAATTGTTCATTCTTCCGGATCTGGAGTTGGCAGATTGCCAAGAATATTTCTACTCATGCTGTAGGTATGGTAAGCATGAAGGAATAGGTCAACTCATGAAGATGGCAGTGCAAACTATTATATATCGAAAAGATGTGTTGTTTAGTAATTGTACCAAATCACGTAAG
Source organism: Argiope bruennichi (assembly GCF_947563725.1). Lineage (NCBI taxonomy): Eukaryota > Metazoa > Arthropoda > Arachnida > Araneae > Araneidae > Argiope > Argiope bruennichi. The sequence continues at coordinate 88,457,353 of NC_079159.1, read as the reverse complement.
CCACTGGTTAGAGCATTTTGAAGTTTTCTAAAAGTGTGCAAGATTAGACAATAACTTATAAAGAGAAATTTCATTCTGAAACTTTTTGTTAACTCTTATTTACATCATATAAAAATATGCAATCTCGGAGTACAAATTCTTCCTATTTACGTGATCACATCATAGAAGCAGGTATTCACAAATTCATATTTGGTCAGTTGAGTTGATATAAAAAAAGATTTTAGCAAATACTTAAAAGTGATAAGAAACAATAATAGAAATTATAGTATAATACTGCTACAATTGGTCTCAATGTAAGGCATTAATAGCTTACTAAAGTAGTGAAAGATAATTACTAAGTAAATAAATGCTTTTAAAAATGCTATATTTATTTAATGTAGATTCGTCTTATTAGATAATCTGAAACTTTTAATTTATTCAATCTATCCTATTTATAGAGTATAAGGCAGATTGTAATTGAAAAGAGAGTGATGTTTTAGAAATCTTAAACGAGAGCCTCATTTCGAAGTTAATTTAAATTTCAAAAGACTTAGTTATTTACGCTAGCATTTCTATGAATATTGAATATCTATCCTATCAATATTTTTTATAGTAATCTGTAGAAAATGAAAGCACTAGGTTGAGATGTATACATCAGGTTAACCTGTTAATACTTTATGTATGTATTTATGGGTGCGTGAGAATATAAAAAGTAAAATTTTCCTTTCATGCCGACAGCAGTTTCTACATCTAATTTATCTGGCTTGATAGAAGTTGGAAACTTTAGAAATGTGTTAAGAAAGCTGGACATCGCTGCGTGTTTTTATTGCTTTTCTTATTTGCTGCTAATGCTCAGGTGCTGTTATGTTATTTATTGTGCATTTAGGGACATTAGAGTAGTTAAACATTTGAACGCCAGATGGCGCTGTCATTTTTCTCCATCTCATTCTTCTAAAGCGGGATATTTTAAACTTTTCCTACTTGCAACTCCATTACTTCCAGAAACATTTTCTGGTGTCTTCAAAATAAAGGAAAAAAAAATGGAATATAATTAATTAGATATACATTTAATTAAAAATAGTTAAATATTAAATTAATGAAATATTCTGAGCAGATAAAATCTTCTTAACTATTATTATCTACAAATTTAGAATAATCTGAGAAAAAGCTTTGAGTATTTCCGATACGGTTTAGGGCGATTCCAACATTTTTCTGTAAAATCCTGATTGATATCTAAACACACGAATAATGATACTTTTATTTAAAGCAAGATTTCTCATTCCATTTTCTTATTTTTCATATTTCTTACTCCATTTTCTTTTTATCTTATTGGAAATTCCATATTTCGGTTATTGATTATTAATAATAATAATAATAATATTAAAACTCTTGAACAATACGCAGAAGACTGGTGCTTTTACCGAACCTTTTATTTATAAATAAAAGGTTCAAATGTAAAAATGTGAATTTTCTGCTTTTATTTGTCATTTTACATATAGCCATCAACATAAAGCAGAAGAATGACTGCGCTTTATTTGAATTCTTGAACTTAGTCCCCGACTTCAATAGGATCTCAAGAATATTGACAGCGAGTGCTTTTCGCAAATTCTGCTATATTTTCAAATAAAATCAGTGCAGAAAACTGTCTTAATTTAAAATATGTCATTAAGAGTTTTCATTTTAATGAATTTAATTTTTTTCGATTTGTTAGTAAAATTTAAATTTTATGTTTATTTTATTTTTTATTATTATTATTTTTATTGAAGTGCATAATTTCTCGAATAAAGAGATTTGAGATTTTGTTGCATATTCTCATTTCGGAGGAGATTTTTTTTTTTTTGAAATTTTATATAATTGTTTATTTGAAAATTTGATGGTTTGATAATTGAAATAAAATTTGATGTGTAATCTTTACTGAAAAATTGTTGTTCTATATCCAATTTCATATCAAAGCCATCCATTGGCATGTGTATTCATGTTCATATTGATACTTAACATGCGATACATAACGGCGTATTATCCCTAATAGCGCATAAATACTGTATAATATTGTATGACATTGATCAATATTCTCAATATTGTATAATATTGTATGACATTGATCAATATTCTCAATATTGTATGACATTGATCAATATTCTCAATATTGTATAATATTGTATGACATTGATCAATATTCTCAATATTGTATAATATTGTATGACATTGATCAATATTCTCAATATTGTATGACATTGATCAATATTCTCAATATTGTATAATATTGTTAAATATTGATCAATATCATGTAATATCGCACAATAATGTACAACCGAATGTGCTACCTGGTATATGTAACTACATGCATGAATTTTAAAATATAATATCTTTACTCCGAAATTGTAAATCAGAGTTCATTTGTGGAAAAAATCTTTAAGTGATACGGGGAACTGTGCAAAAATGCTTAAAACATTCTTTTCACATTGAAGGCGAAAAATACTAACTGCTTTGGAGGGAAAAGTAGAAAATGAGAACGTTTGCCTCTGATATTTTAAGATCTTGAAAGACATTTTGTTCCTAGCTGACGTTCCTGAAATCTTTTGGAAAGAGATTGCAAGAAGGAAAACTTTATGAGCTTTAGAACTCTTTGATATTTTAAAATCGAATAAAAATTGGCACTCAAATGTTTAAGAGGCTTCTATAGTACTTTAACAGCCATTTAAATAAAATGAATGTTGAAAAGCTTGCTGTTAATGTTTAGGGATGTGTTGACATATTTTTTTATTTTTTGACAAAGATATCGCCTCTTGAAATTCGCTCTATTAGCACAAAATGCCGATGAACATTGTTACGATATCTTCACAATATCGACAGAATAGAATTTCGAATAACATCGAGGAGATATCGGACAATATTTTGTGCTAAAATCCTTACAGAAAATTACAGTTTTGATAGTTTATTTGATCGAATGTGATTTTATTTAGTTATTTATTTTACTGTGATGAATTTTTTACTCTCTTTTTTTAAAACAGCTCTGCCTCTGTATCAAAGTCTAAATTTTGATAAAATTAACTTGATATTTTTTCTGAATTAAAAGAAAATGTTACTATCTTTTGCTAAGAAAGCATAATATTTCATCTTAGCATTTCAATACTTCTATTTAATGTTTCCATGAATCGTTTTACAAATTATTTACGGAACACTTTAATCGGCAGCAGAATTTTCAATTTTAATTTCTCTCTTGTCTTTTTCTACGCATAATCATCAAAAATATCTTATCAGAATAAGATGTTTTTGAATATTCGTTGAAAATAAGCTCCTCAAAAATTTAACGATACACTTAATTTGCATTGTAATTTATTTATAATCCTCGAGTTCTTATTAGAAATAAATCATTTTTGTTGCACAAAATTTGGTCCCTCCGATAATGTGGAGCTGATAATTTAAAATCATCAAACTAATGAATAATTTGTCCTTTGAATAAGATATTTTACATCAAAATCAGAGATAAGTACAATCATACAGACATTTCCATAATTTAGCACCACAGTGAAAGACAATTACATTCACAAGTATAAAGTATACCAAATTACTAAAAAAAATCGAAACCATCTTTATAGTTCGAGAGTGATCTTTTACGAACACAAATTACTGTGATAACATCACACACAGGTGGTCTTTCAGTTTAAGATTGCATTACAATAACGTATCTTTAAAAGAAAGGAACAGTTATATATCACTAAACAATTCCACACAGAATAAACACATCTCAGATTCTGCATGGTGACATAACGAAAACTGACAATAAACAACTCAACACATCCCTACCAATTCTAAAAAAAAGAAAAACACAAACACTTGTTGTTTCATCACTTAAAATCAGATCGGATCAGGTTTGCAAACACCATCAATAATAATCGTCTGAATCTTATTGAAACATATTGTTCATCATCCGCTGGCATTTCTGAATCTGGTCACAGCAACAGGTCTCTCGTCAGATTTCAACACAGAATCAGTTATTAGTCCCAGCACCTCTTCCAGTTGTCATATGTTCACTTTGCCTTCGGCATCGACAGCTTCGGTGAGAAGACCGTTGATGACGTTAGCCGTTGATGGGACCATTCTCTCCACCTTGTAGACGGACAGATATCCCATCATCCTCTCCACCCGCAATCTCTGGACGAAATCCAGAAGTCGAATCTGGTTCTTGGAGGTCACCGAATCGCACTCGACCATCATGATGTACATGAACATGTCCGCGTCTTTGGGCGCCATCCGCCGGTAGAAGGAGAGCCTCGATAGTCCGAACTCGTCGGAGAGGTTCATGTAGATGAGGCGTGCCCCCGTCCAGTCCTTCCAGCTGTCCTCCAGCACCTCGCTGAAGTGACTGTCCAGTTTCTTGAACCCCATGAAGATGCACGCTTTGTGGGTCTGCAGTGCCTCTGTGGAGGAGGAGATCTTTTTGAGGATGGTAGGACACGAATATTTTATTTCGGAATACAGACCTGAAATGAAATCGTGAAAAACATGCTTTAGAACAAAAATCGCCAAGCTTTTCTGACGGAATAGCAAAAACAGTCCTCCGAGGACAATAAGTATATTTTTAAAAATAAAGAAGTATCAAATAATAAAATTAGCACTTTTTTTATTAAAATGAGAAAAAAAATCCAAAAAAAAAAGACTCTGATTATATTTAATCAGTGTATTAAATTAGCATTTCATGAGTATGAGACTGAGAGGTCTTGTGAGTTAAAATGTTATATGAGAAGCATATGAAGCAGAATATTATTATGAATCCTATCTCTTAACTGTGCTCTTTAAAAATAATAATTCAGAAACTAGCTGGTCAATGTGTACTTAGGTACCGATTTTTTAAAGTTAAAAATAACTTCCTTCTTTTTGGTTACAGCCGACCATCCCACCATGACTGAACAAAGCAGTATCGACAAGATTTGTTGTGGCCAACTGTTGTCTTTATCATAATCCATCCATATTACTGGAAAATTCTCCGAACTGGCATTCTCTTCGAAGCAATTGCCCCTTAGCCACAGGTGGTCAATCATTGACCTTTCTCCTCATCTTCTCAAACACTTGTCATCCCGTTTTACCACCAGTAGGCCAACACTTCGAGAAAATCTCAAAAATTCTCTGTATTCCTCCAAATGTGCATCCTACAACAGGTTAGAATAACTGTTGGAAATCTTTCTGATTTTTCGCTAAGCGAAGCCTATATACATGCCTATTTCCTTTTTAAGCCCTTTGAAAAGAAACCTACTAGTATATATAGTAGTAGGTTTACTACTACAACCTATTTCTATATATAGTTAAATACGAAGTATACAATGAAAAACTATTGTAATTATCAAAAAATGCGAACTCAAAATTTTGTGGAATTTCCACATTTCAGATCTTTCTGAGTCTAATTGAAAAATGCATTTTTGGCATCATGTCTACCTATCTGTGAACACGATAAATTAAAAGCGCTTTGAACTCGGCAGGATGAAATTTGATATATACTCTCTAACCCAAATTTGCAGATTTTTTTAAAATAAATTTTGAATGAAATCCATCCAGAATCAATCTTGGCTATCCGCATTGACACGATAACTACAAAACGAAGACGGGTAAAATTTGGCCCACAAATTTAACATCTAGAGTGTAGGTATGCATCAAATTTGGAACAAGCTTGGAATTGCGGTAACTGAAAAGCGCAGTGTCTTAAGTATATGAAATTTGGTATTGTAGCAGTTGCATTACTCTTATCTTCTTTTTTGGATACTAGATGGCGATGCCTGATTAGGCCATCCCATAGTGCATTGCGATTGTAATTGGAATGAGATGTGATGCTGAACTGTGAAGCCGCGCGCGTGAATGTCTTGTCTTTGTATTTGTGCTTGTTTAGTGTGTGAATGTGATTATTAAAAGAAATGTTCCTAAAAACATTCTTCCTGTTGCTTCCTGCACGGATCATAATAATCTACATACCACCACAGTATGTAATTTTGTGTCTCCAAACATAGTTCTGTATTCTTTTAATCGGTTGGAAAAACGGCATCCAAAATGTATAATCGGTTTCGTAGTGCTTGTGCGTTAACCACATCTCTAAAATTAATTACTCCCCCCCCAAAAAAAAACCTACCTAAGATTGCAAAAAAAAACTCCATTTATAGTTGAAAGTGTTTTGTAACTATTGTGCGCTATTAACATAATGGTAAATAATACGAAAGTATATTTATTAGAAAATATGCCAGCAAGTTTCAGGAAGAACACTCCAATTCGTTTAATGTTTTGACAAATAAAATTAAGTTCGAAATCTTCCAATGGAGTTTAATGTGTTTTTAAGGAATAAAATAACATTCTTCTTTATCATTGTTTAAATTAATTAAATGATAGGAAAGCAAAAACTGCTATTTCACCCCTTAATTTCTAGAAAATGTTCCTACTTTAATATGAATGGTAAAGTAAGTATAGTTTCAGAAAATTTGAGAATTTTAGAAAGAGGGATTGGTTTGGTTATATTAACGTCCCGTTTGAAGCAACACTAGGGCTATTTTGGGACGGACCTCGTAATTTTGAACCGCGGTCAGATGACGAGGACGACATCTGAGCTGGCACCCCCCTCTCCACACCACACCAGTGAGAGGACGTTTGGTCATGACGGATTTAACGTGCAACAAGCCCCCTTGCACGACGGTTCTTCGGTAGAATCCGGTCACGAACCTGAAACCCTCCGGTTCCGAAGCCGAGACCTAACCACCAGGCCACCGCGGCCCGCTTTAAAAAGAGGGAAAACGATGTATAAATGAACGAAGTGTTTTATGATAACAATGATTATGAACAGAAGATGATCTGGATGAAACGACGTATAAATGAGAAATGTATAAACGGAGTTACATTGTATTTTTTACAAACCAAATTAAATTCATGGAAAAAATATAGAATTATTTACTAATATTCTAAAATAACTAATTACTTCTGTTACTGGAGGTAATAGTTAAGTAGTTTTCTAAACATTTTGAAGAATATATATATACCTAACAATAAGGGAAAAGATGTTAAAGCTCTTGAATATTTAAACAGAATGAAAAAAAAAATCGCAACTTTATATATAAACAGAAAATTCTGAGGAAATGTAGGAAAGTAAGTTTGTGAAGCGATAGAGAAATTTTCAATATTAAAAACTATAACAAGAAAATGAATAAAGTAAACCATTCTTTCCAGATGAAGTTTACTTACATTACTTTCACTTCATACGTTCAGTGTTGAAATAAAATATGAATTTTTTTGTTGCATTTTATAAAAATTTAGACATATAAAAGCGTTCTTGCATTTATCTATTCAACAATGAATTCCATCCATGGATAGATTGGAAACGCAGGCAATAAGAATATTGTGTTAATATAAGAAATAAATGTTTGTTCTATGAAGAAAGTTATGTTTTTGAAAAATTTGACGTTGTTATCTTATTTATAAGAGCTTGAGGGAATTTGATTTAAATTTTTTTCAAGCATAAATTTTCCTGATATAGACTGCATTTGAAAGAGGGAGTCTTAGACTTAGAACGCAATGGTAAGTCAACCTTCTAACTCTCCGACCCGCCCTAAGGCACACGGATTTAAACCATAAAACTGAATGACCGGACCGCCGCTACAGCAATTGGCGGGAACTGTGGTTGAGTCCTAAGGGCCGTCACCGGCCACGGTACAACCCTCCCCGAAGGAAGTACGTAAGTAATAGTGTTTTGAATTAAAGTCATCACGAAGTTGGAGATACACAAACCTCGAGTTGATTGGTCAATTTTATTTTTAAAACAATGTGTGGCAAACATTGTTTATTAAGAAAGCATACAGTCACTCCTACGTGGTCAACATATCGGTCATATATCAAATGAATATACGGGACATCCACTTAAGTAATTGGGCCAATAATTCATTTACAAACATTTAAAGGTAGGCATATAATTCACATAGGAAAATGCTCTAAATACCGCAAACTATTATATTGCATTTAATTTTAGGCAACAATTGTACCGATGAAGTATTTATGAAGAATAAATTTTACACCACTTCTAATTGCAACCGCTAATATTTCTAAAATTGTCGGAGATAGGAATTATTTAGGAAAAGGCACAGTGTGAGATAATGACTTACGAATTTAACATATTCAGCTGTTAAATGAGAAACCTAAATTTTTCACAGCATTAATTTCCATTACTTTCAATATCTAATGGATTTGAATAAATCTGCTTCTTTTAGTTATATCTGTAATAGATATCGTCTGCAAACTTTTATCAAGTAATTTTACTATTTCTTTAAACATTTGGCAACAGTCATTTTATTGTCTGAAATTGTTAATTGTTAATAAATTTGTTTTTAATGAGATAAAAAGGTTCACTCTGTTTTTTTTCGAAATGGAGAACTGAGCAAAGAAGATGCATTGGATTCTGTATTAGTTATGAAATTCTGCTTCAAAAGCTTTTAAAGTGTTGTGAAAAGCTTTTAAAAATGTTAATTTATTAAAAACAACACAATTTGATTGGTATAAGTTTAGAGATGAAAGAGAATCCTCCATAGATGATCCTTAATTTGGTAGGCCATCCACTTCTATCAATGATCAAAATATTCATAAAACTATAGAATAGGTGCTTGGCGGCTATCGTTAAACACATTATTGAGTAAACTCCTATATCTTTTGGTTTCTGTAAAGAAATTTTAAAGAATCATTTAGGATTGCGACGTATCGATTCGTGAGTTGTTCCAAAGATCTTGAATTCATTCCGGAAACAACGTACATAAGTGGTTCGAAAAATGTTTACTTAAGGCAATTCCTTTCTAAAACTTCTTATTATCACTGATGATGAAATTTGCAAATATGCTTTTGATACAGAAATGTTCAACAATCAAAAGAATGGCTTGAAAAGAGGTATAAAAGATTACATTAAAGTGGCTCAAAAATCAAGATAATTTTGATTGTTCTCATTGAACTACTGTGGCATTGTGCATTATGGATTCCTATCAATTGGCTAGACAGTCTATAGAGATTGTTATTTGAATGTTTGCGCGTTTGCATGCAGCAGTTCATCGAAAACGGCCTGAAATGCACCGAGAAAACTCTTGTGTTTCGCATCATGATAAAGAGTCCTCATTATTGTTATTATCGCGAGTTCGCAAATTGTACAGACTAAGTATATGGCAAAGGATACCGACGTGCTCTGATTGGTTTAAGCCTTGGCATCTTTTTGGCAATGTTTTGCCAAAAAAATGCCATACCGAAATATATTTTTATAAAAATAAATAAAATTTGTGAATTTATCCCCTCCCCCTCCCTATTTTTTACGGTTTACATGTAATATTAATCTGGAACACATATACAGCGGAAAAGATCAAATCCTGAAACCTAAATTCAGGCAATATAAAAATTACAATTTATTTAAAATATTTTTCTGTGTTTTTCTTCTTAATATTATTTTGATGTAACTAAAAAATTTAGCTACGAAATCACATATTCCGTTAAAGCTTACATATTTATACGTTTTGGGCATTAAGTAATCATCACCCCATGTGTATTTGATGAGAAAGTAACAAACGTTCAGCAACAAGTTTCAATGACTGCATAAATTATCTAATAAAGGCACGAAAATCATAGAAAAATAAGAATTATTTAATTGCTGCATCATATGTTGAGTAATTACTTTCATTTATTTTTTATACTTCTGTGCATAAACAACATTAGTTACTTGTATTACTAGTATTATTAGTAATATTTATTATTATTAATTAGTATTAGTAGTATTACTAGTAATATTTAGAGAAAACAATTATATTAATAAAAATTAGATCGTGTTGATATTCACTCGTATCTTGCATAAAACTATTGAAAGGTACAAGGTTTGAGCCAAATAAGCGATAACTACACTATTATGAGTGCAAAACATTGCCAAAAAGATGCCAAGGCTGAAACCAATCAGAGCACGTCGGTATCCTTTGCCATAGACTTAGTCTTTACAATTTGCGAACTCGCGTTATTATCTGTGAGTTTTTAGCCAAACGTTCAGCAAATACAGTTACACAAATTCCATATTTACTCGACATGGCACCATGTGATTTTTAAAATTCATACGGTTAAAACTGTTGCATTGTGGTCACCACTTTGAGTCCATAAATTTTATTAAAAAAATCGTTATGAATTCTGTCTTAAGTTTCTTTTTTTATATATACAGCTGTTATGTTGATTATATACTGATTATATTAAAAGGTTGTTCTAAACAAAATGGTTTAACTATATGAAAATAAAAACGCCATATTACTATGCCGTTAAGACTGATGACAAGAAGCTTTCAGTAAAAAATAAATAATGTTTAAATAAAAGAATAAATGGAAGTGAATTAAAGGGAAAATAGGGTTAATTCATTGACTGGAAAATGACCAAACTCGTTTTTAAATTTCTATCGGTACACAGCACACATATTTTAAAAGAACGAAGTCCACAAACCTTGCTGAAGTGTGAATTCTTGACCCAACGCAGCGGGATCCTGCAAAGACATTGGCGGTTTGTTGCCATTTGGACATACCTCTGCGTAGTGGATTATGGGATACATCACTGGAAAGATAAAATCATATATAAGAAACAAGTGAGATATAAAAAAAAGCCGAATACAAGATATAAAGAAGTGATTGTTTCACCCAACATTTCTTTCTCTATATACAAGGTAGTTAAAAAAATCACATACTATTTTTGCGTCTTCCTTGTATTCGTTTAGAAGGAAAGGAGGAAGAAAAAATTTAACTCAATACAAAAGAAAGAAGTTTCGAATAAGTGGATTTTTATTACCCTGTGTGATTTCCCTTGGTCTCATGAGCAATATCCAAAAGATAATCCATTTCAAGCCAGCCTATGACGCAAGTTTGCAGCCATTGACGCGCACTCGATAACTGCATGCATGTACTGGATGTGATAATAAGAATCTTCTGAAATTATTTCTTTTTAAGCTTTCAATAGTTTTTGATCGTAAAACAATGAATGAATTGAATGTGCGCATAGGAAATAATTCCTATATTAGTGAAATAGATTACTGCATAGATGCAGCACATGTGACCAAGGGGAGTTGCAATGAAAAATTACTATTAAGTAAATAACTATAAAGGAGCCACTCTCACCTTACTATAGCAACCAGGGTAATATGAATGACAATCGCCACGAAAACACTTTGGCTTGGATTATGATTGAGTCCTAAGGGCCACGGTACAATCTCTCTTGTAGAGATGCATACGTCATGTCATCGGAGAGGTGGCAATTCGTCCAAAGCATTAATTTAACCATCAGGAAAGCATGAACCAAGCACCATACCGGAAGCCCCTCATCTTCATATCTTGGGTACCCTCCATTAGAGTTTATTAAGGAAATAAACAAAGCTTTCTCCTTCAAACTTTTTCTTCATGTCATTTTAAGCAAGGAATTATAATAATTTGTAATCTGTAAAATTATTTTGAATTATCTATAAATATATATTAAAACGAACGCATGATGGCATTTTCTTTGATGAAAATCTACTATTTGAGTGAAATTTTGAGTTTGGATGTTGAAAGAAAAAAAATCCCTATCAGCATTTCAAAAGTTAATTGAAATTTAAATTAATTGAAAATTCAACAAGAGTTTTTTATTTTTAGGCTATATCATTCATAAGCATTATCTAAAGAAAATATGTTTATGTTATTTTAAAATTAAATACATCTTTCATTTCCTTACAGTTTTTCTCTCTGATAATTTTTTTAAAATTTAATTTGTTACACAATTTATAACAAAATTTTTATTGTTATGATGAAATTCAAATTAATTTCATTGTCCGTTGAAAAATTCAGTTATGAGCCTTTGTCAATATTAAAGCTATGATAAAAATTTCTCTTATTTCTTAGTATTTGCCCTTTTTAATTCATCTACATAATACATACGACACTTTATTTCATTTTATTCAGACTTGCAAAAAGTGCGTCAAGAAATACACGTTTAAAAAGTATTATAGCTGCGTTTAATATAAATACATTGAAAGAAAAATAAAATTATTATATCTAAGTCAACAGCAAGAAGCTATTAAAGTGGACAACTAGACTACAAAGAATCCAAATATAGTAACGATAAACTTAGAGAGAAGAACTATTTGAACAGTCCTTCAACTGATCTATTCTCAGTTCCGTAGAGAAAAAAAAAGAAATTTTTCGTTTTCTTCACTGCTAAGAATACGATTCAATCACTTTAAAGGCATCCAATTGAATTTCAATAATTCTACTAACTAACTGATTTCTAATATAACTAATTAACTGATAATAACTAACTGGTTTTTAATAATCTAGCCTGATTTATAATATTTCAACAAAATTTGCTTAAATCTATATGAAAATTTCAATATATATACTTGGAAAAATAATTTATGAATTTAATTTTTGACAAAATTTTCCTTGATAAAATTTCTTTCAGATTTTAATATAAATATGCAGCAAGTAAATGATTTCATTATTCAATTATGAAAATATTGATAATTATTCTAAATTTGGTACTAATTAAAATATCAGCTATTGAGTAATTTAGTATTATCTGTTTATAAATAAAAAATATTATAAGTAGTAAAAATAAAATATTATAAGTAGTTCATATATATAAGAAAAAATTTTTTTAATATGAAATTATAGATATTAATTTTATAGAAGAAAACTAATTTAAAGAATTTGGCAGAGAAGGTTTATTTCAAGAAATAAAGCTAGACTCTAATTTAATAATATTATATGGTTCAATTGCCAGAACTTAATTCTATTTTTTTTAATTGTAAAATCAATATTAATTTGAGAACTTATAAAGATTCCAATATATATACATTAATTTATATTTCTTATACCTAATACAAAAAGAAAGTAATATATAGGCAGTGTAAAAAAAAAAGGCCCTGGCGCCGGAAAAAAAAATCTATTTCTAAAATTGTGTTTGTTTGTTTCTAAAGATGTATGTTTTAAAAGATGATTCTGTTTCTGAAGATGTTTCATAAATGCAACGTTTGAAATATTTTATAGCAAATTCCTTAATATTTTATAGCAAATTCCTTAACATTTTATAGGAAATTTCTTAATATTTTATGGCAAATTCCTTAATGTTTCATAGCAAATTCTTTAAAGCTTTATAGCAATATTTTAAAGTTTTACAACAAATTCGTCAATTAAATTGTGCCTCATGATTAAATTTTTTTGGCTAGTTTCAGTTTGACAATAAAACGAATAAAGAAAATAATCGTTTTTGACTAATGTTGAATATTACTTTTAATATTGTGAAAGAACTGTCTATAGATGAATGTTATGACCAAACTAATTTTTAAACGGAAACAAAATTTGGGTACAATTCAAGTAAATTATTTTTTATTGTATATTTTAGCATCTGTATCAATAAGATCCTGGAAGGACGAGGTTCAAAGTTGAATTTTTATTTCTTTAAGTCCTACAAAGTCCGATTCAAGTCTTTACAAAAGTTCAGAAGACTGACTTACGTACATTTATAAAAAATCAAATAAAGTTCCAAATTCTTAAAAAAAAGTTTTCTTAAAAGATATTATTAAAGTATATTCGAATATATAGTGGTACTTAAATATTCAAATGTATGTATGTAAATATATTTGGATTTTTATTTATTGGATTATTATTTTGGATTATTACAATTTGTACCAGACTTCGGAAAAATCTTGTCGAGGTTTAGCAAGGTGAAATCCTAAATCTTTTACAACTGGCCTTGAACTGATTTTAATCAAAATCGTTACGGAAAACGATGCTTCTTGGAACATGCGACATTTTAAATGCGCTAAACGAAAACTATAAAACTGTTAGCAGAACTTCTGCAAATCATAACAAAGCGAAGCGGGCATAATTAAGATGCGTATCGCTTTAAAAACTGAAAAACTGGTATGTTAACGCGCGAAGCTTGATTGGAACAAGCATTGGAAAGCCATTATGAACGACAAACCGGGAAAGTTTTGGATTCCTTCCAAAATAAACTGCGATGTTCGAACATTTCCAAAACGGACAGCAGAATTGATTTTCAATCAAATAAAACGAGACAAATTATACTATTCTTTCTTTTTTTCCCACCATAGGAAACTGTAAATGATGCAATGTGCATAAAATCTACATAAATTAAAAGAGTAATGGGGAAATATGAAAATGATAGGTGCTCGTTTCTTTTTTCGTTATTACTTTATTATCCGCTTTTTATTGAGGGATTACATTAACGCAAATTGATATCATATTCTCTATAATAGAGTCGCGCGATTTCATACTTGTGGGAAGATCATTCGAGTTAAAAATATCGTTTTCAACTATTGTTTCAAAAGTAGAATGAATAATTCATCGTTAATGAAATAATACTAATAAAATGAAAAAAAGTATCGGGAGAGATTCCATTACATATGATGCCTATTTATCGGTGAATATTTATTAGAATCTTTATTGCACATTTTACTAATTAATTCCATTCCAATTTCAGGCGGTACTTATCTCAATGTTTAAAACCAGCAGGAATAGTCTCCTCAAAACCTTCTCGCATTTCTCTAATAAACTTGTCATTCCAGAAAAAGTACTGAATGACACAATGGCATACAATAGTTATGAAATATTAACTTTTGGCGTGAATTTAGCATTTTTACTGAATCTATCGTGTCGTCCTTGGCGATTTTTTTGGCAATTAATCCACGTCATGTGATTAATGGTATCCGAAAATCGAATTTGTGCTTTAGACACATTTTTCTCAACCGATTAAAATAGATATTTGACACAAAACTGCAATTGTAGTAAAAAAATCCCACACCTAATTTGATATATTTAAGTCATTGCATTTTTAAATTATCGCGTTAAATGTTCCTAAAAGTAAAGACGGACAGTCAGTCAACCCATATTTGGTTTTGGCTCAAACTTTGAAAGGTGTCTAAACTCTAAATATTAAATCTGTGTGCCGAATACTGTGCATCTAGTTCTCCTTGTTTTGTAATTATTGTTATTCGAAGAAACGGATTAACTTTGAACAGATTTTACTCAAAATTTGATAGAAATCTATACATTTCTTGTAAAGAGCCTGTACCAAATTTCAACCGTATAGCTGAAATCGTTTTTGAGTTATTTTTGTCACAGACAGACGGACGTGTATTCTAAAAATGTGTTTTTAGAACTCACTGAGGTCTAAAACTTGGAGATTCGTCAGAATCTCGAGTTTGAATTTTTGACGATTAGTATACTTTCTTTATACTACATATAAGAGAAAGTAAAAATATCTTTTCGAACTATAGTTTCAAAATAGTACTAATAATTCGTCGTTAATGAAATGATACTAATAAGGTGTAAAAGTATTGGAGCGATTATATTACATATGATCTCTATTTATCTGTGAATATTTATTACTCATTTTACCAATTAATTCCACTCCAATTTCAGATAGTACTTATCTCAAAGTAAAAAAAAAAAAAAACATCTCACATAATTTATGTTTTATAGTGGATTATTTTCAAAAAATCCTATTAGGTTTCTTATCACATTTTCTTTCATTCTTCCGACTGACTTAATCGAATGAAACATCTAAAGTAGTAAATTATACTTAAAAGAAGCCGTAACGTAGTTGGGATATGAGGGAGAAGATCTAGATCCCCATAAAAAGATGAGTGCTTTGATAACAAAGTCATGGCTTTGACTAACTAGCTCACAGAAAACTGAAAATTCTACAAGAGAATATTCAGAAATATTGCATGTGAACTGACACACAAAATTTGGCATTAATTATACAGTACATGGAATATCTGTGAGTGGGAGAATGATTATCGTAACAGAGAAGATTCTTTAGATTGGTTGGTTAACTTACTGAATTCTAAAAAAAAGTGGTTTTTCCGTCTTCCATTCCAGTTGGGACATTATTACAAAAATTTTATGTGCACATACACATAATATTAAATACTAATCAAAAATAAAATTTTAAATAAATATAAATATCAGTTCAAAAAATGAAACCTACAATCGCAAATTTCAAGTTATCATGTGAGAACATTATTATTTCTAAGTCATTATTTGTCTTAGTTAATTTAAGTCTTTAACCAGTTTAGACCGGTTTGAAACAATCACGAGATTTCTCTATAGGTATCTATCTACCTCTCTCTCTCTCTCTCTCTAATGATAATTTTTTTAAACTTTCATTTTCAATTTTTCTAGCTGGCAAACAAAGTTTTGTAGCTCAACCAATTTTGAGATGAAAAAAACCATCGTTTTTCTAAATATCGATGCATACGTTATCTGATAGTCTCGTGATTGTTTCATATCGGTTTAAAGTGGTTAATGACTTAAATTAATTAAGACAATTCGTAAAAATTCAAAGAATGAATAATTTGGAAATCAAGTTGTAATTTTAGCTGGCAATAAATCGCCAAGTGTGACAACCTTATGCATTATTTTCTTATAACCCTAAAAGCGAAAAATTTATGCCTCAAAAGCGATAAATCGCCAATTTTGTGGCTTCAAAAACCTCAAACCAAACAAGATCATCTTCTCACATGATAATAAAAATAATATGAAGAGAGACGAATCCAATCAAAACTTTGTAATGCAATACATTTTTTTTAAAGGAGTGATCTTTTATTACAAGTAATTCGCCAAATCTAACTGCTTTGGCGAATTTGCTTGAAGCCACATGTCAACTCAAAATAATAATTCAGAATTTATAAATTTTACCATCACCAATAAAATGCCATGATAGACATATGCAAATCCCCCTCAAGAAAATTATCTGTTTTTGAGACCAGCTTCATACAAACGCTTAAAAGTATCTCGAGGCAGTTCACTCAATCCATCCCTCAACCCCAGCTCTAGCCTCGGGATCATCAAAAATGTAATCTTGCATAGAAAAATGATTCCTGAAAAATTGAAGCAAAACGCATCGTAAAAAACAGCTTGGCATCTAAAAATGGCGATGGGCTACTTTAATAAATCCCAGGCATCCAATATAAGAGCGATTTCGCCCCATGTTTTCATCGCCGTCCATTATGGAAAAATGGCTACATGAATAAACAATGAGGTTAGCGGGCCAACCCTCCGGGGGAAATAGAGTTGGATACTCTGGCAAGAGAAATAATAAACAGAAGCATCTCGGATATTGCTAAGTTAATGGCATATACACAACAGCTAAGTCACGTCCAAAAAGATGGACGATTTTTTTTGGTTATTGTTGATCATTTTTTTCTCTCTTTTCGGTTGAATGGATAAATAGGAGGGACGAAATTGATATACTTTAGCGCATTTTGTAAAAATGGAGGATAATATTGTATAAGGCACTGACTTCTTATATTATCACTAGCGATTAAGGTCACAGTTATTTTACTATTTGTCTCGAATTTTAATTAAATGTCTCTCAATATCCCGAAGTTCATTTATAAGTAAATAATTCATATTAAAATGCTAAATGGATGTAATTTTTAAGAGTATTGTTAAAAACTTCGGTGACAGGGCTATTTGTCCACAATATTAATGTGAATTTTTAATATGCTTCCTTGCCAAGTTGGTGTCATCGCTGGAAAAAAAGATAAACAGGGATTCTTAATGGATATAATATCGATGCCAGGTTAATGATCCCCAGTTTTGAAGACAAACTTTGGTGACAAAATTGAAGGTTCTGGAAAATACAAGAATTACAACTTTATATCTTTTAATTAATTAAGATAAACAGGGATTCTTAATGGATATCATATCGATGCCAGGTTAATGATCCCCACTTTTGAAGACAACCTTTGGTGACAAAATTGAAGGTTCTGGAAAATACAAGAATTACGACTTTATCTCTTTTAGGAAAGGAGATCTTGAAATTCTTCTGAAAATTCTATGAGACATCACGTTCTATTGGAAAATCTATATAAAATCGGGAGTTCCAAATGATTTATTCTTTCTCAGTTCGAAATGTTGATTGTAGGGCGAGCTTTCTCGTTTTTAAGATTACTGTTTTTTTTAAGTGATTTTCTGTCTGCATATGTTTTTTTTTTTTTGCAAGTATCTTTAATGTCTATGTTTTTCTCAACTTGTGTATCGTGTTTTTAGGGGAATGAAGTATTATTTTATATTATTTCATCGTGCAGCCACTGGACGATTTCAATGACAATGTAATAGCATTAATTAACAAAATTAATTGAATCAAATCATTAGTTTAGTAATGTTTATAAACTACACCTTATCACACAAAATGAAAGTAGCATTTTAAAATGTATTGCTCAGTAAACATCGTACATTCTGATTGGTTAGCTATATATACAAAGTGGCGAAATTAATTAGCGAATTGGTGAAATCGGTCAAGTTGTTAAGGCTGGGAGCTGCATCAAAATTTTATTTTATAATGTCTCTAGTAAATGGAGGACAGATGATCATTGAGGACATTTCTAAGGCTCGTGAGATTACATGCGAAATAAAAATATGTGAAATCGCTGCAATAGTTGAGAATGGGGAACTTAGTCAGGCGGTTTCCTTTGCATGCAAAATGTACAGTGAGACAATATTTTTAAGATTTCACTCCAAAATAATTCAACTGAATGAGTTTTCTCTTTATTTTCTCATTTATCAATAAATAGTTCGAATCAAGATTTTAGATTCCTTTTTCTAAACGTTGACTTCCAAAAAATTATTTTTCTTAAATTTATTATGAAAGAAAATATCCTAATGTTACATATGTGGACGAATCAACGGAAGACAAATTAGTTGAAGTAACACTAAAATCATTCGCCTTTGTATCAAAACGTAGTATGTTAAAAACCACACATATTACAGCAATAAATTTTGATGCAATAGCTGTAACTATGAGAGATAAACTGTATTTTGTGACAATATACTGTAATCGCATGTCAAATGGAAAAATCTGAGCTCAAATATACGAGTAGTTAATTAATACAAGTGTTTTGATTTAATTTAGCAAATTTGATAGAAGAGATTTTAATGTAGCAGTGACGATATGTTATTCATACATTTTTTTACCTCTCCAAGGTTTGAAAAAATTTCCATGCCCAAAATTTATTAAAAATATAATTAAAAATTAAGCATGATTTAGACATTTTTCAGCTATATTTCCCGAAAATAATTTATAACAAAAATTAATTTTAGATTAACTTAAAACTTTAAAGGTTATTTTTTTAACGATACTAATTTAATTTTATGCAGCATTTTTCTCTACTTTTGATAACTTCTTAAAATTAAATTTAATGATTCAATTAAATAATTATGCTTTGACTGTTATGAGGAAATTCAATCTAAGTTGAATGTTTCAATAAACTATTCAGTCGTACACTTTTGGTAATGTTGAAACTAATAAAAGTTTTCTTTAGGAATTAAATTGGAAGCAGTTTTTTTACCCCAACTTATTTTTATTTCATAATATATACGTTTCATTTTAATTCGTAAATATTTGTTTTTAGTTTTTGTATACAGTAATTTGTAGCAGAAGGACGTTATTAAATTTATAATTTCCATTCTTATGAAATAAAGAAGTACATTTTTTTTTAAAAATGCATCCCGTATTAATAATTTAACAGCAAAGAGAGCCAATAATCTGAGTGAACAAGCTGGTCTCCAAAGGCGGATAGTACAAAATAAATCCGAATCTCTGGCTCTTAAAGTGTTAAACATGAAGAGTTTCTGTCAAATCCTTTAATATTAGTAAGTACATGACATAAATATAATTATTTTTGTCCAAGCTATTGTAAATAATTTTGTGAAACAATTTATAAGAGTTTATCTTTAATTAATATATATTTCGATTATTTCAACGAAATCAATTCATTTTCATATCGTAGTTTTGAAATAATCTGTGCTAATACGAAAATAATAAAATGCATAACAAGAATTATTAAGTAAACAATATTAAATTAACACATTTCGCCAAACGATTATTTAATTTCTTTTTATTTATCGCTGATTAAGGTTTCATTTCTCTTATTTATGAATTGAACAGTTTGAATCAAAGATTTATTATATGTAATTAAGTTATTTAGATCTAATATATATAAGAGCCATGTTTCCTCTTTATAATCCGATTGAGAAATGTCAAACCCAAAACTTATTGAATTATATTTATTTAAGCTGAAGCTTTTAAGAAAGCAGATTTCAAGTAAAATAAAAATGAAGGTTAATTAAGAAAAAAATCAACATAATTAAATTTTAATATAAAAAATTAATATGGCACTTCAAGACATTTAGAAGAGATGATTAGATTAAAGAATAAATGTCACATCACGAATAAATTTTTTAAAAAAAATTCTTAATTTTAACATTAATTAAATTTAACACCATTTTTTATGCGGAATATTAAAGCCAGAATAATTGGGTAATTTTTCTTAAATCTTTTTTGTATCAGAAATTTTCTGATCTTTATTGCGTCATGTCTGCTTTTATTAATGAACTAAAAAGTGGAAATAATTACATTTGACCAATTATTTACGTTCAGAGAAACAGTAAAAATGGTTAAAAATATAATAAATATTTTTGAAATATATATTCGTAATATATCATAGATATATGGTATAAATATATAATCGAATACGAATACATGAGGCCAATATATCATAAATAACTGTTTATAAAAATATTTATTTGCAAACGATAATGGAAAATGAAATACAGTAGATTGCCAATAGGAATCGAAATGAACTGTGAAAACAATATACAAGCGATTTCTTTGTTTTTAAATGAACCATATCAAAGAGTTGAGTGTTTAAAAAGAAGTTGTTTTTCTATTGCAGAAATATTTCGCCCTTTGGTAGCATTTATAAGAATGGATTTCTGCATCTAGATGATATTGTTCTTTTGTTATAGAAAATTTTTGTCATATGTCGTTATTCATTCTAGAGCTGACAGAATAACTTTAATTCCTTTTGTTTACTTTGAGGTTCAGTGAACTGATGAATGTTTTGAATTTATGCAAAACTTTTGGAAAGAAAAATAAACCGAAGCAATCTGTTCCAAAGGATATGGACAAAACTTATAGAATTGCAAATTTTAGAACAAAAGATTGCTTTTCCGTCTGTGTACCTACCCGAAAAATAAGACCGAACACGCATTGTAGTTGAAAGCTCCCGAAATAAACAGCTTTTTCCAACAACATCAAAAACAAAAAAACTTGCTGGGATTTTGCAGAATTCTTTTCCTGTTCCGAAATTGAAAACCTTAAAAAAAAAAAAAAAAAAAAGATTTAAAGTAGTAGTTTCTCTGCATTCTTTGATCACTCTTATCTGAAACTAAGCGCAGAAAAATAGGGGTTTCTTTTCTTGAAGCAAAAGGCTGTAGAAGTGCTTTAATGCCCAAAAAAGAAGCTTATCAGAAAAAAAGTACGTAGAGTGTTCAGATCCCTAGATACAAGAATATTAAGCAATTTTTTTTTTCAAAAATTTTCTCTAACTGTTGCAAGCTGGAAGTAGATACGCCAAATATATAATATATATTTTTTAAAAGATAAGTCTTAATATTGAATGGTTTTTTTTTTTTTTTTTTTTTTTTTTTTTTTACTTTTTCATTTAAGAAATATATATATATCAATGTGCATACATTAGGTTTCCAATAGTAAAAAAATGACGTGAAAGGATATTTTGTGTTATTAAATCTATCTATTTGTCTGTACATGTGTAAATGAGTGAGTTAATTCAAATGCAGAACGAGCTAGAGGGATGGAATTTGGCATTTGGTCTTACCACCAATATTTACTCTTGTATCACATTTTAGAATAAATACATCTTGAGGTACACTATTTATCTAAATATGATTTAAACGATCGAAATCAAATTTTCGAATAATTTAATCAAAATATATTTTGTATGTCTAAATTTAGTCACACGATTTCACCAATAGAATAGATAGATCTATATCGAATTCTGATATTCAAATCTCATCAAATATATTTATAAGTTTGTCATTCGATTTTATTACTAGAATTGTAAATATATTTATCAAATTATCTTTTCATATCAAATTTCGGAAACTTTATCAATGAGTGTACTATTCGCCCAAATTTGACTTACAGTTTTATTACAATAATATATCTATATCAAATTTTATTGCAAATCCACCAATGAGTTATCCGTATCCCAAAATGTCCAATCATGAGACAATAATTGAAAAAACAGTGATTTAAATGAGAACTTGAAGGGGCTCCGGTAGCTTGGTGGTAAGGTCTCAGCTACAGTACACCATCCCGTTTGCCTGGTGTGGAAATGTGGAGCGGGGGGCTCCTGTCCAGGTGTCATTTTCGTCATCTGATCGCTGTTCAACGTTACAAAGTCCGTCCCAAAATAGTCTTAGTGCTGCTTTAAAACGGGATGTTAATATAACTAACCTAAAATCTGGGAACTTGAAACAAACATTATTTTAGGCAGTGATTTTGTTACATTGTAGGATTTTAAATGAGTTCTTTTATCAATATTTGCATGCAATATTTCTGGATACAATCATTTGGCATAAATAATGCTCTAAATGGTAATAAACTGTCAATCAACTAACATGCACGAAGTAATTTAATCACGCAAAAAAGAGTTCAATAGTTCAAGCGCCCTAAACATAATTTCCTTAATGCTTTTGATAGCTTCAAAGTTCGATTTTTTTGAGACGGTGCCAAACAAATATGAAAGTCGTCCAAGATCAGATTAAAATATTCATATAAACCAGAAAAAGAAAACATTAATCATGCATAACATAACAAACCATTCATCGATTTAAGTCGTTTACTTGGCACTTTTTCAACAAACACCTAGAATAGACAACAATTTCCAGTATCTTGCCAAAGTAGTCTTGAAACTTTGGAAAAGTTACCGATTTTCTCTCGGTTCTATTTTTTTTTCTACACCTCTACAAGACTGAATGAATATGCACATAATGTAATGTTGGCGGGGAGGGGGGGGTGAGATAATGCCGGGCAATTCCTATAGGATTTGGAAAATAATGGCTGTTTCATAAATGTAATGGTTTTAGCGCCAAAGAAATAGTTGCCAAATGTCTTTTGGCAATGTGACAATTATTACTTAGCTGATATTATGTGATAGAAAAGGCTGATGGTAGAAATACAAATAAGTGTGTTGGTAATATCAGAAGTAGTCAGAAACTGAACATTAACACATGATGTATTAGCAGCATAATAAGCTTTTAAACGTTGGAGTTTTAACCGTTTGCTTGGCGCATTATAACCAAATATGGTTCTTGCGCCATTAAATCACAAACAAACAAACAAACGCTGGAATATATATGAAAGAAAAAAATTACTAAAATAAAAAAAGATTTTATTTTGAAATGTAAATAAATAAAATAAGCGAAAGCAGTTACTGGATATTTTTTTAAATTTTGTTACATGTTTTTTTAATCTTTGTTATATTAAGTTTAAGCATTCAAACACGACAATACTTAAAAGCTGGAATACTATCTAAAAGTACATCATAGAATAAGTATGGTTAAAAATTCTACAAGACATATGTAATTGGCATAGACCTATTAAATTCGGCAAATAGCTATTTTTCAGTCATAAAGCGCTTTGTAAGGATTTTTCAAAATATTAATTAAAAATTAATCAAAATATTAACATTTTTCTTCATTAACTTAGTAGAAAATTAATGAACAAAAGAAAGAATTTTATACTACTTTATGTCCCAAAAAATTAGCTTTTCTAAGATATCAGTTTTATTCCAGTAAAAAGTTTCTCTAACTTTCTTTATTATTATTTTATTTTTTACAGTTTTTAAAAATTATTTCTTATAAATATTTTAAGACTAATTTACAATGACAATTTAAATTTTTTATGACAACGCTTTTAAAATCGTTTGGAAAATATATAAATAAATTCTTTATATGCATGTTATGTTTGTTACGTTAATTCCAGGATATATTTTTGAAAATAATTTATATACAGTGGCTCAAAAAATTGAGAGTACACCTGACTTTTATTTGATAAATCCGACTTTTAATATGAATAACACATTACGGGGAAATGCAAACATGTTTCATTTTTACATATAACAAATGGTTTAGTTTAGAGTAAAAATAAAGAAAAATCAAAGAAAAACTTCTAAATGGAAAAGTTTCAGAAGCATTTTAAATAAACATACGCAGAATTTTGCCTCAAAAAATTGAGAATACACCAATGAAATTTTTGAAATATCTCGCATAGAAACAAAGTGTCACTGTTAAGTTGCATGTCTTTTGGCTCTTATAATGGCCTCTAAATGTCATGGTACTGATTCGACCACTTTTTGACGGTATCTGAATATATTTTATCCCATTATTTTTGCAACACTTGTTTTAAATAGGTTTTGTTTCTAATTTTGTGTTTTTGGACCACTTTTTCGAGTATGGCCCATGAATATTTTATGGCATTGATGTTGGGGTACCGTGGTAGTGTGTGTAACTGCTGTTTACAATGAAAAAGATACGACATTTTGACGTTACGAGCATTCTGTTTGGGGTCGTTGTCCTACTGGAAAATGAAATTTCCATCTAAACCCAAATGTTTAGCACTTTCCTTTAGATTGCTGCGAAGTATATCCAAGTAAACCATATGGTTTATAATGCCATCTATAAGAATTAAATTTCCTGCCCTGGATGAAGCCATGCAACCTGAAATGATGACTTAGTCACCACCATGTTTACCTGTATGATGTAAAATTTTTGAATCCAGAGCAGCATTAGGCTTTCCGCACATGCAGTACGATGGCTGTCCCTGCAAGTAATGTAGAGTTTTCTTTTATTACTAAATATAACTTTCTTTCAAAAGTTATTGGTCTTCAATTGATGAGTTTTTGCAAACTTTAAATGTTTTATCTGAATTTGCAAACTGATGAATGGTTTCTCTCTAACGATGCGACTTTTATATCCAGCTTGTCTAATGGCATTTAGCACAGTTTCAGCACTTACACTTTTGGCTATGAATTGAGAAGTTTCTGCAGCAAGCTGGAAAAACCATATGGTCGCAGCTATCTAAAGGAAAGTGCAAAAATTTCGGTTTAGACGGAAGTTCCATTTACCAGCAGGACAACGACCCCAAAGAAAATGTACGTAACGTCAAAATATGGTGTCTTTTTTCATTGTAAACAGCAGTTACACACACCACCACAGTATCCCGTCATCAATGACATAAAATATTCGTGGGCCATACTGGAAAAGTGGTTCAAAAACACAAAATAAAAATCAAAACCTATTTAAAACAAGTGGTGCAAGAAGAATAGGATAAAATATCTTCAGATACCACCAAAAATGGGTCGAATCGGTACCATGACGTTTAGAGGCCATTATAAGAGCCAAAAGATATGCAACTTAATAGTGACACTTTGTTTCTATGCGTGATATTGCAGACATTTTATTGGTGTATTCTCAATTTTTTGAGGCAAAATTCTTCGTATGTTTATTTAAAAAGCTTCTGAAACTTTTCAATTTAGAAGTTTTCCCTTGATTTATCTTTATTTTTACTCTAAATTAAACCATTTGTTATATGTAAAAATAAAAACATGTTTGCACTTCCCGGTGATGTGTTATTTATATTGAAAGTCGGATTTATCAAGTAAAAGTAAGGTGTACTCTCAATTTTTTGAGCCACTGTATATGTGAATTAATCCTAAAAGTTGAAGCACTTAATTTTTAAAAGAATTTCGAAGGCCATTTTTCTAATAATTGTGCTTAAATTGAAAAAGAAAAAAATCAAAACTATAAAATTAAATGAAAAAAAACATTGATAAATCATCCATAGAAAAAATAACTGAGTTTATTTTTTGAAGAATTTTGTATTAATTTCAATTGCAAATTTAGAAATTAGATAGAATCGGAAATAATAAGATACAAGCATAGTAATGTTTGACTACAGTTTAAAAGTGACAGTTTGACAATTACCGAGGATTTCGTAGTAAAATATTTTGTAATTTTTGGTTAAGAAATCATCTAATGTCTGTTTCCTTTTTGTATTTCATTCAGTAAATAATTGTATTTAGCAAGTCTTTGCACCATATCTTGAGTCTTGGAATTTCCATCAAGATTTGGATTACCTTATATGGACTAGAATATAATTATTTTAAAATACGCCCTTTTTAAAAATTAAAATAAGGAATAGTTTTTATTTTTACTGCTTGAAAAGAAGATATCTATTTAATGCACAACACAAAATAATTCGACTGAATCATTATGAAACGAACTTACAACAAAAGATTATATGTTTTATATTTTTATACTCATTCTTTTATTATGTTTAGAAAATTTTGAAGAATATTGTTGCATATTATTTAAATTATTCGTACGAATATTTTTACATGCTATTCTCATTCTGTCTCTAAGAATATTTAATAGTTTATACATGTTTTCTTTTAGTTTAAAACAGAAGCTGAATTATTCATTAGTTTCTAGTCCGAATAAGTGTGAAACTTATGCAGAGCAGCTGTCATTCGAATTCGTCCTTGAACAGACAAATCTCTGAAACGGAAAAGAGATTAAAACATTAATAACAAAAATGATGTGTATTTAACATTTGCCTTAAAATCAATATAAACAACACCATAGCAGCCTGACAAAATGTTTTGAGGCGAATAATTCAACTGCTATGACAACCCGTCATTGTTCTCTTTTTGAAGCTCGCTTCGCGAATGTTAATTAGGTCGAACGACGTTAAAATTCCCAGAAGGGCTCAAGGATCCCTAGGGGTGGGGGAAAAAGGTATTCAACCCTGTTATTCACATTTGTTACGTTCTTAGTTAAAATTTAAATATTACTTCTTTTTTTATTACGATAAAAACGAGATGCGTTTTGCAAGATTCGTCATATTTCGCGTTTCTGAATCAGTTATAAAAAATATTATGCCTTTTTATTGCCACTATTTTGTTTAAAATATTGCTTCTGTATAACTAAATCTAGGTATTTCTAAGAAGCTGAGTTCAAGTACCTGTAGAGGTGTTTCTCAGAAATTCTTGTTCTTTTCTACTCAAAATAATCTTGTTAAACTGCAATTAGTTGAATATTTCAAAGATTATTAATTCCATTGCTTTTCAATTCTATTTGAAATTATATAATAGCATTATTTCTCGAAGTAAAACGAATGACAATGCGCATAAGATACGATAAAATATCTATTTATAAATTTGATTAATTGAATAATGTTGAGATAGGGTAAAAATATTTTTTATTCCTAAATTATTTTTTATATTTCGAGTGTTTTTTTTAATTTCTTGCATATAAATTATACATTTTTTCTCTCTCTTTCTCCCGTATATGTAGAATAGAAAAAACATAGTAATCGTCAGAAAATTCGAGCTCGCGCTTTTCACGAATCTCCACGTTTTAGACTTCCCTGCGTTCGAAAGACACATTTTTGGGAAACTGTTCGTCTGTCTGTGACAACGATAACTCAAAAACGCTTTGAGCTAGACAGTTGAAATTTAGTATACGGTTTTTAAACTAAATTTGAAGATTTCTATCAAATTTTGAGTAAAATCTGTCCAAAAGAAGTTCGTCTGCTTGGCTATTCGGATATAAGTTAACACATAGTCATTAAACAAAGAGCTAGATAGATGAGATTTTCGTTACACAAATTTAGCATGTATAGTGTGGACACCTGTCAAATTTTGAGCCGCATCCAACAACGGGTTGACTGACTGTCGGTCTGAATTTTCAGAAACATGTAAACGCGATAATTCCAAAACTGTAATGACTTAAATATATCAAATTTGGTGTAATTACGAGTGGGGATTTGTGTCAAATTTTTATTTCAATCGATTGAGGAAGAAAGATCTAAAACGCAAATTCGAATTTTGTATACTATTAAACGCATGTCATTGGTTATTCGCCAAATAACTCGCCAAGGTTGACACCATAGATTCAGTAAATGCTAAATTCAAGCCAAAAGTTAATATTGTACGCCATTGCCATTTAAGGCGTTTTCTGGCATGATACGTTTATTAGAGAGTATGCGAGAAAGTTTTGGAGAAAACATTAAGTCAAATTTCTTCTGTTTCAAGTATTTATCATGTGTTTATTTAAATACATATATTTTTTATAGTTAATGATTCATAACAGACGATTAATATTTGTTACAAGAATTTATTGTTTTCTACAAAATTATATAAA
Source organism: Argiope bruennichi (assembly GCF_947563725.1). NCBI lineage: Eukaryota > Metazoa > Arthropoda > Arachnida > Araneae > Araneidae > Argiope > Argiope bruennichi. The sequence goes on along the minus strand of NC_079159.1, from coordinate 88,429,283 downwards.
GAAGCTAAATATGATATATGCAATTATTTCATTTAACTCAGTAAATGCAAAGGAAGAAAACTCATCTTCTAATACTATCTTTCTTAATTTCGTCTGATAAACGTAATTTCTATAATGAACGAAAGGTGGTGAAAATACACCATACACTAATAACTAATAAATAAAAACATTCGTTGCTAATAAAAAATAAAATTGCTTTATAAAACTGAGTTATTTACAGCATGCTCAAGTAATTTTCTTTTGTTAAGAATTTAATAATATTGAAGGGTTTTCCTTTCCTATTTTAAGACATGTTAAATAAGTTTCATAAACTTTCATAAAACTACCATGAATCATTTTAATAATGCATGAAAATTTTAAAAAATACTATAAAATTCTTTTTTGAAACAGCCTTTATATGAAACATCTTAATACCCTTTTTTCAGCCTTCTTTAATCCCAGTTAATAAAAATTAAGTTAGCTTTATTTAAGCGTCATTTTTTCAACAAATGTAAGCTTATGAGTTAAAAGAAATTCAAGATCTGCCGTTAGGTGAATTTATTTGATTTACTTAGCATTATATTAAAAAAATCAAACGTAAAATAACTAATGCGGAATTTCTTCATCAATAAGCTAAAACTACTTAAGTTAAGCATCTATTTGATGAAATTTGTATAGAGAATAGAATAAGCAACACAAAGCAAGAAATTAAAGCTCGAATTTCTACTTAAAAGGACTCAAAAATTTGTGAAATAACTTGGCTTTGGAATATTCCTTTATATCTTTCTGAAATATTTGTCTGCTTAATTAAAAATAAGTGAATAAAATATGAAAGGAATTAGATATTCGTTGATGGAATATTAATAGAATTCGATATGATCCCCTTATTCAATTTTGTGAAAATTGAGAGTCCTTACACTAGGGTTCTCAAAACTTTTCATGTGAAATTCTGAATGACTTAATGTGAAAAAATACCTAAAGTACCGCCTCTTTAATTTTAATTTTGTTTTTAAGGTAAAATAACATTTCATTCTGGAAACAAAACATCAATTTTGTTTCCAGAGAGAAAAAAAATGCTGACTACAATAAGGACACCTAAGTTACATTCTATTTTCAGACAAAATAGCTCCTGTTATAGGAAAAGTGGTTCACATGATTACGGTTATGAGTCAGACAATGTTTAAGAGGCTCTCCTTTTCGAAATTGAAGTAGAAAGAACGCCCTCCTCTTAATTCAAAGGAAATAATAGAAAAAAATCATTCTTCAAAGAAAGTCTGCAGTTTATTATTTTACTAAGAATACTTTATAAGATTTCAAGATATCAGAAAAGAAGTGGGTTTTGTTTTAACTGATGTAGTTTTTAATAAAGAATAAAAAAGAATTTCTTAAGTCAGTTCTCGTTCTTTTATGCAATGATTTTTTTATTAGAAGAATGTATTTGATAAACTTGATTATTAAAAATAAATATAAAAAAATTATCTTTGATAAGAGTTTTATAATTTTTTTGCATTCAGAGTGATTCGTTCCCAACTTTCTCTCCTTGTTTGCTGTCTTCCTTTTCTTTAATTAAATCATTTTAATTTCTACTTAAACTTTTGTGGACTGTGGTTTTTCCACATTTTTATGAAATATTCTTCGCTTCCTATGGATTTTAATTTTTCATAAATGCGAATAAAAGTAAAAGAATAATAAAAAAAAATAGTTTCAGCGTACTAATATATAAAACAACAATATTTATCAGATTTCATATTCCTTATATTTATCAGCTATACAGTTTCCATCGCTATGGAAAAGTGAAACTTCTTCCTATATTTTTCACAATTACTTCGATATTAACAACAATGTCAATTTATAAGAAATGTAGCTTCTTTTAACTTACATAAAAAAAATTATTGGAAAAGATCTTTTGTCTATCATGTGGCGAAATATTTTTGTACAAGTACAATACAATACAGTACTCCCGAATAAATTAAATTTCAATTCACTGAGAATTTTGGCATTTCAGAAGCACAGCCATAAAATATTAAATTAAAAGAGGTCATTAGACTAAATTATTTAAATTTTTATCTTAATTTTCAAAAAAATAATCATCCGCTTATAAACACAATTTATATTAATATATACCTTTTAAAAAATACGTTTTTAGGTATAAAAATAAAAAATTTTTACTGTTTATATATTCCATTCTCTTTTACCCCCTACATTTTTCTTTTTTGTTTTCACTTTCAATATTTCATTTTTCACATTCGCTTATAAAAAATATTTTTATTTGTCATTTTAAGGGTCGCCGTAATTTTAGAAAGATATAAAAAATGGAGTGGTAAACAGTAATTTTAAATGTAATATATTTTATGAAACTAGCAACACCATCAGGAATCGCAGAGGAAGACAATTAATTTTCATCAACTCAGAGAAAAATAACATAAATATTTTATTTTTTTTTCATCTGAAAAAGGGCCAATTATGTTCGAACATCTGGATCTTGAAACACACTCCATGTGATTCTTAACACAGGAAATTATTAATTACACATCCCCTCGCTCTGGAAGAACCCATTTATTCCTCCCCTCCGAAAGCAGAACATTATCGTCTGCAGAATAAAATCGTTCTGAAGTGTTCTAGTAAGTATTATCTTCCTGTTGAATCAGTTGTTCTGTCACGGGATTTCATATTACACAATGGCTACGGTTGTGGCTAAAAGGCAGATCTGGCTTATGTCAGGCAATATGTCATTTAGCGAATGGGAATGTGATATAATGACACGTTTTCCCACACCATATTCCATTAATCTTTTTTCTTGGAAATCGGAAGGGTAAATAATGGAGTCGCTATGAAGAACTTAAAGGATAAATCTTAAGTTTCTTTGGGTGAAGTGTCATGGAAGACTTTATCCATGTGTCTTATTCTTTTTTTCTATCAAAGGATTAGTTTTTGTTTATAGTCACGATGAAATAATTTGATTTTACAGTGCGCAAGTTATTATTAACTTTAAAACAAAGGAAATACTTTAAATAATCTCCACAGCTTTATCTAGAGATTTTGGTTTTTCTGAAAGATTATATAACTGTTACACATAGCGTTGCGATTCTTTCTTTTGTACTTTATACATTTCATATGCGGCATTTTGATTCTGTTTTGCTGTAAAATAGATTCATCATATAATTTTAACTGGTTTTATATTATGATAAATAAAGCCAAAAATATTTTTTAGAAAATTACTTATTATTACTCAGTTTTCAAGTATTTCAGCTAAGAAGCAGCTACTTTTTTTTTCGTAGTTTTACAGTTAGAATTTTGTGTCAGTAATAAAGCTACCACAAGATAATCGAATTAAAAAGTGGTATTTTTTAATACACTCTCTGCATATTTATTTTATATGTTTTCTCTTCTAATAGATAATAAATGTTTGATCAAGCATTAAATTTTTTTCCATCACTCTCAAATACTTCAATTAAATTTTAAGGATACAATTTTATTGGTGCATTTCAGAAGTCAAAAAATGTGACTAATATCACAATTTTTAACACTGAAACAGCAATTTCGAAAATGGAACACATCTAAAATTTGATATGAAAAACGAAAAAAATTCTTATTATTATTGTTTATTATATTTTCTAAATTATACTTTATGTTATAAACTTTGCATTAATGACTTATTTAGTGCTTTTCGTCCTTTCTCTATAGGTAACAACAAGCATCTATATAATAATACAAGTTTGGTGACAGAAAAAAAAAAAAAACAGAATTTCAAGATGTTTTTTCTTGTTGTTGTTCTTTTCTTCAAATTGCTTATTTACTTTTTATGCACGCAAATGCTATTTTAATTTAGTCATTAGGCTAAAAAAATAATTTGAAATCTGACTTCGAATTTAAAGAATCATTAAATAATACACACAGATTTCTAAAATTTATTCGTATTTAAAGTTAAAAATATACGTAATTTTTCCGTAGCTAATGATGAAAAGGATATCAACTTTAAATTTTAAAAAGATAGTCTATAGTCTGTATAAAGCGATGGAAAATATCTGCAAAATATTCTAGATCTTTTTTCTCAAAAAAAATTGATGCTGTAGAGGGACGAGTTTCTTTATAACTTCATTATGAAATAGATGAGAATGATGGACGGGTTTCAGAAACAGTTATTTAATTATTTTCTAAGTTCCACATTTTACAACACAAAACAAACACGAACACAAAAATACATGAAATTCACTAGTAATGATGGCCTCAAAGAAGGATCATGGGAAATGTACCTTGATGTTAATAAGGTAACGCCATCTGTTGTATGAAAAGAGAAGGTAGTAGAGTTAATTAATTGCTACAACGCTACATTTTCTAAAAATTATTTTCAATCTGTTATCTGTCGAGCAATGGAGAGTAATAAATTCAATTTGGCACAATAAACTACAGGTTAAGTCTCTGTTTTCTCAGAAAATTATTGTTGATTTCCTACTGTATAGCTGTAACCAGCTGGTTATGGGCTTAGTTCTAACAACGCTGATGTCACAAAGAGCGCGAAATGAATAGAGAAACGATAAAACTTTTATATTCAAAAGTCTTTAAGTAAATAATTTCAGGGAAAATATTAAATTAAAAACATTAATGATAAAATAGATTCTACAGATAAAAGAAATTCAATTACTCAACTTCATTTAGGAGAAAGAAAATCGTCTGACAGATTAATGTAATATTCAAGGTTGCGAAATTTGTTTTATTATTTTATTCTTTTCTTTATAAAAACCTTTCTAACAAAGATAGGATAAAAAAAAGATAATACCTATTATTCATTGTGATTAATAAGGAATAAATATTCCGATTGGCTGAAATTTCACATACATTTTTATAAAATAAATATTATGGTTTCATATTTAAATATATCTACCAAAATATCCATTTTAATAATAATAAAAGTAGTATATTCAATTGGATATCTATATCGTTTGCTGAAAATTAGATTAAGAAACAGATACGTTTTATAATTTCTCTCTGATTAATTAAAAGAGAAACAATCAACTCTTTCTTTTATCTGATTTAATGTTTTAATTAAAGTGAAAAAAGGTGGGGGAGGGGAGCATGAAATATTCATTTACAAAAGAAAAATTAGAATATTCTAAATACTAAAAGAAATACCATTCTTTGATTAAATAATCAATTTTTATTTTCTCTTGTGCGAATTATATAAAGTATTGTGATAGTAAAAAAATTCGACCTCGAGATTTTGACGAATTGCGAAATCTCAGACCTCCTTGTGTCCGAAAAACACATTTATAGAATAATGCATATAAACGCAATGAGCTTTATAGGCATTGAGCTAAAGCTCAGACAGAAAATGAGCTTTACACTAAATTCGAGGATTTATAGCTAATTTTGAATAATATTCATTCACAAGAAATTTGTCTGTCCGAACACGATAACCATAAAGAACTAGATAAACAAAATTTAGTATATAGGTTTAGTGTCTAAAATATAGACCCGTACTAAATTCTTAACTAAATCCATCAAAAAAATCGACCATCTGTGTGTTTGTACATTCGCATCCATATAAATGCGATAGCTCCAAAATGGATGGATTTAATAAATGAAATATGTGATGTTTCTATTAATATTGTAACTCTGTGATCGAATTTTGGTTTCATTCATGGTCAGTAAAATATATATTCAGTTTTCTTCTCTATACTATCAACGCCATATACTGCATTTTGAATATTAAAAAATATGAACCTTCATTGCTCTTATGGACTTGGAGGAAACACATCATTTTCATGCAAAGAAATAAGATTTCGATTTCAGAATAAGCAGGAAAGTTTCAGGAAGATAATCCCTGCTGCATTAATTATCCATATATGGAAACATCTACAATTGTTTTAATATAACTGACCAATCATTTCATTATAATGATTCTGGTAACATCATTATAGACAGTTTATGCATTAGTTTGTATTAGGAAATTCATTATTATACATTTGAGTTGTAATCTATACTTATAATAAAGCTCAATGTGTGTGTGTGTGTGTGTGTGTGTTGGCGCTCTACAGGCCAGGTCATTTGACATACAGCTATCAAATTTGGTACATGTATACCTTAGAGGTCGGGAATGTGCACCTGGGGTCCCTTTTTTTGAAATTTTAATTAAAATTTTAATTATTAATTAAAAACTAACTTTCCCGCCAAAAAAATCTTCCATTTTCCCCACCGCCAACTTTTCAGCCAAAAAAATCTTTCAATTTTCCCACCGCCAAATGAGTAAGGCTTCAGTTGTTTTTTTCTCCCAACAGTCATGAGGCTAGGGTTAATATTTTTCGGCGGATTATTTCAAACGATTCTGTTTATTTTCTTAATGTTTGATGCATTTAAAATTAAACATTGTTAATTAATCCATGTTTCAGATTCATTCTGAAGTACTTTTGAATTAAAATAACACAGAATAAAGGAAATTAAAAATGTATAATCTGCATAGCGTTACCCCAACTGGCGTAGAAAAATTCACGCATTTGCGTTAACGTAACTGGCGAAGAAAATTCACGCATGCGCATTACGTTCTGACTGTTGGCATGACAACCAACGAATGATTTAAATTATTTTTAGGTTAGTTGCATGCTTTTGTAAGTAAATTGTATTTATGTTAGTTATATATTTTTTGTATATGCATATAGTTTTAAGTACATCGTTTTTTAAGTACTTTTTTTAAACCTGTGTTCGACCGATTATTTTAAACGATTCGTTTTATTTTCTTAGTGTTTGATGCATTTAAAATGGAACATTGTTAATGAATCGATCTGTTCATGATGAATTTCAGAAAATTTTGTTGACAAAGTCTTGAGATATTACATAAATTAAAAAAGATATTCTTTAGTGCCCATAAAGTTTAAACGCTCAGTGACTCTGTTATCAGTAATCATATTATAAAAAAGTGCTTTGTTTCAGTAAAAAATATTATGATATTAATTGCAGATTAATTCTTTCCACTTTAATTTCAAGCATAAATTCTACGGGAGCTAACAGAAAATTAGAGAGATAATATTACGTTATGACTGAAGGCATTTATAATATTATGAGTGAATTATATGACTATCAAAATTAGAAGTTTTTAAATATTTTGATGAAGAATCTATTAAAGTAGGAATTGCATAAAATATTTAATTATTAAAATTTAAACGAACGTTAAGATTGGCGAACCGGCTGGTCGCCAAAGGCGGCTAGTAAATGATATTTCTTTTAAGTCTAAAGCGATTTGACAAGGGATTTTATATATTATTGATAACGAAAAAGAAAATTTATTTTCTGTGATAAATAATTTTAGCTAAACAAGCATGAAGTGGTTTCAAACGGTACCACTGTTAAATGGCATGCATCAGCTAACTATTCATTGGTGTAAGCTAAACTTTAATGCCATGCCTTTTTTCCTTTTATAAGAGAAGCAAATGAATTCCAAAATTGGTTCTGCGCATGTGATGAATTTTATGAAAATAAGATTATTTAGAATTTTGTTGTGAATTCATCAGTATTTATTTACTCGAAATAATAAAAACTATCTAAAAATATTTTTATTAAAAACGGATTTTTTAACTCATTTATTTTTAAATAAGACTAAAAAAATTTTTCTTAGAAATAATTTGTTTTTAAAAATATTACCTTATAAGTGCACTAAAATATTATATGTTTTTAATCTAATTATTTTCCATTTTTTTCAGATAATTTATTATTGTAAATACTGTGATTTCTTAAAATCAAATTTCCTGAAATTTACTAACAGTACAATAATATTAGCAACAATCAAAATTTAATGAAGTCAATCGATTAATTGATAATTAAATTCTAAAAAAATTATAAGTGCATTATCATGGAGAAGATGCAAGTCCACAGATTCAAAATTCCTCTTCATCTGTAAATCACTTAAAAATCGATTAAAAAAATTCCACTTTTATAATTCTAAAACTAGTCAAGTTAAAGTATAAGTGATTAAAAAACAGAACAAATCTCAAACATACAGTGATTTTGTTCCAATAATCAAAAACTTTTGTAATAACTAAATATCAGCTTAGAGGGAAAATCAACGCAAATAGTTTTAAAGATCAAAATTCGTTCAGATAAAAACATTAATTACTGAATCTTTAATTGTTTGTAAATTTGCGTTTTGCTTAACGGTAATGGTTTTTTATAAATAATTCATATTCAGTAGTTAGATTAAGTATTTGAAAATATCGGTTTAATAGTTTTTAATCTTTTTCATTCTTTTAAGCTTTAAAATGATTTCTTCAATTAATGTGTATCGCTAACTTTTATACAGAATGTTGTCAAATACCTTTTTATACATAATAAATACCTTTTTATACATATTTTTTCGCAAGATGTTTCTCTTTTGTTTCCTTACAAATAAAATAATAATACAAAATAAGAGAAGAATTTTCTAGAAGGTAAGCATATTTTGCATTTCATGTCTTTTTTTCTTGCATTAAATGTTTTCACTTGGAAACAAGTAATATACAGTGGCTCAAAAAATTGAGAGTACACCTTACTTTTACTTGATAAATCCGACTTTCAATATAAATAACACATTACCGGGAAGTGCAAATATGTTTTTATTTTTACACATGACATATGGTTTAATTTAGAGTAAAAATAAAGAAAAATCAACGGAAAACTTCTAAATTGAAAAGTTTCAGAAGCATTTTAAATAAATATACGCAGAATTTTGCCTCAAAAAATTGAGAATACACCAATGAAATTCTTGTAATATCTCGCATAGAAAGAACATGTCAGTATTTAGTTGCATGTCTTTTGGCTTTTACAATGGCCTCTAAACGTCGTGGTACCGAATCGACCCATTTTTGGTGGTATCTGAAGATCTTTTAACCCATTCTTCTTGAATCATTCGTTTTAAATGGTTCTTGTTTCTAATTGAGTGTTTTTGGACCACTACCTCGAGTGTGGCCCACAGATATTCAATGGTATTGATGTCGGGTACTGTGATGGTGTGTGTAATGATGTTTACAATGGAAAAAAGACACCATATTTTGCCGTTACGTGCATTCTGTTTGGAGTCGTTGTCCTACTGGAAAATGAAATTTCCATCTAAATCCAAATTTTTAGCACTTTCCTTTAGATTGCTGCGAAGTATATCCAAGTAAACCGTATAGTTCATAATGCCATATATAAAAATTAAATTTCCTAGCCCGGATGAAGCCATGCAACCTCAAATCATGACGGAGTCACCATCATGTTTAACTGTAGGACGTAAATTTTTTTGGATCCAAAGCAGTATTAGGCTTTCTCCATATAGTACGATGGCTGTCACTGCCAAAAATGTTGAGTTTTCTTTCATTATTAAATATAACTTTCTTTCAAAGGTTATGGATCTTCAATAGATGTGTTTTTTCAAACTTCAGATGCTTTTTCAGAACTTCCAAGCCGATTAATGGTTTCTTTCTAACAATACTACTTTTATATCTAGCTTGTCTAATGGCATTTCGCACAGTTTCAGCACTTACACTTCTGCCTATAATTTGAAAAATTTCTGCAACAAATTGGACAATCTAACAATCAACAATCTAAAGGAAAGTGTTAAAAATTTGGGTTTAGATAGGAATTCCATTTTCCAGCAGGACAATGACCCCAAACAGAATGCACGTAACGTCAAAATATGGTGCCTTTTTCATTGTAAACAGCAGTTACGCTCACCACCACAGTACCGAGACATCAATACCATTGAATATTCGTGAGCCATACTCGAAAAAGTGGTTCAAAAACACAGAATTAGAAATAAAACCCATTTAAAACAAGTAGTGCAAGAAGAATGGGATAAAATATCATCAGATACCATCAAAAATGGGTCGAATCGGTACCACGACGTTTAGAGGCCATTATAGGGGCCAAAAGACATGCAACTTAACAGTGACACTTTGTTTCTTTGCGTGATATTGCAAAAATTTAATTGCTGTATTCTCAATTTTTTGAGGCAAAAATCTGAGTATGTTTATTTAAAATGCTTCTGAAACTTTTCAATTTAGAAGTTTTCCGTTGATTTTTCTTTATTTTTACTCTAAATTAAACCATTTGTCATGTGTAAAAATAAAAACATATTTGCACTTCCCGGTAATGTGTTATTTATATTGAAAGTCGGATTTATCAAGTAAAAGTAAGGTGTACTCTCAATTTTTTGAGCCACTGTATATATATATAAAAATTAAGTCAATTCCTACTTAGGTCAACAACAAAAATTATTTTAGTTACTTTTTATTAAGTAATTACAATTAATATAAATATGTATAGACATATGACAGAATTACAATATTAAGTGGCAAAATAGAGCTTGTTGACAAGCTTGGCGACGGATTTGGCGACCAAATAGAAATTACTGGGCAAATTTAATTAATTAATTAATATTTGAAAAAAACTATATTAAAATCACGTGTCATCCACTACAAGTTTAAAAAAATGTATTTGAACTTGAGTGGATGAATAAAAAGTATTTTATTAACGATTGAAAATTTGAACAAGATATATAGAGAGAGAGCGTGAGCTAATAGGAGGAATTGAAAAAAGGTATTCATTTCGGAAATTCTGCCTGAAAATTAATTGATATCTGAAAAAAAATCACTTTAAAATAATTGATTTTTCGGGTATTTCCGCGTAGTTTAGTACTCTTCTCAATTCATTTGAAAAATGATCCGATAAAACTAACTAATAAATGAACTGAAAATAACCAATAAACTTAGCAATAAGTTTAAATTACATTGTTTAGTTGAAAGAAACACAAGTTATTTTAAATTATTTTCATTGTTATAAGAGTTTATAATGTTACACATTATATTTAGAATAAATTTAGAATATTTATCATCAAAGTAATTATCACAAATAAATGTTTAAGAATTCCTTAAAAGTATGTGTAGATTTAAAGAAAAAAGGAAATTATTTTATCTGAAATAATTTAACGGAAATATTTATTTAAATTATAAATATCACAAAATTATTAAACATTTAGCATAGCAACAAACTGAACAAACCCTGGAGTGGAAACAAGGAATTATTTTGACCTCTTCTCTTATGAAATAAGATCCTGCAGCATCTGGGAGAAGGGGGCTGCGTCCTTATCTTAACGATATATTCTACAGATCTTGAAACACTTGAGGAGATTAGGTGTCATCTATGTACTATTAGCCATTTCCATCACAGTTTAAGATAATAACAAAATCCTAATGATTTTATTTATGAGATTTTTTTGTGATTAGTTTTCACTAGTAATTTTTCAATGCATTACCTTTGTTTGCTTAATTTACACCAATCACTCTTTTCTTCTAAATCAGCATTTTTCTTTTTCTTTTTTTTAAAGTATTATCTTTTTTGCCATAAATTTTAGTAATTAGTTCGTTTATTTAATTTCTAATATTGTAGTGATTTTTATTTATTAAAACTATATTCGTGTTTTTATGTATCTGTCACACGATTTTGTAAGTTTATTCTGTTTTGTTTAATATTATTTTCTTTAACGTTTATGAAGGTTATTTCTGCTAACAGTCAACTATTTTCGAATTTACAAGATCTGCAGAATAAAAATTTTTAATTTTATTTATTGTAGACTTATTTTGAATAAATAATGCTCCGATTTTGTTTTAAATTCATATGAATTCATTTACTTTATTTTGTTTTAAAAATGACTATTTCATTTTTATGTACATTACTTATTTTTTAATCAAAAATGTAATTCTTTGAATTCGTATATTTTTTTAAAAAAATTGTAATATTCAATAGTTACTCACTGTGATCGTAACTAGAGACTGGTCAACAAATGATAATTCAGTCCCATTCCTCGTAGCTTTTTTCTGCATTAATCATTCTATCAATTTTTTTTTTTAGCTATGGTTCAACATTTTCTCAATAATTAAAGTAACTTTATAATGAAATAAAATGTTAATCGTATAAAATTTTTTAAATAAACGTCTCGTTAATGCTTATGATTATATACTTTTTAAAAAATTTATATTTAAATCTTTAAGTCAAGAAGATTATGCAATCCGAAGAAAAAAGATATAATTAATAGAAGACCTCAGGCCTTGGGATAAACTTGACGATTATCTGGTGACTTGATGTTCCAGAAAATGCAAGAATTTTTGCGATATCTTGTTAACCCTTTCTAGGGCCTTGGGAAGTATGCTTCCCACCAAATTTAGCAATCTTTGTATGAAATTTTGTAGGTTGGCATAAGTTCTGACAAGTTTTTTTTAGAAAGACAGAAATTTAAATGCTTCAGTTCTTTATCTCAATCAAAATGATGTGTCTTGATTTGTTACTTAATTATTAATTTACCAAATTATCTAATTAATCAAATTAAATTTATCTAATAAGCTAAATGAATCCCTTTTCTTATTCTAATTTCAGGCCTAAAAATATTTTAACATAATAGGACTTAAAAAAATGGCTTTTTAAAGGGTTAAGAATACGATATCCTTTTAGAAAATTCTATATACTATCATGGAAACTATATAAGCGAAGGCGTACACACGAGCTTTAATTCTCTTTTTGGATAGTAGAATGGATAATACACTGTTACTGTTGTTTAACAACGATTTGCTTGAATTATTTAATTATTTTTTTAAGTTTATATTGAATTATTAAATTATATGAAAAATTAAAATATAATTTATAATTTCATAAATTAAAGAATAAATTTTTAAATTAAATTTTTTCCATTGATTACAATGCATTGGAATATTGATTATTCGTTTAATTAATTAAATTCCTCACAGAATGATCTTGCAAAATAATTACTTTTTATGATAAGAAATAATTAATGAATAGTTATGATTATTTTATTTAAATTTTATTAGCTTTATCATTTTTTCTATTTTATATGTATTACAAAATAAATTAATAAAAACAAATATAATTTCTTAAAATTACTGAAATAAAGAAATAACAAAAAGGTCATTAACATCTTGATTAAGTTAAAAACGTGGAACTAAAGTGGCCAATAATTAAAAAAAGAGATCTCCTAATGTGAATTGATTGAGGCCATTAAATGCCTGAGTCGCCTTTCCTTATTTCCTCTTAATAAATATATATAAATTTTCTTTCCCAATATACTGATATAAATGTAATATTAGAACTTCTGAAAAATACCGAAAAGTAACTTTAGAATTTATCACGGTGGATTTCCACCAAAACCTCAGTTTTACAAACTTTAATTTTCTTCTCTGTTGTCTTGCAACTTACTCCATCCAAGAAAATCCTGAAGATCAACGGATTCCACATAAAAACCTTATTTCCGTCAAATCCATTTTAGAAGTCCCGAACAAAAAGATTTCAAATTTATATTCCTTTCATAACCGGATATCATTTTTATGATGTTGATCGCTCTAAGCGATTGGATTTATCAAGAATTTTCTTTTTATCTTACATTTTTAGCAAAGAAAAGGCCTACAACAGCTTCCGCAAAAGAATGTATCATTTCGGATGTATATATTTCAACGGGCAGAAAAAGTTCTATTTTTTTAAAAAACCCTGGGGGATGGATTTTCCTATATCCGGGAGAAATTGAGTAAGATTGAATTTCTTTTCAATTTAGGGTGAATGCCCTGTCTGAAACTTAAGCATTCTGTGGATTGCTTCTGCTTTTATTTTCGAGTCAGATTGCGAGATAGATAGATTATACCTAGATACTTACCTAGATAGAAAATAAATATCTAGGCACAAATTTTTATATGGGACTTACAAGTAATCGTATCTTATAATAATTTGATGGATTTATTTTAATACCACTTCATTGAAAGAGAATTAATGTATTTTTTCCAAAAGATAAATATTTCCACTGGTAATATTTTATTTTACGAAATTGATAAAGACAAAAGAAAAAGAAATTTTTTTAAAAAATCTGAAGCAAAAATTAAAGAACTGAAAAAACAGCGACGAATAGGGTGAAACAAAATCGAATGTTATTATCAACAAAATACTATTAAATTAAGCATTATGAATTGAAATGAACAAACAAGTAAAAAAGATCATTAGTCATAACAAAATGAAATTCTAAATTATTAATAAAATTTTTAAATATAAGAAGCATTTAATATTTTCATATGCAATTAGAGTATAGTGTATCACATGATTTTTATATTTAAATTTTATTTTTCACTATGCGGTGATATTAAAAATATTCGATCAACTATTATAAATATTTTTTGCCAATCATGAATTTTAATTTTAATCTGAAAACATTTGTGTGATAAGAACTTGTACAAAAACGTATGCCAGTAGCTAAAATTACAACAATTCTAAAGCTTTTAGAACAGAAATATTTAACTAAAATCAAAACATGACAATTTAAAAAACTTCCTCTGTTTCCATCTTTCCAGTAAACATCCAATTCGTAATTATCGTCTGATACTGATATAAATAGCTATTTTCCCATTAATAGGAAACCATCAATGTAGAATTCTATGATGAATATTATTCTATGCGTGTAATATCCACATTTAAAGGAACTGAAATCTTCTAATATTACGAAAATAAAAGATTGCTATGATTAAAAAACTGTTTGTTATTGTAAAGCAAAGAAATTGAAAAAAGCCAATAAGTAAAAAAAGAAAAAGAAAAAGAAAAAAACTCAAATTTTTCTTTAGATCTATTTTTAAAATTATTTTTTATCTATTTTATCTGAAACGTTTTTAGGGAAATTATTTAGAGTTTTTTTTTCAGTTCTATTTTTCATTAAACGTTTTTGATGTTGTTTTTGTTATGGTTGATGAAAATTCCATTTGATTTGTTCAGTTTTTATTTTTGTTAAACTTTCATTTCGGACCGTTGAATTGAAGCAGTTTGTTTATTCTCTTGCATATTTTTTCAACCTGGATGTTTTTGCTCACATTTTTTGAAATGAAATCCGGAAATAATTATAATTTTTCCATGTATTCTCAACTCCTATCTTTCATATTCACGACATTTTTTTTAAATTTTGCTTATAAATCAGTAATTTCCATTTCTTTTGAAAATTTCCTTTCTCCTCTCTTATTATTTTTCTATTTTTGGAATCTAAACACAATCAATTATTTATGTTTTTTTCTTTGATAGGATATGTCATTCAGTACGTTTAAATCTTAATCATTGTATTTTTATTCCCTTCAAATTCATACATACACTATTTGCTTCTAAAGGTTTATTGTGTTTGAATGCTTTCCTGATAAAAATTTATTTGTATATTTTCTTCCTATGCATTATATATTTTCTAATTATTTCGATCTTTTTTAATATATATATTTGGTATCTCGTTTTCATTTTTTTCTTTTTTTGCCGAGTTTTTTCTTTTGTGTTCTTGATTAATGCAAGACTCATTTTTTCTGAAAACTCACCATAAAATATAGACTGTACCAATCGCCCTTTGTATAGAAACTTTCTTTATAGAGTAGACTGAATGTTTAAATTATAAACATTTAATCAAAAATATAAAGTTTTTACCTTAATCTGAGGAGAGATTTTTTTAATGTTTATTCGTTAGCGCAATGTATGCAGTTTTATAGATATTTTGGATTTCCTTCATAGATCCTTTTTAAATTAGTAGAATTTTAGCATTTTCTCTAAATGAAATGGCACAATCTTTTATAGAAATTTTAAAATGATATTCATATTTTCATTTTATACTCAGAAGACTATCCTCCATGATGTATAAGTACAATTTGATAGAATTCTTCAATGATAAATCCTTTACAATTTTGATAATTAGATCCATTCTGGCTGATTTGTTGCCATAAGTTTTGAAAACTTGCAAAAAGAAATTCAGGCAGTTCTCGATTTGTAAAACGAATTCATAATTTCCTTAAATGTCACTCATGCAAAATAATGAATCAACCAGAAAAAAATGAAAAAGAAAAATGTTTTTACGTTTGGTTTCATTGCGCTTGGATTAATTTAGAAGTTTCATAATATTTCAATTATTTATTCACTTTTTTACCAAAAAAAAAAAATCAAAAAGTTCCAAATTAATTTTGTTGAATATTTTTTTACCTTAAGTGTTAAATGATAAAATTGTAGCAAAAATTTCAGAACTAAAGCACTGAAAGTGAGGAATTTTGTTCTGCATATTCATTATACTTTTAAATGGGGTAGATTGGTTTATATACATTGTAGTTTAGACTTATAGTTCTAACAATCAGTTGTTATCAAGCACATCGGACCAAAATCCATAGACCATCCATTTGCTGCGTAATGTAATTTAAAATTGATACATATTTTGAGATATTTGGAAAGCTTCCTCCGATTGTAGGTGTAAATTGTTTTGTTTTTTTGACATATTGATTATGTATATTCAATAATACATGCATAATTTTACTTCAAAATGATCTTTTGGAAGTTTCATTATCTATTCGCTTAAAGCATCCCTGGGCAGCTTCTAAGGTTAAGTCTGCCTTAGAAGGTATTTAATAAGGTATTTACAAGGTTATTAATAAGGCTGTAATTTACAATCCTCTAGAATATTTAATAAATTATAATTGTTAATAAGTTATAATTGTGTATAATTGTTAAACAGTTATTTAGAAGATTATTAATAAGGTTGTTATTTACAATCTTCTAGAAAATTTAAAATACAGGGTGATCAAGAAATAACAGGAAGTATTCGAAGCCCTGTAGTGTGTTATGTACTGGACGAAATATAACAAAATTTTGCAACCATACACGTTAAAGTATGCAGTTTCGATTTATCAAGAAAAAAAAATTAGTACAAAAAAAAAAAAACGCCTATAGCGAAAATCCTGGAGCTGCGATCGAAAATTTTATTATGTAATTTGCTCATAGGGTGCCTTGCGACATTACATCGATGGTAAAAGGAAGGGTTCGGGAATTTATGCCATTGTACAAGAATTCGCCCGTCGATTGCGTTGTCTTTACGTGAATGCGCCTTATTAGTCAAGCAAGAACAAGTTGAAGAAGTTGCAACTGTCGTTATGGATCAGGCGATAGCTAATAAGCAGGTAATCAGCAATGCACGTTCAATATCATGACAAACAGATACCCCGTTCTTGACAATGAGAAGATATTGCATATGATCCTGAAATTTTATCCATATAAGATAATGCCCATTAACTAATGACACTGATCTGGGCAATTTCTGGTTGTGAGGCGGTTCTGGTTCACTTGAAAGGCGTTGTATATCAAGGATTTGCACCTGACATTACGAGTTTAAAAGGTCAAATAACGTTACATGCCAGAAGAATAAATGCCCATATGCTGCAAGCCACCGTCGAAAACCTCGTGTACCGCATGCAGTTACTGAAACATAAAGTTGGCGGTCACCTTGAGCCAAATTTGTAAGTTGCTATAACAAACATTTTTCATTGGTTTTTTTGTGTGTTGTTATTTACTTTTTCCATTGGCAGTTATGTATTGTTTTTCCACATATTATGCGCTTGCAGCGCCAGGATTTCCCCTACCTGCATTTTTTGGTACTAATTTTTTTTTCTTGACAAATCGAAACCGCATGCTTTAATGTGTGTGGTGGCCAAAGTTTGTTATATTTCGTCCAGTACATAACATGCTACAGGGCTCCGAACACCTCCTGTTATTTCTTGATCACCCTGTATAAGACAAATATTTTTAATTTTAAAATATAAGACACCGAAAATCAAGGCGATTACCAAAGCGAAATAACATTAAAGGCTCGAATTAGAACGTGACACGTCTGTGCTGTTTGATTATTAGTAATATATTTCTTTTTTGTAATCAACACCTTAAACTTATCTGATCAATCGTGGTTAGTCTACTTGAATGTTGTTATTTTAAACGAGAATTTCGTTTCTCCGGAATTTCACAAACTATTTGCGAACTTTTTCTTTCAGTTACAGCGTTGATGATGACGTCAGGTATGCGTTACAATGGAAAGAGGGGTTTTGTAGCTTCTGAGGATAAGGACCTCTGAGCACCGGAGGGCAGAAATATGATTTCGAGTTCCTATGAAGATTACACTCACAACTCACTTGCACAACCTCTTTTTTCAGGGAGGACTCTTTCACACACCTCACCGATAGAACACAGGGTAAAGAACAACCATGCCCGAACCAGGACGTCCAGATCACGGAAATACGCGCTATCCCTAGACCAGGACGCCGGCATTACAGTGTTCCCTTAGTAAACATCTCATGAAAGGATTGAAAAATATTTTTACTATCTCATGTAAGTTTTAAGGATTGAAAAATATTTTTACCATTACGTCATTAAAAAAATTTTAAATGTTCAGAAATGATTTTTTTCGTTCTCTTTGTTTACACAACTTTAAATTACTTAGAGATATTATCACCCACCAAAAAAATTTAATTTCAATAACTGATGTCAATTCTTCACCATAACTGATGTCAATTCTTCACCAATTGGTCATTGTCATAATGACCAATTGTATAAAAATATTGGGTATTGGAATTGTCATAATGACCAATTGGAAATCGACTGGAACTTCAAGAACCCAATATTTTTATACAATGTGATTAGATACGATGAAAGATGACCCTACAAATCGTATATGGAATTGCTTTTCTAACTTTTGACAGAAACATTATTCTTTTTATGCTTCAGAATCAAGGGCGTTGGTCATCGTAAATCCATTTAGTTAGGTCATTGGCAGTTAGGCTTCCATAAAAGCTTTTCAGTGAATACATTCTTACGTTTTGAAGTGAATTTATTGCTCATTTCATACTCTATGTACCTGCATTCGTGCGTGATTCAAACCATTGACCTGTAGATATTGATCCAATAATATTATTAGAACTGAATATAAGAAGAAATGGGAAATTAAATGCTACAGAAATAAGCGCGAAACTATTAAGTAAATCGATACTTAGCCTTACAGAATTAAAGCTCGAAGTGGTTTATATTCAAAATATAAATTTAAAGATCTAGTAATTTGCCAAATTTTAATCTTAATATAAATAAAATCATTGAGATTATGCTTGTATATATTAGATTCTTCCTTTAAGCCTAAACAAAATTCTGGATTCAGTCAAATTTAGCATATTTATTACTTAACAGAAGAGAAAAGATGCTGTCATCTTCCAATATGTAAAGGTTAATCAAATTCTCACTTAATTAGAAATTTTTAAAAAGTGTTGCTGTTTTACAGCTATAATTTCGGAGTAAATTATTCTATAAGAAATATTTGTACACTATCATAACAATTTTACCACTTCTATGATTTCAAATTTCATTTTTATGTAGTTTTCACAAAATGTTTATTAATTTTTCAAAATTGAATAAATAATTCAATAGATGCAGACGATTATGAAATAAGAAAATTTATAATTATTTTATTACCGCTAGGCAAAGGTAATATTTGGAACAATTCTAGTTTTATTTTTAGATATTTCAATTTTTATTTTATTAATATTTTATTAAAATTATTTCCTGTTTGAATCTCGATAGCTGCGTACTGGCGTGAAAATTATGGTAATTTTTAACCTTTTAAACTAATCCAAAACTTATTAAAATCATTCTTACAACTATTTATTATGTACACTAAATCCATCCTTCCCTATAAATAAATAGATAATATAATATTTATAGGGGTTAATTAATATATTCATATAAATAGTTAATACATTTTTAATATTATTTCAAACGCATATTTAATCCAAAAAAATATTGCACTAAACTCGATGTTAGAGCTTTTATACGTTCGTCTGAATTTTTCTAATTTCAGTCTTTTTCTCAAACTAAAGTTTTTAAGTTACTATTCCAAATTAAGCTTGTGATCACTTAGTCACAACACAGAACTCCGAAAATTCACGACATTGCCGTTGCCGTTAATATTTTGGCATCGTTTGTTTTTTGTTTTTAAAATAATTCTAAAGTTTAGTCAATTAAATTTCAAAACAAATACCTGCTGTAAATATCAACTGCCATCTTAAAATTTCTATTATTAAAAGATTAAGCAAGATTTAAACGTTTTTCTGCGATATCTCTCAAAAATATCATTTCAGTATATTTGCACCATATTAAAGTTAAAAAATTCAGCTTTTCACTTACAGATTTCACTTCTATAATTTATTTATTTATTTATTTGATATTTTTCTTTTATTTTTGAATACATTTTTGGCAATGTTTTTCTGCTGGTTTTAAAAAAAGTTCTGAAGTTTTTTTATTAAAAATTACACTGCAGACGATAGAAAGATTCTGTGCATTATATTTTATATGAAACAAATTTTTGCATTAAAAATTACATTAAATATCATTTTAGATTAAAAATTACATAAATATTTACATTAAATATCATCTCACTAAAAACTACTTTTACACCATATTTAAGTTTACTAAATTCAGTTTTTCAGTTACAAATTTAAATTATATATTTTTTTATATTTTTCTCTTACTTTTAAATATATTTTTGGTTGTAATAATCTTAATCGGTTAAAAAATCTTCTTTATCTGAAGTTTAAAAGAATTCTGAAGTTTATTTATTAAAAACAAAATTGCAGACGATAGAATTATTCTGCGTATTGTAATTGTATAAACAAATTTTTATGCTAAAAATAAAAATAAGTAATTTAAAAAGCTTCAATTTAAAGACTAGTTGAAATTCCGTTAAATGTTAATATTAAATAAATTACTTTTTTTTTCATAGACCCATAATTAGGATTTTTTTTTAAAAAATGAAAATAAATAATATTTTAATGAATTTTTGTGACAATTAAACTACAAGTTTTCATTAATAAAAGCATGCAAATTTCATTCTATGCAAGGTTGCATATCCCAACTATTAATATATAAATATCGCGATCAATGAATATTAAGCTGCTTTATTAATCTGCAAAAGAGAAAACACCACTATTAAGAATACAGGAAACGTTAAAAAATTCCTAATCTGTACAGAAATTTATCGTAATTTTGTAACATTAACGACCCGATTTCATTTTTTTAACCAAGAAATCATGGTTATTTTGTAAATGATCTCACACTTTTAAACCGCAATCAGATCATGAGGGGGACATTTGAGCAGTCAATCCTGCTCCAAGCTTCCGCTCAACACCAGCTGGAGGACGACTGGCAACCACAGATTAATTTTCAGTCCTCCGGACAAGGAGGATCTTTGTTGTATGAAGTTTAGGGTCTTTATTTTTTTTCATTGGGTTATTTTTCATGAAAAAAAATATAAATATTGCCTCCAAATAAATATTCGACAAGAAATCTGTTTCATGTGATGAAATATAATTTAAATATTAAGTCATCTCTAAACTAAAATCTTTATAATACAGAAACAGGAACTATTAATAATATTTCATAATTTCTTTTTAAACATTCTAGGGTTTCCTTAAATTGTAGAAGTTTCTACTACGAATTCGACTGAAAATTGTTTTTTTTTTCAGTGCCAAAACTTGTTAGGAAATGTGATCAATCAAATTAAGAATGATATTCAAATGGCCTTATAGTAATAAAATAATAATATTTTTGAGGAAGTAATTTATTTGCTACCTTGAAATATTTTTGTTGGATAAATTAAATAAATCATATGACAAACTTTGAAAACACATGAGAAACATCTTAATTATATTTCAAATCACCATTAAAGATAAAATAAAAAGTTGTGTAGGAATTATATATAAAGATGAATCATCAGCATGGTATTATGTAACCGTAGGAAACGAGCGGAAACACCAGAGTTTTTAGAATTTTTGTTGAATATTATTTAGAGATATATCAACTAAATAAAAATTAGCATTATATACAAACACACATACATAGGTTCATACTATAAATTATTTCCCATCTACTTAATTTCAGTCTTTATTTTTTGAGCTATGCTGGATTCTAGATTTTCCACGTTTTTCAGAAACTAATTTCTGTAGTTTTAACTGGCAAAAGCTAAGCTGCAGTTTTTTATGAAATTTTTTTATTTTTTTTTAGAGATGATTGATTGTTTATATTTATAATGACGATGTGATATAAGCAAAAAGAATTGGCACATAAATCGATTCATGTTTACACTTGATGTATGTCAATGCGCCTCACGGATTTTGAAATCCATTACGCTTCTTGATTAACTGAGGCTAAAAAGTATGTGCAATGGGATTTGTAAAACGACTGTAAATGTTATGTGAATTGATCACAGATTAATAATCGATGGTGGTTAATAATCGATTTTGAAAGTTTCATATATTGCTCGAACCGAATTATAAACATATAATTTTCCACAACACTGATTTCTCTGGTTTCAACTTTCCTTCTATAATTCATGTTATTCTTTATTTTATTGTTTTCATTATTATGTACTACATTCGTTTGATTTATATAATTCAATATTATTTATATTATTCGATAAAATAAATTGTTGTTAATTGAAATGTAACATTAAAAACCAATGCAAACCACGGCAAATTTGATAATTTTTTACTAAGAAATGTAAGCATAAGTGTTCGAATGAAAAAAATGAAAAAAAAAATCTAATTATATTATCTACTAGCCGCCTTTGGCGACCAGCCGGTTCGCTAATCTTAATGTTCGTTAAAATTTTAATAATTAAATATTTTATGCAATTTCAAGTTTAATAGATTCTTCAGCAAAATATTTTAAAACTTCAAATTTTGATAGTCATATAATTCACTCATAATATTATAAAGGCGTTCAGTCATAACGTGATATGTATCTCTCTCATTTTCTGTTACCCCTCGTAGAATTTATGCTTTAAATTAAAGTGTAAAGGATTAATCTGCAATTAATATAATAATATTTTTTTACTGAAACAAAGCATTTTTTTAATAATATGATTACTGATAATAGAGTCACTGAGCGTTTAAACTTTATGGGCACTAAAGAATATCTTTCTTAATTTATGTAATATCTCACGAATTTGTCAACAAAATTTTCTCAGATTCATCATGAATGGATCGATTCATTAACAATGTTTAATTTTAAATGCATCAAACACTCAGAAAATAAAATGAATCGTTTAAAATAATCGGTCGAAAACAGGTTTAAAAAAACTACTTAAAAAACGATGTACTTAAAACTATAAGCATATATAAAAAATATATATAACTAACATAAATACAATTTAATTACAAAAGCATGCAACTAACCTAAAAATAATTTAAATCATTGAAAACAGGTTTAAAAAAAACTACTTAAAAAACGACGTACTTAAAACTATAAGCATATATAAAAATATATATATAACTACCATAAATACAATTTAATTACAAAAGCATACAACGAACCTAAAAATAATTTAAATCATTGTAAACAGGTTAAAAAAAACTACTTAAAAAAAGATGTACTTAAAACTATAAGCATATACAAAAAATATATAACTAACATAAATACAATTTACTTACAAAAGTATAAAACTAACCTAAAAGTAATTTAAATCGTCCGTTGATAATGGTTGCCATGCCAACAATCAGAACACAGTGCGCATGCGTGAATTTTCTTCGCCTTTTACGGTAACGCAAATGCGTGAATTTTTCTACGCCAGTTGGGGTAACGCTATGCAGATTAGACATTTTTAATTTCCTTTATTCTGTGCTATTTTAATTCAAAAGTACTTCAGAATGAATCTGAAACATGGATTAATTAACAATGTTTAATTTTAAATGCATAAAACATTAAGAAAATAAACAGAATCGTTTGAAATAATCCGCCGAAAAATCTTAACCCTAGCCTCATTACTGTTGGGAGAAAAAAAGAACTAAAGCTTAAATCATTTGGCGTTGGGGAAAATGGAAGATTATTTTGGCGGAAAAGTTGGCGGTGGGGAAAATGGAAGATTTTTTTGGCGGGAAAGTTAGTTTTTAATTAATAATTAAAATTCTAATTAAAATTTCAAAAAAAGGACCCCAGGTGCACATTCCCGACCTCTAAGGTATACATGTACCAAATTTGGTAGCTTTATGTCAAATGACCTGGCCTGTAGAGCGCCAACACACACACACACACACACACATTGAGCTTTATTATAAGTATAGATTACAAATGATAAAGGAACGAACTTATTTTCAAGAAATAATCTTGAATAAATATTGTTGCTATTTGTCCATACTCTAAGTAAACACTAGCAAGTGTTTGAGCCTTAAACGGAATTTCACACGCAAACTCAAAATACATTTTTGTTAGAGAATCTAATGAAGCGACACGCAACAACGGAACAGAAAGGATTATTTATTGAATGTCAAGCGTCAAAGGATGCCCATGTAATTTGAAATTTATATTGGACTAGATGACCTACAATCTAGATCTAGAAACTAATGCGAAAGAAAGAAACGAGGTATTTTATTAAGCAGAATATGTTGGGCAAAATGTCAAGAGTTAAAGCAGGAAAATGCAATTTTTCTTTTCAACATTTACAATGTTTTTCAGCGCACTGAAAGTGAATGTATGTCAAAGCAATATTAATTGCTTTCGGAGTTCGCTATTTTGCACGCTTTGCCACATGTTTTTTTTTTTTTTTTCTTCTTTTTCCAAACCTGATTTTTTTTTTTTTTTTTTTTTTTTTTTTTTACTTTTCAGCATATGTAGTATAAAGATAGCAATCGTCAAAAAATTCTAACTCGAGATTTTGACGAATCTCCACATTCGAAAAACACATTTTTGGGAAATGTCCGTCTGTCTGTCTGTGACAAAGATAACACAAAAACACTTTGAGCTAGACGATTAAAATTTTTCATAGATTTCTATCAAATTTTGAATAAAATCTGTTCAGTGGTAGTCCGTCTGTCCAGTTGTTCGAATATAAGTTAACACGATAATTACGAAACGAAGAGAACTAGACAGATGAGATTTGGCACAGAGATTTAACATCAGTAGTGTTGACAACTTTTGAACTTTAAGCCAAATCCAATAAGGGGTTGATCGCCTGTTGGTCTGTGCTTTCAGAAGCATGTAAACCCGATAATTCAAAAGCGTATTGACTTAAATATATGAAATTTGGTATGGGATTTTGAGACTACAATTTCAGCTTTATGTCATATCTTTGTTTCAATAGGTTGAGAAGAACATGTCTAAAGAACAAATTTGATTTTAGGGCATGACAAATACACCGATGAGAAGCTAAAGTAAGTAGGTACTCCTTATTATCATGTTAAGTAGTAATGTTTCAAGTCCAAATTATAACTTCTCCAATGATGGAAAATATCTCTATCGGAAGGGATAGGGCCATGGCTAGAAAAGATCTTGCCAGAAACACCTTCAATTTCCATCTATTGGTATCCCGACGACAATCTTTTAATATTTACCCTGGATGACAAATATGGCGGGGGTAATTCTGTCATGATTTGTTCATATATTATCAGCGATATGGACTTCCGACAGATTTTTACATGACAATAATCGACAAACTTGATCCGTTGCCAAATGCGATCCTTTATAATGACGCGCTCTATAAATTCGCTTTCAGGACGACTTTTCCTCTTTTCTTTGGTTTCATTAACTGAAACATTGGGTAAATACAACGACAAACTTCTTTTAAAAAAACAAGCTTTCTTCTGTTCTTTTGTTTTGGAAATAAGAATTTACAAAGTGCAATTTGCCGGAAGTGGGACCTTGCCATCGTGATCATCGAAATGGGTGTCACGTTATCAGTATATAAGCTTTTCCAAAAGTTTGAGGACCATTTTCTCGAAACTGACTGGTCATGGCGTTTTAATATTTTCATGAATGTATTGTAATGATATTCTAAATGTATATCATTACACTAAATCTCATCCCGATCTCAGATTTCAACCCCATACCCTCCCCTTCTTAGTATCAGTTAATACTAAGGAATTATTCTTGGTTATCTATAACTTGAACTTGAAAGAAGTAAGATATTGGGTTTTATCGCATCAATGGCTGTTATCCCCTGTTTCCGTATGTAGAGAACAAAAAAAGTTTTATAAATAAACACAAGAGAGCGCACACACACAAAAAAAAATTGAAGTTTCAATCAGTTAAGCAGTTCAGCTGATGCGATTTTGTACATATTCCGGCGTTTAAGTTCTATATATTAAATGGAAATTTTTTTTATGCAAGCATTGTGTTTTATTCGCTTTGTAATGGGTCGATAACTAGTCACCTGACCCATGACATTTGAGGTCTGTTTTGCCGGTATTGTTTAAAATATTTAATGAAAATTATGATTACGTCATAGTACGTATTCATATTGCACTTGAAGGTGAAATGGTGACAAAAAAGGAGAAGTAAAGCTTTAATTAATTTCAAATTAACAGCAATTGAATTTAAAACAATATCATTTGTTAATTCTACTTTTAGGCACACCTATTGTAGCAACAATAATGAATCTGGTTTGTTTATCTTTTTCCAGTAACAGAAATTTTTCGTATCTCGGCCAGCAATCATCTGAATACCTAAGCAATATACGTGTTGACCCTGTATTATTTTTTTAAATAGTAAGGGGGCGTCCAGCGATATCGGATGAAAAAATACGAAGAAAAATTTAAAGGTTTTAAGAAAATTTTTATTTAATTTCATTTTTTAATTCTTTGTTGCTGCTGAAAAAGTGAAAATTACGGCGAGATTTCTTCTGAATTCTAACTAATGATAAAATATTTCTCTTTTTCTTCATTTAAAACTGAATTTTTTTTATGTCCATGACATTTTTAAAACTGCTTTTTCCATTTACTTTCGGTCCCTTAAGAAACTCCACTAACCTGAGGACATGCATGATTTGAGAACAGCATAGTAGTTGGCGAGCCCCCCCCCCCTAATTTTAAATACAAAAATAATCTTAAATACAATAATAGACATACAAATTTTTGACAAAATAAATGTAATAATTGCATATTGTGCAATAAATGATGAACTCAAAAATACTTATTTTGAGATAGCGCAAATTTGCATTGAGTTACATAATTAAAATCTTTAATAGAGATAAGACTTTTTTGCGGCGTTTTTCCAAACTAAGTTTAAAAATCAAATTATAATAACAAATATTACAGCATTATTGTTATCCATTGAGTATCAACTTACAACTGATTCACTTTTACGTTACAAAGAACGCATAGATACAATTCTCCAATAATTACTCGCAACCAGTTGCAAACTATATATAAAATTAGTTTGAGTCAATTACCAGAAAATCGATCATTTGTTCCCGTTGCATAAACGCAATCAATTAATCTTTGCACATATTCATTTCTAACAATCTTATTCTGAATGTATGAATAAATAATGTGCAATTAATGCTACTGAAATATGCATAGTTTAAATAGCATTAATTATCCTATAATTATTCAAGAATTCGAAATTTAGAACAAATATCCTGACAGAGGAATTCTAATCAAGCAGATACAAAGCCCATTCCCCATGCTATGCGGAGCCGTTCCACTAACATACACTTTTAAATTTGTTCTTTTACATATTCATATAGCTAACAACTTAATACAGCTTCAAAATGGTAATTATCCGTAACAGCATTAATGCAAACGACAATGTAATGGCTCCCGACACAATATCTTTTTAATGGCCCTAACAAATCAAAGGCAATATTAATATTTTATTTAATGTCTTTCCTTTTGCCTTTTTTTTTTCGTCGGACAGTTCAGCTATTAAGTAGCTTTACGACTGCATTTAAAACAGTTAGAAATAGAGATTTTTCACCAGCAATAAAAAGTATGTCGTTTCGTGTGGATGGATCATACTATTACGTTATTCCTGCTAATTCTCGGCCTTGCCGCTGGCAAAAAACGTTCCATGGCAGGTTGACAGATAAGGTATAAAAGTTATTATAGCCCCCCGATAATGTAAAGAGAATATACGTTTGGATTATTTATGGCCATGTAATCGGTTTCTTGTTTATTGGCAATTTTGTTATAAGCGTCTTTAATCGGAAATGGCTTTGAAGGTTAAATTCAGAGCTTATTGTTTTAGCTTTTGCATCGATAAGAAAGAATTCAGTATGAAATTCATTAGCGTTCATAACGTTTCAACAAGGGAAAAATATTTAATTTTACTTTATTACTGACGATATATTCTTAAGAATTTCTGCCTTTCGTGTAAGTTACTTTTTTCGATATATACTTACAATAAATAGGAATGTGGATAGAACTGTGTATGTGCATATTAATATTCTACAGATCAGATCTAGAACTTGACATACATATATTTTAAAGGATTAAAATGTCCATATTGCAACATTTTTTTTAATTCAATAAAATAAAAATTAAGCAAACGTTTGGCGTTTTTCCAAGATAACCAAATAAAATTTTACAGCACAAAAATTATTTTTTACATCATCTTAAAAATTCTAAAATTTATCTTTTCAATGTAATTAAATTTTGCCATTTCTTTTTTTTTTTCGATTTTTAATAAATTTTAAATATATTTGACAATATTGAGTTTCATTTGAATATTTCATACTTGAAATGGAATTCAAACTATTCTCCTTGTAGCTATTAATATTTCACTCTCCTTTTTTTTTTCCTATTATTGTTGGTCTGGACATGAAATATGTTTTATTTTTCAATGTTGTCTAAGTTTCTGTAAAAAACATGCTTTTAATAAAGTTTCTGACGTTTTGTTGTATTTACAATCAAGATTTAGCTTCAGGATCATGCAATGGCGAAAACACTTTTGGAAAGCATCCATTTTTTTTAAAAATATTACTGCTTTTCCTTCTATAATATATTTGGAATGTATCAATAAACATAGACAGAAAATCAGAATAATGCATAGCACAATGCATAGTATAAGGTTTTTTAAAATGGTATGAGTTAAATGTCAATCAAAACTTGAATTATAAAAATTTTTCTGAGGAGGTCATTTAAACCAAATTTCATAAAATATTTAACTCAAATTTTTATCATTGATTAATCAGGGCAAACCAACTGGTCGTTAAAGACTGCTATTAAAAATATGTTTTATGCCTAATTAGGCAATCAGTGTCAAATCAGCTAATTATCATACTTTTCTCTACAAGCCTAACCTTCACAAAAAAGCTGTTTCTTTGTCAAAATTCTTATTTTAAGAAAATATTTCAAATTTATTTAAAAAGCTAAATAAAACCTTTCAACTTTTAAGAATAATAATATCAACAGATCTCATGTATAAGCTAATGTAGACGACTGATTATGTAGCTGACAAATTTCTCAAATAAATAAGAAATGATCAACACCTATTTTCAGCATCTTCTATGAAAAAAAACAAAAAAAACGGATAAAATATTTAAATTCCGAAAGTGAGAAATGGTAGTCACGGAGCATTTCTCAATAAAAAAAAAGGACAAATATAAAGCAAAACCTTTTGGCAGGAAAATCAAACATCAAAAAATGAAAGATCACGGTGTTATATTTTATATAACATCAGCCTTTAAACTAATACCAAGTCGGAAGTCGATAACTTTGTTAGGCGCCAGCACCGACATTTGCAAGAAAATGTCACCACCCTAAAGGAGAGATCATCGCGTCCACCAGTTCCGCGCATAAATCTTGTACCATCTACAAGAAAAATACCTGATTTTGCAATTTTTCAATGCCCGGGAAAGAAGACGGCTTTTTTTCAGGAAAATGTCGTCAAGAGAAATTGAAAATCAATGCTCCGAATGGATTTGTTTTCTTTTGGAAGCTATTTCGTAAGTGAAAATGCGGAACATGTTAGTACGAAAGTCGGAAGAGAGATCTATCAGCTTTACTTTTAACTCGCTTGTTTTCTCTTGTCCTAGTTTTCCAAAATCAGCATGCGCTTTTAAGAGCAAAGGCAGAAATGGATTTGGATCAAAATGTAAGTAATGGAGAAATATGGAGTTTCTTACTTTAAATATTTGTTATGGATTCTCTTTTTCTTAAGACGAGGAATGATGTTTCAAGTTGCTTCGATTTGTTTATTCTGTAATATTGCAGAAACAGAAAGTAGGGGGGTGGGTGGAATATAAATCGTTTTCCGGTAACAAGAAACAAAAAATAAGATGTGAATTATATTGACATTATTTTATAATTTCAGTATGTGTACAAATAAACATCATGGGTGGATACTAAAAAATTGAAAAGTGGATTTATATATTTTGAGGCTCTAATAAATGCATATTATGAAGCCTCTCTTTTAATTAAATTGTCAATTTATTCTCATATTTCAACACGTTTGATTGATTTCAGATTAATCTTTTTCATTTTATTAATTTTGTAAACCTATATTTGTTTTTATTTATCTATGCTGACGTCACTCCGTCATCTACGTTTATATTCAAGATTATCGAATTTTATATTCTGTTTTATAAATATTCTAATAATTAAGTGAACGTAATATAGGACTTGATCAATTATACTTGATAAAGTGCTCATGCTGCCCTAATATTTCTTTCATTTGTAGAATTTGAATGTCGTACATATTTATTTATTTGGCAACTAAGAAATAAAATGTTTTAATTAACCTCTTAACGGTTGCTTCCCAGTCTAGTAACTCTAGGTAGCGGCCTAGTTTGAAATTTGCCACCGTGTATAGATTAAATCAAAAATCATATCTTATTAACACTTATAAGGTTTGACAGCGAATATGGCCAAGAAACCATAAAGTAATTTTTATCTTTCTCAAAATATTTCAAGGTAAGATTTTTGCTCTATTTCTAACGCCAGTTCGGTGACTTAGACAAACAAAAGCTTCCACAGAGTTGCCACGTAAGAAGAATGAAATTTTGATAAATTAGTATTACAATTGTTAACAGTATGCCTTAAAAAGAAATATGTTAATGTAAAACTTTGTCTATAATGATTGTTGTTTATAATGAAAATGTTAAAAAAGAGCCTCGAAGCAGAAACAAGAATTCGTTTTTCTCCTACTTTTTCATATGGAATGATTCATTCAAAAGACATAGCTGGCCCTTTTGACTCCAAGCAGAACCATTTTTGTTTTCACTTTTCAAAGAAATTTAAACGTCATACAAGTAGCGAACGGATCAAATAATAGAATGAATCTATCAATCTTTAATTAGAACTACTCATAGATTAGTTCGGCTAGTAAAATGTAATTCTAATAAATTAGTGATAAGATATTAATGCCTTTCCGTACACAAGGAAAAATAATTTTCCAATAAGTATCTCTAGTATGATTGAAAATATGACGCTATTTGAAAAATATGTAAAAAAGTTTAAAATTTTTCAACGAAAAAGAGTCTTATAGAATTCACATCAAGGCGGATTATCCAATAATCAAAGAAAGCGTCTGCCTAGGGGATCCACAAGATTGAGCCCCAGGAAATTTCACTATTTTTTGCCATATTTCCTGAATATATTAATTTTATGCTTTCCTTTAATTCTCAAAATTCGTATTTTGAAATTGATTAAATTGATATCCAAGTAGCGTTTAAATGGTAGAATATTATTCTAATTTTCCTAATTAATTATTTTTTCAAGTCTTGTGTTGTGTCATTCAAAAACTCTAAAAAAAAATAAGTTGCTTTATAATTTGAAAATTTTTTGATTTTATAAAAAAAAAAATATTTATATTTTGTACATTTTTAAAAAAATTATTTTGTTTAAAATTGCTTTTAAATTTAATTTTGAATTTTTTTTTTATTGCTATATACTGAAACTAATTCTGTCGATAGGGATTTGAAATTATTCTTTGTCAGTTCGTCATAAAATTGCTAATATAGAAAATTAAATTCAATAAAAAGTATCTAGTGTAAGAAATTAGAGAGAGGAAAGCCCTTCTACCCCGAGACATGCAATGCCTAAAACCCCTACAGGCCCTGAGTTAAGTGGAAATAATTTACTCTAGGCAGCAATTGTAAGTTATGCAGATGATTGCACTTTCATGTGATCAATTGAATGTGAATATTGATTATAATATTTTTATAATAGTAGGCAAAGAAACACCCAGAATATACCATTGACCTAAAGGCATCAAATCTTACATAGTTATATTTCGGATGATTCTGCTTTCAACTAGAATAAAGTTTTCATTAATAATATGTCTATAAATGCAGATAAATACCAGAGTTAGAAATGTATTTGGTTTTAAATACAGGGTGTTTATAAAGTCCCGGACCCATTTTGATGTTTAATAACTCATAAAATAATAAAGATAGATTTAAATTAATAACATAAATGGTTAAATAGACTCAAAAAGTTTCATGACCCTTGTCAATGAACTTCCACGTGTGCCCCCTTCGTCGCACGGAGAATATCAAGTCGATAGTCAATTTCACGCCAGGTAGCGACAAGCATGTCGGCATCCACAGAGCCATTTGCGCACATTATGGCGATTAACAACGCCAGAAACATGAAAGGATGCTTCATCAAAGAACATTATGCTCTTCAGAAAATCAGCAGCATCTTCTATCCTACTTAGCATATCTGTTGCAAAGGCCATCCTCCTAGGCCTATCGTTCGGTTCCAAAACTTGAACAATTTGAACTTTGTATGCCTGTAGTCTTAATTTTTTCTTAATAACCTTGTACACCGTCGAAATTGGCATATCCAATTCTGTTGCCGCTGATCTCACAGATATTCTAGGATTGTGTAAAAATGTCTCTCTGACACGCTCAACATCAAAATCACTTGTTCAAGGACGTCTGGAACGTTTCTTATCTTCGATACTTCCAATTTCTAGAAAATTCTTTTTCCACCGCAAGATGCTGGTTTTGGATGGAGGATCTTTTTGGTAAATTCTTCTGAAATTTCTCTGTGCTTGCACTATCGATTTCGTTTCTATGAACCACCATAAAATCTGTGCTTTCTCTTGTGGTGTATGCATTCTCCTTAATATCCGCTCGAATAAAACATCACATACAAAAGTACTACATAGAACAAACACATCAAAAGTAAACATAACATTGCAATAGTTGCCAAAAACAAAAGAGAGAAAAATGCAATTAATAAGCAGACAATATTTAGAAAAGTACAGATATTTAGACTGGAAAATGAAATTATCTGAAATTAACCACACGCGCAGACGATATTTACAAAAGTAAAAATATTCAAACCTGAAAAGGAAAATATATGAGTTTTTCCATCAATAAATGCCATAAGTGTGTTTATATCTTTATTATTTTATGAGTTATTAAACATCAAAATGGGTCCGGGACTTTATAAACACCCTGTATATATATTTAGAATAAATAAGAAAATTAAAAGAAAACAGTCTTTGAATTTCACTTCTAGTCTGATTTTCCAAATTTTCATTTCATACGAAAGTTTATGCTCTTCCTAGGTATGTCATCAATGATTGCCGGTCGTCTGATCATGGACAGTTTTATCTAAAAATAAAATTTTGTCCGAGTTCTCAGTCTCAACAATTAGACTGATTTTGCCAATTAATTTCTCCGTTTTATGTACATACCTAATCAATCAGAATGTTCTAGGTTTATTGTGAAAGTATAATTTAAATTAGTACTTAATAAACTGAAATTTATGTTATAAGTTCTTTGACATTACTAAAAAAATCGCTTAATACTTAACAGCTTGTAATCGAAGCATAAGATGATTTTTATACCACTTACATCTGATAATTTTTTTTGAATCGTAAGAAAAGATCTTTGCTAAAGTTTTAAAACGAAAAGGAATAAGAAACAAAAGGAAGCTGTTTGCTCATTTTCATCTCAACCTACCCCTTCCCCTCCTACTCCACCCTGTTTTTTTCATCGGCTTCGCAACAGAAGTGGAAATGCAGAAAAAGAAACGAAATAAGATAATTTTGATATAAACTAGGAGAAAAAAATAGAGTGTGTATCATATTGACATTATTTCATACTGTCAATAAAAGTCACAGGTTGCAGTTATTTCATTTCCTTCGATTAATGGTTATCTTTCAACCCAAAAAGATATTCAAAGGCGTTTTTTTTTTACTTGCAAAATCAAGATAAGAATTTATTTTACTTTTTTACTTAATACTTTGCAATATTTGATATCAAGGGAGTAGGATTTTATGACTTATTTTTATCAAATGGCATGGAAAATATTAAATAGTTTCTAAGTATAACCAACGGGAGTGATCTTTGCTCAACATTTTTCAATACTTTCACAATGATTTTTTGGTAAGCTTAATTGCATAATGAAGAGAAAATAATACCCATTTTGAAACTTATCTTTTTTTTAACAATTAGATTGAAATTTGATGCAAATTTTCGATTGAAGAAATCCTGCCAAATTTAATTCATCTAGCTTGCTGCAAGTTGAAGGGATAGACAGCATATTTGTTGAAAAATTAGGACAAAATCTCACATATGTAGATTTATGAATTTGGTGGTATGATTACAGACTGAAAATAACACTTTTTTTCTGTTTTTAAAATATTGCGTTGACGTAATACAAACAGACAAACAAATATAATATCCAATATTTTTTTATATAAAAGTCATTAACGAAATGTTATACGTCTACTTGTGTGATTTTTAATTATTACATTCCCAGAAAGATAGACATAATTTGAAAAAAAAAAAAAAACTTTTTGTAAGGTATGGGCAGATAAAGGGTGTCCCAAAATTAACTTCAAGATTTGATTTCGCCAGCATTCTGCAGTAAAATGTTGGCAATACTATTAAAAATCCCTATTTATCCTCCATTTTTACTAACCCTATTTAGGGTTAGTAAAAAGGGAGCGTTACACGAGAGAATAATGTGTTTTCATTGTTGAACAATATTTTAGAAATAGTGAAAATCTGGCGGTCACAGTTCGGAAATTTGATAATCGGCCCTCTAGATCGTGTGATTTAACACCATTAGAATTCTTTTTATGGGGTTATTTGAAGTCAAAGATCAGTGGCAACAAACCCACGATCACGCATGCATTGAATAAGGAAATGCAATGTTGCATCTAGGAAATTCAGCCACATTTATGCAAAATGGTCATGAAAAATTTCGATAAAAGAGTGCGCATGCGCCAGCAAAACACGGAGGCCGTTTGCCCAATGTGCTGGTCCATACATAACCCTATTCTGAGTACTTTACGATTCAACAGAAATATAAAAATTTAAAGGAAAAAAACTGTGATTTTTGTTTAATTCAAATCTTTCGTTAACACGTTGTTCTGTCGTAACAATTCATTTTTATCCTAAATTGTCAGCAGTCAAATTGTTTTTCTTTTTAATAGAGATACCAGCACTTTACAGCACGAATGGTGGCAAATTCAAATCATGTTTTATGTTTGGGACACCCTTTATAAAATATGCAGCTAAGCTAAAATATCTCAGCAGAATTTTTTTAAACACTTGAATGTATGCATGTTTAGTTAATCTGCCAAATGATCGAAAATAGATATAAATTAACTTGGAAAATGCCTTTGAATTATTATAATTTTAAGATGGTATCTACACATATATATTTGTAACTAAATAAAAAGTAGATTTCGGTACTTTACATTTCTTGGGTTTATTTATTTTGTAAAAAAAAAGGGTTTTTTTTTTTTTTTGTGTGTGTGTGTTAAAATGCCCTTTTTTAATTCGTGATTGAAATTTTTTTTCAACAACAAATTGTAATTAATAGACGCCTGTGGTCCAGAATTTACTATACTTCATACAGGGGCAATATAAAACAGGTAATGCCATCACAGTATCTCTTTTTTTCCCGCCAAAACAATTTCCTGTAGTTCACCCACCGGAAACATCGTTTTACTACTACTTATTTAAAATATTACGACATTCTTCGATCATGTTTATAAAAGATAGCCATAAAAATAAACCGCCCCTGTTTACACTGCCCAGCACGATATTTCCGTCAACACTCCGAGGAATCCCTGAAAGGGAGTGACGCAACATTTTGCTTAGCTGCAACCGTCGGTATGCGGACAATAGCGGCATCCAGTGAGAAATCGGACCGGTTGGACCGCTCACTCGAGGATTACCCTTGAGTTCTTCTTCTTTTTTTTCCCCCCTTTTTGGACACACTTTCTCCTGTCTCTTTGTTATTCAATTTTCCCATTAACGCTACTTTAAGATGACGGCGCGCTGAAAAATGATTCCACCGCCACGCTGGGATTCTCTCAGCTCCATTCTCGCCAAATCGTTATCGACAATGTAATAGATTGCTCAACAAAAAGAGCAAAATTTGTTTTGGCATGTTGGGTATTCTAATTACTTCTTTTTCCTATTTTTTTAAGAAAAAGTTTCCACCCGTTTTGTTTTGGATAAAAGATGTCTGGAGGGGGATGAGGGGTTTCTAATGCTTTGGTGGAATTTTGCCGTTTCCTTTTATTGTGAATGAACGAGAATGATTATAGTGCGCTATCTCCGACTGACGACAACTCTTTTGAAGTTAATTGTAAATAATGATCCGTTTCTTTCATGGTTTCTTAGACTTCAGCTTTGTTGTCTGGCAAGGTCAAATCTTGCCTTTCAGACCAATAAATCATGCATTTGAAAAGAAATATTTGCTACTTTTTTCATGCTATTTTGTAAGTTGTAATTTTAAATGCAATATATTTATCTGTATCTATCTATCTACACACACACACACACACACACACACACACACATATATATATATATATATATGTGTGTGTGTGTGTGTGTGTAATATTTTAATTCTACTCTAATTTAAGTTTAATTAATTTCCAAGGTTTTATCTTAATTTAACCCATAGTAACTTCATTCTAAAATATTCTCTTATTTCCTGATCCAATTCTACTTTCTATACTTAATTAATTCAAGAGAAGCTTTGTAAAATTGCTGAATCGGCTAAAAGCCTAACTTTCCCACACTCCAAGTGAAGGAACAAAATACCGCTGACGTGACAAATTCTTTTTCAAAAGATCCCTGTGTTTCCCTTGCCTCGTCGGCGCGTGTAGCGAAAATCCCTATTGAAATCTCATTATATATAAGCACTATAGGAGAAATATTTTCCCTATTAATTTCTCAGGTTATATAAGGTCAGGGATAAAATGTTCAAGTGCTTTTTCCTCATTTCTTTCGGTGTCGTTGTGTGTTTCTCGTCGCTCCTGCTTATACATAATGCGTACTTCTCCAAGATGAAATAAAACGACGTCACGAAATCGAAAGTCTCTTCACTGTCTCCGAAACGGCATTTTGCTTGACATAAAATAATGTTTACATGTATAAAGAGTCGACAGGATAGTTTCCTGCGAAAAATTGTCAAATGAACTAAAAGAATTAAAATTAAATCCACGGGTGAGATTACGACGTTGCATTGCCTCTTCACAGCTCGCCGTGCATCGAAGATGGTTTCGTACTGGTGCGGCCGATTGCTTCTATCCCGGTAGGCCGGCCACGCTGTCTCCGATGGCGAAGTTCCTTCGGCGACGTCGTTCCATGACGAAGTTCCATGCCAACCGATGCAATATCCCCTGCATTCCGTCATGTTACCGCGTCATCGATGGTACCGTGCCTTCTGTAACCTTTGACCTCATCCGACATTCCGGCTTTGTTGTTCAATAGATACCCTTATGTTTGTACTCCATATCGTCATGTGCGGGCTCCTTACCTGTGC
Organism: Argiope bruennichi; assembly: GCF_947563725.1. NCBI lineage: Eukaryota > Metazoa > Arthropoda > Arachnida > Araneae > Araneidae > Argiope > Argiope bruennichi. The sequence goes on along the minus strand of NC_079159.1, from coordinate 88,391,976 downwards.
TGAATAATCCCGCTCTCGACGTCATTTCCTTGTTATATTATCATCTCAATATAAAAATAACTTTCCGTCACCTGCCGTAGTCTCCAGTGCCAGTTCCAGTTAAGAATTTGTGGTAGGTTGATAATATATCAATAATTCCAAATAAAAGAACATTTATGATGAATTTAATATGAATTATTTTTAAAATTAGTTTTATTTATACCTTTTCATGCGAAAAGAAAGAATAATATATAACTTAACGAAATTGTAAATTATGTTGTAAGACACTTCATGAAAAAATCCTTGTCTTACAATATTTAAGAGCTCACCATTTATTAACATTCATTTCACATTTCCACAGAAAATATCTATACAGTGTTTTTTTTTTTATTTAGTTTTATGTTTCCGTTTTAGTTGTTTTTTTTTCAAAAATTTTCCTCAGGTGAAACTCGGTATTTTTTTTTTAAAGAGTGGTCAGATTTTGAACAAAAATGCAATATTCAGTAATTCAATTAACGAGTAAAATTTAATTTAATATCTAGAACATTCCTTTTTTAGTATATAAATCTTCCACCTCCCCCCCCCCCTTTTATTATTTACCTTTTACAAATAAAGATGACAAGGAGAATGGAAATGATTCATTTGTATTACCTATTATTTACTGCCGCTCACTTTGCAGGCAGTTGTTAATAATGCTCTATCTGTTTCTTGATATTGTAGCGCATTTTCTTCAGCCAGCTTTGTTATTCTTAGAGCAAATTTTGACTTTTCTGTTTGCAATCGCATTAATGGAATTTTTATTGTACTTATTTTTCCAATCCTATTTTTGAGATTTTTTTTTAAATTTTTCGTATAACGAATAATATGAAAAAATTAGATCTTGAAATTTTGATGGATTTCCACATTTTAGAAATCCCTCAGACCAATAAAAAAAATGTTTGCTTCTTTTTTGTCTTCCTGTGAGGAAGATAATTCAAATATTCGAAACAACCAGACAAAAAAAATTGATTTGTAGTGTTAAACCCATATTTTATATTTATATCAAATTTTGGGTAAAATAAATTAATGGAAGATTGGTCTATCTCTCGTTCTTTGCATTTCAATGCAATAACTGAAACAAGCAAAACCTGAATAAATGTAATTTAGCATGTGTATCTGATGCCAAATTTGCATTAAATTTTAAACCTAATCGGCCAATGGGAAGTAATCTAAACTACATTTTGATATACCTACATTATATTATGAAATGAAACACAAAGCATGCTATATTGGGCGTATACAGAATGCCGTGGAAAGAATACATCGGCTTTTTTTTGTCAATGATATTGAAACGCCTCTTTTTTGCTTTTCAAAAAACTTTTTTTCGGAATTTAAATTAGTTTTGAAATAATAAATATGTCATAATTTTTCCTTTAATTTATTATCAGATATATGCTTTTATAAACCTTTAAGAGTAAATTTAAACAAAATTTCACAATTTTATTTATTATTAATTTTTATACTGTTTTTAATTTTTTTTCTTTGTTCATAAAAATGAATAAGAATTATTTTAACCCTAAATGGGAATCGAGAGTATCATCTATTTCGAGCGTAAAGCCTTTCAAAATGGACAATGCGTATAATCTATTTCTTTTTGAATATTTAGCAAGTTATAAATAGAAAATAAGATTGCATAAAAGCGAATCACTCTCTTTGAGCAAAAGATGCCATAGTTTTATTTGTATATGAAAGAAAGCATCTGCCGGCGTCCTGGCATAGGGGTAGCGCGTCTTTCCCACGGTCTGGACGTCTCGGGTTCGAGCCCCGTTTCGGGCATGGTTGTTTTTCGTCTATTCTATCTGTGAGATGTGTGAATGTGCCCCCCCCCCCTGTAAAAAAGGGGTTGTGCAAGCGAATGTGATGCGTGAGTAGCTAAGACGTACTCTTGGCTCTAGTTGGCGCTACTTAAAATAAGAGATGCTCCCTTGGCTTAAAATCACTGACTTTGTCAGCGAGCTTGTCCATGGCAAGTGCCATTTGAATGAACAACAACAGAAAGTAACTCATCAAAGCAAGATTCATCATACAACCATTATTCATTAATTTTCTTCAAAATACTATACAAATAAAAGGAAGAAAAAAAAAACAATTTTAAGTTGATTTAAAAAATTTACGCGTAGCCATTTTTTTTTTTTTTTTGCTTTGCTTTTGCAACATTAAGCCAAAATCAGTTAATCAATCTATCATTCAAAAAATGTTTAATGAAAAAAATTAATCTTTAATAATCAATTATTTTTCTCAGTTTAATTTTAAAAGAATTATAGATGATCTTGATTTATAAACAATTCGACACCTAAAAAATGGCATTGAAATTTTCTTTGGCATTCATCCCTTTCATTTCCATTTCTAATAAATGACACAGAAACCTCTTGTAAAAATCTTCTTTCTAAAATATGACAACTTAATGGAACAAAATTCTCATTTGCAATTCAATAGTTGGTTTCAGAGACGAAATTTTTCACATGAACTTATTTACATATGTATCTATGCAACATCCATTAATAGCTATGCCTTTCATCTTCACGAAATCTTCTGAAATTATTTCTAAAACTATCCACAATGCTCCATTTGCTAGATATGAAGAATGACATCAGAGCATTTTTAATTCATTGAAGGCAAAGAAATGAAATTCTCAGAATGAAATTACATTCAACTTACAAATTATGGTAATTCATAAGTTGAGTGTAAAATTCCTGTCCAGAATTGAATAACAGCATCAGTCTTTTTGTGACAAGTATACTGAGTCTTTTCAAATATTATTGCAAATATCTCAGTCATCCACTGCACTGTAAAACTAATATCCTTAGACCTATTTCTGTGACTTTTATATAAACCCTTAAAAATAACATTTTCTTCAATATGCTTTCGAAAAGTAAGTTTCTGGTCGTATAAAAGAGAAAAAAATCGCCAAAAAATTCGCCAAATTTTGTTTCTAGCTTTTTTATATCTTCAATAAAAGATTTCGATGAAAATACTTCATTGCTATAGTCAGTCTATTTAATACGGAAAGCCCGGGGGAATTGTAAAGTTTTGAGGCTCATTTTAGAGCTTCTCAACATTTTCTATAACTTAGCAAGAAAAAAAATCGATTCTTAGAAGCAATTTTGGAAAGTGCTGGTATTTAAACTCAATAAACGACAAAATGGTCCGAATATGCTTCAAAATATAGGTAGGACCCTATATATTTTTTTAAAAATCTGACCTTATCTATCTATATTTTTTCAGAGAAGACAATAAAATACTTTTGTTATTACATTATTTGTTATTATTACTTATTTTCAAGTCTAGATTCTGACCACTGATGGGAAAACATTGACCTACAGCAAGGTTCTATACGGCTAGTGGCACACTAAAATAACAGTATAGGCATTTTAATGCTATTAAAAAAATGACATTTTAAAACAAAATATACTTTTAGCAATTCAGTCACAGATTCATTTAAATCGTTAATTTTAAAGAATTCTTTTTTGAATCCTTAGTTTGTTTTATGATATTTGTAATGAAAAACATTTCTTTTCTTTTTTTTTTTTTACTTCCTTCTAAAAATAGTATATCCTTTCCCTGTATAAAGTATTTGGATATACGAAATGATATTGCAACTGAGATTCAGAGCATATACCATCACTAGAAAATCCTAAGCATCCGAGAATGGGCGTTGGCGAGGTTTGGTCAGATAGGCATTTAATTAAAAAGGAATCACCGTTTTTTCTTTTGTCTTTCCTAATAGTTTTGATGTTATACTCCTTTCAAAATAATCTGTTTTTATTTTCCTTTCCAAACGCATCTAGTTGGCTTGGTGGTAGAATCTTGTTTTAAGCATCAGAAAGGGCTTGTTTTAAGCATCAGAAAGTTTATAAAAACTTTTATTTCATATTTTCCTGAAAAAAAGACGCCATTCGCCTTTATCCAGTTTACTGTATAAAATTCGCCGTACACTCATTGAAACGATTTCCTTAAGAATATTTTGCGGTGTCGCAAATGCTGCGTGACTTCGAGCGTTATCTTTCTAGAACAATATTACAGATCATTTATGATAATTTATAAATTTCAACGTATGTTAATTGGGTGCTCCTAATGAGGGGACACCTCAAAAATAAGAATGAGAAGCTTCCGGTATGTGGTTGGTTCTCGTCATCCGGATAGGTAAAGAAATGATGGGAGTCGGCTACCTCCTATTGATAACGAGACATACTTCCCACGGGAAGTGTTGTATTAAGGCAGGTGATAACCCTTAGGACTCAACCATAGTTCCTGTCAATGTTGCTGTCGCGGCGGTGCGGTCATTCAGATTTTTCCGTGTGCCTTCAAGCGGGTCGGAGTAACCAGTTATGATTGAAAATTATAATAAATATGGTGAAATTTATAATAAAAATAAATAATTAACCTTAATAATTTGTAGCCTTATGCTAGTTGGGTCTCCCAGCGGAGGGCACCTCATCTATACAATTGAGAAGCTTCCGGTATGGTGGTTGGTACTCGCCATCCGGATAGGTACAGAAATGGTGTGAGATAAGCTACCCTACAGATGACAGTACGCACCTCATATGGGAGGGATTGTACCGTGGTAGGTGATGGTCTTTAGGACTCAACCTCAGTTCCCGCCAATGCTGTCGCGGTTGTCCGATCATTCAGAATTTTTCGTGTGCCTTGGGCAGGTCGGAGTATTAAACTTATGATTATGTTAGTTGGGTAAATGCTTTATATTGAACTGCTTGAGAAAACGATTTATCAGAAATAGTACATGATAAAGTCTATATTGTGCAATATCGCAAGATATCATGCAATCTCGTAGGCCACCTGGTACTCTTTGTGTCTTTGTTATTCCAAAAAAAAAATCTTTATAAATGAAAGATCGTTATTGAGAAATCTCACCTCCTTTCTCCATGGTATCGAGCAGTTCTCCCTCATCGAACCACCTGTGTCTCTGCAAAGCTTTAGTGAAAGACCTCTTCTGCACCGAGTAGGAAGCACGGACCGTGGTCGAAGGGGTGATAAAGGAAAAGATGGCCTTACGAGGTTTCGTACCCGCCTCCTCACCCATTGCCTAAAATAAAAACAGAAAAATCGATCAATGATAATCGTCTGACAAACGAAAAGAATTGCAGAAAATTTTTGTTCATTTAATAATGAGATATCTTAATAGATTTGAACATAATTGATATATTGCACGCGCTTTGGAAAGGTTTTAAAGAAATAAATTCAAAAACCATTAAATGGAAGTTGATCCCTAATTTATAGCTACACCCATTAATCATTTTTGTAAACAATCAAGTATAAGTGTTACCAAAAACGTCGAATTTTCCACATTGGTTTTACGATCCAAATTTTTGTTAAAATTGCTATAGTAACTCAACTCCTTCCGCAATAACTTTGAAATAAATTTAAAAAATAGTACTTTTATGTTGTCGGGAAGAATAATTATGATCTTAAGATAATTATGTTATTCAAATTCTGGTCATTAAAAGATAAAGTTGGAGAAAATAATCGCAATGCGTGCGAAAATATTTTCAGCAATTCAATCGAGTTGTTTACACCGAAAATAATTTCATTCGCCAGTTTTACCATAAAGAAACTAAATTATTATTTAAATTTTTTAAAATGTTCTTTTACACAAAGAGTACAAAGCATTTACAAAATGCATTATAATTATCAAAAATTTGATCTCTAGATGTTTAAATCACGCTAAATTCAAAAAATTCCTTTTTGGAATTATTTGAAGTGTGCTTTTTTTTCATTATTATTTGTCTACACGATCATTATTAAAATGGCTACAAAATTCTCATACCCCATTTTTTTTTTAATTTTGTAAAATTTTTGATACAATCAGCCTACTTGAAATCAATTTTTATATCCGCCAATATGTGATGGGTAGTGAAAGCAATAACACAATTAAAAAATAAGTTAAATAGCTGAAATTGGATAAAAGTCTTTATTATTAGAGTTTTAGAATCAGTGTTAAGATCCGGCCCAAATCCGGTTATTTTTCAGATATCTTCTGTTTATTTATTGTGTTATGCGTATATTATTATTCGGATAAGGATCAAGTTAGGTAAACAGAATTTTATTTACATTAAAATTACAAATTTGCATCAAATTTTAAAACTATTAAACCAAAGACCAGCGGGAGTGGTCAAGCCAGTCTCTGGCATAATCTCGAATAAAGATATAATCCCAGTAAACGTAGATTATATGTAGTTTATAAGAGCTACGAAATATTAAACTTTGGTGTGAATTCAGCATTTTCACTGAATCTATAAGGAGATCCTTGGTGAGTGTTTTACGATTAACCCCCGGCATGCGGCCAAAAGTATCCAAAAATCAAATTTTGGTTTCAGATGCGTTCTTTCCAAACGATTGAAACAAAAATTTGGCCTAAAACTGCACTTAAAATCATAAAAATTTTTTATATATTTAAGGTGTATGTACACACTTGAAACTTCGAAAATCGTTCAAAATATCGAATATTTTTTTTATTGCTTAATAATGTTCTATGATTCTTTAGCTTTCAAACGATACCAAAATGTTGTCAATATTCTAAATATTTCTCGAGTTATAATTATTTTTCTTGAGGAGCTTTCATTAAAAACTCTAGTTACGGTGTTTTTAAAACTCATTTTATGAAGAATGGTATTTTTCCACTATGTTGCTTCATTCAAACAATCATAACTCAACAAGAAATTAACCAAATATAGTTATTTATATATCAAAATAATCTGTATGAAATAGCGGATGTTTTGTGCCTCAATCAAAGTTATATTTATAGAAATAAATTTTTAATAGCTGTTTAAAAGTTAAAATGACAAAAAAAATCTCGTTTTTTCTATTCATTGTTGTTGAAAAAATTATTTTTAAAAAACTATACAATTTTATAACTTGATTGAGGCAGACAACATGAAGACTAAGATTAGGCATAATTTCCAACTAGAATTATGTGTCTGTGTAAATTAGAATTTAAGATATCATGTTTCAAAAAATAGGCTAATGAGCTCTTTAAATATTATTTAATTAATTAATAATTAGTGTAATATGGTTTTTTTCTCACTGAAATGAGTTTAAACATATATTAATGACCTACTGTAAAAAAACTGGACTTTTAAAGTTAAAATTTAAAAAAAAATCTTCAAGTGTGTACGTACACCTTAAGTCATTATGTTTTTGTATACATTTTTCTGAAAATACAGACTGACAGACGGCCAACAAGTAGTCGCTCAAAACTTGATGGGTGTCAATACTAAAGATGTTAAATCTGTGTACCTAATTTCATCGCTATAGTTCTCTTCGTTTTGTCGCTATTGTGCTAACTTATATTCGAACAGGTAGACAGACAAACTTCCTCTGAAACGGATTTTGCTCAAAAATTAATTGAAATCTACAGATTTAATTTTAAGTCTGTGTACCAAATTTCATCCGTCTAGCTCAAATCGTTTTTCAGTTATCTTTATCACAGATGGATTGACATTTTCCAAAAATGTATTTTTCTAACTCAGGAAGGTTTAAAACGAGAGTTCATTAAACTCTCTAGTTCGAATTTTTGACCATCACAATACTTTCTGTATACTTTGTATATGAGGAAATAATAAAAAGATCAGTTCTCTTCAGTTTATGGTTTATGACAAAGCCGCACAAAACGCATAAGAAACGTATAAACAGAGGAGAAACCGCTGCCTTTTAGCTGCTGTCCTAAATAAATCAAGTGATATAAAGATGAAACAGATGGAATAAATCATTCTGGAATAGGGTTAAGTTGATAAGCTTCGGTACATCAGGTACAGGTGGATACTGATACTCGGTTGTACCTTTTTGTGTACTAGTACTTCTGCACATGATAAAGTCAGTAATTGACTCTTTTCTCATTGGAATGAAACAGGATGGGTACTCGAATGGGAATCGGTTCTAGCACTTTTATTGATATAAAGGTTGAATTGATGGCGGTTTTGCAGTACTAAGAGCAGATTGATACTGATACTCGATTGTACTTGATACATTTACTTGATCATTCTATGTTTGATCATTGAAACTGATCCTACTCAGTGTATGTCATGAACTCTTCTTCTTAATCAATTAGTTAATTGAATTTCACAAATTTTTGATTTAATAAGCTAAATATTTATTTTAGTTGGATATTTTTTTATTTTAGTAATTTTTGAAATTACATATGTTTTTATTTATTTTCTATAGCTCATGATAGCACAACATGTGCATTTAAGAAAAAGTAGTATTTATGTGGATGCTTTGTATTAATAAATACTCTGACTAAATAAGCATAATGAAACAGATAAGAATATGACTAACTATACTTAACAAAAACTAACATTTTTTTCATGATTCATAAAATCTGTATTTTTTACAAATTTATTTGTTCAGCAGTTAATATGATAATATCTTTTTAATCGATCTATCTGTGACCCCTTTCAGTCCTGTGGTTCTAGGTAGTTGCATTGATTACTTTAGATATTCTGAACTGGAGATGTTCATGTATATTTAGTAAACATTTAAATACTTTTAAACTTTTTGCAGTTAGTTTATGAAATAAATTAAGACTTCTAATTCCCCAAAATATTAATAGTTTGAACTTTCATTTATAAATTTAAGTCAAAAAAATTTTGAATTTATTTATTTAGTTTTTTCTTATAATAAATAAATGCATATTGGCAATTTTGTATATTTTTATTAACACTAAACTCTTTCCAACAATTAATTCACTCTTTGAGGCAAAGAAACACATTACAAATAAATATAGGCTACTACTATAATATAACTTAAATTATCAATCATTTTACCTTTTTATACTTTGTCCCAGTTTGCAAAAAGTTTCAGATTTTTTTATAAAAATTGAAAGAAATACCATAATTATTCTATTGTTAACTTATAGAGAAATATTTCGCATTTAATTTTATTAATGATAAGCTATATCTAATATGAAATAAGTAGTAGTTAGGTAATAAGTAGCTTTAGTAGCTTTATTCTCTTTCCTGTTTATTGCTTTGTATAGAATATATTTACACATTTTATTGAATGGTAACAATTGAAATCGTATTCTCCTTCAGTATTAATAATGACCATAATAAACCACACATAAATGTGGAATTTTACCTTTGTATTCCGTGCAACAGAAAATCGTTTTCAGCATCATTATAAATTCAATAAAAAATAATATTACTTATTCTTTTTTTAAGTTGAAAGATTAGAAAAGAAAAATAATCGTTTGATAATGCTTCTTCCAGAATAGATCTTATAAACACGATAAAGTAGTCCTTTTTTCCTGAAAGTTGAATTATAGCTTTTACGATGAGCTAGGAAGTTTGAAAATGTTTTATAAATTTCAGGCAACAGTTTTTTTTGGGGGTTTTTTTACGCATTATTGGTTCGGAAATTGTTGTGAAATGGATGTAAGCCTTGCGTGAACAACTTTCATAAATGCTATATCTAAATTATTTGGAACCGTTGTGGCTGAAATTTCACCAATAATGATTGATTTCGGATCATATGAAAAATAGTAGTAATTCGTGACTAAAATAATGGTAATGTCTGTAGTAAAACGATTACAGTATGATTTTACGCAGTTTAGTCCAGACAAAATATCGAAAACTTATTTAGTAATTTATCAGAGTAACATGGCACTATTTTTAGGTACAAAAAAATTACTATAGTGTAATGAATTTGGTTATATATAAAGTACTTAAAAAGTTTATAGATGACAGAAAATTTGAGTCGCTGTCATACTTTTGTTTTCACATTTTAAGCAAACTGGAGTGAAAAAAACTGAATCACAAAAAATAGAAGAGCGTTAAATAAATCAGAATGAAATTCGAATGTATTTCCACATTTGAACGTTTTCATACATATTTTTTTATAGATTTTAAGCTTGCAATAAAAAAATTCCTCATTTTGAAATATCTAAGCGATTTATTGTTTTTTGTAAAGATAAGTGTCACAAAGGTTTGATCTTAATTTAGCCCATAGTAACTTCATTCTAAAATATTCTCTTATTTTGTGATCCAATTCATTCCATTTTTTCTACTTAATTAATTCAAGATAAGCTTTATAAAATTGCTGAATTGGCTAAAAGCCTAACTTTCCCACTCCCCGCTTGAACGGCTAGAAAAATATCCAATAAGCACATTCTTTTTTACAAGATCCCTGTGTTTTCCCTTACCTCGTCGACGCATGTAGCAAAAATTCCCTATCGAAATCTGTTTGTTTGTTAGTTTTCTTATGGCACTTAAGCCGGAGGGGAGCGTCTCTTGTTTTTTATAGTAGCGCCAACTAGGGCCAAGAGTACGACTTTCCACTCACGCATCACTCATTCGCTTGCACAACCCCTTTTTACAGGAGGGCACATTCACACATCTCACAGATAGAACAAAGGAAGAACAACCATGCCCAAACCGGGACTCGAACCCAGGACGCCCAGATCGCGGGAAAGACACGTTACCCCTATGCCAGGACGCCGGCCTATCGAAATCTTAATAATATATTAGCCCTGTAAAGAAATATTTTCCCTATCAATTTCTCAGGTTATATAAGACCAGAGATAAAATGTTCAAGAGCTTTTCCCTCATTTCTTTCTGTGTCATTCTGTGTTGTGTGTTGCCTGCTTGTACATAATGCGTCCTTCTCGAAGATGAAATAAAATGACGTCACGAAATCGAAAGTCTTTCCACTGTCTTCAAAACTGCATCCTGCTTCACATAAAATAATGTTTACACACACACACACACACACACACACACACACACACACACACACATATATATATATATATATATATCGCTGATTAATATTAAATCATTGGAGACGTTAAAAATAAAATTGAAATTCCAATTGCTGAGCAATTTTTAAATTCCACTTTTATTTCGAAATATATTCACTTTTTAATTACACGTTCAGCAATTTGTTGTAGACTGATTTCATTAAACTTACGCATTCCGTCTCATCAAATAATAATGTAAAATTTTAAATAAATGCATTCTATAATAATAATATAATCACATAGTAAGCCAATATTCTGAGTGAATAAGTTGGTCGCCAAAGGTGACTAGTGATTAATGAAACTCTTGAAATTCGAACGCCTAACAATGAAAATCAACAACTTTTGGCTTCAGATGCATATACCACATACAAATTTCAGACTTGGAAGTCTTCAATCCAGTCTTCACCTTACCTCCATCACACAACCATAATTTGCATTATTTTCTTGTTAAACCGTTTGCAAGAAAGGATTGCCATTGAAGAAAGAAAAGGAAGAATTTTTGAAACAAGTGGGAGTGATTTCCTCGAAACTTTCTCTCATACTATCTAATAAACATACGCTGCCAGAGAATGCCTTACATGATACTGCTGTACAATAGTTATGAAATATTAGCTTTTGGCGCAATTTAGCCTTTTTACTCAATCTATCGTGTCTTCATTGACCAGTCATTTGGCGATAAATCCTTGGAATGCGGTTAATCGTATGCGAAAATCGAATTTGTGTTTTAGACACGTTTTTATCAACCGATTGAAAAATTTGACACAAAATCGCACTAGTAGTTACAAGATCTTATACCAAATTTGGTATATTTGAGTCATTGCGTTTTTGATATATCGCGTTTACATGCTTCTGAAAGTACAGACCGGCAGACTAACAGTTGCTGGATTTGTTTCAAAATTTGACAGCTGCCTACACTATAAATGAATCTGTGTACCGAATCTTATCTATCTAGCTCTCTTCATGTTGTAGTTATCAAGTTAACTCATATTCGAACAAATGGGAAGATAGACATCCTCTGAACAGATTTTACTCAAAATTTGATGGGAAACTGCAAATTCGGTGTTAAGACCGTATACCAAATTTCAATTGTCTTGCTCAAAGCGTTTTGCGTTATCTTTGTCACAGACATATACAGACGGTCATTTTCCAAAAATATGTTTTTCGAACTCAAGAAAGACTAAAATATGGAGAGTCGTCAAAATTTGGGGTTCAAATTTTTTGACAATTATTATACTTTATACTACGTGTACGAGAAAGTATAAAAATATTAGTATGAATAAGTTTTATTTAATTCATAAACAACTATATGAATATAATTTTAAAGAATATCATTAGAAAGATTTTCAGCGAATGCATTATCAAAAAAAATCCCTGAGAATAGACAGAATTAATATTAACATAAGGATTATGCAAATAAATACGAAAAATTTAAAAATAATATAGAATTCAATCCAGCAAAAACATTAAACAGCGTCATTCAAACAACTCAACGCAGTACAAATTACCTCGCTTATTATCCTAACAGGAGGAATAATTCTGTTCCACTTAAAAGCAAACGAAATTCCTCTCATTAATCTGCTCCTACCAAACAAACCTGCTGAATTATTCCAGAATTTCGCAACCGAAAAAAAAAAGTGTGCTTCTAGCGTTATCATCAAGATTGATCGAACTACAGCATCGCGATCTGTTGCGATAGAGCCCTTGAAGGCCATTTTCTACACCCCCTAATCAAAAGGTACGGAGGGAGGCGGGGAGGTTGTTCGTTTCGGTAAATTAGAATAAAAGTTGATGTAGAGGGAGGGGGGAAGAGAAGTGAAGTGGTTGAGAACCAATTACGCTGTCCTGACAAGCATGATAATGAGATTCATCGAGTATCCAAGTGCGCTTTCGAATTTGGTCAAGATGAAAAGTTTTGAACTCAGTAAAAGAAACTAAAATTCAGACGATAAATTTTAGTACCTAATCCAGTGGCTCTAAAAGAAAGACAAGACAGAAAGAAAATAAACGAAAAAGATTAATAATTGGAATTGAAATATGAAATTTTACTATTTGTCGTTTCAAAAATAAATTCAAGTACCAAACATATGAAGATATGTGGGGCAAATTATTTCTAAGTACAGTAATTCAATTTTTAATATGATAATCTATGCAAGATGGGTACTGTTTAAAAATTGCATGATACGGCATATACTATGAAAAAAAAATCGTTCAAAGCATTTTACAGAGCAAACTTAGAGCTACCAAATAGGGCTCTAGTAAATTATTAAGCTGCAGGTACTCACTAAGGAAGTAGTTTCAAAATTTTAATTAGATTTTTTAATTAAAATTCATCAAAATGTATTGGTATTTGTTTCTAATAACTTGGGAAAAATCGAATAAAAATCATGTTTTACATCTTTTTCGTATTTATAAAAATTAACTTTTAAATGATGGCAATTTTTCTTTAAATTTAATAATTTCTCAAAATACTTTTATATATTTTATAACAATACTTTTCATGATTTTAGTTATCACTTTTGAGCATGGGCGGGTTGCAGTGTTATGAATTATATTTTTTGGGTGTTATTAAATATATTTAATAACCTATGATATAAAGTTCACATTATATCATGGATTTTTAGTAACATTATGAATATATTGTGAGCTTTAACAGCATGATATAATTAAGGGTAAACTTTTAAAAGTACGATTATGTTACGAATCATGTTATGACGTTTCGCAACAGAAGTGCGAACCTCTTACCATTTTTTTTTTTTTTTTTTTTTGCCCCTTAACATTTTTTTTAATTATTTTAGGTGACATCTTTCGCTTCAGGATGCGCTATCCAACTGAAATAATTGAGAGTCTATAGAATACTTCAGGTGCTTATGGATTATGTTTAATAGTCAAGCAAAAACTTCTTTGAATGATTTAATTTCATCTTGTAAGTCTGAAGAGCAATAATTCGATGGGCAGGGCGGTTAAGCGGTAATTTGTACAAATATACTTCGCAAATTTTATAATTGCATGGAAGTGCAAACTCTGAAAATGTAGTTCTGTATCATAATTACTTGGAACTCAAAATATAAAGCGAATTTCTATGGAAATCTTTTTCTTTATATTCATGTTTAGAGAATTGAATAGATTTCATTAAAATTTTGACTCGTTTTATGATCTAAAATCTCAAAATACAAGGAACGATTGCCATTTAAAATGTTTTATAATATTTAATGTCTTTAAGCTGCTTTACCTGTGGTAATAAAGTTGTATTATTTCAACAAATAAATAGATCCTACACTAGCAAGAGTATTCGCTTCTCGATTCCCTAGTATATTAACACAACACGTGGTATTTCCAATTAACGTTACGGACTTTTTTTTAAATCCATGCATAGTTAATATGTTACAGGCTCAATAACAAATAACGACGCTTCATTCAGCAAGGAAACATGAATATACAGACAACAAAATGTAAGTGAAGCATACATAAGAACGGCATGTTCAGTAAACAACAACACATAAGCAGTAAATCAGCAATAAATAACCGTAACAGCACAAAGTCCGCAGAGAGAACTCGCCAGAGAGAGACTTCACACGACTGTCCATACCTCTTTACTCATCTGTTTCTCTCACTTAATTTAATTTTCATCCGACTTCAGATTTGTCTTCGGTTTTTTATAGTTTCCATGACAAGGCGAAGAAGCTTCTAGAAGGAAAATTCCCAAGGCCTTGGTGTCCTAAACCCTCGAGTCCTAATGGAGTTATCCCCAAGATTGTGTAGTTTTCGGAATCTTCGATTTTGTTGCCAAAAATTGCCAAGTTTGTCGCCAAGACCGAGCATTATTGACTGGGCATCAAACAGAACTATCTGTAAAATTCCTTTTAATTCATCCAATTTGTTTCGTTTTATACCGTCCGTTGCATATTTACAAAGGCAGATTTTCCTCTGATGGATTTCGTTTAATATTTGATAAAGTATTGCAATTTTGGTATAAAAAAAACCTTCAATAGATATCAAAAATAGTTTTTTTCACTTTCATTTTTGATTTATCATGTTGCATACAGATAAGTAAAATTCCCAAAATTATTTTTTTTTTGGTACTTAAAAGAGTCAAAAATGCCTCAGTTCATTAAAATATATTGGCTTTGACTTTTTTTTTGGGGGGGGGGAGGAGAGGATTACAATTTTTCCTTTAAATACAAATTTGGACATAAAAATTTTTTAAAAGAACATGAAGACATTTTTACCTATAAAAATTTTTAACTGTTATTTTATAATGCATTTCTTTTAAAAATTACATCATCAAACTCTTCTAAAATAATGTTTTTAATTCTACAGCTAACGATGAGTGAACATACTTGGGTAAATATAAAATAACCAATGACAGGACCACAGAAATTTTCTAAACTATGTCACCATACGCTTCAGCAATTACAAGAAAATTACATTAACGCTTTTCAATGTGAGTGTCGCTTGTTTACGTTTTTACCCTCAGCACTTTAGTCGAACAAAATATTCAGCTAATATTGAAAGAAAAATTTTCAGCCTCTGGGCGGATTATGTCTCCCCTAATGGATCTTGACTGTTTCGGAAATTAAATTAATCAGGAGAAGAAGATGAGAGGTGGTGTGTGTAGTGTTTTTTGGCTGGAAAGGAGCTTCTAAGGTAAGTGGATCATATGACAGATTTTGCAGTGCTGAATATCGTATGGAATTTTGTCAAATGCTTTGCAAATGGTTTTAGCCAGTGGCCTAATGAATAAAGCATTCGAAGCAGAAGGATATGCTAAAAATGGAATTTTGTCAAATGCTTTGCAAATGGTTTTAGCCAGTGGCCTAATGAATAAAGCATTCGAAGCAGAAGGAGATGCTAAAAATGGAATTTTGTCAAATGCTTTGCAAATGGTTTTAGCCAGTGGCCTAATGAATAAAGCATTCGAAGCAGACGGATATGCTAAAAATGGAATTTTGTCAAATGCTTTGCAAATGGTTTTAGCCAGTGGCCTAATGAATAAAGCATTCGAAGCAGAAGGATATGCTAAAAATGGAATTTTGTCAAATGCTTTGCAAATGGTTTTAGCCAGTGGCCTAATGAATAAAGCATTCGAAGCAGAAAGATATGCTAAAAAATTTGTTTAGAAGAATTAAAAATGTTATAAGTTAATTTTACAGTTAAATGGGGATAATTTATATGCGTAACTGAGGGTCTAATATTCTCGGAAAGAAAAATTACAGACTGGTTCATATATTCCGATTTTGTCATAAAATACCCATTAATCAATCACCTTAGCCAGATTTTTACCATTTTATTTACGTCAAAAAATAACAACTAATGAGCATTTATGACTAAATCACAAAAAGTTATTTCATAGCTAGAACAAAAATTTTATATCTATTGAAAACTGAATTTTTCTATTCCTTTCCATATAAATACGATTTCTAATATATAGATATCAATTTATATTTTCAAAGAAGTCTTGCTTTGTATTTTCAAGTAGGTATGAAATTAAAAATGAGTGACTGTAGTCTCCCCAAAATTTTCTCGCATACTCCCTAATAAACTTGTCATGTTAGCGGCGTTCTGGCTTAGGGGTAGCGCGTCTTTCCCGAGATCTGGGCGTCCCGGTTCAGGCAAAGTTGTTCTTCATCTGTGTTCTATCTGTGAGGTGTGTGAATGTGCCCTCCTATAAAAAGGGGTTGTGCAAGCGAATGTGTGAGTTTCATTTTCATATCAGTTAGAAGTCACATTTCTGCCCTCAGGTGCTCAAGGATCTTTACCCTCGGAAGCTACTGCATCCCCCTTCCATAGTAATGCGGACGCGACATCATCATCATGTCAGAAAACGCCTCAAATGGCATTGGCACACAATAGTTGTGAAATATTAATCTATGGCGTGAATTTAGCATTTTTACTGAATCTATCTTGTCAGTCTTGGCGAGTTTTTTGGCAATTCATCTCTAGCAAGCAGCAAGTATTATCCTAAAATGAAATTTGATTTTTAGAATCGTTTTTCCCAACTAATTGAAACAAAAATTTGATACACCTGCACTTGTAGTCGCAAAATCACATTCCAAATTTGATATATCCAAGTCAATTCGTTTTTGAATTATCATATTTACGTTTTTCTGAAAGTACAGACCGACAGACGGTCAACCCCGAATTGGATTTGGCTCAAATTTTGACAAGTAAAATGTTCTACACTATAGATGTTAAATATGTTTTTAGAATTTTATCTATCTGCCGTTTTACATTTAGCGTATAAACTTTTATTCGAACAGCCGGACAGACAGACTTCTTCTGATCAAATTTTACACAAAATTTGATGGAAATTTGCAAATTTGGTGTAAAGATCGTATGCCAAATTCCAACCGTTTTGCTCAAATCGTTTTTGAGTTATCTTTGCCTTTATTTTTATGAGTTATCTTTGCAAATTTGGTGTAAAGACCGTATACCAAATTTGAAATGTCTAGGTCAAAGCGTTTTTTGAACTATCATTATCACATACAGACAGGCGAACATTTTCTAAAAATGTGTTTTTCTAACTCTAAAAAGAGATCTCGAGATCTAAAATGTGGAAATTTGTCAAAATATCGAGTTTGAATTTTTTGACGATTACAATCTTATTTTTTCTATATCAAGAATATGAGACAATGAAAAAAAGTATGATCCCATAATAGACTTCAGTATTTTTACATATGAATTAAAAGATCGAATTGTTTTTATTTCGTCATTTCGAATATTTCATATTCGATTTATATAACCTGTTTCTCAAATGAATTTTAACAGTCCTAAGAATATGTGTTAAATTTCCTTTTTTTTTACCTTTTTGAAAGCAATTTAATCATGGCATATATTTCCCTTAGTTAAAATTTTTATATTTGAATTGCAAATTCAGCACTTCGATTTTATTCGTAAATTTTTTACATGAAATTCTTATAAATTTTTTTTAATATGTCTATTCTTATAATTTGACAGAATACAAGTAATTTAGAAAATAAGGGATTTTTAGTGTGTGATAAATATAATAAAGATGGAATATATTTAAAAAAAATCATAGAAATAAAAAATATAAGAGAAGGTAAATTAGAAATTCGATTTTAGAAAATACTTGTGAAACTAGAACTTTTTAGAAAAAAATCTATAAATAATACACCTAAATATGCAGAATAATATGAAAAAAACGGCATAAATGGAAAGTTGACGGGAAAATGTTATAGGCCATTTTCAAAATTTAATACCAATCAAACAATATTAAAATGCTATCCAATCAGTATCTTGTACGATATTTCATGTAGATGCAAATATCATAACGCGAATGCAATATCAAAAAACTTCTGGAAACGAGTGATATTTATTTGGAAATATATTCTTTTTTAATAAGTTGCACAAGTAATTGATTAAAAGCATGATAATGAAATTCTTTAAAGCTTCATAGATTAGAAGGATTCCATGTTTCTTTAGCTCACCATCGAAAAAATTCTTGACAACATCTAATAAATCATTCAACCATCTTTCCATAAAAAAAAAAATATTGAGCTAAGAATTTTTATTATTAAGGAGGCACTTCATTTTAAAATCGTAATTATAAACTCATGTCTGACTTCCATCAGCAAACCTCTCTACCTTTACATCCATTTATTAAAACCTGAATGATTTATTCCACTTCAATTTATTCCCTTCCTCATTTAGAAATAAAAAGAAAAAAATATTGCCAGATACCGAAAATAATCTGCGAATTTCAAGCAAATGAATAGAAGACAAATTAATATCGTCAGATGCCCTGGTCCAAAATAGCGTGACAGGTCAAAGAACTCCAAGACATGACACGCGAAGCAAATCTTTCTATTTGGGATACGCCCACTAAAATTTCAGATGAAGCACCAATAGAAAATCAGCAAGAATTGTCACTCTTACGAATTTCCGTGTTTATTCTACGTGCAAGCAGAAGAACACAAAATGTTTGTGTACAGAAGACCAGAATCCGTTGGCGCGAATGGCTGAGTACACAATCGTTATGGGCGATTCCATTCTGGTTAATCCCCCAGCGAAAAACTTTTTTTTTTCTCTCTAAGGTATAGATTTTCTGGTAAAGGCGTTCTTTCTTCTTTTAACCCTTCTTTCAGTTTCAAATTCGATTGTTTATAAAATATTCTAAGATGCTAAAGTTCTTCATTTCTATTCGAAGAAAGTTTGTTTTATCTACAATATATGTTGACACATGCTAATATTTTTTTTTAATGAAATAACAAAGCTTCGAATTAAAATGACTTTTTCTGAATTAAAAAGTTAAATTATAAAATGCTTCACTAATAAAACAGAATGCCGAATTGCTCTTTTAAACAATAATACATTCTTTTAGTTCGATTCCTATCGTTTGTTCAATTTATTTGTTTATTTATCTCTCTGTTTTTGAGATATTTTAATTAAAGCGAATTCCTAATATCGTCTGCAGCAGTATAAGCTTTAAACAAGATGTTTATCATATTAAATGACAATAAGCAAAATCTTCCTTATTTAAAAAAAAACATTCAAATTATGTGTTCAATACTACAATAAAATTCAACATGAAAAATAATTCCTCCAAGATAGAAGCGATACAATTTACTAAGAAATTTCAAAGCAATCAAAGCAAAATAGTAAAATATTTAGAAATCTGATCAGATAAAAGAAAATCTATACTATATTAACACAATGAATGTTTACATTGATATGAATCTTAATCATAATGTTATGTCAATGGACTTAAATTATTTTTAGTTGCGCGAATTTGTTTGGAATCAACTTGATTAGAACTATTTTAGAAATTATTTTTTATTTCTGTGGCGTTTTATGCGATAAAATTCGAATAATATTAAAACAATTAATTGCTTCTTTCTTTTTTAGAATACAGCCTCTTGGAAACTAAACTACAGAAACAATTTAGATACATCATTTTCTTCTTTTGATATTTGAAATTTTGATATTTCAATTCCAGTTAAAAGAAAGGAATTAGGCTATGCTTTTGTATTGTATTTCCTTATGGAACAAATTTTGATTCTAAACTTATCCGATTCCTTCGTTTTCAAGATAATATGCTGTTGGACTCATATGGTCGTTTGTACATAATAAAACTTTAAGTGAAAAATAATTTGATAAATACTATAGACAACTACCTTGCATAATAATTTATTCACAAGAAAAATAATTGATGTATATTTCTTTATATTTTCCCTCAATAAAAAAATGAAAATGGCTAAAATGTCCTTTACTTTTCTGATTAATATTTTTCATTATAGCACTTTTTTATGCATTATAGTCGAAAGTAAATTTTCATTTAATGCTATCAAATGGGGTTATATATATTAGTATAAAAGTCATTAGAGGATTTCTAGAATGATCGAAACGTTTCATTAATACAAAAAAAAAATTGCTATTTCAAAGTTTTAATTCATCAAATGGCAACATCATGGAGAACTTCGAAACCTTTCCATTATTTTATATTTTTTTATGATTAGCAATAAGTTAAAGTTTATCTTAATCCAAGAGGATTAATCTAAATGGTATAACTTATCACGAATTATGTTCTTTTGACTCTTTTCCTTACTTTTGGAATATTTTCTGTTAGAGCAGATGTTTTTATCATGCTTTTTTAAAAGCCAATAATTGTATTTATTCTTTATTCGACATCAAATATGTCTGGACTTATGTTTAGCTCAACATATTCTGTCTGTTTTAAGACAATTCATTACAAAAATTAATTTATCCTAAATAGTTAATTTTTCAAAACTCAAACTTAAAATCAATTATTTTTTTTAGAAATTAGCATATAATTAAGGAAGAATAGATGCTAAATTAGAATATTCACAAATAAAATTACACAAAATTTTAAGAATACACTCATCTTTTTATTTTATTTTAGAATTTCAAGCATTTATTCTATCAGCAGATATATCATGAAAATTTTAAAAGAAGCCTCATATATTTTTATAGAGATATATATGGAAGAATTCAGAATTTGATCGGATGTTAATTATATCTTTGCAAACTTTTAATAATAATAAAAAAAAATCTTCAATTTTTTTATGATTATAATAACAATATATCTTAAATACGTAGAAATAGAAAAAAAATTAAATATGTAGAATCTATAAATATGTAGAATAATATGTAGAAAAATAAATATGATGCTTAAATATGTAGAAAATGTAGGTATGTAATAAATATGTAGAAATTAATTATTTTAAGTAGATAAAAATAAAATAAAAATTTATATATAGTAAATAAATATACCGAAAATCGTACAAATTTACTTTTTACGTCATAAATAAGTTCAGGAGTCTCTTTAAGAAAATAATAGTTTTCTTGTTATTGCTACATTCATAATTATTTGATTTTAAATGAAACCAAACTTTTCACCATTGCCATTATCATTACATATAACTTTTTAATATGCAATTCCATGAAAATAGTACACATTTTCTAATGAACTTCCCTACTGATACACATTAAACAGTACACATAGAAAATAGTACACATTTCCCTAATCAAAATTCAATTTATCCTGTTGTTGTAATGATGGAATCAACACAGAGCTTCAAATTTATTAAGCAAATCGGCGCTCTAATCACTTTAAAAGCTGGTCTACCTATTGCCTCAGCATGAGATCAATAAGCTAACCACAGTAAGCTCTTTCGAATTCTGCAGCTAATCCATCAACCTCTTAAGCTACTTAATTCTTTTTATTAGAATATTGACAGGCAAGGATAGCATCCATCAACGCGGTCGTTGAACGCCATTATTTCTCTACAATCTGTTTTCTTATCATCCGAGTATCATCATCACCGAATGCAGCGAGAATGGTTGCTACTTAACTAGATGGGCACTCGTGCTGTGATTTCATAAGCGATCGTATGATATCGGTAATTCCGTTTGGAGCCCATGATCATTTGATTATATATGTAATGCGAGGCGATGTATTAGTAGGCCATATTGTAACAGTATTTTTCTGCAGAAGACGCTATCATATTATATTACTAATAAACGTTACTATACTATGATGTTTTGGTCTATAAGTTTGGGTACTTGTCGGCTTTAACGGCAACCAAAAAGCGCCAAGTAAGAATTTTGCCAAATTATAAAAATATTCTCAAGTACATAAATATATATTATAAATATGTGCATAAATATAGATCAAGAATCACATGCGAATCATATGCTCTATAGTTTGACGATTGAAATCGCCAAATTGGCGACATTTTTTCTTGGCGCTTTTTGGTCGCCGTTATAACCGACAAGTACCGAAGTTTGAAATTCTTTTCAATTTTTGTTTTAACATAAAGCCTTTTTTCATGTGTGAGCCAAATAGTTCAAAAGATTGCATTAAATGCGAATTTCTACTTTTAATAATTTATCACATCAAGTCTTTAACTTGATATTCAACTGAAATGTAAAAAACGATTGCAATTTATTCAGAAAAGTCATATTGGCGACAGTTGAAGGAGATAAGATTTTATTATATATATTGAAATAAATAAGAATTAAAAGTAGGTAACGCAAAATACGATTATTTTAAAACCATCATGGGTGGTGTCCTCAAAACTTTCTCGCATATTCTCTAATAAATATATTATTCCAGTGACCGCCTGCCATGACACTCTCGTTCAATAATTACGAAATATTAACCTTTGGCGTGAATTTAGCAGTTTTACTGTATCTATCATGTGATCTTTGGAGGATTTTTTGGCGAATAATCCCTGCCATGCGACAAAGGTATCGAGAAATCAAATTTGGTTTTCAGACACTTTCTTCCCAATTGACTGAAACAAGAATTTGACAAAAAGCTACACTTAAAGTCGCAAAATTACATACGAAATTTGATATATTTAAATCCTTACGTTTTTGAATTATCGTCTTTACATGTTTCTGAAAGTACACACTGACAGATGGACAACCCCTAGTTGGACTTCGCTCACAATTTGGTAGGGGTCTATACTAAAGAGGTTAAATTTGTGCAGAGTTTTATCTATCTAGCTCCCTTCGTTTTCTAGTTATCGTCTAATCTATATCCGAACAACCGGACATACAGACTTTCTTTGAACGGATTTTGTTCAAAATTTGAAAGAAGCTTACAAATTTCGTTTTAAGTCTGCAAACCAAATTTCATCCGTATATCTTAAGGCGTTTTTTAGTTATCTTTGTCACAGACAGACTGACAGTAAGACGGGCATTTTCCAAAAATGTGTCATTCACCTCATTTCATATTTTCTTTCACTTATGTATAAAAAGTAAAATTAATCATAATATATTTTCTGTTTCTCTGCTTTCGAACTCAGAAAGGTTTTATTTAATTCATAGATATTCTCCTAGCTGTTCTGCTTCATCTATTCTTAGCAGCATATCTATTATGAAATATTGATTTTTTTTTTCAGATTTTTCAGATATTTCTATAAGTGCAGGGATAGATCTATAAGTGCTTCGCATAACAAATGCAGACCAATTATGTAGAAAGCTTCTTTTATCTCTATCTGTCTGGATCTATTATCTAAGCTTTTAAGAGCGGAAATTCATTTCGATAAATGCCATTATTTCAGTTTTGGTTGAGTGGCTTAGTTTCTTTTTTCCTATTTATTCATAGTTTCGTTTAAAGTTTCAATGAGCATTCAACTCTTGCATATTCTACAAAAATATCATTTAACATTAATGAATTCACAAATATTCAACTATTAAAAGACACTATCTCTTTAAAACTAATTTATTTTCCCCGAAGCATGTAAATAGTTTAAAACGTATTTAGTTACATGCAAGACAAACTGTTTATCCAAAAGGTGAATTGCTTAACCCAAGTGAAATGGATAGGAAAAGTCAAATAAAAACTGAGTTAGTTTTCTGTTTATAAAACGAAAGTAGAATTAAGAAATCGCATTGTCAACGAATTCGCTTTTTTAACTCCGTGTTTATATTAAACTGCTTATTTTTAAGGAATTATTTGCTGACTTGGTTTCTGTATATTTTTAAATCTTTTTAATTAATGTTATATTATTATTTAATAAAAAGATACATATTTGCTTTAATGTGAATTTATGTGAGTTCGCAAATTGTACAGACTAAGTCTATGACAAAGGATACCGACGTGCTCTGATTGGTTGAAGCCTTGGCATCTTTTTGGCAATGTTTTGCCAAAAAGATGCCATACCGAAATATATTTTTATAAAAATAAATAAAATTTGTGAATTTATCTCCCTCCCCCTATTTTTCACGGTTTACATGCAATATTAGTCTGGAACATATATACAGCAGAAAAGATCAAATCCTGAAACCTAAATTCAGGAAATATAAAAATTACAATTTATTAAAAATATTTTTTGTGTGTGTTTCTTCTTAATATTATTTTGATATAACTAAAAAAAATTAGCTACGAAATCACATATTCCGTTAAAGCTTACATATTTATACGTTTTGGGCATTAAGTAATCATCTCCCCATATGTATTTGATGGGAAAGTAACAAACGTTCAGCAATAAGTTTCAATGACTGCATAAATTATCTAATAAAGGCACGAAAATCATAGAAAAATAAGAATTATTTAATTGCTGCATCATATGTTGAGTCATTACTTTCTTTTAGTTTTTATACTTCTGTGCATAAACAACATTAGTTACTTGCATTACTAGTATTATTAGTAATATTAATTATTATTATTATTAATTAGTATTAGTAGTATTACTAGTAATATTTAGAGAAAACAATTATATTAATAAAAATTAAATCGTGTTGATATTCACTCGTATCTTCCATAAAACTAATGAAAGGTACAAGGTTTGAACCAAATAAGCGAAAATTACACTATTATGAGTGCAAAACATTGCCAAAAAGATGCCAAGGCTTCAACCAATCAGAGCACGTCGGTATCCTTTGTCATAGACTTAGTCTGTACAATTTGCGAACTCGCTGAATTTATGGTTGAGATACTTGGATTCGGTTATGATATTCCTCTTTTTTTATTTAATTTTATTAACAAACAAGAAGATAATATGTTAATCCTGAAATTTCTTTGCGGTTAAAATTGAAAAACAAACGATAATTGCAAATATGACAGATCTTAGCTCATTTGAAAAAAAGAGTTATAAATTTTAAATAATAAACTCAAACGATAAAAAATACTTATGCTTCAAGTAAATAATTTCAAAAAAAAATTAAATTGTGTCAAGAAAATTTTACACAAGAAAAAGAAATTGTTAACTCGGCAGACGAGCGTTAGATTTTATGAAGTCATCGATATCGAAATAACTACTTTAACTTCTATTTTAATTTGAACTGTTTCGTATCAAAATTTATGAAAACTACATTCATAACAGCGTGCTTCTTCTTTGGCGACACGACAGACCAAGACAATTATTGATTTCCTTCTATTTTCTGTCTTCATTTTTTAATCATTTATATTTAAATAATTATTAATTCTCATTCCCTATTTTTAAGTTGGAATCAAGACTCACTTGGGATAAAACAGCCAAAGTGCGAGCAATATTTAAAAAAAACTTCCAATTCTCATCATTTCATCAAAAAAAAAAAAATCAGTTAAAAACTGTTTTGTAAGAAAAAAAATCTTGTATATAATAACATGTTGTATTATGTCTACAAAACATTCGTAATTTTTATTATTAAAATATTAAGACAAATATAATTTATAAAAAAGGCAAGAAAGTTTTAAAATCTGCAAATGCACACACATTGCTCAAATTAAATAATCATCGGTGGCTTACACATAAAAAATGCTAAAGGATAAAATTTTCAAATTAATCTTTTTACTTCATTGACTCTATATTTATAGAAAACTTTTTTACATTGAAACGCCAAAATGCATAATAATCTTTTTTTACATCAATCCAACCATAAAGAAAGCGTCGCCATTTGCAGATATAATTATGAAAGAAAAGTAAAAATTGAAATTTGATTCATTGCACCTTAGGGTCTGAGAGATTTAATGGACAGCAGTTTCTGCTTGGGGGAATCGGTTGATTAAAAGCAATGCTGGTAAAGCCGACCGCTTTTAAAAATAACAGCGCTGGAATTTGGCAGGTTTCCAATTTCATACGAAGAGCCTTCGATTTTTACAAGTCTGAGATCAAAGAAAGAATTCAGGTATCTTTTCTAGGACTGCATAATTAACTGTGAAATGTTGAGGTCAGCTAAGAATGGGTGCATTAATTCTGCATGAAAAGAAGATTATAAGGCATTATAGAAAGATAAAAAGGTTATTTTTAGATGGAATTTTTGATTTAGAAAAGTCTGCAAGTGAATTTATTTGTGAGAGAAGAATGTTTATTGAAGAGAGGTTAAAAATTTTAACAAAAAAATTAAACATAAAAACTAAATTTCAAGCCAATTTTTAAAATTTTTTTCAAAATTTGTAATTAATTATTCACACTATTTATGCGATAACTTCAGGGAAACTTGAAATTTGGCATTCGGTTTTTGTTTGATTATAATTATGTAATACTTTATAAATTTTATATGAAGCAGTATAATGTTATTTTTTAAGCTAATCAGTCAGAATTTCAAGTACGTATTCAACCGTTCAAACTAAACTCAATATACATTCATTATTCATTAAAATAAAAAAGGAAAAAATAATTAATAATGTTTAATTTACTATAAAATTAACTATTAGCCCTCGTATACTTTTTAGTCATATCTTTTCTTTATACATCTTTTATCCTTTCATAATGGAAATTTAAAAAAAATATATACGATTTCGAGAACAAAGAAGGAAAGGGTGTGTTTGTCTTTTTAGATACAATTTAAATCAGAATCTTTCACTTTTATTAGTCTCTTAAAATCATTTATTTTTATACACTCGAAAATTTTTCTAATTTATAAAAATAGATATTTTATCAGTCTGAAATTATTCTTTGAGACCGAATGGATTGACAGTAAGATTTTAGTTTGTGAAAGATTAAGGTACCCAATTGGAAACAATGCTTCATCAAATTTGCTGTTAGAATGCTAAATCTGAAATTGAGAGTCATGCGTCCCCCCACTGGTGTGGTGTGAAAGTTTCAAGAGAGGTAACGAAACTGATTAATTAGATTCAGCATTATGATGTCAACCCGCAAGTTAAACAATGTATTGCATCGAAATAAGAGATTAATATAATTAAGCCGAAATCTTTTTCTAAGACGTATAACTAATTAACTTAACTATATGTAGATAATTCATAGAAACTGAGAGAGTGAATTATTAAAATTATATATGTTAGTGATATTTAGAAAAAATAAGACAATCTAAAACGATAAAAATAAAACGAATCGGTGTAAAGAAAGGGGGGAAAAAACAAAGCAGTATTATGAACATGGCTTTAAAAATCATATGGACATGACGGACTGAATAAAACTAACTCAATGCTCATTTGCAACGATTATTCACTAATTTTTTAAAAAAATTATAGAAACAATTTGATAACTTCCGTTTTTCTTGTCCGTTGATTTTTGACAACACGCATTAATTTTTTAAAGTTTTTTTTTTTTTTTTTCATAGACAAGTTCATCAGTTTTAAATTTCTTTCTCAGGTATATTTTTAAAAATTATTTTCCAAATTTTTTAGCACATTTCTGAACCTTTGCAACTAAAATATATTTTGGTTGTTTAGTTTGGTTACAGGATATACACTCTTATCGCAGCCAAACAGCTAATTTCTAAAATCAATAGAGATAGACAGATAATTCTAGTTGACAAATTGCTTTAAATATGCGAAGAATTATATTTTATGTCATTTGTGCGAAAAAGTACATTACTGAAAATATTATGGTTTTTAAATTTTTTGTATGGTCCCCCGACCTTATAAATCATATTTAGGACAATCTTATTGATCCTCTAGCACTTAAAATAAAAAAAAGCATTTTTCTTTGATTAAAACTGGCCAAGTTATATCTATTTACTGAAATGTGGATCTTATACAAAATTACTTTAAGTAGCAATTTGATAATGTAATACAACGAGGTATAGTTTTCAATTTGTATACGTTCCCTTAAGATATCTCTCGAGTATCGACTTTATTAGTAAAATTTGTCTAAAACAGTGATTTTAAATTTTTTTTAAAGCCATTAATTTTAGTCCCAAACGATAATTTTTTTTTGTTTAACATTTTTTATTTATTTCCATTTAAGTAATTTTTTAAAAATGCATTACTTTTTTGTTTAAAATATTATGTTATACAAGAATGCTTTACTAAGCATGATCGAGGGACTGTATGAAAAGTTAGATTTTGAAACTTTTTAGAAATATCTTTATTGACAAAAATAACAAAAAAGATAATTAAATCGCCCATCATTTAAAGAATTTTTGTAATTTGTGCCACACGTCTATTTTTAATGATTTAGAAACGAGATATTGGGTAAAAACATAAGCGGTCGCCTTATATGAAATTCAGTGTATTTTCATTTGTACAATTGGAATACAATCTTATTTTAAGGGGAAAGAAACGCCAGTAAAAATTACAAGAAAATAATTTAAAGATGAAACCGACACGATGCAGTATATTGCAGTTCCTCCTTTAAATTGTAACTCCGCGATGTAAATGTATTTGAGATTCAAAATTAATCTCTGATCAACACAAAAGAACACATATTTTTCATTAGTATGCAAGAAGTATTACCCAATTATCTGACCCAATTATGTTGACAATTTTTCGGTTGAGCTTTAAAAAAAAAAACTAATTAACGCGATTACGTCTCATAAAAATCGTTTGTCCTGAAATGTGTGAATCACATTGGATGTTCAAGGTCTTATTGTAATTAGTTGTTGTTGTCAATCGCTCTCTTTTAATGCTGGATTTAATTTGAAAACGATTTTAAAATATTTGCTGTGATTATTTAAATAATGCGAGTTGTGCAATTCAATGAATCATAATATTTAAAAGATAGGAAAAATAAAAACAAAAATATCCGGGTTTTTTTTCTCAAGAAAATAGTTTAAATGAATTTTTTTTAAAAATAATGTTGATGTTTCATTTCAGTTTTGTATTTACCTATTTTATTTTTATGATATGAAATTTAAATTATGTTGCTTTTGCTAGTTTCAAAATCCCATTCCCATCAGTTTTGAAGGATTTTACTCCAAAGTGGGGTAATGAGCAGAAAATAAAAAAAGCATTTTCTTGAAATTCCTTGTTCGGAGAGTTTTTCTTTGTTATTCTATTTTGAAGTTCGTTTTCATTTTTATTATATTTCGAAATTGTGAAATGTTTTTGTATATCGCTTTATACAAAATAAGCATCTCCTGTTTCATTTATTATATCATTTCGTTTATAGTGAAATCAATTCCCACTGTAAATGTGCAAAAGCGAGAATGGTTTCTGTATCTGAAATCAGATAGTATAAATGTTTATAGAAGAGAGGATGATTTTATTTTTCTACAAGTTTCATATTCATATTCCATCCTTATATTTGTTTTATTACAAAATTTCAAAGAAAACAAAATAGATATTGTCACTTAGGTTCTTTAGTGTGGAACTCAATACCACACACAATAAGTAGAGCTAAACCAATTTATTAACTCAACTCTGAACTGAGAACACAGTGAATAACAGATCTTCTGCTTTTATGCTAGCAGGGAAAGTTCCAGAATACTTTTCTGGAGACAGTAAGAAAAGTCCAGAACGCTTATCTGGTAAACTAAAGAAATGTCCAGAATCTTCTGGAATATGAAATAAAGGAAAATATAAAATCAAGGAATTAAATATTTGCACAGACTGCGAATCGCGTTGTCTCTTGTGGGATTCGAACTTACGATCTCTTGATTAAGAGACCAGTGCTACGACCATTCGGTTATGGAGAGTCGACTGTCGCTTTTCAATGCGGCAATATTATCACAAATTTCGCTCCGAAAAACGTAAGAAACATATGTTTAGCCGGCGTATTACTTTCATTTCCACATATTCAAAAACTTCGATGTCCAGAATGCAATTACTGCTTATTTCTTAAAATCCTTAGTTCTGGCAAAACTATTTTTGGAATTAAATCTATCTATCGTTCGGACACTGAACATGATAATGCAAGAAGGGGTAAAATCTATACAAATGAAATTTGGTTACTGTTTTCAAACACAAATTATATATTTGATTGAAATTTTTTCACGAAAGCTGTCAACTGAAAATATGTATATCCCTTTGCCCATTTACAAGTGAATACGAGAATTGCAAAACTAAACTAAACTTGACGTATAGTTTTGTGACTATAATTATCCACTTGTTACAAATTTTGGAGCAGCTATTCGATGTATTTTCCATTCGTAAACTGCAAATTCCATTTCCATTCGTAAGCAAACTACAATACATCGGTCAAAAGATTATTCCTAATGCTAAGATGCAGTATTTATTTTATCTTATTTTAGTTATTTTTTAAACAAGCGTTTTGAATACACTCCTTATTGCGTCAGCCCATTCAATTATAATATGTTTAATAAGATGTACTATAATTTAATAATGTAATGCGTTCATCTTAAACAAGTGTAATTAAACAATTTATGCACAATATAAACGCATACAATAATAAATTATGCATATATTTATAAACGTCTTATATTATATTCATTTTCGTTTATTTTACAATAATGTTTTTATGCTAGAGGTTTTTCTGTAAACAACATTACTTAAAATTACTTACATATAAAGAGTGTCCCAAAAGTAACGCAAGATTTGAATTTGCCATCCATCGTACAGTAAAGTGTTGACAACCTTATTAATAAAACATTTGACAACTGATAGTTTAGGGTTAATAAAAATAGAGCATTACACGATAGAACAATGCGTTTTTATTGTTAAACAATATTTCAAAGATAATTAAAGTCTGGCGGTCACAGTTCGAAAATTTGAGAATTGGTCTACTAGATCGTGTGATCTGACACCATTGGACTTCTTTTTATGGGGTTATTTGAAGTCAAAGGTATATGTCAATAAGCCCACAAACACACGTGCATTGAAGGAGGAAATTCAACTCTTCATCAACGAAATTCAGCCACATTTATGCAAAATGGCCATGGAAAATTTTGACTAAAGAATGTGTATGTGCCAGCAAGCAGTGGAAGCTATATGCTCTATGTGTAATTCCATACATAACCCTAACCTGTGTACTTTACGATTCAATAAAAATATAACAATTTAAAGAAGGAAAAAAAATCCTGTATTTTTTTAATTTAATTCAAATCTTGCGTCAACACGTTGTTTTATCTTGTAATGCTTCATTTTTACTAACCCTAAACTATCAGCCGTCAAATAGAGTTTTTTTAATATGGCTGCCAACACTTGCATAAATGTGACTGAATTTCGTTGATGTAGCGTTGAATTTCTTTCTTCAATGCGTGCACGCTTCTAGGCTTGTTGGCACAGGACTTTGACTTCAAATAATGCAATAAAAAGAAATCTAATGGGGTTAAATCATACGATCTGGGGGGGGGGCAATTCTAAAATTTTCGAACTGTGACCGACAGACTTTCATTATTTTTTAAATATTGTTCAACAATGAAAACACGTGTTCTATTATGTAATTCTCCCCTTTTACTATCAGTTGCATTATCAGCTGACAAATGCTTTTTCAATAGGGTTGCCAACACTTTTCTGCACGAATGGTGGCAAATTCAAATCTTGCGTTAATTTGGGGACAACCTTTACAATGCAATATCTGATGCAATTAAAGTTACGATATTTCATACTATGATGTTGCCGGACTAAACGTATGATATGATGATACCGGACTAAAAGAATTTTTAAAAGAGTTTTTCATTCATTTTTGTTTCAGAAATTATTTATTTCATCTTTCGCATCATTATATTTGCTTTTCATTTTCCATCCACAGAAGCCGCAATTCATATGTTGATAATCGGTACGATTCTTAAAAAATGAGAGTTTAGTTTAGTTATATTAACGTCCCGTTTTAAAGCAACACTAAGGGTATTTTCGGGACGGGTCTTGTAATGTTGAACCACGGTCAGATGATGAAGACGGCATTTGAGCTGGCACACACACGCCTCACCAAGTTTCCACACCACCTTGAGGGGAGGACTTTTGGTCCCGATGAATTTAATATGCACCATACCTATTTAAACGACGATTATTCGGTGGAATTTGCCTAAAACCTTCCGGTTTCGAAGCCGTTACTTTACCACCAGGCCACCGCGGTCCTCTTAAAAATGAGAAGAAAATATTGTGAATAAAGTGTTTGCACGAAAACTGTTAAGAGTTTTTTTTTTCATTAAAAAAGGAATAAGAGTGGGTGGATTCAAGAAAAGTTCTAAATCATTTCTTGCAATGACATTTTTTGTTGCATCACTTGCATTCCTCGCAAAATACGAATATTGAGTCTTTTATCAAATTCCGACGACTCGGAAACATTGTTCCATCCCTCACGCATCCAGAACAAAAACATGTTATTCGCACTGGGACATGCACGAGCGCGTCTGGGGATGAGTAATGATGTTTTTCCGTGGAATCGGACAGGTTGCAAAATACTCTCCCCCCCCCCCCCCCGAGATTTCGCATATCCAGAAAGATTGCATTTCGGAGCATTTATTACCGTACCTGCAAAGGGATAGAAGAGATGAAATTGTTTATCTCCCTTTAGGCAAAACACATCTCCCTGTTCGCCGTAAACACGCCGAAATCAATACTCTGTGGCCTTGAACTGCTTTCGCACACGCACACAGAGGGGTCGGAAGGTAGGCAAGGTAGGCTCAATTTTATGGCAGGAATTTCAGCCCGGATGCTTTTCACCGAATTTCCAGCCGAAGGGGTATGAAAACACCTATTAAAATGTTGATCGGATTTCTCTGATTTTTATTTGCGCAACCAAGATTTCGCGTTTGTTAGAATAACATGCATTCTTTTCTTAAAAAGAATAATTGTTTCATTAAGATGTATTTAAAAATGTGTTTTCGTTTGGAAATTGATGAGGAATTGTTTATGTAAATTTTGCATTTGCGTGTTTATGTTTTCAGGAAATAATCAATCTCATTTCGTGGAACTAACTGTTTATTTAACACATATTAAATAGTATGCTAACATCCTTTCTGAGCTCAAATCTTATTTTTGACAAATATATTAGTTGTGGTTTTCAAATTACTATGCTACGAAAAATACCTTATTTCTTAAAAATTTTTCTCCCGATTTCTCTTCCAGATAATTCTTTCCTAATTATGTCAACAAATTTAACTGAAATACTTGAAATTTAATTTGTGTTATACCATTGATTCGATTTTATTAATAGAAATTATTTTACTATCTCGTATGCATAGAATGAAATGAGAAAGCATTACAATAATAAAGACAATTGACTATAAAATTTCGATCATCACCCTCGTTTCATACTTGCAACTTAATGTTAAGAAAAAGATAATTTAATCGTAATTATTATT
The DNA here is from genome assembly GCF_947563725.1 of Argiope bruennichi. Lineage (NCBI taxonomy): Eukaryota > Metazoa > Arthropoda > Arachnida > Araneae > Araneidae > Argiope > Argiope bruennichi. The sequence goes on along the minus strand of NC_079159.1, from coordinate 88,358,846 downwards.
ACCTTTTTCGGTTAGTTTTCCTAGCCAAAGTTCGAAATGTACGCGAAAATGCCTACATAAACAAAAGCATAGTTTGCTTCTGTTCTTTCTTGAGAAATTGTTTCTTTTAATCTTTAAACATATTCATCTCGTAAATAATAAATTATCATAATCTCGTGCTAATTTAATATTGTCTAAGATTAAACTATTTAGATGCAATCATCTGACTAATTAGCATAAGATTTCGGTATTTCTGATTCGAGTCGTAACTACTGTGCAATATGCAAATGTAAATCTGTATGTACATGTAAATCAATCACGTGATCGCAATGAGATCATATAAAAGCGGATGCCAGCTTTTGTAAGGATATATCCGAATCCATTCTCCCGCTCTCTGGCTGGCTTGCTTGCTTGCTTTTCGCTCTAGCGACGTTTGTTTGCTACGAGTTTCTGAAATGTCTGAGAATAGACAATATAATACTTTCTGTGCTTTTAAAATTTTGTAAAGTAACTTCTTGATTTTATATTTTCTGTTGAACCTTAATGAATAAATCAAGTTGATGTTTTTAAAAGGATGTCGATCTCCAATCAATGAACTTTTGAATCCTTTGCATCGTAAGTAGTATTAGTATGCGATTAGATGAACTTTTAGACCACTGCGTGATATTAGTTTCTTCATAATTAGATGCAGCCAATGTTACTCGTCATTTCATAAGAAGAAATTTTAACACTTAATATACATACAATTAACAGGCATACTTCCAACTTGAAAAACTCATTTTTACTTTCTTGTATACGTAGTATAGAGAAAGTATTATAATCGTCAAAAAGGTTGAACTCCAGATTTTGAAGATTCTCCACGGTTTATACCTCCCTGAGTTTACTAAACACGTTTTTGGAAATTGTCCGTCTGTCTGTCTGTGATAAAGGTAACTCAAAAATGTTTTGATCCAGATGGATGAAATTTGGCAAACGGTTTTACGCCAAATTCGTTCTATTTCTTTGAAATTTTGAGCAAATTCCACACAGAGGAAGTCTGTTCAGCTGTTCGAATATAAGTTAATTTGTTAACTACAAAACGGAGAGAGCTAGACAGATGAAATTCCATACATATATTTAACATCAATAGTGTACACAGTTGTCAAAAATTGAACCAAATCCAACAAGGAGTTAGTTGACTGTCTATTTGTCTGCATTTTCAGAAACATATAAACGCGATAATTCAAAAACTCAATGAGTTAAATATACATAATTCAGTACGTGATTTTTGTGAAGTGTATCGGTATGTCAAATTTTTGTTTTAATCTGTTTGGAAGAACGCATCTGAAAATCAAATTCAATTTTTGGATACTTTTGATCGCATGCCAGGATTAATCGCCAAAACACTAGCCAAACATCACATGATAGATTCAGTAAAAATGCTAAATTCACGCCAAAGGTTAATATTTCTTAACTTTTGAACTCCAATACCATGCAAGGCGTTCACTAGGATAACATCTTTATTAGAGAGTATGCGAGAAAGTTATGGGAAGACCACTCCGGTTGCTTTAGAATTTCACCTCCTGCGTATTTCCCTTTCAGCTAAACATAAAACAAACTAGAGATATATAATTTGTATGCGATTTTGATGCTAAACCAATGTAAAATCTTTGACCTGAAATTCATTTTTTTACTTTTAAACATATATTACTTCTTTTAAATAATTCATAATAAAAGAAAAGAATGGATATTTTTGCAGCAAATATACCTCTTTCCTACAATTATCTTGAGAAAAAGACTTAAATAACACCCGGAACCGTTAGTTTATTTTCCTTGCATATATCTTCTTTGTCTTAGGTATCACTATAGTCATAACTTTCACCCATCGTCGTCGGCTCTAATAGCTTTTTAATGCCTCATTATAGGAAATAAAAATGGCGCCGCAGATGGCGAAGGTTATGTGAGGAAAACATTAATGCCTTGTTGTTAGCAACGTGATCCCGAATCTGCGCTGTTAATTACATAAAAAAAAAGAACAGAATAATCTATTTTAGAACATCTCCCCTTTCTTACACATCGAGGGAAACAAAAACAAAAACAAAATATAAAGGAACTCGGGAGGAATTTTCGCTAGAAATGGAAAGACAAGGCAAAACGCATCTCCAAGCCCAGCGAACTCTTATTTTCGACACAGAACATAGTTCAGCCCTTTAGTGGAGATTCCTTTTATGTCCAGGGAAGTTTATTTTAAATTCGGGAGAAAGAGTGAAAGAGCTCCGGAAGATTCTTGGATTCATTCCAAGAACTGGACCATTTCTTTTAGCCATTTCGGGAAAGCTCCGTCCTTTGCAATTATGTTCTTGAAGAATGCGAATGAGAGGCCGGAGTGCTCTTTCGGAGTTCTTATTTGTTTTGTTTGTTGCAGATTTGGGAACAGCAAATCATTGTTAAAGTTGAGTGGTTTAGATGAAAAAGGGAGAATACGGTGTTACGTGCAATAGGAAAAATTATAAAAGATCAATCGCTCTTTTATCTAGGAAGAGAATGTAGCAATTAGATGTTATCCAAGTTTATTCAAAAATGTACTCTAATGCTTGCTTTTACAGGTTTCAGTGCAATAGACTTGAAACTAAAGTTGGGTTTCATGTATATTTATTTTCACAATATTGTATGCTTTGTAGCTTTACAATATTTTGAAGAAAATAAAATATGAATATTATACACTTTTTCTCTATGAATTAGAATCAAAATTTGAGATAGATCCACAGTTTTCGTTTTATGATCACATATCAAATTCAATTTATCGAATCCGAATGAATTATCGTTTTTACAAATAGTCACATAGACCAACTGATGGACGGATAGACAGGCAATCTTTCCGTTGACAGATGTCGTCTATCATTCGATGACGAACAACAATTTTGGTATAAAGATAAGTTATCAAATTTCATTTGACCGACGCATTCAATTTTTCAGTTATTGTTCTTATAGATAGACCGAGAAATATGCATATTTAATTTATATAAATTTCATAAAAAATACTTTTTGAAAATACACTTTTATTATTGCTAAAAAGTAGATTTTTTAAATACATATTTTTTTAATTTTTAATCGCTAATTTATAATTTAATAATTTTTAATATTATCAAATTTAAAATTTTTTTTCGGAAATTGCTATCAGATGGCGCTACTTGAACAAAATGAAAATTTCATTAAGTTAATAGATAAACTGAAAACTATGTTCTGGTAATATTAAAATAGTTGATATATTTTTTATTGAGAATACTTCATTGATTTCAAAACTCCAGCGCATCAAGAACTAAGAATAAAATCAATTTTTAAATTCCATTTTTATAAACAAGAAATAGATTAAGTTGGATAAAAAAAGCATTTTATGAAAATATATTTTTCGAACTCAGAGAAATCTAAAAGCGGAATTCCAAGAAATTTTTGATATCAAATCTTTCAAGGATTATAATTCTTTCTGTACTTCAGATACGAAAAAATGGGGGAAAAAAATAAGAATACCAAGGAAATTTGACTGAAATCGGTAAGGCTACAAAAAAAAAAAACTACAAAGTAAAAATTTTAGGTAAGCTATAAAAGCTATATAACAATATCATTACTTTACTTGCGTTTCAAAAACATTTGTTAAAATGTGGTGAAAGTTTTACAAATTCATGAACAGTATGCAAAAAGATTGCATTTTCTGCCTAAGCGTTTAACTGCGAAAAAAAAAGAACAAGAAAAAAATATTATACTTGTCACAAAATGAAGAATGCTTTTGAAAAATATAGCTAAAAGAAACGATTTACCGAATTAAAAAAAGTTGCAAATAGTTAAAAGCTATCAAAGAAATTTGAAGTAATTATATTCTTAATTTTATTTAATATTCAAATAAAAAAACATATTTTATTTCTGCTGAATTTATATTTGTCAATATTCTGCCTTTTGAGAAGTTTAATAAATATCTGTTCATTCTAACAATTGTTTTTTATAATTATATCATATAGTATTGAATGAATAAATTTGTCCAAATATCGTTTGCGAAAAATCAGTTAGATTTTAATGGAATAAAAATTATTTAAGAACAAGAAAGATCAAACAAGACATCGGTGAATTTTTTTAAAAAAATTTCCTTTTCAAGATAATGGAATTATTAATTTATTTATGGCGGAATGAAAAAATCTTAATTACTCAGTTAATGAAATCCAAATATAATTAAGAATAGGATGTTTGAACTAATTAGACAATGTTTTGTTATTCAAGATTATTTGTAAAAATTATGTTCTTTATTTCTTAGTTCTTTCAATATAATCCATAAAAAGGGGATTCTTCTATAAATTAAGTATTGAAAATAATCTAATGAATTACATAAATCGCTGTGCTTTTTATGTAAGCTTTTGCTTTAATTTGTAGTCATAATTAACGATCTAATTAAAATACAATGGCTATTAAGAAATATTTTCTTTTTAAGAATGTTTGTCTTATTTTATGCCATTGCATAAGACAATTTATAGCCAGCAAAAAAAATCTGCTCTGTTGTTATTAATAAAGTGCATATAATGTTGAGAAATTTTCGAATGTATCTTTAGTTTAACGCAAAAGTTCGAATTAAAATATCATAAAAACAATCATTTTTTGCAGCAATTTAAAGCAATTTTCTTTTTACTAGGTAGCTTTCTGTGAGTTAAATAATGTTTTAGTTCAGCAAATTATAATATTTTAAAATTGATTAATTAAATATGTAACAAAACAGAATTGTTCAAAAATTTTCCATTTAGTTCCAAACGTTGGTGTATCAGAAATCACTCTGCTGAAATTTTCGAACTAGACGTTATGGGACAAAATGGACATTACAATATCAAAACATATAAATCTGGTAAATTCTCTGTCCTCAACCCATTCTCTCAAAGTAATCGTCTCTATCTATCACAGATCAGAACTACTCACTAAAATCGGAATGAAGCAAATAGTGATCCACTAACAGAAAGAAATGCAATGACAAACACAAAATAAAAATGACGCTGAAAGAAAGTATTAGCAATAGATTCCAACTAATTTCAGAATATTATGAATCTGAATATAAAATAATAGAAAGTGCAGACTTCAGCTCATTGATCTTTGTTACAATCCAATATAATAATGTATATAAAATGAAAAGTTATTTATCTCATAACTAATTTTTATTCATGCTGTGGAATATTCCCACAGAAATAAATCAATTTAAACATTAAAATTATTCTTGTTCTGAATTGATTCCCGTTAAAACAGAAATTGGGATTTGCTGTTCCGATAAAGAGGCAGATCAAAGTAGCGCAGATATTTTAAAGTCCGCCCTGCACTACAGACGGCTGTGGTCCATTATATTTTAGATTACTGATTAATTGCACTGATCTGTACTTAATGTTTTTTAATGTGTTTTTTCAATACCACATGAGTTAAAATTTTTTATAAATATGATCATTTTCTTGAATAATTTTAGTGCAATGGAAAAGAAATTGAACATAAATAAACATTGAGTAAAAGTATCCTTTCCATTGATGTATTGGTATTAAAATTCTCTTGAATAATTTTAGTGCAATGGAAAAGAAATTGAACATAAATAAACATTGAGTAAAAGTATCCTTTCCATTGATGTATTGGTATTAAAATTCTCTTGAATAATTTTAGTGCAATGGAAAAGAAATTGAACATAAATAAACATTGAGTAAAAGTATCCTTTCCATTGATGTATTGGTATTAAAGTTTGGTACGGAATTATAATTAAAGTGCATGAACTATGTATATACCGCCTTTCATCCATTTGATCCGAGTGCTTTCTTTTGAATTATCATATTCTTTCATCCACTAATCTGATTCAAAAAAATTTTTTCTCTCGGTAAACTGGAAGGCAAAGGTACATATAAGTTACTATCTGGTAGCATAAAGCCGCGGTGGCCTGGAGGTAAGGTCTCGGCTTCGGAACCGGAGGGTTTCAGGTTCGAGACCCGATTCCACCGAAGAACCGTCATGTAAGGGGGTCTGTTTCACGTTAAATCCGTCCTGACCAAACGTCCTCCCGCTGGTGTGGAGAGGGGGGTGACAGCTCAGGTGTCGTCCTCGTCATCTGACCGCGGTTCAAAATTACGAGGTCCGTCCCAAAGTAGCCCTAGTGTTGCTTCAAACTTGACGTTAATATAACTAAACTAAACTAATCTGGTAACATAAATTGTTGATGTTGGAAACAGTCAAAATTAAGGCGTGGAATTAATTTTTCAACCCCTAACTTTTAAGATATTGTAGTTATAGAAAAACTTTAAACATAAAAGTTGTTTGTTTTAATAAGGCGCTAATTTGGCTAATTAGATTTATTTTTCGATCTTCAATATTTAGAAAGTTATAGCGAAATGAAAATTTCAGCCCACCACCATTCCACCCCCTTTGAGCTAGATGGGCCATTTACGAACTCATCCGAGATTTTTGCATTTCCATCAACATACTCCAAGCCAGTTAAAAACCTGTGGCGATCCTGCTTCCATCAAAATGACTGTATTCGAAAAACAACCTTTCCTAACTGCGCACGATCAAGCGTTATCTACGATCAAGCGCGCAAGCTGTGCGAATTAAAAAGATCAATTTTCCGGTCTTTCAAACAAAATCTGTTGTCTGTCGATGTGTTAGCGTTAAAAATTAAAAGATGTTTATTTTTATATAAAAAAAGTCGTCGCTCATTCTTTATGTGTGGATGTAACTTAACTATCCCAATTTGCAACCTTCTCCACTAAAACATCCCACATTTGGTGACTCGAAAAGTGAAAGGATAACTTTCCCAGTTTTCTTTATGCATTAAATGGCGCCATAGCGCATTTCTTCCTAATGGCGGTAAGCGTATCGTTGAATATTGTTTCTATTTTCACAGCCTAAATAATTTCCATCGGAACTTCTGTTATATAATTTGGATTAGCATTTTCATATTATTTACTCTGATTATCAGTATATTATTTGTATTTTCGTATTTCAAAGCAGTTTTGTGAAATTATATTTATAACGTGCCTTTGATTTCTTGAATAAAACATGCCAGGAGATACTCCAAATTCCGCCAACAACGACGCAACAGTTTCTCGTGTTGGCGTCAAACTTCCGCCTTTCTGGAAAGCTAACCCTGCATTATGGTTTGTTCAACATGAGGCGCAATTCGCCTTGGCGGGAATTACTGCTGACGATACAAAATTTAATCATGTTATTTCTGCCGTTGATTCTGATATTTTGAATTGTGTAAGCGATATAATATTGAAACCTCCTGATACTGATAAATATCCAACATTAAAAAAACGTTTAATTGAGTTGCATTCTGAAAGTGAAGCTTCGAAAATACGTACGCTGCTACAAGGCCTAGAACTTGGCGACCAACGACCATCTCAGTTATTAGCTCGTATGAAAACATTGGCGGCGACTCTTAAAATCTCTTTGGCTCGGAAGACTGCCAAACAGCACACAAACTATTTTAACTGCTTTGAATGAAGATTTAGCTGGTTTAGCATCAGTTGCAGATAAAATAAATGATTTGGCTGGCCATTCAAACATTAATTCCGTTACTCCTCAATCTTCGAATAATCAAATAGCCCAACTTGAAAAACAAGTCGCCCATTTGACGACTTTAGTTGGCGAGCTTACTACAACAATGCGCCAATCACGCTCTCAAAGCAGAAATAGAAATCGACCTTTTAAAAACAGTCGTAGTTGCTCTCGTGATCGCTTAAAAAAATATAAAGAACCTGCTGATGGCATTTGCTTTTATCATACAAATTTTGGCACAAAAGCAAAAAAATGTAGTTTGCCTTGCTCTTTCAAGAATTCGGGAAACTAAATCGGCGGTCGTCCACTGGCCTTGGCCACGATCGCAAAATTAATAGAATTATGCTGGCCGATAAAGTTAGTAAATGGAAATTTTTAGTGGATACAGGCGCAGACGTATCTGTTTTACAAAACAATTATGCTCCTAAAGCTGATTCCTCTAATGAATTACTCCTCTTAGCTGCTAATGGCACAAAAATAGCTACTTTTGGTAAAAAACGCCTTACGCTAGACTTAAATTTACGGCGAAATTTTACTTGGTCTTTCATAATTGCAAATGTGAACCAACCAATTATAGGTGTTGATTTTTTAAAACACTATAATCTTTTGGTTGATGTTAAAAGTGGTTGTTTGATTGATGGCATAACTAAATTAACCACTCAAGGCAAATATACAAACACAGATTCATTAACTTCTGGTATATCCATTTTGCTTGGTGATTCAGAATTCTATGACATTTTATCGCAATTCCAAGACCTCACTAATCCATCTCAACCAACAAAAAGCAAAGTATCAACTAAAATACATCACTTTATTGAAACAACTGGTCAACCAGTATTTTCGAGACCTCGTCGCTTATCTCCCGAGTTGCTAAAAATTGCACGTCAGGAATTTGAATTTTTAATGTCTCAAGGTATTATCCGTCCTTCTAGTAGCCCATGGGCAAGTCCTCTACACATGGTAAAAAAGTCTAATGGAGAATGGAGACCGTGTGGCGACTACCGTCGTTTAAATTCAATTACCGTTCCTGATAGATACCCAGTTCCTCATATTCAAGATTGCACTCAAATGTTTTTCAATAAAACCATTTTCTCCACCCTGGATTTGATCCGAGCTTATCATCAAATTCCTATTAACCCAGCGGACATTCCAAAAACAGCAATCACAACCCCATTTGGTCTTTTTGAATATGTTTATATGCCCTTTGGTTTAAGAAACGCGGGACAAACCTTTCAACGTTATATACATCAAGTTTTGTCAAATTTAGATTTCTGCATTCCTTATTTTGATGACATACTGATTGCATCAAATAATGTAGAACAGCACAAACAACATTTAAAAACAGTATTTGAACGATTATCTCAGCACGGATTGAAACTAAACCCTTCAAAATGCGTCTTTGGGAAGCAATCGGTAAAGTTTCTAGGTTGTCTAATTACATCTGAAGGCGTGAAACCTTTACCGGAAAAAGTTCAAGCCATTTCTGATTTTCCCAAACCTCAAAATATATCTGAGCTAAAGCGTTTCTTGGCCATGCTCAATTTTTACCGTCGATTTTTGCCTCATGCCTCTCAGACTCAAGCTAGCCTACACGAACTTTTAAAAAACTCTAAAAAGAATGATAAGCGACTTGTTCCTTGGACTGACCTCACTACAGAAGCTTTCGAAAAATGCAAATCTGATATTGCAAATGCAGCTACTTTGAACTTCCATTCACCTAACCAGCAATTATCTATCATGGTTGATGCTTCAGACTCAGCCATCGGATCTGTCCTCCATACAACTACGTCTAATGGTCAACAACCTCTAGCATTTTATTCCCGAAAACTTACGCCCTCAGAACGTAAATACAGTACGTATGATAGGGAACTTTTGGCGATATATGCAACTATCAAACATTTTCGACACTTGTTGGAAGGTCAAAATTTCATAATATTTACAGATCATCGACCTCTTACTTTTGCTTTCACCAAAAAATCTGACTCTTCTTCTCCAAGACAACTAAGATACCTTGATTTCATTGCACAATTCAGCACCGACATCAGGCACGTATCGGGCTCAAAAAACGTTGTAGCTGATACCTTATCTCGTATTAATGAAATACAGTTACCAAAAATAGACTTTTCTGCCATGGCGGAAGCACAAGCATCTGATGAAGAACTTCAGACTATTTTGGCAAAGAATGAACTGTCACTTTGTTTAAAACCTCTCTCAACCGACCCCAATTCATCTAAACTTTACTGTGATGTCAAGCAAAACAAAATTAGACCTTACGTCCCAGAAATTTTCCGAAAGAAAGTTTTTCTATCTTTGCACAATATTTCCCACCCAGGTATCCGTGCCACTAAACATTTGATTTCAGAGAGATTCTTTTGGCCGTCCATGCAAAAGGACATTTCAAATTTCACCCGTTCATGTCTAGATTGCCAAAAATCTAAAATAGCTAGACACACCAATAGTCCTCTTAAATCTTTTCAATTACCTGCAGCCAGATTCGATCATGTTCATCTAGATCTCGTAGGACCTCTTCCACCTTCAAACAATTGCGGATACCTACTTACCTGCATAGATCGTTTCACACGATGGCCTGAGGCAATTCCCATTCCTGATATTTCTGCTGAAACTGTTGCGCGTGCATTCATAACTCATTGGATCTCACGCTTCGGTTTGCCTTCAATAATCACGACAGATCAAGGACGACAATTCCAAAGCAACTTGTTTTCTTTGCTCAGCAAACTCTTGGGTGTCCAAAAGATCCGAACGACCCCATACCACCCAAAAAGCAATGGAATAGTCGAGCGATTCCATCGATCTCTTAAACAAAGCCTCCGATGTCATGCATCTACGAAATGGACCGAATCAATTCCTTTGGTTTTGCTCGGACTCCGAACCGCATTAAAAGAAGATCTACAGTGCACATCGGCCGAACTAGTTTATGGCTCAACCCTTAAACTACCATCAGAATTTTTTGAATCCCCTTCAATTAACGTCGAGCCTCATGAGTTCCTAATAAATTTACGGACCTTGATGGATCAACTTAAACCTGTTGCTACTGCACCTCATGACACCAAGAAAGTATTCGTTCATCCAGCTCTGGACACTTGCTCACATGTGTTCGTGCGCCACGATGCTGTTAAAAAACCTTTACAAGCGCCATACGATGGACCATACCTCGTACTCAAACGAACTGATAAAATGTTCACAATTGAAAAGAACGGCAAACAGTCCACGATCAACATTGATCGCTTAAAGCCTGCGTTCTTCGAGAACTCTCACCAGTCCTCTGCACCAGCAATATCACCACCAGTTGCAGTTCCGACTTCACCAAAACCAGTACCTGAACTGTCTCCATCGAGTCCTGTGTCACCTACAAATTTTACTACAGTACCTTATGTGACCAGATCTGGCCGACGAGTTCGCTTCAACACTCGTTACCTCTAACTTCAGTGCCTGCTGCACTACTAGAGGGGGGAGTGCTGTGGCGATCCTGCTTCCATCAAAATGACTGTATTCGAAAAACAACCTTTCCTAACTGCGCACGATCAAGCGCGCAAGCTGTGCGAATTAAAAAGATCAATTTTCCGGTCTTTCAAACAAAATCTGTTGTCTGTCGATGTGTTAGCGTTAAAAATTAAAAGATGTTTATTTTTATATAAAAAAAAGTCGTCGCTCATTCTTTATGTGTGGATGTAACTTAACTATCCCAATTTGCAACCTTCTCCACTAAAACATCCCACAAACCAAACAAAATTACTTTAAATATCCTATTTATAAGATAACATGGGCAAAGTGTTATACGCATATAAATAAATATAAACTTTTGAACGAAGAGTGGTTTTGGATTCTAGGGACCATGATCGGTGAAGAACTGCGGAAATTTTCCCCGAAATCTTACCATGAGAACCAGGGTAATCTTCATGAGGGTAATCTTCCTATAGGAATCTACTTAAAAGAATGTTTCGGATTCGGGTCGGTCCGAAACAAGATACACCCTCGAAAAACGCGAGATGGGATTTTTCGATGCATGCATTTATTTCGAACATTTCCAGTGGATACTTCGTGCATGAGAAAGTAAAAGTGTTTATCTTATGTAACAGAAAAAGCCAATACTTCCTAAACAAATACTACTTCATATGATATCACTAATCCACAATAAAAACTGCTCAAAAGGAAACATAGCGCTTTAGAGCATTATCACCTAATATAAGATAATGATATAAACATGAACATGATAACAACAGATAAGAAAATAAAGACGTACCGTGGAAAACCTAGTTGCTACTGATGTTATGAACCAACTGACAAAAGTAATCTTGGACCCTCGAAATCAACACTATTCCGTGTTGACTAATTGAGATAATATTGATCCCAACCCTTTTCCGCCAGCATCTTTTAAGAAAACGCAGCCGCAAGATAATGGATCTGTTTACATGTTTCTCTTTCAGTAGGGTATGATAACGCGATCTGTGACCTCAAAAGTGCATTCTCAGCTTTAAATGGCTTTTAACATTTTTCTGACTCTGAGGTCTTTAAATGAAGCGATAGTTATCTCTAATAGAATTTCTAAAGAACCGCCTCTTACTTTGAAAGATGTCTCAAACACTTTAACTAAATCAAAATTTTATGTCTTGCTATTTTTTTATTTGAAATAGAAACAAAATTGATTTGTTAATATTTTGATTACTTTTTTTTTGCATTCTGCCAGTATAGAGTATCAATAATGCAGTAATCTGTTTATTATAGATTTTTTTTTTGAATCCCAAAAGAATAGTTTATGTGGAGGATGGACAACATTTTCTTATAAATGAACAAGAAGATAAATTTAGGGCTAATTTAATTTATTATAAAATTCAATGAAGGCTTAAAGCTAATATTTAAAAAAAACTCTTTAATACTAATACGATAAATGAAGTTATGAATACTTCTTTTAAAGTTTTATTAGGTAAGAATTACAGTTTTTGTTTTTGTTTTGTTATAACAATAATATTTCTTATAACTTAAATTTTATACTATGATTTTAAAATAGGTAGATTTTGAAGATGAGCTGTGGTATTTAAAGGAAAATCAGTTTCCAAAACTCCGACGGTTTGTCGTATACACTAATCGTGGCCAAAATATTTTATTTTTCAGCTGCTAAAAATACATAAATATTCCCAGGAAGAAAAAACAATGCTCTAAATGGCATAAATAACTATAGTTTATATCCTTTGAGTCAATAAATGAATTTTTCAGAAAATCATTAAAACTTAATTTCCGTACAACCAATCACCCGTTTACCTTTAGTAAAATATTTTTGATACTAACATTTCAAGTAGAAAAAATTTCTTTTGTGGCTCAAATTGACCGAGTTATGAAGCTTTGAATATCATTAATTTACACCAATTAACGATTGTGTCAAGGAATATCGTGAGTTGATTGATGGATCTTCCTGTAGATGGGCAGTGAAATGGACTAAAACAATCTGAAAGTCTACAAAGGATCTTTTTTTCTTTTAAAATGTAAATGCGTCTAGAGTATTTTATAAACATCCTAATGAAACTAGGGGATGATACAAAGATTTAAAATTTAAAAAATATAGCAAAATTGAGAATTTTGAGACAATGGCTGTATTTCGTTTGTTTAACTTGTTGCAGTTTTGAGTTATCATTTTCTCCTATTCATGAACATAGATATACAGACTACGTATTCTTTGGAGGAATTTTTTGTGGTCTGACATTTAATACAAATCTAAATTAAATCTTGATCTAAATATCGTATGCCAAATTTCATTCATACAACTTTAAACGAATTTGAATTCTCATGTTCACAGAAATAAAGACAAAGGCACAGTCTTCTCTTTATTGAATTGAGCTCATACAGCATACATAGATACGAACTCGGTGTTGTCATACATACTAATTTTTATGAGTCTATTTCGTATATCTTTATTAAATTATCATGCCTATACACGAAAAAAAAAGATAAGAACAATTGCAGAAAAAGATTTGTTTTTTCGTAGCTAAGATGGTTTGCAAAAAATAGAGATCCGACAATTTCCCGATCTCGGAATATTTTGATCCTTATAATATATTAAGCCTCTGCTTATCAGGGGAATTTTGAAATGCTTGAAGAGAATTCAACAGGTAATCAGCAAAACTGACCGAGAAAAAACATATACCAATACAAAAATACTATATAATTAATTTTATTTATTATAAATTGCATACGCATATAATCGTGACTCAATAAACATTAGATCTCTGTATTTACAAGTTTGTTGACTGGCATTTCACAAAAAGAAGGAAAAAATCGTTTGCTACTTTTTTGTATTAAAACAATTCTTTTTTTATTTCAGTTTTTTAGCGACATATTGAATTTAACAACCACTAGTAATTGAGGGTTTACTCTATTTTCCGTTTCCATATACTTCTTTCTCACGATAGTAAAAATTGACCTCTCTCTAGTAACATAGCATTAGAAATATCATTACAAAATAGCACACTTAAAACAAAAATCAAAAATAGTAATCTAATTTTGATACGGCAACTTCCAAAAAGAAATATGCAGGGGACATTCCAGTTTTTAGAAGTTATGACAGGCTTGAGATGATTTAGAATCTCTCTTTAGAATTTCTTTTATTTCTAACATTTTTGTTTCTTTTCTCTGATCTTATCTGTCCTTGAGGAATTTCTTATCTTGGCGAAGCTTTTCAAAATTTCACAATGTTTTTGATGAGAACAGTCGACCAGTTGAACGCGTGGAGCTCCGTCGGCAACAAAATTCATTCACCATTTAAAACAATCGAGTGTATTTTACTTTTACCCCGTAAGGATATCATTTAGAGTGTGTGAATAAAAAAAACAGCAAGAGTAATCTTCCTAAAACTTTCTCGCATACTCTCTAATAAACTTGTCATGCCAGAGAATACCTTACATAACATTGAAGTTCATTAGTTACGAAATATTAACCTTTGGCGTGAATTTAGCATTTTTACTGAATCTATCATGTCATTGTTGGCGAGTTTTTTGGCGATTAATATCTACCACACAGCCAATATTATCCAAGAATCAAATTTGATTTTTAGAATCGTTTTTCTCAACCAATTGAAACAAAAATTTAATGCAAAATTCCACTTGCAGTCACAAAATCTCATTTGGCGATTAATCTCTAACATGAGTTAACAGTATCCAAAAATCCAGTATCCAAAGTGTTTTTGAGTTAACTTTGTCACAGACAGAAAGGCTGTTATTTTCCAAAAATGTGTTTTTCGTACTCAGGGGATCTAAAACATGGAGTTCGCCAAAATCTAGAGTTCGAATTTTTTGACCAGAATATAACCAGAAATTAATTACTAATAATTAATAAGGAATTAAAAGTTCTAGAATGGCATCAGTCATAAATGTCTACAACATAAGTGTCAAACTAGATTCCTACAACGAACAATTTCGTGCAACAGTAAAGATGTTAGCATGCAAAATAATAATAATAACAAAGTTCTTACATAGAAATTGTAAGATTTCCCCATTGATATGACTGTTGACAATGAATAACAACACAAGGAAATGATAGATTACTATTTGTATCACCATCATACCATCATTTCCCATACCAATAACAAAAAATATTTTAGAAGTCTGTAATAGGTTAAATCCTTGTATATTGTTAGTATTCTACTGCTATTGTGGCATGAAATGAAACCATATGATGGAGGTATTCGAAATCCAGTGCTGTTTATGAAAAATGTCATCCATTTCCTCGTGGAATGTTTCAATTTTCATTCCATGCGCGCAAAAATAATTCCGAAAAAAAAATGCATGTGGAATTTTATGAAAATTTGGAGAAGGAAAAATTAAGGAAATATTGAACCAGATCTTTGATTTTAATTATATTAATTTGCCTCTTGGCAGCAAACAGCGATGGGGGCTATTAAGAAAAGATATTGTCATTTTGAACCGTGTTCAGATGATGAAACAGCATCTGAGCTGGCAATACATTCATTTAAAATCAGCAGATAGGTGTTTAACCCTTTAAAGGACCATTTTTTTCTGGTCATATTATGTTAAAATATTTTTAGGCTTGAAATTAGAATAAGAAAAGGGATTCATTTAGCTTATTAGATAAATTTAATTTGATTAATTAATTAATTTCGTTAATTATTAATTAAGTAACAAATCAAGACACTTCATTTTGTCTGAGATAAAGAACTAAAGTATCTAAGTTTCTGACTTACTAAAAAAAATTGTCAGAACTTATGCCAACCTATATAATTCCATACAAAGATTGATAAATTTGGTGGGAAGCATACTTCCCACGGCCCTAGAAAGGGTTAACTTCCACCGTTAGATTTAAGTACATCATGCCGATACGCGCGTCCGTTTGGGGACAGATTTTGACCTTACCACGTAAGCCACTGCAGATCAAAACAATTTCCAGGAAAGTGATAAAATTTATTTAGTTCTCTCGTAAAATATATATAATTTTCTGATTTCCAAAAGAAGTTTGAAATTATAGATAATATTTTCCCATTAACCAATCCAAATTCTTGAAATATATCCATATATATAAAAAAAAAATATTTTTAGAAATAAATTTCGAAATTTTTCACAATGCAGGCTATAAAAATATTCCCCAACAAATTGTTCGATAATTCAAGAAATGAAAGTACTATCTGAAAGAAACGTAACTAAATGAAAACTGGTAGAAAAAACAATTGTGCGATAAATAAAAATATATTCTGAATATTGATTTTTTTTATGGAATTAATCATTTCTTGGCACCTAAATGAACCTGCCATCCAAAATTTCTCAGACTAGGTTTCATACTTCTGAACTGTTATAAAAAATTTTATATCTCTACAGAAGTTTGCAAATAACAGCAAAATCATTTTCTCATGTCATTCCTAACAAAAAAAAACAACAAAAAAAAACCTTAAATGAAAAAATAAATCTGAGTGTCATTTTTAAAGATATCATTTTCTTACAATGAAGCTTCACGAATGACTTACATTCGGAAATTTATTGCTATAACACACGATACATGGGTAGGACAATTCAGGTTTTGAAAAAAGACATATATCTCTTTGGTTTCAAAACACGTGTGTTAAATTGTACAGATAGCTACTTATCTTTAAAAGAGATTTCTTACTTTGAATGTAAGCGGCGATCTTTGGTCTTGATCTTAGACCGGGGTGGAGGGGCTATGATGTTTATACCTGTTTCCTCGGATGGTCATGCATGTTTATGAGCCCCGATGCACTCAAATTTATCTAGGGTCAAATGTTTTTTTATTTGAATGTCTCTGAAGTTGGGAAAGAGAGCTGGGGTGATGAGTGTGGTCATTGCCAGTTGATTATGTTCAGAATTATAAAATCCAATTCGAAATGGCTGTTTCTTCGTTTAGTATGAAAAATGGGGCGTTTATTCAATTAAAATCAATTTCGAAACAACTAAAGAATCCATATGTTTTAACTGATATTTTGCCTTCTCTGTCAATGTGGTTATTTCTTCATCATTTTGTGCTACATATCATTTGTGCACCGTTTTTAATTTGCAACCAACCATATATATTGCTTTTGCCGGTGGTGGTATTAGTAATAGTACAATAAGGTGGGTTTACACTCAGTCAGTTATAAGACGGCCAGTAGGAGCGCATGAGTAGAAAAGCTGAAAAGTGCTTTTCGGTCCATGGCAAGTAATTGTCCCGATGGGACAACAACATACCGCTGTATCGTAATTTTTTTCTTACTGCGCATGCTTTTGTAGAATTTGGCGAGGTGGGAGGGGCAGTGAAAAAATTGATCACTTATCATAGATTAACTCCGGCATTTTTTTGCTCTTTGTTCTTTCTGATGCGAGATTGTGTGTGTGTGTGTTTTCATTTTATTTGCCATTATTTATCTATAGTTTGCCATTATTTATCTATAGTTTACTGCGCATGCTTTTGTAGAATTTGGCGGGGGGGGGCAGTGAAAAAATTCATCACTTATCATAGATTAACTCCGACATTTTTTTGCTCTTTGTTCTTTCTGATGCGAGATTGTGTGTGTGTGTGTGTGTGTGTGTGTGTGTGTGTGTGTGTGTGTGTGTGTGTGTGTGTGTGGGTGTGTGTTTTCATTTTATTTGCCATTATTTATCTATAGTTTTCCAAATTTTGGTATGTTGGCCTTTTTTCTTTTTCTTTTACCATTTTTCTTTGCGCAAATATTTTAATTATTTTATTTTGAGAAACTAATATAGATCATTTTTGTGAAAAGAAAAACTCAGGGATGCCAAACTCAGGATGCAATTTATAACCAAGCATGGAATGCCTAAATCTATCTTATGAAATTGTGGCAAACATAGATCAGTCCCTTTCTGCGCATGCGTTGTCTTGCTGATCATCTTATGATTGACCGAATGTAAACCCATCTATACAGTTTAAAGTAAACTACAATAAAATTTCAAATGGCATGCGCTTTGTTGCTTATCTCGTGACCACGCAATTTGATCCCATTGCAGAAGCATTAAATTTAATGGGAAGATATATTAAATTTAATAAATTTCATGGAAATTACAAAATTAATTTTATAGTTTTTCGGTTAAAAAGTTACGTTTAAAAAAAGACGCTAATCTTTTTTTTTCTCTTTTTGATTGATTTTTTTAATTTTTTTAATATAAAACGGATGATATTTATATAAAACTATGAAGAAATTATCAATATAAAGTCATTTGCATTTTAGCTTAAAATTTATTTTAAAATACAATTGCTTAAATCAATTATCAAAAATATTGTGAAACACGAAGATAACTTTGTCGTTTATTTAGTTAGAAATTGTAACTAGCATTGATATCATAAATAAATAGTGAGACACTAAACGTAACGTCATATTCACATAACAAGCATAACTGCGTTTCATGTAAAACTCAGTCGACATTTGTATTATTTTGTTTAATGACATCACATTATTTTCTTTTTACAAGATACGAAATGGTTTGAAATGTTAAACTGATGCAGCACGTTTGAAGTTTATCAGGTTCATTGGAATTTTTTTCTTTGAAATGCTACCTCCACCCCCCGACTCCCGCTCAAAATTGAGGATAAGAAACTTTCGATATGGTGGATGGTCCTTGCCTCTCTATAGTGAGTAGAGAAAGAGGTGGGGATTAGCTACCTCCCATCGATGATGGGACGTACTTTCCTAGGGAAGGGTTGTGCCGTGGCCGGTGATAGCCCTTAGAACTCAACCACAGTTCCCGCCAGTGCTGCTGTCGTGGTGGTCCGGTCATTCAGTTCTATACGTGTGCTAACGTACGAGTAGCAGTAATTAGTTCGTTGTTAATGACCCCCCCCCACAATAAAATACAGAGCTGAAGACATACCCATCAATTTTAAAGAGCTATAATTACTTCCAAGAATTTTGGTTATTTTTGAATGTTGGTGTTAGATCTAATTTCAAAACATAAAGTAAATTATTATACACAGAGGAGAAGATTTCGAAAAGAATTTTCCCGTGAACCGCTACTAAATAATTAACATTTTTATTTATTACTTTAGAGTTCTGTAAACAAGAAACACTTTTAAACCTTCCATAAGAGTTGGTTACACATAAAAGATTATGGAAGAATTTCTGATGCAATACAAACTTTAAATTGTGTTAAAATAAAATGTGAAAACTCAAATATTTGTCTGTTACAAGAATTTCATGAGAAAACTGTTAAAATCTTCCCTTTGGAGGAAATATTGCCATGTTTCTGACACAACTGAAGAATCCAAATGAAAAATTTTAATTTAAATATTATTAATTCTATATACGTCATTGAGAACGATTATATGATTCTACCATTGTTCTTAATCTTAAGAATGCATTGTATTGAATTATCCTTTCTTATTAAGCATTCCGAATTGGGAAGAAAAATAATAAAAGATGAAGTTCTAAGAATATTATGTTATTTTATATTTATATCATTTATACCATTCTTATTAATATTACTTTATTTAATTCTTATTAGATCAAATTCATTTATCTGAAATTATACGCAAAAGAATGCTTAATAAATTTTCAGATAAATAAATGACAGATTTTGATAAATAAATATAAAAATTTAAATATATAGATTGAGTTTGAATATATTTCATATATTTCGTTAAATATTTTTTTAAAGAAACATTTTTTTAATATTTTTCTTCCAAATTGATTTAGGTATTTCGAAAAGAAAAATGAGATAAATTTACGATGTTAAAACAGAATTTTTTGTTTGTTTGTTTCTAGCTATTGTTTAATAACATAATTGCGTATAGCATTATCGTCTGATAAAATCGCGCTTGAAAAGGCTGAAACTTTGAGAATTATTGTATTCTTTTAAGGAAGAAACTAAATAAAAAAGACAAAAAGATGGAAAATGACTAAATTCGAAATTTTAAATGAATTTATTTTAACCAGAACTACTTAAACGTCATTTAAATTGTTAGCAGATAATAATTGCGAATCACATGTTTAAAAAATGTGATATTTCCTAATTTAACACAATATTTATATTTCTTGCTTATGTTTGTTTCCATTTAATATATTCTGTAATACATTAAAGTAATAACTTTTTTCAAATGATTAAATTAATAATTAAACCTCTTTCATAAATGAATTCAAGTATATCGGATTTAAAAACATTTCCACTTAACTGAAACTTCAAGGATTAAAATAATAAATATTTTATCTAGCCTTTTCACAGCAATCAATGTTATTTGCTGTGAAAAAATATGTCCTTGAATTTCATTAAATTAAAATAACTTAAACTCTTTGCATTTTGAGGACAATTATTAAACAATTATTTTTGCATTTTGAGAAGAAAATATCATCAGCTAATAGGGACAATCTTTTGAATGAATGAAACATTTAACTGAACTCTGCGCATGTGCATTATGAATTTATTTCATTCCTCCATTCTTACAAAGTTCACACGAACGATATTGCCACGTGCCACTAAATAACAAAAATTTTTAAACGATCGATGAAAATATTTCAACAGAGCTCGTGCGACTGAACAAAATCAAATGCGAGACATTTCAATTTGCTTAATTTTGTTCTTCCTGTGGCAACGATGTGTATTATTCTATTATCGTATTGTTGAATTACCAACCTCTGTTTCATGATCAAGTACATCCTGCATTGAAATGCATCTTTAATTAACAAATAAATATTGTGAAGCCCAAACCTCGTAATCATTCTTCAAATCCAATCCTTTTGCCTTCTAAAAATAGAAGAATATCACTATAGAAACAATGACAGTAACACCGGATGCCCTACATTGTATTAATTCAATGAAGAAGTCCTAATTAGTTCTATCAGCATTGCAATAATAAAGCGGTCGATAGTAATGGACACAACTCATGTCTCCGTCTTCGTGTTATTTGATATATTTGTCATCGTCATTGTTTCAGAGTTAATCCAACATTCGTCTGAAAAGAATGGAGATTGCTACTGTTCAGAGATGTTCCAATCTTATATCAAGATAACCCAGTGGATCAGTGCGTTGTAAACAAGTGGCCGGGAGGTAGATAAGTTGAAAAGACAAGTCTCAGATGTCCGACGCGATTACCGAGGGTGTTGACTTAGTAATGATAATCGTTATTGACTTCTGAAAACGCTTGGGAAAACTACGAAAGAAGACACTCATTTTTTTTATTTTATTTTCTCGTATATGAAGTATAGAGGAAGTAGTGTAGTCGTCAAAAAAATTCGAAATCTAGAATTTAACAAATTTCCACGTTTCAGATTTTTCCCAAGTTAGAAAATTACAAGTTCGGCATTATATTCATCTGTTGTGAATAGAATGCCGGCATTATATTCATCTGTCTGCCTGTGAATAAAATTCGAAAACGCTTTGAACAAGACGAATGAAACTTGGGCCGGGATAGCCTGATTGGGAGGGCATTGGATTCGCATCCCTTGGGTTGCGAGTTCGAACCCGCCAGCCGAAGACTCTCCGTGTGTGACGGTGGCTGGTGCACATATAAATCTGTGGTATTTACAGAATCCTCCATGTCGAGAGTAATAGCACTGGGGGTACTGGATCAAAAGTGATCGTTCTCTGGTTCAGATCTAAATTACGATCTGTGGTTGAATGAATGAAGTCCACCCAGTAAAAAGGGTTGTGACGCGTGAGTAGCTAAATCATACTCTTATCACCAGATGGCGCTACTGTAAAACAAGTGACGTAATAAAACTTCGGCTTAAATTCGCTGACTTAGTAAAAACAGGCTTGTTTATGACAAGTGCCATCAGAAACAACAACGAATGAAACTCGGTATATAGATTTGCGTTCTAATTTTTAAATTTTTTAACAAATTTTGAATGAAATTCATTCAAAATAAGTTTTTATGATTGTTCATTCACAAATGAATTTGATAATACCAAAATGCAAAAATCTAGGTCGATAAAATTTAGTAAAATTTAGTAATGTTTAAAATTTAAAATAGTGATTCTTATCAAATTCTGAACCAAATATTTTAAAAGGTTGACCATCTGTCTGCCTGTACTTTCGCATGCATGTTAACGCAATAACTCATAAATGGAACGAATTAAAGCAATGAAATTCGGTATGTTATCTTGTGACTGCAAACTTTAATACCATGCCATATTTTGATATCATTCGGTCATCAAAAAGGTGTTTAAAATACATATTCATACGATAGATTCAGTAAGCGCCAAATTCACGCCAAACGCTAGATTCACGCCAAATATCTATATTTCGCAGCGATCGTTCGCTAATGTTATGCAAGGCATTTGCGGCCATATTCAGATCTATAATTTTCTGCAGAATGGGGGGGGGTAGGATTTTAATCGGAGAGTATACAAGAAAGTTTTGGGGAGACTACCCTCGCTGGTTTTTCTGATACAGTGAAAACATTTTTTTAAAATCTTATTTAGATTCTTTTGTCAGTCATTATTGAATGATTTAGTTAATTATATTTCGTCCTCAATTTTCAGATGTCTTACAGGAAATCTAGTCTAGTCAAAGGCATTTTTTGGCATTTTTTTTGTTGCCTTCATATAAAACTGCGAGACTAAGAGTATTTGATACAGAAGATATCAGCTCTAATCCTAGATCAAAAGTTAATTTTTAAACCCTCAGAGATAAGCATAGTTTCATTTTCAAAAATGATCTAAATGAGGTAAAGACTTACGTTTCAGATTATTTGAATGAATAAAGGTGACTCTAAAAAAACTACAGCGTCTAATTTTTATGCCTTTCTGCGAATCTATTAGCCTAGTCAAATATTCTTGACCGACAAACAAAAAAGTTCCACTTCTTTTCGACTAAAACAGACCGAGTTATGAAAGTTTGCTTGTAACTCTTTTAGACCATTTTATTCGGAGAAGAACAACCAATCAATCAATGAAAAAACTACATCGTCTCATTTTTATGCAATTCCCCGAAAGTATTAGTCATACCTAGTAGAATATTATTGACTCACAAGCAAAAAGGCTTTTCCACTAAACAGACCGAATTATGAAATTTTACTTATAACTCTTTTCTACCATTTTATTAGAAAAAGAGCAGCCGATCAACGAACTTTCCTTACTTTATGAGGTCATTAATTGGTGATGTGTTTTCAAATATTCTATGTATTATTAACTTGACATATCTTTTATTATAGTGAAAGATAACGCATTCACGCTTACTTACTTTACCTTACACCCTTCTCCTAATTGGGGGAGGGGTTGCATCTCAGAAATGAGGATGAGAAACTTCCGGTATCGTGTTTGGTTCTCACTATCTGATGAGTACAGAAAAGAGGAGGGGATAGATTACCTCCTATCTATGATGGGACGTACTTCCTTAGAAAAGATTTGTGTCGTGGCCGGTAATGGCCCTAAGGACTCAACAACAGTTCCCATCATTGTCGCTGTCACGGTGGTCCGGTCATTCAATTTTATCCGTGTGCCTATAAGCGGGTTGGAGTAGTCAGTTAATGGTTACCTTACACCCTTACGGGTAGGTTGGTCTTCGTCAGTTATATAAAGTCATTACTTAGGTCCGTGTTATTTGCGAAAGTTAATTGCTTCAAAGCGTACGCTTCGGCAATCACAAAAGAGAAATTTCTCATGATACACGAAAAAGAAAAACTCAAATTGTAGCAAGTTTCCAATTAGCACATACATTTGAAGAGTTATTACACAAAAATTTGGAATGCAATTTACTTTACTGTTTCCTTGCTATTGTTTACTAGAGTCACATTGCTATTCTGAATGAATATCATATTGCAGTCCTTATTATATTTTGTATTCCGAATGATGAGATCTAAATTCTCCAGTTTAATTTCAAGAGAAAAAAGAAAAGAAAAAGAAGAAGAAGAAGAAGAAGATATTAAATTCCGCTTCAGAATTCAGATAGCACCTTTAAAGCTAGCGCGAAATCTTTACGGACAATCACACACTTCCAATTTACATAAAATTTTCATCATTCTCGCTGTAATTGAAAAAAAATGGCATAAATTAAACAACAACAACAAAAAAAAAAATAACAATCATTTCTCATTTCACTCCCTTATTTCCCGCTTCTCCATTGACGACAATCCCCAAACTTTGTCCTTTCTTGCAAGAACTTCCAAACAAAGAATTCCAAAACTTCCCCAACCCCATATTCGCATTGTTCGCTCTCCTCCCTCGAGCATGATTTGCAAGAGGTGAACGTCCTGCAAAACACCCCCTTCATTACCAAGATACTGCAACTTATTAAAAAACTAAGCGAGAAACTTTCCCAAAAATTAAACATTTTAAAACTTTACGTATCGCATTAAAGCCGGGAGTCATTGCCCCCTTCGTTTCCGTAATGATTCTCTAAAACTTTCATATAGGGGGTGGGGTGGGGGATTGGATTTCCTCGACAGCTGTTGATTCTTGACTAGAACGACAAAAGAAGACGATGGATTTGCTTTAATTCCTCTACTCTCCGAGGTGCGATTGGTCAGATGCAGGCAGAGTAAGCAGTTAGTTTTGTTGAATAAGCGTTTCAGAGTAATTTGAGCATATGATTACTTTGGGGGAGAAGTGGAACATAATTATTTTTGAAGTCAGTGAGAGATAATTGCAGTCCTCGAGGCATCATTTGAGTGGCCCGATTTAAAGTTGGGATGGAGATTATAGGAATGTTTTGAGTTGATAGGGAAGTATATCCTCTGTTTTGTTAGGTACTGCCTTTCGGATATATTTGTTCTGATTTTTTCTTTCTTTTTTCTAAAAGCAATTCTTTGTTGTTCTTTTCAATGCATGTTTTATTTTATAAATGGAGATATGGAAGTGTCTCGGTATTGTGTTAAGTTAGCAAAAGACTCTGAAATACTCGATGGTTTTTAGAAAAGAAATAGTTTTATTTTTAGGAACAGAGAAGGAAAATAAACTGTAAAACTAATGGAGTAGAAATGTTTATATGTTTGCATATTTTCGATTTATTTATTTCAATTACTCGAACTGTGTCTTGCTTCGTTTGGAATTAAAAAAAAGGTCAATATTACTATGCTTATCAAACCTACACTTAGATTTTTAGAAAATTTTATGTAAATTTACAGTAAATAAAGCAAGATGTTATTCTAATAAAAAATGCCACCTGATTTAAATAAATCAATATTGATTGCAGTTTAAGAACAATTAAAACAAAAAATTAAAACTAAAGAGATCATTTTTATTAGCGAATACAAAGAGAAGGCAGAAAATAATGTTACAAATAAAAAAAATATATGGAGGTGAAAATAGAGAAGCTTGAGGCGGCTCAGATTTTTATTTTCAGTCCCTTACATAACGTTTTTGAGCTCCGAAGTATAATGAAGGTATGTGAATATGGATTGCGGAGGTATTTCTTTTTCTATCGATAGAAGCCTAAATTAGACACAACATTGCAATTTAGGAACAAGATTACATACCAAATATCATTGACATAAGTTATTGTGTTTTTCAAATATCGTGTTTATACACAGACAAATTTACAGATTGACAGACGGTCAAACCATTGATGATTTGTTTTTTTTTTGTTCCCCCCCCCCAAATATTACACTCCTCCCATCGATGACGGGACGTACTTACTTCGGGAAGGGTTGTACCGTGACCGGTGATGGCCCTTAGGACTCAACCACAGTTCGCGCCACTGTTGCTGTTGCGGCAGTTCGGTCATTCAGTTTTCTTTATCCGTGTGCTTTCGGGTGGGTCAGAGAGTCAGTGATATAACTTTCCAAATATTACACACATTTACATCTAAAATTTTGTACTAAATTTCTTTCATTTAACCCTTCGCGCTTTGTTGTTATCATGTTCACTTACTTTCAAAGAGACAGACACATTAATTCCTACCAAGGATTTCGTTTCAGATTTTTTAGAGATCTATGAATTCAGTACAAAAAACATGTAACGAATTTCATTTGTCTTGCTGAATGTGTTTTTGATATCATGCTCATAGAAACAAACAGGAGTTTTTTTAATACAAAGAAGTCTGAAACGTGGAGTTTCGTAATTATCCTGAATTTGGATTTTTTGACTTTTACAATATTTTAACGCCTTGCATAGTATTAGCGTACAATGCTTTGCAACAAACGTAACATTTGGCATGAATTTAACTAAGATTTGACACAAAACTGCGCTTGTAATTGCAAAATCTCGTACCTAATTTGATATATTTAAGTTGTTGTGTTTTTGAATTATCACATTTACATGCTTCTGAAAATACAGACAGACAGACAATCGACCCATTGTTGAATTTGGCTGAAACTTTGACATAATACCTATATTATTGATGTTAAATATGTGTACCAAATTTTATCTATCTAGCTCTCTTCTTTTTGTAGTTATCGAGTTAACTTATATTCGAAAGGCCTGCCTGAAGGACTCCCTCTGAACAGATTTCACTCAAAATTTGATATAATCTGTAAATTTGTTGCTAAGATCGGATAACAAATTTCATCAAAAGGTTTTTCAATTATTTTTGTCACAGACAGACAGACAGGCGGACGGACATTTTCTAAAAATGTGTTTTTCAAAGTCAGGGAGATCTAAAACGTGAAGATTCGTCAAAATCTTGAGTTCGAATACTTTCTCTATCTACGTATATGAGAATGCAAAAAGGGTTTGGTTATTTAACCCTTTCTAGGGCCGTGGGAAGTATGCTTCCCACCAAATTTATCAATCTTTGTAGGAAATTATGTAGGTTGGCATAAGTTCTGACACATTTTTTTAGAAAGACAGAAACTTAGATGCTTCAGTTCTTTATCTCAGACAAAATGATGTGGCTTGATTTGTTACTTAATTATTAATTAACCAAATTAATTAATGAATCAAATTAAATTTATCTAATAAACCAAATGAATCCCTCTTCTCATTCTAATTTCAAGCCTAAAAATATTTTAACATAATATGACTAGAAAAAAAAAAATGGTCCTTTAAAGGGTTAAGTAGAAAAAAAAATCTATTTTCACTTTTGTTTATGGTATTGTTTCGCTACAAACGAAAAATAAAAGCACATAAAATAAAAATAAAAAAGTGTCCAACCGCATTTAGAAAGCAATAAATTCCTTCAAATTCACCCGTGGTCTTACGGTCTACTTACTGCAGCATCCCACTTCCGGCAATTGCACTTTCTAAATTCTTATTTCCAAAACAAAAGAACAGAAGAAAGTTTATTTTTTTAAAAAAAAGAAGTTTGTCGTTGTATTAACCCAGTGTTTCAGTTAATGAAACCGAAGAAAAGGGGAAAAGTCGTCCTGAAAGCGAATTTATAGAGCGCGTCATTATAAAGGATTGCATTTGGCAACGGATCAAGTTTCTCGTTTATTGTCATGTAAAAATCTGTCTGTCGGAAGTCCATATCGCTGACGTATTTATTTTCCATAAACAGGATCATTACTCTTTGCTCGGCAATTCTAATATGAACAGCGGGATGATAATAGTATATGAATATGTAAACATTTATCGAAATTGTTTGTTATGCTTATTCATTTGTGTATTTCCCATCATGCATCATAAGAAAATGGCGAAAGAAAGAATCACATATATAAACATGGATATTTGTTTATATATTTTTTTGATAAATGCAAATCAGTAGTTTTTGGCTTGGAATTACTAGATTAATTAAACTATTTCAAAATATCTTAGATCGTAAGCTAGAATATGGAATATTGAAGATTTTCGTTGCAAATATTTCCTCATTTAAAACGGAATTATAATAAAAGGCTTTATTTTTACCATTTTTTTCTTAGAAAAGCTAAACTTTTATAAATCGAAACGTTGCTTCTTGCTATATGAACTGAAGCAGTTGCTTTTCAATGGTAATGTTAAAAGAATGGCAGTGATCTGCTCCAAACTTTCTTATATATATTACACTCCCGAGTATCCTGCCTAATGTGGAGGAAGGGCAGGCAGGATAACAAAATAGCCGGATAGACTGGAATTCTATGAACTCGTTTTTTTTGCTCCCCCCCCAATACCAGAAGACAAAGTTTTTACATCAAAACTCATTGTTATAATACGTATTTTCTCGTTTCTTATTGAGTACTAAGCCCTCCATTTATCTCAAGCCACATAGAATATGAACGAGGCCGTGGCCCGGTAAATCGCAGAAACAGTTGCTGGTAACGTGTAATTAATTTGATTAATTAATTAATTTGGTTAATTAATAATTAAGTAACAAATCAAGATACATCATTTTGTCTGAGATAAATAACTGAAGCATCTAAGTTTCTGACTTACTAAAAAAATGTGTCAGAACTTATGCCAAGCTACATAATTTCATACAAAGATTGATCAATTTGGTGGGAAGCAGACTTCCCACGGCCTTAGAAAGGGTTAAAATAGAAAGTAGTTTATAGTGCACTGCACATTTCAAGAATTTATCACAGAAAAAAGTAAATTAAAGGATATAAACTGTTCATATTTTAACATAAATGCCTGTAATTCGTAACGTAAATGCTGGGAACATAAAAAAAAACATTAATGTTAATGGTACGCCTAATTCTTAAGAAAACTGGCTCAAACTGATTTTATTGTTCACTGATAAATGATTACACAGATATTAAAAGGCAACCCTAAGATAAGAGTCAAAACTTGCAATTTTTAGTTTTTGAAAAGCAGGCTGGATAGTACAGAAGTCGGATAATCGCGAGCCGGATACTCGAGAGTGCACTGTACTTATAGAACATGGCGCATTTGGTATTTCATTTTGTAAACAATATGTAGAAAATTGAATAAATACGTTTTGTATTTTATACAGATCGCATCTAGAAATCGACACCAATCTAGAGCTTTGGTATCCAAACCACATAATAAACTATGGTTTTCTAATTTATTGCATTTCTGAGTTATTGTATTCATATATATACTGGCAGGAAGATTGAAATAATGAGTCCTAAATTCAGTGTACATCTACATTTCTAGCAATAAAATTGTATGCCGAATTTCATTCATCAGTTACATGAATCAAAAATTGGTCGTTGATATTGTTACAAAATTTTTCTTCTATTACAAATACCGTCAATTAATCTTAATGACGCAGCGCAATTAACCTCTAATAGTTCAGCAGCTTTCTTGCTGTCTAATCCTCCAAGACCTCTACGTGTCGGCGACTCCGACTCTCTCACACACAACTTCTCTGACTATACACACAACTACTTCGTCGCAGCTTCAAAGTGGCCGTCTTTTAAAGTTCCGGGAGGCGGGGCTAGAAACTGCAGACCAATCAGTGCGTACCTGGGTGTATCTCTGTTATTAGTGGATGGATCATGAAAGTTCTCGAACTTTCTGGTATTATCCATTTAGTCGCCAAACTCGCCAAATTTGTCGCCAAGTCGCCAAATGGTCGCCAAGCTCTCAGGTCATTTACGCGGCAGCTGCTCAGCACAGATCTTACAACGGTCTTTCTCACGATGACACTATTCATGGCCGAGTAGCAAAATTACAAATTTGTAACAATATTTACCCGAGATTTTTCTCTGTTGGAAATCAAAAAAGCAGAAAAGGGAAATCTGAAAGAATAATTTGAGAACTATTTCACCAATTGGCATCCCGAGCCGATGTTACTGTTTGAAATTTACCAACAAAGTCCTGGACATTGCCATTTTTTTTTAATTAATGCGTACGATGTGTATATACCTCAATCCAAATGTTCATTTTGGATCGTTGATATGCTATTTTTTATCTAATAAAAATAAAATTTTATTCGCTTTGCTATGATTTTTTGCAAAATTTACTATGGAACCATTTATAATGCGTTCGACTTGTATATGCATCATTGCTTGAATTTAAGAAGGGAAACTTGAGGAGCTTTAAAAAAATAAATTCTGCAGTTAACCAGTTAAATTGTCATGCCAACAGGGACACGAATAAACAGACGGATTAGTAGATGTTTCGTCTAAAAATTAATAAATCAAATCCAAAATTAGTCATACATTTGCAATTTCGATGTAAATAGTATATTCTAAAATTATTACATGGTTACTGTTTTATGCAGATCTATATATAATAATTAAACTATAGGTCAAATTTTGTCTATCTAATTCTTTTTATTTTTGAATTACCGTCTTCTTAACGCACACAGATGGACAGATAGACATATTTTGTACAAAACTTGATAGAGATATATGATATAGAGATTATGATAACTGCATGCATAATTTCATCTGGTTAGCTCGTTTCTTTTTAAAGCTATCGTGTTCACAAACAGGTAAATTTACCACAAAGAATTACTCTCCCATATTCGGAATATTCTAAAAGGTGAAGATTCCTCAATATTTGAAAGCCTAATCTTTTCCGATATTTTTTATTGTTTGTACACATCGTATGCAAGAAAGTTAAAATGTATTTCAGATCATATATTATGTTAACAACTAAAATATTTAACTTTGTAGCGGTTACATAACTCTACCATCCTCTCTTTTAATACAACAGATGGCGCTACCTTATTAACATCAAGGTACATTTCCCATGATCCTTCTTTGAGGTCATTATCACTAGTGAGTTTCATGTATTTTTGTGTTCGTGTTTGTTTTGTCTTGTGAAATGTGGAACTTAGAAAATAATTAAATAACTGTTTCTGAATCTCGTCTATTATTCTCATGTCTTCCCATGATCCTTTATGGGTGTCATTATTAGATTGTATTCTAAGTGAGTGTCCTGTATTTTTGTCTGCTTCATAATGAAATTATAAAGAGTCTCCTCCCTCTACAACTTTTAACACATTATTTAAATATTAATGTAATTTAAATGTTATTGTCAAGCCTCAAACACATTATTTAAATTTTAATATAAATGAAACAGTTTAATCAATAAACTATTTTTGAATAAAATATTTTTTAATTTAGTAACTAGAGTCAAATACGAAAGTTAAAGTGGGCAATAACAACAAAATCAATAATAGTTCATTGCATAAACAAAAAACTGTAGGGGGAAAAAGTAACAAATTTTCGCTAAGTGGTTTTATTTGTTTATTTATTACATAAAATGGATCTAACAAAAAATTACAGGAAACTTATCTCCTTTATTCATAAATTTGATGTATACCTTTTTTTAGAGGATACTTAGCAACATATTTGCATCTAAGCATTTTACATGAAACAGGCTTATTAAAGAATTAATATTCGAAAGTTGTTCTTGGAAAAAAAAGTTATTCAGTTTGCTTTTATGAAAAAAATACTTTAAATTAATTAATTCAAGTGCATCAATTTGCTTTAAATATGGGTGAGATAACATGTAATCATATATTAAAATATTCTGATGACATATAAAAAATAGATATTTAACAGAGAAAAAAATTTCTTATCTTCTTTAGTAGATATAATGTTGCGAGCTTTAAAATTTAATGTAAATAAAGTAATGGGATAATTTCCCAGAGAGCTTTTAAAACAAAACAAAAAGAATAATAAAAGAAACGAGCAAGCTTATCACTTATAATAAAGTAAATTTTACAAATAATCAACTTTCTTTTAAAAAATTAATAAAGAATTATTTATATTTGTTATCATCCAAATAACTTCACTTTCTGAATTTATTCATCTTTTTAAACGTAAGCAAAAGGTTTTATTTTATTTATTTACTCTTCGCATTCTGGGATATTTGCGAATAAAATTTTATTTCAAGTTTACAAGTTCCCTATTTGAAATTCAATTATTATGGCAGACGTTTGTACTCGTGTTATCCCAGTCTTTTGTCAGAACACTTAAATTTCTCAATTGGTATTATCAGCTTTTTTTTTGAAATTTCTATTTTAAATTCTTTCTAGACACATGGAATGATGCTGAACTATCGATATGATCAAAAGTTCCGACTTAGTACAGTGATAAGTAATCTTTACAAATTGGTTTCATCTGATCAATTAATATTATTTCATTCGTTCACTGCTAATTAACGTAATTGCACCAAATAGACGCATCCCTACTTGCCAACATTTAAATCTCTAGACTTACTTCTTCCCCCTTAATGTTTCTATTCAGTTTCGGTCTCGACTTTTCTGATTTACAACAAAAATAATTTCATTTTGTTCATAAAATCATTTCTAAGTTTATGTCCTTTTTACTTTCTCCTATACGTAGAATAATAAAATAAGTATTGTAAAATAATAATAATATTTCGCATGCAATTTCGAATTCGAGATTTTGACAGATCTCCACGTCTCAAACCTCTCTGAATTCGAAAAGCACATTTATGGAACATGCCCGTCTGACAGTCTGTCTGTGACAAAGATAACACAAAAACGCTTTCAGCTAGACGGTTGAAATTCAGTATACTGTCTTTAAAACAAATTTCTAAAGATTTCTATCAAATTTTGAGTATAATCCGGTCAGAGGAAGTCCATCTGTCCGACTGTTTGAATATAAGTTAACACCATAACTGTAAAATGGAAACTAGATGGATAATGTTCGGTAGACATATTTAACGTGCATAATGTAGAAACCATTCAAATTTTCAAACAAATGCAACCAGGGGCTGTCGTCTGTCTGTCTGTATTTTCAGAAACATATAAACAAGACAACTCAAAAACGCAAAGATTTAAATTTATCAAAATTGGTATGAAATTTTGCGACTACAAGTGACGTGTTTTTCAATCTGTTAGGAAAAAAAAAAAAAAAAAAACGCGTCTAAAAAGCAAATTCAATTTTCGGTTATTATTAACCGCATGTCAGGGATTAATAGCCAAATAATTTGCCAAGGACGCAAGAGATTGGGTAAAAATGCTAAATTCACGCCAAAGTGTAATATTTTCTATCAATTGTACGCTAATTCCGAGCAAAGTGTTCTCGATTATACCTTTATTAGGAAAATACGAGAAAGTTTGGGAGAGACCACTCCCGTTGGAATACCTTCTCGTATAAAAAGAATACAAAAAAAAAAAAAAAAATTATAACCGCCAAAAATTCGAATTCGATGAATTTATAAGTTCCAGACTACCCAGAGTCCCGAAAAACATTTTTTAAAATAATTATGTCTGTCTTTCTGTCTGTCTATAAACATGACAACTGAGAAACGTTTTGAGCTATATGGATAAATATAGCGCTTACACAAAATTTGTAGGTTTGTATCAAATATCCATTCAAAGGAATTTCTTTGTTATCGGCTATCAGAGATAGATAAAACTAGATAGATAAAATTTGGTACACAAGTTCAACATCCGAAATACATTTTCATGTCAAATTTTGAATCAAATCTATCAAGAGGTGGGCGTCAGCCGATCTGCATTTTCGCATGTTTGTAAATGCAGTAACTCAAAAACACATTGCTTTCAATAAATGAAATCTCTTGCATGATTTTGTGACTACAATTGTAGATCAATGTCTAATTTTAGTTTCAGATGTTTAGAAAAATGGAGTCAGAATACATCTTCGAATTTCTAATACTTGCGTATTAACCACATGCCAGTGATTAATTGCCTAAGATCGCACGCAAAATTTTTCAAAAACGCTAGATACATGGCGAAGGTTAATTTTTGTAACAATTGATTTCCACTTAGTACACAAATCATAGTTTTTTTTTCTTGTACTTTGTAGCACACATTTCTCAAGAGCGGGACTCTGAAAATAAAAATCTGAGCACTCATGGCGCTCAAACTCTTTCCGAAGATATATAATTTTATGCATCTAGAAATAACAGTTTGTTAAAGAGAAATATTCGGAATACCACTCATTCTCGTTGTTATAATAAGAAAATTCCTTTCTTTTTCTCCTTTAAAATAAAATAAAAAAATCCTCAATTAAATTTCGGCATTATCCGAGATATTCACAACCCAATGGCAACGGACCCCCCCCCCCCTCTATCGATGCCAAGGAACTTAGCTCTATCGATTTTGAAGGGATGCGGGGGATCCAAAACACGGAAACGTAAACAAAGTTACCCCGATTCCATCAGAGCATTACCGCTAAGTAAATTTGCGATATGCGAGAGTTAAAAGATGTCTCTGACCTGCCCCGGAAAAGAGCGGTGACTCTCTATGTAATTTGCTAATTAATTTTCGAGTTGCCATTGGCAACCGTCTATGAACGATTCGCAGAGAGAAATGCTGGATTTTTCCGACATCGTTTTTATTTAGAGACGCAGGAGGTTTGTTAATTAAAGTTATTGTCTGCATATATAATAAGAATAAGTGTTTTTCACAAAAGTGCGCAAAGTATAAAATATGGATTAAGTGATGGTATTTCAGAGTGTATTGTTCAATTGTGCGCAAGTGATTTTGAAGATGAAATGGTATGCTTTCTACAAGAAGTTTGAAAATTCTAAATTTATACCAGTTAGATTTTTTCCAGTTTAAAAACAGTTTCATATTGTACCAATTATTTTTTTTTGTCTGTACCAATAACAAAGGAGAATTATTATTGCAATTGTTAGGAATATCGCTTCTCATCTATGTAGATTTTTGGCGACCAGCTGTTTCACCGGGAATATGATAGTTAAAATTTTCAATTAAATATTTTATTGTTGTTACTTATGGCACTTGCCATAGACAAGCCCGCTGACGATTGGCAAGTCAGGTATTTAAACCGAATTTGTGCAGCAGCTTCTGAGAGTAAAGACCCTTGAGCACCCGAGGGCAGAGATCTGATTTTCACTCATATGAAGATGACACTCACACACTCGCTTGCACAACATTTTATTACAGAAGAGCTCTTTCACACACCTCACAGATAGAGCACAGGGGGAAGAACAGCTATGCCCGAACCGGGACGCCCAGATCACAGGGAGGACGCGCTATCCCTAGGCCAGAACGCCGGCTAAATATTTTATACCTACTCTTCATGGCTTCTTCCGTGTTTAGTTTAGTTATATTAACGTCCCGTTTGAAGCAACACTAGGGCTATTTTGGGACGGACATCGTAATTTTGAACCGCGGTCAGATGACGAGGACGACACCTGAGCTGCCCCCCCCCTCCACACCACACCAGCGGGAGTCAGTTTGGTCAGGACGGATTTAACGTGCAACAGAAGCTTCTTTCGTGAATACGGCATCAGTCGGCTATTCGAATGTAAGTTAACAAGATAATCAAAACGAAGAAAGCTAGATAGATAAAATTTGGTATACAGATGGCACCTGTCAAAGTTTGAGCCAAATCCAATAACCAGCTGACTGCCTGTCGGTCTGCACTTTTAGAAACATATAAACGCGATAACTCACAGACTCGATGACTTACATATATCAAATTTGATGCATGATTTTGTGACTACAAGTGCAGTTTTGTACCAAATTTGTGTTTTAATTGGTTGGCGAAAGTGCATCTAGAAGCCGAATTCGATTTTCGATTTAATACTACAATATTTTACTTTTTATGGCTCTGACTATTTTTAGTCAAAAAAATTAATTTTTACCTTTATTTATACTAATTTAAGTGTAGTTTTTAAAGAATCATTTTGTTTTTATTACCTTCTTCAACTTAGACTTTAACATATTTCATTAATTCATTATTTTAAATGATATCAAAGAATAACATAAACCGTTTTTTTTTCGGATTCACTACCAGGTGATTCCTTTGTTACGTAATAAAAAATTAATTAGAATCATTCAAATAGAAAACATTAGTTGATAAATGATGGCAAGCGCATAATAAGTACTTTCTGCTAAATGAGGAAAAACAAACTTATTACAAATATTAGTTACCGAATAACGAGCAACTTATAAGTATTACTTGCTAAATGAAAAGATAATTTGTATATCTTAAAAATAATTCATGTTACATCAGGAAATTTCAAGCTTGTTATATAAAAATCATACTATTAAAACTATTTCGTTATCACATCTTTCCAATTCTTTACGATTTGTAAATAAAAAGTAGTAGAGGAAATTATTTATTTAAAAAAAACTGCACTGAAATAAAAGTTATTAAAATTTGTTTAATAATTGCATTTAATTGAAGTTTCTTTTAATTATCGTTGATGAAGACTTTACCGGCATATATTCTAATATTTAGGTGGCAATAATAATACTTTTTCCTCCCGAAAAATAGATCCAGATAGATAGGAACTTAAAACACCTTATTTCATAACATTTGATATTCAGAGTAAAATAAAATTCTTAGCAAAACTACAATATCCAAAATGCACGACGCTAATAGAATAATATACAATAGAAGACAATTCATTAAAGGGCGGAATTCAATAACAAGCGTGTCATTTGTCCTTGTCCAAAAATCCTAAAACTATTCTTTCCACCCTTGATGGATGTGATAGTTTTTTGATAGTTTCAAAATGCTAAATGATGCAGATATTTACTATTAAAGGCAAAAGGTCTCATTTTACAGTCTGCCTGGACATTGAGAGACGCCCAACTAAAAGTTAAATATAACTATTAAGACTACTTATAAATATTTTTCAATAAAAATAAGATAATGCTAATATGATTAATGAATTAACAGTTGTCTAAGAAATGATTTTACACGAAAATAGGAGACTTTTCTTAAGCCACAAATGATATTCGCATATCATAAGATATACTAATTCATCAGTGTAGCTAATTTTGAAAAGCACATAAAAAAAGGGTGGGTTTTTTATCCATTTCTCAAAGTACTCATTATATGAGTTAAATGAATGTAG
This sequence comes from Argiope bruennichi, assembly GCF_947563725.1. Classification (NCBI taxonomy): domain Eukaryota; kingdom Metazoa; phylum Arthropoda; class Arachnida; order Araneae; family Araneidae; genus Argiope; species Argiope bruennichi. Next base: position 88,322,329 of record NC_079159.1, on the reverse strand, counting down.
AATATAATATTGAAAAGCAGACTTTATTTTTCACCGACACTATATCTAGCTTCTTTATTACTACTTTTATAGAAAATCTAATATTCTAGATCATTTGACATTTTTATATGTTTTATTAAAATTCATTTGTTTCCTGTTATTTCATTTCGTAAAGATGAAATTTTGTAATCTTTTCATTTCTTTTCTGACATGCTATGATTTTGAAATTCAGCACATTTATGTACTCTTAATGGCAACGCATTATTTTATTATTTTCAGAACTTAATTGTTAGTTAATCAATGAATTTAATTAAATTTTTATTTCATTGATAAAGCGCCACCTGGCGGTGAATTTGAGATAAAAAGAATTTCAAGATGAACAATATTTGTTATAATGAATTATAAATAAAAAGATCAAAAAGTAGTAAATAATCAAAATAAAAACATATATTATTTAGAGCAGCAATAAAAATATTTTGTATAATACAATTAATTTACGATCCTAAAAGTTTTCACTTCAATATGAATGCATTGAATGGTGAAAATTCAATACTCAAAAGTGACTCCTTTCATTTCAACAATTGATAAAGAAATGAATCTATTTATTGATTGCAACGCCATACTTTTAACATGAAAGCAAAATTATTTTAACTATGCGATAGTTATAAAACATATTTCAATAACCAATTAATCGAACATATTTCAGTAACCAGTTTTTTTTTTTTTTTGGCCATATTGAAATTGTGCAAAATGAAATGAAACTTGTCTCTTTCAAAAGCTTTCAAATAATAATATTTTAAAAATTATGGAAAGTTAAATGCATGTTATTTATATTTATTATAAATAAAATGCATTTTCTTCAAATTAAAACGTTGCGTATCATAAATTATGCAAACATATAAGATGTCATAATAATGAGATTTTGAAGGTTCTTTTAAAATGAATTTGATGTCCAAAAAAAAAAAGTACTGGGAAATTGAATTTTGCATAAGTAAAATATGTCAGTTCCATTAATAAAGGGGTTATGATATTTGACTGTGAAATTTTAAATAATAATTCGTTGCCATGGAGAATTTAAAAATATAGCTTGATAATTGAATACATGCAGGAAAAAAAATAACAAAAAAATTACTCCTGTTTATATTATTTATTTACAGTTCTTCAAAATTTACACACCAGAGAAATGAATCAGTTAGCGAATATCTTACGCTTTTGTTCATTATAAAGAATAGATGTAGCGTTGTAAAGAATATAACAATAATAATAGAAATGTTATCTCTCCTTCCTTGATTATTTTTTAAAAAATATCATTCATAACATGTTAAAACTCGTTTTGTCTATGGCTTATTATTTCCACGATTATGAAATGTACAAAAAAAACCTTTTACCATTATCAAAACTTACCAACTTCGAGATTTTGATATATCTTCACATTTCAAATTTCCTTGTATAAAAAAAAAACTTTTTTTGAAATTTCATTTATATGTTTATAAACATGATAATTAATGATCTGAAAGAAAACAATTCAGTCAATTCAGTCAACTGATCATGACTATTTCTTCCGCTTTAATGAGATATTTACTTTCAGCACGTATTATTATTAGTGGATACCATTTCGTATAAATGTTGTAAACATTCCTATGGAAAAAACTGACCAATGATTTTGGAAAGAAATAATTCTTGCCTGTGGTCATGACAATTTCTTGTGTCTGTTCTTTAAGGGAATATTTTCCTTAAGTATGTGCTATTATTAATAAATATCACTTCGTGTAATTGCTGTAAGCATTACTATGAAAAAGCCTTGCCAATGTTTTTGGAAAGAAACAGTTATCGCTTCTGGTCATGACTATTTCTTGGGTCTGAGCCTTAAAGGGATAACTCACTTTAAGGTGGTTATGTACTTACTATACAAAAGTTTTTAGTTGCCATACAGTCTGTATCGTCCTAAAATTCTACCCTTGAGTTCTGAATCAGCTCTTATATCGCCACAGTTCACTGGCAAATTTGCTTGTGAATAAAACCAAATTGTGCTTTTGCGACGAAAAAGCGATAACCGAAACGTACACTGAGCAGCATTAGCGCCCCTCTGTGGCAGCGAGTGTTTCTTATCACCCTTCCCCCATAAAGGCCTCACCTGTCGTCCCTTTGTGACAAGCGTAACGATAAATCTCCTGAAAGGAGAGATTTATCTCCCCCCGAGGAGGCACTGTGACAAAATTCAGCTGTACCGAGAGGGTGCAAGAAAAAAAGAATCGAATCTATTTCTCCTTCTTCCAAGACATTCTTCTCAAGATGTAAAGTTGAAGTCTATAATTCCTCTTTTCTTCCTTCGACTTTCGAGAAAGAATATGCGAATGAGTTTGTGTGAGTAGTAAGATACAGTTTTGTTGTTGTTTCCTTCGCATGCAGTGTATTCAAACAGAAAACATTTCAACTGCCAATGAATTGACCTTGAAATTACGATAAATCTTCAAACTTAAAAAAAAAAATTCTGAATATATACGCATTTGCCCGTATGCCTAACATTTTAAATAAATAAAAAAAAAAAAAAATCTTTGAAAATGTTTGGCAATCCAAATGATGATGATAAGTTCAGTTTCTATCAAAAGAATATGCGAGAGAGTTTGTGGTAAGTGAGATGAAAGATACATAAATTTTTTTTTCTTCGTGTGCAATGTATTCAAACAGAAAACATTGCAATTGCTAATGAATTGACATTCAGGTTAGGATAAATCTTCAAACTTAAAACAAATTCTGCTTATATATCCATTTGTCCGCATGCCTAACATTTTAAATAAAAAAAATGTCTTTGAAAATGTTTGGCAATCCAAATGATGATGATAAGTTCAGTTTCTATCAAAAGAATATGCGAGAGAGTTTGTGGTAAGTGAGATGAAAGATACATAAATTTTTTTTTCTTCGTGTGCAATGTATTCAAACAGAAAACATTGCAATTGCTAATGAATTGACATTCAGGTTAGGATAAATCTTCAAACTTAAAACAAATTCTGCTTATATATCCATTTGTCCGCATGCCTAATATTTTAAATAAAAAAAATGTCTTTGAAAATGTTTGGCAATCCGAATGATGTTAATAAGTTCAGTTTCTATCAAAAGAATATGCGAGTGACTTTGTAGTAAGTGAGGAGTAAGATGCATACATTTTTTTCCTTCATGTACCATATATTCAACAGAAAATATTGCAATTGTTAATAAAATGACCTTGAGGTTAAGATATAACCTCAGGCTTAAAAATAATTCTAGATATATATCTATATACCCTTATGCATGGATCTTAAATTCGTATTAAGTTAGAAATAAGATATATACATTTTTTCTTCGTATGCCATGCATTCAAACAGAAGATATTACAATTGACAATAAACTGACCTTGAGGTTAAGATTAATCTTCAAGCTTAAAAAAAAAATTCTGCATATATATCCATTTGTTTTTATGCCTCGCATTTTGAACCTAAAAATATCTTTGGAAATGTTTGGCATTTCTTACGATGAAATTATATTTCGTTCCTATCAGTTGTTATTACAACGAACATTAAACACGGAATCTTAATTTTTATATAACCACCCTGGTCTTCTATCGGCCATATTTAATAAAATATTTTCAATGTATTCAAACAGAAAATATTGCAATTGTTAATAAATTGATCTTGAGGTTAGGATATATCCTCAGACTAAAAAAAAAATCTCGATAAATATCCGTTTACCTCCATGCCAAATATCTTAAATTTAAAAATATCTTTGGAAATAGTTGGCAGTCCGTACGATGGTAATAATGTTCTGTTTCTATCCATTTTTGTACTATAAACATCAATCACTAAATTGTAATTTTTATATAGCCTCCTTGGCACTCTATTGGCCATATTTAATAAAATATTTTTGAAATACTGGCGTTTTAAACAAAGAAAGTTCCACTGTCTTACAACTAATACTAAACGGATTATGAAGATTTCAATTTCATTCTTTAAGCCAATCAACGTCCATCTTGGAGAACGGTTCGGCTCGTTGATTGGCAGATCTTCCTCAATATTGAAAATTGTAGAGATCTAAAAAGCGATATTTAAAGCTTTGTAACTCAATTAGGTTTAGTCATAGAAGACAGAATTTTTTTTTTGTTTAAAATATTTAAAATATATCAGAAATATTTTACTAAACATAAATAAAGTCCTGTGCAAAAATTTAGATTTCATAGCTTTTTCAGCAATAAATTAATTGATTCAAGTGACAGGAAACACAATTTTTTATTTTATTTAAAGCATTTTGATACCCTATCTATCGCTTTAACAATATTTATAACAAACTATGTTTCACTTTTTTCAATTAACTATAAGGCCATGATTACAGTGGGCACCCAGTATAAATGTATATAAAAGATTTTTGAGACACAGTAAATTATAAAATAAACAAATAAATATTTTCGAATTCCTTTCAGTTACCGAAGAAATAAATAAAACGAAGACAAAAAAATACTCTATTTTGAATTCAATATCTGTCTAACGGGTGACAATACATCAGAACTATTTAGGAGTGCGAAAATGCATATTGATTTGTCCTAAAAAACAAAAGAAAAAAAAAGGAACAATGTTGCGCTTTGAATTTAGTAATTTAACTGCTCAATAAATAGAGCATTGGCCACTATCAGTTTAAGTTCATCAATCATTTTCGGCTTCACTTTTGCTGATTTTCTTCATATTTGTACTTTTTTCTTCTTCAGTTCCTGCATACTCATTTTAAACTATACTTTTAAACATACTCATTTTAAATTATGCCTTCTTGTATATCCTTCTAACAAACATTTTCAAACTCGCACAGAAATCATATTTTGAATGCTGAGTCATTGCTTTAAATTCTCTTTATTGTGTTGTCATTACTCTTTAAAAAATCCAATATTCGTCGCTTCTTATTAAATTGCATGTTAACGCATTCCTCAGATTTTCTCACGTTTCATGAAAACCTCAATTCTTTTTATATTTATTCTTATTATTATTCTTTTGAATTAGTTGCTCTTATAATAATTTTTAAGCTTTAACAAAGCCATTAGATTGCAAATAGCGATCTATAAAATGGCGGATTATGTTTTTCCCACGAGTTTGCATTCTTACAGCAGAATGAACAATAATCCTAAGTGGCTTTTTATTTCCATAAGTACGACCCCAGAACACTGGAGTTACTCCCATCTCCTCTAAAATGAGACATCGCACACCTAATCTGGCTGCGTGATGTTCAACGCCTTTATTTTGGAGTAACCTTGAATAAGAATTATTAGACACCATTTAAAATTTTGGGCATTTTATTTTCGACCATCAGGTAAAGCAGACAGTAAGCTCTTGTTTTCTTTCTTTCTGATTTTCTACGGAATTTAAAAGGCATTCTTCAAGGTTATCTAAGCAATAAGCAAATGTTCTTATTTTCTAAATGACCTGACGGGCCAGTTTATGGATGGTTTCAACGATTTCCTTTTAAGGCCAAAAACATTCATTTATATTTTCTCATGGTGAACATTTTATTATTAACATTTTTTTTGTATTTTAAGCATTTATTATTATATTTTTCAATTATATTTATATTTTTTTCGTAAATGCAATAAAAGAATTTACATTTTAATAGCATTACATTAAAATTTGAATTTCTACGAACTGAAGATGCATCAGGCCTTTATAATCTCTGCGGAATTGCTCTTGCTTTATTGGTTCTCGAAATAATAGATAGTTTCTCTTAAAAATTTCTCTATATTTAATAATTTGATTTAAATTAAATTTTGATGATTTAATCTAACTATAAACATACAAAACCAAATTTATTTCCAACCAGAATAGTAATGTTCATTTGTGCATCTATACCCTACCCCCATGAACTCACCACAAGGGTTTAAGGCCTTAAAAGGACGATAAATTATTAAAGAGTTAAAATAAATTGGTAAAGAGGCTTACTCATATCACTGATATATAAAAATTCGATAACAGTATAAAATTTTATAGATAAGATTTAGATATTGTGAACGATTCAGAAGTCCTATTTCCTCTACCAGATGACCAGCATTCTTGTTAGGCAAATAGTACGCAGTTAATAAAAAAAATCTGAAGTTACTACTGTTTTCCCTTTTTTAATCGCCATACCAAAGCAAAAGGCAGCAATTGACCAATAGTATTTATTTCTTTAAATTTAGCAAAACAAACTGAAAAACAAATAGTTGCATAAAGTAATGCGTTTCTTGCGTTCTCTGTGTGTTAAGGTAATATAAAGGAATCTGAATAGCCTTTTCCATTTCATTCGCACATCTTTCAAAACACTGTGCAAAATTAACAACACTTCCTTCTTGAATGCGTGGCTTCATCAGTGAATACCCTGAATCAAATGAAAAGGAGCAACTTCTTTTTGTATGTTACCTGTCATCATGCCATAATAATTTTGAGCTTCCATTAAAGAATTCATGTCCTTATTTCTTTTGAAATTTTCCGCACTCTCCGGTTATTCTCTTTAATTATCCAAGATTATGATTTTGTATGGTATTATGATATCAAAGATTTCTTTCTATAAAATGGCTTGAATAGATCCACAATACTTGTGGAAATAACCAATGATATATGCAATTGGAAATATCCGTTTGCATAATAACATAGGAAATCTATAACTGTATAAGTACTTCAGATTCTGTATTCAGTATTTCAGCAAAATTTATGTATTCTCCACTTGGCTTAAATTATATATATTTATAAAAGAATGTAGTTATAAGTTGAGATCCAAATGTTTTTATCTATTTGATAAAAAAACTAATTTTTTCCAACAGATAATAAAAAAAATACCTGATAAAAGAAGCATTGGAAATTCCAGTTTGACGAATTTTGATATAGTATATCTGCAATTTGAGTGCTATGTTCACTTATGAGACAGCTAGCTGCATTTTCAGTACCGTGCACAAATAAGAATAAGCAGAATCATATTTTTCACGAAGATGGACTGATGGACACAGTTCTAAATTTTAGTATTATAAATATATCAAATTTTATCCTTTTAAGTCGTTCCTTTTTTTTTAAGTTTTTTTATATGAAAGCGTTTTTTGCAGGCATACTTGCTGCAAAGTGTGTGATATGTCACGCACAGATCACAACTAATCTAAAATACTATAAACAATAATCAAGCACTGATTGTTTGTTGTTTGTTTGTTTCTTATGGCACTTGCCACCGACAAGCCCGCTGTTACGAAGACAGCGATTTAAGCCTGAGGGGGAACGTCTCTTATTTTTTATAGCAGCGCCAACTAGGGCCAAGAGTACGACTTTGCCACTCACGCATCACTCATTCGCTTGCACAACCCCTTTTTACAGGAAGGCACATTCACACATCTCACAGATAGAACAACAGAAGAACAACCATGCCCAAACCGGGACTCTAACCCGGGGCGCCCAGATCACGGGGAAGACGCGCTACCCCTATGCCAGGACGCCTGCAGCACAGATTGTACAAGGCAGACAATTGAATCTAGAGCTGCCAAATTTGGCTCGTAGTTACTTCGTGGGTAAGACGTACTCGCCGAAAAAGGGAATTTTAGTTGGAATTTTTAATTAATAAAAATTGAACCAAAATTTAAATTTTTCTCAATAATTAGTGATTATCATTACAGAAAATATCTTTACACTATTTTGAAATTGAAAAAAAAAAAAAAATCTTGTTTATGGTAACAAAAATGCTACTTTCCATGCAGCTCACTATATATGAAAATAATGTATATGACACAAAATTCGTTCTGATTACTTATTGTCGAATGGCAACAATCAAATGTAAACAAAACATTATATGGACGTTTGAGGCGGCACCTCTGAACGTTTTTACAGCCACAATTCAATGCTTCATTAATAAAGTAATTAATAATAAATAAAGTATTATCAAAAATATTCTTTAGATGACTTTCCGTGTCATTAAAAACTAATTCGATCAGAAAAAAGAAGATGTAAAAGAAATTAAGAAATAAGCTTCAGAGAGACAGTTTCATTGAGCGCGAAAATAGGCTTAACCGTCGTCAGATTGATCATCGTTATGACTTAATTATGGAGATTGTTGGCCATTTCTTCCAAAACTATTATCTCACAAAAATAATTTTCATAACACTTTAAAACTCAAAAAAATACCTTTTTAATGGTATTAATCTCATTTCTGCACATTTCTTTTCTTTATTTTTAATAATTTTTTTATATGTTGTTGTTGATAATCTCCATGGTCTGACGTAGTCAGACCAAATCCAAAAATCCGTTGACAAGAAGAATGTCAAAAACGAGGAAGGGAGAAGAATAAATTTCTCCCCAATGAAATCCTAGACAGTCCAGAATATGTTCAGCAGAGGCCTGATGCTGGCAGCATTTCGGGCAAAGAGGGTAAAACTTTTCACCCTGAGAAAAGAAAAGACATTTAAGGTGGCCACTGGCAAGGCGCGACAGGCAAGTGTTGGTTTTTCTATCACAAGGAAGATTTAAGGACTGCCCCGGCTTATTGGCTCTATACCAATCATGAGTAGGGGGAACCATCCAATTCTTCTTATTTAGGAATTTCGCCTGAGAGAATAGTTCTAAGTGTGTGAGCTCAGCAGAAGAGGAAGTCGCTAGGCTGCTTCCTTTCTTTGCAAGCCTGTCTGCTATTTCGTTACCAAGTAGATCCACATGAGATGGGATCCACTGGAAATGAATATCATGTTGAAGTGAAATCAGCTTCAACTTCTGAAGAATAGACAAACTTGCTTTATCTCCAACATAGGTCCAATTGTTAAGGTGTTCCATTTAGCTGCGGCTATCAGTAAGAATCCAAAGGTTCTTATAATCGGTTTTTATATGTAATTAGATGAAATGAGGGACAGAATATTTTCTTTCTCAAAGAGTTGAATATATTCTAGAATGCCTTTATCATTCAATTATATAATATGTGCTAGACTTATATATATGTCGGGATTTCACTGGAATCTGGTCTGAAGCCCTTCAAAATCCAACTTTGAAATTTGGACCACATCTCCAAGCCATTGTGAACCTCCATTTTGTTGTCTTGTCCTATTTATAGCAGTCACGCAAAAACAGTTTCTTTCTTTTTTTAAAAAAATATCGTGCACCACGATTTCTAAATCAACAACAGTTTACCTTTCTAACAAATGAAGTGTTGATTCAATCTATGTATGCGCTAATAGTATCTTTGAAAATTGCAATCATATGACTCATATTTCCCATTTTACTTTTAAAGTACACTAGACCTTAATATAAATGCTCTTTGAGATAAGCAAAACAATATGCCCCAGAGAAAACATCACATTGGACAATAAGCTGTCATTCGATTTAAAGAAAAACTATTAAGCAAATGCGCAGCAATTTTTAACCCAATATCGTAAAATAAGCACCCATCTAATTTTCCAAGAAAAACCTCAAAACATGCACTTATTACCGACTTAATTAACAAATTCCCGAGCCTCGTTTTACCAATTTATGACCGCGCATTTTCACTTTGGACGACTTAATTGAAGATTTTTAAGTGCCTGCAAAAAAAAAATAAAAAAAAAATCGTTTGGACTTTATTAAAAGATGTTCAGTTATTGTGGCCGACGAAAGCGTGGAAAAAGCGGCGTCCGTTTATTTATTTAGTGCGAAAGCTTTAATAAAACGCTTCCGGTGCCCATCAGTTTAATGAGAGGTAATGAAACAAGTGGTCGGGGGGGGGGGGACTCGAGTTAATTATTAGATGTCTTTAAGAGAGGAACGGAAGTTTTATTAAATAATAGTAGGTTAGTATGTAAAGTAATTTCATTTTAGAGGCGAAGGCTGTGTTTACTAAATATTTCGCATTAACGAAATGGTTTGGTAATAATAAATGGTATTTTGTTCTTTATTAGTTCTTAACTGGTGTAAAATAGCTGTAATGTAATTAGTTTACACTTTTACTACGTCATTACGGTGTTTTACACTATTCAAGACATTTGTATAGGAAAACGTGGAAAAAACAAAAACATTAAGATCAGAAAAGTGCTGAATTATAATAATAAACCAACTTTCTTTAATTACGATGTAAGTATGCCAACTGAAGATCGAGAATAAATAGCTTTGATTATTAATTAATTACATCATTTATTAATTCATTAATAAATGGTGTAAAATTAAAATTAATTCAAAAATTAATAAATAATTACATTATTTAACTTAAGAGTATTCATTTGATATAAGTGTGCCATTTGAAGATCGAGAATAAATAGCTTCGATTATTAATTAATTACATTTATTAATTTATTAATATATGATGTAAAATTAAAATTACATCAAAAATTAATAAATAATTGCATCATTTGTCATGTAAAATTAATAAATAATCACTGAATTAATGAAAAGTACTTTATGTAAAATTAATAAATAATTAAGTCATTTATTGATTTATTAATAAATGATATAATAGGTTTCATTTCAAAATAATGTTTTCTAACGAAAGATGAAAAAGAAAATAGATCAGAATACATAAAACAATAAGAGAATTTTTTAAACATTTATTAATGTACTAAAAAATAAATATTTTTAATTTTAATTGTTCTTTACTTTTAAAACTTTATTTTATTATTTATTTTTATAAATATTACAAAACCTTGGAATTAATATGCTCTCAAATTTACTTTAAAATGGCGTTGCTAATATAGAGGAAGAATTTAATCGATTAAAAGATAATTAAATTCTGAGGAAGAATGTCTAAAATGGGCTACCAAATTAAATCTTTGAAAAATAATGAAACGAATCAAATTAAAATTGTACTGTATAGTAAAAAAAATATTTCGCAATCATTTGCTTTCAAAGACTATACATTAAAATCAATAATTTCATGTTTTGCACAAATTTTGATTTATTTTTCATAACTGGTTTTTTTTAAGCTTTTTGGGTATACATATTTCTAATGATAATAAATTATTTAATGGTAACTGTATTGGAATAAATAAGAAATAATCATTCTTTCTTTCAGTTTTATTAAATTGTTGCTAACAAAAAAAAAAAAAAAATAGGAACCTTAAGGAAACAAAATCAAGAAGACAAAATTTTACATTGCCAGTTATTGATTATATCTATTAATAATTAATGTCGGAGTAACTCAATTTGATTCCAATTCAGTAAATTATTCACAAGCATTTTGTCAACATTTTTACCAAAATAAAATGAGATTAAAAAAAAAGATGATTCGGTTCAGTTTAATTGAATTTTAAGAAATAAGAATCCAGTGAGAATTTAATATTTAAATTGGATCCGCAAAAATATTTTCCGATTGTAAAAAAAAAATTACTTACATTTGTTTACCATTTTTTAATTAAAAAATCCTACTCGTTTTTTCCGCATTCATTTTACAATTTTTGATTTTTTTTTTCTTTTTTCTTATTGATTTCACAAGAATAATTTTTGTTTAATTTAGAGACTCGTCAGATAGCATTATAATATAAAATAACATTTTCATCATACAGTAGATGGATTTTGAATATAATCTTTAAAAACATTACTATTGATCAAATACTTATATATTAGAAAATCAGTAATAAAAAGGATATGTTTATCCTTTTCCTTCAAAGTACCAATCCCCCCCCCTCCTACTTTTAGCAAATATTTTTATCTTAGCCACTCTTGTCCTAGGTTTTCGTTTGGCAAGTAAAAGGAGCACTCACTCCTATAGGTGCGTATTACGGTTCTATAGGTGCGTATTACGACCTGCTGAAACAACATCTTAATTCTATGTTATCATCTGGCACTTCCGTTGCCATGGCAATAGGGTATAGATTTTAATGCTCAGCTGGTTCATTTTTCTGACGTAACCACTCGGATAAGGGAAAGGATTGTTTGAAACCTTGCAAATGGCACACACACACACAAAAAAAAAAAAGCGCAAATGAACAATAAATTTCTAGCATTTGGTTCTTCCTTTTTTATATATATATATATATAAAAAGCCTCCTTTCTGTAAAAAAGTATAAATTAAAAAAATATTTATAATGCTACTATAATTTTAGGCTGGTATTCTATCTGTAAATAGCGTGATGTCAAAATGGTTCGTTAAAAATAAAGGAAAGAAACAAGCGGTGAATAAGAGTTCTGTAAGATAGACTGATTACCGGTCGGACAGACATTCTTTCTGTAAATTGCGTGATATAAATTCTTTAAGCACAGAATGTAAAGGTTAATATAATCAAGGCAGACGAATCAAGCTTAAAACCTAACACGCGACGATATTTCGAGCTAAAATTTCGAAATTGTTTTTACTCATATTCATAAATTATTGTGTCAAATGTTTAAACTACGTAGTCATAACTTATAGATGTATATATTGCGTAACAGACATTATCATGCATATATGAACCAGAGGGGGTGGTTCCCCCAAAACCTACTCGCATACTGTCTAAAACACTTTTCATGCCAGATGATGCCTTACATGGCAGTGGCGTACAATGGTTACGAAATATTAACTTTTGGCGTGAATTTGCCATTTTTACTGAATTTATCGTATCGTTCTTGGCGAGTTATTTGGCGATTAATTCCTGCCACGCGGTAATAATATCCAAAAATCGAATTTGTATTTTAGACGCGTTTTTCACAACCTATTGAAAGAAAAATATGACATAAAATTGCGCAATTAATAACAACCCATACCAAGTTTTTTTTTAAATGATTGCGTTTTTTAATTATCGGGTTTACATGTTTCTGAAAGCACAGACCGACAGGCAGTCAGCTCGTAGTTGAGTTTGTCTCAAAATTCAAAAGGTATCTACTCTATAGATGTTATATCCGTACCGAATTTTATCTATCTAGCTCTCTTCGTTTTATAGTAATCGTGTTAATTTTTATTCGAACAGACGGACTTCCTCAGAACAGATTTTGCTCAAAATTTGACAGAAATCTGCAAATTTCGTGTAAAGACCGTATACTAAATTTCAACCGTCCAGCCTAAAGCCTTTTTGACTGATCTTTGTCACAAACGATAGACAGACAGACGGATATTCCTAAAAATGTGTTTTTCGAACTCAGGGAAATCTTAAATAAGAAGATTTATCAAAACATCGAGTTCGAAATTTTTGACGATTACTTTACTTTCTCTATACTACGTATACCAGAGAGTAAAAAGGCATTCATTACTGAAATTTTGAAGCACAGTTAATCGACCAAAAATTACAATTTTACTTTTGTCGCAAGTACCCAAAGGCCAAACGATATTTCAACATAAATATTCAAGAGATCTTAATTATTAAGTCTCATAGTTCTATAATATCTCAAGAAATCACCTGCTTTTCTTTGAAATTGTATTTGTTAATATGGCCATACCATATCTGAACCATACAAAGACGTCATACATAACATACTGAAACAGCTTCTAATATCTCTCACTGTAAGGTTTATTTCATTCTTTCTAAATGCAACATTTAAATTATTCTCTCACTAAGGTAGGTCAAGGCTAGAAACATTCATCTGAAACAAACTGGTCACTGATCAAGTTAAAGCTCGTTCCTAAAGTGCACTGGACTTAATCGGCGTGGATCCATCCAACAAGGATTTCAGAGATGAAGCACGCGCGAGAGAGAGAGCAAAGGATTTATGGTCCGGCACGCGTAATGAATGGGGGTGGATGACTAAGATGTCATTCCACGACTAAATGAATTTCCATTACACCATCCCCTATAAAATTGGATAGACTTCACTCAGATTTGGTGGACTCCATTGACCTGGTTACTGAGATGCGATATTTCTGGATTCCAGCAAGTGGTGTCATTGGAGAAAGTGACACCAAAAATAGCAGAATAAGTTTTTGTTATGTAGCAATCCCTTAAAAAAGTTGTTAATTAAACTTTTATATATAATAGATACAGAAGAATTGTATTATTAAAAGTTAAAAAGAAACAAATAGCTGTGATTAGTCGATAGGACATGAAACTGGAAAACGCCAATTAATACACTGTCATATACAAAGTAAGCAAAAAGAAAGTGTTATAATCGTCAAAAAAAGTTAGTTAAAAGTTTTGTGAAATATCACACCTTAGACCTTTTTTTATTCAAAAAAACATTTTTGGAATTATGCTCATATATCTAATTTTGTATATGCGAACTCAATAGTTTGCAATGAAATGAGTTAGACAAAAGAAATGCAACATGTGGTTTATGCACTAAAATTTTAGACCTGTATCACATTTTAATCGAAATCTGTCAGCGAGAAATATGTGATTATGAGTACAGTAACTTTAAAATGTAATAAGCTATATAAATAAAATTTGGCACATGGTTTTGTAACTCAAATAGTAAATCAATTAAAATGTTGGTTCAAATCAACCACAGTGTTTATTGTCTGCCAATCTATGTGTTCAAATGAAAACCCATAATTCAAGAAAAGTTAGGTAAAAAATCGGTCTTCATGACAAAGTTATAGCTCTGTGTCAAATTTAGTGACCATACAGGTGGTTATTAAAATAATGGAAACACTACAAATAAATACAAGAATTTTTATTAATAAAGCGTAGGGAAACCTTTGGCATATAATATAGTTTGGATTCCTTTGGGTATCGAATCGTACAAGTGCTGAATAGTGTTTAGAGGAATATTATACCATTCTTCATGGAGATATTGCGAAAGTTCCGGGAAGGAAGACTGTGGAGGATATCGAGGCCGGGATAGCCTGGTTAGTAGAGTGTTGGATTCACGTCCCGTAGGTTGCGAGTTCGAACCCGCCGGCCGAAGATTCGCCGCATGCTTGATGGCTAACGCACGTATAAATCTGTCGTGGTCACAAAGTCCTCCATGTCGAGAGTAATACCACTGGGAGGTACTGGATCAGGGGGGATCATTCTTTGAGTCAGGCCTGCGTTACGATCTGTGGATGAGTGAATGAAGTCCACCCCGTAAGAAGGGTTGTGACGTGTGTGTGTGGTCAAGTCGTACTCTTGGGCCTAGTTGGATCTACGATAAAAACAAGAGGCGCTCCCCCTTAGGCTTAAATCGGCAGGGGGCTTGTCCGTGGCAAGTGCCATAAGTAACAACATCAACAGATATTGCGAAAGTTCCTGGAGGTTGATATCCCTGTAGAGGATATCAATTCCGGTGTGAACGCTCTTAAATAGACCCGATTATATTGAGGTCGGGGAACTGCGTGGGCCAAGGTGGATGTTTCATTTCATTCCCGTGTTCATCAACCTATGATTGGAAAAGTCACGCTGCATGAATAGGAGCATTATTAACCTGTAAAATTCTATATTTTGCGGGAAACAAATTTGCATCATAGGATGGACGGTAAGCTAAAACTTCTCCATATTTCTCTCAGTTTTACAAATGGACTAGCAGAAAACCACAATTGCATATACCGTGATAGATCCACCTCCATGCCTCACTGTGGGTAAGAGACAATCATGATCATATGCTTGTGTAAGTGTGTTCCATACGTGTACCCGTACTGTTGTGAGAAAAAGTGTGAAACACGATTCCTCTGACTATATAATTGTCTTCTACTTATCAATTGAGATGGTTTTGTGGTTACAGCACTACATTATGGCACTTTTAGCATTAACATCAGTGACAAGTGGCCTAGGAATTGCAATAAATGTTCTTTGTTTAAGAAGATGATTCCTAATTGTAATTATTGACACTGGAGAATCCAGATGTTGATTGAGCTCTGCGATCAATTTTGTGTCTGTTGTTTACTTTTTAGACATTACAATTCTCTTCAAATCCCGTCGGTCTCTTTCACTCATCTTCTCCTTCCGTCCCTAATTTGCTTTTCCAAGCTTGTCTTGGCACACTGTGCGTCCACTGTCATGACTTTGGGCACCATTCCTTGAAAAGCGTCTAAAAGTTTGGATTTTCGGTCAGAGTTGTGCCAATTAGTTGGGATTCTACAATTTGGTCTTTTTGAAAATCTGTGGGATCTGACATTTAACACTTTTGACAAAAATGTAAGACGTATATAACTTTACTAATACTACCTCATACTAATATGATATATAATTTTTATACTAAAAAATTGGCAGCAACAGCTATATTTTAATGCTTTTGGAGTATATTCTTATATGTCACTATTATTCACAGATGTTTCCATTATTTTAATAATCAGCTGTACGTCAAATGGGGCGGGTTATTTCAGGATGTATTGCTCATCTTACTCAAAAGAAATGGATATAACATCAAAAAGCAACTAAATCCTTTTAAACTGGCAGAATAACAGATGCAGTGTCATTAATTGCCACATGAATGAATGATATGATTATGATTACCACATGAATGGATGATATAATTATGATTACCACATGAATAGGAAATTTTTCATCTCAGAATCGTTTTGTGTATTAAGTACGAAAGCACTTAAACTAAATCTAAGGTATCTGCATATATGAAACGTTTATGAGGACACAAAATTAAGTTGAATTTGTAAATCGTCAAACAACTCGCAAGCTTGGATTGTTTACATATTTGCTCAACCCCCTAGTATATAATGATTGTAGTACATGATATTACAAAACGAAGCAAATGAATGTGACATTAGCCAAAAATTTCATACTTTCAAAGTTAGAAGAACATTTAACGAAAGATTTTAGCTATATTTCTGCTTAATATAGAATATATTTTCATGTTGAACAAGGAATGAATGTATGGGATACCATGGATATATATATGCAGTCATTGTAACTCTGGCTAATATTCCTAAAAAAATCTGCTTTAAAGGTAAATTTTTTTGCAAGAAATATTAAGCATAGGAAAAATACATGACAAAACTTTTCTTAAATCAATCTAAATAATATTTAATAATAGGGTTAAATATTTTTTTTAATTATAAAGCACATTTTTTTTTGAAATTATAAAATGACATGATATACAATTTGCAAATAACAATTAATTGGGAAAGGTAGTAGAAAAACGATCCAAAATTAATTTTAAACAGCGATTGATTTTAATTTGAATAAATTCTATTGCACGAACTTTATAATTAAATAAGAAGAGAAAATTAAATATTTTTCAAAATACTGCTAAAAATTCTCGTGGACTTGAGACCCCCTAAAGTCGTGAAGCTTCTAGACAATTGTCTATTTAATAATCCGACCCACCCTCATTAAATAGTTTCAGAGACCATATGAGTCAAACCGACTCCAAGTATGAGTCAAATTGAACCGTAGGAAAAGGTTTAGAATTCTCATGGCTCGCCAGCAGGACTTTTGTTTACGAATTAGTTAAAGCTATAAAGAAGTAAAAAAATCAAAAATCAACGACTATTTCAGAACCGTTCACTTCATGGCACTATTTTTGAATGATGAGTTACTTATTTATTAAATTTTTTTAAATATTATACAACATTTAATTAAAAAATTCTGAAGGATAAAAATTTCTTGTTTAGTTTATGTCTACAAAAAATAAGTTGATAGTTTCAAAGTGAACTAAACGCATGGGATAAATTGTCTCCATGTTTCTATTGAAGGATCACGACATAACAATTTCAGCTGTTACATTTTCAACCCACGGTTTTCGAATTTTGGTCAGTCATTTACATGGCTTATTGAGCAGAACTAATAAATATTTTCAGAAATTACAAACATTTTACAATAAACACATTTCAGAAACACTTCATTGAAAAAGAAATAATCACACGTCATTTTCCGCCAATCACAATGTCCGATGAAATTTATTCAGAAAATAGGCAAAAATTTTAAAAAACGTGCATGCGCGGATTTCTTGAAAATGAGATAAGAGAGTGTTTTAACAATAATTTCGAGGAATAAATATTGAATAATTTTTCACGAAATGAATAAAACAATTTTCATTACAGTATTCTACATTACTTGTAGAATATTGTAAAAAAAGCTACTAATAAATAAAGAGAATTAGAAATTTTTTTATGCTCACATATTTTATAAACTTTTTAAAAATAACCAAAAGAAAACTTTAATGACCTTCAGAAGAAAAATTTAAAAAAAAATTATTTATTTAATGTTTTTGATTCTGTACAAGTTGAAGTTTAAAGGGAATTATAAATTATATAAATTAGCTTAGATGATCTTTAAAAGGTATTTCTGATATTTGAAAGAGCATGCATAAAATATTTAACTAAAAGATAACATGAAATTAATTTATCTGAATCAGACATTGTTATCATGAAAATGATTCATTGTCTGTATCATTATCTGGAAAATAAGTAAAATGTTTATCGCTAAAAACATTTTATTCACTTTTATGAATCATTGCATTTGATAGGCAACAAAAATAATTGAATCAGACATTCCAAATTAGCCGAAACTATTTTGGATGGCCCGATTTTTACAAATATATTCATACTTAAAAATTAAATTTAAAAATATTAACAAAACTTTATTTTCTAAACCTATCTTCTTCTCAAATTGAATATAGTAACATTATTAGAACACAATATCTTTTAGTTTCAAAGTTTTTAAATTTCACTTAAAACTAGTAAATTTTATATTAGTATCAATAGTAAAATAATCAGTTGTCTTGATTTAACCCAGAATTCCTTGTTTATGACCAATTTCTCTGACTTGATACCTTTAACTATATTTCCCCAGTATCTAAAATATCCAGAATTAACTTTCAATGTGGTCATTTAAATATAAAAGTGGCAAAATTATTGATACATTTGCATTAATAAGTATATCGTAGAAGAAAGATTAGATTATTGAATTTATTTTATCTTATTTTCAACTTTTCTAAATTTGAAAAGAATGCATTTTCAATAATTTTCTTAACAAAAAATTATTGAATTTTTCAATTATTACAATATTTTGCCCTTTTTCTTAAAAATGTATTAAACAAATAACTGATGTTTATTTATAATAAAATAAATAAAAATATTTGGAAAGAAGCTGCGAATGAATCAATTTAAAATTAAACACTGTTCAATGCGTTAAATGATAATAGAAATTATGCAAACAAGGTGTCCACTCTTATCGTAGTCTAATAGCTAATTTCTAAATCTTTAAAGTTAGGCTTATTGTTCTTGCTGAAGAAATGCTTTAAATGATTGTATTTTATGTTGAAATACAATAATTTAAATGCTTTAATGAATTGTATTTTATGTTGTTTGAGATAATAAATGAATTTATGAAATTTCATTACTTTTTATACTGTCCCCCGGTTCTATCAGTAATATATTAGAATAATAGTAAAGAATTGTCCCTAAACATACGATAAATGAAAACTCCATAATTTTATGACTAAAATTGCTCGAGTTAACCAAAATTTGGGTTATATACAAATTTATTTTAAAAAACAATCAGGAAAAAAATAACGCAACGAACTCTCTTCATTTCACTATACAAACAATCCTTTAAATCGTCGTGGAGACTAAATTCATCTGAAAAATCCGTCAAAACTATAATTTTCAACATTTTATAAGTCGATCAGTTTTAATCGTAGAATAGTAGATTTTATTTTGTTTAAAATGTTACAGTGTCAAGAATATTTTACTAAACATGATTGAAAGGACCGCGGAAACATATAAAGAGTTAGATTTCTAATTTTTTCATAAGCGCACTTTTTGATTCAAAGAACATAAAATATAATTCATCCCTTCATTCAAAACATTTTTGCAATTAAAACTATATGTTTTTAAAGATTTAGAAATTAGCTATGGGGCCACGATAAGAAAGACACTTTCTGTCTTAATATATGTAACACTACATTTGCATTTATTTCCAATGCATGGAAAAATATTTCATAAATTTTAATCAAATTTTGACAACTATAGTAAATTACAAGCATTATTATGATTTAACTCTAATATAAATAAATAACATAGTGCATAGCATTGAAATTAAAAGATAATAATTTCTTTTTGTATTTTCATGTATTTTTTAAAGTGAGTAAGAAAAACTTTTATCGGAATTAATAATAAAATAGTAAACCAAACACGTAAAAAAGCCTTGTGAAAAATACAAAAAAAATCCTTCAAAATATTGTGATAATTTGGATAATATTTCCTCCTCCTGAATTATAAACATATCATAAGAGAGAAAAAAATAAAATAATCATAAGAGATAAAAAAAAAACAGCTTAATAAATAATTCCGTAAAACTAACGCCATAAAAATTATCTAACTTCGTTCTAAATAAATTTAATTAAAATATATCATGATTGAATACTACCGATGTTATTATTTATTTGGGTATATTTGAAAGACAATTTCTTTGATGTTGTGCAAACGATAATCAAACGATTTTCATCTGCAGCCAAACGAGTTTCGAAATAAAAACAGAAATTTCTTTCAACAATGAAAATGGTTTGCAATATAAAATAAAATAAAACATTCACATTAAAGATTAAGATTATTTTCGATCAATTGACACTATATTATTTTCAATAAAAAATTATTGAAGCTCTAAACCAGAAAAAAATAATTATTATTAAATGTGCTGATAAATGATTTTATTTAATTTATTAAAATATTAAACAAGATTCTAATTATTTCAGAGTCAGACAGAGAAAATTTGCCCTCATTTCAATGAAATAATTTAATTTACAGATATAATATAACGATTTCTTTTATCTGAAATAAAAACAACAATTTCATTTTTACAAGGAAGTACTTCTAATAATAATATATAAAAATCGAATTAATATGAATGAAGAATATTTTTTACCAAAAAGAAATTTATTTTAAAATATTATTAAATAATTTTATTTTAAATTTAAAAAATTTAAAATATTTCAATCATTCGTCATTAGGAAATTTTTATGAATCTTTTCAACATGAAATATATTTGATTATTGAATTCAGGCAGATTTTAAAAAATCTTAGTTAAAACAAAAACTATAATTTTATTTTGAAAAGAAATGTTTCAAACAATATAATGCGATGTAAAATAATTCAGATAATATTTTTCAAACGTTTTTGTTCTTATTTGTGCATAATTTTAATTTAGTTTTAGTTCTATGATTGGATACTGACGACAATTCAACAATTTTTCATTTAAAATTAAAATATCAGTTTAATTTTTAAGACTGAAATATTTTGAAGAATATGAAATAAAATATTCGAATTTTATGTATGACAATTTTTTTTTCTTATTCGTGCATAATTTCTATATAAATTTTGTTGATGATTTGCAGACGAAAAGTTAACGTTTTTTATAAACTGGAAATAAAACTAAAAGTTTTATTTTGATAATGGCAATGTTTGGAACTACAAACATAAAAAAAAACTCGAACGAATATGAATGAAGAATAATTCTCACCGATTTTGGTGAATTTTCTCACTCCCACGCTAAGATCAGTGAGCGCTCGGATAAAATCGTCCGAATGCGAGGTTGTCTCTCATTCCTCTGATAAATCCACAGATCCGCTCGCTCCATACGTTTAGACGTCGTTGTGACGTCATACCGCACGCCGACCAATCAGATTCATTGTTTCTCATATTTTACGCAATTGCTGCCATTCAGTAGTATTGATGAGAAGATGCTACATTGTGTTAGAGAGATGGAACGGTCCGTTACAGAACAGTAGCTCACAGGCAGAAAAAAGAAACCGCCTTTTCGGTTTCGAATGTGGGTCTCGTTTCACAGTTTTATCTTGCTTTTAAAATCGTTTTTCTTTGTTAGTGCGTGGGAGTAGTTTTGATATAAAAAGAGCAACGATGAGGGAATAATGGAGTTTTTTTTAATGCAGATTAATGATGGTAATGAAGTTAACATTATAATTGAGAAAAGCGATTGTTCAGGATCTCGGCATAAAAAAAACTTAATTGAATAATGGCGGGTTCTAGAAACATTCGAATGATTAATAGAAAATTTTGTTAAGCCTAATGAGTGATTTTGTCAAACCTTAACGAATTTATTATTATATTACACTTAACAGTTTATTTATTTAAAATTTTTAATTCCTTCAGTTATCACTTACCAAATATTTTATTTGGGAAATTTTAAAGAATTTCCTATAAAAAATATTCTACAATTGAGATGGAATTTCAAACATTTCATATCATTTTTAATGAATTTTTAAGAAAGTGAAGGTAAGATATTTAAAATTGTTTAAGGTTACGATTTCCTCAGGAACAATATTTATTGTAAGGAACAATTAATTGCCTGTTTTATATTTTAAATGAAGATCCTTTTTATTTCTTATTTATTTAAAATTTTAAATTCTTAACAATTTATAACTTAATTAACCTAATAATTTATATACTTAAAAATTTAAATTTCGTCAATTATCACTTATCAAATATTTTATTCGGGAAATTTTAGAAAAGAATTTTCCCAAGAAAAATATTCTACAATTGAAATGGAATTTTAAACATTTCATATCATTTTTAATGAATTTTTGAGAAAGTGAAGGGAAAATATAAGTATAAAATATAAGATTGTTTAAGATTACGATTTCCTCACGAACAATGTTTATTGTAAGAAACAATTAATTGCGTGTTTTATATTTTAAATGAAGATTCTTATTATTTCTTATTTATTTTAAAAATTTAAATTCTTAACAATTTATAACATAATTAACTTAATAATTTATTTACTTAAAATTTTTAAATTTCTTCAATTATCACTTACCAAAAATCTTATTCGGGAAATTTTAAAGAAGAATTTCCTATAAAAATATTCTACAATTGAGATGGAATTTCAAACATTTCATATTATTTTTAATGAATTTTTAAGAGAGTGAAGGAAAACTATTTAAGATTATTTAAGGTTACGATTTTCTCACGAACAATATTTATTGTAAGGAACAATTAATTACATGTTTTATATGTTAAACAAGGATTCTTATTACTTCTTATTGACTAAAAAATTTAATTTTTAACAATTTATTTATTTAAAACTTTTGATTTCTTTAACTTACCAAATATTTTATTCAAGAAATTTTAAAGAAAACATTTTCAGAAATATATTTTATAATTTAGATGGAATTTCAAATATTCCAAAACATTTTAAATAAATTTCTAAGAAAGTGAAGAGAAGTATTCAAGATTGTTTGAGATAACGATTTCCTCACGAACAACAAATATTGTAAAGAACAATAAATTGCATGATTTATATTTTCAACGAAGATTCTTAGTACTTTTTTGCTTCCTATCAAACAGACTACACAAAGAATAAATGATGTAGTATTGAAAAAGTTTAGCTAGTTATTTTGTTTTAGATATCTCTGAATCAGTTAAAAATTTTGGAGTTTATTAATTTGGTTTACTAATCACTGAATGTAATAATTCAAAAATAGAACCATTTAAAATTTTAATAGCAGTATTATTGATATGTATAAAAATTTGTCTAAATTCGAATAAGAACCGATTATCAGTTTGTCTGCCTGTTAGTGTGCTATTCGTGTATATATGAAACGGATAACTCAAAAACTCAATTAACTAACCAAGAGAAATTTAGTATAGACACCAAAATTTTAGATCAATAGTGTATTGAATTTTGAACCAAATCAGTTACCCGGAAGAAGTCTAAATTATGCATTCAATTATCTTCACTAAAGTATGATGTCTTGTTATTATATTAATAATTTCTATTAACTTATATAATAAGGACAGCGGAAAAGCATTGGTTAAGAAAATATTCAAAAAAGCAGTTAAATTATCTATTTGTATAAACTTTAATATCCGTTTTTTATTTGAATATTATACGATTTTATTCTTGATATATATGGAAGAAATTTGACACGTAGGTTCTTTAACACTTAGAATGCTTAATTAAGCTATTTAAAAAATTTTGCGTGTCTCTAAAGGGGAAAAAAGGGGATTAAACCTTTTTAATCTTTTTTCCACCATAACTTCGAAACATACACTTCTGAAAACTTATTTTTACAACATTTTAAAATGATAAAAAATTTAATGACATCAGTCGT
Source organism: Argiope bruennichi (assembly GCF_947563725.1). NCBI lineage: Eukaryota > Metazoa > Arthropoda > Arachnida > Araneae > Araneidae > Argiope > Argiope bruennichi. The sequence continues at coordinate 88,298,525 of NC_079159.1, read as the reverse complement.
TTTTCTTGCAATTATTCTCTAAATTTTAATCAAATTTCGAAGTTATTTTTGTAACAATAGCTTCATTTTTTGTTTAAATGTTAAATACTTTTCATTATTTAATTACATCTACCAATAATTCGCTTTTTCCGATGTTTTTCCAATGCGCATGTGCAATACTTGCTTTGAAATAATTAGTGTAGAATGCCTTCCCATTTTTAAAATCTCATGACCAACGTAATTCAAGAATAAAGCACTGCAATACTCTTAAGCAATATGCCGTTAAACTTTCAATACCTTTAGTTCCCTTTCGCTTTGCTTTCACTTAAGTAATAAAGTTGAAAGGTAATCTCTTAAAGTTGCCCGGATCAACCTAGAAACTTCGCTCTTTTGCTGAAAACCAATTTTATACTATGAGTTCTGAAAGGAAACCACAAGAAATCTTCACATGCATATTTATACATGGGCCAAACGATGAGGTTAAAAAGGTCGTAAATCCGAGAAAACTAGAGTAGCAATTAGTCATTATCAATTACTGATGAAAAACCTCAATCCTTTTACGAGGTTAAAAATAAAAACTCGAGAATTGTACGAAGCATATATGTTTTTCTTTTATTCATACAGAACCGATGAAAGCAGGTGATGTCACATGTACGATGGCTATTAAGCTTCTAATGGCTAAACTAAATATATTTACCTCGGTTGCTTGTACAAATTTTGATTCCTGATATAGAAAAGGTATAAATTTTGCAACTTTAGAAAAATATCGAAGAAATGAATATGTTATTTTCAATCCCAGAACATTCTACCATCAGACGAAATTAAAAAGCAAATTTTATTGCAAAATCAGTCATAAATCATAGCGAATACGTTCTTAAGATTGCATCGGAAGGTATTCTTTTCCTCATTGAACGAATGCAAAGAAGAAAATAATAGAAAAATTTATACATATTAAGTCCATGAAGACTTTAGTAAAATCAATCCTTCGATACATTTTCAGGAAAGAATTCAGTTTAAATTCCTCCGCCACTTATAGATTCGAGGCATTTATTCATAAGTAAAATCTTTGAAAATAAGCAAAGTCAACATATTCTTTTTCAAGACTTGATTTTTTTTTTTACGTTTATTAGATAGAATTTTGTAAATGCGGCTAAAAATCCCAAAACCACGTTCAATCAATTTTTACATAATAAAACGCAATCAAGTTATGAAATGCTTAATTCAATCAAACATTTTAAAATTCATTTTTCCCTAAATGAAATTAGAATAAAACTTTGCTTATCTAAATATTTATCTCTATGTTTTTACTTATATAAAAACAGTTCTGTAGAAAAATATTGCATTCAAATGAAAGAAATTTTCGTGGTAAAAGCTTTTTTAACTGTGTGGGAGTAGAGTCAATGTAGAATAATATGTTGTAGAATGACTGTGTTTATTTAATGTAAGCTAATGATGATAAAGTAGTTAGAGGGAAAACTTTTAAAGGAGCAGTAAAGTAGAGACTAATTGGATAAAGGCGGACTTTAGTAAATTAAGCTTTAGAAAGATACATTGACAATTTTTTAAAATCAAATTATAGAAGTTCTTAATTGTTATTGTTGTATTTATAATTACATTATAATAATAAAAAGTTTTATATTAAAAGTTTTTATTGAAAACATTTGTTTAGTATTTCTTGGATAAAAGAATTTCAAACTATGATCATTTCAAATCATTTAGAGATTATTTTTTCATAGGGTACTAAGTTGTACCTTTTAGAATTTTATATCTGATTTATTCTTTATTTCTCATTTTAACATTATTTCAACTTTAACTTCTACGTTTTTTCCACAACTTTAAATTTTGAAATCTCCATTGATTTTTTTATGTTTGAATTGAAAAGCTATTTTTTTCTTTTCAGTCCTATTTGACGCAGCTTAGCCAAATCTTGTTTTTGTATGATTAAATCACAATCCACTAGCATAAAAAGTTTTATACTAAAAAAGTATAAAAAAATTATTTCGATTTGAGATTCTCAATGAAAATAAGAGCATGAAATTAATATTTTTCATTTTTAAAAAGAAAGAATTCGGGTGCAATGAAATCTTCATATAAATATAGACTACAATCATTAAAAAATCGCTATAATGAAAATATAATTTAAAATCATATTTTTCATTGCAAATATTTCTCTTATATGATTCTTGAATAAATAATATAATGTATTTTAAACAATAAAAGGTAACAGTCTTAGTCAAAAATTCCTTTTAAAATTAAAAATTTTGATCTTTGTTTTAAATTTTTAAATATTATTTAATACTATGATCTGGAATCATTCAACAAATCTTTTCTTGAAAATATTTGCTATAATGCATCAACATGGCATTCCGATAGCAAAAATTGACTGGAAATCGTTTTCAACATTTAAAAAGAATTAATGCTGTTTTTTTAAATAGCAGACGATTTTTTTATATTTTACTTATATGCTATTATAAATTCACTTAAAATAAAAAAAAATTAAATTAAGAGAAAAGTTATTGAATCAAAACTTAAAGAACAATTTTTTCTTAAATAAAAATTATATTCGATTCCTGATAATTTTACATCAGATTATTTTGAGTTCAAAACGATATAGATTAAAATCTAGAATATTTATTTTCTTGGATGTTATCTTTTTCATGTTTATTTGGGTAAAAAATCTACTCTTTCCATCAAATTGCATTTTATATCATTCTATGCTTACTGCAAATCCTATTGCAGAAACCATAAACCAAAAACCGCAACAGAAACGAATATGATTCATTTTACTGTGAGCTTTGTTCTACAATATCGACTAAGTACATATAATAAAAGGTGATTTAAAAAGAAATCAGTTGAGCTTCGAAGTTTTAATATTATTTATTAAAGAACAGGAAAGATTCTGCACTAGAAATTTTTTGTCGGTATAATACCGAAGATATATCCGGTGTTGCTTGGAATTAATATGCATTAGTATCTAAAATTATTTTTAATATAAAAAGGTTTAAAATAAATGAAAAGTAAAAATGTTTTTGTTATATGAAATATTATAAACTGTCAATTATGAAAAACAATTTTTAAAAATCGCTTATTGGTAAAGTTCACCATTAAGTTATAAAAGTAATTTAAATTTCTCTCAAATAATGTTGTACAAAAAAATGTTAATAAATGTTTTAGGTGAATTGTTAATTTTTCATTAATAAAAAACATGAAAATGAATCGATGACTGTTCTTGATATAAATTGTTTATAATCTTTTAAGTCCAATGTCTTTCCAGAATTCTGTTAATGTGTACAGCTCTTCATATATGTAATCTTTTCCTTCAAAATTATAGGTATTTCTACAAACTGTAATTTGGATTTCTGTAGCTCACTTTTATTATGTTTTGAATCTCACATTTTTTTAAATAGATTTGGATTTCGAATTTGTAAAGCACATGTGCAAGCAGCTACAAACTTTTATTGTTTTGCCCAAAGAATTAAATGAATAAGACAAATATGGTCAGTATGAGTATTATAAGAGATGGATAAGAGTTATAGAAAAAAGTATATAACGAATTAAAAAATATATCTAATTAAAATGCGCAGCATTTAAGGCCAAATAAACACGTTGCAAAGGAAGCGAATATAAAAGTTTTTAAGGTGTTCGTTGTAACATTTTTTCTGCTGAGCATAAATATGCTTTTTAATTTCTTTATCAGCCTTTTGCACCCAGCTAATTAGACTCAAATATTGCGTGTAATTACAATGTAATCACTTATGCAATACTTATTGTTCATAATACTTGCTGTTTTACATTTTTGCCGTGTTATTTTCATAACCTATTATTGTGCTTATGAACTTTCCTAATGAAATAGAATTCCATGACATCATAGTATCATTATTATTATTAAACTCCGTAATCCAGTCATCTACTTTCTAATTGTACGTTGTCTTTGGCGGTCCTATATCTTCATTTTCTGAGTTCTCATGTAAACTGGCCAAAAAATGAATAGAAACTTTCTTCATGAACTTTCAAAAACAAAAAAAAGCCTACGCGATTAAATGTTTGATGAAACAGTGAAAACGGACTGGATATCATTACAACGATGTGATCTATTACTAAAACCCGTGCAAAAGACTATTTAAAAAAATGTCAAAATCCAAGGGAAAATATCTGCACTGGAATTAAACTGGTATTATTAGGAGGATATTTTTTAAATTTTAAAAATAGTGTAAAAATAGTTTTATGATATAATATTTTAGGAAGTTATCGTTGAAAAGTGCCAAGATCTGAATTTATTTTTAATTAATGCATATATTAAAAAACCTTCAACCGGATGTATTCTGATATAAACCTATTCAGAATCTGATATAAACCTATTCAGAATCTGATATAAACCTATTCAGAATCTGATATAAACCTATTCAGAATCTGATATAAACCTATGATGTCCTATTCTGATATAAACTAGTATGTCTATAAATCAAACGAGCTGGCTTATAGAACGCCAAAAGAAACTCAGAAATTAGCAATGCGCACATTAATTAGAAATTATACCCTCTTTTTATTTTTTTTGTATTTCTATTTTTTTTTTTTTTTTTTTTTGTAATTTCAACAATATATATTAAAAATAAACTTGTAGATCTTTTGATGTTTTCATCCATTTTCTTGAAATCCTGATATATCAATTATAGAATTTATTTACTAATTACTTCTCTTACTCTAAATACTTAATTCAGATTTAAATCACTGATGAGTTATGCAACCTGGGACAAAAATATCAATGCTAAGCAAATATGATTCGCGCAACGCATACGGTGGTCAATATGCCATTTTAAAATTCTATTTAGTTGTTTCTCTACACTTCTATCTAATTGACGCTCTGGCAAGAAATGAACTTTGTTACGATCCAAAAGTGAAAACAAGAATGTCGATAAATTGCGATAGCGGCTCTGTAAAAGCCTCGTGTTAACCGGACATAATGAGATTATAAAACCGAGTGATCGTGTCAAGAGATAACATCTGTCATCAAGATGAAGATATTTCGGGCCGCAAGTTTTGTTTTTAGCCGTCATCTGTCAACATCGCTTCTTTAAAAGCGGACATTATTTGATAAATGTGTTCGATAGCGACAAACAGAAATTGTTCAGATAAAACTCGATTTGATTTGAGTTTGAAAACAAAGCAGCTTATTTTTCTATTCCTTTTTTCGATAATATTAAAAAAGAAAAATGTATCTTATAAGCAAAAATAAATATATAATTGTATATGGAAGGATATCTATTTTATCGAACAGCTGGAAATCAGTCGCGTGTTATAAGCAGCTGCTTTATAATTCTTTTTGTGTGTTTGATATTCGTTTTCGAACAGAAGTTTTTGTTTCAGAATCGGAAAATAAAGTTGCGTTAATAGGCATTGAGCAGTTCCCCTATCTTATTTTCGTACATATTTCTGCTGTAGAAAAACATTTTAATTTTGGGTTATCATCGATTACCAAAAATTAAATCGATATCGAGCAATGAATCACTGCCGAATTTTGCATGCTTTCTAGAAAACTACTAAATTCTTAAAACTAAAATAATGCTCCAAGCAATTTAGAATTCCATCGGCTTGTTTATTCTTTCAACATCACAGCGTATCTTACAAACATTTCCAGATTCCAGAAGGTTTACAATCGATCATCAGCTATTATACAAAAAATAAATGAAATAATATTAACAAAATATGTTTATCAAAGAAAAGATCGTTTGCTTTTACCTTTTAGTAATATTTTAACAAAATAAAAATAGTAGCAGTTATAAAATGTCTGAAAGGAATCGTCTATTAACAGATTTAGATTATGATATTTATCGAACAGCCGAATGATATAATAATAATAAAAAAATAAAACTTCACGGAACAATAAAGATTTTGAAATCATGCATACATTTTCTAGTTCTTCGATACGAAAAAAAATGTTTTGTCCGATTTAGCTTTATTAATCCCTATGGTTTAAAGATTTGTCTGAACGGTTATTTGAATGACGGCATTTTTGCCAATTAAATCTGTTATGAAGTCAAATTAATGATTATTTCAAAAGAAAAGAAATCAACTTGACAAACTTTAATCTCTTAGGTATTATCTATGCATCTACATCGATTGAAATAATAATAGTAATAATAAATACTCCAGAATAGGATGTATCAACGAATTAAAAACTTTTTTTTTAAATCTTGGGTATTCGTTAATTTTTTTTTTTTTTTTTTCATTTTCAAAGAATACGATGTTTAGTCTAGGATAAAACTTAAACATTGATCTGCAAGAACTCAAATTGATTTTATTCTTTTTGTTTTTCACTAACAAAGTTTTTATTTTTATAATAATTATTATTTTATTTTTTAATAAGAAACAATAAATAAGTAGGATACAATAAAAAGGATAAGAAAAAAGCAAATATGGTAGTGATGTAATATGAATCATTGTGCAGTATTAATTAATATATTTAGTTTAACTAATACCACAGATAATATATATTAATTTATTCTCTCTCTCTCTCTATATATATATGTGTGTGTGTGTGTGTGTGTGTGTGTGTGTGTGTGTGTGTGTGTGTGTGTGGTGATTATTCCTAATCATTATTAAACTTGTTAAATAATAATAAATTTTTGAATTTTTATCAAATTTATCGGTTAGTTTATAAATTGGGGAATGTAATAAACGTGCATAACTTTACCATATGTTATGTAATTACGTTTAATATGTGATGTATTTCATATAATTGAGTAGTTAATTATGTATTTGAAAATATTCATCTTTTTGAAATTAAGACCTTGTTATTTCACAAAACAATCCGAATTTATCTTATTTAATAATCCGGATCTTTTAAACTAACTTTTAAATTTGATAAATATTCAATAATTTACCACATTTACTATGGTTATCGGTAATCACCGGTAAATTATATCCAGGCAGTTAAATATCTAAGCTCAGATCATAAATCTCTGGTTAAATTCGCAAAGTTATAAGGTTTCGGAGATTAAGGACCATTGAGTCCAGGTGCTCCGAGAAAACACTCATCACGTCGTCGTTATATATAATCACAGGATTTATCACATCTTCTGTAACAATTATATATTAATCTTCAATTAAAATCTTTTTTAAATAGAATTAAATCTTCATTTCACTGTTACTTTATTAATTTTGAACCATATCTTAGCTTCATTATTTATTTTCTCCTATTTCTTTATTAATTTCAGATTGTATAGTATAAGGAGGGAAGGTTATTCAAAGTTGGGTAGGAGATTCATGAAATCCATTAACACCCACAGGGAAAGAAGAGAAAGAAGTTTAAGATCTTAAAAGTAGATCATGCTCAATTTACCAAAGAGGATATTTAGTTCAAAGCGTTCAACATTTCACTCTGTCACTAAAAGTTATTTGAAAAGGAAGCTCGTTAAATATCGATTGGAAGCCATCACCAGATAGAAAAAAACGCATATCAAAGTGAAATCAACGGCATGGCAAAGAATATATTTCTTAACAGTGGCATAATAATATTTTTGAAAGTCTGTTAACGCTTTTGCTTCTTTTTTTTAGATCTATTTTCACTAATTTTGTTTCTTGTGGGAGAGTAGACATTTAGTCATTATGACTTGTAGACCGAATTTTTCTGGATTAATAAAATGAAATTATTTAGTAAGAAGTTATTTATTAACAAATAATAAATAATTAATAAGAAAACACTTCGTCTTATCTAATAACATTAATCCAGTCATTCTAATAGGAATTCAGTCATTTTCATAAGGGGGGTTGGGGAATGAGATTATATTACAACTTAAGAAGAAAAATTAAGAGGGGGGTTGGGGGGATGGAAAAAATATTTAGATACGAATCACTTACTGATTACATATGAATATTTTTCTATCTTGCTTACATATGAATTAGTCATTTAAGTTTTATAAAAAATTCTGGAATGCACTTAGTTTTGAAACGTTTATGAGTTAGAAATGAAATAGATTCATATTTTAAGATCTCCCGAAATAAGCTTTGCGTAGTTATATGCTTATGAATTATTGAGAAAAATATTTTAAAATACCGTTTGATTTTTAATTTGTTTGACTCCATCCAAAGTTCTCACAAAACACTTTTCTTTTTACTTTCTTGTATACCAAGTACACAAAGATAAAATATTGTAATCGTTAAAACGTTCGAAGTCGATATTTATACAATCTCCAAGTTTCAAATCACAATGAGTGAAAAAGACATTTTTTGGAATAATGTCTGTTTGTTTGTCTTTCAATACCATAACTCATGAACGCTTTCAGCAGAAATTTGTCAACATATTTGTTATTTTAGGATATTGAAAACAAAAATTAGTTTTTGTTTTGAATGACGAGTATCAATTTGTATATCAATAACATAAAACTGAAAACGAAATTTATATGAGATCTAAGCTACTCCTCGGTTTTAATATAGTTTTAATTTTAAAAAAAATCAATGTATTCCTCATTTACATATTAATTTATTCTCTTTGATGTCAAAAATGTTAATCTTTCACAACTAGGATTTTTTTTTGGAGGATGGGGGGGGGGAGGGGCACTTGCCTGTGCTTGACACGGTACGTAGCAAAGTTTTCAGAAATGCTTTTTATTTTTTGACATTTTTCTTTTCTTTATGTTTTGATTTGTCAACAACACCTGAAAAATTAATATTACTTTTAATTAAAAAAAGCTTAAAAATAAAGAATTTTAACCGTAAATTCTGTTGTGTGTTATGGCTGGCAACAATAGTTTCTATTTTATCTTTTATTCAATAGAAAGATATGGATGTTTTTATATTCATTTAATATTAGAAACTGAGTCTCGTTTATTGTGAATCAATCTATAGTTTACGAAAAGTAAGCTATATTAAACTTTTATTTTTTCCCAAATAAAAAAATATATAAAGAAACTGATTGAGAACGAGTTATGTAGTCGATCCAGTTTCAAAACCAAGGATATCTCGATTATAAATAAAGGAAAATTCATATCTGAATTTATGTGTGTATGTGTGTCTGTTCTATAAGATTGATCTAGAAGACCGTTTGATCATCTTTTTAAAAGGGCTTTTTAAAGGGCCTAGGGCCGTAAAGTATTTAAATAATACCACTGCATAAGAAAAAATTAGGAGCATCATTTTAAGAGATTTATTCGAAATTAATCACAACCAATATTTCTGGAGAAACAATTAGTCGACAAGACGGCTACTAAATGAGCTATCATCAAGCATTTTCACTGTATGGTGAATTTTGTATTAACCTCATTTTATACTGAAGAGAATTGTGTATGAATTTTCAATATCTTCCATTTGATCGATTGGTTCTAAACTTTTACACATGTTTTATTTTTCGAGTACATAATTAATTTATTTAGATGATTGTCTTTTTTATGTTAACACGTTACTATACATGTAAACAGACAAATCTTATAGTCAAGCATACGACATGGTTTGTCCAAGATCAGACCAATGTCGTCTATGGTTCTCGTTAGGGATTGCAATACCGGACCAAAATTCCAATACCGGTATTCGGTATTTTTTAAATCTTAATACCGGGATACCGGTTTTAATACCGGTATCCCGGTATTTTTGCAATTTAATCCCGGTATCCCAATTTTAATGCAATTTAAAATTTTAATAATTAAATATTTTATGGAACTCCCATTTCAATTGCTTCTTCATTAAAATATTTTAAAACTTCAAATTTCATTAGTCATATAATTCACTCATAATATTATAAAGGCCTTCAGTCATAACGTAATATGTATCTCTCTAATTTTCTGTTAGCTCCCGTAGAATTTATGCTTTAAATTAAAGTGGAAAGGATTAATCTGCAATTAATATAATAACATTTTTTTACTAAAACGAAGCATTTTTTTAAATATGAGTACTGAAAACAGAGTCGCTGAGTATTTAAACCTTATGGGCACTAAAGAATATTTTTCTTAATTTATATAATATCTCAAGAATTTGTCAGCAAAATTTTCTCAGATTCATCATGATCAGATCGATTAATTAACAAGGTTTAATTTTAAATTAATCAAACATTAAGAAAATAAACAGAATCGTTTGAAATAATCGGGCTAAAAATGTTAACTCTAGCATCATTACTGTTGGGGGGGGAAAAAACTGAAGCCTTACTCATTTGGCGGTGGGGAAAATGAAAGGATTTTTTTTGGCGGGAAAGTTAGTTTTTAATTAATAATTAAAATTCTAATTAAAAATTCAAAAAAGGGACCCCAGGTGCACATTCCCGACCTCTAAGGTATACATTTACCAAATTTGGTAGCTATAGGTCAAATGGCCTGGCCTGTAGAGCGCCGACACACACACACATTGAACTAAATATAAGTATAGATAGATTGTTAATATAGTGTTACACAACCGGGTTTTATAGAGGTCCAGGAAGTACCTCCTCTAGAGAACACGCTGTGATGTCCGGTGGTTCTGAAAACAATGCTTCCATTACATTAAATGGTAACATGGGCTGGAGATCACGATAAAAATAACAAATATCATATCAGAGATTTTTGGAATCGAGGGGAAGCGATATTTACTGCTCACAGAATTAATAGTTGTTATTTTTTAAAGTTTTAATTTTATTCATTTCCGAAACATTTTAGAATTCCAAATGATTCATTTCTAAAAATAAATGTAAAAACTTTAATTGTAATACTTTATTTACTCGAAAGCTTAAAAAATCCATCAAAATGAAATTAATCAAAAATTTACAAAACTAATTCAAAATATCCATCAAAAATTTATTTAAAAAACTTAAGAGTTATCGCATGCAGAATAAGCAGAGATTTTGTTTCTTATTCGAAACTAGCCATCTTCGACAACCATATATTTGCACATTATATTAATAGTAATAATTGAATAACGCCCATTAACTTAGATTAACTATATCTTATCGCGTCAAATGAAAATTCTATTTTAAAAAATGCTAGCGCAATGAGTATGAGTGTAGAATCTGATTTGTAACTAGATATGCAAAGCGGCGAAGGTAATTGATGAAATCGGTTCAGTTGTTGCCGCTGATGGCTCTGTCAAAGTTTTACTTTGCAATATCTTTCAAGAAAGAAGAGAAAAGCTGGCAAAAAATGGATGCCGCATCTAAATATCATTAGCTTTCAGATTATAATAAATGCTGACGAAATTGACTCAGTGGTTGGACCTGAGGAACTCTGCTTTTTTTAATCCTTTCTAGGGCCGTGGGAAGTATGCTTCCCACCAAATTTATCAATTTTTGTATGAAATTATGTAGGTTGGCATAAGTTCTGACAAATTTTTTTAGAAAGAAACTTAGATGCTTCAGTTCTTTATCTTATGCAAAATGATGTGTCTTGATTTGTTACTTAATTATCAATTAACCAAATTAATTAATGAATCAAATTAAATTTATCTAATAAGCTAAATGAATCCCTTTTCTTACTCTAATTTCAAGCCTCAAAATATTTTAAAATAATATGACTAGAAAAAAATGGCCCTTTAAAGGGTTAATAAGAAGCGTAAAGCAGCTATTTTGAGATTTCTATCAAAAATGGATGTCTGTAGTGATGCACATATTTAATCGTCATTCTCTTGGTGCTGGAAAACAAGTGACGCTCTCTCGGCTTAGAATCGCTGACTTCGTCAGAAGGCTTATTTGTGAGAAGTGCTATTAGAAACAACAACAACAAACGTCATCAGCTTTCATATGAAACAAAATTGGCAGTATCGGATCAATAATGGAGTTCTATGACTGTCTCTGTGATTTTGCCAATTATTTTATATATTCACTATATATATATATATATATATAGAGAGAGAGAGAGAGAGAACGTGATAAAAAAAACATTTTAAAGCTCCTGAATTTATTACATCTCATGTCAAATGACAGTGAGACAAAATATTGTGTTAGATTCTCGTTCAAATATCATTTAATGATTTATATATTAATAAGCTTGAGTAGCTTTTTCCTTTTCCCTTAACGTTTCAATTTTGTTATAGAAGTTTCATATCTTCTAATATGCTATCAGATTCCAGAAAACTGTTATATTTAGCATTCCAGACATTAATGTTGTCTTTTTCAAAATATGACAGGTCATTCAACTCTAAATTCAAAACAAAATATGATTGCCAAAACATGCATTAACCAATAATTTGAAATGCTCCATTAGTTTTATGAATATGCAGACGATTAAACAAAAAGAGGTAATAGAAAACAAATAACATAGTAATATTTTGTTTCTGCATAAAAATATAAACCATAAACCATTAGCATATGAAAATTGATAAAGGCATAGTTGAAATATAAAAGCATTTATTAAATAAATTATATCCCTTTATAATAGCATGCTTTTCTTAAAATTACATCAGACGATATTTTGAAGAAAAACCAGAAACATTATAATTTTTAGCATTCTGACTATTAGTAGTTCTTTTATTAGATTATCAGAAAGTATCTTCTTACTGTGGTTATTACTGTGGTAGAAGTTTTTTTTATTATTACTGTGGTAGAAGTTTTTTTTTTTTTCTTTTTGGAACTTTTTTCATTCGTACACGTTTTTTTATTAGTTTGCACTTTTCTAAACATTTATTGCGCATACATTTAAAAATACATATAGATAAGCCAAAAGGCAAAGATAGATATATACCTATCGTTTGGAGATTTAAGGAAAAGACAATTTCTATTCCTTTTACCGCTTTCCAACGAAATGTCACATTCATAGGTTAAAAGATAATCAAAATTAGGTATTGAAAATCATTTTTCAGGTCATGATTTTTAAACAGAGGAAAATATCGAGAAGTAGCTCATAAGTTGCTCACTGTGATAAGATATTAATTATCTTATTTTGAATTTTCATTCTGTCTTCAATAAAAAATAAATTATGGACCAATGGAAATTCCAATCATCCTTGAGTTGCACGGATTTCTCGCGTTTCTTTAATAAGCTGCAACTTTAATTTTCTTAAACTGCCGAGCAAGTAATATTTTAATTTTAGTTCCACTTTGATTTCTGAAACGAGAAATCTCTCTTTTGAGCAATTAAAAGCCGCAAACTTTCTCTTTCACTTTCTTTTTCTTGAAATTCCCCCTGGCGAATTACGCATCGAGTCCTTCCCCGATGATCATGACTCGAATTCACTGAAAATTAAATTCTTCGTTAATCTTGTAAAGACCATGCTTAAAATAAATTAATTTATGTTTTTTCATTATGATTGTATTTTTCCCAAGATGACTGTACAATGTTTATCTTCTTAAAAAAAATTATTGTGAAGTTATATTGCGAACTTGATTCTTTGAGCTATAGAGAGGAAATGTGATATGTAATCGCTACATCAAAATTGCAGATTTCTGACACATTTTTGAATGAAATCCATTTACAATAAATTTGTCTTTAGAAGAGCAATTAAAAGAAACACGACGAGTTAGATAAATAAAATTCAGTGCATCATTTCAGCATTTAGTATATCAAAATTTTGAATAAAATATGTCAAAAGTTGGGCGTCTATTGATAACTTTTGTATGCACTTAAGTATGATAATTCAAAAATACAATGAATTAAATAAATGGAATTTTTCATGTCATTTCGTTATTAAAATTATACTTCTGTGATAATTTCGTTTTTCTGTTAGAAAAAAAACTCGTTCAAAATACATATTTAGTTTCCACTTTCCTTAGGCAAACACTCTGATGTATAGAAATCTGAAAATAAAAATCTGAGCACTCGTGGTGTTCAATTCTTGGTCAAAATCCATAATTTTATACACAGGAGAAGAGGATAACACCTTTATTAAAGAGTATGCGAGAAAATTTCGAGGGAATTAATCTGGCTGGTTTAAATATGAAAATTAAGTGAAGATTGTAATTTAGTGTAATTAAACAATAATATTTTTTTTTCTTTTGAAGTAATAAAGAAACTAAACTATTAAATTGTCATATTCGGTTGTCCTAAGATTTGTTGAACACTGCATTGAGTTAACGCCGGCTAAGGTTCTAATAAAAGTTGCTGCTCAAACGCTTTGGGAGTGATACAAGAAACAAACAAAAATAATTTAATTTTTTTTTCTGTGAGTATTAGAGGCTGTTACTAATTATATATTAATATACCTACTATTATCCTAAAATTGCAATTTTACTTTTATGATAAACGTAAGTATGCCTTACAAAGAGTTTTGATTTGTTTTATACTTAAAATATTTCAGAATTACACATTGCAATAAAATACAAAATAGTAATAGATTCTCACTATTTTAACAAACAAATATTTATCCAAAATCGCTTTTCCACCTTTAATTCGATTAACTGGTTTCCTATTGCATAGATTTCTTTAAAATCTCAATCTGTTGCCTGTTTTCAACATTTAAAAAAAAAAAAAAGCCGACCTCTGGATGCACGATGAAAAAATCCAAAAGGTCAATAACGGATAACGATGCTTTATTTTACACAAAAACATGAAATCATGTTACAAAACTCAAAAGAAGCGCAAACAAAAACCGCAATTGCAGAAATTATCAACACAAAAGCTATAAATCCTTATTAAACTACAAAATATTCAGAGAGAATTCGTTGAAGATAACAAATAAAAAAATCAACTATTGCTTCACTCTAATAGACTGACTCAATCTCGTCTGTGCGCTCCCGCTTTTTATAGTTCCATAATAGAATAACGAATGTTGAGAACAAACGGCAGAATTCGAGTCTTTATTTAAAAATCGGAAAGATTTTCAATTATTCGATATTCTTCCTTTTTTTGTCGCCAAAGTCATCGCCAAGGCCGGGGTCATTGCCGAAACATCCATTAAGAATTCATTAGAGCTATCTGTAATACTCTCTTCTTTGCTTTATGACTAACCGAGCAGGAAAGTAATACTATAAATTCTTAACGTTATTTACAAATTAGTATTCGCCTTTTCTTGCCCCCGTTCTTCTTTTTTGCACTTTATGAATATCCACATTTAAACTTTCGCGATCTTTCGAACGTTCCTGGCGAATTTTAATGGTTAGTTGAAATGCCCTCATGTTACTATTTACCGATTCCAAATTAGCCTCTGCAGCGACCCTTAAGTGCTCTCGGCGTCTTTACCGTGGAATAGTGCGATCGATTTTCGATTCCATGCCTTCATATTCCCCTCTCGATAACGACGCTTTAAGCGAGAAAAATTTCTCTGTTAAAGCGATTTGAAAAATGCATTCGCTTAAAAAGCACCCTAGTAATGAAATTATAGAGTAGAATCGTTATCAGAAGTTCTTTTTAATACTGTAAATTTGTAATAATATTCGACGGTAAAATGGCGCATTTATAGAGAGGTTAAAGCATGGGAACACGAAATAAATACAAAATAAACGGGACATATTATTGAAGAAATAAATTGAAGAATGTTAAAAGACATCATAGGCGAAACAGAATAGGCAACGTCCTGAAAAATGACAGATTTAAAGGAAAGGTTCAATATCTTCTAAAGTAGCGTGCTTTTTTTTACTTAAAAAAATTCGAACTCGACATTTTGACGAATCTCCACATTTCAGACTTCTCTGAGTCCAAAAAACACATTTCTGAAATTCTGTCTGTCGATGAGCAAAGTAATTAAAAATCTTTTACTAGATCAATGAAATTTGGTATGTAGTCTTTGCACAAAATTTGGCGATTTCTATCAAATTTTGAACAAAATTCGCTCAGAAAAAGACCGTCTATCCATTTATAAATGATTGATTGCCTTTAAAATATAAAGAGTCAGGTATACAGAATTTGGTATACAGGCTTAGCTTGTAAAATGTCGATGCATTTCAAATTTCGAGCCAAATCCGACAGGCAGTTAACTAACTATAGGTCTATACTTACGCGTGTATGTAGACCTAATCATTGAAAAACGCAATAACTTGAATAAATGAAATTTGGTCCATGATCTTATGACAACATCTGTAATTCTTCATAGAATTTTGATATCATTCGGGCGGAAAAAAGGACATTCTGTACACATCTTCGATTTTCCATTATGTATGTATCAATCATACCCCGGTGTACTGGCATAAGGGTAGCGCGTCTTCCTCGTGATTTGGGCTTCCCGGATTCGAGTCCCGGTTCGGACATGGTTGATATTCTACTGTCTGTGAGGTGTGTGAATGTGCCTCTCCCCCCCCATGAAAAAGTGTTCTGCAAGCGAATGTGATGCATGAAGCAGCTAAATCGTGTTCATGGTCCTAGTTGGCGCTACTGAAAGAAACAAGAGACGCTCACTCAGCTTAAATCGCTGACAGATAACTGTTAGCGGGCTTGTTACAGGTTACCAGCGAGTAAAAAAATCGGATTCTAGATTCATTTTTCCATTATTGAAGTTAAGGAAATACAGGGTGTCCCACAAGGTATATAGCGTCTAATATTTACAGATTCGGACAGAAATATCAAGACGAGTATTTTGACATATAATATAGGGGGTCCCCGAATATAGCGTCATAGTCTAAATAAAGTGTGAAGCTTGTGTTATAAACACTTCAAAAAATGATTTCAAAAAAAAAAAAAAAAAAAAAAAACCAAGTGAAAATCAATGCTTATTGAAAACTTTCAGCACAACAGATTTTCGAAATGTCGACTGTTCTAACAAATGACATGGCGATGTCTGGAATCGAAGTTCGCAATTCTTTTCTGCGAAACATTTGTTCCAATTTCCTTACCCTCCGTTTCAATTGCTGTTCCCAAGTCGTCCAGTGTTGAGGGCTCTGTAAGATACACTGTATCTTTCAGACATCACCATAAAAAAATATTCGCACGGGCTGAGATCCCGGGAATAAAGTGGCCACTATAGCATTGCCTGTTTTCGTAGGGGAATCCAACCCGATCAGTCTATCGTGAAAACGTTCCGCTAAAAGATCAAAGTTTCGTTGAATGCAGTGAGTTTCAGCACCATCTTGCATAAACCAATAATCACTTATCTTGTCGATGCCATGAAAAAATGGTGCTCAACCGAATATTTGCTCATTTCAGAACCACAACGTATTCAGTACGTAAAGTACACAGTAATTTCTTGGCGACTAACGAACAACTCATTCTCATCAAAACTGATTTCTAGTTTGCTAATTTGCATATTCACTTGCAGGTGCACTTTTCCTCTCATTGGTTGCTACAAATTTGCATAATCACCTAGGGAAACTTCCATGTGCCGGCGTCCTGGCATAGGGGTAACGCGTCTTCCCTGTGATCTGGGCTTCCCATGTTCGTGTTCCGGTTCGGGCATGGTAGTTCTTCTACTGTGTTCTGTCTGTGAGGTGTTTGAATGTGCCCTCCTGTAAAAAGGGGGTTGTGCAAGCGAATGAGTGAAGCGCGAGTAGCAAAGTCTTTCTCTTGGCCCTAGTTGGCGCAGCTAAAAAAACAAGAGACGCTCCCCCACCAGCTTAAAATCGCTGTCTTCGTAGCAACGGGCTTGTTCATGGCAAGTGCCATAATAAACAACAACAGCTTCCTTGCTGTGCAATCGTCGTATGCATGGTAATGTGGAAAACAAACTATCGGATTCTTAACTAGCATTCTTCTTGTAATTAGACTATGATGCTATATCCGGGGACCCCGCATGTTATGTCTCAAAATACTCGTCTGGACATGTTCTATCCGAATCTGTAAACATTAGACGCTGAATACCTTGTGGGACAACCTGTAAAAACTACATAAGTGATAACAAATTGAAGTTACAGTACCATGAAAGTTAATACATGGGTGGACAAATAAATACTTTTTAGCACTATGATGTCATGGGACTTGGCTTCATTAAGATAGTTCATACACACAGTAATTAGTACAAGTGTAAGACTATCAAAATTAATGTCTGCTACAATTAATGCTTAAAAATGTTTTCTTCGAGGAGGCATAGGCATCAAGCTATGCATAAGAAGTTTTAATTCAAAGTAAATATTTCAGCATTCCAAGTGAGCTAGCTGGTTATCAAAGACAGTTAGTTTAAAATAAAATTTAGAGAATTTAATATAAAATTTCCTATTGCCATTTTTATCAATACTGCAGACATCATGAATGATTGTCCTTTTTCTGTTTTACAAAACCAATTTTCAAGGATCATATAACTTTCCTAGTCTTTCTGAGATTTGCTTTATAAAGCACTATTTTTATATTAATTACCAAAAGACAAATAAAAAAAATCAGATTTTTACATCTGGCATCAAATATTGAATACAAAATATTATACGAGTAAATTAGTTAAACTATTTTTAACCCTTTCAAGACCAATTTTATAAAATTCTCATTGGTTTAAACGTTTTTTTAAATGTCCTGTAGGTCTTGAAAGGGTTAAGCTGTCAATAAACTGTTTTTAAAATCGGTGACTAATTTGAAAAGTTAATTTTTTGAGAAAATATGAACTTTTTTTATTTAATATTGTTAATTTTATCTGTTTTCTGCATGAAACTGCTTGAATTTTATTTCTAAGTTCTCATTTTGGGAAGTTACACTGCTTTTTATATTTTCATTTATATACATTTTAATGCTATTTTACATCTTCAGATGCTACTTTCTCAAATTCTATTCGTTGATAGGGATTGTTTTACGAAAAATAACATAAATTAAAATCTAATGCATATTTTTGTTCAAATTTGGTATAATAACTTCTCAAATTGTTCTTCAATTCCTAAAATTGAGGGTAAGGAATCGCGTTGTTTAGAAATATTCTATAATTGTTTTAATGCTTCACAATGCGAAAAATAGGAAATTCCATGTTATTTAACAGTGGAACTACAATATTTAAAGAATGGATAGAAATACAGTTCCAGTTACTTCAGAAATTAGGTAATATATTTATTCAGATATCTGCAAAATTTTAAACAAATAATTTGATAAATCTCAGAAGTGAAATATTTTTGCTTTATACTTCGTTTAAGCCAAAGAAAAAAAAAACTTTTCTCCATTTTTAAAACTTTTGGCCATTTAACTGATATATTTTTATTTCATAGATATTTTTTCAATCTCTTTAATGCAAAAATTCAAAATTATTACCATTTTCGAGCGTTTTTCAAAAAATTCATCCTGAACATAGTCACCTACCTTAAGTTGTGAATACATTAAAACCCAATAAACTTTTTTTTTTAAATTCAATGACTCAACAAAAGACTTAATCGTTTAGTGATGGAGAGTGATGATTGAACGTTCGAAAATAATTTTTTCTCAGTTCCATAAATTACTTTCAAATGATTTGGCACTAAGTATACTGAAAGAATGTAGAAACTTCAGTTAAAGTTTCCGAATGCAGACACTCTATTATTAGAAAGCTTTTATGCTTGCATCATTTCTCTAACAAAGGGAGGCGAAAAAGGTTTTTGACATAAAGGCAGCGACTCCTGTATCATATAGAGACAGCTATCCATACTCAGACAGACAAAACTTTATGTTCGTTTCTGTCTTCTTGATACAAATCTTAGGTCTCAAATATTTAAAGAAGTGCCCCCTCTAGAAGTGCATTGAACTTTCTGCGACAACATTCCTGATGCATAAAACCCTCTTTCGAAATAGATCAATAGTTTTGCTTCGGAAAATACTACATGCCACGGTGAATAAATTTAACATGCCAAACTGAGAAATTGATTTAGCATTACTGCCTCATTTGAGGAAGTAAGTTCAGAAAATATATTGAGTCAGTGCGCATTTATTATCGGTGGGGGTGATATTGCTTTTACGATAATTTTTTGTGACTATCAGTTTCTAAAATTTAGATAAAATTTTAAACCACTTGTTTCTTTAATTTTAAGGAAAGAAATTTCTTCATTTTTAAAGTTTTCAGTCTTATTTTACGAAATTTCAATTCTATAGGTTCATAAAATTTAGAAAATTTTAATTCTAAAGGCTTATAAAATTAAGAATGAGGCTTAAACTTTTGGCACAATGGAAATTTTTTTAAGATTTTGAAAATGATTAAAATTGCACTGAAGACGCTCTGTGCTATAAATATGAAGTTTCCAATAAATACAACTGTTTTTATGAAAAATTGTTTCTATAAAAAGTATTCCTTTTCTTGTATACGAGTTCATTATCTAAAACAAAAAAAAATTCAAAAGAAATTGACTTCGAAATTTTGAGAAATATTCTTGTTTCGGATTTCTCTTAATTCGAAAATCCCCTTTTAAGATTTAAATTCGTTTCTTTACCAAGTTGTATGTGTGCAAACGATAATTAAAAAACATGTAGAAAATATACGAAATCATTGAATCAAATCTGTTATAGATCGACTCTAAATGCAATGGACTGGGTGAATGAAATTTGGAAATTGGCCTTTCCCTCAAAAATGTAGATTTTATCACATTTTGTCTGTCTATCCAATCATCTCTCTTCGTTATTTAAACGCATAATTCAAAACTACAAGTTGGGCGAATGAAGTTTGGTGCTTTATTTTTAAGCCATTATTGAATATATTAATTAAATTTTGAACAAAACCCGTTACTATTATTAAAAGATGCATGATAGTCTATTTTTTTTTCACTTCTCAAGAATGTTATCCATATATTGGAAGTATATTGTTGTTGTTTCTATTTGGCACTTGTCACAGACAAGCCCACTGACTTTTAGAAGTCAGTGATTTTAAGCAAGATTGCGTCTTTTGTTTTTCAGTGACGCCATCTAGGGTTAATAGCTTACTCACGCGTCACAACTCTTTTTAGGAAGCGGACTTCTTTCATGGATTTCATTCACTTATCCGCAGAACGTATTGTAGACCTGAATCGAAGTACGATCACCCCTGATACAGTACTCCCAGTGGTATTACTCTCGACATGAAGGACTTTGTGACCATGGCAGATTTATACGTGCTACGGAGTCACTACACACACGGAGAATCTTCGGCCGGCAAGGTTCGAACTCGCAACCCAAAGGACGCGAATTCAACTCCCTAACAGCCACTCTATCCCGGCCACATTAGAAGCGTTGAGTCTGATAATCAAATGCTGTTAAACGGACAGATAGACAGATTTCTATTGCTGTATTTCGCATAAAATTTGATTCAAATATACTATTTCGGAGTGTAAGCCATATATTCCATTCATATATATCTTTCCTTTTGTGATATATACTGTAAAAAAAAGATATGATGTTGAAAAAGATTTTTTTATCAGGATCTGCTTCTTTTTATTCAGTGTTAATCTCGAAACTGCATTGAATAACCTATCTTTTTTAAATTCTTTCAAAATACAATTTTAGATATCAAGGGCTTGCTGTTTAGAGACCTCACCGAAATTCGTTTTTCTTCTAATAACTAGTGGTCTATTACCTGGAATTTAGGTCGTAACTGGTGCTTTATGGCAATTTTGTTGTTGTTACTTTTGGCACTTTACTAGCCCACTGACAGATCTGTCAGTAATTTAAGCCGAGTGAGCGTCTTTTGTTTTTTCAGTAGCGCCTACTAGAGTCAAGAGAACGACTCCGCTGCTTCATGCGAGTAACATTCGCTCGCACAACCCCTTTTTACAGGGGGGGGGGGGGGCTCATTCACACACCTCACAGATAGAACACAGAAGAAGAACAACCATACCCGAACCGGGACGCCCAGATCACGGGGAAGATGCGCTACCCTATGCCAGGACGCTGGTTAGCATTCTTGTAGTTTTCCCAATTTAATTAAGAAATTTCACTTATTAAATTGTCACATTTCACCGCCAAATTTTTAAAACGATTTAACGATTAATTACATCTGTTACTTCTATTACTAATTTTTTAGATCGTTTTATCTTTTATTTTTGCGCCTAGCACAACATAGCCAAAAACGACTTTGATACCTTGAAACATAATTCTCCATTAAATTCCAATCCTGAAAAGCCTAAACATGAGAAAACATATTTACATTATATATATGTAATGATATCTCTTCATTTAAATTCTAACAAATTTCCGAATTTTTTATCTTAAATTACTTTATGTTAATTTCATTCTAAAATGTTCACTTAATTTCTGATCCAATTTCCACTTTTTTTATTTAATTAATTTTATACACGCTCTAGAAAACGGATAGCTTCTGCATTTCCCACAATCAAAGCGAAGGAATAAAAATATGTAATTTTTGCAACATTCTTTTAAAGATACCTAAAATTCCCTTTCCTAAATCGACACATGGCAAAGAAATCCCTATGAGAGTCTCATAGTAAAATCATTGAAGGAACAAATTTCCGTCTTTTTTGCTTTTGTGTTGCGATGTGGACTGACGCTTTTTTCCAGTAAAAATTGTAACATAACATTTTTCCCAGTAAAAATGTGAAACATAATTTGCGTTACAATGCATGTCTATTATAATTTTTTCTTTGGATGAAATTCGGATCCTGCACGAACATTAGTTTCTTCTCTGTTCGTCATGCCTACGTTACAAGAAAAAGCGCTACTGGTGAAATTGTTCTACAAGAACCAACAAAACTCCGTTGCAACTTTAAAGGAATTTCGTCATATGTAGCAGATATGAAGAGGTCTAATGTCTCCAGGTGCCCTACGCAAGATGATGCAGAAATTTGAAAAAACTGGGCAACTTGTCATTCTTCCAGAGAGAGGACGAAACCTTCCTTGCTCGAATGATGGTTGACACAACTTGGCCATGGAACATTCTGTGGAGTGATGAGGTTCACTTTTGCCTCAGTGGGTAAGTTAACACCCCAACTGTCGAATTTGGAGAGAGGAAAACCCTGACATTATTTAAGAACAGCCCTTACATCCTAAAAAAGGGACAGTATGGTGTGGTTTTACAGCTACCTTTATCATTGGATCGTATTTCTTTGAAGAGATAAGTTCAAGTGGAATCCAAATCTGTTTCGTCACAGGACAACGGTGCCATGATATGCTGAGGGATTATGTAATCCCAACTCTTCTACAGCGTGGATGCCTTCAAGACATCATTTTCATGCAGGATGGTATACCACCTCATAGTGATCGTCCTGTAAAGCGATTGTTAATACAGCATTTCACCGAAGCACGAGTTATCAGCCGTCATTTCCCAATAGCATGACCTCCTCGCTGGCTTCCTCACTCCTTGTGACTTTTGGTTGTGGGGTTATTTGAAGGACAATATCTACTGTCACAGGCCATCATTTCAACCAGATCTGAAGAATAACATTCGGCGTCATATTCTTAATATTCCAGCAGACTTACTCCGGTCATCTATAGAAATATGGTTCTCCGATTAGAACATATTGTTGAAAGTGAAGAAGGACATATTGAGCAATTTTAATTTTACTTTTTTTAAAAATTATAAACCATATTAAATGGTTTTTATGTGTATTACAATGCCACCTAACGATGAATTTTTGTACTAATTTTTTTTTATTTAATAAATGTAAAGCGCATCATTTCAATAATCTTTAATTCAAATTTTATCTCATTTGGATCAGGACATTTTAGAGCCCTCTGAAGTGGTAACTTATTTCTTGCTAACCCTGTACTTTGAATGATTGTCTCATCTACGAACTCAGCAGAGACTTCAATCCTGTTTACATAATCTTCATCGGAAGTTTCTCAAGAAAGCTGATTTTTGAATCTAGGCGCTGTGATCGATCGGTAAATCTGAGAAAAATTTTTTCGAAGTCATGACATGAGAATGATTAAAAATAGACGCCTTCCTATAAAGAACCTGATTAAAATATCTAACAAAACATTAGTTTCTAATATACACAATTGAAATAGGCATTAACATCTATCTTTTAGGTATATCGATCCAGTACAAAATATCAACCTACAACGGTCACTGAACTCAAATTTTTCAGAATGTTATAAAATACTATTTTCCAAGATTTTTCTGCTTCTGTTTCGGCGCAATTCTATCGAGAGATAAAAACAAAGACTCACGACAGAAAGCATAAGATGGGCTCCATTTCAGAGTTCTATGAAGCACGTAATATTTTAGACTTCAATAGCACTCACACAAAAGTAATTCTGGATAAAAAAGCGTTTTTTGAATATTCTTAGTCTGTGTGATACGATGCGGAAAAGACAGAGAATATATGTTCTTTGTGGCTGAACAAAATTTTCCTAAGGCTGTTATAAAATTCAATAACTTCCAGTATGACTGCAAATTTTTCAATGTTATTCGTGTCCAAAAGGTGGTAAATAACCAAAATATTGATTTTCAAATCATTCTGATGCTTCGAATTAATTTATCGAATTGTTTTCGATTTAATTAACATTTTTATCTTTAAGATTTTTATATGGAAATATGTTCTTTGCCAGGAGAAAAATGCTATTGGAAACAAGAACTAGCGGGATTTCTATAGATTTGTACGAAGATCATTCAGTAAAAAAATGATGATAATTTCTTTTAATATGTGATTAAAAAAGTGAGAAAAATAAAATTACTATTGCATGTGTAACAGGACAAGCGAAGAAGAGTTCACTCAAACTTTGCAGTTTTGACATATGTTGTTTTATTTTCATGAGTCATTTTCGAAAATCAAATCAAAAGCGTTCCTCGTCCTCTTTGTAGCTTTTATTTAATTCCATGTTTGTTTGTTTGTTTCTTTTCCAGAATTTAATGAAACATTTCAGCGAAAAGCTTTTTTTTTTGTTGTTGTTATTAGAAACATTGACAAAAGCTGCGGAAGTTTTTTTGAAAGATTGGCCAAAACATGGTGTCCAGCACGTGTTCGAAGACTATATAAAAAGATGGACTAAATACAATAAATGTATTGGGGAATAAGCTGAAAAATACCATCAAAATTTGGAAATTTTAGCATCGAGGATAATTTTTAATTAACCATTCTCAATTGAATAGCTTACTTATATTATTGCACCAAATAAATCTTTCAGTTGTACAATGGAAGTGCAAATGGTAATGTATATATCTTGGATTGAAAAGAGGTTAATTTAGAGACGATTTTTGCAGTAAAATGTCGATATTTTCCATAAGCGAAGAAGTATGCTTATTTAACTCAAAAGTCGATTGCAGTTTAGCATAGACTATAACTATACAGGTTATTTCAGCATCATATTAAAAGCTTCAAGGAGGAATCGGATATGTCAAGGCGATTTCTAATCAAGTATCTATATTCGAACTTACGTGCTTGCTTCACAAGCTATATGGCATTGCATATGCGTGGTATTTCCGAACGCTTCCTAAGAGAATCGTCATTTCAGCATTCCATAACAAAATTCAATGATCATAATCAGTTACGTCACAGCTGTTCATATTGAACAGAACGTAATCGTTAGCCAAATAATGGTGTCAGAGTTAAATTTAGCAGAACCAAAATTCATAGTTTATGACAAAGTCGTAAAGGAATACTCAAATGACAAATGCAAAAGACACAGAAAGTTAATAAGATATCATAGCCGACTCAAAGCCCGCCATATACTTTGACTAGGACGACAGTAAAAGAAAAAAAAAGCGATTCATTTTTCTCGACAAAAAGGATAAGAATGCGCAAGTGAAATTCAAATTACTTTCCTTTGATTAAAAAATAATATAATCTTGATGACGTCGAAATACTATTAAACATATGTGGAAGAAGAAAACGATTTTTCTACGCATATTGTATCTAACTTTCGAGTCTGATGGCGTCAACTGTGACATCATTACGATGTTTCTGGTTATGATTATTATGACCACACGTAGATAGCTTTGAAGCCATTAGATATGACCACTGAATCTTGCTATGAAATGTTGAAATGAAGAGTCTCTGAAAGAACGCACGGGAATACCACTCACGCGCAGCGCCATCTACCGCTTCTGGCAAGCGTTTCCGATCCATTATTATTATAAATATTATTATGATTTTGAGTCGTTTATGTGTATCCTACTCCTCTTAGAAGTTTGTAACACTGCTGAGACACTCTGTATAATAATACGAAATGCAAATATCGCAGAGTGTGCTAGGTTTCGTGGCATTCAATAGCTAGCTCAACACTGAAACTGAATTCTAGAGCAGTTATCTGGCTTTTATAATCTAGCAAATTGATGGGACAAAATTTTTTTGGAAAATACCCTCTATCACGAGAATCAATCTTCGAGACCTCTCATTTCCCGACCAGGTATTTGACACCGAATTTGATCGACAAATAAAAATCGCCTCACCAATATTTATTGATCTTTGATAAATTTATTATGTTAACTCTCATAAAAATTACTGTGAGCGTGAAATTTTTTGGCATGCTTGCTTTTATTAATCTCGATTTTTCAAACATACACGAATCTTAAAAGCAGCATTATTAGAATTAAATACCAAAGATAAATGTTAATGATAATTAAACTTAAATTTTCATTCAACCACTTAATATACAGAGTAAGCGAAATTTAGTATGTGATAATTAACATAGCAAAAAATTTATTATGAAATATCCGATGAACAATAAATTTTAGACAGAATCAGTAAACAAGAAGTATTTATACTAAGTATAAATACTTCTTACTAAGTACTAAGTGTAGAAGGCATTAATAAAAATATAAGGAAGCCTCGTTGGAAAGAAACATTGACCTTCATTACACAAGCCATCTTCGACGAATAAGTGTTTCACTACTTTAACATATTAATTCAGTCGTGACTACCAACTTAGATGAATTACATATTGCAATAAAATAAAGTGATGAAATTGGCAGAATCGGTCCAATTGTTGAGGTTGGAAATTTTGTTAAATTTTTATTTTCGAATAGGAAATATAGAATGGTTGGCTACCATTGTTCGACGTATCTAGGGGTTATAAGCTTTATATAAAATAAAATTTGTAGAAAACTGGTGAGAGACTAGGGGTGAAAAGACTCTGTCGAGGTTTTTACCCATAGAGAATACACTGATACATAGAGATAAACTGATACTGAAATTTTGTTGAAGCGTATTTAGCGCACATTGTCAGAAGCAGGGTTTGAAAATATGATTCCTAATTCAAACCAATTTTAAAATTTCCGTCAAACTACTCGGCCAAGATAATACCATGTACAAACACTTTTAGGACTCAATTTTTGTATGTATACTCCAAGTCTCTTTCCAAACAAACCGGACGAATTCAATGACACCGTCTCTACTTAATACTTAAGATAAGAAAACGAACAGAGCCAACGTTTAGCATTGAAAAATTAGTTTAAATATTCAATTGGACAATCAAATAAATTGAAATCTTGCCATTTTATAGTGCAAATTATCCCACAGAAAGTTTTAATATCATCTTAAAATTCAAAATTTTTCTTTTTCATCGATAGCATTTTCATTTCCATCCAATTTTTAAGTCTTTTTTTATTAATTCTTTAAAGTTTAATAAACAATTGAAAATATAAGATGATTTTGAAATAAAAGAATTTGTAAATATTTCGTTGCCCGATTTTTTTTTAAATTCATATTGCTAAGGTTTTAAAAAAATATTTTTGGTGATGTTTTAAAAAAGAAATTTGACAAATATATGTTACAATGTTTTTTGTTCTTAAGGAACAAGGATACTGGAGAACAACTACTACAAGAACCAATTAACAGAATTCTGAAAGATCACTAAAAGGAAAGTTTAAAAGCAAACGATTAATAATTTTGATTTAAAAAAACTATAAAAAATATTGATTTAACTTATTGATATGGAGAAAATTATCCCCAGTTTTAAAAAATCGTCTGTTTCAATTACTATTATAATTTTAATTAAAAAATGTTTCAGATGATAAAAGGATTTCAAATATTTTATTCAAAAGTAGCTTTCGCCTTAAAAATAATAGATAATTATTATTAGATATTATAATAGAAAAAATTAGTATAATTAGCTGTCTATATAAAACATATTCTAAGCATATTTTTTTTCTTAATCATACGCTTAGATATTATTTTTATTTATTCATTCTACCAATTAAAAATTAACTAATTCACTCAATTTTTCAATAAAATATTTAGAAAAATTTGTATATTTTCAAAAACTATTTTAAAGAATTAGGAGAGTTAAATAAAACTCTAAAGAAATGTCAAGTAAAAATAAAAGAATATTTCTGTGCGTGTATACGTATTCGGATTTACTTGTTTGTGTCGGAGTCCTCATTTTTCTTTGTAAGCCCTCTTCTAGCCCATTTTGATTCACCTTTCAGGTAGAAACACAAGCTAAGAAATCAATATTTTCTTCATTTCCTTCCTCCTTGATTTTTCTTCGTCCAATGAGATAGAACAACTCTCTTTCCGGCAGAAAAAGACTGGCTCCAGTGCCGGAAAACAAATAATAATGCGATTAACAAGAAATTCTTTTTTCTTCCTCGTCCCGGAAAAGTTATCCGTTCGCCGCTTTTAACGAGGAAAGGGAAGAAAAATATGTTTTTTTGCAGACCCTGCGAAAATATTCCGGAGCGGAGATAAACAAGTTAATCAGCATGATTTCAGTTTCCGATGTAATTCAGTATACGCCGATTAAATAAGTCTTTGTCAGGGAAATAAATAAGATTCTAGAAAAATAAAATCCAATTATACATTCAAATAATATCTGTGATAAAGCGTGGTTTATGGTGATATTGCTTTGTAGCATATTAGTTTTGTCTATCAGTCTATTACCACATAAAATTAAAAGAAAATTCTCAGTAAGCTGGAAAGCAAAGGTAGATTCCTTTACATCTGAGTAACTATATGGTAACATAAATTGTTGATGTTAGAAATAGTGAAAATTAGGGCATGCATATCATTTGTCAGCAACATAACCTCCAAGATATTGCAGTTATCGAAAAACTTTAAATACAAAAGGTGTTCGTCTCAATAAAGCGCAAATTTGGCTAATTGGATTTATTTTTCTATCTTAACGGCGTCCTGGCATAGGGGTAGCGCGTCTTCTCCGTAATCTGAGCGTCCTACGTTCGAGTCCCGGTTTGGCCATGGTTGTTCTTCCGTTGTTCTCTCTGTGAGATGAGTGAATGTGCCCTCCTGTAAAAAGGGGTTGTGCAAGCGAATGAGTGATGCGTGAGTAGCAAAGTCGTACTCTTGGCCCTAGTTGGCGCTACTATAAAAAAAAGAGACGCTCCCCCATCCGGCTTAAATCACTGTCTTCGTAACAGTGGGCTTGTCCGTGGCAAGTGCCCTAAGAAGCAACAACAACAACATTTTTCTATCTTCAAAATTATAACGAAATGAAAATTTCACACACACACACCCTACTATTTCCATCACCTTTGTGCTAGATGGGTCATTTAAGAGTTCGTTCGAGATTTTTACATTTCTAACAGTATATTCCAAGCCAGTTAAAATCCAAACAAAACATATATCCAAAAAATATATAAACTTTTGAACGAAAGTTGGTTTTTGATTCTAAAGACCATGATTGGCGAAGAAACTGAAGAAATTTTCCCGAAGTCTTGTCACGAGAACCATTGCAATAGGTAGTATAAATATTCTAAATATAGGATTATTTGACAAATATATTGACGGTTCAAATGCAAACATGAAAAGCCCGCTATTGTTTGAGAAAGAGTTATGTTTTTGACATTGGTCGTTCACAAGGCGTAGCCCTTTCAGGACACGACAACCCTTTATTATTTCATACACTTATCCACACGTGCTGTCACCCAGATTTTAATGCATGTTTTATTCATCATATTACTCTGATGAGATTGAAGTTAAAAATTTTATTTGTAAATTTACAAAAAAAAAAATGTGGTTTAAGTATTTAAAAAGTTTTTACAAAAGTCCTCTTTTCCTGCAACCTCAATCTTACTCTTAACATGTTAATTTATACTCTTAACATGTTAATTTATACTCTTAACATGTTAATATTAATAATAACATGTCTGCACGCATTCTAAGAGACACTAACTGCTACAATAAATTATTTGTGATAAAAAATATATATATAAATTTTTTTAATGTTGCATTAATATTGCATCTACTGTCCCAATGATATTCAAGTAAAAGGATAGTAACTGATACAAAACCTAAATGGGATAAAGAAGTAATCAAGGCGCTTTTAAAATGTGGTCTTTCCCTCCAACTTTAGTCTTAATTCATAATTATTTGTGATGAAAAATTGCAGAAGGAATTTTTTGAAAGCTTTCTTAATATTAATTAAGCTTTCTTAATATTAATTAGGACAACTACTGTCCTATTGGTATTTATGTTAAAGGATAGTAACTGCTACAAAAGCTAGTTGGGATAAATCAGTAATTAAGAGATTTGTGAAATGCTGTCTTTTCCTCCATTTTTAGTCTTAACTGCTTCGTTAAATTAATTGGGGTAAAAAAAGTATAGAAGGAATTTTTAAAATGCTGTTTTAATATTGTACCTACTGTCCCATTGTTACTATCCCTAGTTAAGGGATAGTAACTTCTGCAAAAGTAATCGATGCAAATAAGTAATCAAGGGGCTTGCTTATAAATTCTGTATCTTCCTCCAACTTTAGACTTAACTCTGGTTATTATTAAAATGGTTAATTTTACAATTATTATTCCATTAATATTTTAGCAACGAGCAGTAACTGCTTTATTAATTATAATTAAAATGCTGCATATACGAATAACAAGGGGACGAATTAGAAATAGGGCGATTAGAGAATAGATGGAATACATTTTAATGTTGCAACATTTTTAACATCCGTATGCACAATAAAAACTTTTCTGGTATAACAATTGTACTGATTAATAGTAAAGGGGCTTAAAATCTAGATCTATATGCTTATAGAACCTCCATGTTAGAAGACTCATCTTTCGGACATTTATCATTATTTCAATATTAGAAGACAAGTCACCATTAATTATGCATTTAGAGGGCATAATTTTCATATGAAATAAAAATCGACGAAATCGGGCCAGTGTTTGGGGCTAAGGAAGTGCTTCTTTGATTTTTCTTAATTATTTAAAGTACATAAAATGATTTAATTACAGGTGCAAACATCAAGTATTTTACTATCCAAAACATGAGAAAATCAAATTGTTCGGAAGCTAATGGTTTAATATTTTCTCTCATAGTTTATTTTTTCAAAAAATTATGATTGTTCTTTCGTTGATATTATGTACTTTGTAAATGATGCTTCCATTTCATAGAAAATGCAAATTATCCAAAGATAAATAAAACTCAAAATAAAAGGCGTGCATTTTTTTAACCAAAATGACGTACACAAAAATAACAAGCAACAGTCTGCAATATAAATTTCAGGCGACACAGACTAATAACGGAACACGAACAAAAAGAACGAAATAAGCATTCTAAAAAGCAATAATCCATCATTCGTTGCTTCAAATATTGCTCTTTTTTCGC
Organism: Argiope bruennichi; assembly: GCF_947563725.1. NCBI lineage: Eukaryota > Metazoa > Arthropoda > Arachnida > Araneae > Araneidae > Argiope > Argiope bruennichi. The sequence continues at coordinate 88,267,424 of NC_079159.1, read as the reverse complement.
ATCACGCATTAATATCCGAATTGGGCAAGTACTAGAAATGTCAACCTAGGATATAAATTCGGCAGCAAAAGCAAAAGTTCCCCTTGGCTTAACGCGACTCTATAAATTACCGCGACGCATTCTGACTGTTAGTATGAGAAATGAAAAAGTCAGGATGAATAACAATTTATGGGTGCTATGGAACAAGTGGTTTCACACCGCCATTTGTTTCCCCCTCCACCCCTTACATGAGATAGGAAACATAGTTAATAGCACTTATTTCTTTATGGGTCTGACTGTTAGCCCGTTGAGAATGCTGACGATGACAAAAATTCTGAATGGCCGGTATTTTTCTTGTCATCCAGGGAGTCAATGACATTGCACTCTAGCCTTTTTTCTTTTTCATATACCACGGATACAAAGAAAAAAGCATAGTAATTACTTGAAAAATCAAAATTCAATGATTATAACTTTGAAGAAATCGCCCCGTTTTAGATTTTTTATGACCTTGGAAGGACCGTTTTCGGAATTATGTTCGAATACAAAAGAAAAAGCGTAGTAATTGCTTGAAAATTCAAAATTTAATGAATATAACTTTGAAAAATCACCTCGTTTTAGATTTTTATGACCTTAGGGCGAAGAACCATTTTCGGAAATATGTTTGTCTGAGAAAAGATGATAAGTGAAAAAAACTGAATAATGTATTAGGTAAATGAAATTTAGTATGCAATAACCCGTCATACTTTTGATGTCCTGAGATAAAAATTATAAATATGTATCAAATTTTAACAAAATCCATTGAAAAGAAGTCAATCTGTTACACAAGAGAGCAATAAAAATGTATATAGTAGTTTTATCACTAAAATAATAGAAATGTATCAGACTGTTGGACCAAATTATTTGAAAATTTAAATATCTGTAGTCTGTCTGTTATTGTGCATATGAACAATGCTATTTAAAAATACAGCAAGTTGGACGAATGATCGAAATACGAATTTTTTTTTCACTAAACTTAGTTTTATTCCAATTTGTAGACTTAATAAATATTATTGCGACGAATCTAGTACAAAGCACTTCATATTGTATAAGAAATTCAATATTTATAAGAAATTCAATTAACAACGATTTTAAAATCCCAAGATTCTCAGATGTTTTTATTGGTCTGATTTATTTATGATTTTTAGTCTTCGAACTCAATATAGCTTTTTATGACAAATTAGAGAAATTTAGATGAGCAATTTATGGAAATTTTATGAGATTTTATTTGTTTGCTAATATAAATATTTCAATCTGATACTATTATAAATAAAATATAATAATTTTTATGATCAATCAGCTTTGGACAATTAATTCTATCACACAATGAAATAACTTTTCAAAGTATAAATTAATTTTTGTTTAATGGAGATTTGTTAAAGATTTATAGATCGATATAATTACTGTTTTTTGACAGTACATCATAAAAATATGAAATTTGAAATGAAATAATAGTGAAAAATGTGAAACCGATTTGTTACTTTTTGACCAAACCTAAAAGAGTGCAAATGCCTTTGTCTTATTTTTTAATTATACAGTCAAAAACACCTTTTTATTCAAAATTATTAAAATGTTATCATTCAAATACCCAATAAATCATAATTTCAATATTAACTGCTTGTAACCTAAATAGCATTCTTCAAGTAATGAAAAAATAATTTCATTAAAAAATTATAAATCGGGAAAAAGAGCAAATATATGGAATTTATGAATCCTCTTACATTTCAATTCATGTGACAGCATTTTTCAAAAACCAATGGAAAAAATTCCTCTTATTTAACTTTTCAAATTCTGCAATATCTACAAACTATTTTCATCACACGATTACGATGAAAAAAATAATCGAATCTTTAGTAGTGTTTTAAAACATAGACTTTTGCGCTTTTCACTATTTATTTAGTAAGATAATATGAAAGAAGAGCACTTACCTAATTAATACCTGTTAATAAAAATTAATTGGTAAGCTTGTAATAATTTAAGTAGTTAAAACGTTTTTTTTTATCATAAAAAATCCAATACAATGCTAACAAATAGAAATGCATTAAATGCAAATATTACATAAATATTTGCATCTTTATACCATAAAATCGTTTTCCTTTTTAATTCAATAGTAAAATAAAATATTTTTTATAATATTAAATAAGTTTCTTTTTCTGAAGTAGTAATTATGATTCAATGATTTTCAAGCAAACGATAATCTTACTCGCAACTTTCAAGCAAACGATAATTTAAAAGTTTGTCTGTAGAATGTAAGTTATGCTTGTATAAACGAAGGATAATTTTAAATTTTAGTATGTATGACTTTTTAAATTATTTATTTGATTTGATTAAATTTAATTGTTAAATTTAGTGTAGAAAATTTTCTTTTATCTGTGATTCTGAGCTAAAATTCTGATCCTGAATTCAAAAGTGAATATTTTCAAATTTTCTTTTTCATTCGGTTTTAAAATTGCCTCTATCTTTTCTATTCATTTATTGTAAAACATTTAAGTGATTATGCATTAATATTTTACTTTAAGAATTTTATTTAGAATACTTTTTTTATTTTAGAAAATTTAAAGTTACACTCTTGGTGTAATAAAAATGTAAAGCAATATCCAGAAATAAACTATACTGTAAGTAAAATGAAATGCCTTTCTTTATCCTCAGTATGGCGGTTTATTTTAAAAATCTTCCTTTTTTATTAATTCATGGATAAAAATGGATGTAAATTATGATCTTGTAATCAAATTTTAAATTCATTTTTTTTTTTGCAATCTGAATACCAAAATAATTTAAAATATTTATTAAAAATTCATTATCTTTTTAACATAGAATTTTACTTCAAAAGTATGGCAGAAAAGTTCTATACTTTTTTAATATAGAGTTGTATTTCAAAGTATGATAGAATTAATATGCAAATGTATGGGGTTTGATTTGAGTTTATTTTAAAAAATCATCATGGAACTAGAATATAATTCTTTACTAAGAAACTTCATGATAAAAAATAACAACAGTTTTACTAAAAATTCCTTCATTTTAGTGCATTTAAAAATTTTTTATATAAAATTAAATTTTATATATAAAAAAAGAAAGAATTTAATACTTAAAATTCATACTTAAGGAATGCGTGAAACATTGGTGGAAAAAAAGCTTTCGCTTCCATATAATTCTTTTCAAATAAATCATTAAATAAGTTGTCCTAAAAACAATTGTTAGCGGCGACATGACAATAATGTAAGCATTAACTCATTATTTATCATTAGAGTGAGTTGTAAGGTAGCTTAGATAAAGAAATAGCTAAAAAAGGCTCATTTTATTTGTAAGCTTATAACAGTAATTTATGTTGTTGTTGGTATAACTGCATTTCTTTTCTTTCTCCAAATATCAGTTTACACAACATTCAAGTTGTTCAAATCTTAATATCGGAATCCTTTTTTTTTTCATTTGGTAAGCAAAGGATATCCGAATTTCTTCGGTGAAACTGACTTACGCTATTGAATTCTTAGCTCAGTTTAAATGAAAATTCTGTTTTTCTACATTAAATTCATGGAAGTTAAAAGTTTCGGTGAAACTATATATTTAAATTTAAAGGCGTATTGAAAATTTTTAGCAGGATGGATTCCTTAAAAGTGAAAAAGAAAAAAAAATGTTTTATTTTTTGTGTTCTGTAAAATAAAAAAATTAAGAATTGTATCATTTTCTATTTCACGGTGAAGTGTTTAGAAAAATCCATTTAAAACTGATGTAATTCAAAGATTAAGAAAAAACAGTTTTTTTAATTCAAATAGAATATTATATCTTGACTTTTATATCCTTTCTGTCAACTGAAAATTGAAATGAGCATTATATTCAGTCTATCCCTCTGAATTTAGCTGTTCAGTATTTGTTTGTAGAATCGCATTTTTTTCTTATGAATTTGTTAAATTGTAACAAAGTATTGTTTGAGGTCAAAAATGGGTGACAGATACGAAGTGGGGTAAACAGAACGATTTTTATTTTAACATTTTTATTTTTATTATTTTTATTTTATCTTGTGCACGGTGAGTAATTCCGCGAACAGCTGTTTTTGGCAACAAAAAGCGCGGGAATTATTTTTGATCACCTGCCTACAAGGTAGAAGCGATATGTTTTAGAATAAATTTCTTCACTTTCTAATTTTTCTTTTTTATTAGAGCATTTTCGGACATTGAAGGAAATTGAAGCTTTTCTTATAATTTAACACCTCTAGCTTTTTTAAGGAAAATATCTTTTTGTAAGCAATAAAAATAACTCCCAGCTACAAATAGTGTAATTCCACATTTTTCTCTGGAATAGGCTATTTCAGAGAAATTTAGTGAATTTTTATTGAAAACATACCTACTGAATAAACAAATTCTGTATAAGGTAATTACATGCAGCAGATTCTAAGGCGCGGTTAAAGAGATTTCATGTAGTTTTAAAAAGTCCAAACCTACAAGCATAAACTATGTCACTGATTTAAACAAGGGAGAATTCAAAAATTACTTTAAAAAGTACAAGTAATTTTTGAAAAGTACAGGTTAATAAAAAATAGAATCTACAATTTAGGAGGAATCTAATAACAACAATGCAAATGATTGCTAAAATATTGGGACCAAAAAGGTCAAAACAGCCCTTTTCCCGCCTTAGAATCTTGGAAAATCGTAAATAATGTCATAGAGATTTGTATATCAAACCACTATGACCATCTTTATAATTTCCTTAGTTTCAGTGCTAAAGAAATTACAAAGGAGGTAACGAATTTAGGTACTGAAATTGCACTGGTGGATTTAATAAAGTTTGTTGCAATTATGAAAGTTATATGAATTGTATTAATTTAAATTCGTTTGATAATGCTCATTATTTCAGTAAAATATTCGCAATAATGATTAATATTTTCATTTATGTTTATAGGGTTCATAAGTAATAGTGCTTTTACACCTACTACTCAGACTGTTACTTCGCAAAATTTCAGCTCAAATCGACAAACTCGTTATTCTCACAGTTATTGCATGGAATTACCCGCCATAAATGGTAATAACTGCACAAATAAACTTTTTAGAAAAATGATGGTTGAAAAAGGAGAATTACTCTGACTTGAATATTGAAGATTGGTAAGTGAAAAATTGTTATTAAATTTATTATTACAAAACTTTTTTAGGTACGTGGACTTACCCGTCTCTTCTCTCACTAGCACAGTTTAGTTGCTATATAGAGAATCGAGATAAACCTATTCTATGATTTAAAACTTTTCATTCGAAGGCATATGATATGCAAAGCACAGAAAACCATCAAGGGTATATAATTAATTTCAGTTTAGATTCCGAAATTTCCTCTCCCCAAACTGAAATGCGCCTATTCATTTAAAATCTTAGAGAATTAATGTTCCCAATTCATATTTTGCAACACTGAACAGTTTGAATCGTTTGCATCCAAGTACTTTGGAACAAACCCAGCATTTGTCAACACTTTCCACAGTCTGCACCTGAAAAGACATCGCCAAAAGGCAGGTGGTTGCGAAACAACTGGTGATTCATGGAACATCTTTTAACATTTCGCCTCTTTCATTCATCATAACAATAAAGCCGCGAGATGCATACGGGACATGTACCAGTGATTGCTTTCAATATTATGATGAAAAATTCATCTAATAATAGAATTCGTTCTAGAAGAACAGATGTCATATTTTAAAAACATCGTTTTGAAATCCATTCTTTCTTCTTTTCAAGCTCTTGTAAGTTTTCGCTACATACTCGCATTCGAAATATAAATGATTTGAAATTGCATTTAAAAATAACCGTTTCTAAGTAACAACACTGATATCAAAATGAATAGTCATTTCTTTTAAATCATTCATTTGTCAGAAATCGCTTCGAAGAAACTATTCTTATAATTGTTAAGAATTTTGCCAGCATTTTGAAATAATTCGGATTTATTTGTCTGCAATCGTTTGCAAATATTTAATAGTAATGTAGGAAGTTTATTTTCATTTGCAAATTACAAAATGGAGTGTATGCTTAAGAGAATAATTTTTTCGCATTGGAATTTCTCTGCCAATTTCTTCATGGCAACATGGATAATACATAGATAAAGCAAAAGATAATTAATACATTATCACATTATTTTAGTATTAACTTTTTCTTTATTTTAATAAAAGTTAATACAGTTTTTGACAATATATTTTTTGATCATTCCTTAAATAATTTATGTAAAACTATCTGAAATATTAATCAATACTCATGTTCTACGATCAAAGTTTCAGTTTCTATAATTATTGATTGATCTTCTCATCTTTAGTCTAAATTATATAGCCATCTTTTATGGATTGTATGATTTTGGAGTTCATAGAAGATTTGTCTGGTTCATTTTCTCTCATATTTCCAGAACCAATTAAACATCTGCATATAATGCTTATTTACTAGAAGCATTCAGTACAGTAAAACAAATCAAACTATATCACACAGCAAAAAAATTTTTTTAATTCTATTGCAGGGCATATTCTTTAGTTTTGTGTAAAGTAAATTTTCCAGTGAAATTTAGACTACCCATTGATTAAAATCTTAAATCTAAATTAAAGTTCGGATAGAATTTAAAATTAATGTTATTAATAACTGAAAATGTTGAAAATACGAGTAATTTAAAAATAGGGAACTCTTATTTCATATGCTAAAATCTTTTCATTGTAAAAAGAAATTGTTAATGTCATTAAAGTAAAAGAAATCCTAACTACTTAGTAGAAATCTTATAACTTTTGAATATTTGATGTAGAATGTATATAAAAACGTATTGGTAAAAACCAATCATGCTCACTTACCACACATCAAATGAACTGCGCCATTTTCATTTCCGAATCTTTTGCATGTCATGAAAGAAGAGAGGAAAGTGTGGTGTGTGAGGAAAGTGTGGTCACAGCGCAAAACAACATGCAGTATGTCTCAACATATTTAATTATGTTTGCAACTAATTAAATTATACGTAGTTATGTTGGTTAATTAGACTTCGTATGATTTGGATTCTGGTGGACACTTGCTCAAAAGGACATTGATATATGTAGAGAGGGCGAATTAATCTATTTAACAGACTTAAAAAAAAGGTGTTTAAAATTAAATATTAAATGGAATGATTTCAGATATCAATTAGGTCGTTTTTCTTTCTTTGCTTATTTGTAACTCTACTTTTTCAAACTTTAGCGTTTTGAATTTAATAATTTCTTTAATAATTCCATTAATTTCTTTTCAATTTCTGAAATTTTTAACCTTCTCACATAAATTCTTAAATGCATTTTCTTTAGGAAATGATCTCATTTGTTTGGTTTTTCAAAAATAATTTGGAATTAAATGTCTTGAACTGACTCATTTCAATAGAATATGCATATGAAAATCTATTGATAACCCTTTTATGCATTCTTGTTTTAATGTACCCAAGAAATAGTACAATGAACTCTGTTTAAAAAAAAGATCACAAAACTTTTGTATATAGATATGTGTTTCTTTAATAAATAACAATTAGAAAAATACATTTTTGCAAAGTATATTGAGAATTTGTCACAATTTTCAAAGAATTCTATTTTTTAAAGTTGGGCAAAATAAATAATATAATTTTAACAATTAATAAAAAAAATAAGAGTAGATGCTTTTTTAAATAATATGGAATTCGTAAAACTAACTTCGTGTCACATAAAAACAAAGCTAATTTTAAAGCCTTTTTCTCTGAAATGGTAAAGGAACATAAAATATCAAAACAAAATGAAATAATCAGCAAAATATAGGCCACGCAAACAAATAGTGCATAGAAGTCATCAAACTTTAACTGGTCAAAAATGGATCAAATAATAATTAATGAACACAAGTCACAGTTTACACAATAAAAACCTTCCTATCAAAATCTCAAGAGCTTTTTTTCTGCAACAGCAATGAGTGAATATTGTTCACAAATATATTTCAAAACATTGTTCACAAATGAAAAAAATAACAAAGCTATGAATTACATTTTGACAAATGGTTTATAACGATTATAAATAAGAAGTAATTTCCAATCAACTCATTATATTCTAAGAAACTTAATATTCTAAAAATGAAAAGAGACACTTCGTCTTTAACTCATCATTATACGAGTCTAATAATGCCTTTCACATCGGATAAAATTGTTAATAAATTAATTGAAAGCTCTTTGGCATAATATCTATCTGAGAAAGTTTGACAATGACGTTAGATAAGTGCCCCTTATTTAAAACAGAGCATTTTAATGGTTGTCTAAATAAAATAATAAGTTTTTGACAATGATTCTAATCCAAACGACCTCGAATAAACGAAGCTTGATGTAAGTTTAACTACGGACAAACAAAAATTATTCACACAACATATTTTCATTCAACGACAGCTCGCAGATATTATCGTCTGCTTTTAGTTCTAAGCTGGTGCTTAGAATCTCTTCCCCTGATCTTGAAGCTCATTTGAATGGAAGGAGTAGCAAAAAAATGTCCAATAAATCGGATTACTCGATTAATCAATCGAATCGGAATCGAAATCGTTCGTTTGATAGGCCTCTTTTAAAAAAACGGTCACGTGTAATAACTCTATCTATATTAAAATAAATAATTTTAAATAAAAAGGGACCATTTCAAATATAGCTGAAAATTTAAATATAAAGTAAATATCGGAACTTGCTGAAAATTTAAGTAACAGTATCAAATGGAAATATGTGAAATTCTTTATTATCTCTTTGTTTTTTATAAATAGTGATTGCTAAGTTTATGTTTTGATTTGTAAAAACATATTGAAAGAGAATAAAAACAATGCCTAATACGCCCAACGAAATTTCATCAAAATATGTGCATCAAAAATCCAAGTTTCCGTAAGATTTCCCACTGTCGAATTCTTCTTTTGTATTTGGACGCATTCATCATATAATATCGGATACAATCTTCGGGGACAAAGATGGATGGTGTATTCAGGGAACATCTTAATTCTTTTGGAACTTCAGGAGCATCATAGATTTTAGGTTTATCACAAGGAAGGTAAGGTCATAAATTACAACACAACTTGGCCATCTCCCTAAGCTTCATTTCTTACAGATCAGCTTTTACGTCAAGAGAATGGGCAGATCTGAACAGACAAAAAAATCACCTTATTAAAAGTCGCCAACTGTGTCTGAGAGTGTAGTACGTGTATGTAATCAAACTCTTTTAAGTTTGACCCGCCATATCTTGATCAATTTGAATGCGAAAAAAATAGAATAGAAATGCACTTGAAGAGCTACTGTAATGAAGAAGTACCACAACACTCCAACGGGTATTCCTTGCCATTTTTCCACCTGGGCCTCTTGCTTTTTCTCGGCATATTCTGCGACATCAGGGTAAAACCATACGGCGGCACAGAGCAATGGACAGATGCCGACAACGAAGGTGCCTGCTGCGTAGTTCCTCAAGGAGGATAGTCTGTTGCGAGACAAGGCCCTCAGGCCTAGGATGGCAAAGATGATGCTCGCCGTCCACAGGTATTCGAAGGGAAGCGGCTTAGGGATGAAGAGCTCTTCCAATTCCAAAATGAAAATGTCCATTCTGTCGAGGACGTCTTCGGATAGCTTGGCTAACATGACGAAAAACAAGAGGAAGTGCAGGAAGATGCATGTCTTTAGACGGCTTTTGTATAAGGCGCTGAAAAGGAAGATAAAAAGCAATTATTAATAACAATTCTGTGAAAGAGGCGCAGATAATAACAATGCAATCAAAATTCCATGTGGAAAATCTTTTGCGATTTGGAAATTCTTGTACACGTAATAAATAGGTAAACAAAGAGCTTTATAATCGAAAAAAAATTCAATTTTGAGAATGTGATGGATCATCACATTTTAAATCTCTTAGAGTCTGAAGAAAAAACGATTTTGGTAATTATATTTTGTGATTTGACAAGAATGCGATAACTTAAAAACAAAACTAGCAAGAAGAATGAAATTTGATTATAGGGACGATGTACCAGAATTGTATTATCGCCAAAAAAATGCAATCTTCTTAGCTTTTTTTTTCTGGCATTGTTCATCGTACACTCACATCGTACACGCAATCAGATTGCTGGTGAAGCAATGAAAACGGTTTGAAATTCAAAACATTTTTATAAACTATTAAAATTTCAAATTAAATTAAAATTTCAAAAAAAATCACTCCGAGGTGTACGTTCCCATTCTCCAAAGTATACATGTGTCAAATCTAGTCGTTGTAGGTCAAACGCTCCAGATGTAGAGCGCCAACACATATACACACACACATTTATCTATATTATTATTATAGATTGTAAACATAAAGAACACCATAAAGAATAATATCTGTTTTGATATTTGTTTCATATACTCAAGATTTTTTGTAAAACTCTCAAATATGTAAAAATAAATCAGCATGAATTGTAATTAACATTATATATGCAGTCACAAAAGGAATTAATTTCAAATATCAAAACATCGTTAGATTATGCAAAATAAATTTTATATTGACAACGTACTCAAACGAAATCGAGCAATTTATAATAATTTTAATGATTATGAAATATTAAAAAAAAAAGTCCGATTATTAGTTTTTATACAAAATTGCGTATTTCTTTACATTTCGAGTGGTACACAGAAGCAGACCAAATATTTTAATTTTAAAATATTAAACTCCAATCTAATTCTCATTACTCTGGTTAATATAGTTAGTTGATGATATTTTTTTTTTTTTTTTTTTGTCAATTTCATTTGAATATGGAAATGAAAAAATTTCTCAGAAAAAGTGATTTTGTTAGAAGTCTTTATGAGATGTTCGAAAATGTTTCATTACAAAATAATTTAAGAAAAATTTCGTATATGATAATAACTTAAATGACATTCATGGCAATAACTTAAATATGATTCATTTTTAAGTTATTGTCTTTTCAAATGTATGTTGGTTGCAGAAAAGCAAAGTGTTTCTAACTAAATTTTAAGTTATTTTAATTATGATTTGCTTGCTTTCATTCAAATGGGCAATCATTATTTTTCACATAATTTTTCTCCGAATTAAAGTGCAAGTTCTTAAAAGAAGAATTTTAAGACCTAAAATGGTAAAAACTAAGCACGTATTTTTTCATAAATTTTTTAAGAATAAATTTGTTTTCGGTAAATTATGCATATATATATTCTTTTCAATTTTAATCCTTATTCATTATTTTTATTATTCCAATGGTGAATATTTGATGAAGGTTTTTTCATATTAATCTCATGAATTCATTTTTTATGCTCTATTAAAAAAATTCTTATATAAATTTTTCCTTATTAAGTAGATCATTTTTTCAAGTCATGAACTATGGAATAATTTTATATTCATATCTGAAGCAATAAAATATAGGATCAATCACTGATTTTAATAAGTGAAAAGATAGGGAAAAACACTGTGATAAAAGGAAATAAAGGGTTTATGGCATAAATAAATAGCATTCGGAGGCATATTCCATTTTTGTATTATATATATATATATATATATATATATATATATATATATATATATATATATATACCATATATAAGTGGTTTCATATTGCGAATCTTTCGCATTCAAAACGAGCAATAAATAGCCGATAAACCATAGATGACAACAGATTTGCATTTAAAAGAGGATGAAATGCAATACCACTTCATTTATATGCTTGAAAAATGAAGTAGTATAGCATTTCATAGGTCCATTAATAAATGGTTATTAAAAATGATAATAGAAAAATTATTCCATAATAAAGGAATGCAGAAATAAAGTGACAAAAGGATAAACGTAAATTTATCCTTTTTTAGTAAACTGTTAATCTTAGCTCTGTTATTAGCATATCTTTAAAGGAATAAAAGATATTTTATTTTATTTCTTTAGCCCATGCAAACAAAACTTATGGTTTTAAATTTAGGTGCTTTCAACATGATGAAGATTCAAATTCAACTGCAATTTAGAAGAAAAAAAAACGATTTATAATGATACTGAATACTTTTTGCAAGAAATAATCAAATTTGTTCCAGAAAGTTTCACCATAACAACACTTTGTGTTGCATCAAGTTGCAACCAATTATAACATGAAGATTATAATTTTATTTTATTACCACAAAAATAAAAATATTTTTGCAGTTATCCAGGGGGAAATGTCGAGCTTAAAAATGTGAAAATGATCTCTTAACAAAAAACTGCTAAATATATCCGGAAGTACATGACATTTTAACCAAAATTTATATTCCTAATAACTTTCGCATATGGAATCTATTTATGCCAATTGAAGAAAAAATTTTGTATATGCAAGTAATCTCTTATAAAAACTTTAGCCGCAAAATCTTTTAACACACGTTTTTCACTTAAAATGACCTTTTTAGTTTCCATATTGAACGAATGATGGTGAACTAAAAGTGGATTGCTTGTTTTTTTTCCACGATTGTACATTTGTATCAAAATTTGAACGAAATCCGTCAAAAGAAGCATCTGCATAATTGTTCGTATGCATGTGAAAATGATGACTTAAAACTGCAATGATGGATGAAAATAAACATGCGATTTCAATTCTAGAAACGCAGAAGTGGATCATATTTTGAACCACATATGTCAAGAGGTTGACTGCCTGCTAATTTATCAATACGGATAGATGTAAAAATGTTATTCAAAAGCGTTACGAGCCAAATAATTTCAGTTTAGTGTGTGAACATGATATCCAAACTGTAAATCTCTTCGCTTATAATCGATAATCGGTCAATCATAATAGGTTAAAAATATTACACGATATATGACATTGATAAACAAAAAGTGGTCTATAAGATCTTTTAATTCAACGAACGGTAAAAAAAATTATAAATATATTCTATATTTTTATATTTATAATAACTACAAAATTACCGAAAATGCAACAGAAATTGCAAATTTGTTGGACGAAAAATAGCTGAACGATACAGCCATGGCCGGCTGTTTTTATAAAGAGGCCCCATGCAAAAGAAAAATCTTTGGAGATCAAAAATATTAAAAAATAAATGCTAAAATTATTTTATTATCAAAACTTTTTCAGAAGCAATAAATTCTGATAATTGGTCATGGGATAACTAAATAATTATTATATTTTCTTAAATTATTGGGGGTTTTTTTTTCAAATAAAAAATTATAATTAATATCAGCATCTATGCATTTTGGGTGAAATATTTTATACAAACGATAATTAAAACAATATGACTATGAAAAATTTGATAGTTCGTTCCTTTTTCTTTCAAAAAAATTGTGTTTTGCAACAGAATGGTAAAATAATCATTTAAAGTGAGCAAGAAATTTTAATATAAGAAAAATCAACAAATCTTTCAAAATGTTTATATCCAGATTAAAAAAAATAATAACTGCATACGGGTGTCTTAAGCGTTTTTAGAAAACATGCCAATATGTATATGTTTAGAAACCCAAAATTATCCTATTTGTGCTTTTCCACACAATCTTCAATCGACTGCCATTTTAAAATTTCTTTATAACATTTTTAAAAAGTGAATTTTAGTAATTAATTAACCTTCTGACAAAAAGTTTTAAAAAGAAGTGACACTTTCAACCTTTCATTGACTTTTCCTTTTGGAAGATGCTTATTTTATCACATAGTTCTACTAAATTATGCTTTTAATTACTGTTGGCTCTTGAACTCATAAGGCTTAGCAGGTATGTCACATTTTTTTTAACATTAATTGAGTTGTCTTCACTTCCCCAATTTATAGTAAGAAAAAAGAATAAGTGGAAGACTTAATTTTGTCTTGCTTGCGTGGCATTGGCAAAGAACGCTGCATCCTAAAACGGCCTTGAATGAATATCAACACGAAGAACACATTCTCAAAGTCTTCCGTTTGTTTTCAAGTTACTCATTCTATTCTGCCTTAGTGAGTTTTTTTTTCTGAAAATGAATGCGTATGGGACAAGTAAACTTAAACCTTTTCATTACTGAAGAGATGTATTTATTTCAGAGAATATTTCTGTAAGTAAATACAAAAGATAATAATTCAAAGAGTATTTTAATTCTTGAAAATATCTACCTAGCTAAACTACTTAATTTAGCTAATGTAGACATGCATTTCCTGAACTAAAATGTTGCTGTTTTTTATTTATACATGTATAAATTTTCAAAACCAACAAAAGTTAACATTATAAATTATTTTTATACGGAGGATAAGATATAAAGAAAATTTTGGAGGAATTTTGAATTATATCAAATTTACATTTGACAGGAAGACATTTGAATTATATCAAACAATTAAGATCAAATGTGAAAGTAGTAAATAGTAAGAATGTTGCCATTAAAAATTTACATAGTAAATAATTTACATAAAAAATAGAAGTGACAATTTTAGGGAAAATTATACTTCAATTATATAAAATAATAGCATTCAAGTTTAAAATGATTAGAAAAGCAACTAGAATCGATTAGATTCACGCAATCGATAATATTAAATGAAGACATATTGTTTTGTTCATTTGATCTAAAGATTTAATTACACAAAATTTTAATGTTTATTCTTGAAGAGGGATTTAAGATTCTTAGTAAGGAAACAATAGAAAAAAAATATTACTATCAATTTAATAACAACGCACGACTAATCATTATATCGATGAAATTTTGCTGCTGGTAAATAAAACAATTTTTAACCGGAAAAATATCAATGAATAATTTCAAAAGTAATCTTTCAAAATAAAGAGTGTGCAGACGATTTCCAACTTTTTATACCAATAAAGAAAACTGAAATTCAGAAATATTCAACGAAACTTATTTGGGCATAATTGCTTAAACCTTAAATTTTATTTCGTTTCTTCCTTTAATATAAATAAATTTTGAATGGAATTCGGGCTTCTTTTTTGTGAAACGAGCAATTCATTAAATTTTGTTTGAGCTTTAATTCAAATAATTTCCGTAAATAATTTGGAAATTCATTCTTTCTTACTAAACAATTCTTAAACTGACATTTTACGGAATTTCTTGATAATGTTTTGGTGGAATTTGAATTAAATCTCTTTTTCTCTCATTCTTATGTAATTTTTGACATAACGTTAAAAGATATTAAAAAAGAAATATTTCCAAAAGATTTTTCCATGGAATAATATTATAAAATCAAAAATTTTCTTAGTTCATAATTTTTGCTGTAAAATATATTTAAAGAAGACAAAAGCAATATAGAATCTAAATCCTATATTCATTTACATACTTTAAATTCGATTATAATTCGCTTACGTACCTTTTATTTATCATCTACAAATATGAAAAAAATTGAATAAAATGCTATTCTTAATGTGAAAAGGAAACTTATTGTTAGTTCCTTTTATCAATGTTTTTCTCAACGTAATTTCAAAAACTATTTATTTTGAGCTATCAAGCATATTTTATAAAATATCATTGGGGGAAGAGGAATCCTTCCAGTTTTGAAATATTTAATTTTTAACCATTTTTTGTATAATTTCCTATTACTCATCAGTATGAAAAAAATGCACGAGTGCATGAAAAAATGTAAAAATTAGAGATTGAATTCAAATTTCAAAAGGAAAATAATCAAAATACACATTCAAATTTTTAATTAACACTAGTTAATAGAAAAAAAAATCTTTTATAAAATAAATACGATTATTTTATGTTTTCTGTATAAGTTCAAACTTCTCTTTTTGATATTTTTGACTAATTAAAATTTATTTTTAAAATAAAATCCACAAATTAATATATATTTGAAGAAAACGAAATCTAGTATTATGTCTAAAAAAATCCGAGAGGAATATTTATTCAACGAAAAATTACGAAACATTATTTAGAAGCCAAATAATTTAAGGCATAATTTCATGTATATAAGACATTTTTATTAGATATAACCGATAAATAAATCGTTCAAATAACAATAAAATTTTTAAGACACAATGCGTTATGAAAATCGCTGGTGCAAGTCTTCTAATATATTTTCATATCCAATTAACAATCTATTTCCATAAAAGGCTTCTATGTAATCATATATGTTAGTTATTACTTAAGAGATAAGTTATTTAGATAGATCATTTGCTTTTCAAAACTTTAATGTATTGGAAAACAGATTCATAAACACCTATCTATGATCTACGTTTTAGCTTTTCTAACAGTGTGTTTAGTTCTTAGATATATATCCCTTTAAGCATCTTAACACACACAAAGTCTTCAGAAGGCCAAGGACGTATACACAATAGGTCACTTAAAGCATCTCGATATCAGATAATCATTCAGGACTTTTACATTGCATGTTTGTTTGGTTTTTGGGTTTGGGTTTTGGTTTTGATCAATAATATTTTCAGATGTTAGCATTGATCACTAGCTCTTCGCTCATTGTAAACAACTTTATAATAATATTTGCTTTCACCATTTTTTTAAATTTGTATTTGGCATTGTAATTTTTGTGTTCATGAATCACTATTTTTTTAAAATCCAGTTTTAGTGATAAAGTTTTTATTTGAGAGTTCTTGAGCATTAAGTGTAGAGAGGGTCTCACTGTAAGGAACAAAAGGTTAACAAGAGAGAGAATTGTATGATGGAAGACGAGACAAAAGCAAGACACATATGACCAAACCTTAGATATTATTGATACGATAACAATCCGTCTACATGGGCACATCTTCCAGTAGTATAACAATACGCATCCTTAAGTACTAGCACAAATGCAGCATAAAATGTAAGTTTATCATTTCGCATAATATTGAGTTCTGGTCATAACTAAACTTATTTTCTATCACTAAATTTTGAGCAAAAAGTGTATATAAGTTTGAGAAATGTTATATTTTAATATAGAATTTTACGTGTGTTCTGTTTAAGAGAGTAAAAATGTTGTTTTGTTTAGAAATAAGTTTAATATATAGATTACAAAGTCAGCGTAATAAATTATTTAATTAACTTTTAGTTTATAAGTTCATGTTTCTAGAACTCTGCGTATAATTCAAAGAAAATGTATATAAATATATTATTCCAAATTTAAAAATAAAAATATTCTGAGCAAGTATTTTAACAATTTTAGCAGCACTGCTGCGAATTTCATTAAATCAGTATAATGCGTAAACTCTTCCATTATTTAAGAACAATAAATAACCAGTATAGTTTAAAAAATAAACAGTAAAAATTAGCAGCAACAAAATGTAATATTTGTTGAAAAAAAACATGAATAAAATTAAAGCAAAATGTTTCTTCGCAATTGAAAGCTAGATCGTCTTTCATTTCATTTATTTATTTACTTATTCCTCAAAATAAAAAAACTCCCATTCCAACGAAATGTTTCTATTAGCTAAATCATGTTCTTCTAGAAATTCCTAAATATATAATAAAAACAAAAAACTTTTGACACAAATATACCGAGGATATCTAAAATTTTTGGCAGATAATCTCCATTTAAATTGAAAAATTGGGAATAATCTCTTCGTAACTTCATCGTACGATATGTTTGATTCATAATATGCGATGATATATTACTTTGTCTAAACATTATCCAATAAAATGTTCTCATTTATATTATTAAAAAACCTATTATAAAACCAATTATCCTCCGTAGTTTTCCAACTTCCTTTATTTGATTTCGTTAATCAAATATTTTTCAGTGATAATTCCCATGAGCAAGACGGATCGTCAAGCCCTTTTTTTCTTTCATTTCTGCCATTTTCCAAAAGTATTCTGGCAGTCACATTCACGGTGACTTTTACACGTATAAACGTATTTACAAAGAATACAGAGTAGCAATATCTATGCAAAAAGAACATAAAAACAAAAAAAATTATGAAGTATTTTCTTTGTATGTCAGTAATTAGGTGATGATAAACATATGCAATAATTAGATATGCATATATTATATTCATTGGTGTGAATAGTACCATGCGTGTCAAACAATCCTTAACAAATATTGTCCTTTATCGTGTAGTTAAATTGTGCTATGAAGAACTTGTAAGTGGCTGCTAAATACTATAACACTCCAGAAAAATAAGAATTATTTTCAATATTCTGGTGAAACTGTGTTTTTTTTTCCCCTTTATTTCTGCTGTTGGCAACTTTCTATATCTGCAGATGAATTTTTACAGAAAGGAAAGAATTTAGTATCATTTTAAAGATTGAAATCAAAAGAATGATAGCCAAATAACTTTTTGAATGAGAATTTTCTGTTGATAAAATTTCTAAGCAATTTAAAAACATTTATAAAAGGACTAAGACTGTAGATATCGACATAGCTGTGATTATTCAAGCCGCTTTCGTTCAAAAGAACGCATCAAAAGAATTTGCGAAAAAAGTACGAAGAAATCCACATTTTCTTACAAGTAAAATGGCTGCAAAAGACAATATGATCCATAGAACTATGCAAGTTATCATAAATGGTGATCCGGGTTTTCGGATTTGTCACAAAAATTCAAACTTTGATAGCCAAAATAGAATTAAAAATTGCATAAAAAATACCAACAAGTATTGCTAGAATAATATTTTTTTGATAAGAAGCTATTTCGCTTAGAACTTTGCAAATATAATTTTGATTTTATTTACAGAAATCGAATTCAATTTGAAGATTGCAATAACAAAAAACAAGAATAAGTAAATAAATGATAAGGATATAATATGCCCATTTCAGGTCCAATTAGCATTCTTTCCTAAAATAAAAATCTTAAATAGAATGAAAATGATATCGTTTCTTTTCAATCCATTTTGTGGTTTCATGATGATATAACATTCCTTTCCATCTTGATGCTTATAAAATCCGTATTCACATTGTTAGAATAAGGATTTTGATTTAGAATTCTGGTGAAATTGTACTAAGCAAAACTTTTTGTTGACCTTCTCTATAATTCTGAAGGAATTTCTTGTGTTTGGAGGTGGCTTTGATTGCGGGACATCATTGAATAAAATATCAGGATCAAGGATTTAGAGAAGATCTTTATTTGTGATAAGGAAATACACTGGTTTATATATTTATTTTTGGCTCGGGATAGTTAGTTACTTGAAGATTATTTTTATCCATTCCTTATATAAGCATAATCTTAGTTTTTAGAAAATGTTATGAAATTATTAATGGGCAAGTTGTAACATAATGTTTTGGATTTTTTTCTTCTTTACCGACTATTTCGAGACTGAATTTTTTAGTTACTTGAATAGTTAGTTACTTGAAGATTATTTTTATCCATTCCTTATATAAGCATAATCTTAGTTTTTAGAAAATGTTATGAAATTATTAATGGGCAAGTTGTAACATAATGTTTTGGATTTTTTCCTTCTTTACCGACTATTTCGAGACTGAATTTTTTAGTTACTTGAATAGTTAGTTACTTGAAGACTATTTTTATCCATTCCTTATATAAGCATAATCGTAGTTTTTAGAAAATGTTATGAAATTATTAATGGGCAAGTTGTAACATAATGTTTTGGATTTTTCCTTCTTTACCGACTATTTCGAGACTGAATCTTTTGACGATTTTATACTTTATCTATATCGACTTTATAAACAGGAAAATAAAAAGTAATTCGAGACATACAGAAAAATATTTGGAAACAAAATCTGATTCAAAAATGAAAAATCGAGTGCAGTGCTATGGTTGGATGACTGCAGCTTTAGTAGAAAAATACACGCTTACTCTTGCTGAAAAACAAGTTTTTAATATCCAAAGTGAAATTGTTTGATATTGAAAGAGAATTTTAAAAACACCAATAGAGAGTTGAAACATTTTGAAGTATATCTGTATCAACTATAAACAAAATAATTAATTAAGATTTTTATTTACTTAAAAGAAAATGTGTACTATCATTAAGACATAAAAGGCGTCTTTAATGATTATAGAGAAATTTTCAATGAATTGACATCAACAAACAGATAATTTTTATAAAAATGTTCAAAAAAATATGATAATTTTTATGGCTATTGATGACAGAAATTATAAACTACTCAAAATTTAAAAATATGCACATTTTTATGTTACATATTGCCCAAAGAATGCAATGATTTATATTTTGAAAGAAGATATTCTAAAATAATTTCTTAATGGTAACGTCTATACCCTATTTTATCCAATAGTAACCACTTCACTTTATTGAGGGCCGTGGTAGGCTGGTGGTAAGGTCTCGGCTTGTAAGCCGTAAAGTTTCAGGTTCGAGACCACATTCCACCGAACAACCGCCGTGTAAGGGGGTCTGTTGCACGATAAATCCGTCAGGGCCAAACGTTCTCCCGTTGGTGTGGTGTGGTATGGAAAGGGAGGTGCTAACTGAGGTGTCGTCCTCGCCATCTGACCGCGGTTCATAAGTACGAGGTCCGTCCCAAAATAGCCCTAGTGTTGCTTTAAACGGGACGTTAATATAACTAAACTAAAACTTCATTTTTATCGATGAAATCATTCATCGTCTCTTTTATTTATCACTTTTAAAAATAAAAATCCATTGGATTTTCTTACTTTGAGGTTAATGACTTACTAAAATTCTGAATGAAGAAATTAATTCATGAAAAAATTATGTATGGATACCTTAACCCGTCTTAGATACATTTTAGATTTGAAAAAAAAACAATTTTGAACTTTCATCCAAGAGAAATTTATTAGAATCTATTTATTATTTAAATATTTTTAAAAAATTAGAAAGCTCTCTGGTTTTACATACATCGTGCCATTTTATCTTTTTTTTTTTGCGTCGAATAGTAAAATTAGCCGTTGTGTTTATTTTAATTCTAAAGAAAATTCCAACTTTTACAAAATCAACATAATTTGTGAAATTAAAATAACAATTCAATCTTAGCTTAATTAAATACTGTTGCTTGATTCGGAAATTATTCATCACGTTAAATACAATATAAAAAGATAACATTTTACCATGTGATTACACTTTAATTCAAAAATTACTTTTAAATAGATATTATAAATTAATACGAGGTTGTTTAACAGCGATTAAAATATGTTTTATCATTTGTTATCATTTCCTTTATTGTCCTTCATTTAATTTCCTTTATCAATAGCATTTATTTATGAAGAAAATTTTAAAATTCCAGACGATTTTCGATATTCACAAATATATTGGGCATGTAATTTCATAATTTTCAAAATGAAAAAATAATTTCATAAGCCTCAGTAGCTAATGTAAAATAACATTTAGAATCAAAATCATATAACCTACTTTTCCTTTTTTAAATACTCATTACTAAAAATTAAAATTTTCACAATTTAAATAATTTTTACAGCCAAAATATTGCTCTAAATAAAGTTCTTTGGTAGGAAATTTTAAGATAAATATCAAACAAATCTTTTAATCCCAGATAATTTTCAAATGTTCATTTAAAAAAAGCTTGATAAAAATAAATTTTTGCTCAGATTTATTTGAATGGTTAAATATATGAATTAGTAAGGCAATTAATCTCTCAAAAATTTAAATCAACCAAGACCAAAGTTCTCAAAATTCTCGCACTAAAATACGCAATCATTTTTTTTTTCCGAAAATGAACTAGTTTGAATTATTTTGTATTATTCTTAACTTCATAAGAGTGATTGGAATACACAGTTACACCTGAAAACATATGAAAAAAATTTTCAGCATAACTTCGGGAGAGGCATATGGAAATCTATAAATTTGGTATAATGTTTATATAAAAATTTTCTAGCCCAAAATGCTTTTGAATAATTTTCACAGACAGACTTCAAAAAAATTGTAGACTTCCATTGAATTTTGAAGTAACGAGGGAAGGGAAAAAATTCAAATGATAAACTCGATTCTTCCCAGTCTCTAAAAACAAAACATAGCTATCATATTGTAAAAATATACAAGAAAGCCGAGAGACGGAACTTCCAGTTCAGGTTTCAAAAACTACTTTCAGTGAATTTCTTGCACACAAACAATGTCACAAACAAAGAAATCTGATTCCTTGCGCGGCAAAATAATGCATAATATATC
The DNA here is from genome assembly GCF_947563725.1 of Argiope bruennichi. Lineage (NCBI taxonomy): Eukaryota > Metazoa > Arthropoda > Arachnida > Araneae > Araneidae > Argiope > Argiope bruennichi. The sequence continues at coordinate 88,245,546 of NC_079159.1, read as the reverse complement.
ATTAAAAGTAATTTCCTTTTCCACGACTGAGAAACCATCTTTAACAACTGTACAACCTCGCATGTCTTTCAGTACTGGAAACACATCTAGTAAATAAACTGAAATGATAGTTTTTCTTATTCACAGCTAATTACCTCAATCGGTGGATCAGCTGGTTCGTCGAGAATATATTGGTTATATTTGATTTCATAAAAATCGTTTAGCTATATCTTCATGTCCCCCAAATTATCAGACATTAAAGCCATATTATTTCAAATGTCTTACTTAAGTTTTGCTTATAGAACCTTCCTAATGAAGATAGTCTCTTGACATCTTATCTTTATCAAAAATATAAATGCCCAATTCGTCCATTTTCTATCGCAATACCGTAACTTCATTTTTTCTTCGCCTTGTTAACTATACAAATAATTAAGATAATTCTTAGTTTTAAACAATATAAGAAAATTACTTAATTCCATATTTGATGAAACAATGAAAATGGTGTGAATTTCAGGGCGACAATGTAATATACTATTATTGAAAGGCAAAAAAAATTCAAAATTGCCAATATTTTAAAAAAAATGTCACAGAAAATTTGAAACTGCTTGTAGTGCATTTCAGAAGACAATATCCCATTCGATATTTTTCAGTTATTTAATAAAAAAAATAATCGGTTGGTTTTCAGCTATATTTTTAATCTATACGTTGTGTTATCACGTGGAAATGACTTCGTAAGAAAATTGATTACAAGATTTCATAATAATTACACTTATGAATTATTAAAGACAATACAGATAAATTTATAAAAAAAAATGTTTATTAAAAGTAAACTGTTACTTGTTACTTGTACACTAAAACACAAAAAATGCTTCTTCTTAAATAACTGGAGGTTAAAAAAACAGTCGAAAAATTGTAAAGAACCAAAAACAATACTAAAGAAAATTGAATCATAAAGAATAGAATAAGAAAAAAAAAAATTCTTGAACATTAAATAAAATTTTAACAGTTTATGGATTTCATTAAATGTCACTGCACTTAGTAGTATTTATTAGTTTCACATACTTTAATAAATTTTACTCTAATTTCGCGATTTTTTAATTACATTTTTTCTGCTTTTCAGTATTTAATAAAAATATGTGTTTTTTAAATCATTTAAATAATTTTCAAATTTTTAAATAGATTATTATAAATACAGTGAGAAATGGATTTAGAGAAACAAGTTTTTTAAGGTTATATTTCAGTTAAATGATAAAATAAAAAGGTTTTTTTTTCATTCATTTAAAACTAACCACCTCTGATGCTCAGCTGCTTCATTGGAAATCTTGGTTGTGTTTATTTTCAAGTATTTCTCTTATGTCTGACTTAATGTTCAAAATTCTCTCAACAAAGTATTTTTTGAACATTAAAGCCGTGTTATTTTAATAGTCTCACAACTATTCTGTTTATTTTTAATGAGCTATCCTAAAGAAATCAAGGTTCATTAAAATAATGTCCGAGAAATTTATTTTCAAACGCATGCTGACTTTCACTGTAATGTAGTTTCGAATTAATATTCTTTGCTACCTACTTTTGGCAACCAACTCGCTCCTTTGGATTAATGGTTGCAAAAACTTTCAATTAATGGCGTCATCCGATTTTGTGATAGACATATAACCCGCTCTATTTTAGAAGCATGCACCGCTCTGTTCATTACCCAAGACATTTTCCTAGGGTCTATATCTTTATTCATCCAATCACATCACAGTAAATAGCAGTAGTATTTAAAAATATGCATGCATTTTTCAGCAGTACTTGATTCTAAAATGAAACCTTAATTGAAAATTTAAAAATGTTCAAAAATTTTATTAAAAGCATATTTTATACTGAAACCTACTCAACTTGAAAAAAAATTAGCAAAATTTAATCATATCTTGATAATCAACAATGGAAACAGGCAGGTGTGGTCTCCCCAAAACTTTCTCGCAAACCCCCTAATCAATGTGTCATCCCTGAGAACGCCTTACATGGCATTGGCGTACAATACTTACAAAATATTAATTTTTGGGTGAATTTAGCATTTTTTAAGAATCTATTGTTCTATGCTTGGCGAGTTATTTGGCGATTAATCCCTGGCATTCGTTAAAAATACCAAAAACCAAATTTGTTTTTTAGACATGTTTTTTCCGACCGATTGAAACAAAAATTTGGTAAATAACTGCTCTCGAAATCGCCATACGCCACGCCAAATGTATTTAAGTCGCCGCGTTTTTGATTTATCGCGTTTACATGTTTCTGAAAGTACAGACCGACAGACAGTCATCATTTGGAGTCATCATCATTCATATTGGATTTGATTCAAAATTTGACAGGTGTATTCTACAGAGGTTAAACCTGCATACCGAATTTTATCTATCGAGCTCGCTTCGTTTTGTAATTATCATGATAGCTTATATTCGATCAGCCGGGCAGGCTGACTTCCTCTGAACAGTATTACACAAAATTTGACAAAAATCTACAAATTTGGTATAAAGACCGTATACCAAATTCCAGCCGTCTAGCCCAAAGCATTTTTGAGTTATCTTTGTCACAAACAGACAGACGAACATTTTCCAAAAATGTGTTTTTCGAACTCAGGGAGTTCTAAAACGTGGAGATTCTTTAATATCTCGTTCTAGAATTTTCTGACGATTACTATATTTTCTCCACAATATATACACGAGAATGTAAAATGCCGGGTTGAAATATTAATATCAGCAATTAAAACGATTTGAGTTTTTAATTTGACAACGAAGCACATTGCTATAAATAACACTTAAAATATTTTCAAAAAATTATTTATTTAAAAACGGAATAAAAACTACACGGGGGAAACTTTACATCGTAGGGAAGTTATTTTTTGAATATTATAGACATGTAAAAATATTTTTTGTGCTATTATAATTTCCGATGACAATTCGGGAAAACGCCAAAGTATCGCTTAATCTTTAATTAATTAAGATTCTAATATAATTGTATGAGTTATTATGCATAATTCTACATATTCTTTTATTACATATAATTCTACATATTCTTTTATTACATATAATTCTACATATTCTTTTATTACATATAATTCTACATGTATTTTTTTCACGTAAATTTATTTAATGTCAAATAAACTGATTTAAAGTGGACAAGATAAAGTTTCGTACATGAGCTAACTGTGTAATGGTACAAATGCGTTCATTGTAGAACTAAATGCACTCGACTTAGCAGACAGTCCTTTTTGGCAAACAATCAATTTTTACAAGGAATTCGTTTTTTTTCCTTAAGTTCCTCACAGCTTACTGTTCTTCACTCTCTCCCTTAGATTGCAATCGAAAAAAGAAACATAGACACATTCGTTGTAACCTTTTCTTGACAGAAAAATGTCAGCATTTGTCATTTCTTAAATATTTTGAGCATTTTTGCATTATCATTATTTTTAAAAATACATATCAATGACTAACAATTTTATAGTAAGCACTGTTTAAATATATTTAATATATATATAAATTAAATAATTTAATTAATAAAAGCTATACGAAAAATAAAATTCTATGAGAAATTACTGGGAAAGAAATTTAAAGGTGATTACAGTCTCTAGACCGAAACTTCGTAACATGGGAGTACTTTAGGCTTGATTTGTGTGTTTATATAACATTTTTATAAATTTGCTTACGATAATAGTAACGCACACAAGATTAAGCAAGCATTAAACATAGTAAATTGCAATTATTAATTACAAGAAAAGCAGTTTAAATGGCGACGATTTTCAAAAAATAAAAATTCTATAAAATGCGCAAAATTTATTATATTTACAATTATAACACATAATGATAATTATAGTCACAACTTCTTCCTATTTTTATAAAACTTTATTATTTAAGTTTATTTCCGGAAGTAAATTTTACCCTCTACTAAATTACAGGTGCTACATCTATTTTCAAATTTTTATCATGTGTATTATCACAAAATCTACCAATAGCTAGCTAAAAACAATGAGTTAAACACGAAATACAACAAAGTTATTAAGCTACTTTTATTTTTAAAACACACTTTTATTAACGTGTTGTGAGATAGAGATATTTTTGATGATGTTTTAGGCTAACATAATATGTGTAAATAATCACGGAATGCAGCATTTCCTTCGCCTTAGAGCTACCAAATTTGGTGCATAATTACTTCCTGGATCGAAGATGTTAACTAGCAAAGAGTTTTTTTTCAAAAATTTAATGAGATTTCGAATTAAAATTAAATGATTTTTTTCTCTGTAACATAGGAATATGTTGTTTGCACATAAACTATATTTACATCCCTTTAAACATTCAAAAATATGGTTTTCAATGTCACTAACTTTATTATTAAAATAATACGTATTATCAGATCCTAGAAAGTAGAATTTCTAACTAAAATTTTTATAATTCCTTAGTTGAACTTCTTTGTTCTAACTGTGAGGTGTGTGAATGTATCCCCCCCCCCGTAAAAGGGGTTGTGCAAGCGAATGTGACACATGAGAAGCTAAGTCGTAATCTTAGCCCTAGATGGCGCTACTTAAAAAACAAGAGACGCTCACTCGGTGTAAAATCGCTGACATCCTTAGCGGGCTTGTCAACGATAAGTGGCATTAGACACAAAAATATAAATAGGTACTTAAAGATTGTTTGAATGTAAAATTAAACATTTTACAACATGACATACTGCTTATAAATAAAAACATTGCAATTCTAGTTTAGATTTTGCTGTGCTTAAAAGGTTTGGTATCATCATGGTACACTTTCGATTCAGAACTCGATCCCAAAGTAGATCAATGATTCACAAGGTGTCCCAGAATATATATTAAAATAATACGTATATACGTATATTTTACGTATATACGTATATATATATATATATATATATATATATATACAGGGTGGTCAAAAAAAAAACTTCCCCTATATATGAAACCCTAGCGGTCTATCCGCTCAACCAATCGAACCAAAATTTCAGACATGGTTGTTTGAAAGTATGCGCTCGAGATTGTGATGATTCTAAACAATGCAGAACTCACGGTTACGGTTACAGTGAGAGAATTTTGAAATTTTCGAATGGCAACACCCACTTTTTCCTTGCGCAAATTGATCAGCGTATTCAAAAGGCACAAATAGCGTTGGAACGATTAGCGTGTGACGAAAATTGCCGCCGTAAAGCATTTGCAAAGAAGAGCATTATAAAGGACTAATGACAACACCGAGAGGAAAGAGAAAAAAAGTTTTTATTGGAATTGAAAGTTATAATTACAGGTTTTCAACGTGTTCACCTTCGCAGGTGACAACGCATTGCACTCGGGAGATTGTGGACAACAATGCCGAACGTAACATGAAAGGAGGAATCTACATAACTTCACGTGTTATGGCATCTTGCAATTCTGACACATCACGTGGACCAGACGTGTGCACCTTAGATTTCAAATAACCCCAGAACCAGAAATCCATAGGAGTGAGTCGGGGGATAGCGGTGGCCACGAAACTGCAAAGTTACTAGAGATGACTCTATCACCAAAGTGTTGTTGCAGCACTGGTCGAACACATTGGGCGACGTGTGGAGGAGCCCCCCCTCTTGCAACCATACAATGTCCCTAATGACATTTCGTTGCTGTAATTCAGGAATAACAGAATTCTGCAACTGTGTCAGAATTGCAAGATGCGATAACACGTGAAGTTATGCAGATTCCTCCTTTCTTGTTACGTTCGACATTGTTGTTCACAATCTCTCGAATGCAATGCATTGTCGCCTGCGAAGGTGAACACGTTGAAAACCTGTAATTATAACTTCCCATTCCAATAAAAACTTTTTTTCTCTTTCCTCTCGGTGTTGTCATTAGTCCTTTATAATGCTCTTCTTTGCAAATGCTTTACGGCGGCAATTTTCGTCACACGCTAATAGTTCCAACGCTATTTGTGGTTTTTCAATACGCTGATCAATTTGCGCAAGGAAAAAGTGGGTGTTGCCATTGGAAAATTTCAAAATTCTCTCACTGTAACCGTAACCGTGAGTTCTGCATTGTTTAGAATCATCACAATCTCGAGCGCATACCTTCAAACAATCATGTCTGAAATTTTGGTTCGATTGGTTGAGCGAATAGGCCGCTAGGGTTTCATATATAGGGGAAGTTTCTTTTCGACCACCCTGTATATATATATATAGCCACATAATGTAAAAGCGTGAATTTGTAAAATATGTCTCTTACACTCTTCTATACACACATAAAGTTTCTCATTTCTATCTACAAAATTTAAAAAGATATTAAACGGCAAATTTATTGGCTTAAACCATTTATTCATTCTTCTGACTGGTTTTGGAACATGTTTTGTTGTACTTTTCAATTGGACAATATACATATCACAATAACTTTTTATATAATACGGGAGGAATTACAAAATGATAATGCATTCATTGATTCTTATTGAAATTTTTAAAAAATGATCAAAAATAGATACATTAATTGAAGTGCAAATAACACTTAGTCTCCGCCTCTATACAGGGTTACATTGTTCTAAAGATACTTGCGTCAATTTACAATTTGTGACATAGCAGACTTCTTAAATTCGTCGCAAAGATCTGCTCCGTCTACAGGAGACGTGTTATATATAGAAGAAAGTAAGCGACCCCATGAATAAAAATGAAGAGGTGTCATCTAGAGAGAAATTCAACAGGTCTTTGTAACCTTGTCTACTTTTCATGAAATTTTGCATTCAACGATCGTTTTACGAAAGTGACGTGTGGTGAGAAAGAGGCTCATCTTATTTCAAACATATGGGAGGAAGTATTGCCAAAGGAGATTCATCCATTATTTCAGACACAATGCCATCAAAAACTTTCTGAATATATCAGTTCCTATTTAATTCGCTGTTATGCCAAACGAAACCAGACAATGAAGTTTTGAAAATGCTACACAACACATTATGTAAAATGATGAACCTCATATGAAAAATGAAATCTTATCGTTCAAAAAGAGATCATTTTAACGGTAGACGCTTTCATCTAGAATATAACGAATTTGATTATATTTCTCAGGAAAGAAAGATTCAATTTTACTTGAAGTAGGGCCCAATTGTAAAACTTAAGATGTCAATCATGATTTGATTACAGCTGTCAGTGTAGTAATTGCATTGAAGTATTTTCTCCACTGTTGTTTCTAGAATTCTGAATTCTGAATTGATTGCTCATTTTCTAACAGGAGGATAATTTGAAAAAATAAGTCAAAGTGCGGATTTCTATATCCTTCGTCATATTATCCTACTCAGAATAATAATGACCCTGTGTTTGTAACTGTTAAACTGTTCTGAATATAAGTGCGTGTGTATGTTTGTCTGCTTGTTGGCTTTCTACAGGTCAGACTGTTTACCCTAGAGCTGCCATATATGGAGATTCCTATGCCCTATATATGCCCTAAAGCTGCCATATGGCATATATGGAGTGTACAAATGTGCATCTGCGAACGATTTGTTTGAAACTTTAAGCCCATACTCTATAATAAACATGTCCTGCCAGTGGACGCCTTACATGGCATTGCTGTAAATAGTTACGAAATATTAACTTTTAGCATTAATTTGGCACTTTTACTGATTCTATCGTGTCATCCTTGGCGAGTTATTTGGCGATTAATCCTTGGTATGCGTTAGTAGTATCTGAAAATCAAATATATGTTTTAGACACGGTTCTCTCAACCAATTGAAACAAAAATTTGATACAAAACTGCACTTCTAGTCACAAATAATCATACCAAATTTGATATATACAAGCCACTGCGTTTTTGAACAGTCTCGTTTACTTATTTCTAAAATACAGACCGACAGACGGTCAACCCTTTGTTGTATTTGGCACAAAATTTAACAGATTTCTGCATTAAAGATGTTAAATCCATGCACCGAATTTTATCTATCTAGTTCTCATCGTTTTATAGTTATCGTGTTTATGTTCAAACAGCCGGAAGACGGACTTCCTCTAAATATATTTTACTTAAATTTGATAGAAAACTGCAAATTTGACGTAAAGACCGTATCAAATGTAACCATCAAGTTCAAATCGTTTTTGAGTTACCTTTGTCACAGACACACGGGCATTTTCCAAAAATGTATTTTTCGAACTCAGAGAAATCAAAAACGTTTTGATTCGTCAAAATCTCTAACTCGATTTTTTTAATGATTACTATACTTTCTCTATACTATGTATAAGGGGAAAGTAATATGTGCAAGGCAAAGCTTTTCTGTAAACTTCTAAAATACCTATCAATTTCTCTCTCTCTCTAATCTAATTTTTAAATAGTATTAGGCATACATATCTAATAAAAAAGATGGTCTAAATGGAGTAAAAAATACTAATTTATGCAGTTTGAATCTATAAACGTTTTGATGAATAACAAATTTTATATTTTTATGATGACCTCAGACTTGAGTCATATTTACTGAAATAGACACTAATATTTTAAATAAAAAGAAAGGTCCATTCTATTGCGACTAAAACTTTGTGGATTATGAAAATTTGAATATAACTATTCTATAAATATGTGAGATTTTAGACTATTCCATTGACTATTTCAAAGATGATACGACGCTTGGAGTTTTCCGGAGTGAAATGGGTTAGTTATTTATTCACTTATTTAAAGTTGGAGTGTCAATAACATTTCCTGAATATGATTCCATTGAACGAAATGACTGTACAAAATATAATCTTATTTTCTTTTATAAATATATTTACGGACTGAAATAAAATAAATATTATTTACGCTATTTAAATCCTTTTAAAAGTAAACTAAAAACTGAATTTTATGATGTATCGAAGAAATTTTTATTGAATAATTCTTTGAGATATTGCATAAATTATAAAATAATGTATTGTAGAATGCATAAGACGTCAATGCTGAACAATTCTGTTTACTGTACTCACATTTAAAAAAAATGCTTGGTTTCAGAAAAAGATATTTTTGTATTGATTGAAGTTTAATCATTTTCGTTTTAATTTAAAATGCAAATTTTACGAGAGCTAACAAAAAATTAGAGAGATACTTAATACAATCACAGAACAGTTTAAGGCTTTCTGTAGTAATGTATTCCTTCTGTCATTAACTAATAATTAATAGTCATATAACTAATACTTCCTAGTATTGGTTATATATGACTATCAAAATCTGATACTCAACAATATTTTGATGAAGAAGCTATTAACAGTCCAAATTACGTATAATTGAATTAGAGATTTTAAATTACATTAATCCAGACAAACCTCGCTCAGTCATAAGACCCTCTATAGCATTTCAGTTTTTGTCGGCCTTCTTTTATTTGAATCAGGTCAATGTCTGTCACGGAAGCCGTTTAAATACAAACTATCAGTTATCCGAACAATATGTTTAAAGGGAAAAAGATTTCGTCGAAACAAGAATTGTTTTTATATAGTTATTTGTCTAAAGTTTCGGTAACTAGTCAAAAGGTTTTTTTTTTCTTCTATAAAAACGTAAGATTAATTGTAATGCCTTTGAATTAAATGTTAAATTATGTGCCTATATTTTATACATATCCAAAAACTTGTCCTTGCCATAAAGTGTAGATGTATTTTTTTTTTTTTTTGCGGTTGATTTGATGTCTAATCAACCTTCACCCTGATTCAAGCATTGTTCAATTTTTCCATATTGTTCTTGCTCCTGTAAAAAAAATTGTGAAGTGACCACACCTTCTTTCACAGTCGTTTTTCTGCACCAATGACAAAAACAAAACTACAACCTGACAATTGAATTGAATTGTTGATTGTCAAATAATACTGCCTTTCTAAAAACTTTTAAAACAAAAATAAAATGTGCATATTAAATGCGAAATCAAAATCAAATTCAAGAAATGAAAGGCGATTTATAGAAGTCGAGGATAAGTCCACTAAGAATATTTCGATGCTATACTTGCTAGAAGATCAGCAAGTGCAAAATGCAACACATTGAACGAAGGATCAACATCATAATGATCTCTTTCTCTAATAATAACAACCATGAATATGTGTTTGTCTTTTAATATTCCACAAGATAGATCGTAAGAGCTAATGTTACCAACTATGGAACAGATATACATTGGAAGATGGAAATAGAAACAATTTTTAAAAACATTTAATAAGAATTTTGATTAATTAAAAATTGAGCCAAATTTTGGGGGGTTTCAACTATAATTTCCGAATATATAACAACATAAAAAAAAAATTTATAATATCTTAAAATTCAGAAAATTATTCCTTTAAGTATACCTGTCAAATAGCGTGTAAAAATTTTCCCTTAATTTTTGCAATTTTTTTAAATTCTTTTGTCTATTTTTCAACAGCAGATTCAATTTTGTTCTGAAATTAAAACCTTTTTCATTGTTTCGGCAGATATTTAAAACCCTGATTTGCTTTTGATGTTGAAATCTACGGAAGAGAGTTTCTGTTTAAGTGAAGTTGTAGTGCCTCTGAAGATAGATGAAACAGACATTACGTCATTTATAGCGCTATGATGTCATGGAACTTGATTCTATTAAAATAATTCATACATGCAATGATCAAAACAAGCGTAGGATGTGAAAAATGACATGGTTTTAATGCCTGTCACAATTTGATAGTCAAAAATATTTTGTTGAAATAATCATAATCAGCGATTTATGTATAAAAAAATTAATTGAAATTAAGAACAACCAGTATTCCCGACGGAACAGTTGCCCGCCAAAGGAGGTTAATAGTAAAATAAATGTAATAGCTTAACCATAATATAATTTAGCAGTAAAGTATATAATTGAAAAAAATCGGAAAAATCGCTCTCCTACTTGTAATAAACAAGAAATAAACTTTTTTGAATTATAATTTATTGTAAATATATTACCTTTACTAGGCAAAGTTTATGCATGCTTTTCTGTGAATTACTTTTTATGGACATCAGATGGGCAAAATTAATAGCTGCTGAATATTCGAGTACTGAATGTTATATATAAGTTCATTGGATATTAGACCAATCAGCCTGTTAAATTCAAAAATATTATTTTGGTTCACCTAACTTTAAAGCCGTTGCCTAATATCTGTGCAAAATAATAATAATAATAAAGAGCAGCAGACGATCACTTGACGACTTGGGCAGATTTATGGATGCTCGACATCTCAAGTGTCTAGTCGTCATAATTGTTTTAACTGCATCTAGTGTTGGGTGACTATTTATGCAAAGACAAATCTTATTATTTTTTTATTTCCCCTTCAGACGGAAAAGAGCAAGATGGTTCAACGTCACAATCCTGGCATCCAATCAAAATCTAATTTATTCAACTTTAATCGAATCATTGTGGTTAACCCCACCTCACTGGATCCTTCATCCAACATGTACCCCTCACGCACGGGCCTTAAATATAGATGAATGAATTGCAGTCTACGTCAGTAAGTGCATTTGTTTCACTTCAGACGAAAAGTGAAAAGTTGTTTCCTGGTGTATTTTTAATTGTATCGAAAGACATAAAGCGTTTCAAGAGTGATGAAGATGAAACTTAAAATAAAAAAATTATCGTCAAAATAATTGCAGTCTATGCAATAATGGCTTTATAGTACTTATAAACGGAATAGAAATTATTTTTAAATTTTAATTATAGTGAGTGTTAATAATTGTTTTAAGTTCTTAGTAGCTCATATGCAGAACTTTTAATTGTCGTTTTGAAATATCGTCTGCAGGTAAAATTTAATTAAATCTGCTAGTGGCATTTAGCATTCAATTATTCTTTGTCTTACTTTATACTATAACGTAACTTCTTTGTAATTCAAATAACATATTGAATGGATACCAAAATTAAATTGTCCCAAATAAACCACATGAATAATTGTTTCAACCATTGTTTGGTTGCACGTTAAATGAATTCTAAACAAAATTCTCAATACATAAGTTGATAGGTTTTGTTTAATTTAACTCAGTTTGAAAGGAAATAAAATCTTAACTAAAGTAATATTCATTAATTACAGGAACACTTCATTAATTAATACATTCTATTCAAAGTTTTCAAAGAAATATTTAAATAGCTAAATGGCATTTCATGAAGAAATTTTCAAATTTTATTTCTTTAATAAATTAGTTATTTCTGTAATGGTGCTAAAATTTCCTAAGAAGAAAACATTACTTATAAGGTTATATAAGATGAAAAATTAAAAGAAAAATATTCAATTTGGCGTTTATATTTTCTTTTCAAACGATCTGGTGCTTATTTACGTGAGTTTTTTCTCATTTTATTAATCATTCTGATTCATGTCCTTAAACTTTTGACAACTTATGTGCATATTAAAGAAATAAAGCATATTTCATCCACAGCGAAGCGAAGCATTTAAGCCCAAAATATTAATTTTAAGAAATATGGGTTTTGAAACTTAGATATACTTGTAAGTTCTTGGCATCTCAATTCAAACATTCATCACTTTTAAGTCTTCAGTTCTGACTTTTTCCTAAACATCATGGTTTCAAAAGATTTATTAACTTAGAGATATTATTTCTTAAACAAAAAAATAGTAATAATACCATCTATTTTTATCAAAAAATTATTGTATATTACTTAAATTATTATATTTAAATTTATTAAATAATATTTATGCTGTCATACACACATTTTTTTTAATATTATTTATCTGATCTCACCTGCACTATCAATCAAGCATTAAATATTTTAAAAAAACATCAAATAACATGAATGAAAGCATATTTTGACAAAAAGGAGCATATTTAATGAAAATCAGACTATAAGAGGTATGTTTCTATTCCGAATAGTATATTAAAATTATTTTACATATTTCATTAAAGACTTTTCGCTACCAAACAAGTAAAACATTTGTATTAATATTTAGATTGAAATATCATATGATTTGTAATGGAAATGGTATAGAAATAGAATAATGAAATGGTATTTTCAAGAATAAAGAAAAATCATGTTAAAAAACATTTAAAAAGAAGATGGAGGTATATCATGCTATTAAAATTATTATAAAAGTTCTATTAATACTTATAATATTACATAAACAAAATGTGCATAAAAATTACAAAATAAGCAATTAAATTATAATTGTGTGTTTGGTTATATGTTTATAGCAATTTTTACAATAATTTAGAAGAAATATATATTTCATGTACAATAACTTCATGCACGATAGCTGAGAAAAACATATTTAAAGACTATATAGAATAATAAAGAAGAAACTGTAAAAACATTTCAAAAAAAGGTTCTATGACAGAAGATCAAAAAAAATAATTTTTCGCAAATATACCACAATACATATATTTAATCCTTCCATAAATTTAAAATATCTTAAAAATTTATTTATTGATACGAAAAAAAAAAGCAAACGATATGATAATATATGTAACATTGTATTCTTTGTTTAAAAATAAAAGAAACCTATGTTGTTTTAGAATAAACGCAAACGATTTGTTTAAAAATTTTAAAAAGTCAAAAACTGAAGAGGAACATAAAAATTATTGCCAACTATTAAAATCTTTTTGCTATTTTATTTTTTCTAAGCATTATAAAATGATTTACTTAATGACTCATTTTAAAATTTAATTTCCGAAAACCAAATTTTTTGCTCATATTATTTTTAACATGAATGATAAGTGAAGCATGTTTTTTTTATCGAAAAAAGTTTATTTTTCAAAAAATGTATTATATATATATGAATAAAATAAAATTTCTGTGACACAAAATATAAAGTCTTCCATATAATTGGCGGTCTTTATATTATTAACAAAAGCATATTTTTGGTATACTTTTGCTTTTTATTAATTTAGCACTGGAGAGTAATTGACCATCATACTATGAAACTTAATGCAAATAGTGGAAAATAAAACTGTTTAGCATAAAACTTCGGTAAACCGAATTTCGGAATGTTTTATCTTTCAGAAATATTCGCAAATAATAGCGTTAAGGAATTAATTATTAATGCTATTTTATTTATTTATTTTTGAAAAGTTTGACCTATTACAAATGATTAAGAATAATTACATTTTTTATCAATCAAACGAAAGATCTTTAAAAATATTTTTTAAATTAATTAATCAAAACTGCTTAAATAACAATTATATTTTTATCTCATTAATAGTTTAATTATTTACATTTCCAATAGTTACGATGTTCCAAATTATAAAATGTATATATTTTTTAATTTCCAATTTTATTTCAAAACGTTTAAAATTCTCACTAAAAATTATCTATGAAGAAATTTTTCTTAAACATACCCGTCTCATAACAAAGTTTTGTGCAAAATAAAAGCATCTGAAAATATATTTATCCTACTTTTTAAAATTGCGATGATTAATGGAAAACTTTTATTGGCACCCAAATGTAATTGAACTTCAATCGTTCTAAATGAAAAAGTTTAAAAATTAAACGAAATCCCTTCAAATTTAAATCTGCAAACATCATCATTAGATTACAGATATCATCATATAAATGTATGATACTCCAGCTACTATTCTAGAGTCACACTTATTAAGATTTTGAAATATATTTTCAAAAATGTCTGAAAGTATAAATTTAATATCATTCCATTTTTATACCTTGTTTAATTGAAATTTTGTATAGGTATTATATGGAAAAAATATATATCTAAATAATGATAGAAATTCTGTAAAAAACAATTTCTTAAATTTTCTATATAAATTATGATAAAAGGTGACATTTCTTTGAGATAAGAAATTAAATATCGAAACAATACACATAGTTGTTTCACATTTTCCCTTTCAAATAACCTTACACGATCAACGAAAAAAATCCCTACATCATCAGAACAATTTATACCATTTAAAAGTTAACACGAAATACACCAATCTGTTTTGCCATATTCATGCCGGTAATCTCCAAGGATTTAATGAAGTTTTCTGGCAAAAGCTCAAAAAAATGAATGAATCATTTCCAAAAAATAATTTTGAGTTCATATGCCCATCCTAAACCGCTATGACATTGGACACAACTGCTAAAATAAAGTGGATCAAACAATATTTTCAGAGAGAAATTCATGAAAGCTGTGTGCAGACGATAATCACAGATCTATTTCCTTGGAATCATAATTTTTATGAATCTCCTATGGCATTTTTGGTACAAGTATAGGGATTTTCACCGAGGCCCAAAGGGTTGAAAATTCCTCCCTCCATTCGCCACCATGCCGACGAAATTCCCCATCCTCCGAGAAGATCTTCCCTCTCCAAAGAACGAAAAGATAAATCTAAAAATACCAACCTGAGTTTGAATAGCGGAGGTCCTTTCGGTTTGATAGCAAGGCTGAATTCTTGTGCATCGCTGTTTCCTACGTGTGCCGTGCTATTGATCTGCTGGTGATCTTCTTGGACCAGGACATCTTGTTGTTGTTCACCTCCGGTTTGTTGCTGCTGGACAGGGGTAGCCATCGGTTCTTGGACGTATCCGTTTACCTGTTGTTTCATTGGTCTCGAATTCCGGAAAACGGGGATGTAAAAAACATAGCACGTGACTTCCGTAAAGACCCTACTGGCCTGATGGAGGCACTCCTGGGAAAAGTTCCTCACGGGTGGCTCTTGGCAGACGCCAAGCTGGAAAGCCTCGCCAAGTTTTCCATAGCCTTGAATAGCAAGGGAGGAAAACATAAGCAAATTTAACAGTTCGTTTAAAGTCTGGATCAGTCCATTATCTTCTCTGGGGCAGTGGGTCCCGTGCCGAGAACAGCTTCCTTTCCCTCACTAATGGATAGAGATAAACAGCGCTCTTTAGATATCTTCACTCTTTTAGATGTAGCAGCTGATGTTAAGAAATGTTTGGTAACTGACGCTTGAAGTCTGTAAATAAAAGCTTTAAAAATCTGCTTCATCTAAGATAAACTGTTACTTACTTAATGCTTGAGTTTTGTTTACCAAAAAGAATTGTCTTCTCAAAATTTTTTTGCCGAATCTTCTGTTTCCGGAAAATTGAAATTTCTCATAAGTGAAAATAGGTTGAGAATTGGGAAATTTATGAATCTGTGGAGATTGCAGTTAAAACCAGTAACTTCAAAAAGTATTAAGCTTTAAAGGGACTTTAAGAAAATTATAAAAAAATTGTACATATTAGTAACAGATTATTGGTTTTGTTAAATTAAAAGCGTGGAATTCCGGAAATTAATTTTTATACCCATTTCAGATTTTGTTGCCTTTTCAGTCAGTAATGAAAAATAAATAAATATGTATCGAATATGAAAGAAAACTTTGTTCTCATCAAAATTTTGAGTTCAATTATTGTCCTTTAAATGAATAATCTTAACGAATCTTTGAAACTTGATATTCCCAAGAACATCATTATTTTCAATCTATTCACAATGTAGTGCCAACATGGTTATGTAGCTTCAAAATCATGGTTTAATGTTATTATATCAAACTTTCATTTCATAATGAATCATATTAAAACATATCAAAACTCCGTACGTTTATATAATAAATAGTAAATAATAAAATTCTATTTTTCTCCATTAGCACGGATAACAAAATAAAAAGCCTTTATTTTATAACCCTCTAACAATTTTCTATCTGAACAAATGTCCAACAACCATAATGACATCCATTATGTTAAAAAAGAAAATAAATATTTTGTTCTATATATTTGCTGAAATATTTCAAAATCTTTGCCGCATGTTCATTAGAGGAATAAATAAAAAGAATCAAATGCTTCTAGTATTGGTCAATTTTGCAATGAACCTCTGGATCAAAATGTTTGTGTATTTTAAAAGGAGAGTTAACAAATATCGTCAAAATTAGAAAAGCGATTAAATCAATTTTAGACTTTTAAATTCAATGGTTTAATTTCCAAAAGTTATTAAAGGAAATTTAGAATAAAAATCAACATACATGCTGTGAATAAATGTATGCATTTATACTATGTGTTTCATATTTCTTAATTAAGTAACATCGCTTATAGTTTGTGATAAAAATAATCATGCAGGTACATATAGAAACAAAAAAAATCTCAGCTAAATTCTATAAAATTCTTTTAAAATTCATAAAAGTGTTTATTCTACTGTTCTTAATTTATTTGCGATAACCTTGAGAATTATTATCCATAGAACAGATTGTATTGTCATTTTAAAATTCCAAAATTATCTATACTAGAATATTGCTTTAATTCGAGCTCTTTGTCTCTGGTTTCTGCAATTTTCTGAAGTTCTTTTGTAATTACGTTTCACAATAACTACATCTAGATATAATATTTAGCTAAACATAACCGAACTACGTGTGAAAATAAATGTAATAACTAAAAACACATGTAATGTTTTTCTTGGATTAGGCACTCTTACACGAGTACTAAACGAATAGTAAACACAATACGATGGGGAAAAAAATCGAGTCTGTAGTTCGAAGGAAAAAAGCACATCTCGTTGATGGATTTATTCTAAAATTAGACACAGATTCTAAAATTTCGACCACAGAAGACCATATGCCGCTTATCACTCCTCTGACTTGTTTCGTTGAGTTAGGATCAAATTCGCATGCAGGTACACATACAAACAGGGAAACAGGTGACTTATTTGTAACACCTCACTTTTTTCAAATTCAGGAAAGTCTTAACATGAGGATTTAATAAAATCTCAAAGCCAAATTCTTTTCATTGTTATCTGCTTTTTATATGTATGCTTTCTATTCAAGAAAATAATAATTAAAAAAAGATTCTTCTTAATCATAGAAAGACATTTTTATCTGATTTGAAAAAAGGGCAAAATAGGGGTATGATAACGATATTATTAATTTCATAGTTTTGATTTCTAAATACTATAAAATAAATTTTGCCATGATAAATCTTTGAAGTTTCGTTAAATTTTAATGATCATCTCAAACAAAAAATTATAACATCATATTTTGCTTAAAATTATTAACTAATCTGTGAAATATGAATCATTTAAAAAAATTATAAAATACTTATTTAAAAAAAATAATGAGGCAGTGAAGAAAAATTCAACTTATTAGAAACAATTAAATTGTGCATGCATTGATGAAATTCACACACAGTTATATTCTAAAATAGAAAATTTCTTTGGAAATTTTATTCGAAAAAAAAATCTAAAATAGAAACTGCTAGTTACAGCAAAGTGTAAAAAGTAATTTTTTTATAAAAAATAATAAATAAAATAAATTTACAAGTAATACTAGTACACTCAAATCACAAAAAAAAAGAAAAAAAAAACATTTACAATGGCTCCCAAAAGTGTTCGTACACTAAAGAAATTTGCAAAAATTGTGTTCTATACTTCTTAATAAAGCATTTTATTAGTTGGTTTTTTTTAATTAGCATCTTTAAATAGTTCTTAATAAAACTGAACAAATATTTTTATAAAAAATCAAGTAGTATTGTTCTAAAAAATAAATAAATAAAAAATGTCACAAAATTAGAACACAAAAGTCTTCGTACATCCAAACATTATTTATTTAAATTCATCATAAAAATATCTTTTGCGGCTTATTTTTCTTCTAATTGAAAAATACACTAAAATCATTTGATTTCAGTATTTAATATCACAATTATTTAATCTATTTACTTTATTCTTAGATATGACGCGCATTCGTAAAGAAACGAGTTTAGACGTACGAAAATTAATTATATTTCATTTTAAAGCTGGAAAATCAATTAGAGGCATTGTAACTATAACTAATCTACCTCATTCAACGGTGCAAAGCAAAATAAAACGTTACAGAGAGGGAAAAAGGATTGCAAACAAGCCTCGTAATGGTCGCCCTCAAATTCTGTCAGCTAGAAGTCAAAGAAATATTGTGAGTAAATTTCTAAAAAATCCACGTCTAAGTGCAATAAAGTTTACTTCACAATATAATGAATCAAATGGAACTTCTATTTCTGTGAAACTATTCGTAGAATTCTTCGGAATGCTGGTATACATGGCCGCTCTGCACGAAGAAAATTCTTTGTAAGTCAGAAGAACAGAATTGCTAGGCTTAAATTTGCCAAATCTATGATAAACCAGCCAGAGAGATATTGGAATCGTGTCTTATTTCCAGATGAAAGTAAGTTTAACATCTTTGGGTCGGATGGGAGAATCATTGTATGAAGAAAAAAAAAAACTAAGAACTTAATCCCAAGAATTTAGTTGGAACAGTAAAACATGGCGATGGAGGTGTCATGGTTTGGGGTGTATGTCAGCGGCTGGAGTAGGCAATTTAGTATTCATTGATGATATAATGGATAATAGAGTTTATATAAATATTATCAATAATAATTTAAAAGTGTCAGCACAAAAATTGGGCATTTTAAACAACTTTGTGTATTACCAAGACAACGATCCTAAGCACACGGCCATAAATGTTCGTCTTTTTTGCCTCTATCATTGCTCTCAAACCCTTAAAACACCAGCTCAATCACCGGATTTAAACCCTATAGATCATATTTGGAAAGAATTAGAGGTGCGAATAAGAAGTCACGACATTAAATCGAAAATTCAACTGAAAGCAGTAATGATCGAAGAATGGAACAAGATCGGTGCAGAAGTAACCAACCGTTTAGTTAAATCTATGCCCAAACGTTTAAAAGCTGTTATAAAGAATAAAGGATATCCTACTAAATACTAAACATTTATAAAAATTTAGAAAATTTCATATTTAGTGATGTTTTTTTAAAGTGTATGATCACTTTTGTGTCCTATTTTTGTGCAATTTTATTTATTGTCATTTTTAAAAAAATAATTTGCATCGTAATTAAAATTTATTCTTCACTGCTTTATTAAGAACTGTAAAAATATGCTATGAAAAAATTTTCATGCAAAAATAAGAATATATAATGGTAAATAATGAGGTTTTTAATTGATTCTTGTTGGTGTACGAACACTTTTGGGAGCCACTGTATATGTAAATATGATGATAAATCATTTTAAAGAATTTTTCTTCTTTAAAATTTGTAACTAAACCGATTTAAAATAAATCTTTTAAATTAACTATGGAATAATAAGTATTTATTAATATAAAGAAAAAATATCTTTATTAATAAACATTTATAAGGAATTCTTAAAATTATAGTTTTAAGCTAAACCTGTATTTTGAATCGATCATTTTAATACGTACGAGTTAAATTTTATCCCTTTTAAATATTATAGATTTCTAATGACATTCTTTTATTGATTTTTAAAACATGCATTATTCAAAACATGTACGAAAGATTTTCCGATATCCAATAACTCCTAGTTTTATTTGACTTGGGGGGAAGATTTTTGTTTTCGAAAAAAAACATATATTTTTATGTACTCTAATGTATTTGAAATGCTATTCAACTAAATTTCACGGTTTTGCTAGGTTTCTTGACACTTAAATGCAGGTAAAATGTGCATTATCAGAGACACTCAAATAAACATCTAAATGAAGCAAGATTTAATAATTTGTAGATAGATGTAGATTATCCACTTCGATTAAAATACTTTCATGCTTAAAATTTTTAATATAAAAACTACTTCTGTATTATCTGTATTAAATATCAAAGCATACAAAATTCTTTTATCAACAGAATTTTTTAATTAAAATATGAATATCATTTAAACCCAACAATCTTAAATAACTAACAGCTAATTTTTCTATACTATTAATATTTTTTATATAACATTTCAAATTTGTTCAGAAATATTGAAGTATAATAAAGTTTTAATAAAAGCTTTTAGACGATTAATTAAATTGTTAATTTTTCAAAAATGGCAAATGAAAATAAACCAAATCAATATTTGCTCCTATGATTAATTGCTAATCGTCTGCTTTTAAACTTTTTTTTTCGTATTTTACCAGAATTTTGCCAATGTATTCTGGAAACAATTTTTCTTATATAAACTTGTTCATCAGCAATGAGAAAAAAAAACGTTATTACAAATTGCCTGTAAAATTAATTTCAAATATTCATTAAAATTATTGAAACAAATTATACGAAAATAAAATTAGTGTCTCTTAAAAGCTAATGTCTTCAGTTTTAATCTGGTGTAAAAATAGTTTTGCTGAGATAAGAATTTTTTGGAAGATATTGGGAAAAACACCAAAATCTTGTTCTATTTTTAGCTAAAGTATTAGTAATTAACTTTTTCCTTTTAAAAAATTGACTGTAATATTTTTTTTTTTTTTCGAAAAACATATTTCTTCGAGATTCAAACAAATTTCATTAAGATTGGATGTAAACTGTAAATTTATATAATTTTTCTATATATCTATAAGTTCTATATTCTTCTCATTTTCAACATTACAAATTTATTGCTTCATAGAAGGCTCAAATGAAGATTTTAATTACAGCTATCTTTAATCAAATAAACTTAGAATTCTTTTAGAACCAATAAGAATATTGCCAAAATAATTAAAAAAATAAAGAGAAATATCATAAATAATATATAAAAAATTTAAAAACTCACCGTTGCTTAGCTATCAAGCATTCATAAATCAACTTTTATCGAAATTGTCTGCATCTGTTCAGTCTTATATTAAACTTTGTATCAAATTAAATTTTTACTAAATTACAAACTTAAACTTTACTTGCAAAATTAAATTAAAACTGAATGAAAAAATGCACTGAAATAAAACTGGTATTATTAAAAAAGTAAAATTTTAAATTAAAAGATGGTCTAAAAATATTTCTTGTGAAGTAATTTATTTTAAAATTGTTGCTGAAAAAAAAGCGAATTTGTGATTAATTTCTATGCAATTCTATATTTGATTAACTTTTTCACTTTGGGAAGTTGATGGCGTTTTTTCTCTTAAATAATAAGTGTACGAAATTTGTTTTGGATTCAGTCCAGTTGTTTAGGAAACATAGAACATCAATTCATACATGCACAGAAATAATGATATATTAAGATATCAAGAGGTTAGAATTAAATCAGATCGGATATCAGAATTATGTAGATTTAAAAAATAATGATTATACTAACACAAATCCCAGTGGTATAGATTTCAGAATATGAGAAAATATGTGCAGGAAAAAGAATACGAAAAAGGAGGTAGTAAAAAAAGAATGATAACCTTTTACTTGAGAACACTCCGATTCATACAACAAGTAAATTAACATTTATATTTATTACTGGTACCTGATGATATATATCGTTTACAATTCGGATTATGTATAACATCTGCGATTGATTACTGTGAATTAATGATTGAATTAATACATTCATTTAATTTCCCCTATCCTTTTTTTAAAACTAATTTTGCTTCATTCAGACTCTCATGTTTTGAAGTGCATACCATAGAGGTTATGATTATGATTGTTAGTTTTTTTTTATTTCTCTTCGTGATTTTAAAAGGAGATGCTTTAATTGTAAACACCAGGTACATCGATTTATTATCATGTGATTCTATTGTTAGCTTAGTGCTAATTTTATTTATCTAATGCAATGTGTACAGGAAAAAGAAAGTTTTTACATAATAGATAAATGAAGAAAATATAAAAGAGTGTTGTTTTCTTAGTTCAATCTGCTTATTCTTAATATTTTGACCTTGGTCATGCTATGCCTGCATTCTGAGAAATAAAATAAGTTCAATTTTGGCTACCAAGAAACTAGGGAATTCGCATGGTTTAGGGAAAGAAAAATAGAAAAAGAATTCCATCATCAGATCAGTGATGTTTGAAAACAGATAAGATCCGGACTTGCTTGTCACATTCCCAGATACAATGTGACAACAGATAATAGAAAAAAAAATCTTATGAAAATCGCTTGCTAAGGAATTATTTCACATAAAAAAAAGTCTGTTTTTGAGTATTGATGAAGTTTTAATACTTAGAAAAATACTTATATAATAATGAGCTATATATTTCTTTTTCTTGTCATCATTTAGAAAATGAAACTTTTAAATAAACAAGAAAATATTTTAATAATTATTTAAAATTATTTTAATTATTTTAAAGATATTTTAATTTAAATAATTTTAAAATATTTTTCGAAAAAAAAATTCATTTTTATTATAAGTGCATTCGGTAAAATATCACCTGTAATTGAATAATATTTGATTCATTAAACTGATCTTCATAATCTCAAGAGCTGCTGTGGGTAACTCAAAATGCTTTAAATTAATTTTAATCTTAAGCGAAGGCAACAGAAAAATATACAAAGTTCATACAATGATTGCTTTATTAGACAAACGTTGAGATTTTGAACATGCAGATAGGGGGGGGGGGTGTACACATGGCGCTTGCCATGCGCAATTTCAGAAAAAAGTTAGAATATGACAAGAGGCCAAGGAACACGTCAAGTCAAAGTGCAGCGTGTCATTCAGTGTCAACGCTCATTGTGCTGCCTGACTTGATTGCTACAGCCAGCTGCAAAGGAAGTTAGTGTCATTTCGTGTACAATGGCATTACATTCATAGTGTAAATTTTACTGTGAATGCCTTCTGATGTCTCAGTGTACAGTGTGCTCTGACATCACATCTTTACCTGTACTAAATGCACAGTGGCGGATTTAGACAGTTTGCGCCCCATGGTATCACACATTATGAGAACCCTCTTTTAAAAAAATTTGCAATTTATTTTCACATTTCAGTACTTTAACTTAATCAAAATTTCTAACATTTCCTATTAAGTAACTATTTTTTTTATATTAGTAATTTGTTGAATGTTAACTATACTAATAATAAAACTCAATGTGTGTGTGTGTGTGTGTGTGTGTGTGTGTGTGTGTGTGTGTGTGTGTGTGTTGGCGCTCTGCAGGAGGCCAGACCATTGGACCTACAGCTACCAAATATGGCACGTGTATACCTTGGAGGTCGGAAATATGCACCTCGGAGCTATTTTTTTTTTAATTTCTAATTAGAATTTTAATTAATTAAAAATTAAACAAAATTTCTGTGTTTTTTCACGATATTTTATGAAACTATTATCCTATAAAAACGACTTTCACGAAGTTAAAAAAATTATCAAGTTAAGTTAAAGTTCAAAAAATTATCTTTTGAACGATATCTATGTTTTAATCTGTAAATTAAATTTCTATTTTTAATGAATTTTTAAAAAAATTTAACCATATTTTTCAACAATTTATTTCGTGCAAAATAAAAAAATAAAGTTTAACTTGCACGAGCACGTTACGCGTGCATGGAAAAAAAAATTAGCTTTTATCAACGCGCTGCTTTCACATTGAAAAAAGCTCAAATTAAAAAAAAATAACTATCATTTCAAATTAAACATATTTTCAGCACGTCTCTGTGTGAAATGAAATAACAATAAAGATGGACGATCTTAGACCACTTCATCGACCGTCTCAAAGAAGCCAATCATCTCCCAGGGTTTCTCAAGAGTGATTGGCCTAGGATATGAAAATGTTGATTGTTCTAAAATTGTAATATTGAAAACTTAATAAATCAGGCAGATTTGATCTCAGAAGATAGAAACGTTTATTTATTTATTTATAAGTTGGAGTATCAAGAATATTTTGCACAACATGATTCCTTAGGACCAAACCCTAAAATTTAAACCTCATATTTTTTTTAATATATTTTATGGACCGAGAAAAAATAAATTACTATTATTGACATCGTTTAAATTCTTTTGAAAATAAAATTAAAAACAGAATTGAACTATGAGTGTGTGAAATTTTTGTTGAATAATTCTTTGAGATATTATAAATTATGAAAATCAATCTGTAGTGCACAAAAGACTTCAATGCCGAACGACTCTGCTCTCAGTTCTCATATTTATTTATTTTTTAATGTATGGTTGATTTCCGTAATAAATGTCTTTATATTAATTGCAGTTTCATCATTTCCACTTCAATTTAAAATTGAATTTTAAAGGTGCTGATAGAAAATTAGAAAGAGGTGCGGACCATGAATAGAGTAGATTTTCAAGAACATTTAGCTTACATTATAGTATGAGTAAATTATATGACTATCAAAATTTGAAGCTTAAAAAGTTTTTGCTGAAAAAATTATTATGAGACCAGGTTACATAAAAAATTAAAAGAACATTTTAGCGAGCATAAATATTGGCGAACCGGCTGGTCGCCAAAGGCAGCTAGTTTATTTATATATTATTTCTCATGACTGTACAGCAGTCACTTTTTTTATACGTAATTATACTTAAACAGACGCTATTAATATTGTAGAAACGGAGATTTGCAGATGCGGAGTCAAAATATAAGTTAATTAAAAAGTGAACAAGTTTTTATTGTTTTTAATTATATTTTTCGAAACTAATATCACATAAAAATTATTTTTACTCAACTTAAAACCTCAAAAAATTACCTTTTCATTGATCGTAATTTTATTTCAGTATAATGAGTTTTCTAATTTGAATTTTTATTTTAATTTAATCTGGCATAAAATTTTCAGCAATATTTTTAGTCTTATGAAATTTAAATTAATTTCACGAATTCATCAAACCATTCAATTGCATGCCTTTGCCAATGTAAAAATTAATATTTTTAAAAATGCCTTCTTTGGACATTAAATTGAATATAAAATTTTCATTACCTTTTAGTTTCATTATATATAGATTTTATAATGTACAGTCATTCATGGTAGACTAACACCATTGAATTTATTATTCAATCTTTATAAATAACAAATTTAAATTTTGAATACAAGTGTTAATAGTTTAATAATTAAGAAGGTAATATTCTCAGCCAGCAGGTTATTCACCAGCTGTGGCTGGTTAGTCATATTTTAAAATCGATCTCAACTAATTTAATGCGCGTAAGTCCATTGATGTAATGTTTATTTGCTGAAGTCACAGATTATTTGGAAATTTAACAATTTCTTATAAATGAATTCCCTGAATCGAATTTAAATTGCAATTGGAAAAAAAAATATTAGTATGGACTTCAAAATTATTTTGTAAATAAATATTCTGTTGAATAAATAGCCATTGGATAAAACAATAAATATAAAACAACTCCAGATGAAAGTAAAAAAAGATAATTTCTGACTGTTTACGAGGTAGGGAATATAAAGTAAAAAAAAAAAAAAATGAGATATTCATTTTTGTTCAAGTCTAATTTAAAGCAGGTTAGATCTCCTAATCTGCCCCATCTGCTACTTAGATATAGAAAAAACGACAAACACTTAAACTTTTATGAATTTCTTTCAAACTTTTCCATCGATCTCCATTATAAAAGGGGGGGGGGGTATAATAAATGCGAAGGTAAATTGAAAACTATTTCGTTCAAATTATGCATAGGTAACGCCAGCTTATTTCTATTGCTTTTTCCTCTTTGGAATTTACCTTGACAACTTGGCGTTAGGAAGCAAAAATGTCCCATACTTAAGCAAGATAAAGCACTGCCGAAAGTATTGTTTTTCCATTTCATTAAGAATAATGCTCTATATTTCATGCGGAAAAAATAAAAGAACTGCATATTTCTCAGACGATATTTTTTAAAGGTTAGCTAGCTAAAAAAATATATCAGAAAAAAATAAATTCTTTTTGTTCAGACGATAATAAGGTAGTGAAAAGTGGCGAGTTTTATTTGTGAAGTGTATGAAAAAAAGACATTAGTCGAAGGAAAGAATAAACTAATGCTCGATCATTCGAGCGAAAAAAAATGGCTTTTTTCACAAGAGATTTATTTTTCAGAGGTAAATAAATAACGGATAGAAGTTCAATTTGATTTCACTTTCTTTTTTTCTTTTTTTAGTTTCATAAAAAGATTGGTTTGAAAATTAGAGAAATTGGTGACATTTTGGTTTATAAATGGCTTTCATTTGGGATTAAAGGAATGAAATATGTTACATTGCGTGAAATAACAAAGTAATATTTGCGATTTCTGGTGAAATAAAGTACTGGTATCCGTTTAAGAGTTACATTAGGTCTTTCAATGTTTTCCATTAGGAAAATATTTAACTTTCAACAAAATGGTAGTACTTTAAAATAACTACTTAAATAAATTAAACAAAGAGAGCATTTTTAACAGCTTCCATATTAAAAAAATTGCTTAGTTCGAAATTTTTTTCATTATTTATTATTGATTAACCATCAATTGTATATACAAAAAAATAATATCTATTTTAATTAAGGCAAATTAGAGGGTTAATTAAAATAAGTTGTACAACAGGGAGTTCATTTGATTCGTGTGCTGTTTCGTGTGTTCAAACTGTCTAGTCATGTGAGAATTATCAAACAAAAATTAATCAACTACTTTGTTGATTGCTAATAATATTATTAAGGGGCCGTTATATTAAACTTTTTCCTCTTTTTGTACCGCAAAAGTAGAAGCTGAAGTTATTAGAGCTGATTCTTCACTGCAAAACTGCTTTCAATAATTAAATGCTCCAAATTTATTTAAAACAAAGATTTCCCATATGATTTATTAATATCTTCTACTAATAGAGGAGAATATGTGTGTTTCTGTCTATATGGGTATGTTAGGGCTTTACATATAGACCATTTGACCTTGAGCTACTAAATTTGGAACAGATATAATATCTCTAGATCAAATTAGTAATTTAAATATGAGAATTTATAGAGAATAACAGAATATTTAAGCATTTATTTATTTTGTAAATGTAGGTCAAAATTAGTTATTTTTGGTGTGAGTAGGAGTGGGCATCTGAAGATGGTTTTCGTTTTGAAATTTTAAACAGAATTTTAATTTATTAAAAATTAAAATTCGAAATTCTGAAGTATATTCTATAATAACTTCCAAAAATATTATGGTACAAAAAATTTTGTATTATTTTAAGATACCAAAAATGATTTTTTACCCTAAATTTTGGATTTTTTTTAAATAATTTTTTTGTCTAAATTTTAATAATACATTTCATTGTTGCAACGAAATCAAACAATTTATCTCTAAATTTTCTTCAGGTGTTGAATGTTAAGGAAGGAAATATTGTTTATTATTTAATCAGTCTACATGAAGAATATGGAGGTGAAGTTACAGTATCATAAAAGAAAGCGCTCAATTAGAAGTCAGGTGATTCGCATAGTTATATTTTTAAAGCTATTGTGACATTATGTTGTTTTATTCCATTACAGGGGTTCATTTGATACAATAAAAAAAATAGATATATTGCTATTTAAATACCCGACTGTAATGCCTATCATTATTTAAAGCTTAAAAATATTTGATTGAGGGACTTAAGAATATGGATCAATTCAGAAGAGATTTCACTGAAATTACACGCAACCAATATTCACAGTTAATCAGATGATTGCCAGAGACAGCTAATGAAAAGCAGAAAGTAGTTACGTGTTTTGAATGTAATGTTATAAAAATTTTTAAGTGGCTCAAAAATGTTAGATTTAAATCTATCCTGCAATAAAGATTACTCCAATGAATATGGCATTTTGCCTAATACTCAATAACCCTCAGAGTATGAATGATACATATTGACTGCTATGTTGAATTAAATTAAAAATATTTTATGTTCCTACTGTGTTAGTCCTTATTATTCGAAATATGATTTTATGTATTTGAACATACCATCATAAAAGTTTATCATTGGAAGTTGGCATCACCAATGACTCAATGTTAGAAATCATTGAGTAATATAAAAGCATAACCATACCTTACTTCAAATGTTTTCTTTTTCAAAATTAAGATTTTCAAATGTCGAAGATGAAATCCTTACTTTATGGAAATATAAAATAAACATATTGTTACGAACCTGTGATGCGGCTTCCCAGCATAGCTGGTTCCATAGGAGGTCCCAGAGCTTGGCGACAAACTTGGTGACTTGGCGACGAATTTGGCAACTTTAGCGCCAAAATAGATTATACCCGAAGCATCGAGAATTTTCCCGACCCGTCCAGTAGGAACGGAGATACGCCTCGAACGTCCCTGATTGGTTGAGAGGTTTCTAGCCCCGCCCCCTGAGACCTATAAAAGGAATCACCCGCAGCTGCCGGGCAGTGGTGAGTCGAGCGGTGAATTGAGGAGAAGTCGGAAGCGACAGAGCAGAACAGAGTAGAGTCGTCGGGATCGACGGGGAAGAACGAGTCTTCCAGCGAGAGTGGTGAATTGAGTCGTGGAGTCGAAGAGTAGTCGGAAGCGACGGTGAAGAACTCGTCTTCCAGGGACTAGCGGAGCAGCGACGGAGTAGAGCTGCTGTGTATACTGTTATATGCTGCACGTCTCCGCTGAAGATAATAGTCTTCTGTGCTGTATATAGTTCTCGTCTTTCTGCTGTCCTGTGTGTCTTCGAGTAAATAAACGTCGTTGTTTTATTTTCTACTGCCGCCTGCTGATTGAGTGTGCTCCACACCATATAACTTCTACTATCCAAACGAACCCCGGAAATTTCGTAACAATATGCACATTATATGGTCAAGTGCTTTTTTCGCGCTAATAATTTCATTCAAAACTTTTTATGTGAAATGATTCATATTTCATAGACCTTCCAAATAGTTAACAAATTAGTTAAGATTGCTTACTTCTGATGAAAATTTTTAATATCCATCAAATTTTTAGATAGTTTATATCTGTAATGTTTTCAATATTTTTATATGATCTAAAGCAGGAAAAATATTCCTTATTTCCTCGGAAGTCAAAGTAAATATTGCATTAAATGACATGTACCATTTTTACAACACACAAGTAGTTTCCCAAACGAAATTCCGCAGTGTTTCAAGACATAAAATTTTGAAATGTATATTTCAGAAAAACAGAAATATGACATTAAGCATAAAATTTCGATTGCAGTATCACAATGAAAAACTCACTAACCTTTTTGAGAAAGCTTCTTTTTAAAAAAATAAAAGAAGTAGGCTATATTTGTGATACTTCAGGCGATGAATTAATTTATTATATTAGGATAATAATAAAAAAAAGATTCAAAAACAAATTTTGCGAAAAGATAAAAATATTTTTAATTATTTCATACTTTTTTGGTCTTTAATTTATAAGTTACAAGCCGCCTTTGGCGACCAACTGGTTCGCCAATCTTAATGTTCGTTTAAATTTTAATAATTAAATATTTTACGCAATTCCTACTTTAATAGATTCTTCATCAAAATATTTTAAAACTTCAAATTTTGATAGTCATATAATTCACTCATAATATTATAAAGGCCTTCAATCATAACGTAATATGTATCTCTCTCATTTTCTGTTAGCTCCCGTAGAATTTATGCTTTAAATTAAAGTGGAAAGAATTAATCTACAATTAATATAATAATATATTTTTACTGAAACAAAGCATTTTTTTATAATCTGATTACTGATAACAGAGTCACTGAGCGTTTAAACTTTATGGGCACTAAAGAATATCTTTCGTAATTTATGTAATATCTCAAGAATTTGTCAACAAAATTTTCTCAGATTCATCAGGAACAGATCGATTAATTAACAATGTTTAATTTTAAATGCATCAAACACTCAAAAAATAAAATGAATCGTTTAAAATAATCGGTCGAAAGCAGGGTTTAAAAAACTACTTAAAAAACGATGTACTTAAAACTATAAGCATATACAAAAAATATATAACTAACATAAATACAATTTAATTACAAAAGCATGCAACTAACCTAAAAATAATTTAAATCAAGAATCATCCGCTGATAATATTGACAACAATCAAAACAAAATGCGCATGCGTGAATTTTCGACGCCAGTTACGTTAACGCAAATGCGTGAATTTTTCTACGCCAGTTGGGGTAACGCTATGCAGATTAGACATTTTTAATTTCCTTTATTCTGTCTTATTTTAATTCAAAAGTACTTCAGAATGAATCTGAAAGATCGATTCATTAACAATGTTTAATTTTAAATGCATCAAACATTAAGAAAATAAACAGAATCGTTTGAAATAATCGGCCGAAAAATGTTAATCCTAGCCTCATTACTGTTGGGAAAAAAAACTGAAGCCTTACTCATTTGGCGGTGGGGAAAAATGGAAGATTTCTTTGGCGGGAAAGTTGGCGGTGGGGAAAATGGAAGATTTTTTTGGCGGGAAAGTTAGTTTTTAAGTTATAATTAAAATTCTAATTAAAAATTCAAAAAAGGGACCCCAGGTGCACATTCCCGACCTCTAAGGTATACTTGTACCAAATTTGGTAGCTGTATGCCAAATGACCTGGCCTGTAGAGCGCCAACACACACACATTGAGCTTTATTATAAGTATAGATTATAAGTATTTCGGCATTTTAAAATCAAATTTTCTCAAGATCTATCAGGCGGCTTCATAAGTGCAGACTATAAAATTAAAAGATTAACTGATCATTAATTTCTAAAGTGGTAAACTGGAATATTGTCATCAAGAATACATAGATGCACAAAACCTTTTTAGCTCAAACACAACAAGAAGTGAATGTAAAATTTGATTACAAGATTGAAACAAGTCAAGTTAAAAATACAAATAAATTATTTTTATTTATTTATACTTATTTTTTTACTTATTCATATTTATTTTTATTTATTTATTTATTTTATTTTTATTGGCTTATTATTGATTTTTAATTTTATTGGTGCTACTTCTCTATATATATATCCCAGCTCTTTTAAAATGCAGAAAGTAAGCAATTTTGTATGATTAAATAATTATATTCAGGTAACGGTAATTAAATCCATTTTTCGAATTTATTTTCCGCATATAGTGTAATCATATTTTTTTAAGTGATTTTAAAAATAATATAACCATGCAGATATTTGACACTTTGCCGATTTTATGACAGAAAAATTGCAATATTATGCGATACTTCTTAAATTAATTGAAGTCCATTCACAAAGAAGTAAAAATCCTGCCGTTTTCAGTAGATGGACAGTTAACAACTATTTTTAAATTTGACTGGAAACAAATATAGTCTCCAATAAGATTAAAAATGGAAATATTTCAAATACAGAGCTGTCGAAAATACAGGCACAAAATTGGCGGAAATAAACCGTGCATAAAACTTTAAAGACGATATCTGAACAGCGAAATTTCGAGTTATTGGGTTTATGCTGTCATACTACTTCCGTGCTTCTATTTCCCAGAGGAAATGAAGTGGAACAAGTTTGAAATATCCTCGCAACTTTCAGAATTATCCATCTTTCGGTTTGTCCAAAACTGTAGAAACATTTTTAGACCCACCTGCCAGGTTTCTATTCTTTTGTAATCCAAAGAAAGGTCTGCATTTTTGGACAGGTTTTTCGAAAAATTGGTCAGTTTAGAATGAATGGATGGTTTGAAGAACTCTCGGAAAATAAAATACAAAATGAGATATTTCAAAAATGGTTCTTTGAAATATCTTACCATTGCATTTATTTTCTTGGGTGAAAATGTTTACAATTTTTTGTATTTTAGAACCTTACTTTTCATTTCAATATGTCGGATAAGATGTGTATTTTTTGAGAACCACATCATGAAACGTAATAAATACTGAAATAAGTTTATAATACACTTTATTATGTTTATCGTGTTTTTATACCACTTTCAGATACATTTAATTTTAATTCTTTTCATGTTAGTAGAAATTGAATTTTTTTAACGATACTTTATTCCGTCTTAATATTATAGGACTCTGAAATTTTATACAATTGGGTTTCTCTTGACGAAAATGCAACATTTCAATATTTTATGATTTAATTTGACTTAATGGATTAATTGTACTTAAATTTAAGTTTCATATGAGAAATATTATCTGATTATCAGTTCGGTTTTCCAGATAAAAATGTAGTATTTATATATTTCATAATTTAATTCTAATTTAATTGGTTATTTTCATTTACATTTACATTCCCTATGAGAAGTGCAATTTGATAGCCAATGAGGGAAAACAATTGGTCACTGGAATTTGGAACATCTATGATAATGAATTCCGGAATATATTAAATATTAAAAAGTGGTAAATGATAGTGATAAAGAAAATTAAATATACTTTCATTTGTATATTAAAATAGTTCATTTATTTTTTATACAGAAAATAATTTATTTACTTGTGTTTTCTTTTACAAAACTCTGGCAGTCAAAATAAAATTATATAATCATGAGGCACTTAATTATCCTGTAAGGAAATTAATCCTCATAAATACCATTAGGAAGAAAATTCTATAAAATTCAGTAAAAATTTAAAACATAAGTATAATTGAAATTCTAATTTACTTATTAGAATAATTCTATTTTTTTTTTTTTTTGTATATAATAATTTTAGAATATGATTTATGTGCGAAAGATTTTATAAATAATTTTGCTTTTTTAATCTTTAAAATTTGACTATTTTATAATTAATTTAGTTATTATGAGTGGCAACGCAGTTTATTCTAAAGAAAATTAGATTAAAAAATTTTGTGCTACTTTTAATTTTTTAAATAATATGACATATTTTTAAGTTCTCATTTTAAACCAGAATTTTAGAAAATAATTTTTAATTTGTAACTGTAATTTTTTTTTATTTGTAAAAAGAGGAAAAAATGGAAAAAGAAATAACATCTTGAATTTTAATATTCAATAGACTTTCAATCAAAATCTTAAATTTTCTAAAATGTAACCATTTTTTTTCTGTTAAAAATATTTTCTGTTATTTTTGAGAATAACAGTTAATTTCTGAAAATCTTCACCCTCTGAATCTTTTGATATCAAATAGCCTTTCCCTGAAATATAATCAAACATTACGAACTGCGTAGATAAATTTTCAATCATATTTGTAATTCAAAATGAATGCTTGAATTGCAAAAATGCACTGACTCGCAATAAAGAAAAAGATTAGAATAAAAATATGATATTTTATTGTTGAAAAGAACCAGAAAAACGCATGTAGTTTTTTTTTTTTTTTTAATAATATATGAGGGGTTTTTTATGGCTCTTTGAACATAGTAAAACTTTTTCTAATAATGTCAACCTTGTGAAAGACATTTTTTTTTTTTATCTTTCTCGTTTTAGTCTTTTCTTTTAAACGCAATTCTTATCAGTTTCTATAGCAACAGAAAAGAGAGGAGGGGGGGTGTCTTACTTCAAATTTTTTTACCAACATTCGCACGAAATCACACTGCTATTCGCATTAAAATAAACGGAGAGGGTTTTTGCTATTTTTTTATTCAAGGAGCTTTGACAGACATTCTTCTCTCAAAAGACCAAAAAACTCAATTTTGGCTCGCTCAAGAGGAAAGCGATGGCTTAAATCTTTTGTTTCGTTCTGCGTTTTTATTAATATCTTTTCTTTCATCTATGCGTGTGGGATAGACTTCTCAATGCACGCACACTCATAGTCCGGATGGAATATCAGCTCGAATCTCGAAACATTTTGTCTTTGATGTTCTATCACTAAAAGTTACGGCACATTTGAAGCGATATTAGTTAGTTTTGTTTTCAACAATAAAGGTTATTCTTAGTTCATATGAGAAAAAAATGAATAAAAATAATACTGAAAAGCAGAAGAAACTAGAGTCCATAGGGTTACATTATCGGTTCCTTGACCTTTAAATTAATATAATCAGCTTTCGTGCAGCAGAAACATTTCTCGAAAACAGTTTAAGTTAATGGTTTTAAAAGGTTAAAGAGTGATGGATTTGTAATTCTTGTAAAGTTCATCTTTAGTTAGCAAAGAAATTTTAATCATAAATTATTTCTTTTAATATATTGAACAGAACTTAATTTATTATTACTTCCAATGTTTTTAAAATTTTTATTTATTCGCAGAAGCCTAAAAATGAAAAATTTTCGGTATAATAAAATGTTTTTCAATACCTTACAAACAGATTTAAAAAAAAAGAAAGAAAGGCATCATTACGGCTGTGAAACATAAGAAGTTCATTCGAAGGATCTATTGGGTTATTCAGAAATTTTCTATCGATTTTAAAATTATATTAAAAAGAATTTTTTGTACTATCAATAAAGATTATTTTTGTAATATAGCACTATTTTTTATAAGGATTTACCATCTTTTGAAAAGTTTCATTATCTGATTCTCATAAAACTTCATATCGCTTAAATCTCCTCAAAGTGTGCAACCAGTATGCTGTCCTCCAAAGAAATGAAAATCTCCCACTTTAGAGAATTTACAAAAAAATGGCAAAAGTTCTAATTCGACGATACCAAAAAATGGCACATAAACATTTTTTTATAGTTCGAAATCTTTAAATCAGACTTGAAAGATCATTATTAGAGGAAAAAATACATTTATTCCTTTTAGTTTTTGAAAAAAAAATGTATGTTAAATGAAAATTTATCAAAATTTTCAATATTAAGAAAAACAGAGTAAGTTAAAAAATAATGGATATTTTTTTATTTCATCTAAATAGAGCTCAAACTGCATAAAATGTAACAGACCACAAGATAAAAATTATTTTAATAAATAAAAATTTTAAGGTGTATTTAAAATTGTAATAAATGAATCTTTGAGCATATTTGTTAATATTTTGAACCAAAAGTATATTGTAAAATATGTATAAATGAAGCTATCTTAAAATCCGTGGTCTATACATCCTCAAAGATTTCGGATACATGCATACCAAATTTCATGAAAATTTATAGAATTGATTTTGAGATATCATGTTTCCTCTGAACCAATCACAGTAAAATATTCATTCTTCAGAAAATGCGTTTAAATATTGTAAATTATTTCACCCACATGCGCTTGAAACAAATGTAGTTTTCACGCTTTTTTAATAGAAATGCTAGAAATAAGCAAACTATGTCTGAGTAAATAGAGAGTTAATATAAGCATATCAAATATTATTTAGAAGAATTTTACGATAAACATAAAATAAATTACTCATTTCTGGTTAAAAATACCTCTGTTTCCGATTTCATTTGCTGTGTATTACTGAAACTACTGTATCTACAGTTCCATTTTTTTTTTTTTTTTTTGGTCGTGTGACTATTTTAAGCCAAATTTTGCGTAGTAGCTTCTGAGGGTAAAGACCCCTCAGCACCCGAGGGCAGAAGTCTCACTTCTGGTTCAAATGAAGATAGCACACACACACACTCGCTTGCACAATCCCTTTTTACAGAGAGAACACAAGAAAGAGAATAACCATGCCCGAACCAGGATTCGAACCCGGAAACGCCCAGATCACGAGGAAGACGCTCTACCCCTAGGCCAGGACGTCGGCATCTGTAGCTCTATCTTACATATATTAAAAACCAAATCTGTTTTTAGAATCTGCGAAGTGTGAGTTTTATTTTCAGATCATGAAATTTTTTTAATTTTTTCATGAAAAAGTGTTTTTACATCCTAATCGAATACCTTAAGGCTGGATTATATACAGAAAGGAATAAGATATTCCAGACAAGCCCTATTTGTATGCCATTTATCTAAAGATATAATCTAGTATTATCCAATTGGAAGATGACTTCTATTGACCAATTCTGGGCTCTGCAATTCAATGGCTTGATTCAAAACTGTTCAGGCGATTGCAATATTTAACAGATTCAGGCTTACAAGTTTTAAAAGTTTTAACTGGGTATGCAAAAATGAAAATTGAATTGACTTTCTAGGTGACAGAACCTCGTAATAGACAGTATCCTTTCAATCCCACCAGCAATAGAGTATACCATCTTGGGTATATGCGATAGATATTGACTTCTGGGGTGGACGATGCCTGTTCCCTCGACTAGCTTCATCCCCATTTTCGTTCAGCATTACTGCAAAAGACTTATTTCACATTGCCTACTATTATCCACTTCAAAAATTAATTGTTTTCGTTGTGTTTGATTAATAAACAATATGTGGAAACATGGTCAATTTAAAGTTTTCTCTTAATTGGATGGTCAAGGGGTATACACATTTCAATGCAATTACCGAAACCAAGTCTATCCAAATAGTCGTAAAAGATCAAATTCGACATTCCGAATCTCTCTGCTATTTAACAAACGATAATTAAGCTGATTAATTTGTGACTGATCGACAAAGACGACCAGCTGGTTTGCCGGGGATATTGGTTATATTTAATTCCAGTTAAATCGTTTACATGTATTTCCATATCCATGATTCGGCCAAATTGTCGGACAATAGGATCTTCATAAGAAATGTTCATTGTGAACATGAACATTTCCTATGAAGATCAGTCCCATGACATCATATAGCACGTAAATGTGCTTTTAACTGTCGTGGTAGTGTAACTTCCTTTTTTTTTATTTGACTTATAAACTACACAGGTATTAAACAGAATCCTTCTACTTTAACCTTTCAACAATGGAAAAAAATCATGTGATTTTAACTGGATCATATATTTATTATTTAATGAATATTAATGAATTTAATATTTAATGAAACAATGAAATTTGTATAATATTTAATATTTAAAATATTTAATGAAATTTTTAATGAAACAATGAAATTATATTTAATGAAACAATGAAAACGGTCTACAGTTTAGAATAACAATGAAATCTGTTGTTGGAAATTGAGCAAAAAAATATTTTTTTTAAACGAAAATTTAGGAAATTTTTTGTTTGTTAAATTGTTATAAATAAAAAGACATTTTTTTTTTTTAATTTTCAGACAATCTGAAATTTATTTTTGAGTGAAACTTTTTCTGAAAGTACAGCGAAAAAAATGTCTAAATTCAGCTTCATTTTTAATTAATTAGAATTAGAATTACAATTTTTAAAATATCGCTCCGACGTGCACATTCCTACCCTCGAAATTGGCAATAATGGGATATCAATACTAAAACCATTTTTTTTTTTTTTTTTTTTTTTTTACACAGAAGAAAGTTGATAATTTCTCCAAATCGGTCATCGCCAAATCCACGCCGAGTTTTTATACAAAACGTAGTTAAAAAACTTAATAAAAAAATATATAATAATTTTTATAATTCCAAGATTCAATAATAATTGATTAGCGAAATTTTTTAGATAATAATCTTTTATTTTTAATAATTCATTTAGTGTATTTCTCTTATTTATCAAGTGAATTGTAGCTTCAAAGCATGGTATTAATATAAACATCAATTCATTTTTGCAATTTCAAATTTGAAAATTATGAGTAAAGAAAGATCGTAACTGTAACCACGTTTATTTGGGTACTGTTCAACACGCGAGTTCGCAAATTGTACAGACTAAGTCTATGGCAAAGGCTACCGACGTACTCTGATTGGTTTAAGCCTTGGCATCTTTTTGGCAATGCCTTGGCATCTTTGGCAATATATTTTTATAAAAATAAATAAAATATGTGGATCCCCCCCCCCTTTTTTTTTACGGTTTACATGTAATATTAATCTGGAACACATATACAGCAGAAAAGATCAAATTCTGAAGCCTAATTCAGAAAATATAAAAATTACAATTTATTAAAAATATTTTTTGTGTGTTTTTTCTTAATATTATTTTGATATAACTAAAAAAATTAGCTACGAAATCACATATTCCGGTAAAGCTTACATATTTATACGTTTTGGGCATTAAGTAATCATCTCCCCATATGTAGTTGATGGGAGAGTAACAAACGTTCAGCAACAAGTTTCAATGACTGCATGAATTATCTAATAAAGGCACGAAAATCATAGAAAAATAAGAATTATTTAATTGCTGCATCATATGTTGAGTAATTACTTTCATTTAGTTTTCATACTTCTGTGCATAAACAACATTAGTTACTTGTATTACTAGTATTATTAGTAACTATTATTATTATAAATAATTAGTATTAGTAGTATTACTAGTAATATTTAGAGACAATAATTATATTAATAAAAATTAGATCGTGTGGATATTCACTCGTATCTGCCATAAAACTAATGAAAGGTACAAAGTTTGAGCCAAATAAGCGAAAACTACACTATTATGAGTGCAAAACATTGCCAAAAAGATGCCAAGGCTTAAACCAATCAGAGCATCCTTTGCCATAGACTTAGTCTGTAGAATTTGCGAACTCGCGTTCAACACACAGCTTTATTAAATGTTACCTTAATATTAGATCTATGAATCATCTTTTTGAATTTCATCACATGAATGATACCTTAATATCCTGAAGTCATGGTGTCCTAGAAGTTCAACGAGAACTGCATTATCCAAAATAAAGCTAGAAATACTATATACATTTTTTTAAGAACGATTTTTGCATCCTTAAACAATAGGATAAAGAACATTAGTATACATCATATCTTTCATAAGTCGCAGAAACAGCAACATCCTTTTGTTTAAACTTCATACCATTCCAAGTTATTCATTCAAATTTTTGCTGTTACGATTGTCCCCATCGCCCATTCCAGACTTTCAAATTCACACCATGAATTTCAAAACACTTATTAAGGGTGCAATCGCAGCGCATCTTCTTGACGACGGCTGTCTTCGCAATTGTTTCTCCCCATCCAGGTACCCAACAAGCAGACAAGAATTAATGAATCCACCACTCGAGCCATTGTAAACGTGGAGTCATATTTCTAAAGCAAGTCTCAATCTCTGTCAAATTACGAGTGTTGCGCCATTCCGCCTGTGAGAATTTACGGATCACACGGTTTGAGTCAAAGTCAAGGCCGCGCACACTCCACTGTCCGACGATTTATGGGCCGCGTCCGTCAGGCCTGTCTCGGTGCACCAGTGAATACATGAGCAGCACTTTCACACAACTCTGCTAAGTGGCACGGTAATGGGTGTGTGGGTGGGGTTTTAAATCTCCCGGATAACTTTCTGTAAGCAAACGGGCAGACGAGAATTTAATTAGATGGATCAGAAATTAGGAGTGGGATCATTGTTTCGTGAAAAGTACTTAAAGTTGTAATGAGAAGAGTTTTAATAAAGCAATGCGTTGAAGAACAGGCATCATTCTCTTTAATGGGTAACATGGGATACTAATGGTGTTAAAAGCTTTCCGCATACTGTAGACTTGCAGTAATTCAACAGATAGATATCTGACTCAAACGAAGGAAAAGTTCTGGACTCGTTCAAATGGCATATTAATAGCAAAAACTATGTTTATCACTAAACCTTGTAAAAGAAAATTGCATTATCTCATCTACTATTATCTTATCTAGTATTAATAAAAACTAAATATGCGTGTGTTGGCATTCTACAGGACAAATCGTTATATCAAGCGCTACTAGATTTGCCACAAATATATTTTGAATGGTGGGAATATGCACCTCGGAACATTTTTTTTTCAAATTCTTAATTAATTAAAAAAATTGTTTTTTTTAAAAGTTTTTCTGGATAATTTAAAAAAGCATTACGGCACAAAAATGAATTTTACCCTATCTTAAATCTTAAATATATACATATTTTTTCAATTATACAGATTAAATAAAAAAATTTTTAATTATTTTATCTACTACTAATAAATAAAATACGTGTTTGTTGCCACTCTACGGCACACATTGTTAGATCAAGCCCTACCAAATTTGCAACAGATATATTTTGAAAGGTGGGAATGTGCATCTCGGTTCGGTTTGGTTTAGTTATATTAACGTCCCGTTGTAAAGCAACACAAGGGCTATTTTGGGAAATTTTGAACCGCTGTCAGATGACGAGGACGACAACTGAGCTGGAATACCTCTCTCCACACCACACCGCACTAGCGGGAGGACGTTTGGTCATGACGGATTTAACGTGCAATAGACCCCTTTACACGACGATTCTTCGGTGGAATCGGATCACGAACCTGAAATCCTCCGGTTCCGAAGCCGAGACCTTACCACCAGGCCACCGCGGCCCATGTGCATGTAGGAGCTTTCTTTTAATTATGAAAATGATCGACTTTTTGACGTTTTTCTAGATAGCTTTCAAAATTATTATAGAACAATAAAGAATTTTACACCATCTTAGATCTTAAATATATGCATATTTTTTTAATTATACAAATTAAAAAGCCCTAAAATATATATATTTTTTAATTTTATTAACCTTTAAAGATGTTTTTCACAAAAGATATTTCACAAAAATATTTTTATTGTTGAAAATTAAACCTAAAACGTCTTCATTGCCGCTGCTAGTATTTCATCCTAGATTTCTCTTTCCGTTGTTGAAGATCAAGACATGAAGATTCGACTTCATTTTCCTTATTGGATAGTTTTCTGTTTAAAGCGTGATTTAATAAAAATATTTTTTTAATTGTAGCAATTGCAGCTAACTTTTAAATTCAGAAGTAAGCAAAGATGAAAATTATTTTAAGTTCTTTCATTTTTAACCTTTTTTTTTTATATTATTGATATCACTGATAAAAGAAAGCACAAAGTAGTAGTTATTTCGAATATTTAGCTAAATGATATTTATATTTTTACGTTTGTAGTTCCACATTCCAATTGAATCTTTATCAGAAGCACTTAAATAAAAGTAAGACAATCATAGAAAAAAATTAATATTTTGCTGGCATTTTTATATAAAATATATTATTAACTAAAAACTATGTCAGATATAAGTTTTAATATGATAATGTATTGAATAATTATTTATTTATATATAAGAAAAATTATAATTGTAACTTGTTTTAAAAGCAGGATATAACCATTTTACGATTTGACTTTTTCGATTTCTTGGTGGGGGGGGGGGTAATGGGTAAGCTCCCCCTCTCCCTTCAGAGGTAGTAACTTTTCAATTCTCATTCCTAAAAATCACAGAAATATTTAACCAAAATTCTAAAAAACAAATAATTTTTTTTTCTCCCGTTTAATATTTTTTGGTCTAATTGCAGTGGTATATTTAAAGGGTATATTGTTACGATAAAACAGAACGCATTTATATTTCTTTCTAATGCCAATTATGACTCGAGGAAAGGAAAAAGTATGATAGCACCGGTGATACTCTCGATGCACCACTGACCCAAATATCCCATCCCCTAGCTTCAGAAGACTTTTCTTTTGCAGAAAATAATCGAAAATATTATATGCCGGTTAAAAGAGTAAATAAAGCATTTTATGATATTTACTAAAGCAAGATCGTCATCTGCTTCAAGGGGAAGAAAAAAAGAAGAAAAATGAAAATGAAATCTACGATCGCAAATTTCGAGTTATCATGTGAGAACATTATTATTTTTAAGTCATTATTTGTCTTAATTAATTTAAGTCATTAGTTTAAATCGGTTTGAAACAATCATGAGACTTCTCTCTCTCTCTCTCTATCTCCCTATATATATATATATATATATATATATATATATATATATATATATATATATATATATATAATTTTTTTTTAAACTTTCATTTTCAATTTTTCTAGTCACAGTTCAATTTTTGTCATAGAACAAGCGAAGTGTATCATATGAGAATTCTTTAAAACAGATTTTAACCATTGTATACGTGGACAGCGCATGGGCATTGCTCGTAATTATCGGTTTCAAATTATCTTATCACCAATGCTCCAATCCACAGAGACACCAGCACCAAATTACTAGTGAAAACATCAAATTCCGGTTCTTTCACAACCTGCTCATTTCCCTGACCTTATTCCATGTGATTTTTTTCCCCCTCGGATGAAATATTTGCTTAAAGGGATAAGATTCTAAATTATAAAAAAAATTGCAACTACAAAGATAGTTGGAAAGATGGTAAAAGGTGACATGACTAATATACATTTTATGAATGTTCGTTTGAAGAAAATGAAAACGCACACACACACAAAAAGCTGTTTTTATCTATATCCATTCTTCTAAGATCAAATAAATCCTAGAATCTAGTAAACGAAGATACGAAAAAAAAAATATTCATTTTAAAAATACCATGAAATAAGATTTTTTAATTGCGATTTATTTCACTTGTCGTTACATAGAATTACATAGAATCAACAACGTTAACAACCTTGATTTACGTCATTCACTTTCTTAACGAAAGCGGAAACACGTATGCCAAATTGCCCCACTGACTGTTAACTAGACTTTCTTGTTAAAAGGAAATGTTAAAAAAAAAAAAAAAAAAAAGATGTGCACAATTTATTGATATATGGGTAGGACACATCAACTTTTTAACTATGAGTAATAGGATCGCATGCATGCGTCTGGAAAGTTTCGAAAATAATTCCAAAACAACGCAAAGAAATGATTATAGAAAACCGTCATGGTTTTGTTAGAACTGGCTGCTTTTGGCGATCAATTGCTCACTTGTTATTCGACATTTCATGCATTTTTTTAGGCTATTCACTTTTTGTTTCCAATAAAAAGCACTGCGAAAACTTCAGAAAAATTACCGCAACTGTATTCTTAAACATCAGTTTCTATACTCAAGTCATAGCAGTTATTTATCTAGCAATGGTTAAGTCTATTTCTGTTTGACACCTATTTCTGTCATTTTGATTTCTCTTATATTTCCTTCCCTCTGACTGAATGGAAGTTTCACTGGCACAGCATGTCCTCTTCCGAGCATTTCTGATAATATTTTGAAGCTTCATTAATTAGCTAACCGAAGCGTTGAATTAAATATAGCCCTAAAAACATTTAATGAAAAAGTCGGAAAAGTTCGCATGACTGTTGTTTCCATTCAACAATAAGTAATAAGTTCTTTAACCAGCTCGAATTTTGTTTCCTCACCTTTCTGGTATGCAGATGAAATAATTTAAAATATCTGCAGCATTTAAATGACATAGGAATGACAACATAAAAGATAAAAAAAAATCTTTTCTTTATATCGAAACATGCTGTTTTAATCATTTACTTAATTAACATAAAACCTTCACTAAAGCCTTGTTTCCGATTTCATAGCATAAGTGAGTGAAATTTAAAGAAAATCTATTCTGATTTTCGAATTCCAATACCTTACACGCCTTTTGTGGAATTTTTCATTTATTTAGTTAGAATAAGAAATTGAATGATAGGGTAAAAACTAGATTGTGAAATATTTTCCACGTCAATGCATACGTGCCTATAGGAATTTCTTAGAAATTCAAAACACAATTGAATTCAATTATGTAAAAAGAAAATCAAAGTTACATATTTTGAGATATTACAGTTTACACAAACATCACTCAAAAATTCCAATGCTACATTTTAAAAATTAATTATTTCCTGTTATGTGCTGTTTTGCGTTAGTTTAGTTTTCCTGAATCAAATATAGATATTC
Source organism: Argiope bruennichi (assembly GCF_947563725.1). Classification (NCBI taxonomy): domain Eukaryota; kingdom Metazoa; phylum Arthropoda; class Arachnida; order Araneae; family Araneidae; genus Argiope; species Argiope bruennichi. The sequence continues at coordinate 88,201,766 of NC_079159.1, read as the reverse complement.
AGGTTCAATTTTCAAAAGTAATCTAGAAATCCGCCAAATGATGTTGGCGATATCGCATTACTGGATCTATGATAAAAACTGTTTTTATTTATTTATTCATTGTTTCATTTTCTTTTACAAAAATGTTAAATAACAGAAAAAGTTCGCCCTTGAATAAAGTTTCCTTAAAGGTCTTTGCATTACAAGTGTCTACTAATTCAATTACATAATTATTGCTTGATACTCAAAAAAACTTTTTTATTGTGTTTTTGGCATTTCAACATTTCAAATGTAAACTACTCCAAATAAAACAAAATAAAACTTAAAAGGAAATACTATAATTAATTTCTCATTTATTGGTATTTCAAATGTAAACTGCTTTAAATAAAACAAAACGAAATTAAAAGTAAATAATATAATTGATTGTTCATTATTATAATTCATTTTGCACCACTCACAAGCCCGTTACGAGTATTTCAAATAAGGTCATATAAACTATTTTATAATCATGTTTTTTTTCATTTAATTAATTGCGAGTTAAAGAATTAAATTTCAAAAAAATGTAGTTTAAAAATTACGGATACTTTCATTTACCCTAAGTTTTTTAAATGAGATATTATAATTATTAAAGCATTTCGTACATTTGAAAATAAACGAAATTACATTGAGAAACAGATTTTTTTTAATTATTATTATTAAACCAATTTCCTGTTTGACAAAAAAAAATCATTTCAAAATCCATTCGAAAGAAGTCTATCTGCCAGCTGTTCGAATACAATATGATTATTACGAAACAAAAAGATCTAGATAGAAAAAATTCGTTACGTATAATTAATTAACATCTATAGTCTAGACAGATATCGAATTTTGAGCCTAATTTATAAAGGACTTGATTGTCTGTCGACCTTTAGACGCGTTAACTCAAAACCGAATTAATGAAATACAGTGGCTCCCACAATTGAGTATACACTATACTCTTTCTTCTTTAATTTTATTCTTTTTGATCTTGACATTTCTATTTATGGCTAATATTTATAAGAACGACAAAATATACATTAACAAAAGTATTAGGCTAAAAAACAAAACGGAGGAATCAATAATATTTTTATTACAGTAATTTTTATGTCAAAGTTGCAAATTCCAAAGTCACAAAATTGAGTATACATCTTATAAAATATGCGACTTGACTACTATTATTAATTTTCAAATGAATAAGTAAAATAGTTTTGTTACTTTAATTCGCAATCATTGATTTCCAAGCGAAAGCAAACTTTTTGGTTATCATAATGAGATCCAGAAATGAGACAAATGTTGAAATTCGGAAACTTGTTATTCGATTGTCTGAAGATGGTAAATCTCTACGAGAAATTGCAAAGGAAAATTCAATACAGTCACGGATGCGTTCAAAAAATTATCCAGAAGTATAAAATGTAAGGATAAATTGCTAATAAACCTGGAAGAGGAAGAAAGGAAATCCTTAGTGTCACGACCAAGAGAAGAGTTATTCGAGAGGTAGCAAACAATCCTAAGGTGAATGCTACAAAAATTGCTACATCTATTTCAAGAACAATTAGAAAGTGCATTTCTGCATAAACAATTCGAAGAGTAATCCGAAAAGCAAACTATAATGGTCGCGTAGCCAGAACAAAACCATTCATTTCCAAAATAAATTGAGAGAAAAGAATTTCATTTGCTAAAAGTCATATTTCAAAACCTCCGGACTTCTGGAATCAAGTAATATTCAGTGACGAAGTAAGTTCAATGTTTTTGGTAGTGATGGTCGATGTTATTTTTGGAGAAAGCCCAATTCTGAACTCCTTCCTAAAAACACCAATGCTTCTGTCAAGCATGGAGGTGGTTCACTTCTTGTATGGGGCTGTATGTCTGCAAAAGGAGTCGGAAATTTAGATTTCATTGATGGAATCATGGACAAAATCAAATATTTGTATATATTGAAGAACAATTTAAAACAAAGTGCCCAGAATTTGGGTTTAGGGTCAAATTTTCTGTTTCAACAAGATAATGACCCGAAACATATAGCTAAAATAGTTAAGTTATGATTGTTGTATAATTGTAAATTGCAATTGCACACCCCTCCTCAATCTCCAGATTTCTATGTGATTGAAAATTTGTGGGCACAATTAGGAAAATCAGCTCAAAAACACAATATTAGTTGCAAGGAACACTTAAAAAGAGTATTACAAGAAGAATGGTCGAAAATATCCGGCGAAACAACTCAAATTCTCGTCAACTCAATGCCACACCGTTTACAAGCTGTTCTAAATGCAAAAGGATATGCAACAAAATATTAATTTATCTTTTTCTCTTTTTGTTGACAGATTTTGGTAGATGTATACTCAATTTTGTGACTTTGGTATTTGTAACTTTGACATAAAAATTACTGTAATAAAATATTATTGATTCCTCCCTTTTGTTTTTTAGCCTAATATTTTTGTTAATATATATTTTGTAGTTCTTATAAATATTAGCCATAAATAGGAATGTTAAGATCAAAAAGAATAAAATTAAAGAAGAAAGAGTATAGTGTATACTCAATTTTGGGAGCCACTGTATATCCAATTTGATAGGAGATTTTTTAAGACAAATTTTTATTTCAATCGGGTGAGAAAAACACATCTAAAACACAAATTTCTCTTTGATTTCGGATACAATTAACCGCATGCCTGGGATTAATTGCCAAAAACTCAATTAGGATGACACGATAGATTCATTCAAAAATGCTAACTTCACGCCAAAGGTTAATATTTCGTAACTATTCTGTACCACTACTATGCAAAGTTTCTCGCATACCTACCTTTAACCGCCAAAAACTCACCACGGATAATTCTACAGATTAATTCAAAAATGCTAATGCCTACAGATTTTCTTTAACAGATTAAAATATTTAAAGAATACGCAAAATGATTTAAGAACCAAATTCCAAGACAGCAAATTACTTTAGGTTTCAGTAGAAATAATCTATTAATTTTACTGGTTGGAATTTCATTTTCTTGTATTTATTTTCGGTATGCTATCTAGCGCCTCTACAAAGATACCAAATCCTTTAATTTATACATTACTGTACACAAAGGAATATTGATTATCCTATTAGATTTAAGATAACAAATAATGCCATTACAGAACTTATCCATTTAGAAACCATTTTAAAACAGCTCGAAACATCTTACATAACTTATCCAAATTTTAATCAAATTTATTTTGTCCATTAATAATAAACATATATAACTCCATATTAATCCCAGAGCTAAAACATTAAACATCGAAAACGAAGCCCCATTGAAATTAACAGCGCTCATAAACAAATACCCGATTGAATTGATTGTTAATGTACATTTCGCTGGGAAGCAAATCTGCGGCGAAGTTCGGGGAATGATTCCCTTAATGGACTCATTCCAAGTGAACTGCAACCGATTCATTCGCGAATAAATATATTAATTAGAGGGAAATTAATACATTTAATCGTGTAATAGAAGTTATGGAGTCCAGGGTAATCGATACTCAAAAGTTTGTAGCAGTTGTAGTGGCAGATTTAGCTATCCTATTGTTCCAAGCAGTGCACATCATGAGGTGTCTCCTTTTTTAATTGTTGGGCAATTTAGCTTTCCATTTCAATACATTTTTTACTTAATCCATATATTAATTACTTTTTTGAATGCTTTAATTTAATTTATTTCAGAAATTAAATAAAATATATATTTTTATTTTTTAAATATGCGAATCGTGAAAAGTTAATTAAAGTAATGAAATTGTTTAAAAATTAACCATAATTATTAATTAACGACTTCCTTATTTATAAAAAAAATTATTATTTAGTTATTATGTTAGATATAAAAAGTAGTAAACTTCAAACAAATATAATCTTAAACCGGCTACTCCAACTGTGGTTGAGTAATAAGGGACATCACCAGCCACGGTAAAACCTTTCCCTAAGGAAGAATGTCCCGTCATCGATGGGAGGAAACAAACCTCCACCATTTCGTGTACCCACCAGGGTTGAGAGAACCAACCACCATACAGGAAGTTCTCATCCTCAATTACGAGGTGACCCCCGATGGGAGACAAACAAATATAACATGAAAATTATTATTTTAAGAACCTCTCAGCTGGAGCACAAAATAACCAATTAAATGAATGGTTAATAATACAACACATCATACACAAAATGATAATTGTTATTTATTTAATAACTAATCACCTTCAGACGATCAGCTGGTTCGTTACAATGTTGATCATATTTGTTTTTTGATCAATCATTTAGATACAATTTCACGCCCATGATTTAGCCAAACTGACAAACAGTAAAGCCGTGTTAAACAATCAAGTTCTCTTTATCGTGTACAAGAACTTTTCAAATGGGGACAATAATATAACATCATAGCGCTATTAGAAACGTAGTATGTTTCATATGTCTTCGAAATTTTCTAACACTATAACTTCACTTTTTTGCTTTCTTGCATACAAAGTATAGAGAATGTATTATATCTCAAAAAATTAAAATTCGAGTTTGTCACTCCACAGTTTAGACCCTCCTTGAGTTCGAAAAACAAATTTTTTGGAAAATGCCCGTCTCTCTGTCTGAGACAAAGATATTTCAAAAACGTGTTGAGCTAGAGCAATGAAATTTGGTAAGCCATGTTTATACTAAATTCGAAGACTTCTATTCAATTTTGAACAAAACCCGTTCAAAGTCAGTCCATCTGTCCGACTATTCGAATATAAGTTAACATGATATTAACAAAATGAAGAGAACTAGATAGATAAAATTCGATACGTAAACATGTATAAAAACATTAAACGTGACAACTTAAAAACGCAATGATTTAAATATATCAAATTTGAGTTGGGACTTTGTGATTAGAGTCCCATATCAAAGTGTAGCTCTGTGTTCAAATGTAATTAATTGGTTTATGGCCTAATATAAGGTGGTTGTAACAATCGTAGAAGCTAAGAAAGTTAATCGTAATCGAGAGCTATCGTAATATAGTGACAGGGCCCCCATTCTCCAAAATTCTACACAACAGCCATATTAAGGCAATTAGCCTAAAATGACAAATTATCCTCATATAAGGTCAATGTTTCAGTTTAAACCTACAATCTTCAAATTTTGACACTAAAATTTTCTCACGAATAAAACCGGTTCATTTTCTATATCCAATTGCGAAATAATTGCAATATAAAAAATATACCTGTTATTCAGAATAAATTAATATTTTTTCATAAAATGTATACATCAGAGAATGTATATATTTTATGGAAATGGAAATATAATTAAGAATAAACTATATATGAACTTCTCAGTGAAATTATTTCATAGTCCCTTGATATGAACATTCAATGCAACCACATTAATTTAAATGTGGAACGCATTAAGCCCTTTGCAAGAAAAAAGAGAACAAGAATTATACAATAAAGACAATACATATCTGGATGACATGCTGTTACATTTCTCAAGTGACAATAATGCCACATAGAATTATTTCATACATAAATTTCGTAATATATATTATTTTGAAAGTATCTCAAATATGTTCTGTTCTGTCAATTGATGACACCTGGTTCTCTAATGAAAAATAATCAATTACAAACCATTCATATAAAAAAATCCATACATGATGCGCAACATATGCAAACACATCACTGTCAAGGCGTGGATATAGTAATGCTATTTAGTAATCTGTCAATCGATAATGACTGATTCTCTAATGAGAAAGATATCCATACATACTGCACAATATATGCATACACATCACTGGCGTGGCGTGGAAGTTTGGAGAATATGTTGCCAACTCAAATCACCCTCATCACCACTGTTCAAAATGACGAGGTCCGTTTTAACCCTTTCTAAGGCCGTGGGAAGTATGCTTCCCACCAAATTTATCAATCTTTGTATGAAATTATGTAGGTTGGACACAGAAGTGTCTGACACATTTTTGTAGAAATTTGAATTTTTGAAATTGAAATTGATTTTGAATTTGAAATTTTTGCTGCAGTTCTGACAAATTTTTTTAGAAAGACAGAAACTTAGATGCTTCAGTTCTTTATCTCACACAAAATGATGTGTCTTGGTTTGTCACTTAATTATTAATTAACCAAATTAATTAATTAATCAAATTAAATTTATCTAATAAGCTAAATGAATCCCTTTTCTTATTCTAATTTCAAGCCTAAATATTTTAATATAATATGACTAGTAAAAAATGGCCCTTTAAAGGGTTAACATAGTTCTCAAGCTGATTCAAACTAGGATATAAATCCAATTTAACAAAACATAAAAAAACATAACCTAAGCAGAAATTAAAAGAATTTATTATTTCTATGTACAATTAATAATCTATCACCATTTCATAAATAGGGCGTTATTAATTTTTTCTATAGCATGATACTGCGTATGCAACATTTGCTGCGCTTTCTCGGATTGTGATCCCCCCAGCCATTCTTCATAAAGCTGGAGAACAAGGGGGTTTTCTCCTGGTTCTTTGGAAGGTAGGGAATGGTACAGTTCTTCTACTTTCTTAAGTAGAACTTTGGGATTCTCCTCCACAGCTCGGATCTGAGCACCGCCATTTGCACAACCTGCATGAAAAAATTTCCCGAAATCAACAATTAAAATTTTCAAACGAAAATACAAACTACTAGTTCTGAAAATTTTGACGAAAAATGTATAAATATAATTATTACTTATATTGTTTATACTGTCATGAAAAGGGTTGCATAAAAAAATTCATTCTATTATTTTGCCAAACGATTTATAAAAATATTTATACAATTCATTCGGGGGTTTTTTTTTTCAAATGTTTTTCTTTTTTCCTCCCCTGATAGAAAAATAATTAATTCAAAACATTTGCTGGCTTTGTGAGTAATATATCAGTTCACTAGAAAATCTGGAATAAAGTTTTCAATTAATAATATATTTTTGTCTATTGTGAATATATGTATCGAAATATAATTATTTTTGAAACATATAGTGATTAAAATATCGCTAAAATTTAAGACAAACAAAAAACAGCAAGATCAAGTTTGTTTCTGAGTTTCCTGTTTTTATTTCAACATTAACACACATCTTAAAATATCATGTTTTCTTCAGGAAAAAGAATCTGTCAAAATCTTTTCAAGCAATTTTCTATTGGAGAGAGGGAAGAAAAATGGTTCTTCCATTTTCAACCGAAAAATTCCTGCACTAACACAATATTCAATTATTAAAAAAAAAAATTACTAGCTCAGTAATTCTACAATATTAGAAAAAAATGTATTCACTTGTTAAAAGTAACATTTTCTAAGACAAAACAACTTATTATTTAGCCATCAACAAAGCAATTAATAATTATTCACCAGTGCAAAAATAAATACAGCAGATTTTTTTTAACCCTTACACACATTGGAAAGTTAATTTTTGTACAATCATATTGAATTTATGTTGAATAGAAATTAAAATTACAAGATTTTATATCCGAAGTTTTCATTCATTTAAATTTATGTTTTATTATCAAATTTTTTAAAAATATGATCAATAAAATTTTAATAATAAATGAATGTTTTGTACATCAAAGCTACAATTATAATTAATCTACATATACCTTTGGGAATTATGTTTTGATTTGAAAATAAAATAAAAATATAATGAAACAAAGAGTTTGTCAAATACATTAATCATATTTATCTATTCAAAGCAAATCAAAAATGAAAATTATAATAAAAAAATAACCAGAAATAAGACCATAGCAGTAATTAGAATGAAAACATGTGGGGGAAAAATGAACTGACTTAAATTATTTGACCTCTCTTTCATGTTTTTTAAATTACTTTTTATTTTTAAGAAAAATTTGTTTTGTTTTATTTTATTCAGGTTGTCTATCAAGAAACATACACACAAAATTATTATTTTGAACTGAATGACTAAGTTTATTTTGAAGCTTTAATAATTTAAGTCAGAAATGGCAATCAAAATTTTTAAATATTAAAATATCATCAAAACAAGTTTTAATATTTTAATTTATAATGTAATAGACAAACAAAATCGCTCACGTCAAAGGAAAGACAAAAATTAAAATTTTAACACCAGCCATTTTCCTATAAATTGTCCAGTACTTTTTCACAATTGTCCAGTACTTTTTTTGCATCATGCCTCCAAATATTTTTAACCATAGGTCTATAGAACTCTTCACTTTAAAGAATTTCTGACTCCATGAGTAAGATTACAAAAGCCAATACTATTATATTTAACCAATTATGCTGACTTTTATTGATGGGATGTTATGAATATATACAAATATGTGTTTCTTTTTATACTCAGTAATTTCGAAATTCTGTAAGCTATGTATCTATTTTTGCGAATATTCATCTATATAACAACCATCCATAGAAAGATGTAAACACGAAATGCCCATAAACTTTATATCCATTTGCTACTGTCAACATAAATACATCATTCAACAGAAAAAAATTTTCACCAATGCATACCATTAATCTAATTATTAATTGAAATGAAGAAATTAGATAATAGTAGATAATAGTAATTAGATCAGTATGACAAAAATTTAAATTGGTGCTCTATTATGCAAAATATACATTTTGCATGAAGAGTGATTTTTAATATTAAAACAGAATGCTAGTTTTTAAAACTTTTCTTCTGAGTAAAAATAAATGGAATGTGATAAAATCCATAACTTAATTATTTTTTTATCTTAATGATTAATTGATCTGGATACAATATAAAAATTCACCTCAAATTTGCATTAATTGAAATTTTAGATTTCATATAATAACTAACTTTTCTTGGAAAACTGATTAACGTATATTTCCATGCTTTACAAGGTGCATATGATAAAATACTTTTATATCGTGTCTACAAATTCAGTGTTGTAATACCCTAATAACTTTAATATACAATACATATTCATCAATCTACAGTAGACGTTTTACAATGAAGTGAAAAATACTTTACAATAACTAAAAAAAAATTAATATTACCAGCAGGACAAGCCATGATTTCAACAAAATCATATGGAGATTTTCCACGCTTTAATTTTTGTACTATATTTTGTATATTGCGGAAACCATTTGCTATAGCAAACCTCAACAACACCTTGCCATCTTTCTCAAGAACAATTTCTTTCATATCTTGATTCCTAAAAAAAGTGTTTTTTTATTCATGAATGATACTATATAATTTTTCAGAGTAAAATATAAAAGAATTAATTAAGTTTTGAGTTGGCACTTAACCTATCCATCCGAATTAAAGTGTAAAATAAAAGATAAAATGAATAGTAATAGTACAATTTCAACATACTATGTTGTATTAGAATATTATATTGACATTTTTCTTATTGTTTAAAATAATATGCAATACAACAAATAAAAATATTGAAATAAAAATGCAACAGTAAATTATATTTATAAACTAATTCTAACTACCTCTAAAAAATAAATAAAAAGACAGCATCATTTTGGGAATCAAAATTTTTGATTCTATTTAAAAGATAGAGTTACAGAAGCAATACAGCCTTTATTTCCAGAATAAAATTCTTTTTTCTTTTTACAAGTTTCTTTGTTAACAATTTATATAAATTGAATTCCAAGTAAATAAATAAATATATATATAAGTGAATTTAATTTTTAACTTAAATAATTTGAACACTTTCTTTTGAATTAACTTTCATAACACTCCAATAGAAAGTAGTCAGTAAAAAAATGAACCAATCTTTACACATTTCTCCATGAAATATACAAAATAATAGTCATTTACATAGCTTTATATGTTTGGCAAAACTGTTGTGAAATAATAGTAAAAGACATGAAAATTAAATATAATTAATTAATTAAAAACTTTGCAAAAATAACTGTAATGTGGAATGAACAATTGGGTTCAACTCAATATAGAATTCGAATCCTACTTTGATGATCTAAAATTGTTTTGATGTTTAAATTTCAAAAATAATAAAATTCTGAGTTTTAAAGTATTATTACACATATAAAATGGCATTATAGATTTAAAAAAACATTTCAACATCTATTAAAATAAACTGATTTAAAAAAAAACACTGCTTTTAATTGTACAAGAATCATATTAAAACACGTCTTTTTGTTAACAAATGCATAAAAATTAACACTCAATATCTACCTTAGAGTTTTATACTGAATTTCAGAAACTGCATCACCAAAAAGCTCTTTTGCAGCATGAATAAAAATATGATCACTGTAACCACCAGAGGTGCTTCCAGCATGAGAGTACAATCCAGTATTTAGACCCTCACTAATAAAAAAAATCAGATTAAGATTCTTTTATGTATTATTATAACTTTAATATTTCATGAATTTTAAGATATATAGTAAAGAATTCATAAAGCAAACCTTATTTGATCTAGATCTTCTGATGGCAATTCATTCAAACAAACTCCTTCTGTTTCTAGCATAGCATCAACTTCAACTATTGGAATATAAATAGATTTGATAAGATCTTAAATGCCCTATTCATAAAATTCCCCCCAAAATTATCCAATAATTATGTAATTATCGGCAGCATAGATACACTTTAAATACTAAGAATTATTCATATTATTGTACCAATAATTAAAAACTACATCTCAAGTACCAAAAATTATTTTAGTGATAAGTGCTTTAAATATTAATAAGAAATTGGGAAATACATGGGACAAAATTAGAGAATTTATACCACCATTCATGAGACGTTTACATAATTTTAAAAGTCTGCTATTTCCCCATGTTGAATCACTTCCAAAATTTATAACAACAATAAGATCTACAATTAACAACAATAAAATAATTTTCATAAAATTGCTGACTGATATACTTGTAACAATTCTTAATAATTCAAGATAAAAATGATTAATTTTGTTGAAATTTTGAGCAATAATTGGGTAATTATTTTAAAGACACATTTTTCCAAGAACAAACAAAATAGCATCTTGAATAAATAAATAAAATGTAAAACAGAATAAAATTATTGTAATAGATCCTATATATCAACTGAACATATATAAAATTTATTGCAAATAACTTGTGCTATGATATTTTAAGAAACATATAAATAACCACTATTAAAACTTTTTAACATTAATTCTATAGAGATTTTATGATTACATTGAATTTAAATTATTGTATTTGGTATTTTTGTATTTACAAATAACCCTGACCCTGGGAAATAATTATAGAAATAATTTCCTTTTTTTTATATTTAGAATAAATTATTAAGAAATAAAAATAACTACCTTAATCTAAAACTTTAAAAATATAAGTTATTATTCATTGAAATTCATATTAAATTTATGTATTTCAAGCAATGAAATAATAGTATATCTGACAAAGCGTAAAAAATAATACAAAGTGATTATTTAGATTTAGATTACAAATTTAATACAAAGTGATGTATTTAATTAATACAATCATTCTAAAGAATTGAGCAAACGCATTGTTCGAAATAAAACAAAATGCAGTTTAAGATGTTTAACAGATTAAGATAATATTTATTCAAAATGCAAAATTTGGAGATCTTTATTTTAATAAATAATATACCTTAAATTTCAAATAAGCCTTTTCTGTTTTAAGAGAATCATCAGAGAAATATGAAAGCAATACATCATACCTGATGTAATAACACAGTCGACATCTCGTGTTTCATATTCATCGTTATGAAAGTCATTTCTGGAAGCCTCTAACTTTTTGTCAAAACAAGGCATCACACTTACATGATATATCTGAAAATAAAAAAAAATCCTAAAACGATTAGCTATAGATTATATATTTTAAAATATGTATTTCTACTTCACATACATTTATCAATGGCAATGGTTAAATTAATATCACATTTTAATGTTAGGAAGGATTTGGAATTTTTAATTATAATTATATAGTAAGGATGATAATCTATACAGCTCTGCACTTTCAAAAAATTTTTTATGCTACAATAACATATAATTAAAAATTCTTGAAATGTGAATTGCTTCAGACTTCAGATTACAAATTCTTTTGAAATGAGCGATGGCTTGATATAAATTCTACATCATAAATTCTTTCTAGGTCTCGCTGAATAAAAACTCAGAGCCATTCAAATGTTTCACATATTTTAATGTGGAATTGTTTAAATGCTTAATAAGACATCCAATATCTGTATATTGATCTAACTAGGCACTTGCCTAGGACCACTTGACAGAGGAAGATCACAGGCAGGCTGTTTATAAAAAAATTATATTGTTATAATTGCAAATAAATGAATAAGCAAAAAAATTTAAATATTTGAGAATTAGCTATTTAGAATAATATTAAGCATTTATTAATCAATCAGATTTCTATCAGTTTTATTATGCTCGTCTCTTAGCAATTATGCTATTTATAAATACCAAATGTCTGCTTGAATGCTAATAAAGTATATAAGTGTGGATAAAGCACAATACTGAATTATAATAAGGAAATTTAAAAAGGACGTTTCCACAGTTACTAAAATAATTAATCAATTCTAAAATAAATCTTTAACATTCTATTAAATTAAAAATGTATTGAAATGTGAATCTAAATCAATTAACTTGTTTCAAAAAGAACTTCATTATGTACACTGCATAGGCCTGAAAAATATCTAAATCTACTACTAACACAGATCTTCACTCTAATTTTTACCTATTATTCTGGACCTCATAACTAAAAACGCATAGCTTCAACAATTAGACAATCTTTCTCAAATGTAATAGAATTTTTTAATTTCAGTGCATTCTATTGTTACAAGCATTCTTTTTTTATATTTACGAACCACAAAATTAGTCATTGTAATCTATTATAAGAAGTTTAAACTTGTAAGTCAATAAAAACATTAGATTCCTGAAAATCCTTCATTTATTTGGTCATTACTGTGCAATCGATGCAAAATTTTTAAATATATATTTACAATAGAAGCAAAGTATTTGAATATAAATTTTTAATAAATTAAATGTTGTTTATTAAAAAATTAAGCAAATTAAAATATAAAAAAAATATATCATTTTATATTTCACATGATTTACAATAAATTTTGAACTATGAGATGTTATAACAAAAAAAAATTATACAATATTTTGATAAGAAGAAAAAATTCCAACCTTCAGTTTATTAATTTTTGCTTATTTTGGACCTATTTTTATTTGGCATAACTACAAGACCTGCAATTTGCATATGCTATATTTTAGTTACAAATATGAAATGATGAAGTTTAAAAATATATGACTAGAAAAAAATATTCTAATTTTGTAATGGCATATATCTTTATGAAATTAATACAATGCTATGTAATTATTCACAAATCAAACATTTAAGAAAATTCTACAATGAAATAAATTTTAAGATCTTCAAATCTCAATACATATTATACCTGACTACATTTCAATTGAAGTTTAGAGGCCAAATAATCTTTAACAAGCGAACCCATAATTTGTTGAGGTGATTTTACTGTACTAATGTAAGGCAATACATATTCTCCATGAGTTTTCTCAGCATAGCAAACCCAACCTAAAAAAATGAAATATTTGATGTTCCTACACTTTTAAAATTGCTCTATGTTAGAACATATCACTTTGAATTTGCATATATTCACAAAAATTCTCTGAGGAATTAAAATTTTGAATCCCTTTATATTCAATATAGAGGAATTCATACAGCCATTCTGATAAAAAAGAACTGTTTACTTCATTTACTTAAACATTTTTAAGACTTTTCTGTAAGCTTTTACAAACAAGATCTAGTCCCACCATTTAAGAAATATCAAACTACATTTAATGATAAGAAATTAATTTTAGTATTTGTGTTGCAAATTTATATGTTTTACAGTATTATGACGCTTGCAGCAACATCAAAGGACAAAAAATAAATAAATTATGAAAAGAAATTTTGTAATAATACAACAAAAAATCAAAAACATTACACTATAAATGTTATAAAATCGTTACAATGCTTTTCCAAGATCACTGGTGATTTGCAGTGAGCAGTGGACTGTACTTTTGCTTAAACTTCTTTATTTACACTATATACACTCTTTTTGCGATGAGTAGTTCATATAATACATGGCTCATTGCGGTATTGCATTGTGGTTGGCTGTGTTAAGCCTTACAAACTGAAGTTGTTTACAGCTTCTGCGGTGGCTGAGGAGCCGATGCGGGTCAACGTTCTAATGAACCCCGGAAAGACTCGACCGGAAGGGCAGGTAAAGGGGTTGCCGTGATTTTAAGATTGCCAAGTTTGGCGTTAAGCGACATTCGCGTGAACAATCACTAAATTTTATTTCATTCACTACTGACAATTCACATTCACTATTTTTTTTAAATTCCTCATAAAATAACATTAAAATGATTATTTTCATTTGCATCCTTCAAATAAAAAAATAGTCATATTTAATGATGCTGGACCATACGATTTGTATAGCATGGTCAAATATGACTAGGAATAATAAATTATTCCTATAATTGAAATTGATCTTACTATCCATTAACTAAATTATTCAAAAACAAAGAATGAAAAAATTTGACATCAACAATGATTATAAATGATCATGAAATTCATTTATAGAATACGAGTTATTGCAGGAAATAATAATGATATTATTGGTGCTTATTTTTTTAATTAAAAAGAATTTAAAATACATTTTATTTAAAAATTATTTTAAGAAATATATCTTTTCTTTGCATTTGTATGGCATCACTTTATTTTTACATCCAAATAAATTCAATGTTATTGTAGAATGTCAAACTAAAGAATCATCACTCTGGCAGTAAAAACTTTAGTTTTTGATTTGGATCTTTGACTGTAGTTTTTGCCAATCTTGGGGAGCGAATTATTTATAATTTTATTTCTCTTTCTAAAATAAATACGAAGAGATGGGCTGGGGGAGGGGCTTGTTTCAGGAGTTACTTATTTTTGCTTTACTATTAACTTAAACAACGTGATTTTATGAAAAATAAACAGATATTTAAATATTATTTTTCAAGTAGAATTTAATAATAAGTATTTACAAATAGTTGCTTTTCTAATTTACAACTACTATTATTTCTCAAGGAAAAAAAATTACAAGACTCAATCTCAAAGCAGACCATTAAGTTAGCAAGCCCTAAGATACATTTTAAATAAAATCAGAAATAATCATTATGAAGAATCATTAATGCAATTAATAATATCTCTACTAACAACATTTTTGTAACTATAAATGCAAAAGACAATTTTTGAGACAAATGAAAATAAAAATTTAAATTTAATTTTTATTCATAAGGATAATTTAAACTACAATTTGAGTAAACTATCTTAGAAAACTTGCAAGATATTGTAGTATACAGCATATATTTAAAATGTAATTATCATTGTTAACTTTGCATAGACTCTTTTATTCTTATATAGAGCACAATAAAACAAAATTTCTTGAATGCAATGAAATATGATGAAAATTTAATATTTTTAAGCAATAAAGTTGAAATAAATACATGTAAGTCATTTTTTAAGACTTTCTAATAAGAAATTACTTAAACAACTATTACTATGGAAACATTTTGAAAAATCACTAAGATAATTCTATTCCGAGGATGATCTCAAAACCAAATGTTGAAGAGCCTTCTGATGAAACCCCACCCCCTCACTGAAAACACAAGTATGAGCATAAAGGCAGGCTACAGGATCCATTTTGAACATCATTCTATTTATTGCAAATACTTTTCACAATGCTACAGTATAGTATTTTATAAAAGAAATGCCTAAAGAACAATATCTCATTAAAATTTATACACCAAAGCAAACAACAGATGAAAGCTTGCAGAAATAGAATGTTATAAGAATAATTTACAAATAATTATAATAAAAAAATAATAGGTTTGAATAAATTTTTACTAGGAATATCAAAAAAATATGTATCTTAAAAAATATATGTGAAAAAGTACCTGGGCATGCTGATGATAACATAGGCAAAGCTTTTGGCTCAGTTTCTTTTGTTCGATAGCGACGAATGAATTCTTTTCGACTTTCGAGTAGAGTGAACTCTCGAGATATTGTAGTATCAAGAACATATTTAAAACCTAAATGCATAGAAACATTATTAATTCCACATAACTTCTTAAATAATTAATTAATTTAATTTAAAAAATTTTAAATGCAAAAGCACAACAAAAAATCATAATAAAATATATAGATATAAATTCATAGAGGAAGAAGAGAGATTGGAAATCCACAGGATGACAAGTAGTGTAACATAAGATGTACAACTTCCACATTAAGAAACATACATATATTTGCTTCGAAAATTGTTATAATTCTGGCTATAAAATTTTATGTTTATAAAGATATAATCTGTATCAATTTCCTTTTCAAAACATAGTATGTTGTATTAGAATCAATAAAATTAAGAATAAGTACAGTAGCAGACTTAGGTATTTTGCAGCCCAGATGGTGCACATTATCAGAACCCCCTCCCCTCTCTTTTAGTTAGAAGATCAATTTAATTTAACATTTCACATCAAATTTAACAAGTTAATTATTTATTTTAGGTTAATATCTTTTTATTTTATTACCTTTGCCAATATATATTTGTTTTTTATTTTTTATCTATCATGATGTCAGATTGCTGAACACCCAAGTTTGTACACAATATTAATGAAGCAGATGATTGGTTTTATAAATATTCTGATAATTAAGCCGACATGGTGGGGCATATAAGAACCTGATCAAATATACTTAAATATTGGTATTATTCTAATATTTTATCCTTCATAGAATTTTATTTTTTACAAATTTATTTATTTGACAAGAAGAAAATAATTTTTTAAAAAATCTACTTGCTTCTGGCCCTCTCTCAGTTTAGCAGCCTTAAGCAGCTGCTGAATCTGCCTATTGGAAATTCATCACTGGGAAAATATAACTAAGAAATCTTATTAATTTCTTACATTTTGGAATTAATATATTTTAAAGGAAAAAATTTGACTCCATGCAAATTATTTAAAAGAGCAAAGTAAACAATTAAAAATCATATTATTTGAAGAGTACATAAAAAAATGTTTAGATGGAATCCTGAATTTTAAGCAAGATAAAACACAGAATAGATATTAAAAGCTATTTTTAAAATCGTATTTTGAAGGAAGAAAAAAAGTTTGACCCAAGATGTGATGCAAACGATGTTTCTTTTATTTTATAAACAGCTAATAATAAAGTGACTGTTAATGAGTGAGTCCATTGCTTAGCAGTCATTCAAGCAGCTTCATTCTGAAAATTCCATAGACATTTGTTAGGGGGGGGGATTAGGAATCATTCATTTAGTCAACACATCAAATGTATTTAATGCACTTACAAAATTCTTTACACAAATGTTTTTGAATAATAATTTCATTTTTCTCCTTTCAACTTTCTGAAATTGCTTGAATTTCAACAATTTGTATTTGCAATGATAATTAGATGTATATAGCTGTGTATAATTATGAATACAATGGAAGATATATCGGTCTACATAGGCTGTTGTCCTATTAAAAATATCTGAGAAATGGTTCTCATAGATTAACTAACAAAAGATGTAGTAGAAAATATCATGCATATTGCCAAGAGTGTAAGAAATTTTTTAAAAGATTAGTATTTACAATGCACTTTAGATGTAAATATATAATAATGTTAAAACTTTTCTCTCTCTGCATTGAAATCTTCCCTATCCATAGTGTTCATAAACATTCAACTCGGAACAAATTATAAAATCCGGCTGAAACAAACTGTGATCCACAAATGGAAAAGAATGCAATGGGAAATACAAAATGAAAAACTTGCAGAAAGAAAATATTTGCAATAACCTTCAATTTAGTCCATAAAAGAAGAATATAATGAATCAGCAAAATATAAAATAATAAAAATTGTAGATCTGAGCTCATTGACCTTTGTTACATATTCATATTTAGGTTTATTCATACATCAATAAATCAATCAATTTAAACATATAACAAAACCCTGTTATACCTTGAAACAGAAATTAGAATTTTGTATTCAATAATGATGAAAACCAAAAATATAAGGATATTTTTTAATACTTTGCAACATTTTAGATAGCATAAGGACGATTATGTTATAGGTGCCAAACATTGAAAATGAACCTAAATAGAGTATTGGAAGTGCAGCACATAAACATGCCATCACATGTTAACATATTTAATGCAAATATTAGGAATTTAGCATATTTAAAGATTTTGGTGGGCAATACAAAAACTACAAATTTTTTGCTTATTAATGACCTAGGATAGCAATAGTATAAAAACTGGTAGGTTAGTATGGTAAAAATACTAAAACATATTTTTTTCAGGTGACAATATTTTAAGAAAATAAATATTTCCATAAGGTTGGAAATCACTTAAACTTACACAGAATGAAGTAAAAGAGTTCTATATAATGATTATCTTTAAATATGAGCATTTTATGAACATTTTAAAACCATGAATAAAAGTTAGAAGTCACTAAAATAAATTTTAATATAAATAAATATATAATAAAACATTATTAAAAAAATATAAACTCAGGAAAAGTAGAAATCATTCATTGACTGCAACAGCTGAAGGATATCACTTTCTTGAAAAAAAATTGTAAACATTTCAAATGGCATGGAAAGTGAAAAGCAAATCATGCATATATTCTATATAAAACATTATTTTTCTGACAAATCATAATAATTAAAAACAACTGAATCAGGAAACATAAAAACGAAAATTTTCATGTTTTAGCTTTTTATAATTATTTTAAAATTTTTTATTCACTCTGAATTGACAATAATAGAGCTTATGATTAGTTATTTCAAAGTCGATTATAGATTATATCAATAATATTATTAATAAAACATTTTTTGAAATAATGTAGTATAAAAACAACTGATTGTATTATATCACATTTGTAACTTTGTTTCTGTATTAAATCAGAACTTATTTAACAGATTCAGAGTTACAACTATTTGGTTTTCAGAGCTCTTTACTTTTACAGTACGTTATTTCAAAAATATTTTTGTAAATAATTTTGTTTGGTACTAAACTAACAAACTAATCTTATTTAAAACCATTTAAAATTATTTTATAAAAATAAAGGAAGATTCCAATTTTTATGCCGAACATATAGTTATTTTCTTTAATATGTGAGCAAGATAGGCAATAGATCTTTCAAATAATAAAAAAGAATATATATCTATTCATGTTCTACAAGACAGAGTATTTGAACTACAACTAACAGATTTGGCATAGACATATTTTGTAGGGTTGGAATGTATATCTCTAAGTAATAAAATTTTTATTAGAAATTTAACATTTTCCCATCATAACTTTCAAAAATATTTGTGCAAAAAGATAAATTTTACACTATTTTAAGATTTAAAAAATTGTCTTTTTAAAAATATCAATTTAGTTCTTGTGCCATTTCTTTTGTGAATTTTGATAATTTTTTAAGTATTTTTTGTCTGTGATTTTCAACAAAATTTAACATTATTGCAATGAAATTCAAATCATTTTCATTTTTAGTAACATTTAATCATTTGATTTTCTGCTGTTACTGAAAGGTACCCTACTAGAAGAAGACATTGGACCATATTTCCATGATATTATTCAATTTTCTGAATGCTCAATTATTTTAAAAAAATGTAGTCACAATGTTGCTGGGCATTTTACAGTAATAGAATAAGAACGAAAGATTCTACCTGTTATCTGTGTAGTTCATAGAAGAAGCAAGAAAGTAAAGCTACAAAACAGTGAAACACAATATTCATTTAGAAAATGGATTAACTAGGCAGTTATGTCTTCATTGGCATTGTGATGTCGTGGGAATTAATGCGATGTTCTATATCACTGTTATTCCAGAATTTGTTTCAGAATAATATATGTTTGTTTGTTTCTTATGGCACTTGCCACTGACAAGCCCGCTGTTATGAAGACAGCGATTTAAGCCTGAGGGGGAACGTCTCTTATTTTTTATAGCAGCGCCAACTAGGGCCAAGAGTATGACTTTGCCACTCACGCATCATTCATTCGCTTGCACAACCCCTTTTTACAGGAGGGCACATTCACACATCTCACAGATAGAACAACAGAAGAACAACCATGCCCAAACCGGGACTCGAACCCGGGACGCCCAGATCACGGGGAAGACGCGCTACCCCTATGCCAGGACGCCGGC
This sequence comes from Argiope bruennichi, assembly GCF_947563725.1. NCBI lineage: Eukaryota > Metazoa > Arthropoda > Arachnida > Araneae > Araneidae > Argiope > Argiope bruennichi. The sequence goes on along the minus strand of NC_079159.1, from coordinate 88,181,633 downwards.
AGAATAATATATGAATAAACAGAATAGATATAAGACTATTAAAATAGCACAGCTAAAATGTCTTCACAAACTGAAGTTTAAAAATCAGGGAATCAAGAACATTTGTGCAACAAGAGATTTAATAGAAATTAAACATGGCCAATATTCATGCTAGATGGACATTAAAAAAAAAAACAAAGAGGCCAGTAATAATAAAATAAAGAATATTCTCTGTCAAATGAAAAACATATTGAGAAAAATATGTCCTTGTATAGAATTTTTAGAACATTAAATCAACATATGATAACATTTGAAACAATGCAATGAACTTACCTAATCTGTGAAAAAATGCTGTTAATTTTTTAGCAGCTGTTTCAACATCAAGATTGTACTTAGCAGCTAAAGAAGCTCTTGACTGAGGTGAAATTGAAACTATAAGAGTTTTTATCTTTTCTGTCTCATTGCACTGAAAAAATTGAAGATACATAATCATGTAATATATTTGCATTTTAAATTAAGATAAAAAGGAAGAACAATGGATTAATTAAATAGTGTATATCAATCACATTTAACACAGATTTATTGAAATAAATAATCATTTAGCATATAATTAATTCTGTATATATTAATAAAAATAACAATCCATTCTTTCATTTTAAAATTATTTAATTGCATTTTATTTTCATAAAAAAGAAATCACCATCATAAGAGTAAAATAATTAAGCAATAAACATTGCATTTACTCAAAAATGGGGAAAACTTACAATTTATAAAATGAAAATGTAAGCATCTTATCACAATGTTGATTAACACACGCTAAAAGCACTTTGAGTATTATATGGCAAGTAATCTGGTTGTGACAAAAGAGGTATTTAATTTTGAATTTGAAAATATAGAAGATAAGCATGCATATTTCAATGCCTTTATTTTAAATAAAATAATTTTCTTAAAAAATATACTCATATAAAACTACTGATAACTCCCAGTAGACTAAAATGAATTTCTACAAAAGCTTAAAACAATATAATGTGCATAGAAACAAGTATATCATTGTTAGATCAACTTCTTGAGCTAAAATATTAGGTGAAAATCATTAAAAAATAATATTTCAATATTATGAAATCCAAAATATGAATAGCATTTGAATTTTTGATGTGTTGTTTACTGTGTGTGCATTAAAATTGAAATATATATAAATAAATAATCAATTAATGGTCATATATATATATATATATATATATATATATATATATATATATATATATATATATATATATATATATATATATATATATATATATATATATATATATATATGATCAGCATCACTGAAAATTCCTAATAGCAAAATTCAATATTCAAAACTATTATCACTTAATGGAGAATTCATTAGAAAAATTATTTGAATTACAAAGATATTGAAAATACATATTCTGATTTCCTTTCAATTACTAAGCTTTAAATACATTTAATATGAACAATATTCATTCAACATTCCAATTCAATAAAAAAATACAGCTGTCCATGTTATCTTAGCTATTTATTTGGCTTTGTCTTACGGAAATATATCCTCTTTATTCCTGTAAAGTACTAAGTGGATTCCAAAATTAAATTGCTATATTGCTCGTGACATATCATCACATTTATATTAAAATAATATAAATCAAATATGCCCAAAAATATTATTAGTAGAAAATATTTGTATAGGTAGACTGCAGCTGCTTTCAAATTGTTATATGTGATCATCTGACAGAATTTAAGCCACTGAACACAAAATAAAAAGTCAAATTTATTAATCAGGTTGCACCATCAAAACATAATATTATGATTTTTTTACCAATGATACTTTGATATAACAGTGAAGATATTGTAAGCCACTAAGCATTGGTGAATTACAAAGTTAAAATTAGAAATTCATTGTATTTCAAAATGATGATATAGTAATACTAACAATCTTTACACATATTAACACTAAATTGTAATTACGGATAAAAAAAAATTCTAAATGATAAATTACAAACCATTTCATGCTTTTTATTTTCCTCTATAATGCGATAAAGCTCTTCTTGACTCTGTTGGGTGATCAAAATACTTTCAGTGGATGTTATGCATCCACTACATGCTAAGCAATCATTTAAAGTAATTTTTGCTTTTTCTAATTTTGCCTTTGAACCATCCTACATAAAAGAAACACAAGAATATATTTAAAATGAAATTTTTAAAAAGTGATAAATTACATCTACAATTCTCTGCAATTAAAAAAAACTAACTTCATTTTTCTCAAAGTAATCTCCTTCATCTGTGACAATTATAGATCCTCCTTTACTCTCTTTCTTCTCGAGTTTAACTGGTTTAATACATTCCTGAAATGTATAATATTCTTAATTTGTAGCAGTTATGTTTGATTAGAATAATCATTTTCAAAAAAAATTACCTGAGATGGTGTGATAAAATCATTCAAGTCTATCAACTGTAGAGCACCACTGAACATGCTAGCCATGATGATGATTTCATCAAATCTACAAGTATTTAAACAATATATCAATAACCGTATAATGCATTTTTAATAAACTTTAAATGAAAAGAAGATTGATAATTATTTTTTTTTTTCAAATCAGTATAAAAAATTAAGGTACTTTTTCGTTAGCCGGGTGCAAGTGAAAAATCGTCAAACAATGTAGATTTCCGCCAACTTCGCGTTTGGTTCACATTACATTAGCCGGGCACAAGCAAAAAAATCACCCAATGATGTAAAATTTCGCCAAATTCGCATTTGGCTCATGATTAGTAACATTTGCGCCCGGCTAATGGAAAAGTACCAAAATGTAAAGATGAAATGATGTTACATATAACTTCATTTGTAACAACTTTTTTAATTATTATTTAATATTAAAAATTTTTGCATTTATGATTTGAAAGCAATGAAGTCTAAGCTACAATGAATCAGTGAAACAATAACAGTCTTTCACTACCATATAAGAAAGAGAAATGAACTCTTACGTAGGCAATGGTCTAGGGATGCCATAACATTGAAGAATGTAGAGTCCCTCAAGATTTTTTGTAATTTTTTTTCCTAGTTATTTAATTTTATGCTGTCATTTAATTATAGAGACAGTGCAATAGTTTAGAACATCATTCTAATAATATTCCTACTTGATTATCATTTGCAATTTTTATACTATGTTATTTTATAATTCTAAAAAAGAAGATACTTTATAATTCTTTTTAAATGTCTACTCCTATAATCAAATATCTTTTAAATTGTACTATAAAACTTTGACTTTTTTTATTGTTTTGCTAACCTTATTTTTAAATCTCAGTTTTACATTTTTTTTTCTTTGTGCATAACATACTGAAACAATCTTTTAGAAAGTGATCGGCATTTAAGGGGTTTTTTTTTATCAAAATTTGCTACTTAAAACTAGTTATATACAGCATAAATTAAAATCGATAAAAAAAAATATTTCACTTCGAAATATTTGATGGACAAAGGGGGCCTCCTTAATTCAACTCTAATTACAACTGATTAAATTCAAATGTAGCTTTCGATTTTACAAAGAAAGGAGAGTAAAAAAATATTTAATTTTTACTATGAGGAACAGAGAGCTACATCTACTAAGAGAACATTTTTTTTTTTTTTTTTTAATCAGGAAAAGAAGTAGATCTGCGACAGGATGCTACATAAAAAAACTTATTTTTAGTTGAGGTCGAGATTTGAGCTTTAAAATTTTTGACCATGTCCTTTCTGTTTTCAAAAAATGTCATGACTTTATAACGTATATGCAAAAAACAAATAGTTTCTTTAAAAACCCATTAATTAGATCTCAGCAGACAAGTTTCGTAATTCGCTTATGAAGATTTAAAAATATATAGCTGGATAAATAAAATTATCATTTTCTAAATTTTACAGAGAGTTAAAAAAAAAGACTCATATTTAATCTGAAAACAAAATACCTGTATTTCTAGTCTTAAATTCAATACTTGCGTAATCATTCAGCAAAGCAGACTAGCAATGTTTATTTACATTCAAATTTTGCGGTTGTTACCAATAATAGGGTTTTAACTGTTTCGTTTTGTTATAAAATATGAAAATAAAATAAAACTGTTTTCAGTAATTCTTTCTCAAAAAAAGCAGAACTAAGTGGATTAAAATTATTCTTTTTTCAATTCAAATGATTTCTTGAAAAGGTTTGAATGACCTTTTTTATCTGTTTTTAAATTGCTTCTTTTACTACATAACATATTACCTGCAACCGCATTTCGTTCTAAGATAAATATAAATATTTACTTTCATTCTAAACAAATCTACGGCGAAAAATATTGTTATTTAAATTAATGAATTATCATAATTTTATTTTAATTTTGCTGTAATCACCTAATTGTTTTTTGTTGTAATCGTTTAATAGTTATAAGCGTGGATTTTTATTGAGAAATTCTCTGAATAAAAATATTTGCTGAAAATAAGACAGATAAAAAATTTTTAATCATTTTCAGTAAGTAAGAAGGGTGGTTTTTTTTTTTTTCTTTTTTTGGTCAGCAACAGCTTTAAAAGAAAACTTATATAACTATTATAAAAACATTTATATTTACATTGTAAACACATTAATTGATAAATTTATTCAATTTGAGTGAAATGATTTTCACTTAATAAGAGAAAAGTTATTCAAATTTTTTTTTGATTAACTTACTGCTGAAATTATTATTTCTCAGTGCAACATATTTGAAAAATTCATAGTATTAATGTATGAATTTGCAATTAACATTTATTATTTTCCAAGATAAGAAAATTTCTTTTTTTATATACTTATATCTTATTTTTCAATCAATGAATTGAAGAACAGTTTGGGGAAAAAAAAGTTTTGTCATATGGTATATCTAAAGATTAGTTTTTCATTACTTAGAACCTTTGCACCATGTCTTTCAAGTAAAGAAGGTGAATTGCATGTTATTAAATAAAAACCATGCCCGTGTATCAATAACATGCCAGCAATTAATCACCACCGATTACATAGCTATATAAGACAATCAGATGCATGAATGGGACCAAATTGTAACTTTTTAAGATTATAAATTACCAAATATATTGATCTTTTTTCTTAAATTTTTATCATTATTTTTATTGTTAATTTGAGGAGTTTCGATAGGTTTGACTGGAATTTTTCAGCCTTGGTGTGGAAGTGGTATCTAATTCTCCTTTTTACTGAATGCACTCTAATAGATTCATTTATACTAAGCTTAGCCAATAGCACATGGCCAATGGAAAGTTTTTGATGACATATAGTTACTTCACCAGTGCCATAAAAACTTTTATTTCAATAATAAAATATTTTAATTCATCAGTTTTTCTTTCTTAATTTTAGTTTCCTATTAATTTATTGGGTTATGAATAATTTACTGATTATAGATAAAATTAAATCTAAGATTTATTAACATAATTTCATTCACATTGTTATCATTCTTATGTGATTTGCTCTTCTTATAATAAAACAAATAAAAAAAATTATAGAACCATTTGATCTTGTAAGTTGATGAGTAATTTTAATGGTTGTTTTAATGGTAGTTGTGTTTTTTTTATGACTTTTGTCTTCAATTCCTAGAATTATTATAGAAAATATATATTTTTGTAGCTTTTTAGACTTTTGTGTATTCAATTTTATGCAGTTTATTCAGGACTAAGTAAAAAATAACCATAAGAAGTGTTCTCTCCAATAATGTATTGCATATTTTTTTTTTTTTTTAAATGTTATGCATGTTCGTGCCACATGAAAATTATGGAACTCCTTAAGTGCTCAGATTTTTATTTCAAGTTAATCAAAGACTAGACAAGGTTGCCAATACAAGTAGAACCTCCTCTTCTGACACTTATGTGGACCGACAAAGTTCCGTTTAAGAATTTTATATGTTGCAATATAATAAAAAAAACTGAATATGCTTAACACCCTTATAAGCAAAATTTGATACAAAATTATAATTTCAGTAATAAGATCACAATACCAAATTTTATTCCTCAAAATTGTAAATATAAATATTTTTTGAGTTATTGCATTTACATACACTCAGATGTACAGAACAAAACATCCAACCCAGGGACAGATTTTTTTCAAAATTTGCTACATGTCTAAATATCAGATACTAAACTTGTATACCAAATTTTATCCATTTAACTGTACATTTTATAATTATTGTGTTCATTTGAAATTAGACTGACAGATAAACTCTAACTATGTGAATTTCATCCAAAATTTGATAGAAATCTACAAATCTAATGTAAATGCTATAAACCAAATTTTATCCATCTAGCTTAAAGCATTTTTTTTTTTTTTTTGAGTTCTTAAGTTTGCAGACAACTATATAAAAAATGTCATAAAGATGTGTTTTTAAAAATTTTAGGTTTTAGCAAAATCTCAAGTTTTAATTTTTATTTTTAAAGTTATTGCAATATTTTTCCTTTATACTCAATTTTTAAAAAAAAGTATATGTGCACATTTTTATTATTGATTTTAAGTTTACAAAAAATAACTTTCATTATAGGAATTCTACAAAAATGACTACAGAGGAATCACAGAACAAAGTGATATTAGCAACTGGTGGGTATGACCACACCATACATTTTTGGCAGGCACACAGTGGTGTGCGACAGTTTTCTGTTCAACATCCTAGTTCGGTATCCTTTTGACTTCATTTTAACATAATTATACTGATGTCATTTCAGTTACAGATTATTCTTTTAAATTATTAATTTGATTATTTGTTTTGTAGTCACTGGCAACTAAGGTTGACAGTACGAGCAAAGCTATATTGTCTATCTAAACTACATTGAAAATAAAGTTGTTTTTTTTAATATCATGGAGTTTTATCTACAGTGCTGATACATATAAAAATATGTTGTGTCTGCTACTATTAATTTTTCCATCTAAAACTTTTTATATATTGATTATTTGTTTTGTAGTCACTGGCAACTAAGGTTGACAGTACAAGCAAAGCTATATTGTCTATCTAAACTACATTCAAAATAAAGTTTTTTTTTTAATATCATGGAGTTTTATCAACAGTGCTGATACATATAAAAATATGTTGTGTCTGCTACTATTAATTTCACCATATAAAACTTTTTAAATACTGTAAATATGAATTGGCATAAATTTTTTTTAAATAATTTGACTTGCATCAGATCAAGAATTATTTCCAAATCTCTTCAAACTGCAAATTACTATTTATCTGATGATACTTTTATTTCCAAATTATATGAGGTGACAAAAATCTCATTCATATCATCTTGTTATGATGTATTTTACTGATCATCAATATATGTTTAGAGAAATTTTCAATATTTCTTTCCCATAAATAGTTTATTCTTGGTTTTCTTAATAATTTTTATGAATATGTTATTTCCTAATCTTTTAACTACAGTTACATACAGTTTTAAAATTACAGTTAAATTACATGAATGCAGAATTTAGACAAATATAAACAAAAAATACTAAATAATTAAAAAAAAATAATAAATAAGTCCATTCACATAATTATGATTTACTCCTATATAATTCAGAGCTATAAATTTTAAAAAAAGAATATAAAGATAAGAATTTAGAACAAAAAAAAATTAACATTTTGGGGATAATTTATTATTAAGATGAATGAATTCTTTTTATTTATTTATTTAAATCAGGACCATTCTAATATAAATTCAAGTTTTGTATTAAAAAGGAAAAAAAGAATAAAATATAGAAAGGAAAAGTTTACCAGAATTAAATGCTGTTTAATGAAAAAATAACATTTTACTTAAATAATAATTTTTCTTTTATAATTTTTACACATTTGAATAATTTGAAAAAATTATAATTTTTTATATTTTTTTCTCATTGTTTGAAGTTTGGCTCCTTGATATATACTGTCTAGCAAATAAACAGCATGGAAATTCATCCAAATAGACAACTATTAGCTGCAGCTGGCAAGTATTTTTTTAATGTTTCTATAATAAGCCAAATGAAGATAATTCATTTGAAAAAAATTATAATGATAAAATCTGATTTTTGTTTTATTCTAATCAAATTGTTTACTAATTAAATGAGAATTATGAATGCATTTATTGTTATAATAAATACTTAAATACTTATTTGGTACTTATTCTAAATAAACAATCATTAATATGTTAACGTATCTTACCTTAATATAATTCAAAGATACAATACATACTTTAAAGCAATTAATGTTTCATTAAACAGATTGAAAGTTAATATATATATTGAAAAGAAAACATTATTCTAAATATGTATTTCAAAACTATGTATATGTATGTACTAAAACTATGTATTCAAAAACTTTCCATACACTATAATAATTTACGTTGGAAAGTTTTCCAAGATATGTACAAGCCCAGCTATATGTAGTATAGTCATTAATTATAATGAAATAACTAGTTTTTTAACAATGATATTAGTATTACCAGTAAATGAAATGATTTAATCCTCATATAGCATGTTATAGTGATACTGATGTAGATGAACAAGGTGAAATATAGATGTGTGTCACAAATACAATATATCACATAACATCCGGGGATTGAGGGGAGTATAAAGTGTCTCAAGTGCCACTCTTCTCTTAAGAGGTGCCAATAGACAAAGTGTTAGTGTGCTTATGTCACTTTAAGGGGAAATATGTTCAAGGGATGAGAAAATATCATATCCATTTCAACATCTATATTTACTAAACCACTGGTGATGATTAGGAGGCAGAAAAGTTACACATATAGTACACTTGCTGCACCACTAATTTGAACATAAATTCCCTTTTGAGTTTAAAGTTTTATTTGATATATATAACCCAATAGTTTTTTTTTTTTTTTTTTTGATAATATACACCAAATATTGATAAATTTAATAATGCTTATAATATACTTTTTTATTCATATTTAACTAAGATATTTTCAAAATGAAAACTTTTTTGTAACCATATCTGATTGTATTGGCTTTGTTTTCTTTAAATCTAATTTTAAATTCATCAATATCATAAGTAGTTTCTAAAAATTTCTTCCTTTTTTTATGTGTTTCTTTTTTATGTGTATGACCACATAAATTAAGCAAAGCCAGAGTATGAAAGTTAAGAACATTGTTGTTTTCCAGTGAATTGTGATGATAGTTTACTCTTTTGTTTAAAACATCCTTTTGTTACATATAAATGCTATCTAAAGAATAATTATAATATTCTTAAATGCAGGTTTCCAACATATTCGAATGTATGATATATATTCTAATAATCCCAATCCTGTTGTAAACTATGAAGGAGTGCCAAAAAATTTCACTGCTGTTGGTTTTCAAGAAGAAGGACGATGGATGTTTACTGGATCAGAAGATAATGCAGCTAGAGTTTGGGATTTGAGGTAGACTGCATTGATATCTGAAGTATAAATATTACCATTTCATATATTAATTGTTTTTAAGAAAAAGAAAATTCTAATTCTAAAAGATACATAATAATTCTAAAAGAATTATTTTGAAGATTTTTTTTTTATACTTACAAGTAGAAATATATAAAACAAATATACTGAAATTTATCAAAAGTATTATATTTTATTTTCTTTATTGAGTCTTTCTAAACATATTTCTCAAAAATAGTTTTCTTTACATATATTTATGGATTTTAAGGAAAAATAATTTTACATGCATTAGTTAAGCTGTTTCTGGTACAAAAATGAATTCAATGCATGAATTTTTTTTGTTGCACAAAAAAGAAAGTAATTTATTAAAAATAAACAAGTGTTTCTATAATTGTGGAGAACTATTATTGAATTTATATACATTATATATTTTTATACATTATACATTATTGAATTTGTATACAACAAGTGTTTTTTACCAACAATTTAAGTACTAATGCAAAAAATTGCTGCCATAATTTTGTTTTACATAGAGTTTTTTAGTTTATATGTGAATAATTACAGTTTAGAAATCTAATTCCGTAAAACTTTATAGTTGAAGAAAGAGAGTTTGTGGCATTACTTTATTTATTTCATTATTCTCTGTAATAGTTTTGGAATAATAAATTTTGCTCTAAATATTTGAAATTGTAACATTCACCATAATGAAAACTTTTTGATATAAAATATGGGATAAAAATCAACTTGTTTGTATTTTTTTATTATAAAAGCATTTATATTTAAAGTGTAATATATAAGCATTTTTCAGAAAGGAAGTTTTCTGCACTACTAGCATATGGTAGGCCCATGCATTGCAAAAGGCTAGTGTAGCTATTGTATTAGAAGATCATTATTGAACTTATGAAACATTTGAGACTTGTCAATTGTTCATATTATTGCAGTTTTAGTGGATGACATTTTGATCACACATTTTGTTCCCTGTTGACCATGAGAATAGTTAATCAGTGAAATCGTTAAAAGTATAGAATTTAGTATTTATCAAAATTCATTCTCAACAGTAGGTTTAGGTTGAATATCACAAACAAGCAACTGGTGTTATTTTTCCAAGGATGCTAATGATAAGCAATCCAGAGGAAAATATTCCATCTTTATAATTATATGGAATTGATAAGATATCCTAATCCTTGAATTTAGTTCAAGCATCATAAGTAAGCAATTGATACCTTGTTTTTCTGATATAAATATCCTGTGTGGAATCGATGATGCAGTGCATTGTAAAGAACTTTAACTTGATAAAGTGGAATAGTAGACATTTTTAAGAGATATTCCAATCCTTGAGACTAAAAATTGTCATGAGGTTTTTATTGTTTCAGAAATTGAGATATCAAAGAACAATACACAAACACACTGTATAATAAATGTTAGAATTATATATGTAAAAATCCTGAAAAATAATTACATGATCCAATAAATGTTTCAGTGCCACAATGTTTTCTTTGTTTTACTATCTAAGGAAACAATGAAGGATTTCCTAGGCAGCATTGGCTGGGGGGGGGGGGATAGTAAACTTGATTTTAAAAATGTTAATTGCTTAGTTGCCAAAGTTTTTTAAAAATACAAATTCTGTAAATTATAAAATATTAGAATATTATTAACATATTATCAAATATAATCATATCTATTTGTTTAAAACTTTTATAAATATTCAGTCTCTGCTTGAATAATATTGTATACAAACATGGATGTTATGTAATTAAGAATTATTCTAAATGAATAATAATAAATAAATATTCACAAATTGCTAAAATAAAAAATTATTAAGCTTGTTTATTGTTAAAAATATGCTGACATTTTAAAATTAAATTGATTAGTTTGTTAAAATAACAGCTTCATATTATTCACTGTCTAAAAAAGCCACAAAATCATAAATCCGCTACTATAATGGCTTGTGCATAACATAAACATACTTTCTGGACAAATCTAACATATTATTCATAGACTTAATGTAGGGAAAATATTCTTTCAGTTCAAAATGGATTATCACTTTTTAGTTTGAGGAAGATTGACTGCAGTATTAGTTTAAAGCATTACAATAATTTATAAATATTTCAGAGAAAAATAAATTGAAATTTTTCAACCTTGTTTTATTTTTCAGAACAAGAACTCTACAGTGTCAACGATCATTTAATGCTGGCGCTCCTGTTAATTGTGTATGTTTGCATCCAAACCAAAGTGAACTCTACATAGGAGATCAAAATGGTGCTATATTTCTGTGGGATCTCAGACTAGGTGATGAACAGCCTTCAAAGAAACCATTTTTTAAAGTAAGATTATAATAAATTTTTAATTAGTATTATTTGTTATTTTACATTGTTTAGTCTTTTAAAATATAATTGATAAAAAAATAAGATAATATAAAAAATAAATTTCTTTGCTGCTTACTTTCATAAAATAAAGTGTCTTATTTTTAGGAAATGATCATTCAATAATTGATTTATTAAGACAGTACAATGAATTCTTTAGAATTCTAACATGACATCTGTAATCATGATAAATTATTTTGTAAAATCATTGATTTTTATTAAAAATATTTTATTTTAAAAGCAATATTTTTAAAATAACATCTTAGCTATGCAAAGAAAATTTTTCTGTTTTGGAAAAAAAATATTTACCTTTGTTTTTTTTATTGTAGATAAGTTAATTCCCAAACTTTATACATTATCCTATGAAGTTTTTGGTTATTTTTAAGTAATCTTCATTGTAATCTGTTTGGATACATAGAACTATAAAAATTCATTTTACCGAAAACAAGTGGGAGTGAAATCTATCAGATAAACTTCTACACTTAAAATTTAATATATATTAGATTTATATTATGTATATTGAATGCAGTTCACATATTGTTTTTGAACAATTTATAAATTTATAAGTAGTTTTTGTTATTTTGCAAAGACTTTTTGTTTTGTTGTTTAAGTCTGAAAAAATGTACTGCTAATCTCTGCATTAAAATACTGTCATCATTATTCAATTTAGGTGAGTGAGCCTCATGTTTCAATTCAATATATCCACATAGATGCAGAAGGAACATTTATGGCTGCTGTTGACAACAAGGTGCTTTATCTTTTGTATTTATTAATATCAGAATTGTAATTCTGAACTATGTCTCTGTATAGCATTCTGTGTAATATTTTACAAAAATAAGTCATTCTGATTTTGAAATAAAAATAAATAAATTCTAACATTCTCTCTTTTTTTACATAAATTTTGATCATAAATGTTTTCTAAAATAAATCTGATGTATAATAATGCTGTTTAATTTTAAAAGAAAGGCCATTCTTTACCTTAAAAAGAAACTAATCCTAATCTATACATAACTATTTCTAAATTATTCTATAAAATATTGAAACTGTAATCTATTCAGATTATGATATTTTGCTACATAAATAATTTTTGCAATACCTTAATAAGAAAAAATTATTGCTTATAAGCTATATAAATTATGATACAGATTTGTTATAAATTTTAATGGAAAAACTTTTATTATTAGCCTGTATGTTTATAAATTATTTAACAGATATCTTTGTGAAAAATAGTATCATTGTCTGCATTTTTTCTTCTAATATCAATTTTTCTTATAGTATTAAATAGCTAACATATTTTTCATTGGTACATTTACATTAAAAAAAGCAATAATCTAGTTAAAAAATTTATATAGCCCGATAATTTTTTTTTCTTTTTTAAGCCTATAATCATGCTGTATGATAATAATATTATTCATTCATTCAAGCTATGTGGAGATCAGGATTAAAAAATTTTACTTTCTTAGATTATTTAAAGTAAAGCTTTTAAAAACTCAAGTGCTGAAATAATATGCAACTTATATTATATTCACTTTTAAGTATGTGTTAGTCATACATTAACATATTATCTTCTTCTTTTTTAGGGCAATTGCTATATTTTTCTCCTTAGTCATAGAGGAAGTGATAGCTCTCATGTGAGACCTATTAGACAGTTAAAATTCCAAGCACACGACACATATGCACTGAAATGCAAATTTAGTCCTGATTCTACGTATGTTGCTTGATTTTTTTAAAATATTTATTATTAATTTTGAATAATTTTATAAAAAAATTTTTACTATACATACATGATTATTTTTTGCAAAAAAATTATTATATAGTTAATTTTGTGTTACTTAGATTGCTTGTAACAACTTCAGCAGATTGTTCTGCTAAAGTATGGAGAACAGCAGATCTGAATCTTCTTCCCAGCAGTCAAATTGTAGATCCTTCATATGAAAATAACAACATTGAGTGGAAGAAGATCCGTCCCACTCCTATGATCGAGCTGAGAGACAACAACCAACGTTGGGTTTGGGATTTAGCATTTAGTGCTGATTCTCAGTACCTGTTCACTGGTTTGTTTATTTTCTGTTTCATGCTTTTGAATACAAAAAACCGTAATTTATAAAGTTATGCAGTTTAAAAAATTATCTTGAAATTTTATACAAATGTTTTAGAAAGGCAAAAACAAAATTCTACCTGTGTTTTAAATTTCTGAATCAGACATTTATTTTTAATAAATTTTAAAGAGTAAAATTCATGCATTTATTTAAGATAAAAAATAATTCTCAATAAATTAACATTTTGGATACAAATAGCTTAATCTAGTGCCAAACTAAAAAGATTCCAATTAACCTTCTAGTAGAAACTAGGTCTACTAATTGACCTAACATAATTAGCTTGAATTATCAGGTAATTTTTTTTACTTGACCTTGCACTTTAAGCATAATCAAAAGTATAATTATTAATTTACAAATTCAATAAAATTATTATTAAGCAATGCTTGATCTTTCTTATTTTTATTTTGCAGTACAATAATTTTTCATCCCTTTCTTTTGTGATGTTACTAATGTATTACATTAAGAAAATAATGATTAATTAATATCTAGATATTATATAAAGCCACGATAATAGTGTGAGTAAAATATAATTGAAGATAAGATTTTATGTTTATAAAACTTATAAAGGCAAAAAATTAAAAAGTAACAAAATTTTTGAGTGTGTAAAACTTGCATCATTATTAGTGTTAAATAATTTTCCTTTTCTTGTAGCTTCATCTGATAACCTTGCAAGGTTGTGGTGCATCGCTAAAGGAGAAGTGAAGAGGGAATACAGTGGACATTCCAAAGCATTGACTGCTTTAGCTTTCAAAGATGGAGTGTGAAATTCTGCAGAGTGTTCTTCTATTATTAGAGAAATAGATAAATTTTGTACATTCATTATTTAGTATTTGTCATAAATTTGTTTATAAATAAATAAATGTATAAAAATCTTTTTATATTTAATATTCATAGTGGATTCTGCTTTGCAAATGTATCTGTATTATCAGAGCTTTTTAAAATTTAGGTACTATTAATCAAAGTACAGTTTTTAAAATTCAAGTGGTTGTAGTAAAATAAATAAATGCTACATGTACTTTTTTAATATTATGAACTCCTGCCCTTATACTTCAGGAATTTGTACATACTCTAAGAATAAATTAAATAATAAATTTTATGAATACTATTATTTAAAAGATAATAAAGTCTGCTAAAGATTAAACAAAAAAAAATATATAGCTTAATTACTGTTAATACCTACTGAACTTTAAAACTGAGCGCATAAGTTCCAATACTTATGGCGAGTATGTAAAAGAATAATTTTTATTTGCAGACATGCAGCAAGAAAGAATATTGCTTTACCTCTTTGAGAAGTTAGAGGATAACAGTTTCATGAAAAACTTTTTAAAGAAAACAACTCATATTTACGTCTTGCAGAAATCTCTACACCTACCAGTCTAATCATAGTACAACCATGAAATATACATCATATTTATTGATTTCTAACATGATGCTTATTAAAGATTCAACTGATTTGAATTGATTAGACTAAAAAAAATTAGCAAATTAAGTATATTACTATTATTCTAATAGTAAAATTCATTGATGAGCTGATAAAAAAAAAATCTATTCTGTATTCTTAGCAAAAAAAAAAATTATACATATATTTGAATAAAAATAATTTTATTGCTTAAATTTTTATATAAAAAATATGAGGACTAAAAAGCATAATGAAAGACTTTACTCTTCAAGGCCATTTTTAGGACCAAGATGATCCCACAATCTTTGGAATTCTGTTATAAATGGCTTCACGAGAGTTTCTTCACTTGTAATTATGAGATTTTCATAGTTTCCCATGACAGCTTGATTAGTCCAATTGAAGGAACCATTTACTAAGATCTCATTATCTGCCACTAGAAATTTGTGGTGCATCCAGAATGATGAAGATCGACAACGGACTGATATACCTAGAAGAAGATTTTCACAAATTGATAAAACAAACTATAACTAAGGATCAAGTAGCAATTGCTTTAGTGAATTAAGGTAAATTTAAGCTAACTGTATAACAATTATTAATTTATTACTGTAAAATTGGGAAACTGAAGAAAATTTTATCCAGGATTGTTTTAAAGAATTTTATTTTATTTATATTAATGCTCCATTTTGAAGCAACACAATAGCCATTTGGATAAATCTTGCAACTTTGAATCATAGATGATGATGATGATCTAGTCCCCCCTCTTCCCCTCCATCTCTAAACATACATACAAACAGGAAGATGTTTGATCTAAAAATATAACAGGCCCAATACATGGCAAATCTTTAAGCTGAATAAGGGCTCAAATTTGGAATACTCCGAGTTCTGAAGCTAATGCATAACAATAAGATATCACCATTCAATAAAGATTTCAGATGCAAATATAAAATGAAATAATTATTTTATATTTAACTTTATTTAATTCTTTAACCTAATAGTCTTTATATTCATATAGAACTACACATTTGGAATTTGCATGAAGGAATAATAGAAGTATTATTATCTATGATAGAGTAGTAGGGAGGAAGAACAGTGATTTAATTATTTTTCAAAGGAACAAAAATTACAATGTCATCTATCTGTCAATTTAAGTTCTTTTATGAACAAAAATTCAAGGTTGAAATGTTTCTTTTCTGTGCATTCTAAATAATTTCAATGCTGTTGCTTACAGAAAGAATAGAAATTAATCATAAAGATCAGTTGATGAATCCATTTGAAAATACTACTTTAAGAAATATCATACATATTACTTAAAGAATATTACACATAGAAACATTATTTAAGGCAAAGGTGGATTCAAGTAGTTTATAGCCCTAGATTCCTGTTTTAAGAAAATAGTATATTTACCTTCACATTTAAAAACATTTTAATAATTTATTTTAGATTATTCCTTTAAATTTTTTTTCCTTAAAAAATGCACTTATTTATATTTATTTTCTAACTCCAGACTGTCTCGCATACACATTCAAAGCAGACATTCTACGAGTATAAATATTATAATAACAAAATAAATAAGATAAAAAATATAAGAACCTATTCATTTATATTTCATAGTGTTAATATTAGCCAGATTCATAGAATTTGCATTTTTGACAAACTTTATTTGACAACTAGGAAAATAAAATTTTTTAATTGACCTCCATGTGGCCCTAGACAGCAGCACAATTGGAAATTCATCAGTAATTTAAAGATTGTTTTTCACTTATTTTAGCTCCAATTTTTTTTTCTTAGGTGTTTATTAAGAGGGTAAAACAAGGAGATATAAGGAAGAAAAGAAAAAAAAGAGGAGTAATTTAGGAGCTCTTAGAATTTCACCACAGCTCCATCTGAATAAAAATCCTTGCAGTAGACACTGAATTTAAAAGGAATTATTATTTGCTAAAATATATAAAGTAACAAAAACTTACAATATGAAGCAAAAAATAAACATTAGCTAAAAAATTCGACGATTTTTTTTTTTATTTCAAAAGTAAATTACACACTTTATCGAAAATCAAGAAAAATTACCGGCAGTTCTTAATTTTCCAATCTGTGAACCAATGACTTCACCTTCTTCCCCACTGTTTCTTATTTCTGTTATCACTCTGATTTTGACATCTCTTTCTTGGCATTCAACTAATGCATCACCTAATACACTACAAGTTATCATGTATACACAAACATCCAGTGTATGGTTAGTAAATCTTAACACATTCAACAAGCAATTCAAGGATGTCTCATCATGAACAGCGCGGCAAGTTTGGTCTTTACAAATACGTCCAAAAGCTGTTCGCTTGCACGTTAAACCAGGATCTGGGAAAAAAAGTACTTTATTTAAATGATCTAGAGACTTCTCACTTTTGTACACTTGCATTAAAGAATACGTAAGGCTACCCGGCTTGATTTTCTTTTTGAGTTTTTTATATATTCGTTTAGAAAACTGATATAAAACCTCCGAAAGAATTGCAATACAAGTTACTTTTATCACCGATTGTGTGGTTAACATTATGCAAAATACTACAAAGGAATTTAAACAAAAATATTAATAAAATTCACATCATTTGTTTGGGATTCACTTGAAGTTTTGATTTTACAATCGCCGCTGCAGATATGCTAATCACAGTCACAGTTAATTCAGTACTGCTATTTATAAATATATTCAAAATGTTTTTATGTTAAAGAAACAAAAAAAAAACCTTGATGATAATAATAATAATAATTTCAAAAAAGGAGCCGAATATCAAGAGTAGCGTACTTGAATGATTTCTATTCCTAAGTGCTTTCCAAACCTAAATGTTCAGATGTGCTAGTGCGTCCTTTATTGCATTAAAATTTAAATGAGTTGTCTGATGGCGCCATCTGCATTCTCCAAAAGATAATAAATGCAGTTGCAAAAATTGTTGATTGTGTTTGATTTATTCTCTGAATATGTAGTAAAGTATAACAAAATTTTGTCAAGCATAACACACAGGAGAGGAGAAAAGGGTAGACACGCATTGCTTATCAAAATTTATTAACTTAGTTATTAGCTTTTTAAAAATAAGTTAAATCAAGAGTCATTAAGTATAGTCAATAAATAAGAGCAGTGGTGAAACTGGAAGTTAAATCGTTTATCATAAACATATCCTAGCACTTTTCAAATACACCTACTAATCAGCAATTTAAAGCAATTATAGAAAAGAAGTTAAATTACACCTTTATAATAAAGCAAAATACTGCTTTCAAAGCTGATAGCAACAGAAACATTACTTTTATAATTATAATTAAACGTATTTGTATTAATAAAAATAAGCATGTAGAATATTATGAAAAAATAATGGAGATTTTTATTAATTATCTCATTCTTGGACAGTGACATGGAAAACAATCTCTTGCCCCTCACAGTTTTGTCTCTTAATTGTGTCAATTAACTTTCATTCTGATACACATTTTAATTTTGTTAACAGTTTTACTTATTATATTTGTCATTTTTTTCTCATAAAAAAAGAAGAAAAAATGTATTTCTCTATAAAACTTTTCTTTAAGGCATCGGTGCATGGTATTATGTCCTTCTAAAAATGAATAATGTTTCAGATTTGTTATTTTTTTTTTGTATCATTTCTACAGTCATCTGATCCGAATTAATGTATATTAACATAAAATGCCCAATAATATTGCTACGAGATCTATACGACATTGGCCGGCATTCAGAATATCGAAAAACGTCGTGGAGATATCGTATTAGATATTGTACTAATAAGAACCTGTTCCTTCTTCTGAAACATATATTTTATTGGCTTTTATTTAATGTCTATATAAATTATTAAAACAACTTATACTATCTATATTTATTATATTTTCATATTATATCATTTAAACTGCTTGTACAGATATAAACAGTTAAAAGTTAATATTATAAGAAACTGAGATATTGAAATATTTGATTACAAGTTATCTTCAAGAACCAAAAAAAAAAAATGAATTTAAATTAAAAAATAATTTGAGCTAAAATTATAGAAAATAACAGCACCTTTAACACAATTTAAAGTATCTAATCAAAAATTTGACCAGTGAATCAATAAACCAATTGAAAAAATTTGGACTTCAGTAATCTACAAGCGTTTTTGAAAGTACTGAAAAAAGAAAAAGAGCATAAGGATAATGTTCTGAAATTCAAAAGGCACATGAATTTTATTTGAAAAGTTGACGCAAAATGACCCTTGTAAATCAAATGAAAGTACGGAAACAATTTACTAAACAATTTTACCGAAACGATCGTTCGGGTAGAAAAGTTGTTAACTGGCTTATATGCTATTCACCAACAAGATCTTAGAAGCCCACAAGTTTCAGGGGCCTCTAGGCTGTTGCCTACTTTGCATATTTGATAACCAGCCTTGATATTCATGGTGACATAATGGAAATTTCTTTTTTCCTCGGTAGGTGTCATTAGTTCCTTAGTAATGGTAAATCGTCGTAGGGAAAGATATTTCTTTGTTTCTGTATCATATTTGACTTTGAAAAGGAACATAAAGGCGTTAATTTGCTGTTTCCAGGACTTTTCAGTTTATAACCATTTTAGATGCTCCTCCCTGGCCACTAGTTAATTTACATTGGTTTTGGACCTAAAGTATGCATATTCAGAAAAAAAGGGATCTTTTTTTTATGACAAAGGGAATAAAGGAGTATTAAGAAATTCATAAACAGCAGAAATAAAATGCATATAAGAGAATTACAAAGTGTGCAACAGGTGTCATCTGATGATTACAAACAACTTCAAATCATTGTTAAATGCTAAAAATTTTCATTATGATTGCTCTCCTTCTTTTACAAAATTTCTTGAATATAAACAAAAAAAAAAAACTTTCATATTATGGAAGACATAATTAGCAATAAGACAGTATAATACAGAAAATAGTACTATGACAGAACACAGTAATAATAGGGCAGAAAAATAGTACTACGTTAAAAAATCGATACGGAAAGTTAAGAAAAGGTAACAAAATCTACTTTTAAAAACGTCATATAATTGTCAAAGATGCCGTCAAAATTGTTTTATATTTTTAAAGTAAGCAGGTTCACCAATATGCTGCTGCTTCTGCACCCATAAGCTACTTTTACATTCAATAAAAATGGAATGGAAAAATCTTTTTAACAAATAACAAGATATTATTGAGTACAAAACTTAAACTGTCATGTATTTTACTACTTAAAATAAATAGCAATTTAAAAATATTCATTAAGAAATTCATTAAAATTTGTAAGCCAGATAGTTAAATTCGTTTGATTTCTTAAAAAAATGATTCGATTCCCGCTTGGATTAACTACCCGTTAATCCAAACAGAAGATTATTGGGTACAGACCTCGAACGGTACAGACTTCATAGTTCTTCACCATTATCATGATATCTGAAATAAATTCGCATCCCCTAAATTTCTGGCAGTTTTTTCCCAATGACAATCAGATTCATAAGCCATCTGACTCCGTTGGATTATTTCTGAATAGAATTGAGTCTGGAACCAGCAGTAATGACACAGGGGAGATAAGGCAAATGGTAACAAAAGCAAAGGATACCTTGGCCAGAAGTTCTTTATTCGTCCTCTCACAGTATTTTACTTTATTAAAAACTAGCATGAACGCATTGATTTTTTTGCCACAATGATGGTTTTTAAGACTGGCAACCAAGTTATGCATACCCTCCCTGACCTTGAATCATTACCTATTGGCGATGATGAACTCGTATCTGGTTTTCATGTGGATTTAAATTGATTTAATATGTATTATATAATAAAATTTGCAATACTGTCCCTAAGCCTTGAAGCTAAGAGTTTACTTTTATGGCAATAAAGCTGCAGAAAAGTGGTGAACGGGGTGAAAAGATGTAAATAATACACACACCCCTATTAGCCACGTCACTTGCCAGAAAGAACCCTTGCAATAAGAATTATGCAATAATTTAATTTCTCTCTAATCAGACAATAGAGTGTAATCTTTTAGACGCCCAGAAGTTGCTTTGTGGAGCCATTCGACTAGACTATGCTTATTTCCACCTTTCTCTCGGGTTCAAGAAAAGAAAAAAAGGGAGAGTCGAAGACGTATCGTATGACGTGCTGCCGCCATTCGAGTGCACAGTTGAATTGTGTCAAACCGCTTTCGCCCTTGCTGTGTTTACAGGCGTCTGAAGGGGTGCTAACCGCACCAGCTGACACTCTAGGAGAGGACGATAGTTCAAAGAAATTTCGCATTGGGTTTTTTCTTCTCCTCTCTATTTACATCGTGAAATGAGAAATTCCAGTTTGATTCTTAGAAATTAAATGCTAGTTTGTTAAACTTTTCCGAACTTTTCATTCTTTCTACTAATTGTTTTTTGTTGTTGTTTGATTCAATGACATTCAAAAATATTTTGCATATAAAATGCTATTTAGGACATTTAAAAAAAAACTCTTTTTTCTTCTTTTTTTGCAAAATAACACATTTGTAACTGCAATTGTATTTTCGTAAAGTTCCGAATATGATTTTATGAATGTTTATTCAAAAAATTTCAGAATGCTTTTTTTATTCAGAAAAAAAAATGAACATTCATTCTTCAACTTCAAATGACTTCCTCCTCCCTTTCTTTTCTGAAAAAAAAAAACGAGGACCGTTTTTAACTCCGTATAAAGAGACAGGAAGCGATTAACATCAGATATAAGTAATGCCTCTCAAGCCGCGCTTCGCCATGCGAGTAAGGGAGAAGCGGAATAGGGGGGATACAATCATGTTTTTCTAAACAAAAGCACGCCGACACTCTAATCGTCTATAAAATTTTTGAATGCCTCCCCCCTCCCCCCCAAAAAAAAGTAAGAAACGGAGGTGAATCAATTTGAAATAACTAAATTTTATATTTTCCTTGAAGAAAGGAAAGGGTTATCCGCGTGTATTTTTCTGTTCTGTCTTCAAACTACGTACAATAAAAATTTGGATTGTAAGCGACTTATAATAATTAAATTATGCTTTCGGAATAATAATTTGAAAAGAAAAGATCTTTTGAATTTTTATCATTTTCTAATTTAGCTATTGGTTTTCTCTGTATGGGCAAACATGATATTTACTATATTACGGATATAGTCAATGATATTCTTGTAAGATTCTAAATTTTTATCTTAATTAATTAATTTTAACATACATAGTTAATTTTTATCATATTAACTTCATTGTAAAATGTTCTCTTATTTTCTGACACAATTCCCTCCTCTTTTATTTAATTTATCCTACACAAGCTCTGTAAAACTGCTATAATCAACAAGTTCTCACGCTCCGAGCTAAGGGATAAAAATCTGTCATGCTTGGCAAATTCTTTTAAAAGATACGTATATTTCCCTTTCCTAAATTGACACGTGTTAAAGCAGTCTCTATTAGAATCTCATGGTATAAAATCACTGAGGAAAAATATTTTGGTCACTTTTGCTTTTCTCTTGTGTTGTAGACTGACGTATCTCATCGCTTCTTGCTTGTACATAAATTATGCCTCCCGGGATGGAATAAATCGAGTTTAAAAATTCAAAAGTGTCTTCTCTCTTCTCAGTCATGAATCTGCTAAAAAATTATGTTTTACATATATATTTAAGAAAAACAATTTTTTGGAAAATTTTTACTTTATTTTAACAGTATTTTTTATGGGTTTCATTTCATTTCATTTATATTATATAATAAGCAAATATAAATATAGCAAAAATTCGAATTATATAGAAAAAATAAATACCTTTGCGCTTGTCTTAGAACTAAATATTTAAATTAAATTCAAAATTTAAATTTCATTAAAATGTTGGGGAATTCCAATCCGATAAACATTGCACTTCGATTATCTCTTGCTGGTGGAAATTTGTAAAGCCAATCATGTCCTTTAACTGAAGCATACATAATAATAATACATAAATTAAACACATAATTGTAATAAATATCTGCAAAAAAAAAAACGCTAGATAAGAGATTTTTATGCTTTTAGATATCTACGTTAGATATTATATGAATATGTTTAATTATAATATCATTTTTAAATTAGCATCAGCTTTGTATTTCACAAAAGGAAATATTGCGGCGATTTTTCGAGTTTAATGGCCAGATAGATGAAGCGGCATAGCAAGGGTAAGTCAACCATCTAATTCTCCGACCCGCCACGAAGGCACACGGATTTAAACCATAAAAACTGAATGGCCGAACCCCCGTAACAGCGACATTGGCGGGACCTGTGGTTGAGTCCTAAGGGCCGTCGCCGGCCACAGTACAACCCTCCCCGAAGGAAGTACATCCCGTCATCGATGTGAGGAGTCAGATCCCCCACCTATTAGTGTACCCTAAATGGTGGCGAGATCCAACCACCATGCCGGGAGCATCTCATCCTCATTTCGAGGTGCCCCTCGGGGGTCCATAGCAAGGGTAAACACACACATTCAAATGTGACTTTAAAAATGATATTAATGCATGAATATTTTGTCTCCTCTAGAATGGCATCTAATATACTCACACAGATTATTTCCACAGTCATTGCGCCATACATATTCATTGGATTTCATATTATGGTGGCTCTTTTAAGTTGCCAGAAGAGAGTATAAATGACATTATGCAGCTTCATAATTATTTGTACATCAAAATTCATAATGGCACATCATAATCTGAACTTTACTCCAGCCAACATCATTTTTTAAATGTTATTTTCACCATCGCATTATTGACTATCGCAACTATTCCACAAATTAATCTACTGCATTGTGCAACTTCTTATGCCTGTGCAACCTGTATGGTAAAATAATGGTTTTCGGATTAGAAATTTCCATTGTCAATTCCTTCTAACTTGTTCTGGAAATCTAATTCCACCAAATATCCGTAATGTATATAAGATTAGAGCAAGTTAAATATGATATCAAAGGTCAAATGTATTTTCATTGGTGTGACAGGTAAGTTTAGAAAATGAGGCACTATATCAGGCATCATCTTCGTCATCCGAAATCGCAAATTCATGTGTTGCCTCAAAGCGGGATCTTACCTCAGCATAATTTAAAACAATACACAGATTACACATAGTTATAATTTCTTTTTGAATATCAATATGAAGGGGAAAATAGGAACACGGTATAGAAAGAAGCTTAAAATTTTATTTGCAAGCTTAATAATTACTCAATGTGCCTTCCCTTGGTCACACTGATAACATCCAAATGGTAGCTGGTAGCCCATTTCGCGTCAGACATTGTGAATCATGTTCACAGCCAATAAAGATTTGTGGAGGATTGAAATGAGCGAGGATAGAACCTGGGACCTCCTGGCTCTCAGCCTAGTAACATGACCACAATACAAAAGCAATTGCTCGTGTAGCGTAGCTGTTAACTGGCTTATAAGCTTTCACCACAGATTATTCAATAACAGCATACTCGTTGTGCATATGGATATTGATTGGTTAAATATTCTGAGATCGCTTTTTGTGTATTCGTTTCATTGGGATTTTTCGTAGATTCTGACTTAACGGCTGTTCTAATTGCTGCTCAATTTCAGTGGTTGTTATTGGCCTTTGGTTGTTGTGGCCAAGACGTATTACAAAGACTCTTTTCTGACATACTATTCAATTTAGTTTCACATTTCAGTAGATTTTTAGCTTAATCAACATGGTTTAATTCACTTTAGATGATTCAAAATTTATTTTTAGTAATTTTGTGGAAATGTAAAATGTCATTATTTGCTGATCTGTTATGATTTATGAATGCGCGATTTCCATGCTCGCGCGCAGCTATATTTAAGTAAATACTCGCGCTTCATAAATTGTTGCGAATTTGATGTAGCAGACAGCGTATTTTGGATAGATGGATGGCCGGAACTTTGTAAACATCCATTTATTACTTATTTAGCAGGCACATTTATAATATTATTAGCTGATGTTTACATATATGCATTAGACGTAGTTAAGAGCTGATCCATCCTCATATTGATAGTTCGATGAGAATTCTGCAATAATGATGTTAGTGTGGTCGTCTTTAAAATGTCAAATAAAACAAAGATTTTATACAGGCTAGATGTTCAATGCAATCTTTTAAAAGAATGCAACATAAATATTGTAATAACAAAGTGAATGCCATTAAATAGATAGCAACCTGACCAATATTGTTTGGGAAGATAATAATATCATGCAAATATTTCGCAATTCATGAAGTTTATATATATATATATATATGTAATGATATTTTAAACTTTAATTTCAACTTAATTAATTTCCAAAATTTTATCTTAATCTAGCCCATAATAAATTCATTCTCTTATTTCGTGATCCAATTCCACTGTCTCTACTTAATTAATTCAAGAGAAGCTTCATAAAATTGCTTAGTCAGCTAAACGCCGATACTTTCACACGCTCGGCGTGAAGCGGTAAAAAATGTCCACTAAGCACATTCTTTCTTAAAAGATCCCTGTGTTTCCCTTACATGTGATTGACATGCATCAGAAATCCCTATCAAAATCTTAATAATATATTAGCACTGTGGAGAAATATTTTCCCTATCAAAATCTAAGGTTATATAAGGCGAGGGATAATTTATTTCGGCCCTTCTTTCCTACTTCCGCTTACTGCTGCGCTGTGGCGGACGTGAATTGTCCGCGTCTTTGCTTATAAATAATTATGCTTTCCCGATGGATATTAAAAAGAATTTTAAAAAAGTAAAAAGTCTCATCACTGTCTTCAAACTGCATCATGCTTCAACAACAAATAATGTTACATATATATATATATATATTTACAAATTGATTTATTTGGCATTAGATTAGTAATTTTTAATCGACCCCTTTGCACTCCCCTGACTGCTTAGTCAGAAATCCGCCACTCAATAAACTAAAGGGTGAACTTAGAGAATGCCTCACATGGTAAAAAAATGAACTGCTACTTGGATGTTGCCCTCGTGACCAAGGGTAATTGCAATGAGCAATTATTATGTACGCTTTCTTCTGTATTATATTCATTAGATCTTCCTACTATTTACTAGGAAGTTACATCCACTCGCAATAGGTGCAATTGTTTTGAACTACCTTTCATAACTAAACTTAACAAACTTGACTAATCTGACAATGTTCATCACCTTCAAAATAAGCGTTTTATACAACGTAACCTCCTGACGCAAGTCCGTGACGAATTTCTACCATTTAACTAGCAGCACACAATCACGCATTAAAAGAAAATCAAACTCATCCACTCTCCTCTTCCAAAGCATCCAAACAGTGGATGCCTGCCCATTTACGAAAAGGGTTGAGCCGCCGTTATTTGTTTGTAATCCAACACTGCGTGAAATTCTGAGAATTCGCCGCTTGCCAAAGCGTAATTTCTCTTTAAATACTCAGCGAGGGGTATTTCCTCCTACTTGCTGGAGGATAACGAGACGCTGATTGTTGGAGAGAGAGACACAACTCTTTTCGACAAAAACGAATGCTCACGATTAAAGGCAAGGGCGGGGGGCCCCCTGCCAAATCCCATCCAGTGATTCAGTGGAAAAGAGAACAAAATCGGCGCCACAGACTATCGGTCGTGGAACAGTAGTCTAAATTGGAAGTCGCTGATGCTGCACCCTCACGGCGCGTTGATGGAAGTAAGTGACGGTGGATCCACGTGAAGAGAGTGGAATTTCAGCACGCATGGCGCGATTAATACGTTTTTATGAATGTTTTTCCTCCTCCTTGTGCGAGATAACTGAATGTGATATTCATCCACATTTTGTTCGAATGGGATCTTCTAAACTTGTGGGTGGTGGATCCCAAATGTGGAGGCGCAGGGAAATATTAGAGACGCAAAATTACTTTAAGTTCGCTTTCTTTATTCCAGCTTGTCACTTTCATCTTAATTTTCTTTTATTACTTTCTTGTATACGTAGTATAGAGAAAATATAGTAATCGACGAAAAATTCGAGATTTTGACAAATATCCATGTTTTAGAAATCCCTGAAATTGAAAAACGCATTTTTGGAAAATGTCCGTCTATGTGTCTGTTTGTGACAAAAATAACTCAGAAACGATTTGAGCTAGACAGCTGAAATTTTGTACATAGAAAATTCCCAGATTTCTATAAAATTTTGAGAAAATTCTGCTCAGATGAAGTCCATCTCTCCGGCTGGTCAAATATAATTTAACACGATAGATGCAAAACAAAGAGAGAGAGAGAGAATTAGGTAAACAGATTAAACATGTATAGCTTAGACAACTGGCAAATTTTCGTTTGCCGATCTGTATATTTAGAAACATGTTAGTGCGATAGTTCAAAAATGCAATGATTTAAATATATAAAATTTGGGATGGAATTTTGTGATGATGCAGTTTTGTGTATAATGTATAATTTGTGTTTTGTATAAATGCAGTTTTGTGTCAAATTTTTGTTTTAATCGATTCAGTAAAATATGTCTATATCAGAAATTCGTTTCTTGGTTACTATCAATGCATGCCAAGGATTAATCGCCAAGAATGACACGATAGACTTAGTAAAATGTTAAATTCCCGCCAAAAGTTAATATGTAAAGCGTTTTCTATTATGACAAGTTTATTAGAGATTGTGTTAGAAAGTTTTGGGGAAATTGGTTTTAAATAAGATAATATTTATAGGCTGGATATTGTTTGCGAATTTGTGCGATATGCAGTTAAAGATTTCCAACTAAGCGTGGTAGTCTATAGTAGCTACCTTGAGGGAGGGGCGCAGGTAGATTGGTTTATAAAATGCTATTTCCCTAGTTGACAAATAAATAAAATAGAAAAATACACATTCTATATATATTAGAATAAGAATAACATTGTCAAATATAGCTGATCATTTTTTTAATTTAAAAATTAATTGAAATTTTAATGTTTTTCTCAGTAACTTTGACACATATTGTTGCCTGA
Organism: Argiope bruennichi; assembly: GCF_947563725.1. Lineage (NCBI taxonomy): Eukaryota > Metazoa > Arthropoda > Arachnida > Araneae > Araneidae > Argiope > Argiope bruennichi. The sequence continues at coordinate 88,153,529 of NC_079159.1, read as the reverse complement.
AATCCAATTTTACATTACTTTCAAATTAAAAAAAAAAAAGAATTAGTTTTTTATTTTAATAGTGATACCATTTTTAAAAAAGCACATTTTGTTTTTATTTTGATAGACTAAATGATGTTTTTATGCTACTTGACAACAATACTTTTAATTGTTTAAGTCGCTCTGTTTATAAAAATATGATTTGAGACGGTATTAAATACATATTTTTCAGCACACATCATCTTTGCTATGAAAGCAAGAATATGTATTTATCTATACTTATAATAAAGCTCAATGTGTGTGTGTGTGTGTGTGTGTGTTGGCGCTCTACAGGCCAGACCGTTTGACATACAGCTACCAAATTTGGTACATGTATACCTTGGAGGTTGGGAATGTGCACCTGGGGTTTCTTTTTTCGAATTTTTAATTAGAATTTTAATTATTAATTAAAAACTAATTTTCCCGCCAAAAAAATCTTCCATTTTCCCCACCGCCAACTTTTCCGCCAAAAAAATCTTCCATTATCCCCAGCGCCAAACGAGAAAGGCTTCAGTTTTTTTTCTCCCAACAGTAATGAGGCTAGGGTTAAAATGTTTCGGCGGATTATTTCAATCGGTTCTGTTTATTTTCTTAATGTTTGATGCATTTAAAATTAAACATTGTTAATGAATCAATCTTTCAGATTCATTCTGAAGTACTTTTGAATTAAAATAAAACAGAATAAAGGAAATTAAAAATTTCTAATCCGCATAGCGTTACCCCAACTGGCGTAGAAAAAATCACGTATTTGCGTTACGTAACCGGAGAAGAAAATTCACGCATGCGCATTCTGTTCTGATTGTTGCCATGACAACGTTATCAGTGGATGATTTAAATTATTTTTGGGTTAGTTGCATGCTTTTGTAAGTAAATTGTATTTATGTTAGTTATATATTTTTTGTATATGCTTATAGTTTTAAGTACATCGTTTTTTAAGTAGTTTTTTTAAAACCTGTTTTCAACCGTTTATTTTAAACGATTCGTTTTATTTTCTTAGTGTTTGATGCATTTAAATTTAAACATTGTTAATGAATCGATCTGCTCATAATGAATCTAAGAAAATTTTGTTGACCAACTCTTGAGATATTACATAAATTAAAAAAGATATTCTTTAGTGCCCATAAAGTTTAAACGCTGAGTGACTCTATTTTCAGTAATCAGATTATAAAAAAATGCTTTGTTTCAGTAAAAAAAATATTATTATATTAATTGAAGATAAATTCTTTCCACTTTAATTTAAAGCATAAATTCTACGGGTGCTAACAGAAAATGAGAGAGATACATATTACGTTATGACTGAAGGCCTTTATAATATTATGAATGAATTATATGATAATCAAAATTTGAAGTTTTAAAATATTTTGATGAAGAAGCTATTAAAGTAGAAACTGCATAAAATATTTAATTATTAAAATTTTAACGAACATTAAGATTGGCGAACCGGCTGGTCGCCAAAGGCGGCTAGTATATAATAAGAGTAAGAGTATAAATAAAAGAAGTCTTTACTATAACAGACGAGAGACACATATAGTTTTTTTTTCTTTGAAATTCTTCATTTTTCACTCCAAAAATATTTTGGTTTTTTTTTTTATGTCTTTTTTTTTTCTCTACATTCTCGTCTTCTGCTGCCAAATGGAAAAAAGGTTGACATTATAATTTTGGTATAAAGACCAGATACGAAACCTTATTCGTCAAGCACGTTTCCCTTTTCGAATCTTATAGTCCTCGTGCACACGGACAGATAAAAAAATGAGTTGCGAAGATATCCATTTCTGATCATAACCTTTTAGGTTCTAGAAAGCAAAATAAATGAATAAAATGAAATAAGAGAAAGAAAAAATAATTTAAAAAAATTCTAAACGAATCTTATTTTGATATTCAACTCTTCAAAACTCAATAACGGCTAAAAAATAATTTTTTCTATCATTTTTATAGCATCGTCTTTTTTTTTTTTTTTTTCAAATCAAAAAAGAATAAATATTTATGGGATTTATTAAATAAAAAATAAAAATTTGATTGCACTGATTTGTAAAATCGAATTACAAATTACCTTTTTTTTTATTATTCAAAATTTAAGCACGTTGCTTATTCAAAGTTCAAAATTTAATAAATGTTATATTTAGATTCTTAATAATGTATGCAATTCATTTAATTTCCAGTTCCAATAATTTAAACGCATTTTCAATTTGATTTTATATTTTGTTACATATCTTGTCTGAAACGCAAATGTTTTCATTCATGAATGCTTTGTCTTCACTCTGAAAAAGTGCTGATTATAGTGACTTTTCCCTCCCTCTTTTTATGACTAAGATATTGCGTTTGGGTCTTTTTTTTTCCTTGTTATATAAAAGTTTTTATAAAGGTAAGCAAAACGTTCAAGTATTAATCCGTTTATTTTTATACTTTTATTTATTCATACATTATTCGATTTTTTTAAATGGATTTTTCATTCTTAAATGAAATTGGTTTGTGGACTCGGAAAAAAATTCATTAATTGAGTGAAATCTCATATCCTTCACAAGAAATTCTTTTTTAAAATCTAAGTATGAGTTATTCTTAATTTTTCTACTACAAAACGATATTGAAAGTTTTTAGTAAAGAATACTCTTGGAGCTATTTAAAGCAATTGAAATAAATTATACAGGATTTATAAAAACTGTGGATGGAAATTAAAAAGACACGAACAAATTCAGAGCTTAAACACAAATCACTCAAAGCATCTACTTTTTAATAATAGCATTATATTTCATTTTTTAGCAGTTCTTAGAAGTGTGAAAAAAAAAAGAACGTGTGCAAAAACTGCAAATTGCAGGAACATTCCAAGAATCTATAAAGCAAATATTTAGCTACAAAATTTTATATATTTAATTTGATAATTTACAAAATGGAAACTCCTTCCGTAGACGACACATCAAGAATTTCTTGATGATCAGATTCTCTATTCTCTCAGGGAATGGTTTGCTTCCACTCAGTGTCGGGATGTCCCTCCTGCGGGATAGGTTGAGCCGTGGTCTGTTATGACACTTAGGACTTGATTCTCATGTTGATTATCATTCTAATTAGCCCTGGATGCTCATGCTTTGGCAAGACGAAAGTAATTCTCTAGGGTTTGTATTATTAATTTCATCAAAAAAAATTTACAAAGGGAAGTCTTTAGCCTAATTGAAATATACTTAATAGGTGCGGGGTGATCTGTCGGTAAGGCATACGCTTCATTATGGAGGGGCTCCAAATTCGAAACCCGATTCGACTAAAAAACTTTTATGAGCCGGCGTCCTGGCATAAGGGTAGCGTGTCCTTCCCATAATCAGGGCGTAGTGGGTTCGAGTCCTGGGTTGGGCATGGTTGTTTTTCTTCTGTTCTATCTGTGAGGTGTGTGAATGTGGCGGCCTGTAAAAAGGGATTGTGCAAGCAAATGTGACGCATGTATTAGCTAAGTCGTACTCTTAGCCCTAGTTGGCGCTACTGAAAAAACAGGAGACGCTCACTCGGCGTAAATCGCTGACAGATAACTGTCAGCAGGCTTGTAAAGTGCCAAAAGTCACAACAATATCTTTCATGTACGTCGATCTGATGCACATTTAATCTGCCAGCTAAGATAAAACTTCATTCCGTTATTGTGGCGAGGAAATTTGGGGACGGAGTGTCGACTCGGGCGTCATCTCAATTAAACCCAAAACTAATTTATTCTTTTGCTACTTTAAAACGGGAACAGATAATAATTAGCTAATCTAAACTGGTTCGCCATAGGTTTGGTTTGGTTTAGTTATATTAACGTACCGTTTGAAGCAACACTAGGGCTATTTTGGGACGGACCTCGTAATTTTGAACCACGGTCAAATGACGAGGACGACACCTGAGCTCTGATTCGCAATAATAAATCTATATAGTGTCGGAACAGCAATATATCCCAGTATAGCGATGGGATATATTGTAGATGACATATGGTAGCTATGTATCTGTTACTGTCAATGTAAATAATCGGTTATTATTAATATTAACCGGTTATTATTAATATTAACCAGTCATTATTAATATTAATCGGTTTGGTTATTATTAATAATGGCTGGTTATTATTAATACTAACCAGTTTGGTAATATTAATAATGGCCGGTTAGTATTAATGATAACCGATTATTTACATTGACAGTAACATATCTACCAATTATAGTAGAGAGCTTATTTTTTACGTAGATAGTACATAACTGAAAATACCATAATGCTTATAGATTAAATAATGCTATTAGATTATCAAAAATTTACTTTAAAAATTTCTATGAGAAAATTTCAAGAACGATTTTTCTGATGATTTTTTTTTTCTGTTTTAATTACGAATAAAATTAATGAAAATAACCTAGAAATGTTGCAAATATTAATAATAATATTTTTTATTAAATGAAAGCAAAGTAAATGTTGCAATGGCATTTTTTAAACCAACCAATCTTATATCAACGTCAATATTCTCCGATTTATTTTCGATACAACGATAGCAACATCGATGTTACTCGGAAAGACTGAATCCTCAGAGCCAAGAAATGCAAAAATAACTTCAGCTCGCTCCCATGTTCACTCATCGTTGTTGCTTCACCCTTGTATTCAGCACGAAATCGCTGAAAAACGAATTTAGAAAGTTTATGGAAACAAAACTAATGTCTGCGGTTTTGATGGTGGCGCCATCTGTTTGGCAGTTTGCCTGATGAGTTGTTAAATCTAAAGAGTTTCTTGCTCGCTGTGTCGAGGCCATTTGTTGTGCTCCTGAATTTTTTTATAACTTTGTTTTATTTTATTTTCCACGAGGCTCTTCTTTTTTTTTCTCCCCGTGCTTGATGTAAACTTTATTGAGATCCAGGAAGACAGAATTTTTATTTATTTATGTTATGTTTAATCTGAAGTGACTACGTTGTAGATGTGGGTTGTTGAAAAAAATTTTGTATGGCGGTTTTAAGGTGATGAAAAAAATGAAAGGCAAATCTAACATGCAACATAAGTTGTAACAGTAAGAACTGAATTATTTCCTTTTATGTTCCATATCATAACTAATTTCGAAGAAGATTTATCTTGCTCTTAAAAATAAAAATCATATAAAGTACTGAAGGAATCGACCGAAATATAAATTATTTTTATTATATGAAATAAAAAAACGATAAAAGCTTGATACATTTACTGTTATAATAATACATAGAATTAAGAACTAGAGAAAATATATTTCTTGTTTTACTTACTAGGCAAAAAAAGAAGTTAAAGGGAAAATAAATAAAATATTCATAAAGAGAAAAAAAATTATGTTTATGTCAATTTTTTTTTAAAGATTACACGAAAAAGTGGTTAAAAATTTCTTTTCACCTATTAAAAACAATTGAGTATGACGTAATATTTCAAGGCAAAACAAATGGAATATAAAGTAATTACTCAGTTAACAAGCTAATAAAATACTATTACATGTTAAGCTATTCTTTTAGGAATTGATTGTTATGATTAAATCGCTTTTAATCTTACTTGCAGTTTTTAATGGCACAGACAAAAACTTCGTCTGTATATAGATTGATCAGTAATTTTTTGGGCATCAATATCATTTCCGATTTTTTTACTGATACTTATTTATTCTGCATATTTTAACTTTTCTTATTTAAACATATTTCCTCTTCTGTTATCTCCCCTCCTTTCACTTTTTCATACTTAAATGTTTTTACTTCCGTAAATAAATAGCTTTGAATATTGATGAATATTTAATTATTTTGTAATTCAATACACTTTCGCTGTTGCATTTTTAAAGTTTTCTTTTTCTTTGCGTGAGTGTGTGTGTGTATGATATTTTTAAAGAGTTTCTTTCTTTTCTTTTTTATTTTGGGATGGAAATTATTCAGCGTGGCGTAGCTACCTGAAAGAAAGGAAGATGCAAGTGCCTTTCGGACCTTTTTGTCAGAGAGGGAAAGGTTTGCTGTAGAAAAAAATATTATTGCATTTCTTTATACTTTTAAAGCCAAATATGACCGAAAAAAAATACCATGACTAACGTTACATTACTATTCAAATAGCTTTATTTCTAAAATATTGAAATTTATGATAAAATTCTTCTTCTGTTCATTTCCTATATAGTTTTTTCAAACCCTTATTTATCAGAATCTTTATAATTAGTATTCAAACTATTTTAATATAGTTTTGATTCCAGCCTGAAAAGCAGATATTTTGATTAAAGCATTCACAAAGAAACGGAAAAGATACATTCAAAGCATGTACGGTTTACTCTCTGCAATCCGGTCTCCATATTATTCGACATAGTTAAAAAAAAAAAAAAATTGTTGTAATAAAATGTGAAATAATTTACTTTGCAAGGCATGGTAAGCGGATGCCTGCTACAATCAACAGTAATTTTGTTTCATCTCTCAATTTTGACACTTTCCTTTATCAATGAATAGTAAAATAAGTTTGAGCAATTTTTGAAAGAATTAAGCCTATGTTTTATGCTTCATGCTTTGTTTATTTGAAAAGTGTATGTATTCATACTATACAATGTGCATGATTTCATATTTCCTCCAATTAAATTAAATATTACAAAATTTATAAGAAAATGTTAACAAATGCTTTGTTAAGTATACAGCAAACAATCAGAAAGTATTGCTTAATACTAAGAGATAAAAATGTGAATAAGAGTAGGGTTTTATATAAAATTTGTCAGTAGAAATATAAAGAAGTGAGCGTTTTTTTTTTTTATTTGACTTATCCACCCTTTGCATTAGACGAAAAGTTGAATGTTTACTAAATATGATTTTACTTTTTACACAAAGTATATATTTTGACACCATTTACTTTGAAAATTCAACAAGAGCTTCCATGCATTTTCCATTTTAGAAATGTACAGACAATCGGAAGTAAGATTTGATTTCGTGAATAAAAAACAATCGAATTAATTATGTTTTTGGAAATAATGCGAATATTTTTTTGATGTCTAGAATTTATATATTTGTTCCTTAAATTTTTATTTTTACATACACTTTCCTACCTAAATGGAAGAATCGTTTATCTTTTTTCCTCCATTACTTTTGGAATGGGTTTGATGATTGATATGTTCTATTTAATCAAACATTGTCCAATGGAACCTTTGATATTTTTAGAACAAGAACGACTGTGCATGTAAAAATGCTTTTCAGTGTGTTAATTCAGTGGCATGGCGAGGGTAAGGTGTATTTGTGGTGTAATATGACTATTCCGCCCCCTTCCCATTGTTAACAGCGATTTCAAAAGTGTGTGGTGAAAGCTTATAAGCCAGTTTACAGCTACACTACAAGAGCACTTGCTTTTGTATTGTGGTCATGTTACTGGGCTGCGAACCATAAGGTCCCAAGTTCTATCCTCCATCAGACTCACTTGATGCAGCAACAACAGCCACTCACTCACGCTCGCCATAAAGCTTGGCGCTACTCAAATGGGTACAGGCTCATTAGATTCAACAGTTAATAAATAATACATCACCACTCAACAGTCATATCGTTCATCTCACCTCCGACTCACTGGAGGGCGAGTCTGTGGTGAAAGTTTATAAGCCAGTTAACAGCTACGCTACACGAGCAATTGTTTTTGTATCATGGTTAAGTTACTGGACTGCTAACCACAAGGTCCCAGGTTGTATTCTTGCTCGTCCCAATTCGCAACAAGTGCAACTGAGTCCCATCTTATCAGCACAAGATATTATACGATATCATAAAATTATTCAATATTCTAAACATCGGACAAAATCGTGAGAATATCCCTATAGTATTTTGTGCTAATAAAGATTTTTCTTTTTTGGTTCTTTTTCAAAAAATGGCAAAAACGTTCTGATGTTTCGCTTCTATGGCACCTCCTGAGACTGATACTTGGAACATCTACAACCCCCTTGTCCCTTCAGGCTCTGAGCCAAAGTGTTAGGCTTGAGTTTCATAGCATTATTACAAAAGCAGAAATTTCGTCTACGTAAGATGGAGATGAGCAAAAGAATAAGATAATAAGAATTCAATAAGATATAAGAATTGAAGAAACTTTATAACTATAAGAATCCAAGAAATATTAATTTATATTACTAATACGATAGATAAAATTGTGACTATATTTTCAAAAGATCTTTACAATCCCGTTCGAACCAGGTGGTACATTTAATACCATTATTTGAATTAATATAATATTAATTTTAAATATTCGAAGAGGGGCAGAGGAAATCGCTAAGCGAGCCGTTATCTGCCCACCACTGACGTAAGGATTACGCCAATTGCATAAAAATTTCCAAAGGAAGTGTACAGAAGAAAAAAAAATGAAAACAGACACTGATTTGCGTAACTGAAAATATTTAAATTATTTTACTGAATAAAAAAATTAATAGTTCCACTCTCATCTTCATTGATATACAGGAAAAATATATAATTTCGCAATAAGAAAACCGTTGGCCAGGAAACAGAAATTTTGAGGGATTTTTCGAATTCAACAGGTAGCCTCACATTGTGCAATAGAAGAACGGGAACAAATCATAAAGAAGGGGAAGACAAAAAAAAAAAAATACTACTTCCATTAAACAGGTAGTCAACGTTGTGCAACAAATAAAAGGAACGAAAAAAAAGGAGAAAAATTATATTCTTGCGTACTCTCTTCCTGACACCTTATAAAATACCCATAAACAAAACAAAAAAGATATCTAATTCTTTTGTTTCTTTCTCAAATTTCTGACCTGGTTGGCAACGAAACATACAGCCGCCATTGCGCTAAAAAGGTGGAAATGCGACGGCCACCCTCCCTCCACTCTCCTTCTTTCCCGCCCTCCCTCCCAGAGAAGAATGAAGCAAAACAAACAGCAGTTCGTGAATGAAGAATTCGATAGTAACTGCCACTCAAGGGGGTGAGTCATGAGCGCCGGCCGGTTGTCGTGTCCGGTGCCGGGACGTGTTTTGAAGCCTGGGAGGTGTTTTCTCCACCTTGGCGCCCACCCTAGCAGCGGAAATAGCGCGTACTCCAAATAGTTCTCACATGACGGGTCGTCGTTTCATTCACAATTATTATGGGATTCCGATAAAGACCTTTTACTCTTTTGTGTCGTACGGAAAAGGAATTTATTTTTAGAGAAGGGTTGGGCAGTTTTTTATCTTCTCAAGAGGGTGATCGCGTGATTGAAAAATTGAATATGAAAAGCTTTCGTTGTTGTTATTTTGGGAGGGATGGGATATTTTCGGACGATATATTAGATGTATGCTAGTTGTCAAATATAAGGTTTTTTTTTTCTCCTGCTTTTAATGGATTTGGTTTTTAGATTGTCGCCTGAAAGCTGTTAGCGCCGCCTTTGATTGCAGTTTTTTTTTGTTTTGTTTTTTTCAAATCGTATTTTGAGCTAATAAATGCTGGTATTGTAATACTATATTTACGCTAATGGTTCTCGAAGTTATATAAAAATATCTTTGTATGGGTATTAATAGCACAATAAGGTAATTCTTTGAATTTCGCGAAATAGCACTGCTTATAGAAATCTCATTCTTAGGTCATTCATTTCCGCACTGGAGGCGCCATATTTGTGGAGTCAGGAAACAGAACAGACATTATAAAGTGTAATAAACGTACTTCTACTTTATCTTAGTGGCGCCCTCTAAAATTGATTCATGAAACATCTATACCTCCACCCCCTCATTTTATATCAACGAAAGCATGAGTCTTTAATTGAAGATAGTAACAAGTATTTTGTAGTTTTGAACATTTAGATTATTTAAGAAACTTTTTTTTGTTATTATTTGATAAATAATATCAATTTTATATACTTTAACCCTTTTGGATTAATGAACATTGACGTCCCGGAGATCAGACTTCATTTCCTATTTGTAAATAAATCCCATTTTTACATGGTTGTCGTAGGAAAAAAAAGAAAACCAATTTTCACATGAGTTCATGCGATTTGATTCCTTGGTATGAAATTTTGTGTTCTCTTCCAAAAATCTTCAAGATGCCCACCACTTACAAAATAACAAATGATTGGAAAAAGTAACGTTCTATGTGCTAGGAAGGCATTTTATCATTGACTATAAGCAGTACATGATTTTTAATTCAGTTTATATCATGACCGATCATATTCTTTTCAAAATTTCAAAAACATGATCTGTATAATGATTAATTCATTGAAGATTTAGATTTCCAAAAAGCCTTATTTGTGTTTGGAATATATATTATTTCAGTGCTATAACTTTTTCCAGTTTCAAGATATATGTAATTCGATTATAGGCTGTGTAATTTCTGTAGGCGTTTCAAGGACACTCGTTTTCCCTACTCTTCACTCTTTCTCCTTCTCCGTTACCATGGTTTCGACAAAGCTTGTTTTGTTTTTCCATGCCAGTACGTTTCGGGAATACCTTACCTTCGGAATAACTTAACAACTGTGTAAAAAAAAAAAAAAAAAAAAAAAAAAGAGTGACACTGTAATTTGCCTCAGCTTTGCCAGGCAGACAACCACTAACGAGGTAGAAAATGTGACCTTGAACCGCCTACAGAAAATACACTAACAATAGCTAATGCAGATACAGATAAATGCATTCATTTTAAATAAATTTTGTAACTATTACTTAAATACAAAACTCAAATATTTTCAGTCTATTCTTTGATATAAAATTCAGTGGCGCTTGTGTTGCATTAACTGAATGTGCGAACTGTTCCAAACTATAAATAAAACTAACTACTGAAGGAAAAACAAAGACCAAATTTGTGGATACTGATTTCTTCTAGCCAAAGGCGTTGTGAAAATTGCATGGAAAATGAATGGCAAAATCACTAATTGGTATTTGGTAATATTCTTCTCTCACCCTCTCTTAATTTTCTCTTATACGAAATATTCAAACATAAAATACTGTAATAATTTTTTAAAAAAAATCGATCTATAGACTTTGACGACTTTCCACGTTTGGAACCACCATGAATCTGAAAAACACGTTTTCGGAATTATATCTGCCTGTTTGTAGGGAAGGAAAAATAAATAAATAAATAAATAAAATACAGCTTTGAATTAAAGGATGAAATTGTTACATCAAATTTGTTTGTTTCTTTCAAATTTTGAATGAATCCACATATTGGGAAGACGATAGCTAAAAACGTGAAGAGCTAGATGAATGAAATTTGATCGTCTAAAGTATAGATTGGTATTAGATTTTGAATTAAATTCGTCAGCGTATAGATAAACTATATATTCACATACATGTAAACGCGATCATTTAAAACCATAGCTGCTTAAACAAATGAAATATGATATGTTATCTGGTTTCTAAAATTATAATTTTGTGTCCAATTTTGATTCCAATCTGTCGGCGAAAAGATGTCCAAAATACACGTTTTGTTTTCTTCAGTGTACTAGGAGCCGCGGTGGCCTGGTGGTAATGCCAGTTCAGGTGTCGTCCTCGTTATCTGACCGCGGTTCAAAACTACGAGGTCCGTCCCAAAATAGCGCTAGTGTTGCTTTAAAATGGGATGTTAATATAACTAAACCAAACCAAACTTCAGTGTAGCACGAAACGCTCCTTTGTGGGGCTCTTAAAATAAAAATTTGAGTACATGTGATATTCATGGGCTCTTCCACAATTTTTATATGAGAAGAAAGGAATAACATCTTTATTAGGGAATATGCGAGAAAATTTCGAGGAGGCAACGTCCGCTAGTTCCTAATTTACATCCAAAGAAAAACCCACATAAGGTTCTTATTTAGATCTAGAATTGAGAGTCTTTCTAGAAAACTTATCTTGAAGTTCGAGTCCGTTTCGAATTAAATTTAAATTTATTCGGTCTACTAAATATTTTTTTCCCTTTTGTACACAAAGACAGGCAGAAAGAAAAAAATTGAAAGAAAGTGAAAGCTAAAAAAAAAAAAAAAAAAAAAAAACCCGAATGCTTCCGATTTCATTGCCGGTGTACAGCCATTGTAGAAAAGCTTTTCTTCACCTGTGCGCAGGATTTCCTGCTATTCTTCGGGATTGCGAAACACGTGTCTACACGTGTAAGTGACAGCGTCAAAAAGGGTGAGGTTGGAAGTTAAGAAAATAAAACATTCCAACGAGTGTTTTCCCGCGTTTCATATCTTTAGTATTCGGAAAAGAATTGTTGGATGGATTAGCCCATAGTGTGCTTTAGCAAATTTTTGAGATGCCTTTATTATTTTTTTTCTTAGAAAAGTAAAAGGGGGAAAATGGTAATGAAAATCTTTGCCCCTTTGATCTTACGGATATATTAACCTGTTACATATTGAAGGTGTCATTCGGAAATGGTTGTGGAATTTCCGAGGAATAAAATTTCAACACACATGATGATTTTTGATTGTGCAATTCCGCTGACCTTTCTGTAGTGTCAAAGACAAAATCGTTGTTTTAAAGCACGTAACTGCCTAAAATAGCAAATGTAATAAAATATATATTTTTATCAGATAATAATAAAAAAATATATATATTTGTGTTGCTATTTATCATGGAAACCATTAGACCCAAACTATTCCTTAAAAGTTAATTCTTGATTCAAATTAAACTTTTAACTATTTTTTTACGTCATATTACACACCACTGGAATGTACGCTATTATTTTGACGCAATATAGTTTACTCGATCTGCTATTCATGCGAAATTGAAACTTCGGAAAATGGGAAATACCCATGAAAACAGCACGTAGCACTTTCAGTTATTTTGTCAGTCTGTTTATATATCTATGTAATGATATCTCTTAATCTAAATTAAATCCTAATTAATTTCCTATTTTTTATTTTTATTATGGGCTAAATTTCTTAATTCAGCTCATATTAAATTCATGCTAAAATGTTCCCTTATTATTTGATCCAATTCTACTTTTATTTATTTAATTAATTATACACGCTCTATAAAACTGCAAACTTCAGCATTTTCTCAAGCTCAGAGTGAAAGGATAAAATTCTTTAATAGTTACAACATTCTTTCAAAGAACCTAACCTAAACCTTACCTAAATCGACACGTGTCAAAAAATCCCTATCAAAATCTCATTGCAAAAACTATTGAAGGGAAAATTTCGCTCTCTTTTGAGCTTCTGCTCTTGTGTAGCGATGTAGACTGATGTATTTCTTACCACTTATTATTGTTCACAAATTACGCTTCCCGGGCTTTCTAATCACTCGGATGTATTCTTTTTTTAATTTCTGAATTACCCGGCTCTTTTTCTCACATTCTCGCTCTAACACAAGCTGAACTTAAAACTTTAGCGAATGCCCTTCTAAAACTATATAAGCTCAAAACATTTTCAGACGATGTCTTTGTCCTGCTTTCTGCCTTTCTTTCAGACTGCGTCTCCTGCAGGTCATGGGTTTAATAAATAAATAATAGTAATGGATAAAGAATGAAGATTGTATGTAATTTCAAGAAGAATAAAATAAATGTTTTGAATAGTTACACGCCTCTTTGTGGATCGCAAAAAGGATTACGTATTTCTGCAAATAGTACTGAACAATTATTTTCGTAATATTTTTGGAATTGTAGCATTTTTCACATTCGTACGCTTGTGTTTAATAATTTCTCCCCTCTTTTATGTTTTTTTCTTTTTTACTCTGGTTTATTTTCGGTTTTTACTTCTTTTCTTTTTCAACTTTTTGTTATTTTATTTGTACTTGGATTTTCTCTTTTATAATGTGTATGTATTATGGTCGGACTAAAACTACAACGATGCAAGTTCCATTAGAAAAAATAAAGTTTATAATTCTAATTGATGAGCAAATCCAATCCAATTAAACACGTGTATTAAATTTAGATGCAGGAGATATATAAAGTGATAACGTTTTAAATTTTTTTCCCCCGAATAATTCAGTACCTGTTAAGCTATGTTAATTCCTGGAAAACGAATAAAATGTGAATTATATCATTATGAATTTAACCTATCCGTATAAAGAAAAGACATAATAAAAACAATATATTATATAATTGAATAATAAATCTGTTTAAACGCTCGACGCTTCCTTTCAAGGTCAATTTTGTGTAAATTCAACGTTCTAAGATTATGAAAAGAATTATCTATACTTATATAAAGCTCAATGTGTGTGTGTGTTGGCGCTCTACAGAAAAGACCATTTGACCTACAGCTACCAAATTTGGCACATGTATACCTTGGAGGTCGGGAATGTGCACCTGGGGTCCCTTTTTTAGAAACTGTAATTAAAATTTTAATTATTAATTAAAAACTAACTTTCCCGCCAAAAAAATCTTCGTTTCCCCACCGCCAAATAAGTAAGGCTTCAGCATTTTTTTCACACGCTAATGAGGCTTAGGCTTAATACATACATAATTAATTACATAAAATATTTAATTATTAAAATTTTAACGAGCATTTAAGATTGGTGAACCGGCTGGTCGCCAAAGGTAAAGCCTAGTATAATTAATATTCCAAAAGATCTGCTCAGAATCCAAATTCCAGAAATCCCTACAAATTAAAATTGAAAATTGTAAAGGCCAATTTTTTATTACAAAATATGATTAATTCAAAGTTTATGAATAACAGTCACAGATATTGTACTGAAATAAATTGTTAATAAACTATTAAATTTATTATTATTAAATTTAAACTACAAGTTACTAATACTGTTTTAGTCAAATTAAATTATTTTAATATGGCTAAAACAAGTTTAATAATAACTTCATTTATTAGTGAAATTTTCGATTCTTTCGTGCAAGCGTTTTACCTCAATTTTTCAACAAGGTATATTATCCCTGCAGTATTAAACTTAATATTTATCCTATACATTATACAAATGACGTTTTTTTCTCAAGAATTTTATTTTTATAGATATAATAAATCTTTAATGAGTCCGTTTTTGTTTTAAGTTATATCTATTTAGCATTATTAATTCTAATAGAACACATTTACGCACCAACATTATACTCTAGTCACTCTAGTCGTGGCAAAGTAAATAATTTCTAAATCGTTCCTTGTAATTTGGAAAAATGCTTTAAATGAAATAAAGGATTAATTTTGTATGATGATTGAATAGGTTAATATATTGTGGAAAGAATTAAGGAGCTTTAACTCTAGTCACTCTAGTCGCTCTATTATCCCGCTCTAATTACCCATGTTTAGTGAAATATTCTCGGTACGCTGATATTTAAAACAAAGAAATTCCATTCTTCTATGGTTAAAACTGACCAAGCAATGAAGTTTATAATTTCGATATTTTAAGCCAATCAAAGGTCACTTCAAGGTCATTGATAGACATTTTTTTCAAGACAGGCACTGGAATAAATTGAAATTGTATTATTAAAACCTTCATAAATCGGTAGTTTTGGTTGCGGGAAAATGAAACCTTATATATATATATATGTATAAAATAGTCATCTGTTAAGAAAATTTACTAAGTATAGCTAATAGTGTCGGTTGCGGTTTTGTACATAGGTTTGAGCATTTTTCTAACAGGAAGCATGTATTTCTAACTCTAATGCCTTAAAAGTTAACTCTTCAGTCAGGATTAGAGGGATTCTGTATTTCTGTATTTAGTTTATTTGTTTAGTGGTATGTATTGAATTGAACTCGCAATTAAAGAATTTTATTTAATTTATTTATTATTTACTTATATATTTTGATTTATATTTTTTAAAAACGTGTAATTAAAATTAATTTAATTTAATTTGAGCTCATCTAATGACTATTTTGACTTTAAGCTTCAAAAGCTTTTAAATTTTAAAGCTTCAAAAGCTTTATGAGAACTCAAGGTTTGCAGTTGGTTGCAATGATTCATCAGATCTGCTGACCTGCAGTATCGGAATTTTGACAAAACACACTAACAATCAGCCTAGGGCAGTACTTAGTGGCATACCGCAGACAGATAAGTTTAATACATTTTTTTATCTTGTTGTCATATAAATAAATTTGTAAAAAGCGCAAATTCTAGGAATTGTAAAACATTGTGACTGCAATGTGTACTTACATTAAATTATTTAAATCATTGTTAAATAAATTAAAATAATAACTTTTAAAAAATACATTACAATATTAATTATTAATTTACTGATCGCGGTATATTTCACTTGACAGATTCTGTTAAACAATAATTTTCAGTAATATATTTGCTTGAAATTTATTATTTTATTCACTGCCTGATTATAACTGAAAGACAAGAAAATCATGAACCAAAATTTATTGTTCAGCTTTGAAAAAATTTATTATTTTATTATTTAGTAAATAATTTAAAAATAAATAATAAAAAAATATTTTTTATTCCCTATTTCCTGTATCAACATTCCTATATCGATAATCTATTTTAATTGTTAACATGTTGATTATTCTAAAAATGGCATGAAATGTGAAATAAACTTGACCAGTTATCAAAAGAAATGCCTCACAAGTTCCATGGCCTAGACCAAAACCCAAAGCTGTTGGCCTGATAGAAGTTAAATTTTCCATCATGGATCAAGTGTTCTCGCGGGGAATGACATGGATGTTTGGAGAACACTATGCTTGAAGACTTCTTCATTTAAGCGAGATTCAAATCTACAAAATTGAATCGAAAATTTTTCTCCTGTACCTTGCAAACAGATTATAAGCCTATCTAAAATTCAGTGAACTCCAACAATCATCAATTCAAGCTTTATCTTCCGGTTTAATTATCATCCGGTACTCAGAAAAGTGCATCTATGATTTTTTTTACTGGTCTCGTGCCAGTTGGTATGGTTTCAAAGGACATTTAAGCTTCCTCAAACAAAGATTGCATTTTAAACAGGTGCATTAAATTATGAATGAGCACTTATAATACTTAAATATCATTTAAGGTCACTCCGCGTATAAAATAAGAAAAGCAATAATGGTAATATTAGTTTTTGATAATTTACAATATGAAAAAAGATTAGATTCTATACTATTTATGATAAATATAATGCAAGTATATTCAATATATGTATATTCTTTTTATAATAATAGTTCAGTTTAGTTTAGTTACATTAACGTCCTTTTGTAAAGCAACGCTAGGGCTATTTTGGGACGGACCTCATAATTTTGAACCGCAGTCAGATGACGAGGACGACACCTGAGCTGGCACCCCCTCTCCACACCACGCCATACCAGCGGGAGGACGTTTGGTCATGACGAATTTAACGTGCAACAGACCCCCTTACACGACGGTTCTTCGGTGGAATCGGGACATGCACCTGAAACCCTCCGGCTCAGAAGCCGAGACCTTACCACCAGACCACCGCGGCCTCCTTTTATAATAATAAAATGTGGAACAAAGAGCTAATCTAGCAGAAATATAGCACGTAGCAAATAGCTTGTACCAGCTTTTATGAATTTCATATATATCTACAAATAGAGGTTTCTAAAAATTTCTGGACAAATTATTAAAGACTGCGAGTTTTATCTTATGGAGTATATTGGTGGCAAAAGGAAGTGTTTATGATAGAATTGGGTCTAAATGGGGAAGGCCTGTTCCTCGGCTATCACGGTCTCAAGATTTTTTGTGATTTAATTTTTATCTAAGGAACCACATAAAAAGCATGAATGCAGCAGCATGGGAAAATATGAATTATCGGGTCCCAGAATGAAGTAAACTTTTTAAATTCATTCCGATTTTTAATATGATAATATTTATTGACTGGATATTATTTGTAAACTACATGAAGCGATATGCTTTATACAAAAATCTTTCAAAATATTCTTCAAAATAGATTTTTAGATTTAAAGTTACCAAATGTGGTACTTTTAGGGAAGCAAATGTCCTCTAAGAAAAGGATTTTTAAAAGTTTTAATTTAAAATCAAAAATATTTAATTAAAACTCAAAATTTTTTTCTCAATAACTTAGAAGCATACTTTTACGCAAAGGCTTTCTTACATCATATTAAAATTTAATAAATAAACTTTTCATTTATGGAATTATTTTTCCTCTTCCAATTTTTCCGCTCTGATCTTAATAAAATTTTGACAATATTCATAAATATATATAGTAAGAGCACGTTTCATTGTTTTAGTACCTTGACTTGTCTTCATCACATCGCGATATTATTCCATTACGCGTTATTGCTGTTATATAACCAGTGGTAGTGGTCTACTCAAAGTTTTCTCGCAGTCTAATAAATTTGTCATGCCAGAGAACGCCTTACATGACATTGATGTGAATTTAACATTTTTACTGAATCTATTGTCTGTTCCTTGGCGAGTTATTTGGCGATTAATCCAAGGCATACTTTTAATAATATCCAACAATCGAATTTGTGTTTTAGACATGTTTTTCTCAACTGATAGAAACAAAATTTGCAAAAGAGTGAAATTATTAGAAAATATATGATAAATGAGAAACATGATCTTATTATCTGTTGAAAAATAAAATACACAGCTCAAAGCCCAATAAATCTTTTCGATGTTTAAAAGATACCCTCCTAAATTCGCCGGACTCATTGCTTCAAACATTTGAAGAAAAAAAAGAAAAAAATGTCTGTCACTTTCCCAAGTAATTTATAGCTTTGGTCTTCAAATAAGGAAAAAAAGCTTTCGATTTCATCGTAAGATGATGAATGTTTCTTACTATCTCCGCAAGAACGACCCGATGCAGTTCATTTAGTAAAGAAACTTACTAAAACCGGTCAAGCAATTCTGATATGAAGGGAAAAAAAAGTATTTTACTGACCCTGGGTTTTCCCTCACCGTATTGACCCCGATCTAGCATACGCGACAGTGTTTGATAAATATTCTTCCCAGGAAAGTTGATGATGACATTTCACATATCTCTTAGATAAGATTTCATCAGTTCATTTATGAAGGTAATTAATAGAAAATGATAACAGCGATAACAAAGCTAATGACTTTTTTTTGTTTGTTTGTTTGCTAGTCGACGAAAGGTAGACATAAACAAGGAACTGTTTGTTACGATGAATATACTGATATAATGGAGTTTTTCAGTTTAATAAAAGTTTTTCTGTTGATAGTTGTTTACAAAGAATTGATGTTGCTGTTATTTTCAAGCAAAAAAAGGTTTTCTGTAAATATTTTTATTAATATTTTTTTCTATAAATATTTCCTAATTTCAAGTAATTTTAAGTTTTTAAAATGTTATCGATGCAAACTCTGATAAAAAATTCTTTTTAAAATATAAAAAATCGTCGATATTAAAAAAAAAAGTGTGTGAAAAAAATCGTTTTCTAAAATCAAAGCAATGAAAATTTATTTTTGAGTTGAATGTGAGGTCAATTCTTTTTTTTTAAATTAATGTATACGACATAAATTAGCTTTAAGTTTGCAACAATTAATTTTCTAATTTAAAAATGATTTATTTACCAGCAATCAGTAAAATTTTTTATATTAAATAAGATTTTAATTTGTTGCAGGATATTAAAATTCAAACTGACATCGAATTAATAAAGCCAAAAATAAATCATAAATACTTCTTTCCCCCAAAAAAATGATATTTAAAAATTTATTATGTGCTAGATTTTACTTGTTCTCAAAGATTATACATACTAAAAATGTAATTTCCCTTTATAAACTACAAAAATAAAAAGAATTATTCAAACAGGAAGTCATATTTGTTTGTCCACAAATTAATTAAACAATGTGGTTAGAAAAATGAATGATGTAAAGTGAAATTAATTTTCCAACGCATTCAGAATTTTATTGAAATGAAGTGACAACTATCACCTCATAATTTTTTTTATAGTGAAAGAGTATTCACATTCTTTAAAGTTAAAATTTCAATAGTAAATGATTTGTGAATAAAAGCATGTGTTGATCTGCAATTTAAAAGAATTTTTGAAAATTAATATCGATAAAAACCTATGTGAAAATCCAAGATCGTCACTTTAGTTTGATATCGAGTAACTTTTTTTATTTTTTATTATTTTTATTTTTATTATTTATTATTATTTTTTTTATTATATTTTAAGATTTTTTATTATTTCAACACTGTTGCTGCCTTATTGTAACTACTATAATTTTATAAATATATATATATATATATATATATATATATATATATATATATATATATATATATATATATATATATATATATATATATATATATATATATATATATAATCTGTACTGCATTTTTTAACCTATACTGCACAGTGACTCTTTTTTGCTCTTTTTCATTAATTTTTGAATAGTTAATAATTAATTAATTGTAATTGTGTGTTAATAATTAATTAATTGTAAACTTTTGTCTATTAGAAATTCATTAAAAACAAAATTATAACTATAAGCAATTGTAGAATAAATTGAGTTTACTCTAAGAATTAAATTCAAAATTAAATAGTTAATTGTTTTTACGTGTTGTTCTTATATTTATTTATACGGATTTACTTATCTATTGTAGAATAATTTAATAAATTGTGCAGTATAGAATTAATGAGGTCATGTGGAACATTTGTAGCCAAACATATCTGAACACAAAAACCATCTTAATTGTGTAAATATACAATTTAAATTCAGAAAAAAATTCATTATATAATCAAAGCGATTAAATTTATTTTCAAAGTATTTTTTGGGAGAAAATAATAAACAATTTCAAATCTTGAACTTCTTCATAAACTGAACTGCAATCCTGTTCTTTTTTTTTTTTTTTTTTTTTTTTTGTGTGTGTGTGTTTTTTTTTTTGTTTGTTTTTTACAAAATTATATTAGTTGCAATTATATAAACAACAGAGACGAAATAAAAAAAAGAACATGATTTCACTGATAAATTTAAACAGATTAAAAAAGATACTGACAGCAGAGTTCAGATAAATTCTTCCACATTATGATAAACCATTTTACAAATCGCATTCTGGAAATTTCTTAGAAACGTCGTGCAAAATTTACGAAGATCTGTCTATAACACGGTATCTAAATAGCTGGGCTTCCCTATAACCCGATGCAAAATTTGAGACAGCTCTGTTACTGAATGGCTTTTATGAAGTACAAACTCTTTTTTTTTTTCCCGTTCAACTTGCCGCAACATTTTTACAACTTGAAATTAGTACGATTTCTTATCACAAAGTGCACTAATGCGGCAGCTTTCATACTACGGAATATTTAAATAGAATGGTTTCCAAAAAATACAGTTCACAATTTGGAACAATCCTATTGCAACGTTATATTCTGTCAATAAGATTTACAGAAAAAATTTAGGCATTTCTCGTTTAACAGAAATACTCTACGATCTTAAATAGTAGTTTTATTAATAGAATTTTGATATAATACGAAAATAATTAAGCCAAATAACAGCAGAGTTAAGTGTGCCTCCAAATTGAAATAAAATTCATAAAATATCTAAAAAAACGTTTGAGGAAATGATATATCAGTATTAAAATTTAATTCTATTTGCTTATTTATTCAAGCCTGTAGAACTATTTAGAGAAAAGAAAATAATTAGGAGATATTTCTTTCATATCAATATATTTCTGTTTCAGTTAAAAACGACAGGATCATTTTTTATAAATAAAAAAAAATATTATCATAATAATAAATTATGTTTAATTTAATTATAACATTTCTGCTTGAAGTTATTTTGGATCAGTTAGTTATATTAGCGTCCCGTTTTAAGTAACGCTAGGGTTGTTTTGACACGAACCTAGTAATTTTGAAGAGTAATAATTAATTTATTAGTAATTTTTAATAGTTAAGTTTTTTACTAGTAATTTTTTTTTTTTTTTTTTTTTTTTTTTTTGTCAGATGACGAGGACGACATCTGAGCTGGAAGCCCTCACTCCGAACTTCCGTACTACACCAGTGGAAGGACATTCGGCTAGGAAGGATTTAACATGCACCAGACCCGCTTACACGACGGTTCTTCGGTGGAATCGGGTCTCGAACCTTAAACCTTTCACTGTTTTGGTGCAGACCGCGTAATTTTGAATTATGGTCATATGATTTCTGTGCTTTTATCTTTCTCACCAAAATTCTCTTCTCTCATATTTGAGTTTCGAGCTGGCAATGCTCCAGTCTCGAGTCCAGGACTCTGCCAAATGGTTATCGAGCTCCCAAGGCAATCATAAACATAAATCCTTTATTTTATAAAAAGAAAAAAAGTATTCTGATATTTAAATAAATTTTATGAGAAGAAACTATATCTAAATATGGAGTAATAAATATGATTATGAATAATAATAAATATGAATGTTTATTGCATTTCTTTATATTTCTAGTACGTTTTTATCCAGTCTTGGTGAAATCTGGTATACATGTTTTTCAAGACCAGCGCAAGGATACCGCCAATTTTCTAAGCTCTAAGAGTTAAAATTAAGCATCTTTTTTGATATTTTCCAGCTATATCTTCTGACAATGGCATTTCAAAAAAATATTTTAAAATGGCTTTAAGATGAAAAGAAGTTACCTTCTTAACGATACCACTTTCGTTTATTTTCAGTTTTATTTTCTCTACTTTAAATAAATTTTTATAATTTAATTTTATACGCAATTTGTATTGCTTTATTGAAGTTCAAACTGCTGGTAATGCGCCATTAAATCATTCAATCGTATTTTTTTGAGTTTTAATCAGGATTTTTTTTAAAGTGCTTTCTTTGAGAACTAAGTTAAGAGTAGAATTTATATATATATATATATATATATATATATATATATATATATATATATATATATATATATATATATATATATATATATATATATATATATATATATATATGTGTGTGTGTGTGTGTGTGTGTGTGTGTGTGTGTGTGTGTGTGTGTGTGTGTGTGTGTGTGTGTGTGTGTGTGTGTGTGTTTGTGTGTGTGTGTGTGTGTGTGTGTGTGTGTGTGTGTGTGTTTGTATGTGTGTAATAATATTTCAATATTAAATTTAATCCTAATTAATTTCCTAATTTTTTAGCCTAATTCAGCTCTGAAGCTTTGTAAAAATGACTGTGTCAGTGGTTCCACGTGCCCAGTGAAGGTATCCCTCTGTTTCTCTTGTCAAGGTCAACATGTGTGCGAAATTCCAATCATAATCGACACGTGTCAGAAATATCATGTTATATAAGGCCAGATATAAAATGTTCAATTGGCCTTCATTTTTGTCTTTTGTCTTTTCTGTGTTGTTTGTTTATTCGTCGCTCCTGCTTGTAAATAATTCGTGCTCCTCAGGGATAAATGAAACGACGTTAAAAAATCGAAAGTCTCTTCAATGTCTTCTAAACTGCCTTCTGATTAGAAAATTATAGGCTTACACACACACTCACACACACACACACACACTCACACACACACACACACACACACACACACACACACACACACACACACACACACACATATATATATATATCAATTTCAGACACAGTAAATTGTAGAAAACTGTTTTCATTAACTTAATTATTTGTAACCTTATCAATTAGTAAGGTGAATTTTGAATAAGTGTATTTTACATTAACAATTTAACAGTCAGAAAAGCCAATACTTTGGACAAAAAGCTGGCGGCGCTATTTTAAATATAAAATTGTTCTTTTCTTTCCAAAATAAGACAGTTGCATGAGGAAGAAAACATTTTTACTGAATTCTGATGCAATGACTCTTTCCATTCAATAATAGTGACTTGGCGAATTTCTTTAATGGCGAATTAAGAGCGCATTATTACGATAAGATTCTAAGATAATTCTTTCCGACTTCTTTTATGGTCCGCAATCGCAAAGAATGTCTTATTATCAAATTCGTCTTAATTTCCTATTTCCTTTTTGGCTATAAAGTGTTAGATGTCTTTGTTACGAGCGATTAGATAAATATTTTTGATACTGGCGAATGAATGTTAAGGGGGAAAATGAGATAAGACCTCAAAACAAATGAAAGATAAGGTACGAGTACGACTTTTTTATCATTTTGTCGCTATAAAATTCTGGTGCAAGGAATTCCGAAAGTTTCATCTTTGAAAAAAAAATAAAACACAAAGCAATGTGATTAGACTGTATCAATGCTATCTGAATTTCAAGGGATTCATGTGACAAAGAATCAATAAATTATAGAGAAGGAGTGTATTTAAAATATTGATACTCATATTTCATTATCGTAATATGAAACATCTATACACAATAAAAAAGGAAGAAAGAAACTGAAATGCATTGTATGTCTCCTAGATCAATGTCTCTTAGATTAAATTTTGCATCACCAATGTGTAAGCAATTGTAGACACATTTAATTCCATATATATTCACAAAGCTTTCATATCTAGCCATTTTCGATGTAATATCAAAACAATCATTCTGTTGTTTAAAGAAGAGCTATGGGAGGAACTGTTAATGATAAATTAGCAGTAGTTATATCAGTTTTGAAAACCATTCGCAATTCGTTTTACTGAATTAACGGATGTTTCTCATCTGTTGTGTATAATCTTTGAAGTACCTACCAGACTTTTCAAGTATCCTATTATCTCTGTTATGTTAGGTAGATTCCTATAGGATGACTACCTATTGCAATGGTTCTCATGACAAGACTTCGGGAAAATATCTTCAATTCTTCATCGATATATATATATATATATATATATATATATATATATATATATATATATATATATAAACACTTTGCCCATGTTATCTTATGAACAGGATAACTAGAGTGATTTTGTTTGGATTTTAACTGGCTTGCAATATGTTGATAGAAATGTAAAAATCTCGGACGAGTTCGTAAAAGGCCCATCTAGCTCAAAGGGGATGGAAATAATAGGGGGTTGAAATTTTCATTTAGTTATAACTTTCTTAATATTGAAGATAGAAAAATAAATCCAGTTAGCCAAATTATTGCCACATTAAGACGAATAACTTTTGTATTTGAAGTTTTTCGGTAACTGCAATATCTTAGAAGTTAGGGGCTGAAAAGTGATTTTCAAGCCCTAATTTTGACGTTTTCTAATATTAACAATTTATGTTGCAAAATAATAATTTAGATGTAAAGGAATCTACTTTTGCTTTCCAGCTTGCCGAGAGGAATTTTTTTTTTTTTTTTTTAAATTCGGAAGATTTGTCCTAAAATTGACTGTTTTGTCTCTTATTTATTTTAACATGCATCTTAGAACATTACTAAGGAAAATTTATGATATAAACATGTCAAATATGAAGTAGACAATAGCTCCAATCGGTGTCTTCAAACGAATGAAAAATAAAATAATAATAAAGTGAAAATTCTTTTTTTTTTAATTTTCAAACATTTGTTTCCATTAAGTTTCACGAGAGCTGTAAAAGTATTCTCAAATTACTCAGAATTTTTATTGCATTCTCTTACACATAAAAATATAATTTATATGAATGTAATAATAAGAATATGAAACCATTACAAATTGCGCATGCTAAAAATACGTCTCAGTGCTTCCTTTCATATAAATAAAGATGTATCGACTTAAAAAGCCAGAGCCAGTGGCTTTCCCCAAAATTTTCTTGAATATTCCCTGATAAAGGCATCCTTTCACCGCACAAAGGTTGTAAACCTGGGAAAGGTCGTGAACTCCAGTAGTGCTCAGATTTTTATTTTCAGATTTCTGAACAAGTGAGTTTCCTACTTCATAGAAAAGAAATGAAAACCGCGTATGCATTTTGGATACTTTTTTTGATAGAATGCAACCACAATCTGACATCATGCAATAGTTTTAATAAAAAGATTATACGCCAAATTTCCTTTATCTAAATCGCTGCCCTTTTGCGTTGTGAGTAATTAGTTTACATGCATGCAAATGTACAGATCGACAGATGGACAACCTATAAATGAATTTAATTCAAACTTTAATATGGATCTATATTTTAAATGCTAAAATTGTGTACCACATTTCATCCATCTAGCTCTTTGCATTTCAATGTTATTATGGTCACTTGTTTTTGAATAGAAGATAAATAAATTTTCTGTGCATGGATTTCGTTCTCAATTTGAGAGAAATCTATATTTTGGTGTTCAGACCATTTATCGAAATTCATCCGTCTTGCACAAACCGTTTGTGAATTATCGTGTTTATAAACAGACAGACATTATTCCAAACATGTGTTTTTCAAACACAAGTAGGTGTGAAACACGAAGTTAAAATCACAAGTACGAATTTTTTTACAGTTGCAAATATTGAGCTGAAATTTTTACCAACTATTCTATTTTTTAGAATACGTAAGTAAGCGGAATTCCGAAAATTTCGCTCAAATTAATATCTAACCTATATCTATCTCTCTCTCTCTATCTCTCTCTCTCTCTATATATATATATATATATATATATATATATATATATATATATATATATATATATATAAACTCTATAGATATGATGGATTAGTTTTTTTGTAATATTACATAGCAATATTCCAGATATAAAGGCTACAGTTTTTATTGTTAATTTAGAAGTAGATCTAGTCGTTCATGAATGTTCCAAAATTGCATGCATTTATTCTATTAAAGAAAACGGATTTTTTTGTTTCTGTTTTGATTTAGTTTTAAACCACTCTGAACACAAAACAATCGTAAAAACTACATCGTAAATAGAAAATCGTGGGTAAATCCCCATTGTTTGCATAAAAGAGAGCGTGCACGCTACTTTCTCGATGAAAACATTGATTCTCGAGTGCAGATTTCTTAATAATTTTCACACGGATACGACAATCATTTCTTGAACAGGTTCTAATGAATATTCTATTTAAGGCAACTCAACAACCTCGATGCTTTTTCTCCATCATTCTTCGAACAATAGGATCTTATTTTAAAATCGGACAATTCTGTTTTTCTTTCTTTTTGCTTCCAAGCTGAAAGAGAGAGAGAGAGTGAGACCACATGATCACGAACGCCCATTTTTTCGTTGTATTTTATTACTTTCCCGGCTTCACAAATGGATGTCCATTACCAACTGTCCGCAGCTAGTGACGCAAAAGGAACCTGGAGTGTTGCCATTTTCTTTCTGGAAAAAAATAATACGTAAATAAACGAATGCGGATGGCAACTCCAGCGAAATATAAACTGAATATTTATTGTTTTGTCATTACGGGGTTTTTACGACCATAAAAATAACATATCGAGGATTGAGACGAGACAGAAAGTTGACGTCGGTGTTTGTATTGTAAATATGGTTGGTACTCGATGACCTCTACCTTGCAAGTTTTTTTAAAGAAGGATTTTCCGTAAGGTCAATTGATCTATGAATGGCGCATGAGTTTGCATATGAAAAGGAAGGCTCAACATCTGCAGAGAAATTGCCATGTAATTAAAGGAGAGTCCTTAATGGAATTGCATGGGTGATTAATGTGATGGTGCTTTTTACAGTGGCGTAGCTAGGGAAATATCTCCTGAGACATAATTTTTTTCGCCTCTCGCTAGTTTTGGCATTATATAAACGTATAATCAATTACGCTACCTGGTATCCCCAAGATTGCTGTCCTGGACAGCAATATTCATCCCCTCTTGTTTTCTGTTGGTATGCCATTATATTATATATTCGAAAAGGAATATATTTTACGCAAAATGAATAGAATTATACATTAACTGGTTATACATCTGGGTTATACCGGACCTCAAGCGATTTTAAAACTTGTTTTACTTACCTAACAGTTTGACGTTTGTTCTGGTTCAACTTGAACGAATAAATCTTGTCTAGAAATGAATGATTCACTCTTTTGCATATTTCACTGAGAAAAACATTTCAATAGAGATACTAAATTAAGTTCTGAAATAATTTTTCCGCAAAATGGGCGCTTGCATTTGTTCGCAAAGATGAGTATTTAATTCATTGAAAACAGCTAAAATTTGATTAAGAATCAAGTGAATATAAAAATGAGCCTAAAACTGAGGTTAGTAGTTGGATTCTGTCGGAAAAAATTTAAAAACTGATTTTTTTGTGTCTTTCATTTCCTTTGTGGGAATTGAAATAAATAAATTAAAGCCTTATATTTTTAATGTTTGGAGAAAGAAATATGATAAACCTAAATATATAAAAAAATATATATATAAAAGATATAAATAATTTTCATCTTTGCTTACTTCTGATGTTAAACCATTTTAATAATGATCACAAAAATAATTAAAATTTTACTAGAAAAATGAACCTACTAAATATGCAAGGGGTATGTATTTATGCCTTGTTTATAAGCAATTAAAGGAAAGCGTAGGATAAAATATTTGCAATCACAAAGAAAATTGTTTGAATTCCATTACAGTAATAAAAAATATCATTAGATTGTAAAATAAAATTGCAAAATTTGTCTCCAAAATTGATTAATTGTGAAATATGTTTGAAACATTTCTTTCTTAATATAACAAGAAATATAAAAAAAAATTTAATTCAATTCCTACTTAGGTCAACAAAGAAAAATTTATTTTAGTTACTTTTTATTAAATAATTATCAAAAAAATTATTAAGTATCAAAAAAATTATTGGTTTTCGCAAGAGCTGAACTCGCATTCTTCACGTGAAAAAAACTGAAAACCTTGCATTTTACCGATTGAGTTACTGCCTGTTGATTTCAATTTTCATTACAAACTGCTAAAACTCTATTTAAAGTATTAAAAATGAATTAAATTTAATTAATGAATTAATATTTGAAAAAACTGTATTAACATCAAGTGTCATCCACTACAAGTTTAAAAAAATGTATTTGAACTTAAGTGGATGAATAAAAAGTATTTTATTAACGATTGAAAATTTGAACTATATATATATATATATATATAGGGAGAGTGTGAACTAATAGTAGGAATTGAAAAATTAAAAAAGAAATTTTACGTTAGCTGAAAAATAAATTTTTGAATTTATAGTGATGTAAAAACAAATATTGTACTTAATATTTGCTGTAATCATCCAGAAAAAGCACTCAAAACAAGATCTTCACTCAATTTTTAATTAATAGATGTTTTTAAAAAATAGCTCACATGTTTACATCTCTAGCATCCTAAGTACGTTTGTACCAGATTTTGTAACTCTAATATATATATAGCGCCAATAAACCAACACATCTATTCTCTTTTATTATTATAGAAATTCATTATCAGAATTAACTTTCGCTATTTATAAGATTTTAAATGCTTTAAATCTTCTTTTACAAAAATGATTACTCATTTTTTCATCAATTTTTCCACATTCTGTTCTTTGATATTTTGCAAATGATAAAAGAAGAGACAGGAAAAATTCAAACTGGTGTCGACATTTCAATTAATAAAAAGTATATATTATTGCTTTGCTAAAATTATACAACAAAGTGACTTCGGAATTAAAAGCATTGAAATAAAATAAATAGAATCATATAAAAAATTACATTTTTGTATTTCCAATTATTAACTATCTTCTTGTTTTGTTTTAATATTAATTAATCATTTCATTTATTTCAATAGCTTAACTACATAATTCTGAATTAATTATGCAATCATCTTACAAGGAATAAAAATGTTATTTTTGTAACTGAGTATATCCTAAAATATACAAAACATTTTTTCAGAGTCCAACTACCTTTGTTAGCTAACAAAACGTCGCCAGAATGATCGAGAAAAAAAAGGTTACGTATCGTTTGGCATGTTTGATCAATATTTATAGCAGGATGAGATCAATGGAAGTGGACGTTTACATTTGTTTGCCCCTTCTATTTGCACACCTTTCCCGAAACGAAATTTCTTTTTATATTGTGCTTCACCTGCATGTTGTTTTGGTGGATGGTCAGAAGCTTTGAATTGATTAATGATTCAGGAACGTTTTTCAAATTTATTCTACATTTTTAAATTTCTTTGAAAATTTGTATTTTAAAGGATCGTTTGGCTTATTTGATAAAGAAGTTGCTTTAACTGCTATTCTTTTTTCTATACTCTGTTAAAAAAAAAAAAAAAAAAAAAAAAAAGGCCTACATAGAGCGGCTTTTTGAACACTTAGTTTTAAAGCGATAATTGAACAGTATTTCCTTTTCTGAAGCCCCTCACAAATAAAAAGGCAAATTGTATCGAAAATATTCCGTTTTATCCATTCGACATTCCATTTTGATAAACTGAATATAAATAAAAAAAACCAAAAAAAAAAAAAAATTTAAAATCAAAACACATTATACTGCAGAGAAATAAATTCTCTTTCGAATTATGCAAAACATTTTATTTTTGCATGTATTTTTTACATCTGAAAAAAATTATTATCATTCAATTCATTTAATTTAAATACATTGACAGCAAAATAGCAATTGTAGTATTTTTTAGGGTGTGATACATAGGGGTGGGTGATATCGTTACGAGTGCAGTTAGCAAAAAAATAGAATAACAAATTTATTTAAAAAAAAAAAAAACGTTTAATGCTGATTTTTCAAGTAATTTCAAAACGAGTCAAGATGTTTCCCTGTGGGTTAGAATTGAATCCAATTAATCGGATTTAGGGAAAAAAAAAAGTTTAATTTCCATTGAGTCCAAGTTGAGATGAGTATTTTATATCAGAGGCACTGAATGCTATTATTAACTTAAACAATACATTGATCATTTTAAGGTCCGCCATTTGTATTCATATCGATCATCGGCTACGAATCGTTATTTGCACTTATATTCATTTTCATTTGTACCAGCCTGCCTAGAAAATTTTTCTAGTGCTCTGAAAGAAGTTACCCTTCAGTATACCGAAGATAGACAGCATAAACGAAAAGTCTCCAACTTGCTCAGGAATATTTGTTAAAGTTCCAAGACGAATAACAAAAATGAAGGCAAAGTATCCGACCGTCTGTTTGATTTTCAAGAGCAGTTTTATTGTTGTTGGTGGGATGCATAGCTACAGCATGACTGTAAACTGAATTTTATCTGGATTCTGTTCAAATGGCTCGCAGTTCTATCCAAAATCTGAATCCGCACCAGAGAGCATGATTAGACTTGTGATAATAGACAAACGTAGTGATAATATACAAACTCCGGTAAGTTTCTACAGAGGAAATGAGGTACCAAAGTGTCTTGGTCTACTACCTAATCAGTAACCTTTTCTCGAGCTTTACAACGTAAGAAAAAAAAATTGCAAACAGGCATGGATTCCCTCCCCTCCCCCCTATCTTTTGTTAACAGGGTCTTAAGTGTGATAGATCTGTTTAGACAGGAAAGGATGAGTTATCAAATAAGCAAATGTCTAGGAGCCCGTAATTTTAAAAAGAAAAAGTGGAAAGCATAGGAGGCTTAGAGGTTTCTTCTGAAATATTTTCAGGGAAATCCCCTTTTATGCTTTCATTTGAATTATAAGATTCATTGTACTCAAATTTATTCAAAACAAACATCTTTTAAATTTCAGAACACTATTTTTATTTCGTATTCGACTACAGATCACTACAGTTCAATTTTTTGTCGCCTGTATCCGATTTGTCCTGCCCTTTGCGCAATTCAAGCAAATTTTCTGTTAGTGTATTTATATTATTTTAAAAAAAGACTTTGCAATATTTTTCCGATTTTATTTAAAATTGCTTTATATTTTTAGTATTTATATTATTTTAAAAGTTTCTACGATTTTGTTTAAAATTATCTTCAAATTTAAATATTAATTTTTTTATGAGAAAAAGATGAAACTAGAATTTAAATCAATAAAAAACATTTAATTTTGGAAATTGAGGAGAGAAAAGGCCGGGTCACTCATATTGTTTACAAGCTCCTACACGTTTAATTCGGTTTTATAAACAGCTTACCCTTGTTTTTTCAGAGAATATCTGATTATATGGAATTCATTGTGGATTTACTTTGGAGAAGAAAGATGTATACTTAGATTTATCTAGCACTGATATCACCCACACTATTTCAATTAGATAGTATTCTAACGATTTTTCCTGTTTGCTTTAAGAGTCAACTTGATCAGGCCTCTCCAACAGACGAATTTTAATGCTAGGTTGGTGTCTCATGATGCGCTGACCACTGAATCTTTTGTTGCAGTATAATTTTGTGTTGCGAACAATCCGGTGGCTTTGTTCCAGCTAGAATTGGATGTCGATATAAACAATCATACTGTTCATCACAGATTCTAAACACCTCCGCGGTATTGCGCATGCGTCAGGAGGAGTTTGTTTTGTCAAAAAAGGAGTGAGAGGGCAGATGAAGGGAAGAGCTGTTTACATTCAGCAATAAGGTGAACTCAGATTACTTATGGATTTAGAAGGCGTAATAATTACTCATCTTTCTGCTTACGACCCTTTAGCGAAGTGCAAGCGGCGAAAAGTGATAATCTCGAACGAACAATAGTCATCTTGAGATATACTTGGCAAGTAGGTACTGCAAAATTTAAGAAAAAATTTAATTATTGCTAATTTGCGATATTGATTAATAGATAATAGTTTGCAGGGATAAACTTCCATTCGATGATCTTCCTCTGTCATGGATTTCCCTCAATATGAAGATTTTTCAAAATATCACTTGAATGTGTGCAACATGGTAATAAAGCTTATTTTTGAAAATTAACTTTAAACTCAAAATAATATTTGTGAAAGACTTATAATGGAAATATTTTATGTTCTACCAGAAAAAGCGAAACAGAAATTAAAACTTTATATGCATAATCTTTTGTATGAAATTAATGCTTTAATCACTTATCCAGAGAAATTTGTTTGGGAAAAAAAATGAGTTACCGTATAACTAACTATACATATTCTTTTATTTTACGTAATTTTTGGGATATTTAAGACTAAATATTTTTCAGGAAGCTGAATGCACTGAAAAATTATCGAAATACTGAGAAGGTGAGAATAACCATAGTAGAAGCACAACTGAAGTCTTTTTAGCTATCTACAGTAGTGAAGGTAGCTTCTGGAGTAAATGAAATTTTGCGTCATGTTGTCATCAACGACATAGCAAGGTTAAATGACACTCAGATTATAAAATTTACATTTCGTCTCTCTAGCAATTCACAAGGCATGAAAAGCAACATATTATTGCCTTCTAAGTACCCTTGTTACTTAAGGCTTCGATTCCCTTCCCCCTTGCCCATTTTCATCTTATGCTATTAGTTATCAACGTTATATATTCACAAAACCCTCTTCAGAATTCTCCCAACAAATGCTAGAAGTCGTGGTGGCCTGGTGGTAAGGTCTCGGCTTTCAGATCCGATTCCACAGGGGAACAGCCGGGCATAAATGTCCTCTCGCTTGTGTAGGGCGAAAGTTAGTGTAGGGTTACCAGATCAAGTATTGTCCTCGTTATCTGACCGCTTTTCAAAATTACGAAGTCCGTTCCAAAATAAACCGAGTATTGCTTTCCAAAATGTCCGAGAATTGTTGATGTTAATGCAACTAAACTAAATTAAACCCTACAAATGCTATCCGTACACTTTCTTTGGAAGGCAAGTGCCTATTGGTAAAGTCTCAGTTTTGTGGCTTGGGGGTTTCAAGTTCGAAAACCAGATTTCACTGCCATCCCAGCGGATCTGGTGTCTATCATAATTGTTAAAGCTAAATGTTCTTTCCACTAATAAGGCGTGCAAAGTTAGAGAGAGGGAGGGGCTCTAGGTGAGTTGTTGCCGTCTTCATCGGACCGCTATTCAGATTTAACGAGACCCATCTAAAAATACCCCAAATATTACTTCAAACTAAACAAAACTCTTATAAGTTTTTGATATGCCTTTCCAAAAATGTCAGATTTCTGATTTATGTCAACTAAACATCCGTCAAGCAAACGACGTATTCTCTTTTCCTCGTATCTGTCTCTTTTCGCCGACTGAGAGGGGAGGAAGAGACAGACTACTAAGATGAGTCATCCCTGGAGCAAGCAGAGAGCGGCCGCCAAACAGGGTCAGGGTCACGGAGCCATTCAACCCTACTGCTCTCGTCCGTTCCTACTACTTCGTTTCT
The DNA here is from genome assembly GCF_947563725.1 of Argiope bruennichi. NCBI lineage: Eukaryota > Metazoa > Arthropoda > Arachnida > Araneae > Araneidae > Argiope > Argiope bruennichi. The sequence continues at coordinate 88,119,844 of NC_079159.1, read as the reverse complement.
TCTTGGCGAGATTATTATGTCACCGATTAATCATCACTAAGAGCTACTGTTCTTGTCAATCATTTTTCTTTTTCACTCATTTAAGTAGAAAGGCATTGTTTGTCAACAGAGTAACTGCAGTTTGTTACTTTGTGACACTGTTAGTACAGTTCGGCAGGAGTGATAAAGCAGTGGATTTTTTATTTTGAAAACTTGTAATCATCGGATTTTGTCATTTACTATATTTTTATGATAAATTATTTCTTTTACTCGCTTTGTGGACTTTCCGTTCAGAGCAAGCATTTTCCAAAGTTTGAAATTTTAAACTGATATATTTACGATATCAAATTTTTCCCTCCTCCAACTGATAAACGAAGCAGATAAAATTTGATTCAAAGGGGATAATCAAATAGACGGAAGCTCATTAAATGTTTTCTCTATCTTAATAGATAAAATGTATTTTTGAAAAATGTTTCGTATTAATTAATCCTATAGTGTATTTGATCATAACTATTTTTTAGTGTTTCAAAATATTCACTTTTGAATCAATTTTAATAAATTAAATTCTTTACTTAAAAGTATTAAAAATAGGAAGATTTTTTTAAGCGGGAATTTTAAGCAAACAATCAACGCTAAAAATTTAGTTAAAAAGAGAAAAATTCAAAATTAAATTAACTTGGATACCAAAATTAAAGATTAGTACAACTTTTCTAGATTTCTTTGCACTAATTTATATAAAAAAATTGCTTTTGAAAAAAAAATTAAAAATACAAATAAACATGAAATTTAATAAGTAAACATCACAGATTATGAAATAAAATTATGTGAAATAACTGAATAAAATTTACATCTTAAATTTAACATCAAAGCATTTTTCGAAACAGTTTCAAATGCCGTTGATATACTTTGAAATAATGTAAGCATCTAGAATTCAAGATTTTAACAGCGCAATTGAAAATTTTCTGCGTTAATTTCTGCAAAATTATCTGTGATACCTCTATCGTCACTATAATGTAATATGAAATTACATTTCTAGAATCGATTTTTTTATCGATATTGTCTTACCATTATTCTTTAAAATTTATTTTTATACATAGTACAATTCAAAGAAATTTGGTATAATTATCGGAAATCTATTTTTACTTTTAAGTTCTTTAGCTAAAATGCTAATTCATTTTAATCTTGATGTGCTTGAATATAATTTTACGTCAGTTTCAGTTTGGAAAAATCATTTTATGTCAAATAATTTTATATCTTGCTCCAACATTTTGCTTGTAAATATAATTTGACGAAATTTATCTGAACTTTATATAAATTCATATAATATTCGTATTATTCGAGGAATATTTTTATAAGCCCTTTTTGGTAATGTAAGTTTTTAACTCTATTCTCAAGCATCTTTTAGTAATGACAGCGTAATGTTTAAATAATATCTAGAAATTTATTTATTTAAATCTTACAGGTTGCGAGATTTATGAAAGATTTCACAGACTTTCTGGCGTTTTTCGAGACCAGAGGGATTCATTTTCAAAACCAGATTCCACTAAAGATCTACTTGTACTTAGGCCCAATGCATATTAAATCTTACTTCGAAGATTAACCAGTTAAATGCGGTATTTAATTTTTTAAGTCCTCAAGACCCCCTCCTCTTTTCAAGTCGAGAGACGGTGCATATAAACATTGCACACAATATAAATGGCTGCATAATAAATTTTACAAAAAATCACAATAAAATGAATAAGATTTCATTTTAATTTGAATGAATGTGTGTGCACTTAACTAGTTAAATATGCTCCCGTTGGTGCGGCGTGGAACTTCGGTGAGGAGGTCTCCGAAATCATCCTCGTCTTCTGAAGGTTCAATTATGAGAACCGTTCCCAAATAAATCTCTGGTGTGAGAAATAAGAAATTAATGTAAGAGGCGTTCGTGTATTTCACTAGTTATGCGGATGTTTTAAACCTCTTTTCAAGGATTAAATTAGAGGAAGTGGTCTCCCTTAAACTTTCTTGCGTGCTCTCTACTAAATATACTTGTGTATAATTAACTTTATAAAATTGGTAAATAAGATGTTGCAGAAGAGAAGAGTACAAGCTTTAATATTCTTTTTTTGGCGATTAATCAATGAGATGCGATTAATGCACAAATGTCAGAAATCCTAATTTTTTTCGACCAATTGATGTCAAAATTAGACACAGATATACATTTGTTGTTGCAAAATTACATACCAAATTTCATATATTTAAGTTATTGCTTTTACCTGTTTGTGAAAGCACACCACGACAGATGGTCAACCCTTTGAAAGATTTGATTTCGTATTCCATACATATCTAAACTTAATATGTTAAATTGGAGTACCTAGTTTTATCCATCTAGCTCTCTTCATTTTGTTGTTATCGTATTAACTTTTATTCGGACATCCAGACAGACGTCGAAGCTCTGTCATTCTCATGAAATTTAAAGGATTTATGCATATCTTCTGAATGGATTTTATTTAAAATTTGACAGAAATCTACAAACTTGGGATAAGGACAATAGCCAAATTTCAGCCATCTTGCCTTTTGACATCATTTTCACAGACAGACAGATAAAATGCCAAAAAATTCGTTTTTCGGACTCAGAAAGATCGGATACGCGAGGAGATTCGTTTAAATCTACGAATTTTTACGAATTTACGCGTACTAATTTTTTGACGATTTCAAAATTTTCTCTTTTAAACACTTCGTATGTTAAAAAGAAAAATAAAACAAAGAACTTTCATATAAATACTATTTCACGAAGAAAGTATAGTATTATAAATTTTCTGCATTCATGAAATTAACAGGCATAAAACAGCCATCTGACTCTCCGACCCGCCTCGGAGGCACACGGATTTAAACCATAAAAACTGAATGACCGGACCGCCGCAACAGCAACATTGGCGGGAACTGCGGTTGAGTCCTAAGGGCCGCCACCGGCCACGGCACAACCCTCCCCGAAGGAAGTACGTCCCGTCATCGATGGGAGGAGTCAGATCCCTCACCTATTAGTGTACCCTCCAGGGTGGCGAGATCCAATCACCATGTCGGAAGCCTCTCATCCTCATTTCAAGGCGCCCCCCGGATGGTAATTAACAGGCATAATGGATAAGAATGGATGGAAGGATTTTTTTAAAACGAAAGAAAAGTATATTTACTGATAGGTCAATGGATAGTCAATCTTCAGAATGGATTCAATGAAGTCTTGCACCCGTGATGTTTAAACTTTCTCCAAAAGGCAGCTTATACAATGCAAAAAATCGTTCAATAAATTTTATGCATGTGAAGATAGAAAGTCTTAAATTGCTGATCAGAGCTATATTAGAGTTTAATTAAAATATTTAAACGTGATACCATCTGGACATCTGCTCAAGAAAGTTGTTGGAAAACGAGAAGCAGTTAATAAGCCTTTCCTTTAATATAATTGTCTAGACGGATCAAAATTTTCTAAAAAAGTAGATTTTAAGTAGATATATATAATTATGAGAAAATCACTTTTTCTGCTGTGAGAGATGCTTGGTTGTGATGTGATTCGAGTAAGAGATGTCTATTGATGCTAGACCTTATACAATTCTAAAATATACTGCCTTCCTTTATACTCCAGAATACAAATTCTGCAGAAAATTCATTATTTCCAACCAGTAAATGGCCTGCGAGTTTGTTTTCAATCGACTCTAAACTAGACAATTAAATTTCCAGCACAACAGTAGTTTAGTGGATTAAGGCTTAAGAAAATGGAGAAATAAAATTATGGTTTTACTATTTGTCTGTGCTTTTGCAATGCATCATTCAAAAATCGGTAAACCAAAGTGGGTTTCAACAACAAATTACTCACAACAGTCAAATGCAGGAAATTTCTCTCCAAGCGAAATTTAAATATGGATCAAATTCTCTTAAAGGTATTCCATGTAGACATTATCTTCCATGCATTGGAACTAAGTCAGTATGCCTTTATGTTTTCCTCTAGAAGTATCTTCTGCTCTTCTCCACATTACTCAGCCTAGAGATAGAGAACCGTTCGAGTTTTCGGCTCGAAAATATGGCATTAAAATTATTATATTTCATTAAATCAGTATTATGCAGTTTATCTGATGTGTCATATTTATTTTATAGCCTGTTAGAGTATTCTGTAGTTGTTGTCCTTTGTATTTGCAACTATACTATTTCATTGAATAAATTTCGTGTTTTTTCTGTATGTCTGACATATCTTTACTGGGTCTAAGGGTTTTTAAATAACTCTGCATATTTCTCTGTGATTATTTTTTCATTACATTTGACATTAATTATCATGATTATACATTATAGAGATGCTCGTTATTATTTTTCATGTTCATGCGTTAAATAATTATATATATGTAACGATATCCCTTAATCTAATTTAAATCTTAATTAATTTCCTAATTTTTATCTTAATTTAGCCCATATAAACTTCATTCTAAAATGTCCTCTTATTTCCTGCTCCAATTCGCATTTTCTTATCAAATTAATTCTACACGCACTTAACAAAACTGCTGATTTGTGCATTTTCACACACTCCGAGTGAAGGCATAAAATTCCCTAATGCTTACAATACTTTCAAAGATACTCAAAGGAACTACTTTCTTTCAAAAATACTCAAGATTAAACCTACATGTGTCAAAAAAAAAAAAACTATAAAATTATAGTAAAACAACTGAAGGGAAAAATTTTGCTGTTCTGCTCTTGCGTCGCGATGTAGACTGATGTATTTCTAACGACTCATTCTTTGTACGTAAATTATATCTCCTATGTTAATATAAATCGTAGTTTTAAAATGTCAAAAGTTTCTTCTATTCGGCCGCGCAACTGCCAAAACATGTTTACGTATATATATAAGACATATGAAATGTTATAACATGTAAAAATCTTTGCTTGGATTCCGTAATAACAACTCATTATTTTTATTTTCATAATTATAGAAAAAAATTAATTATTTTCTTAATATATACGATTTAAAATATTATATTTAAAATTCAAAAATTGTTATCATTAATACAAAAAGTTAAGAAAAAGATGAAAAAATAATTATTATCACTAACAATAAAGATTCATAACATTATCCAGAATTTTGTCTCTCATTCCCGGACACATCCTACTTACGTTAGCGATCGTTTTCATTAATTTTATCTCCCTCTTGTACAAAAATGGCAACAAATAAAATATCCTATTTGTTACATAAGAAGCAATACCATTTAATACTGTTAACATTAATGTAATACTATTCCATTCAAATATTTCTAGAAATCAAAGCAATTATTTTTTATTAACTGAATTCCCAACAGCTTACTAAATCACAATTTTTTTTAAAATAATGTTCAGCCTTTATATGGAAGTAAAACTTTCTCACGTTTGAAATCTAATATCATCAGTAAATCTGCAGTGTGTGATCCTCAAAAATTTTCCAGCCCAAATGGAAATATTTTTGATAACGACATCTATTTTTAGTAAAATAATCCCGATTCCTCTATGAACGGGGATAACCGAACAATGTTTGATTTATCTCTTAAAAATAGCAAGTGACTTTTGACCCTCATTCTTGGACAGCAATTATCAGAATTGAACTCGAAAGTGCTGTTACGTCAAACTAAAAAGATAAGATTGTGAGTTGGACTTACGGGCACTGGTGAAACGTTAACTCAATGAAGTAGCACTTCAGAACGATGGGCTTCGCATGCCGGTGTGTCTCAGTTAGGGCATGATTTACAAGAAGTGTCAATAAGACAGAGAAGATAACAATTGAGACTTGAGTTGTATTTATGTTAAATGTGATATTACGCCTTGTTATGAAACAAAACTAGTTGTTTGTTTAAGCTGTGCTAAGGTAGATTGATATCAAGAATGAGAGTGGCGGAAAACTTATCAATGAAACATTTTTGAGATATTCTTCTAAGAAATGCTCGAAATGATTTCTGCACTAAAAAAGTGTGCTTCTTATCTAGTTTTAAAAATAAATGAATGAAAAGTGATAGTACGACTATATCTTTAAGTCAAAACGGCGACTTAAATTGAAGGTAATGAATTTCAATACGAGATAAAATAAATCTCATTTTTAGCATACCATATACTTAGGGATTGCAATACCGTAAAAAAATGTTCAATACCGGTATTCGGTATTTTTTAAATCTTAATACCGGGATACCGGTTTTAATACCGGTATTCGAAATTTTAGAAAAAGAAAGAAAACACAGGTGTTTTCTTTGTTTTATTTGCCAGTTTTGTTAGAGAGTGTAAATATCACAAAAGATAATTTGTAACTTATAAATTATAACAGAATATAATCACAAAAAAGTAAAGAAACATCTTATTTATTTAAATCACAATAAAAGTGTAAATATCACTATTCAGTCTGTGGTACTATTACAAATTTTTGAAATGTGATCTTAAAAAACATAATGCATTCATTGTACTGTCATTAAGCCTGAAAAGTAATTTTGTGTAAACATTACCAGCTGTCGAAAACGCTCTTTCGGCATCTACGCTAGTTGGTGGTACTGTGAGCAATGCGGGATATACTTTTTCCCAAGTATTTACCTCTAAATCCTTCATCTTCAAATAAAGCGATTCCTCGTCGGATGGTTTTGGGTATACAGTAGACTCCCGATTATCCGCGCCTGCCACACTAATTTTTTTTTTTTTTTTTTTTTTTTTTTTGCTTCCAAGCAAAGAGAAAATGCTTCCAAAGCACACAAATGACTGATTTCTTCAAAAAGGTGCAGTTTTACAGTTATGTTTTTGTAATTACATAATACATTACAGTATTCAAAACAGTACATACGTATTAATTTTTCTGTGTATCCTTGACGCCTCTCGTAAGTACAAAGCACTTTTCTGTTTTCATTAACAAAATGCATTTTAGGTTAGTTTTGAGTGATATACTAAAATATTCTGCTGTTTATTTTACGTCTTATTGTACATAAAACGATTTTTCAAAGTTGGAATGACTGTTTTCTCTTTTGCTTATACCCGTTTTTAGCTTTTTTCGGATTATCCGCGATTTTTGTTATCCGCGGCGGCCGCTCCCCCCAATTCCGCGGATAATCGGGAGTGCACTGTAGCTGATTTCTGTATTGTATTTTGGTTCGTTTAATGTTTTTTTTAATTTATCGCTGATTCTACTTTTTGTTCAAGAGATAATTCCTTTTCACTATCCACAGTAGTGACATCATAATCTTCGATAATTGAACCGAATTCTACTGAATGTGGATAGGTTTGTGGGTAAAAAATTTTAAGAAAATTTACTCTCAACTTAATCAGATTTGAATTGGTTATTTTTTTCCTTTTTTTTTTTCATTTTCATTTTTAAAATCATTATAATTATGTAAATACCATAAGACATTTTTTTTTCGGTATGCCTTTCTTCTGGGCGATTTTTCAATGCAATATATAATTCTTCAGAGAGTGCGTTCTTTCAGTGACTGCAACATGAAATTTATTGTTGCATTAGCTGTTAATAAATTAGAATCTCTCCGACATAATGCCTCAATAGTCAGTTTTATTAGATGTAGAGCTGATATAGTTCTGGATATTAAGTCGAATTCACTATCTGAAAAATTAATTTACAGGTTTAAGTCGATTATTGCTTTTTGGATTAAATTTCTCACTTTGAAAAATCGTTCCAACGTGTAAACTGTTCCAACGTGTTTTAGAATCCAATATTAACATATACTCTGTTTTATTTTCAGTTAGTATATATTTTAGTAATATATCCTTTTTATAGAGGAACGTTTAAATATCTTAACAATTTTTTGAACTTTATAAATTATAGGAAGCAATTCTTGATAGATTAATATTTCATCCTCATTAGCAATATCTTCTTCAACAATTACATTGTCATTATCTACATTGTCAATATCACTCTCACTCTTACTCTTTTAAAAGTTGGAATCCGAAATTTCTATATCCACAGTATTTGGATTCTTCTGTTCTTTAATTTTTTGGTATAATACATCTATTACTCCTAATTGAATTCCATGTGCATAGCACAATCGCTGATTTGCACCAATCAACTTTCCAACTTTTTTCATAATTGTTGCTCCATCAGTCGCTATGGATACAATATTTTCTTTCAGGGATAATCCATGTTTCGCTAATTTAGATTTAAGCAATTAATTAAGCCATTAATTAGCAAATTAATTTCGCCCGTTAAGGAGACATAAAAACAAAAACGTATACTATTTTGCTATGTTCGCGATACCTGAGCATATAGTGGAGATAATTTTAAAAATTTCTAGTAAATACCGAAAAACCGGTATTTAAACTTGTGAATACCGGTATTACAAAATTGTACAAATGGCTCAAAATACCGGTATTCGGTATCCCGGTATACCGGTATTGCAATCCCTACATATACTAAGTTGAACTTAGTATATGGTATGAATACTACCATATACTAAGAATAGTATATGGTAGTATTCATCAGTATGAATCAAAAATCCTACAATATCATGCTATCCGTACCAACTAAATAAAGGTTTTATTTACAAGAATTCTTGCCACACCGAAAAGTAAATTGTCAATCTAAATTAAGTAAGGAAATAAGAAATTAATTAAATATTTTATTAATTTCTAGGGCTGAAAATGAATGAAATGAGGGCCAAGTCTTTGCAAGCTTTAATAGAAATCAACTTTTTGTTTGGTATATTTCTGATAGTAGATGAATTCAGCTTAATCTATTATTTTATTGTGTTATTGTGTTTCAATAGTTTATAAGCATTATAATGTTTGGCTACTATCATGATTTTAAGTTTGTTGGTATATTACAATTTCTTAAATCCCATTTTACTTCCCCTTGGCAATAAAAAATGTATTTTCATGATAATTAGAATTTCTGATTAATGTTTAAATATTTAATGTTAATGTTAATGAGGTTAATGTTAATTTAAACGATTAATGTCTAATGTTAAATTTCTGATAAATGATTAAAATGAACGCGTAAATCAAGCAATAATACTTTGCTATATGATAAGCTATAATGCTTTACTTATTAATAATGGATCAATCGATTTAGCGATTCTGATGAATTGATGGATATAATTCAATTCTTACAATAATTTAAAACATTTTTTTCTCTCTCTCTCAAATTATTATTATAGGTCCCCGACAAGATCGACAACATGAATTTGGAGGAAATTCGCATTATAATTATTTCTTGCAGTTTTAAAAAATAGATACTTTTCTATTCCAAGTGATATCTTTAGTTCGTCTCTATGTCAATTAGAAACCGAGTTCTAACAAACTATTGACATAAAGTGATGCTTATTTATAAGCATTTAGAAACTTTAAATGTATTTTCTAAAGAATGAGTTTTTTCATAATTCTACATATTTTTTTTTTTCGAAAACAATTCTAGTTTTTGTAAATAAATGCTACATTCACATCAAAATAGGTCTTATCTTCAAAATCTACATACATATTTAAATAATTTCACTTTTACTCACTATTTTATCCACGTATTAACTTAAAAATAGTCATACAAATATTCAAACCTTTTGTAAAATCCCCTCTGAACCAAGTCGGAACCTCATCTTTCACAGTGAAGAAAGGCCCACAAAAACAGTATAAATAAAATATGGATGTGGATTTAAATAATAATTTAAAAAAAATTTTCTTCCAAAAACTAGTTTATTTTTCTACGAGCATGCTTGCTCAATCGATTTTAATTCAAAACTTCATTATAAAAAAGGTAAATGAGTAGAAAAAGGAATATCGTTAAAAAATGAACGAGTATATTTAAATTTGAGAAGGATAGATCAGTGAGTAGTCCACTAACTGCGCAGTAAAAACTAGATGGATAAAAAAAATCGTCCAGTTTTTTTCTGGAACTGTTGCAAAATCTGACGTCTAGCTAAATTTTGCTTTTTCAAAATCATTTTCCACTTTTTTTTTATACTTGCAACATCTGACCTTCATTAAAAATAATAGCGTGTTTTGAAGAAATTTGCTTGAGTTTAAATTAGGATAAGGACTGCAAAAATATATTAACTCTTTATTTATCGAATTGCTTTACCACCAATTTTTCAAGTTATTTTTGAGCCATTAGTTTTGGTACAGAATAAACGTAGGAAAAAGAACGTTTTTAATTAATTAAAATATTTTTTTTTAACAACTAAACATATATTTTACCTATAGAGTTGTGAAAAGATTTTTTTGAATGGAAATTAGTTTAGAATTTTTCCCTGTTCGAAAAAGGTTTGATTAGATGGGGAAAAAATACTAAGAAGTTTTGAATTAAGTTATAAGAGTTTAATTAAAAAAATTTAAATTTCCTACAAAAAAAACCCATAAGAAGCTTTCGAGTTATTCTGCAATTCAGATAGCGAAGTGAAAGTACATCAAATAACATTATGGTATGAATAATGCTTTTGGTATGTATACTTTTCAAATGATAAGATATAATTAGCTGGCTTCTTTCTAAGGATAAAAACTTAATTCTTTATATTATTCATGTGACCGATGACTAAAGGCAATGATTTTTATTTTATTTAAGCCAAGTATCTTTGTACTTATGCAAATAAAACACAATAAAGAGACAACAGAAAGGAAATTTACTCAGATAAATTTTCTTTGCGTGTGGTATGAATCATCAGAATATTTATTTTATATGGATCATAATCAATATTTTTTTATTTGAAGGGAAAAAACTTCTAGAGGGTTAAAAATCAAATTGAAATATTGTTAATAAATTGTTACTACAAGTCTCGTGACATGTCTAATCAATATGTCACTTTTAAAATAATTAAAAGTGAAAAAGCAACCTACTTTTAGATTACCTATAGAAATTTAAACAATAGAGCTGATATACTTAAATATGTATTTATAAGTACTGTGAAGTATAAGAAGAATTTTAGAGGACATTTCGATGATTGATTAAATAACTATACTTTTATTAATTAAAACTATGTTCTCCTTTACGTGCCAATAAAAATGGCGGTACCCAAAATTTGTTCAGTAAATAGAATTTAATAAATCAAAACATGGAAGATAGAGATAGATATTTAAAAAAGGATTTATTTTATTTATTGATACTGAAAAATAAATTTTTTGACTTCAGAATTGTTTTTGACGTTTCATGTTTCTTAAAAATTGGTACAAAGCTATTTGCTTTTAACGGTCAACCAAGATTAAAACTCTCTGTTGAAAATAGCTATCTTCAAATTTAGTGTTGAAATAAATACATATTCAAATCGTCACTCACAATGCTTGGTTGAATTTTGCACAATTACTGTAAAATTATCAAAAATTTATGGAAAAATGACATTGTTTTTTTTAAAATTGCTATATAGAATAATATGTCTTTTCTAAAAACTACAAGATTTTAAAATTATTCGGTGCAACAGGCTCCAACCTTTTAATTAAAAATAAAGTTGAAGGGGGGATAGAAGGATTTGCTTATTAAAATATTTTACATTATGAAATAACCTTTAGCACTGAAAATAAATAGCTTAATTATAGACACGTTGCGATTCTATCAAATACTAAATAAAATTAAATATACCCATTTTTTCGCATATAACTAATATTTAATTTTTTTAAAAAACATAATGAAGCATAAACAATGGTTTTAGCAAAATTTTGTGTAATTAATCAAACAATTAATTTTTATTAGTAAAAAACATAGAAATTTAACATCATGCAGTATTGATTAGATTAGCTAATTAAACATAAAAAAACAGATCCAAATTTTCGTGGTTTGAAAAAAAATTTGAAAATTTTGATTATTATATAAGCAAAAGGTGCACTTTTAGCAAAACACCATATAAAATATTCTGCTTTCGGTGAAAGGAAATTCATTAAATTGGTCATCATGATGTTTTTTTAAGTGAATTTGCATCAGCTTACTCCAAATCGAGATAACCACAACCACAAACTGGCTACTCGGATCCGCTGGAAAGACACGGAAAAACTTGAATGACCGGACCGCCGCAACAGCAGCACTGGCGGGAACTGTGATTGAGTCCTAAGGGCAATCACTAGTCACGGTACAACCTTTCCCTAAGGAAGTATATTCCTTCATCGATGGGATGAGCCAGACCCTCACCTATTCGTGCAATGTCCCCCTCCGGTGGGACCCAAATTAAGGTAACATTTAAATAACAAAATTCTTTCGTCGTGATACAATTTTTATATTAGTGTCTTCATAAAATAAATTTTTTCTTTTTATGGTCAATTAAGAATGAAATATTTTGTGTGCACATTCCATTAAAAAAATTGAAAAAGTCACAATTGTGTAATATTTGTAAGAAATATATTATAAAAAATATGTTGCAATCAAATGCAGTAAGCAAAATAACTGCCTCCACTGACCAGTGCCCGAAAGCCGACGCGTGTAACCGCAAGCTCTTGAAACGAACTTAAGAGCAGATAAGAGGCCTGAAAGATTTTAGACTCTATTTATTTATTTTCTCTCCTCTCAGATAAACCAACGCGGTTTCTCACGGTTCATAAATTCGTGATAATTCTTCATTCACACTCAACTTATCTCACTTGAGCGGAGTCCCGTAAAAACATGTTATTAAGCACGGGCACTTTGCAAAGGCTTGAGAAAATGCAATTATAGGAAACTGTAGAAAGAATGCTTTCTTTAGAGAGTAGGTTATTGATCTTTCTGTCATTTTATATATTTCGGGAATGGGTGAACACATATTTCTAATTTCGACACAGCGCAAAGATGATTTAAGATGTATATTAACTATTTGCAAATAAATAAACAAAAATAAAAATAAATAAAAAATAAAAAAAATTTTTAAATATTTTAATTTTTAAGCATATAACTTTGAAAACAATAATATTTTATGCAGATGTAATTAACACTAAAAAACTGCAAATGGAAAGAAATATATTTACAAATAATACAAATAACAATTTCAAAAATAAATTTTCGCATTAAAATTACTTTACTATTGTTGAAATTTTGATGAATCAATGATTTTAGTTGTTGCAATTCAGCTATGCCCTTCCTTTGGTGCATATATTTTCGGAGAATGTTTGGTTCAAATAATTCTCATTATTTGAACCAAGGGAGAAAATGAGGATGATTGAAGAAGAAATGATTTGATTTAGATGCAATACAAACACGACTTGAAATGTCTGTTATTATAAGTAAATTCATTTGACATACAAATAAATGGAATAGCATTTGCCAATAACATCCTTTTGTATGGTGCCTTATCCTGAATTATAATATTTCATTTTTTCCCTCTTCTTGAATGCGAAAAGGATGCTAAAATCAGTTTGGCGCACAACTTGAATGGACTCCAACATACGACAAGAATTATTGTTATTTTTTAAAGTTTGGAAATTTCATCTGCAACATAGTTTTTGATCTTATTTTTTTTTAAATCTTAGTTATTTTTTTAATTAGAAAAAGAATATAATACAAACTTAAAACACTGCAAGCATTATTGTTTTCGTTTAATGCCTTTACAAGCTTAAATGATTTTTCTCAGACTTCTATTTTTTAAAACAAATATTTTCTTTGTTCCTTTCTCTTTCTCTCTCTCTCTTTTTCTGTTAGATAGAGTACTAAAGAGTACTCTAGTAGAGTAGATACTTTCATATATATGCACTATAAGAATCAATACTGATTTAGGTCTGAAAGTTTAAGTTACTTTTTCAGAAATGTTAAAATTGATGTTTTTGTAATTTTCAGTGTTTTTTTCTTGAAAATTAATTATTAAAATTTTGTAAAGAATCAGATATTTAATTCCATACTAAATTTTGTTGGTAGTAATCAATGCAAGATATAAAAATTAGTTGGAATAATTAAAAAATATTAAAAATAAAATATTTTATTAAAATTTTTGAAAACAAAATTTTGAATTTTAAAAAAATATTAAATTAATAATACTTTCTAAATTAACTTTTTTGTCAGAATTAATTTAATAATATAATCCACCAAAAAAGTCAGTAATTATTTTTATATTATTAAGTCCAAAAATTTATTTGAAAAAAGGTTTCTGGAAGTTTGGCAAAGTATTGTCTTAAGATTTGTTGTAATAAGACACTCCCCGTCTCATTTAAAAAGCTCAGTGACCTTCAGGGAAAAACCCCAACCTCCTGTGAGCTAATCTAGTTCTGTACATTTTCAAACTTTACCAAAACTACTACAATTATAAATTAATTCATTATTTCCTTATTTAATAAAAGCAATCAATACAGTCAAACATTTAAAGGCCATTCTATCACCAGCGTAAAATATGTAGTATTTATTCATTTATGGCCTTCTAGTTCATTCTCTGAAACCCATTCTCATTTTAATCGCTGACGTCAAAAGTAGCGGGAAAGAAGTTGGTGTTCGTATTAAATTAAAAACCAGGAACCACCCGCAGTGAAATAATAACAAGACAAGTGGGGTGGGCAGATTTCTTTTCCGACATGTCGCTTCTAAACAACCTTCAACAGCCTTGAAAACCCGCAAGTCGCAATTAAGGAGATCACAACGAGCGGAAGGTTTTTAACCTTCATTTGAGGAAAAAAACAAGTACATGTGTTGCATAAGAATTTCATAATTTTGATTACTTTTATTATCTTGAATACATATAAGTTTGAGGATTAAAAAATATTGTATTTGATGATATGTATTTTTAAAGATTCTTTTGAAATGAATGCTGTTTGTGAGAATTAATATTATTTATGTTTATAATTGGTTTTGCATTCTTTCGCCCTTAAAAACCTTTGGCATTAACTGAGATAGGCTTTGACCAATAGTTACTTTTCTTTTAGATACATTGGAAGAGAACGGAGTAAGACAGTATAAATGTTATAGAATATAATGTGTACTAACTTTTTAATCAAAATTGTAATTAAATAGTTTGATTTTTTTTTGTCCATCAGTAATCTGCATGACACTTATTAAGAATATAATAATGCTCTACCTACCTCATGCGCATTTCTTTTGAGTCTTATCAGGGTAGTAAAGACCTAGAAACAGTGCCTGAGTCGTAAATTTATGGTCTGACTCTCTCCCATCTTCCAAAAATTCGTAGAAGACCTGGTGAATGTCATATTTGTGTTCTCAATCGTCTACTGCTGGTGCGGATCAGAAATCTGGGAAAAGTTTAGAATTAAAAGTTACATTTAATGAATTAAAATTATCTTTGATTATTATTATATTAATTAATTATTTTAATTGTTTAAGTTAAAATTACTGCAGAAGTTTAGAGCAGAGTTGCTAGTTCAGGTGAACGATTTCGAACGATTGAAAATAACTCTGCACGAAAACTACATTTAAAACTAAACAAACCCATTGGTGTTGAGTAGGTGATATCTTTTTTTTTTTTTCAACATAAAGTGGCTATAAAGAATCAGGTTCTATATAAAATAATCCTTATTTAGCTTCAAAATAGGATGTTAATCTAAAAAATAAAAATCGCATTTTCTGTTTGTTTGCTTGTTTAGGTTTTTCTGGCGCAAGGGCCATGATATTGACCATTCTGCACGAAACAATAGCAATATCATTTTAAAACAGCCGCCGAAAGGAATGTGAGTCAGCGAAAGGAATTCTAAAGTGTAATCAAAATTTAAATAAAAGAATAAAACTTTATGGACTTAAGAAAGGCAAAGAGTTGGAAATGAAATGTCTTATCAAGCAAGAAAGATAAGAGTGCTAGACTTTTGAAAAAATTGCAAACGCTGGACATTGAAACATGAGCAATCTGACAATATATGTTGGATAGACATTTAGCAATGACATTGAGAACAAAGTGGTGGTTGTTTACCTAGCAACAAACGACTATGGGTAAACGCAAGTGTGCTCAATGCGTAAACGAGTACGTGGCATTTTCTGCACCTTAACTTATCAAATTAATCAAAAATTCCTTGAAATGATTATTTGCCTAAAATACAATAGAAGATAAAAGAAGATGTCGTAGTCAATTTTTGAATCAATTATATACGATGCATAAATAATAATAAAAAAAAAATGAAGCGAATTAGTGAAGCTCTAAATCTAGGCAATAATTCTAATTTTCGTTTTCATCCAAATGATCGTCACTTTATATTCTTAATTTATGTGACCAAACCAATATGTCATCTGAAATTATCTAAAGGGGGAAATATTATTTTCCCTACCATCAATTTGTATGCAATTAATAATTTTATCCCTATTTACCTGTAATTAAACTCGCTGAAAAATGTCGTGCGGTATTACATTAGCAATACGTTATTTTGGAAATATTACATTTACGGAAGAAATTTCTTAATTTTATGATCTCTTATGAAAGCACAATTCGAAAATTCGAATTCATCTTTCTCATCCATTTTCTGAAACCTTCTAGTTTAGCCCGTTTTTTGATTTGTACTGTTTGCATTTTGTATGAAATCTGCTGTGTTGAAAATAGTTTTCTCGAAATTTATACTTAAATCTTTCGCTATGATGTTCGTATGGTCTTATTCGTGAAATCAATAAGTAAACAAACATTTTTCGCGGAAACTCTGGAAGACGAAACTTCTTATTTCATTCATGTTCCTTGCTTTACTTATCGTAAAAAAATTCGAGTAAATTTGAGATAAACTTGGGGTATTTCTACTCTTGGCCGATAAGATTAATCTCAAAATCTGTATAACTGGAATCCAGTCTGCACTAATTTTACTTTCGAAGTCGAAGTCCGGGAAATTCCCGACGATTATTTAAACATAAACTCAGATATTCTAGTCAAAACACATCGGTAAATAAATGGATATTTTCCGATTTTTACTGAGCTTTAAACACACTTTAATTCCGACGCTACATTTCATTGTATTGCGAAGAGTTGAATTTTATTAACGTAAAATAAAAATCAGTATCATAATAAACAATTATTTATTAACTATTCAATCACTGAATAGTTAATAAATAACTGTTCAGTGGTTGAATTTATTTATGATCTGTTATGGTAAACCAGCTTCTGCATATAAACAGATTTCTTCCTACACGGAATGTATTGAAAGGATTTTACAAAGATATGCCGTGTCTGAGGACACGAAAATATTAAGAATAAGAGGAAATCTTATGTTGATGAGGCACACATCAAGCGTTTTGTATCAATTTAATTTTGGATGTACATTTTGAGGAAAAATCCCGTAATAACACTTTACAATCTAAGAGGAGTGCAAGAAAATTTATAAATTGCAGTGTAAGAAAGTTAGAATTTAGACATAACATATTTACATAGTTTATGTTTGCCATGTAGCTATTACATGATAGTATTATATTTGTCATGTGTCTGCATCTGATGGTTCTCTATTTACTTTAATTGTCTAACAAATAGCATTAACTACCGGAATAATCAGAATATTTTTAAAATGTAAAACGCGCGCGTGCACATACACATCCGAAGGCAGAAGTCTGACTACTAGCTCATACGAAGATCACATTCACACACTTGCTTGTACAACCTCTTTTAACAGGAGGGGGGAGGTTCTTTCACACACCTCACAGATAGTGCAAGCGTCCAGAGCAATGGGAAGACGCGCTACCCCTAGGCCAGTGCGCCGCCGTCTTTTTTTTTAGTTTAATTAAATTTAATGTCGTTTTGATTTGTCGGTAATTAATTAATTGTCGGTACTGCACTTGGCCCTTCTTTAATTTTTCTTCACAACAGCGGCAAAAGATTTAAAAGATTTGAGCCTTCTTCAGATTTTGAATACACACTTACTAGTAGCCTACATACGTGGAAGATCTTGGTTGGAACTGGAACATTTAATTCTCTGGCCTGGAAGCTGAGACCTTATATTTTATACTGAACACAGACCTCGTTATTTTACCCTGAACTCCATTGGAATAGCTAGTCGTGCAAAATTGACAGTATTATTACTGTCCATATATATAACTGGAGAATCACCCACATTATCTATATAATTCATTTTCAGAGTGCCGATGGTTAGTTGATAATTGTATCACTCCTCCTATCGAAAGTTGCAATTCAGAGCTATTCATCTTTGCTATACTTTTATCTTTTTAATTTGTTGGACGAACCACATAAAGATGTAGAAACAATATCAATATATCTTGCCTATTGAGGATCCTCACTTATTTCATTATTAATTTTGTTACTATTTAATGATATTTTGAGAAAATAATCTACCCTAACTATATTTGTTCAGGTTTTAAAAAAAATGCAGTATTCTTCAAATCATTAAATCAAAATCTTCTGAACAGGTACTTTTACAAGTAATAAATATCGACACTGTATCATCATTTTGAAACTGATGAAATTATTTTCATTTTTATTCAGAAAATAATAAATTAACATTTCGGAAGAACAATTAACGTAAGATAATGAATTCGTAACTGTTTATGGTTTACTTTTATGAGTTAAAACATCACTACCAAAATAAACGTGTTTTTTTTTTAAATATCAATTGTTTATTATCAAATAAAACGAAAGCATATTAAACTAAACATGCTTAATCAGTCATACAGTTTTTCTTTCAAAATAATAATAATAATTTTTTTATTTCGATTTTAAAGATATATTATTTTTTTAAGAAGAAAATACGTTTTTCTTTTGAAATACAGAAACTGGAATAAGTCCAATAAAAAATAACAATTTAACACAATCGAAACAATAACAGCTCATTATCATTCTATTTGGTTTGAAAACAGAAGAAAATAAATCCATCATTTTTTTCCCGAGGCATTCTAGTATTTATTCCGAGCAAATAATTTTTAGAAAACATTATGATAACACTCAAATATCAATTCGTTTTATTTCATTGTTTATTTGAGGGAAAAAACAGCTTATTCTAGCTTTTCTTTCCTTTTTGTGAAAACGGTTTCTTTTAAATTTGCATTGATATGAATTTTTATTTCTCCTGTAAATATTGTTAAATGTTTACTGAATAATTCTTCAGAATTGCTTCTGATGGTATTATTTTATGCTACTGTAGAAAGAGATTCTAATTTAGGTAATCTTCGAACTGACATTTGATGGTTAGAAGCTCAATTTTATATTTGCTGCTGATTTTTTTTTTTTTCGAATTCAATCTATCACATAGATCCAAATTTTGATAAAAGAAAAGTCCCTTTAAAATTATATGCTTAAATAAAATTCAAGGCTTTTTTCTTCCAACAGCTGTTTCCAAAATTGGCTAGTTTTTTCAACGAATACAACATTAGAGCAGCAAATGTCACAAACATTTTTCTTTATTAATATTCATTTTTATTTATTACAATATGCATCAGTCCCACATATATGAAAGGAATCTTAAAATATCTATCTACCTACGGAGACAAATTTATGAAAAATTCCTCTAATGAGCTATTTCAATTCATTTTCTGTATCAATATGATTGCAAATAATGAAAAATATTGATCAGAAAATTCTGTGCCGATTGAGATTCTGTAAAATGTGTCAATTTAGGTAAAAAATAGTGAAAATTGCAATAAAAAGTAAAACATTCTACAAAAAAGACTATTGCACATATTCCAATTATTTTTACACAAAACATATTTACAGCTATGGTGAAGGGAATGAACTAGAATCTGTGAAATAAATGCATTTTTAAAAAAGTTATGTCCAATCGAGTGTTTCTGTATTGAACATTTTACAAAATTCATTGTTGAAAATTACATTAGGCAACTCTAAAAGAAAAACTATTCAGTTCACAGTTATATCCACAATTCCTTGCCTCTGGCACACTAAAGGTAACACATATGCAAAATTTCAAGGTAATATATTTATAAGTCTTTAAGAATATCATGTTTTACGTATGAAACTTTTTACGAAATCCAAGTTTTTCAAAAAATTCATTTAAAGTTTTCATTTGTCTTTACTGAAAATACTTTGTAAATATAAACAATTTCAAAAGCAGATGTATGTAACTGCCAATCCTTTCGGCATAAAAACTACTCAAAACGTATTCTAATACGGGTAGCTTGCTGATAAAACATATTATAAAATAAATTATAATTCAGGCAGGCATGCATTTGATAATAGCTTGGAAAACATTCAACTACTTCCGGTTTCGTTTTCAGCTACAGTGGTTTATGAAACATCATATATCTCGGTTTTATTTATCGTAAAATTAAAACAAACACAGATTTGAAAACCAAATGAATGGGTTTTAATAAAATTGGTGGTAAATTTGGTAAATTTTCACAAAAAATTTCCTTTTTAACGTAGACAAAGACTTTAAATAATTATTTATTTAGATAAAATCAGAATGCATTTAAAAAAAATGAAAGTAATTAAGGAAACTGAATTAATTTCTAATTTTATATTCACTATCAAACTCATAAGAAGCAGGCAAAAACTTTATTTTTATCTGCTTGTGCACTGAGAAAGGAAAATGTGCACTGAATAGATTCTGAAACTTTGCGAAATGAGTTTTTCTTTTATAAACTATATTAACTGTATCTATGATATCAGCAGCAAACTGTTAGTATGAAAGCGATTTAATAATTGGAATTATCTTGAAAACTTTCTAAGAAGAGTGGGTAGAACTCAAGCATCAGCATCATCAGAGCTAAAAGTGCTCATAGGTAATTACTACTAAACTCTCTTCAGCGAAAAGAATCATTTTTTTTTCTCCCCTTTCTTTTCTGACGAAACAAAATGGCGTCCAAATTGACTTGCTTCCATTTCACGAACTCGAGGTTATCAAACCAAAACTATTTGCCAAGAACAATTACATAACAACTGTTAAAAAAATATAAACAAACTGTTTGAAAAAAAAATAATAAATTCTTGAAACCATTTGTTAAGAATTTATTAAGAATATATTGCATAATATTCTATGAATGAAAAATTTAAACTTTTAACGAAAATGTAATACTGTAAGCAGAATACTATTATTATGGGGGAAAAGTTACCTCATAAACTTATAGCCATTTCTCAAATTAGTTTTTAAAAATCAATTTAATCGATATGACAAAAATTCTGTCTTCGAAAATTTTGATTTCTCATTTACCTTGATTTTTTTTAAAGATTAGAAGCTATTAAGCACTGTTATTCAAAAGTTTAAATATCTTCGGTAACTGTTAGTTTTATTTTCTAAACATTTTAAAATTTTATATACACTTTATGATAATAATGCCTTTCTCCTAAGCATTCTTTAATCTGTAGCATCGCTATTTGAATTTTGTAGCACCAAATACATATATCATAAACAAATCATCAGTGGGGAAATATTAAGAAATCCTAAATTCGAACATTGCACAATTAATACAGTTCAACTCTTAGAAGAGCACTATAATTAAAAAGCATCATCCCCCCCTACCCACCCAACCAAAAAAAAAAAAAAAAAAAAAAAAAAAAAAAAAAAAAAAAAGAAGCAATATCTACGATAAGAAGGAGGCTTAAGTCCAGAACGCTTAATGTCCAGAATTCTCTCGAATACATTTATGATTAACTTCCTGGTAATATGATGCCTTAAGCTAATCACACTGCAATACTCTGCTATTCGCAATAAAAATTTCGTCATCTAATCCAATTTATTTAATTGTATCGTGACTATAAATGCTTTAATAACAAGCTTGATTAATGAATTCAAAAGAAGCCCATAATAATGCGACTTTTATTCCTTGAATATAAATATGAAGAATTGAATGATGCATATAGTATGCACTTCATTCATTTTTACAAAGACATTAGAAAAAAGGATTAAGACAAAACTCTCCCGAATTGATAGATAGATTTATTTTATATATATTTATATAGATTATATATAAATATTAAACAGATGCGTGCCGAATAGAAGAAATTTTTGAAATTTTAAAACTTCGATTCATTTCACCTCAGGAGGCATAATTTACGTAAGGATTTCTTTGACACGTGTCGAATTAAGCAAAGGAATTTTAGGTAACTTTAAAAGAACGTTGCAAGCATTAAGGATTTTTATTCCTTCACTCGAAGAGTGAGAAAATGCTGAAGTGAACAATTTTATTTAGTGCGTATAGAAAATAAAAAAAAGGGAAATAAGAGAACATTTTAGAATGAAGTTAATATGGGCTACATTAAGATAAAAATTAGGAAATTAATTAGATTTTAAATTAGATTAAGAGATATCATTCTATATGTATAAGCTTCAACTATTTTGATGAATCAAATATTACAATGTCAGTTTTCATTTCAGTTTTACAAGTTGAATTCTGAAAAGAAAAAAAAAAAAAGAAAAAAAAATTCAATTCTGTTTTATTCAGATAAGAATCGAATTCTATTGCAAATATTTTCTGCCACTGAGCTCATCACCAATCTATATCTGCATCAGAATATGCAGATTATGGCTGTTTTTTTTTTTTTTTTGGTTTTTTTTTTTTTTTTTTTTTTGCAACTAATTGAAAAAAAGGAACAATGTCTTAAAACTACTTTCTTTCTGGTGAAAAAGAAATGAATAATTTAAAACATTGAATTTAAACGCATCCTCGTTTTTCTTTAAACAACTAATAATACCTCTCTGACAGTGTTTCTCTTTGAAATGCAGCGACCTAAATATGGAAAATAAATACAATAAGCCGGAACCACCACAGTTGTTTCCATCACTTCCTAATCCCTGATAAATAGTGCGGTGCGACAATACCGAAAGGAAAAGTAATTGAGCGTTCAACTGGGAGTTTGTTTATTATACGGATACACGAGCGCTCAAGCTTTTCCAGCAACCTTGAAAAAAGCGTAACAGGTAAAGCCGTTTCCTGTCTAAATTGGCTTGCCTACAAGGAGGGAACAATGATTCAACTCGCCTGCCGCTCTCGCTTTTAAATAACTGCTTCTTATGTTGCTTTACGCTGGGGATTTCACGTGTCACTGTCGTTTCGTTGTGTCTTTGTTTAACGTCAGTAAAAAAAGAATCCCATAGAACAACTGTGATTTCCAGAGCGATAAAGATGCAAATAATGTACTGGAGGTTGTTAAAAATCGTTAGCAAGAAGCGAGACCGCAATTAAAACCGTTTTCATGCATGATAGAATATGTATAATATTCAGTAGAAATTCTGCTTCGATTTTTTTTATTGGATTTATTTAGTGTAAAAGAATGTTGATTATTTACCTTCTTTAATCTTGAGTAAACAGTTTGAAATATTCACAAACAGTATTGTAATTGTTTCTAAATTGTGTACTTATTAATTAGAATAAAAAATATGTCAAACATTCATTTTTTTCAAAAAAAATTCTCAATTATTTTTTTATTACTTTGATTGGGATTAAAATTTTAGGTTCATTTTTTATTTGTGAAAGAGCAAAAATCATCGCCATTGGTTTTGCCAACGATTCCCTGGGGAGAAAAAATATTTATGAAAATGTTAGACCTTTCCAAGGATTTATAATATTCAGTTTAGAAGGGGGGGGGATTATTGTAAAAAAAAATGGTTACAATATCACAAAAACTGCATTAATCATGTTTAGGTATAGTTCGAATTTAAATTAGCTGTTGCAAGCTAAATTTGATTCTAAATTTATGGTTCATTTTTTAATCCAAAAGAGATTTTCTATTATTGTTGAAGTCTATGGTTTCATGAGTCATTATTTTATTTATTTTACACTCAATATTTTTCTGATTTTTCTTACTTGTTGTAAAAGATTTTACTAAATAAAAAAAGAAAAAATAATAATAAAAAAATAAACAAAGTAAAAACGCATTTGATATTATAGATTATCTTAAGTATCAAAAGCGCAGAGGTTTTTCTTAGTAAAAATAACTTCTTTAATCCGCCCTTCACTGCTTTAATATTTTTTGAAGATTTAATCTTTTAATTATCTTAAATCTTTTTCAAAATTGAAATGGATTAAAAGTCTATACGTTTCTTTTATCCATTATCTTATGTTATTTAATTCTAAGAATAATGCTTGCATTATTCAAAACAAATAGGAATACGATAACATGGTTGTTAAAAATAATTATCACATAATAAATTTTAATAAAAACTTTTGAATTTAATTATTTATGAATTCGATTTCAATTGTTTCAAATTTTATTTTTGTATTTTTTTCAAGCAAAAATATTAATTCCAAATTAAAGTACAAACGATTTCATATCTTTATGAATTCCTCAAGCGAAAATGTTTTTACTATTTCATAATTGCTTAAAAATTCACTTAATAAGGCCACCTCATTAAATTATGCAATTTCCAACTAAAAGAATTTCAATCTCTTTTAAAAACAATAAAGGTTTGTTGGATGAACGAAGTGACAACTTTTTAATTGAGGTTAATAGAGAAAAAAGCGAGGAAGAAACCTTAGGAAACTGTCATATTCTCCAACAGCAGACCAGATGAACTTTCTTCCATCTCCAGCGTGTTGGAGAGCGGGCAGCTGACGTAAGGGGTCGGATTGAAAGACGGCGGACTACGAAGGTCGCCGAAGACGGAGGTGACTGAGGTGGATAAGAGGATCATGTTTTTATTTAACTTCCTTACTGTTAAAAATAGAAGTATAGGGTTGAAATGCTATTTGAATTTAAGGAAGTTAATTAATAATTAATTTTAATTTAATAAAATTAAATAAAGGAGTATTTATAAAAGTCCTTTTTAGACAAATGGAAATGTAATGATTTTAAGGACCATTTTTTCCAAAATGTTGCAAGATATTCCCTTTTTCCAAACTTTCATATTTCAATTCCGTAAAAAAACACGAGAGAAGTAATTAATATCTACATAACAACTCTTCAATGATAAGGACTTTAGAATATCTAGGATTTTTCTATTCAAGTTAAAGATATATATAATGTTCTTATAAATTTTTGTTTGAATTTACGTGTATTTGTGAGCCAGTCGTTTTACAGGCATTGAAAAATATTTTATAGCTCAAATTTTATTTTGTAGAAAATTTTTTAATGTTTTGAATTAATCCATTTTTTTATATCACTAATAATTAAAGTAAAACTATTATTATTCTTCACTTTATCCCGAAGATTGTTCAGTTTGAATTAGTTATATTAATGTTTTGTTTTAAAGCAAAGCTAGGGCTATTTTAGGACGAACTTTATAATTTTGAACTACAGTCAGATGAGGACAACGGCAGCTAGTCCCCTCCTCTCCAAACTTCCACACCATATCAGTAGGAGGACATTTGGCCCCAACGGGATTTAGCATGTCCCAGACTCGCCTATACGACGGTTCTTCGGTAGAATCGGGTCTGAAACCTAGAACCCTCCGATTCTGAAGCCACAAACTTACCACCATGCCATCACGGCTTTAATTCGAGGAATAAAGGTACATAATATATTAGTCAATACAATTTATCATATTTTAGGAGGGGAATAAAGATCGCATAAAAAATATGCAGAAGAATAGTATTCAAAATTGCACGAATAACTACAAAACACTATTCGCAATACAATAATTTTTTTATATATATAATTATATATATATAATATTATAATTTTTTATAGGGACCATCACATACATACACATACAAAAAGAAAGTATAGCAACAGGTTTTAAGTATAATATATAATAGAGAAAATGTTAAAAAATATATATTGTTCGTCTAATACTATTTTCAATTTATTTTCATTGTTATTATTATTTAAAAAATTCTAGTTCAAATTCCATACATCGGCTTTCACAGTTATGCGGACAATGGTTTTGGAAATACTTGTGGTCCTTATAATAGCTTGCCATTGACCGCAGGCGTTATTGACCTTATTTAGACATGTTAACCTTACATTGTATTGCGTCACCACCAGGTATTCGTTCTTTCAAAATCAAAAGCATTTTGTTTCCGGTCCCTTTAGCCCAGGAACGACCTTATTCTTAAAAGTCGCTTCTTCCCACTTCTCTGCATAAGAATGGAATAAGTCCGCCGTTATCACAACCGTTGTTTGCGCAGACAGAGAAATCATACAAAGGTGTTGATTTATTATTCAGTATAAAAAGGACAATAAACTGGAATGTGAATATTATTGTTTGATAACCAGCACGAAATTCTGATATTTAAACGATGTTGAATTAATTCGTTGTTTTCTTTCATTACCATTTGCGTCAGTGTAACGTTCGAAAACACACTATTATATGTTTGGTATATTACGTATTCGTAAATTGTTTCCATTTCCATTTTACAAAGTTATAAAATAAATGAGAAATGCGTGAATATGAGTAACTAATAAAGCATTAAAATTAGCAATATATGGAAAAATAATCTGAAATAATTATTGTAATATTGAAACAATTATAACAGTGAATAAATAATGCTGTCATATAAGTGAAAATGTTGATTTATTAAGGAGGAATAAGAGACAGCGCTTTTTATTTGGTCTTTCATTTGCATAATACTTTGCATAAACCAGTACGTGTCAATGTGTAGTATATTTTAAAATAACTAAGTGAAAAATAATCTCAAACCTTACAATTAAGATACCTGTTGTTTTAAACGGTGCAAAACAGCATTAAAACAAATCATTAGGATAAATGAATTTGAAATTTTTTCAAAGCTTATTATACGAAGCTAATCTATGTTTCTAGTTTCTGCATTACATAATCTCGTGAAAAACGTCATGTTCTTACTAGAAATTCTCTTTTGCTGTACTTCATAACTATGGAGTTGTTAACAGCATTCACTGTGCATCAATCTGAGCGCTTAACCTGGATACTTTTCAAATCATATAACATGTTATTAGTGAAAACTTACATAGATTTAAGATTTTCAATAAATTCGGAACTGATATCTGTTAAAAAAAGTATATCCGATGGCTATTTATGGTTTCTATTACGTTAATCAAATTTTAATGAAAGGTTTTGTTAAGATAATTTTTTTAAATGGTTTTTGCTTACAAATATTAAAAATTCTGAAAAAAAATTTTTTTAAAAATCTAAGAACATTTTTCTAGTTATTATTAGATGCGATTTCCAGGACGCAAAATTCCTTTGCAAATCATTAAAACGAAAGTAAACCCAATATGCTTTAAAAATTCAATTAAAAATCTTTTACTGAAAGTATTTTCCTACATTTTTTTTCAAATCATAAAAAACTAATTGGGTAAGAAAATTAAGTTACTATTTTTAAATAAAGATTCTTTAGACAAAAATGCCTCTTCTTTTTGTAATATGCATTAGATTTAACAATAAACAATACAGCGGGTGATTTTTTTTACATGAAATATTGAAAGGAAAAAAATTAATAGAGGAAAGATACAAAAACTATCTGAATTTTTTAATATTGATCTATTTGTATTTGTAAGAACAATATCCTGTATGTTCAGAAATTTAAAAAAAATACCAGTAATAAAAGAAAGAGAAAGTTGTGGATAATTTTGAACAGGAATTTTGGTTAAAACACAAGATTTGGTTATTTTTTTGAATGGATTACTTTATTTTACCTTCACATTTCCTATTTTTCCATTTAAAAAAGATGAGTTAATTTAGCTATAAATAGAAAAAAATGCCTTTGAAAAGAAATCAAATAAAAAAAAACAATTGAAATTAAACAGGAAGTCTTATGCAAAATCTTGAAAGTATAATCTTTTTGAATTTTCCAAAAGATAAATCTGACAAAAAAAACAGGCCAATATTTAATAAAGCAACTAATGTGTTAACAGCATTTGTATTACTGAAATAGATTTATATTGTTCTAAAGAATTCAAATAAACTACCCAGCTCGACAAAAAACAAAACATAATGACCGGCTGCAGATTTTCAAGCTACTTTAACTGCATTTGAAACGCTCGTGCAGCTGTACTGATTTGTATTTTTAAGCTGTGTGAAACAAAACTGCTTTTACAGCATAAAAAAAAAATGGTCTCGTGGTCGTAACTCTAATTTGGTAAAAATAAACAGCCGACTTTGTTAGTTTAGGTTCGATAAAGGATACTAGATGTTTTTTCTCGTGCACCATGAAGATATTGAAAAGAAGAAATGTAGTTTATCATCGAAGATTTTAATTCATTGTACACAAATAGCGGATGTTTGATTTCTGTATTCATTCATCTCGAGAATGCCTTTCCTAATGGAATCTTTAATGTGAATCAATCACACTTGAACATAAGTTCTAATATTCTGTTGAAAAGGTATGGTGTTTTTTTTTTTTTTTTTTTTTGTAAAATCCTGAACAATGAATTTCAAACTTTACCCTATGAGAATATTTCGTGTGTTTCGCATGGTCATGAATTGAATGACTTGCTTGTAATTGTATCAATAGTTCATGATATTGAAAAAAAAAATTATAAAAAGAGCAACAGTCATAAAATTTAAATTAGAAATTTAAAAAAATATTTCATTCATACAAGTAGTCATTACTTATTTGAGTATTTTTGTCGACAAAAGAATTACTAAAATTAAATTAATTGTACTAGTAGTGATCTGATGTTATCGATTCCTTCCAGAGATTTACGTCATTCATTGACCCACAATTTTTTCACTGACATCAATGACCTCTAACTACAAGCAGCATCATATTTGTACATCATAAAAATAAAATTATTTGTAAGATAATTCTGGACGTGAGAATTAATTCTAATTTAAGACTGATCTATTTAAAAAGATCATAAAATGAAAGTGAAAGAAATCCAATAATAAACAAAATCTAAAAATAGAGTAGAGTGATTTATTGACGTCATCTATTCCAATTTGATGATGCTACACACTCGTATTAATTTACGCATGTGATTTACGTTTACAACCTTCCCCGTTTCCTGCAAGCAAAGGAAACATGTAAAAAAAACATGACAAAATTTAACATCCTGCATATGATGGGAAAGAAGTAACCATAAGAATGCAGTTTTGCAAGAAAAATACAAATACGGGACGCTATCTCTTCCGAAGATCTGACGTCAGCTTAGAAAACGAGTTGAGATGAAGATTCCTGGAAGTCACACCTCTTTACTGATGGATATGAAATGTTGATTTTATAGTAAAAATATTCTCAATAGGAAAAAATGAAGAAAGAAAGTGCTATGATTATCTCAAGTAGCAAAGTTGTAGGTAACGTAAGACACAGGGACAAAAAAAGTGATAAAACTTCGCTGATTCAATACAATGACGGATAGCATTCCAAACTTATATTTCGATCTATGATTTCATAGCCTCGGAAATAACTCTGAATTGGGTAATACTAACTGTTACTAAATCAATGAGTTTTCTAATGGAAACTTAAAATCACATATTAGAAAAAATCACCTTTAGAAAAATTAAATTAATATCTTTTCAACATATTTGTAGCTAATTTTAAAACATTAAATATATTTAATGCAAATAATGAATGCACAAATTCTCTTTAATACATTTTTTAACACAAACTCTTGATACCATTCTATTCATTAAACCTTTCTTTTATATCGAAATTACTTCGATGTAGAGAAAAAGAATTGTTCATTCGTAAACAAAAATTCATTTCACAACTCTTATTTTGAAAACTTAATAAGACACGTAAACATTTGAATAACAAAACTGAATGACATCCATTGCACGAACTGTGATGTTAACAATTGATAAATTTATGTTAGCAAAAAGACTATCTTGAAATTTGCGTAACACGAAATAAAATACGCACTGTAGTTTGTTAAGAAAAGAAAAAAAAATTGGAAAGTAGATTTGAGATTTCTTTGTTAGGTTCAAGAAGATAAATAAATAAACTTAACCGATAAGGAGAGCATGAATTCAAAAAATTTGCCCAAATTTTTAAGGCTTAGAATTTTTAAAACTGGAACAACCAATTTGATTTTATACATAATATAAAATCCAATCTAAATTACGCTTTTATTATGATTAAAATTGTTCTTTGAATTTCTATTTTAGGAATTAACATTAAATGATAAATTTATTCTTGTTAATGGAAATCACATATTCCAAATACGATACAACAAAAATGATAAACTATTATTTACTCAATTAATAATTTCTTTTCATTCTGTTTTCAAGCGAAATGATTTGTCCAATCAATAGAGAACACATTCTTATTTCTTGTATTTACTTTTTAAAAATCTATTTTACATGTTAGAAAAATTGGCCCAGGAGAAAAATTTAAAAAGCTTTCTAAATAATAATCACAATGCTATAGAACATTAGTAAATAAAAGAGTTGACTCATGTGGAGTATCAAACTCCTGGTACAATTATCTCATATTCCAAGAAATACTCATGCTCATTCTGAAGATCAAATCAGAAGAGAGTAATTTTGCGGAAGATTAAGAACAGAGGATGCAATCATCAGGGATTACATTTCTTCAGAGAACTCCTTTTCAATTGCCCAGCACAATTAATAATAGCAGTTACTTTCATTACATACTTGCATCCAAGAATCAGCTTCCAGTAGAGTATCATCGCGTTAATTTAATAAGAGTTATTATATGGATCATCTTACATTTTTCTACTAGATCCTTTCGTTCTTCAGAGTCTACAGAGTTCCGTAAATGTTTTAGAATTAGTGTTTTGTTAAAGTCAAAGTCATGTCTTTGTGTGCGATGCTGTATAATATCATAAGATACTTATGTATTATCATATACAGAGGTGGGTTTAGTTATTTTGCGGTATAGGCAATACATATTATGTGGTGCCCTTTTTGTTTGAAAATCTAATCAATTTAGTCGCATATTTCAACATTTTTTAAACTTAATCTTGTCAGTTATTTTGAACTAATTTTTTTAATTTTAATAATTTTGTGAAAATGTACATGTTTTTATTTATTGTTTTATTATGACACACACATGCGTTGTATTCACGTTTGGTTGCCGTTATATTTATACAGACACAAGGTATTTATAAATGCTATTATAATTAATTGAGCACTATGTAATAAGAAAGAGGATAGATCAATTATACTTGAGCAGTATTAATATTATATAATTTCTAACATTTTATAATTCACGGAGTTTGTATTTTTTAATAATCTATTTATATGGCAACTAGGGAAACTTTTAAAATCAATTTACATACAGCTCTGGGCAGCTGATTAGTCTCTATAATCGGAAATCATATCACCATTATATCAATTCAACTGAAAAGAAAATGGATTAATGTGAATTATTAATTATTCAAATATAAATGCGCAAATTCTTCTAATTCCAGGAAATTTATTAAGTTGGCAGAAGTAATTGTTCTGAATATAATAATTTTTTAATCAAAAATAAGTTTTTAAAATAAAGAAGCATAGCGTTTGATAAACGTTCAGTTATAGAAAAAATTTTTTAAATATGTAATAAGCAAGTATATCATACTGAGCTATATTTATAACTGAAGGTATGCAAACTGTCACTTGTTTTCTGACCGCTTCTTCATGCAATTTCCCTACACGTAACATCTATGGCAATATTGTTCCCAAATAGTACACATAATTTTCCAGTTTTGGAATTTTCCCATGCAAAGAATTTCAGATGACAACCTGTCATTTCTAAAGAAATGACACATCATCGGTTATCACGTTTTTAAGTAGACACTGCAAAGATATGAGCTATAAAATTCTCCAATGCAACACAGTGCACCTGTCGTAAAATAAATCCCAGACATTTGTTTTATGCGTAATATTGCAGACCGATTTGTTTTCATCCAGATCTCAGAGAATTCCCCAAAAGTGATTAATAAGACGTTTCATGACATAGATTTCTAAATATGCTTTGACCATACAGAAGATGCTTCCGTAACATATCCTTTTACGGAAGAAATAATTGTAATCCTATGTTATGCAGAAGGTATTTTCTATAATATGGGTGACTCAACGTTTTCACGAATTTTCTGAATTCTGATTTAGCACAAGAACTTATTGAGGACGTTATAGATTTAATCTTTTGGAGATATTTCTGTTTTATGAATGTATCGTTTGATATATCTAGTGGAGGAATGAATAGAAAACCATAAATTTCATCTATATTTCAAGAGCAATATCAATAAAATATAGGGTATTTCTAAACATAGCCGAGGAATTTTCAAACTACTTATCTAGTATAAAATAAGTGATAAGGTTTAATAGAAAAAAGAAGTTCGAATTTTTAGAACAAGAATTATTATTTACTTATTTTTTTTTTTTTTTTTGAATTTTTAGAGCTAGTCTATTTTATGACTAGATTCATATTCACTGGACTGTCATAACATTGAATAAAAACATTTATAGAGATAAAAACACTGAACTTTTTATATGACAGCATAGACTCAGTTACACAGAATCATAAAGAAATTTGTAGATTACTTACGAAATATAATTTCCTTTAAAACATTAATAGTACGAAAAAAATGAAATGGATCGAAATGTGCATTTAATTACTCAACGTCCGTAAGATTTTATTTTACTACCACCTAATATATTTGACGTTTCTAGAGATTTAAAATATTTTCGAGTCTAATAATTTTAATATAAAAACTAATTTTATGTAAAATATGATATATAAAATCGTTTTTCGTATGAACCATTTTTTTTAATATTAAAAAAGAATATCAATTGAACCGACAATTTTTAAAAATGTCAACGATTAATTTTCTACCTAGTCATTAATATTTACTATATAAAAGTACAAATTTTGTTTACAAATAAAGAAATGCAAGAAATTTTTTAATGAACATCTTGAGCGAAATAATTAAATAGTTAATTTTTTAATTTTTCATTAATAAAAAAATAAAGAAGTAAACCCAATTAATAAGCGTTTTTGATGTAAGTTATTAATAGCATTTCTTTAAAATTTTCTTTTAGTGTTTCTCCAAAATTCCACAAATATGTTCTGGCAGCAATTCTTTATCTGTGTTCTTGTTAAATAATTTTGTTACAAATGTTATGTGTGTTCTTGTCTAAATACGTATTTTTATTAAAATATTGTTACAAATGCTGTATTTGTAAAATATTATTGCTACAAAATCTATATAAAATAAATTTTATACATTTTTTAAATTCTAATATGGTATATATTTTATATGTATATTTTAATAAATGAAAAATTTCTTAAAATGTCGGAAATAAATTATGCAGAAAAGAAATCTGCATCTTTGAAAGACTAATATTTTTAAATCTTAATATAGTGTAAAAGTATATTGTATGAAATAACATTTTTGGACGATGTCATTTTGGAAGAAGCGGAGAAAACGCAAATTTATATTTAACTTTTAGTTAACTGAAATTTTAGTTAGATTTTTGGATTTTGAAAAACTGACAGTGACCTTTCTGTTGTTTCTCTCTCTCTCTCTCTTGATTTTTTTATTAATCTTTGGATTTTTTTTTAATTAATAAAACCTTTTGCTAAATATTTTAAAAATAAATTATCAAAAATAAACATTGAATAGTTCAATGTCTCATTTAGTAGTTAGGTAAATTCAAATTCTTACCTAATAACTGAATATATTCCTTGTTTCAAAGTCACCTGCATCCCATTATTTCATTAATTTTGATTAATTTAATAATATTATTATCTAAATTTTGAAAAAAATAAGAAAATTAGAGAAAAAATTGCACGGAAATAAAATTGTTATCACTGAAATTTTTTTTTAATTTACAAAGCTAGGAACTTTGGAAAAGGAAAATTTGCTATGTTTAAAACCGGATCAGTTGAAAACCTTGTAATTCTACCTCATCTTGCAGGGTAATTAATATCCTTGAGAAATTAATTTTCGGATTCAAAGATAAAGTAACTTTGATAAATTTTATTAAATTATTCTGAATTAATTATTTTTATTTTCGGAAAGCAGAATTCTAATTTAAACCTAGGATTGTTATACTTAAAAATTGAACTATGCCTTTGCAAGATAAAATAAAAATTTTTGTTGTTGTTCAATTCTTTCATTTCGGGTTGTAAACTGGAAAAAAACCAGAAGAATATTCATTACCGATTTGAAAAGATAATTATTCTTTTTATTTATTTCTCATATCTGATGAGTAATCGATTGATCTTCGATCTTTGACAGACTAGTATGTACTTACTATTAGAGGGAAAGTATGGAGAATAAATCACTGGGAAAGAATAAGGGAAAGAATAAAAAGGATTTTATAGATGTCTCCTAACTTATCTGATATCACTATTTAACCTTTCAGCCCCCTTCTTTTCAGTCATATAATGTAGTATAGTATAATATAATATAATATTGCAAAAAAGTTCAAATTCCTGTATTACAATGATGTTCATGGATGCATATTAATGATGTTTATATGATAATATAAACAATAACGTCTGATTATATGATTGTATAAACGATGATGTCTGATGATATAAACAATAATGTTGAAAAGCAAATCACTAACCTCAGTACTTCTTTAAGCATAATTCTCTCGGTTTCTTATATTTTTCAATTCTCTACCTTTTCTTGTTATCTAAAAATTGAAAATAAGTAAGAAAATAAGGTATTAATTAAGGATAAGTATCAAAAAAATTCAATTTAGTTTGAAGAATTGTTATGAAATAGTTTAGTTCGTGATGACCAGTAACCGAATTCTGACTAAGCAAATAGGCACTTGCCTAGGGTTGATAGGCAGAGAGAGCGCCGTAAATAGATAAATTTTAAAAATTTATTTTCCTAGTTGCCAAATAAATAACTTTGCAAAATATACAAATTCAGTCGATTATAAAATATTAGGATAATATTAATATTTTATTAACTATATTTGATGAGGTTCTTATATATTTCATTATGTTCATAATATTTATAAACAGCAATAATCTGCTTTAATAATTTTGCATTCAAACGTGAATGTTGGGGCTGTCTTTAGATCTAAATAAATAACGACAAATACAATCGCAAAGTTCTTAAATTAAAGAAAATAAATCATTAAAATACTAAAAATGTGAAACTAAAATGTCCAGTTTGTTGAAATATTGGCCTTAATGTGCTCTGATTAAGACTTAAAAGATTTAAATTCACCAAAATTATAATTATAAGTTCTAAATTATAAGTTAATAAATGGTGATGATGT
This sequence comes from Argiope bruennichi, assembly GCF_947563725.1. NCBI lineage: Eukaryota > Metazoa > Arthropoda > Arachnida > Araneae > Araneidae > Argiope > Argiope bruennichi. Next base: position 88,085,104 of record NC_079159.1, on the reverse strand, counting down.
TAGCAATTTTTGCTCACAAATGGTGAAAAAAAAATCGAAGGATATAAGATCCCGCGAGAGTTTCTGAGACTCCAGCATTTTATTTGCGACTCCTTTAATATACAAAACAAGCCGATTAACGTTCGGATTTTCATGGGACTGACTAAATGTAATGATTGAAACATGGTTTTTTTATATTAAATTTTTTGATTTGAATAAGATATTAATCCTAGTCGTGGATTCTTTGTGAAGAGCAGCTACTGTCACAGGTTGCCATTACTCACATAGACGATGACGTGTGATTTTAAATCTCTATTAATTCTTTTTATATCTTCTTTTCCTGTTTCTTTTTGGTCTGAAATTGATCCATTCTGAACGGTACAATTTAAAGATTTGCAATGCTTGAATGAATAAAACCTTATTTTCAATCTGAAGGTCGCTACTCCTACTTCCTCTCCGTCTCATTGATATACATGTATTGAAATGTTTTTGAGCAGCACGTGAATCGATGCGGTTGTAGCACATAGAACGCGTGTCAGTTAAAACTGCTTTGTAGACTTTTACTAATCTGAAAAAATGCATATTTATTATTCTATACGCAAAAGTTATTTGATAGGGTGTATTTGATTCACCTACCAGAAAAAAATTCTGCACATTAAAAACTTATATTTAACTTATTGAATTTCCTTGATTAAAAGAAAATTGAGAAGGTGAAGAATTTTCTCCTTTTATGTTTTTAGAGAGTGGTATGTAAATACGATGTTATTTTCATTCTCTAAATTTATTTTTAAATCATTGATCGTTTATGTAGATAACTGTTATTTTATTACAATATCAACTTATTTTGTCTATATACCAACTTTAACTACAGAACAATTAAAATTAACAATTAACAGGAGAAAAAACCTGCCTACCTCGTTCTTTTTTAAAAAGAATGAAATAGGTAATTAGTTTTGCCATTATACACATAAAGGAGAAGTGATCATTAACTTGTTTTCACTCTTCATTTGAATTGCAAAATAGTTTTCAGCGGTTTTATTATAATGTCTTGCGCAGATCCGAATTAAATCTGTTACAAATAATTATTAACTCTCAAAATATGATTGAAATATCTTTTTACCAAAAAATTAAAACAAAATAAAAAGTTTTCAGGATTTGCAAATTATTTTAAATTTCTAGCATAGTTATTTAATGCATTTAGCGAATAGTTACTACATTTACTTTAATATTACAATTGTAAATCTTTCGAAGTTTTTACTTACTATGAAGATAGGATTTATATTATTTATCATGGTTTAAAAAGATGAGGCAGGATTTTTTTTCAGGCCCTCATTTTATGGTTAATGTTAGAGATCTGTTTAATACCAAGAATGGAATTTTCTCGAAAGCCTATTGTAACCCAGGGCCAAGACAAATTGTCAACCGCTAGTATTCCATAGATTGGGATATAGAATTGCATGCAAGTTTGAAATATTGGAGGTCACAAAACAAAAATCCAGATTTACGCGTACGACTTAATTCTAACTCCGTAGCAATTTCATTGAGATAATAATTGCTTGTTTTGTCAATAAGCCTTTCTGTTACATTCTTCTACGAGGAATGGAATTTGAATAGTTGTACAGTAAAGCTAAAAACTTATCACCATATCTATATTCAAAAGTGCCTAACGGATGGCAAAAAATTAATTGGCGTAGAACGGAAGAATCTTCTTAATATGAATGATAGATACCATGAGAGAAAAGAAATTGCACGGCTGACGGTACATGCTTACCTTCAATATCATATGTTCAGTGACCGTGTGTCATGTATGATTCGTAGTGGATTTTAATGAAGCATATGATTCATATGGATATCTGAGAGTTAATTTCCGAGAAATTCTCAAATAATGGAAAAGGTAATTGGCATTTGCATTATATCGTAAACTTTTGCACTCAGTAGCAATTTCAGGATAAAAGAACGGAAGATAGAATCAGTACCTAGTGTTCTACTTTTTTGCGAGGAAGCGAAAATTAGGTTCGTTAGAATCTTCCGGTTGTTGATCGTCCGACAGATACTAAGTATTTGTTATAATTTTCACTCCAATAGCTGAAGTAATGTGAATCATTGCAATAAAGGCAATTTTTTTGGTTTCAAACCAAATGGTACAAGCTTGGATAATGCAATAGTTGCTTGGATAATGTGAAATATTTGTCATTTTTATGATTTAGAAGAGCAATGAAATTTCTTGCCTGAATGTCTGCCCAAAAGTTCTTATCAATCTTTGTAAATATTTCACAATTCTAAAACTAAAAAAAGGAAAGGGAGCGTAGTCGATCGTTTTATCAAAAAATCACTACATAATATCCCTTTATAACGAATACTAGATAATATGTCCGTCTAGACTTCTTATCTTCTCAAAAATATCTCAGTTATGATTATCCCATATTAACTAATGAAAGTTGATGTAGAAAATCTCAAGCACAGATCTTAAGAAATTTTTAAAAAATTATTATCCGTAATGCACTTAAGATATAAATATATTGTAATTTTAAAAAATTCGTTCCCTTGAAATGAGATATCTCTATCTTTGTGTTTGCTGATGAATGTGTGTTAGTGCTTTATAAGCCAGACTATTTGACTTGGAACTACCAAACATGGCACATATATATTTTAGAGGGTAAAAATATGCACCTTGGAACGATTTTTTTAAAGATTTTTATTAGAATTTTAATTAAAAATCGAGTAAAAAGCGGCAATTTCCGCCATCATTTCGAAAAATATTACTGTGTAAATATAATTTTTACGCCATCTTAAAATTCAAAAAAATTATTTTTTTATGATATCATTTGTTTCATGTATAACATTTATTCCCCAATGTTTAATTTTAAAAAAATATTCTAATATATTTCATATTAAGCATGTCAAAAAGAATACAAACATATGTAATATTTCTGGACGAATATTAAACGCATCATGAAAGATTATACAAAAACATAAGGATGCTGGAAGAACATTAAAGTTATTAATAAAAGTCCTAAGTATTTTATTTTAAAACTACGTAACATATTTAATTGAAGATTTTAACCACCAATAATCTCAACGTACCAGCTAGTTACCAAAGACATTTAGTTCATAATGTTTCATGAGTATTCAAATTAAAAGCCATTAAAATCAGTTTGAAATAAATAATAATTCACTAAAAAATATAATGCCAAATATAAAACAAAAGCAATGCTAAAAGAAATTATTAACAATAGCTTCCAATGAATTAGTATAAATATAAAATTTTAAAATTTGTATATTTGCTGAATTCATCAATTTTTTTCTACAATTTTATATTTAAAAAGTAAATAAATGTCTAAGTTTATGCTCCCCTAACTAATTTTTATTCATGTTAAGGTTTATTCGCATACCAGTAAATTTGTCAATTCAACATTAAAGATACCATGAGTTGCGAAACACCAAAATAGAAATTGGGATTTGCACATTCAATAAATGGCGCAGATCGAAGGATATATTTTTAATTCCATCCATCGATGCAGAATTAATTCTTTGGCCTTTTCTATTGCAGATATCATAAAAAAATTAAATTGTTGTTTTCATCGTATAAGCCACATCATCAAAGATTTTCTCGTCAAATGATCATCGAATTTCTTGTCTCTATTTAATAAAAATACTTGCAATAAAGCGTTATTAAAATAACAACTTATAATTTAAAATGTGTATAATTTCGAAGAGATTCTTTTCTAATCTACTTTTACATATCTAGTGTTATTGCCTAAAAGAAGGTTTATGAGCAGAATATAAAATTTATATGAGCTCTGTGTCATATATCTTTAGTAAGATGTTATGAATAAATTTTGGGGCTGCTAAGATATCGCCAGATCTTTCTTTTGATTCTTCAAATTAGTAATTAAAATAAAAATTAGAAGATTATTTTATATATAAACATGTCTCTAAAATTTCCTGAATATATATATTACGGAATTTACTTCGTGGACAAATTATTTTCCTTGTAACATTAACTTAAAGTAGCGAAATCGATTTTTTTTTCTGTAACTGTAAAGGTGTTATGGCTGAGAAAAAGTTTAAGAATCCAAATTTACATTATTGAATGTTATATCACAGGAATTGTTCTTGGTATTTCCAAAAAGATTTTTTTTTATTATTATTTTAAAAAATGCGTTTATTGTATTTCGAAATTTGTATATTTTGACCTTCCTGACAACAAACTCTTTCCTGTCTTATCATCTGGGAAAATCTGCGTAAGCACGATATGTGGGGCACCTTTTGCGTGGACGAGTATATTTTTGGTCCCCACACAAAAATCCCAAACTTTTGACGCATTTCCTTTGATTTCCTGTTTAAACATCCTGATATTTTTTGTTAACATTTCCAATGGAAAGAAAATTCAATGTGTCTTGAACGTCGTTATCAGGGCGAGGAAGCTCCAGAACAAAAGGCTTCGCCAGCAACAAGTGTCAGAAGAATGTGAATTTGGAATTCGCTTGTTGAGAAGAAAAGAATCACTGACGTAAAACTTCTGTAATCAAAGGAAGGCAGAGCGTCTTCCATTTATCAGTGCTATAACTTGGTTAAAGATTAGAGGCGGGTGCCTTTTCTTCTTGAAGAAGGATTGTAATTTTTTTTATCCTCCCGATAATCTTGTCAGACAGTGTGAAATAAGTAGCCAAAGTCAAGAGGATACATTGCTCAATGTTGCCTAACATTTAAGCAATAATTGGGCATGTTTTCGTGTGTGTTTCTTTAATTTTGATAGAGGTCATCTTTCTAAAGAATTAAAGAATACTTGTAAAATAACGGTAAAGCAAATATTACATTTCTTTTCACAGAAATAGTTTTTTCAAATAAAGAAAAGCAAACAAAAGACAGCTTATCCACGTGCTGCAACATGTGACACGAGGAACATATCGAATTCATAAAATGAGATAAACTATGATATTAAGTCCACAGCGAATTAATAAAATAAGATAAATAATGATATAAAACACATATCGAGTTTGTAAAAAAAGTGAAAATATGATATAATGCAAATATTGATATTTCGCAAAGCTATGAATGATCGTATTTTTTGGAATGAATAAAAACTGTAGATATTGTTTTAAAGTAAGAGAACATGATAATATATCGCTATTTTCAAATATAAAAATATAACTTGTTATTACAAAGTATTATAATTGTAATCTTTAAAAAGAAATTTGAAATTTCGCATATTATAGCAGGCTGTTGTTAAATGTTCTATTCTAATTTAATGTCTAATCTATCAAGCTTTTTATAAGTTTATATAACCTAAAATTATTTTCAAAAGAAGTAGTAAAAAGTTTCCGATTATTTTCTTAACTTTTATTTGATTAAAAGTTATTTAGAAAAGGATAAAATACATAATAATCAATAAAAAAAATAGACCATTCTTAAGAAAAACAGATCAATATTAAGGATAGTTAAATCAAGAGTTGTTTATTTAAAGAAAAATGAAAAAGAAAATTCAATTTTAGGGTATAATTAATCGATTATACTATTATATAAGATTACAAGTATTAATAACTGCTTCGAAATTATTAATAATTTAAAATTTCCAATTATAGAAATAGTGAAATTATCTTGCCTTTAAGAATGAAAATGATTCATGGGTTATTATAATCATGTTACAAACGTAACTGTACATTGTATTACTCTGTACTGCAAAATAGCAACTATTTCCATCTTGCAAGAGCTTCAAAGGATTCCAAAATTAGATTTGTGTGTTATGTTCGAAGAATACATGAAGTGACTTCATGTATTCTTCGAATATATGAAGTCACTTCATGTATTCTTCGTTATACATTGCAATATATTTCCATCTTAATGATTTAAAAATAAATCCATTGTTTTACAGTTAGGAATTTCAAATTATAATTTCGTAAGTAGATATGAATCAAAATTAAGAAACAGAGCTTGAAATAATACTTCTAATAGAAAAGAAATGCGATGAAAATCTTCAGAAGCAACGAATTAATTGATTAAACGATTACATTCACAAATCCTTGACTGTTCTTTTATTGCTTTCTCTAATTTTATAGTTATTGTTTAAATGATTCTCCCTTTTTTTTTTCATCTTATTTTGCTAGTAAAATAATCATCATTAAGCTTCTGAGTGTTCTGAATCAGAAAAGAATGTTACATTTACTGAGAATGACTTAATAAATCAAGTACAAGGAATATTTATAAAGGAATTATTGCATCTGCAATTAATCGTCGCCATAAAAGCTAGTGGTTGACAAGTTATATCGTTTCTGTGAAATATGACTTCACCATGATAGACGAATAATAAATTCAATCGATCAAGTTTGAGGCAATGAAGATGATGCTCCGTTACTTCTTTTAATAGAAAATTCAGTGAAATATCTATTTACAAATGATTGAAATTTTTTCCATTTCTTTTTATAGTAAAGATCTGTTTCAGTCGATCATTAATAATTGATATTGCAGCATAAATGACTAAGCTACAATTAAATATTGGTGTAAAAATAATTCTAATAAATTATGTCAAGAAATCATTGCTAATTTTATCCATATGTATTAACAAATCAACTTATAATACTACTTTTAATAAGTTAGTACACAAAAATTCGCCATAATTACTCTTAAGTACGAAATAGCATGAAAAAGAAGTAAATATATATTATTTATATATGATATTTTAGATTAAAATTAAAGTCTTATAATATGTTTGCATTGTAAGATTTAATTATATCTATCTCTACTGCATTTCAATATGTAGATCTTTAAGACTGGAAATTTTGCTCGATAGGTCAGACTGTGATCATTCTTTTTGATTACTTATTTTATTATTTCAAATTGATTCCATTTTTGATTTTTAGAAGGATTTTAACGAAGCAGTTTATAGCATTTTTATAGTATTTTTAAAACGAATAGCTTGATTATTTTTTGAATGAAAGTGATTGATTTCGATAGTGTAAATGAATAGTTACTTAAAAATATCTTTCCTCATTTGACAAGTAATATTTTTGAAACATGCATTATGCTTAGGAACCATACTCCCAGATACAATATATTTTTGCTTATTCTTTGACGTCTTTAAAAAAGTTAGATATATTTTTAGCGAGAACTCTAAGAAAAAAAGAGTACAAGAAAAAAATATATGCTATTATACATGTTTTACAGTATTGAAATAAATGAATAATTAATGATAAAATTTTCTATAATGATACAAACAATTACAAAAAAATTCTAATACTCAAACTGTCTCACAAAAATATTTTAAATTCTTATAAAACTTTTCTGTGAAAAAATACTGTAAAGTTAAAAAGATTGAAATAATCCTTTGGAATATGATTAATTTTTAACATGCTTTTTAAAAATATTTTTAATATAATAAATTAATATCAGGAATATATATATATATCAATATCCTTTTCAAAAATTGATCTTAAGAAACTCTCAATAACAAAAATACTGCATACAGTATTTTATAATCATAAAAAGATATGAAAAAATATCTTAGTTTTTATTCTTTCTTTGTCTTAAAAGCATTTCAAATAATTGCTGGTTATATTATTAATAAATCGTACAACTAAAATATATCATAAATAGACTTTACCTTACTGTTCTTCCGTTAATTTTATTCCATTCTTGATGACGAATACAATTTAAATGTTATTTTTTGTTATTTAAATAAGGAATTCTAAAAAATCGTTTGTTACAAAAAAAAAAAAAAAAAAAAAAAAAAAAATGTTGAAAACGTTGCCATTTTCAAAATTCTACAATAATAATTATTGTCATTAAATATTTAATTTAAATAAAAATTTGAGAGATTTAATAAAATTATTTTTATAGGACAAATGTTTTAATTCTTTTATTATATTTCTTGAGCATAAAAGCTTAAAATTATCTATTTTTTTAACTTTTATTTAGCGTCTATTATTAAATAATTTTTTCATGCTTTATTTCTTTGGTTTGGAATTTTTAATTCATCATACTTAATAGAATCGTTTGCTTTTTACAAATGTGATAAAGTTTATTTTTTTATACAATCAGCAAAAAAGAATACTTGTGGATTGCGTTTGTGGTTTAAAAGCCAACTTTATTAATATGGATGTCCTAAATTCCCGGGTAAGTTTTTTTTTTTTTTAATATTGACTTTCATTTGGCTATATGTAGCAAGACAGACCGTAGCTGCAGTACTTCATTTATTGTTATTACTCATTATTTCATAACATTAAGTAATTTACTTTTAGTAAATTTTAAAATATTCAGTAATTAAAAATGCTTCTCCGAGAAGAGTTATCACTACTTTGTAACGAGTTTGGCTTAAATTTTTATTTTTATATTGATAAGCAAGAGAAAAAGTGGTATTTAAAACTTTATTTTATTATTATTTTTTTAAAATGTCTCGATTACACTTGTTGTCATGATTGATTCAGTTTAGTTATATTAATGTTCCCGTTTAAAAGCAGCACTAGGGCTATTCTAGAATGGACCTCGCAATTTTGAACCCGGACAGATAACGTTTGTTACCATGGCAATGCAGCTGCAATTCAAAAAAAAAAAAAAAAAAGATTACTGCAATAATTTAAGTAAATATATAAAATAATAAATAGCACAAATAATTAAGAATAAATATGAAAATTATTAATAATTTATAATTACTAATAAACCCAAATATAATTAATAAACCTTTTGTTAGAAGAATGTTTTAAGAATTTGAAGAATTAATCCCAAATCCTGATAAAAATTTTTGATTCTTGAAGTTTCTAAAATTGATTCTTTATGTTAATAGGATCAGATTTTTAAATCTATTTGATTTGTATTCGACATAATTCATCGTAAGTTGCAAAATTTTCTAGTTTGAATTGATTAATTAAGGTGAAATCAGATATAAAATTACTTTTTAACTTCAGATAATATTGAAGATAATGTACAAATTATTTCATATTAATTGGTAAGGTAATCATTATTCAGGATCTGAAATTGCATTCTAAAATCTGCAATGTATTGCATTTCATATCAAATTGATATTTAGCAACAGACTTTTAAGGATTAAGAAAATACAGTTACGAAGATACTATAGTCACCCTGTATAACTTAACTATTTATAAATTTGATCAAGATATATACATATTTTCGAATCATCTTATTTATCGGCAATAATATATTATTAAAATGCATTCATATTGAAAATTGCTTATTTATACTGATTGCATATTTCAGTTTTCAAAATAGTATATGAGATGCAGTAATTTTTAAATATTTATTTTAAGTGAATGAAGTTGATAATAGAGTTTTTATAATCAATACTCTGTTCGCTCATATAACGCTTTTCTTGCAATGATTTTATTGAGTGTATTATTTTATGATAAATTTACAGATTATCCCATTGCTATACACTTTCGATTTGCAATAAAAAGCAGGAATTATTAAGCTGTTTTCTAATGAAAACAACACATTATTTCTTTATATTTTAAATTTTATATCTAATATAATATTTATTTAGAAAAATTTCCTTCATTTGTATCTCAACTTTCGACGACATCTCAAATTGTTATTTGATACCCAAAATTGTTAGTATCATCCCATTTCCTTTAATTAGCTCAGATGTCAGTTAGAGAAACAAACAGACATTTTTACAATTTTTAGACATTAGTATATTCTAATGTGTAAATTAAAATACTTTTTTTTTTAAAATGAACTATTTTTTTCTAATGAAATGAAAATACTCTTATTCTATAGAAGTGTGAAAGCCAACTTGTGCAATCTTTTAAATTCCAGATAAATTCGTTATCTTAAGAGTAATAAAAGCTTGAGAAGCAAGATTTAGCAGATGAGTCTCAGCACAAAAGACGTGCGCATCAGCGGCTTGTCGGTGATTCTTATCTTTACTTTCACACGTCCAGTGAAGGTCATTCCACAAAATACCCACAGTTAAACGCGAAATTTTCTTTGCCCACAAATGGATCTAAAAGGTCATCAAGATTGTCAGATACAAAATGTAATAAGAATGGAGAATTTGGTTTTTACTTTGAACTGATTTTTACTCTTCGTTCTGTTGCGCACGTAGCGCAGTAAAAAAAAGGGGGGAAAAGTATGATTTTTTTTCTTTGTTTCGGAACAATTAGCAACAGATCTCTCTCTCTGTTTTTTTTTTTTTTTTGTCTTCCATCAACAGTTTGAGAAGCAGCTGTTGCTAATCTCTACAAATTGTTACATCAATAAAACATTTCGGCAAATTCGACTTACGATACTTTGATATAACAATCATATTATGATAAAAAACAATAACTTTCTTATTTATTTTTCGTGTTTTACTTCTTGTTGATAATTCAATAAGTTTTATTTATTGTATAAATATTAACGCACGTGCATAACGGCTAATTTTGTTTTAAATTTTTGTGTGATGATTTACGTAATATTATTAATTTTTTTCTAATTATTATGTCATATCACTATAGAATTATCATAGTGTGTAAAAAATTGAGTCGAATAATGAATAACGATTCATTTAATGAGTCAGAAGGAAACACTGCTATACATGTTCTCTGATTATGTTACCATCCTAATAGATTTCGGAAAGAAAAGAGAACACAAGGCTTCCCGAACAAAAAGCTTCCTATCCTGACTATGAATCAAATGATGTCATAGTATCTGTTAGGCAGGAAAAGTGACATCGGATCCTGGGATTAGCAAATAGTGCTATAATAACCTTGGCGTCGAACAAGGTTAACTTTGGAACATTGATTTGATAGATGAGATGGGGAAAAGTTTTATTAAATGATAAGATTTTAAGATTTAAATACTGTTAAATCAGCAAATGAAGCAGCGATAGCTACTTTTTCTTTCTTTTTTATGTACGATTAGAGTAACCATATTGGACTGTACAGAATGCCAGGATAAAGTTAAACTTTCACTTTCAATTTAAAAATAATATTTGTGTACAAAATTTGTTCTTTTCTTTCAGTCTTTAGAACTCAGAACCCGATAAAGTTTCTCTTGATCATCCATTATAACAATGAAATTTTTATATGCTTTTCTTAATGATCTACCTTTGAGAAGCAACCTTTATTTCCTTAATTCTAAAACCAGCAGGAGTGGTCTCTTCGGAATTTTCTTGCATGTTCTCCAATAAAAGTTTTATAACTCTTTCCCTACATAAAATTGTGGATCATCGGTAAGGCCACGAATTCTTGCATCGCATTTAGTCACTTTGGACTAAAAGACGAGAGTTCTTGCACACACAACAGTTTAATTTCACATAAAGATGAGGACGGCGCATAAATGGAGACAGAAAAATATGCTTACCGCGCAGTGTGGCCATGGATACAGAATTCAAACTACAGAAATGTTGTTATTCGCACACAAAAAAAAAAAATCAGTGGCATTAGAAATGAAACTGGTTGCCTAGTACAAAAGTATAATGTAATGAATAATAACAAAATACACTAGGACAATACACAATATATAATAAAAGAAAATACTATAAAAATATAAATATTATCTAAAATACAAACATATCCAAACAGCATTGGTGAACGATAGCTACGAAATATAGTAAAATGAATAACAACGAATTTTGTATTTTTACTAAATCAATTTTTAGAATATGTATTATCGACACTTTTTATGCCAATCGATTGACACCAAAATTATAGTTGTGGTCATAAGATAACGCATCGAATTTCATTAAATTAATTCATTACGTTTATGAATCATTGCGTTTAAATGCATGCGAAAGTACAGATTGATAGGCGGTCAATCGTTCGATGAATTTGATTCAAAATTTGATAAGTATCTGTAAATCTTAGAGGCTAAAAATGTGCACCAAATTTTATCTACCTAGCTCTTTGCGTTTTACAATTATCATGTTCACTTGTACTTGAACAGCCTTGTGTATAGTTTGATAGAAAATTTGATAGAAATCTACGAATTTATTCGTTATTCCATATACCAAATTTTGGCCGTTTAACTCAAAGCGATTTTGAGTTATGTTCACAGGTGGGTAGATCGTAGACAGACAGACAGACATAAAACCAAAAAAGTTTTTTTCGGACTCAGGGAGTCTGAAATATAAAGATTCGTCAGTGACTCGAATTCGAACCTTTTGGCGGTTACAATACATCCTACATACGTATGCGAGAAAATAAAAATAAACATATCGTATAAATATCGCATCGTAATACATCGAACGTATCATTGTAGAAGTAGCAGTCGTTCTCAAACTTTTTCGACCTACAGGTGTCTTTGTTAAATACAGAATTGTTTCAAAGTTTTCCATTTATAAATTAGAAATTAGAAATTAGTCTTTAGGAACAAGTCAAGATTAACAAAAGGCGCAGAATTTGAATACCACTATAATAGAAATTACAAATGTTAAATCTTTAACTATATAATAATAGCTCTAAAGAAAGACTTGCTTTAAATTTTAAACTTAAAATGCCAAAGTGAATAAAGTGGCAACCTTTTTACAAAAAAAAAAAAAAAAAAAAAAACTTGTAATATGCCATTTATTTATTAAAAATCAATTTTTTAATATTCTTTTAATGTTATATTATAGATATTTATTTTTAAAAAGAAAATAATCCCTTTTAATTCATTTTCTGTCTCTCCACCAGATTCAATATTGACGAAATCAGCATTAGGAAATGGGCTCTTCACTTGAGTTTTATTATTATAATACTGTCACACACAGTTTTAGCAATAATAAAACTCTAATGACGAAGCATTTTCATAAAAACAAATTATTTGTAAAGTTATGTTTGAATTACACGTCTTTTTTCGTTTAATGTTATTGATAATAGTTTTTCCACAGTAATATCCATAAAATTCGAAACATCAGAAAATATTGAATATTTTTTTCTTTTTCTTGTCACACCCATTTCTCCCAGTTTCTTAACTCAAGTTCACTGACCTCCGGCATTACAAGCGAATCTCCACCTTTTTCCAACGCGATTTTATTTATCGAAAAAGGAAGAAAAGAAAACTTCCTTTCTTATCATTTCTCTACATTCCCAATAACTTACGCGGTGATTTTCTAACTCACACGAATTCATAATTTTTCGACTAAAAAGAAACTTTTCTATCTGTTATCAAACATCTAAATCATCCCAGTCAAGGACCTGCATGTTGGTCATCAATGATTTCTGTCGTTATTTTATTTTTTTAAATTTTTTTTTCATCTATTTTTGTAACATGCAAACAAAACCTGTTTATTGCGTGAGACACCTTAATTCTCTCTGTCTTTTTTTCCCCCCTTCTTTTTTTTTTTTTGTCTTGTTTTCCTCCTAAAATAAGGTCAGAAAATCTCCAAGCCATAACCGATTCGCGTGCGTTACGTAAAAGAGGAGAATCTTTTCGCTGTTTATTATATGGAGTAGTAATGGATTTTTGTGTCGTAGACTTTTGTACGTTTCGGCTGGCTGGATGTGTACATAGTGGTCATGTCTGAGCATGTAAACTTTCCAAGGTCATTTTCGGAAGGGTTTATTGATAATATTTAACCTTGAGTTATTGAGAACATGGCATAACATCCGGCGTTTAAGCATTTCTAACGGTAAATTTGAGTTGAAATCAGAAACCTGTTGAATCTTGTTCTGGTTTATAAGTTTTTCGTGAAAGGCAATGAAAACAAACGAAAATTTATTTGATGAAATATCAAGCGATGATAGAATGAAGGGAATCGCAAAACTTTATTGCTTATTATTAAATTACTTCCCATGAGATATTTTTTGAACCAGGAATATTTGCTATATTAAACGATTGTATCATATGATGACGATATGTCCCAAAAAAAAGTAGAGGCAGATCTGAACTTTAGTTTGATAAAATTAGTCACTTTTTTTGTTTGAAAAACAAAACAATTATAAAACATAAATTATAAAACAATTGTAAAACATAAATTAATTATGTGCATATCATGTCAGTACAACCAATAAGAGAGTCATGGCAAAATAGTGTCATTTAAACAGTAAAAAAAAATGTATAAATTGTATGATATTATTTAAATTTATAAAACGCAAGATGTTTCTAAGAATTAGAAAAAGTTCGTGAGTATTACAATGGAATATCACTCAACGAGCACAATTCGTTTCCGAATCTTACCCGTAATGAGAAACACTTGTTAAACGAAACAATTTTTGTGCATAGGAATCCATGTAAAATTGGAAAATGTGTTCCATGCTGATAAAGAAAGAAAAGAAAACAACTCAAACAAGTGTAAATAATGTATTTTATTATTTATAGTGTGTGCCATTTTTGCAGAAAACTTGTCAAAAAATATTTATTTTTGGTTATGCTTCAAAATTTGGCCAAAAGGGACATATTTTTAACGTTAAATGAATTTGTAGCGGGCATAGCTATTGCTTTATCAAGTTAGTGATTCTTAATATATAATACAATAATTTCCCATGCTTTCCCCATCTCCCTCATTTCATTGGAAGGTTGTTGCTTGGTTTCGTATATTATTTTTCTTCTCCTGATCCAATCTCCTCCACAATTTTTCGATGCAACACAGAATGCAGTTTCATAAGTTCTTCGGTAATTCTAGTTTTCTTTAACCAGCTCATCGATGTCATTGCTATTTACCTTTACCCCTGTCATCTTGGAAGTCATCCTGAAAAGCAGATTTCTTTCTGATTTCACGAATTAAAATTCAAATGTCGTAGAAATATTAAAAGAAAAAAGTTTAAAAATTTATAGCTTAATCATGCATGAATCACAACTTGCTAATTAAAAAGCTTCGTGTACGCTTTTTACAATCATCATGTATGCGTAAATTGAAAAATTTCCAATGAGCAAATTTAAAAACAGAAATTTTTGCTGAGTGATAGCAATTATTTATGCAGAATACTTGTTATTCAAAATTCATTTGACTCGCAATTCTCTCTTTTTACTAGTTTGTAATCGATCGAATTCTGCCTCATGATTTCAAATGCAAAAAAGAAAAAGTTGAACCTTTGCAAATCAACAAGTTTACCCAAAATAAAATGAAATAAAACTATATAGAATTAAAGCATTAAAAAAATATGTCATTAGAATAATATATATTTTAAATAATAAATTAAATAATGGCGATTAACAAATTATTTAAAGAAACAACCTAGAATATTATTCACTATCAGATTTTTGAAAATCCATACCAGATCTTGAAACGAATAGAATGTTCTTTTCTTTTGAGACTTAAAGAAACCAGTTCGAAGAATCATTCTCAATGACGTGGCTTCATTCGCATGGCAAGGAAGTTGAACTTACAAATACACTTTTCACTTCACTGATCTAACTGAAATAAACTGATTAGAAAATCTTCAATTTCCTGAATTCATCTGAAATATAGTCTTGCCTATTAAGTTCAAACCGCTTTCGCATTTAGAAATGTAGGATTCCCTTACTACTACTGACTTGAAGTGGATACAATGTTTCTATTTTTTGCATTTTGAGCAGCAAAGATATATATATATATATATATATATATATATATATATATATATATATATATATATATATATCAAGGTTCTTATGAAATGGCCTCTACAATTAAAAATATTACTGTAAGTTAAAATAAAGAATAAATGTCATTGTCTATTGCATCAGTAGTTACACAGAAAAATTTTTAGACTTTATCCAAATTAGAGGAAAAAAAATTGCTTGCATATGAAATTAGTATCTTTGAAAAGAAATTTTTTGAACTTTAAAATGTTGGTAAACTGGCTCGTATACGATTAGATGTAATGGAAGGAATCCTAAAAATTATGTGTCAAACATATTTTTGGATCAAAAGTCTGTCTTGCAAAGCATATTGAACAATTTTCGCGTCACACAATATACATAGAATATGCCAACCTAATAATATTGTTATACAAATTTTACCAAAGCGTCCTGTTATTAAAAATAAAAAAATATGTATTTAAGCACATTATTTACTGCAAAATAAATATAAATCAGGATGTAACTGGCAAAAGAGATATTTAAGCTTTGCAGTTTACGCTTTTTTAATGCTTGTGATCATTTTTTACAAATCTAATTATACGTTACAAATTTTCTTACCATTAATGGGATTTAACATTCTTACCTTAACCGTAGTAGAAATAATTTTCATAAAAATTTTTCCCGTTTTATATTATTTTTAAAAACATTAAAATAAATAGCATTTTAAACGATAAGTTTTAAAACTACTTATAACTCAAATTAAATGTAACCTTAATTTGATTTTATTATTAAACATTTTAATACCAAACAATAACAGACAATATTTCTCTTATTTAGTAAAAGAATAGAATTGAAAAAGTAAAAATACCCGTCCTTTACTCAAGACATTAAAATAATAGCTTATATTCAATAGATTTATTTATTTATTTTAAATTTTATTTTCCACCCAAATATAGTCGAATTTTTGCATCTATTATATTTTATTATACTTGTTGTCATTTATTAGCTGACAGAACCATCAATCCAGTCCGTCAGGAAAGTAGACAGTTCTATTTACCCATTTTATTTTTTACTACTGAACTCATTTTAGATTGTTGATATCCGGGAGAAAAAGCCCACGCGCTTAATATTCAATGAAGCAGAGTTCTAAGGAAAACAAAACAAGAACCAGACACAGAAAAGGAAAAAATAAGAACAGATACGCGAGAGCGTTTGTGATTTTCTTCCGTAAATCGATTCACTTGATCTGATCCCCAGAATCATCCTGAATCACACTTCTTTTCGTGATCTTAGGGAGAAAAACGTATTTCTGCACGCGAAAGTTGACAAGGGGAATCCACCAATAGGACGGATTCGGCTGACAGGTTACATTATTTGGCGAGATATCGCTCATAAGAATCAAGTGACAGAAACTCTACTTTCAGCTGTTTTTCCGATCACGTTCTAGATTTTTTTTTTTTTTTTTTTTTTTTTTTTTTTGTTGTTGTTAAATGCTTTCAAAATGAATGAATTAATATTTTCGATTTTCTTTCTTCCCCATTGAAATATGCGAACTATTTAAAGGCTAATAAATGTCAGTAGGGAAAAAAAACTTTAAAAAATTATATCAGAATGATTTAGTATTTTAAACAGAAAAAAAAAAAAAAAAAAGGAACATTTCCTAATAATTAAGGAATATAGTAATTTCTTCTGTTTGTTAAATTTGCAAAGCATCCGATCACGTTGGCTTCCTCTAATTATTAAATCAAAAAGTATTTATTATAGAATTTTCTGTTTCTAATATGTGCGCTTAATAATAATTGCCAGATGACTCAATTTAAAAAATCAGTATAATCAGAATAATTTAAAAAATCAGTATAATAATATGATACTTAAATCCAGTGTTTGCATGTTTAAATTATCTCTGCAACAATGTAATTGAATTTTCTGTCCTCTTTATTTATTTTTTCTTTATTTATTCACTTAAGAGAATGAAATCATTTCAGATTACTCACACGCTCAGGACAAATATAATTATGTAGATTCCATCGAGTGGCGATTTCTTCACTTATGATATTACATTAACGTAACCTTCGAAAATTAAAATGGATCAGCAATTCTGTGTCTCATATAAATATGAGTGATTATGTCTAAATTTTTATACATTTTTAAACATATAAATTTTGAAATTGTATAAATTTATTATACCTAAATATTTATAACTTTCTGAAACTTTTTGTATGAAATTTTATAAAAATATTTTTAAAAAAACACTAAATATTGAGTTTAAAATGAGTGTGTATCAAACTTTATGTGAAAAATAATATACTATTTTTCCTTTCTTAAAAGTAATGATTTGTAGCTTCAAATTATTATTTAATATTTCATACCTTTATTTGAGAATGCTAACAAGACTCTATTTTCATAAGTAAAAAAAATAATCTATTTCAATTTTATCATTTAATTATTCTATTATATCAATTAATATAAACTTCACTGATAATTAGTAATACTCTTTTTTATTACATAAGGTGGAGTTTACATAATAACAGATAT
The DNA here is from genome assembly GCF_947563725.1 of Argiope bruennichi. Classification (NCBI taxonomy): domain Eukaryota; kingdom Metazoa; phylum Arthropoda; class Arachnida; order Araneae; family Araneidae; genus Argiope; species Argiope bruennichi. The sequence goes on along the minus strand of NC_079159.1, from coordinate 88,067,176 downwards.
AAGTTATCCAATAATTGGTGAAACGGAATTATGCAATCAGGCGCCAGTTTCAAAACGTGCATTTTAAAATATACATTAAAATACTGCTTATATATTTCTTCCTTTTTTGGCCATACTAGTGCAACATTTAAAAACTTTAAATATTGTACTCGTATTTAAATTGTATTACTTTTAAGTAAATGGCAATATTAATTTTATAATAATCAAAGTTAGTTCTTAACATTTCGATTATATGTCTTTTTATTCGTAAATCATTTTACATTAGACCCTGGAAAGACGTATAAATGATGCTTTACTATGGTTGTGTTATATCTGAAAAAAATTCTATTGATTTATTTTATTAAAACATAATTGTTCGGAATTAAATTAAACAAATTGGAACTCAAATACCAGAAAAAATTTACTCCTTTTTTTTTTTCTTTTTCTTTTACGATTAGCTATTGCAGTAAAAATAGTTTATGTTGCAAGATTTTGAAATTGGTTTCAATATCTTGTTGTTCATAAATTAAAATGCCTTCACAAATATTTGTTTTCTTACTGATGATTCTTCAATTATGAACTCAACGATCTTATAAGAATATTTAACAACGTTGTAAATAACACAGAAAAATTACTACTAATGATTTGATCCAATTTAATAAAAGAATTTCCTCAACTTTCAAAAACAATTTAATTAAAAAAAATTCTTCTTGAATGAACAAAGTGCTTATTTGTAATAAATGCGTGTATCTTAAAAGGTAAGGTACCATCAATTTCTTTTAAGCACTAAAGTATTAGCTGCAAATAGGCCAATATCACATCTACGAAATCGAGCAAAGCTACGCAAAAGTGATCTCTTACCATTGGCCTATTTTATAACGGATATAGATAAAATCTGGAAAACCACAAAATACCATACTGACCACTGTGCGTGTCATCAGATCCACAACATTTCAGCTTACCTGACAGAAAAAAAAAAAAAAAAAATCTGAAATTGAACTAGTTGTATTCAAAACGAATCATTCTTGAATCAATCTGCTTGCCGATTCTTATTTGAATTAATCTTACTCTCTCAACTCATCAAATTATGATCTGAAATCATCATTGTATAATCGCAAATGACAGGTTTTAATGTATCATTAATTTTATTGTGAAATTTTTAATGATAGTAAACTAAAAGACGAACAAACTATTTTTAAAAAAAATGTTTATCTAAACAATTGCATAAGAGACATCCAGAAGTCAGGAAAAGATTATTTTTAAAACAAAAATGAATTTTTATTTTGCAATTACGAATGCATGATATTTATAAATAAAAACCGATTGTAAAAATGTGCATAATATTTATCAATGTGTTGCAAAATGTGAAATAAGTTTATTTAATATTTCTACATCATTCTATTTATATAAAATCTTCTACCAACACATTACGTTTAATTAAGATTTGCAATTGTTGGCATTTCAATTAGATATAAAGCAATCACGCCACTGAAATACTTGCGATGAAATATATTTTTCATTTATTAATTTATTTTATATACATTAGTACTTTTATTTCGAATAATTTCTCTAATTGTGATGGGTTGCAGAATATTCTTTAAATGGAAAACAGATTATTAAGGTAAATAATAATCATAATAATTCTACAATTCAATCTTTTGTTGTAGCATAAAATATATTCTGATGCATTGGATTTCAATTAAAAATGAAAGCAAAATTTATTACTGCAAAAACCTTCAATAAATTTTGTTAAAGAATAAAATACCTTCGCAAGCGTTTTCGAAAATGTTTCATCTGAATAGAACCACTTATTCAGTGAAAAATAATTTCAGTTAAGAATGATAGAATTACATAAAAGTTTTATTTTTTTTAAAGAAAAGTAACTCGTTAAAACATTATCTGAAAAAAACCCTCAAGCGCTTCAGCTCATAATTACAAATTAGCCGAACAACTCGCTAATACATAATTTCCATCTACTTCATTAACATAACCGTGCGGAAATTCCCAGCATTCTGCATGCTATCTAACCCGCTTTTAATCACGAACGTTGACAAGTTCCAAACACGCGGAATGACCTCCGAAGAAGTCGGGTTAATTTGACCCATTTTCTCAGAAAGCGCGGGAAAATGATGGGCGAATTTACTTGCACTTGTCGACTGGATTTGCTTTTTATTTCGTTCTGATCTGCGGCTGGCGAGTATCTCCTTTAAAGAGGGTTTTTGGAAAATCGAAAGTATTTCCTCTCCCTGTCTGGTTCCCCTCATTCCGGAACTGCGGGGCATCCTTGTTTAAATGGGGAAAACCGAACTCAGCAAGTTTGCACTATCTTCTCCACCAAGATATCGCCGCCTAACCATTGTCAATAGCAAAACCATTAGCGAGTTTGGCATTCCGCGCCATGCTCTGTTTCGGAGTTCTTTTGATGTGCTACCGTGGATATAATAAGATGTTATCTGTTTTCCAGTAATGGAGTATAACGCCCCGATAATATTTTGAAGACCATTTCCTGTGGATAGGGATACCTCCGGGGTAGTTCTAAATTCCGCCGGTGCCGGTTATGAGAAACTTCCATTAAGCAATTATCTGGGTGGTAATTTGTGAATTGAAGTGCTAGACCAGAGTCACGTACTAGAAGATGTTTTCTTCAACGAAGCACGTAAAAGAAACTCGTAATAATGAGGATAAAAAAATTATTTAGAAAAAGAAAAGAAAAGAAAGAAAGAAGTGTATTTGTTATCACATCATAAAAAGAACACACAAACTATGTAATTATATCTAGTTTAAAGTTTTTTTACTCTACTATGAGAATGAATGAGCCATGTTGGACTCAAAATGAGATAAAATAATTAGAAAAAGAGAATTGTTAAACATTAATTTCCTTATTAGCACAAAATATTGTTCAATATTTCTACGATATTCTGAATGCTGCACAATATCATAAAATATTTTGGGGCATTTTGTGGTAATTAATTTGTCGTAGACATTAAAGCGATGTTATTTTAATAACCTTATATCGGGTCTGGCTTATTTTGTGTATGGACATTTTTAATGGAAAAGGTCCTGTGACAACATAATGTCATTGAAAACGAAATTCTCCACATATTCTTTCTAATTGAATGGTGTCTTTCAACACATTAAAGTTTCTATTTCTTATTCGTCATATTAACTGCACAGAGGATAAGCAGAGCCTTTCTTCCTATGCTTTGAACAATGGAAGAAAATCATGTGATCACGTGATGAAACATACATTGTTGAAAATTATATATAAAAAAACTAATATTATTATTATCATTAAATACTGCAAAATTTGCGCACAAAATAATATAATTAAAAAATAATTTTTTTTTAATATTGAAATTGTATAAAAACAGTTTTGTGTAATAATATTGTCGGGAATTATTGAGGGAAAGTACGAAAATCTCACTTTCTTTTAATTGATAAAAATTTCTAAAACATCTTTAAGAAATACACATTCCCACTCTTCAAAGTATATCTATGTCAAATTTGTAGATTTATGCCAAGCAGTCTATAGTATAAAGCAAGAAGCACATAGAAAGATACTCATTCTCTTTTATTAGTATTAAGATAATGGTCCATAGATTGAAGTTGACACCATTAGCTTCTGGCATTATTAGATATTAGCTTCTGATAGTTATTGAGAATTATTATTAATAAGGCCGGCGTCCTGGCATAGGGGTAGCGCGTCTTACCCATGATCTGGGCGTCCTGGGTTCGAGTCCCGGTTCGGGTATGATTGTTCTTCAACTGTTCTATCTGTGAGATGTGTGAATGTCCCCCCTCCCCCTGTAAAAAGGGGCTGTGCAAGCGAATGTGATGCGTGAGTAGCTAAGTCGTACTTTTGGCCCTAGTTGGCGCTACTAAAAAAACAAGAGACGCTCCCCCACTGGCTAAAATCGCTGTCTTCTTAACAGCGGGCTTATCCGTTGCAAGTGCCATAAGAAATAACATTATTAAGAAGATAAGCGCAACTTTGTCTATAGGATCTGTGAATATGCAAATTCCTTAAAACATCTAAAGCTCAGATGTAATGCCCTTTATTGCTCTTGCAAGATAAACAATGGATTCCAAAATGAAATTGGGGTAGTACATTTAATAGGAATAAAAGGAACATGAATTGAGGTCATAGGTGAATCACATTTCGATCAACTTATATTTAATGTTTTTAAATTTTACTGTCAATAATGAATTTATCGATAACTCTGAATTCCGACTATAAATAAATATTTTGGTAACTCATACATCTGCCATTTTTGAAATAAATATTTTCTTATTCTATACTATTTCATTTTTAATTTTTGATAAACATTGGCATCCATCTATCTCTTGAGGGAGTTTCTTCTTCTTCTTCTTCTTCTTCTTTTTTTTTTTTTTTGACTTCACAAAGAATAAATATTGTTATTGTTAAAATTTCGATCACGAGATTTAGACTAATCTGCATGCCTCAGACCACCTTGAGATCGAAAAACACATTTTTGGAATTATTTCTGTATACCTCTGACCATATTAGCTCCAAAACTCTTTCAACTAAAAAAAAAAAAAAAAATGAAATTTATTTTATAGTTATACTAAATTTGTAGATTTTTTGCGAAATTTTAAAGAAAAAAGGTTATTTCTCTGTCCGAATACAAGGGATACAGTTATAAAAGTTAAACCGATTATAGTTATAAAAAGCAAAGAACTTGTTATATAAAATTTGATGCACGTGCTTAGCAGCCAAAATGTAGAATAAATTTTAAACTAATTCCAAAAACGGGTTCACCGTTTGTCAATCTGCCGTACATTTGCATGCATGCAGACGCGACAATTCAAGAACCAACGATTTAAATAAATGGAATTTGGTATGTAATCAGGTAACTCAAATTTTAATTCTGTATTAACTTTTTCGTTTCAGAAGATCGAAGACATTCAAAAAATACATATTCGATTTTCTTTGTTAAGTTAAATCTCATGTGTGGAATTCTGAATATAAAAATCTGAGCACTTGCGGTATTCACAGCCCTTCCAGATCCATAATTTTATCTGAGAAGAGGGCAAATAACTTTTTGGAAGAATATGAGAGGAAGTTACATGGGAGATCATTTCCACTGGTTTCTAAAGCTATGCTTTAAGTCTATAAATAATTTTGATCACGATTTTAAAGGGTTAACAAATAAGAACTCTTAAAAATAAAATTAGTGGGAAGTCTTCACATTTTTGTTTTATGGATAAAATAAAGATATTATTTTATTATTACTTATATTATTATCTTATTACTACTTATTACAAAGATATGGTTCAATTATTACTTATATTATTATCTTATTACTACTTATTATAAAGATATCATTTTATTAATTATATTATTTTACAATAAAGCAGAAAACAGATTTTTTTCCTTCTCTTTTTCTAATTTTAAAATATTTAATTTGAAATAACATTTAAAATTTTCTAAGAGATATTTAACATTCACTCATTCAAGAGCGAAAACTCATTTTCATATCTAACAGTCATTGCTCTAAATATTGCAATATCTTTATTATGTTGATGATGATTTCCTTCTCGTGAGACTCTTAAATTTATAAAAAGGCTGATTAAAAAACACAGAAATGTAATTTGATTCAATATAAAAGTATAAATGATTGTATACCATCTGCATAATATGACAAAAAACAGAATACCAAAATATACAAATAATATATTATATAATCTTGATACTCAAAAAAGAGGTTAACCAACCTGCGATCTTTCACGATTTATCTCAAGAATCATCTACCTCCATTTCCTTTGGCCGATGTCAATCCAAGTCAGAGATGACTAAGCTTGATGAGATAATTTTCACCAACTTCCGAAATAAGCAAATCACATGAAAGTTAGTTTTTTTAACAAGAAATTGTAGTTTGTTGGAAAAGCACAGTAATCTCGAAAAACGATATCACAATGTCAGTCAAATATTTTTTGCAAGTAATTAAATCACGCAAAAACAGGAATCAAAGATAAATAAAAATTGAAACAATTTTTGAAGAAACTATACTTTATCTCCAAACATTTCCATAATGATATACGACATTATGCCAATGCAGTACTTTCTAATTTATTTCATTCCCTAAAATAACTAGAATTATCATTTTAAATTTGAAACACTAATAAAACACCCTTCTTTAAATTAATTCCAATATCTACCCAATTATGCAATTAGGTATCGGCTACCATTTTGTGAATTCTGGATTCACTATAGAAAACCTTATATGGATTCACTATAGAAAACTTTATATTTCTTATAAAACTTCAAGTTTTTAGAACTTAACCACTTATAGAAACTACAGCATGCAAAAATCGTTTATCATGTTTTTTCGATCTACTGGTCAGAATTAAAAAATTAATATTAAATGCTGTAACGATAATTTAAAATGAAAACACATTCACATAATACTATTTTATAAAAGCAAAATTAAACAATAGTTTTAAATTACCTTGCATATTATCACAAGAAAGTTGTATCTTTCTTAATGCAATATCATTTAACTTCGCATGCTGCCTATTTGGTAGATCGTTGACAAGGATTTACTAGGCGCATGCACAGAGGCAGATTTCCAAGTAAAAAGATTAGACATCTTAAGTAAGGGGAGCTGCAAACAAATCAATAAAAAAAATGAAGTTGAAAAGTAATAAATTAGTTCATAAAAAATATACATACTTATGAGGTTTAAAATACTAAGACTACAATGTGAACTGACATTGAATTTATTAAAATAATTTTTAAATAATACTGGAGAAGGGAAACGATATACAAATAGAAACGTCACCAATTGAATATACATAGATAGAGTGATTTTTATAGTGAGAGAGTGCAGGAGTTTGGTTGTTTATTTTATATATATAATTTTTTTTAAAGTAATAGTGAGTTGCTATGCTCAATAATAGTTTTATTTATATCAAAAAACTCTGTTGGACTTTTTCTCTTCTTGAAACTTACATTCGGCACTAACAAATAAATTAACGTGTATTTTTTGACAGATGCTTAAAATAATAATTTATCGTTACAAATTTTATTTATTGAAGTATATTATTTCTTTATAATGTATCATAATAATTATTTTTTTATTTGTAAGTAAGGAAATCATTAGCTAACAAGTATCTGTTTAATTTTTCAAGAATTTATTACTTAATATAATGCACATTAAACTGAATAAATAAACACATTTTTACAATATTTTTTGCTAAGCTACTGAAAAAAATTAAAATATTTATATATTGATTGATATGTTGTTGCATGTTTTATTTTTATTTATATGTTGTTGCATGTTGATATTATGTAATATGTTGATAGGTCTTATAATGTGTACTGCCTAAGACTTCAAAATATTTTGATCCAACACTGCGCGTGCGCATATATGAGAGTGATAATTGTATGCTATTATTTTATTAGTCTTAATTTTAAATTAAAATTTATACATGAAAGAGTGCCAATGTTTTAATATTGCTGGTATCGGGAAATTCAACTGTATTTCGAATGAAACAAAACAAAAATAGGAGAAAACGTCACAGATTAATCATTGTTCCCATTTATTTTGTGTGAAGACAGGTCATAATGTTGTTTTGGAATTGATTTCTTAGTGCATAACTACTTTTATACAATTTTCTATTTCTTTAATTCATTTGAATAGATTCGTGTTTTCAGATTTTGTGAGCATTCGTAAAATCGTTTTTATGAATCAAATCTTTCACTATTGAAGCTTTTCACTAAATTTGTTAATTGTAATTTATTGAATAATTGAGATATGACTTGTTCTTGCGGATGGTTTTTCCTCAAAAATCCAGAATATCTGAAAACATTTTGTTGAATAAATATTATTAATAGCCATTGGCTAAGCAAAATTATCTTTTGCCAACTACCCCCTTCAGAATGTGACCCGGGTATTATACTCATCATCTGACCACAGTTCAATATTACAAGGTTACATCATATACTGGACCATCAGGCTCAGATATTTCGAGCCCTAAATATAACTAAGCCAAATATCATCCGATAATTGTTTGCATTAAAAAATTTAAATTAAAGAAAAAGAAGATATCCTTCTATCAAGCTGAATGTTAAAAACCATTACTCAGTGACAAATTTAACAATGAAAGAATAATAAAAGTAACTTTCTGGAATTTTCCAAAATCATTAACTTTCTATGATTATTCAAAAAAATAATAATAAATAAATAAATAAAAAAGACGTCGTAAAATGTACTCCCTTTTCTTACGTAATACCGCTTTTAATAAACTAAGGAAATTCCAGTTTGGGCTCTTTTATTTAAAATTCTTTATTCGTTACAAGTTAAAGCTATTGAGATCTTTAAAAGCAATGTGAAGTATTAAGTTTGGCTAGATTTCATAATCTAAGCAAATTTTCAATTTACTGAGTTATCTATATTATGCGCAGATTTGCCTTATTATTTTATTTTATGCAAGCCATCTTTTAATAGAATTTTGTCATTGTTAAAAAACAAAAAGCCTCCTAATAAACATTGTTTCAAAGTGTAGCATAAGCAGAGTTATTATGTTATTAATTTTTTATTTATTAACGAAAAAGTTATTACCTGGTTATCCCAGTTATTCTGATTATTCACTCACTACGTCAAACTTCTTTAACCCTCGTCACAGGATGAAATTCAAAAAAATTTGATTTACGAGAACAATGACATCAGCACATTTACAAGTCTCCATTTTCTGTGTTCTGAAGTTGTGATATTGAAGATTTATAATTACTTTTCAAAATTTCTATCTAAATTATATTTAAGCTTGTCATTTTATTTTTTGAAGTCAAATTAGTAATAAAATATTTCAAAAATATTTTTCTTTTAAAAGTTTATTAAATTCTTATCAAGTTTTTTTAGAAATTTAATTATATTATTACATTTAATAATGTATTAATAATACTTTACTGATATTAACAAGATATTGCTATTTTTCAATAGTTTCATGTCTTTAACTTCTTAAACATCATAACAAAGAGTTACGTAGACACATCTACGAAATATAAACAATCGTTTATGAAACTAAATATTGTCCCATTATATGAAGGAAAATTTCAGATTGCACGAAACATTGTGACAATTATAATTACTTTGTAGTCTTTAAACAAATGTAAAATTCGAATCTGGCCCTACTTTTCAGTTTTTCATCGACTCAGTTGTTAAAATATTGTGAATGGAGGTTTTTCTGATGTTGCATTTATTTGGCGAGAAGATAATCAACACTCATGTGGCATTTTGAGTGAAAACATTTAACATTTTGAAAGTTTCTATTTTAATTTGAAATGCTATTTTAATATTTGAAATTTGAAAAGAACATTAAATTTTAAAAGAAGTTTTAACATTTTTTGTGCTATCTTTTTTAGTTATTTATTTAAAATTTTAATAATCTCTTATCTTTTATTTCAAGCTAATGGAAACTTCGACAAGTAACACTAATGTTATGCGATATTGTAAAATATTGTTTGACAACATATAATATTTTACAGCATTATCAGTAGTGTACAATGTCTTTCAGTTTTTTACGATATCTTTGTGCTACTGGGGTTCGAACTGAAAGCATCAACGTTTCTTAGATTTTAATACGCAGTAGACGTTTTCTAATCCGGCATTCGTTACTCTGACTCTCTTTATAGAACATGTTATTTGGTGATCGATCTTTCTTTCCTATTAAAGCTTTAAATCATCTCCCTTTTAGTGAATGATTTTTTTTATTCAACATGCTCGAATTCAGCATCTTGTCATATTTATTGTTTGTTTGTTTCTTATGGCACTTGCCACTGACAAGCCCGCTGTTACTAAGACAGCGATTTAAGCCTGAGGGGGACGTCTCTTATTTTTTATAGCAGCGCCAACTAGGGCCAAGAGTACGACTTTGCCACTCACGCATCACTCATTCGCTTGCACAACCCCTTTTTACAGGAGGGCACATTCACACATCTCACAGATAGAACAACAGAAGAACAACCATGCCCAAACCGGGACTCGAACGCGGGACGCCCAGATCACGGGGAAGACGCGCTACCCCTATGCCAGGACGCCGGCTGTCAGATTTATTACTTAACATACTGTTTTCTTGTTTCACAGACGTATAAAAATGTACCATTACCTAATTCAGTGTTGTCTCTATAATTATCTAAAATCTGAACACTCTCTATAATCCGATAAGTGTCCGGTTCCCTATGGTCGGATTAGAGCGAGTCTATTGTACATTTAATTTATAATAAAAATATATTTTATGAATAAATTGAACGATCTGAACTTTATCTTATCACTAAGTTTTATTTTTATTTATTTATTCATTTGTATTTCCTTATTATAGAGGCTCTAAACTTATTTAGCCACTTTAGGATCACATCAAGATCGAGCTATTTCGCGAATGGGACTGGTGGTACGTTAATGGGATTGCAGGAATTTTACCTAGACTTTACCACCATCTTGGTAATATATTTCAGCTGCTTGGCGATTAAATCTCGAAGCCCACTGTAATAAGGAAGCACATCCGTTTATAACAGTATAAAAATAGAGAAAATGCTACATGGTCAATATTTATTATATATTAATATTATTCGCGGAGAAAGAAGAAAATACTTGTATTTTAGAGTAGTATATTATTTGACTTCTTTACCTTTCTTTAATTTAAATACAGGAAATAAATCAGTGGTTCAGAACGAAAAAAAAAATCAGATTTACGAGATATATTTATATCAAAATATGAATATTTACCTTAAATAAAGGCAAGGTAGTGCTAATATTTTTGGGGGCATTTTCTTTCACATGACAGATGAACGTGAACTTTTAAAATTTTGTTTAAATAAGCATTCATAATCTGTCTATTTTTCATAATAGCCATTCCCTAGTTTGATTTTAATTTTCGCTTGTCCTTTCTTGTTGGCCACCATCCGAAATTCAAAAAAAAAAAAAAAAAAAGTGACTATATATAACAAATAAGAAAATATTAGTAAACTTCGATGAGGGAGGGGGGGGGGAGTTCTACGTACATTACTGAAAATTCTCGCCAATCAATTTCTCTAGAAATTTTCATTTTTCCACTTTTAAAGAGGCAAGACAATCCTGCATAATACAGCTGATAAAATGCATTTTAATTTAATTTTAGTAGAATTTACGTTATTACTCCGGTTACTCTACCGTCTTTCTATCGGAATTTGATCAGTTATTACATTGTTTCTTGTAATCCTTTCCGGAAATAGTATGAATATTTCCGGTAAGAAAGGGAAGAGCATTCAGTCTTCATTCATAAAATAGTAATTTTATAGTATCAAAAGGATTCATCCAATTTGCGTTAAACGTAAAGGAAGTTGCTCTTTTGACGGCGTTTACTATTGTCTAAAAATTCAGCAATCTCCAATTAGGAGAAAATTACTTTTTTTTTTCTTTTTTCTTCCAAAAATGTATATCTTTTTAAAATTTTCTAGTATTCATACAAATAATTTCAAAAATTACTTTTATGATTAAACATATTAATCTTACAGTTAAAAATGAGAATTATATATCCTCTTTCATGTTTAATGACTTTGGAACTTATAGAAATTGAATTTAAAAACATTGTGCAACACCATCATTTTATTATTGTTGTTTCGTTCTTAATTTTTTGTATAATAAAGAGTGTATTGCGTTCATCAAAAACACGATTTTAAAATATTTAATGATACCATGAGTCTGAAAAAATCTTATTTTCTATGTCTTGATTACCTATTTCATTAAAACCTTAACCATAAAACCCACACATTTTTTATATTTAACCTTGTTTCGAATTATGATTGCCTGCAAGGTCTTTGATCCAAAAGTACCTACTAATTTATTATATTGATTTTATATTTATTTTGTACTAGCCAATCTTAATGCTCGTTAAAATTTTAATACTTAACTATTTTATGTAATTCCAACTTTAATAGCTTCTTCATTAAAATATTTTAAAACTTCAAATTTCAATTCACTCAGAATATTATAAAGGCCTTCAGTCATAACGTAATCTGTATCTCTCCAATTTTCTGTTAGCTCCCGTAGAATTTATGCTTTAAATTAAAGTGGAAATGATTAATCTGCAATTAATATAATTATATTTTTTACTGAAACAAAGCATTTTTTTTTTTTGTAATATGATTACTGAAAACAGAGTCACTGAGCATTTAAACCTTATGAGCACTAAAGAATATCTTTCTTAATTTATGTAATATCTCAAGAATTTGTCAACAAAATTTTTTCAGATTCATCTTGAGCAGGTATATTAATTAACAATGTTTAATTTTAAATGCATCAAACACTAAGAAAATAAACAGAATCGTTTAAAATAATCGGTCGAAAACAGTTCAAAAAAATTACTTAAAAATGACATACTTAAACTAACATAAATACAATTTAATTACAAAAGCATACAACTAACCTAAAAATAATTTAAATCGAGTCCGCTTCCGTTGAAATGTAAACAATCAGAATACAATGCGCATGCGGGAATTTTCAACGCCAGTTACGGTAATGCAAATGCGTGATTTTTTCTATGCTAGTTGGGGTAACGCTATGTAGATTAGAAATTTTTAATTTCCTTTAATCTGTTTTAGTTTAATTCAAAAGTACTTCAGAATGAATCTGAAAGATCGATTCATTAACAATGTTTAATTTTAAATGCATAAAGCATTAAGAAAATAAACAGAATCGTTTGCAATAATCGGCCGAAAAATATTAGCCCTAGCCTCATTGCTGTTGGAAAAAAAAAAAAAAAACTGAAGCTTTATTTATTTGGCGGTGGAGAAAATGAAAGGATTTTTTGGCGGGAAAGTTAGTTTTTATTTAATAATTAAAATTCTAATTAAAATTTCAAAAAAAAAGGGACTCCAGGTGCACATTCCCGACCCCCAAGGTATACACGTACCAAATTTGGTAGCTGTAGGTCAAATGGTCTTTTCTGTAGAGCGCCAACACACACACACACACACATTGATCTTTATATATAAGTATAGATTAATTTATTAAAGTAAAAACAGAACATTTGAGAAAGCTTGCGAACTAACAGTCTGATTTTGTCTATCTTATCCAATCAACAATTTTTCAAAGATTTATGCATTTTACACAAAAATTTAAAATAAGTTGTACTCAAAATATTTTAAATTAAAAATAAAAATCACTGGTTTCACGGATAAGACTTAAAGTACCGGCAAAAAATAGTGCGTAGAACAGCTAGCTATATTGCATAAGCGTTTGTTGGATATGTAAAATAATAATAATAATAATAACTGTCTGTTAACTTGTAAATGTTGTCTAAGCAAAAGATATTTAATTCAACTGACAGAATGAAATATTTAATCTCATAAAGTGAAAGCAAAAATGCTTTCTGATTATATAATACAAATTTTCAATTTGTATTCACCTAAAATAATAATATCTTAGTTTTTCCGCTTTTATTACATTATAATTGTAAAATAATTTTGTAAAGATTATATAGAATTCATAATAGATTTTCCGCCCAATTTAAGATTTTTTTTAGGAGATGGAGGTGTATGCATTTTTAATGATAATATTTTTAAAGTAACGTAGATATTAAAATGAGAACAACCCATTGGCTACAAAACAACAGCAATGACAGTCTACTTTGACATTGAGTCGCTTTCTTGATATTTAGTAAAAACTTATCTTCAATAAGTAAATATATTATAATGATCAATATACATGTAACAACCTCTGAATAATTATTGTTCTATAATTACTGCAATTTTTTTAGTCAATTTTAATAACAAATAAAATTTAAATATAGTTAAAAATATGTTTCATTCCATTTAACATATGAATATTCTGGTGATAACGTTGTGATTCATCTGTAACTTATGAATTACCAAAAATAACTTTATTTCCATTTTTTACAAAGCGCAGAAAGGCAATTAATGTTATGTTAAAAGAAAAATTTAGCTTTCAGTGTTAGATTAAATAAACTTTGTTTTATAAAAATCATTTTATTTTTACTTAAGCATAACTAAATGGATTTTTTTTTCTTAGTCAGTTTTTCTAAAAATCTTTTAAATTTCATGCATATTTAGTCCTTATATACATCGTTCCATAAATCATTAGTTAGGTAATTCTAGTGTTCTTGAAGATTTGATATTCAGCTTCTTTTTGATACGTGACCATTGTCAACGACTATCGAACCAGCATAAAGGTTATTTATTTATTTCGCAGAAAAGGCTGAAACATACGATTTATTTCACATTTTTGGGATCATTTGTACGTCCTACACCATTTACGCTGGACAGAAAAATTTCAAGTTTCTATAAAGCAAAATGGCAACATTGTCTCTAAATGATGCAATTTCGACGGAATTTCTCTGATGCGCTACAATTTTTATTTTTTTGTTCTGACATTACAGAGTTTGATTTCCGTTATAGCAAAGGGACGCTTCCGATTAGCGGTTTCACACATTGTCATTTCACGGGCGGATGTGGTTTATCTTAAGAAAGCATCCAGTCAGATTTTTTTTATTCAAAGGGTATCTTTTATTGCTTTTCTAGATCATAAAACATTTTTTTATGAAAAGTCAAAATGCTAGATAGAGGTTCCATCTCTTAAAGTCTGAAATATAAAAACTTTTAAAGGAGAAACGACGAATTTGTTTGTGGACTGACTTCTACATTACTTAACAATATTTCGAGAAATCAAATGTTTTGATTAAAAAAAAGCGAAATAAATATCTTGTATGACAGTCATAAGAATTTAATCAAGTTATCTATTTTGAAAATTAAAAGCAGTATCTTCCGAATGTCTATAGCAAGCTGCCTATTTGACCATGGCATAATATGGTTCATTTAATGTATAATTGCATCTATTTTTGAGTTAGTAAATAATCAAAATCAATAACAAATAATTATTCACAACAAAATAAAATATTAAATAACACACTTTATAAAATAACGCTATCTAAAACTTTACGAAAAATAAAATAATAAATTTATGCAAATAAAGATAATTAAGAACATTTTCAGGAATTTTTTGTAAAGCTGAAATTCCTTCCGTTTGATAGCAATAATTAGTGAATCTCCAATATCTCGAACTAAAATATACTTGTACCTTCACACTTAGTAGTACAAAATCCAAGAGAAAAAAAATATTCATTAACAAATATACAGGGTGTTTATAAAGTCCCGGACCCATTTTGATGTTTAATAACTCATAAAATAATAAAGATATAAACACACTTATGACATTTATTGATGGAATAACTCATATATTTTCCTTTTCAGGTTTGAATATTTTTACTTTTGTAAATATCGTCTGCGTGTGTGGTTAATTTCAGATAATTTCATTTTCCAGTCTAAATATCTGTACTTTTCTAAATATTGTCTGCTTATTAATTGCATTTTTCTCTCTTTTGTTTTTGTCAACTATTGCAATGTTATGTTTACTTTTGATGTGTTTGTTCTATGTAGTACTTTTGTATGTGATGTTTTATTCGAGCGGATATTAAGGAGAATGCATACACCACAAGAAAGAGAAAGCACAGATTTTATGGTGGTTCATAGAAATGAAATCGATAGTGCAAGCACAGAGAAATTTCAGAAGAATTTACCAAAAAGATCCTCCATCCAAAAACAGCACCTTGCGGTGGAAAAAGAATTTTCTAGAAATTGGAAGTATCGAAGATAAGAAACGTTCCAGACGTCCTTGCACAAGTGATTTTGATGTTGAGCGTGTCAGAGAGACATTTTTACACAATCCTAGAATATCTGTGAGATCAGCGACAACAGAATTGGATATGCCAATTTCGGCGGTGTACAAGGTTATTAAGAAAAAATTAAGACTGCATGCATACAAAGTTCAAATTGTTCAAGTTTTGGAACCGAACGATAGGCCTAGGAGGATGGCCTTTGCAACAGATATGCTGAGGAGGATAGAAGATGCTGCTGATTTTCTGAAGAGCATAATGTTCTCCGATGAAGCATCCTTTCATGTTTCTGGCATTGTTAATCGCCATAAAGTGCGCAAATGGCTCTGTGGATGCCGACATGCTTGTCGCTACCTGGCGTGAAATTGACTATCGACTTGATATTCTCCGTGCGACGAAGGGGGCACACGTGGAAGTGCATTGACAAGGGTCAGGAAACTTTTTGAGTCTATTTAACCATTTATGTTATTAATTTAAATCTATCTTTATTATTTTATGAGTTATTAAACATCAAAATGGGCCCGGGACTTTATAAACACCCTGTATATATATATATATATATATATATATATATATATATATATATATATATATATATATATATATATATTTGTCACACTCCCTGGAAAGCGGCGAATAGCATCCGAAAAACGAATTTTTTTTCTAGACGCGTTTTTCCAAAACGGTTGCAACAAAAATTTGATAGAAGACAACGCTTAAAGTCACAAAATCACATTCCAAATTTAATATATTTAAGTCATTGCGTCTTTGAATGATCGCGTTTGCATGTTTTTGAAAGTACAGACCAACAAACGATCAATTCCTTGTTGGATTTGGCTCAAAATTTAAAAGATGGTCACATTGCATATGTCAAATCTGTGTACCAAATTTTATCTGTCTAGCTCTCTTCGTTTTGTAATTATAGTTAACTTATATTCGAGCAACCAGACAGCAGAACTTCCTCTGAGTGGAGTTTGCTCAAAATTTGTCAGAAGTCTGCAAATTTGGAGTAAATCCCGTGTACCGAATTCCCACCGTCTAGCTCAAAGCGTTTGTCATAGACAAACGGATGAAGATTTTCCAAAATTGTATTTTTCGAACTCAGAAAGGTCTAAGACGTAAAGATTCGTCAAAATCTCGAGTCCGAATTTTTTGACTATATTTTCTCTATATTATGTATATAAGGAAGTAAAAATTGATCAGACATTTGGCGCTTCTCTTTCTTGATGAAGTTATAAATCATGAAAAAAATGGATGCGTTCATCGCACCTTTAGTTACCACTAAGTTCAAGGATATGTCAGTGTTCTCTTACTTCCTCCGAGATAGAGTGTTTACCAACTTAACCAACCCTAACTTCGGCGTTTCACATCTTTAAGCGGAAATACGACTGGAAAAGGTAAATATTGACTAGGCGATTTCGAAAACCTAGACACCCGCTCGTAGTAGTGTTACATCAACTGATGTGTGGGTTATCTTTTTATTCGGTTTTTCTACGTCTCGTTTCTACTAACTCATTATGTTTTACTATGTCATGCATTTATGCTCCGGGAATGTCCAGAATCAGCGCCTGCGAAACATGACGTCCTAAAATAGCACTGAAAACAATGTGTGAAGAATGTTTCATTCTCGCCATAACAGTAAGAAGGGTAAATCCCTCAGTATTGGCTGAATTTGCGTTTTAGAAAGAACCGCCAAGCTTTTTCATATATTTGGCTGTGTTACAATAAGGCTTTGCTCTGGGAATTTTATTACAATGTAACCAAAAAGCATTTTTTAAACCTGCTGATTCAGCTTGTAGACATAAAAATGAATTTTTATCAGTCAAAAATAAAAGAGAGGAGAGAAAAATGGGGTATGTGGTGTGGAGCGAATGAGTTATCTATTCCCCAAAAAACTGAGAAACTCGTCAATAATATTTCATTACTGTTATATTAAAATGTCGAAATTCAATTTTTCAAAAATATTTCATTGACAGAAAACTTCTTGCGTTGATTAGGTATATTTATTATCAAATTGTTGCACGCGATATGTGATTGTTCTGTGTTGCAATCAAATACCATATATCGCTTGTAGTTCCAGCTTTTGCAACAAAATTTCGCATGTCAAGAACTACGCATAGTAGAATGTACGCAATTTTGACGTAACACTGACCCTTTCATAAAAAAGATGATTTTTGAAGTTCATTTTTTCATTATAATTTGTAAAAACATTTAAAAGTGGTTTCTTACAGTTTTTTTTTTAAACATCCAATTTTCAAGTGGAATCGAAAGCTGTTAAAATTGGTTGTCATATTTTGAAGTGAGTATGATGAAGACTATATTTTGGACAGATATTGCATGCAGTGGCTTAAGGCGAGTAATAGGTGCTTAAATATAATATGATTCTTAGGCCCCCTCACCGTTGTCAACAACGCGTTAAAATGTGTAAATAGTACCTGCCTTCTTAGCAAGAGAAATTATGCGATATCTCCAAAATGTTAATTAATATTCTGAAAGGTTATTGTGAGTATATCTCAAAAAGGCTTTTGGGTGTTTTTTTTTTCTAATATAGTAATAAACGACATCATATATTTTTGTTCTTCATCATATTTGAATTCAGAATGCAAAATGAAGGCATTAACGTTTCATCTCATCTCTATGGTGACCTCTATGACTAGCGTACGATGCATTTACTAGTATATCCTTCCCCCTTGGCTTCCAGTTGCTTCGCTTCTGACAACAAAAAACTGATTCCACAAAGAATTCGAATTCTCGATTATGTAATTGGAAAAGAAAAAATTCTGCTGCTATATTAATGGCTGGTTTTGTCAATTTCTTAAACTGAAGTAACAGATTTTGAAAATAAAAAGAGTGCGTTTCAAATGTGATTTTTCATCAAAAAATGTAAGCAATTTGAATCATTTCTACATCGTAATATGATAATGTTTCAGACTTAATTCCACTAATTTTAGTTTATATTTAAAAGTTTTTATCTTAATAACATAGGAAAGAAGCATATGCATACATAAAATACTTTATTTTACAATTTAATATAAAAATATTTTTAATATTTTAATGATAATTGCATTTAATATCATCGCATTACATGTATTCAGTAGTTAAAACAATGAAAAATATTGTTGTAAAATAAATGTTAAAATATTTGAGAAATTTTTTTTAAGGAAATACAATTTATATTATTAAAAGGTTGCTTTTTGAATTTTAAAGTGCTCTTAAAACTGATTAAGTCTGCATGTGCTGAAGTTACATAAAAGGATCGATTATTTATCATTAAAAAATCTAATTAGCATTTTGAAAAGCTATTTCTTATTGAGTTTATACTCTACAAGAAGCTAAATTTGGTAGCTTTAAGTCTAACTATCTGTATTACAGATAATTTTACACAATTTTTAATCATATATGTCTATTTCGAGACAGAAGACCAATCTATAAACGTGTGTTAAAAAATATCATTCTAAGTCTGAGAATTAATATCTAAATTCCATTATGATTAAATCGTCTGATTAGTATCTTCTTTTACGTTAATGCATAATTAACAGTGGACGCTCTGAAATACTCGTATTTTTAAAAAAATCATTTTGCATTAAATTTATGACTCTATAGCATGTATCGAATTCCAATTTAATTTTGATATTCATTACTGAAGAATAAAAAGAATAATTGATTTAAAGTCGAAACACAGTGTAAGTTGCGAAGAATTGAATTGCTAAATGGCATGTGTAATTACATTTGTCATGTGATTGTGTCGCCATATGCATAGACCAAATTGCTTTTTATATTTGCTGTCTGTCTTTTGTAGAGGCAAAATGTTGCAAAAGAGGTACAATACTTTTCATTCACCCTTCTGAAGTTTCATGTAGAACTGAGCACGAAAAACTCAACAATAAAGTTTTCTTTCTTCCTTTTTTGTTGTTGAATGAATTAAATAAAATTTTGTTTATTCTGTAGTAAAATCCGACTTATGAGGTTTCTGCACTTTAATCAATAGGCAGCAAAAAGGAATAATTTTCAGAGAGTACTGTCATTTTTCAATACTCATTGTTTTCTGAAGGTTTTCCCTGTCGGTTATACTGCAAGAAAAATTGCGCCAGTTACTGCAATAAATCTTGCAAACACTGGCGACTCTGGTGAATTAACTTGAAAAACCATTTCATGAATGAAAAGACATACAAATGCATTTGTCTGGAAAACAAACAACCTAAAAATGGGATATAAAATTATCTTGATAAAAGCGAAACAGCTATAAATTTATGAAACTCGTGCATTCTTCGACATTGTGAAAAATATTTATTGATTTAAGATTTCAGAAAGGCATCAAGTACTTGGAGAAAACAAGAATTTCATAGAAAGAATGAATGAATTGACTAAAGGAATTAAAATAAAACACAGACAATTTTTGTTTGAATAACGACACAGTCCTACGAGAAATATCTTCCGAGTTATTCTTTAATCTGAGAAGAAGAAAAAATTATTCCAGCCGTCAGATGCTTTTGAATCTATTAATAACAAACAGCAAGCAACTGAAGAATTTTTAAAAGACACTGTGTATTTTTATTTCGTATTACACCTGAAAATGTAATTCTGCTTTTAGCTTTGTTAAAGAGTTTGAGGGTAGAATAAAGAGCTGTGATTACGTTACATGAGTTAAGAACTTAGTACATGTGGTTACAATATAGTTACAACACCAGAAAATAATATTTTCAGACAGCTGCTTACTTTACTGAAAAGCATTAAAACTTGAAGATTATTTCTCGCTGAAAATTAATTAATTAAAGTCAATGTGAAATTTGGAAAGTCTGTTTTGAATTTTGAGTGCCATAACATACTAAACAACAGCTGAATTGCATATACTTAATGGTATGAATTTGAATTGAATCTTTAATAAGATTTAAAATTTTTCTTCGGATACCTGCTTGTTTTTCTGGTCTCTCAACTTTAAAAAACGATCTCTGACCCTCGGCGCACCTGCAGACATCTCTTTATATATAAAGACGAAAATTTGTTTTTGCGTCTTTTATAGGAACCTATGGTTTTGGTCAGATCTTGATGAAGTTTAGAGAAGATGTTTTTAAGATAAAAGAAATGTAATATTTTTTAAAGTTCAAAAGTTAATTAAAATATCAATTAATCTATAAGTAAGCTTTTCGTGTTTTTCCTCTGTGTCCTCCAAAAATATTACCCCAGAAAAATTATTTTTACGATATCTTAACATTTAAAAATTACATTTTAAACAATGAAATAATAGAAATAATTTTTCTTGATTTTTACAAATTTTTATAATTATTTTTTGTATGATTGAGCAGACGTTATTATGAAGTTCACTTTATTAACACAGTTTACTATGACGCATTTGTGAAATTTTATTCTATATCATATTCTTATAGCGCGAGATGAAATTAAACATCGCATAATATTTAAAACAGCATGAAAAATTCTACATTTTCGTTTTTTTAGCTTGTTAATTTTGCATTAGTTTTCTTTTTGTGTGTGTGTTTTATTTTAACAATAATTTTTAAAAAAATTTCATTTCAAAAGTTATATATGAGAAATAAACGTACCGTCATTCGAAATTTGAAGCGGCTGGATACATACTTTAAGGCATAAAACTTGAGAATTTTTTTTGAATTACTTCGGGAATTTTGTAACAAACATTGTTCAGTTTCAGTTTAATTAAGAAAATTTATTATCAGAAACTGGATTATATATCGCCTTATTAATTGCTACATTAAATTAAAAATTTTGTTCCCTTCAGTCTACAAGTTGAATGAAAATTAACACTAAGATTGAAGTAATTCAATGTTTTAGCGAAATAATGTATTCAGAATTATGTTAAATAATTAAAGGGATATCGTGCATTATTAAACCATGCACTCTTAAGAAAGAAGTAAGAGTAGCATTTAAACCTTATGAATGCAATCCATGGAAAATTTTTTAGAAAACTTAGAATTACTTCATTGATAGGATCAGTGGTAGATTTCCGATTGACAGCTGCCTGGAGATGCTATGCAAAAGAGAAGAAATTTGGAAAGAAATAATTCTATGGATCATAAAATATAATAATAATAATACACTTTATCAAGTATAATTGTTTAGATTCCTATTTATTTCATTGCGTACATTTGGTTACTATGATATTTGTAAATATCAAGATTAATATAATTAAATGTGTATTGAATCTAATCATGTACCATTTTGAATGTCGAGCCATCATTATTATAAAAAATAATTAAAATTATATGTAGTTTTAAAATGCTACTCACATTTAAAATGTAACCTAATATAAATCGTGGATATGTCTATTAAGTCAAAATATGTTGAAATGTGAAATTAAATGGTTTATTAAAAAAGTCAAGAGCTGCAAAATACCTAAATCCATTACTGGACAGGAATCAAAAGCAGAATATTTGGGCGTCGTGATATCAGTTTAAAAGAGGTCAGTTAATTGTGCTGCACATCTTTTGTAAAAAACCGCAATTATTTAAATTTTTAGATAATTTTTTAACTATCTTGACGATTGATTTATTCCATAAATAAGATGAAAAATGTATTCTTTTAGAAATCAATAGCTAACACATTTGAAATGAATGAATACTTATATTATTTTATTATTATTTGAACTTCTCTGAACGAACGGGAATTCTTTGATAAAGTCTGCTAATTAGTTTTTTAGCACACTGCTAGTTAGCTAGCACATAATCATATAAAAACAACTGCTTTTGGAAACATATATAATGTGAGCACAACAATCTTTTGTTTAGATCATTTCAGAAGTTTAAGACTCCAAACCGATAGTAAAACACCTATCGTAAGCAAATCAGTAGCGGAAAAGATATTTTTTCTTGTTCGCTCTGGCAAGACAAAGCATAACAAAGCTAATTTTAACTCGCAAATAACCGATGCGCACTGCCAACCGTTATTTTAGAAAGTTACAAAGTTTTGAAATTAAATTTTCCTTTTCTTATTTTTAATCTACTGTCGTAAAATAATCAAATTTTGTTAAACATTAAAAAAAAATCACCGATTGATACAGAATAGTATTCACATACAAGTTAATTATTTAAAAATATTGCTAGTAGAACTTTTATTTATTTACGAAGCTGAATTTTTGAAAAAAATTCAGCCTCGTGACTTTTTAATATTATTTTAAGGATAAAGTAATAGAAAATATAAAACAAATTTTCCAAGAAACCCTATTGGAGAAATACAGATTTTTTTTTGTATATATATAACAAAGTGATTAATTTTTCTGTACTTCTCCTTAGGACGTTCCAGGTATTAGAAATAGGAAATTCTTCAGCCTAGAGAATGACTTAAACATGCAACTGTCACAATTCATGTTGAAGCTAAGTTAATATTGGCTAACATTTAATGGAAACTGATAATAATGCGTTGCAATACTAAATGGTTTTATGCCATAAAGTAAGTTGGCAATTTTCTATATTTAATGAAAATTTGAGAGTAAATATTTATTTGAAGATAGTTACTTTTTTCATCCACGAAATATACAAATAGTAATAAGCATTATAAACATAAAAAATGAATTCAAAATTTTGATAAATTTCCACTTTCCAAATATCACTGAGTCCTGAAAACATAATTTGGGTATTATGTTTATTTGTCTGCGAACATGGTAACTCAAAAACGCTTTGAGCTTTGAAATTTGGTTATGTGACCTTTACACAAACATTTGTAGAATTATGTCACATTTTCCACAAAATACATTTTCAGGAAGTTTGTCTGGATGTCATTTCGAGTATAAGTCAACCATCTAACTTTCCGACACGCCACGAAGGCACACGGATTTAAACCATAAAACTGAATGACCGGACCACCGCAACAGCAACATTGGCGGGAACTGTGGTTGAGTCCTTCGGGAGGGTTGTACCGTGGCCGGTGACGGCCACGGTACAACCCTCCCCGAAGGAAGTACGTCCTGTCATCGATGTGAGGAGTCAGATCCCCCACCTATTAGTGTACCCTCCAGGGTGGCGAGATCCAATCACCATGCCGGAAGCATCTCATCCTCATTTCGAGGTGCCCCCCGGGGGGTTCGTTTTGAGTATAAATGAACTCGATCACTATCTCTCAAAATGTATCAAAATCACTCAAAATGTAAAAAGCAAGATAAATTTTGATTCACAGGTTTGGCATCAAATTTTGAAGCATATTCATCAAAGCATTTGTCGGTTTATGCATATGCAGGCATGCAAACATGATAACCATAAAACGAACAATTTAGATACGAGAAATTTTATATATGATTCTATTACTAAAATTGAAGTTCTGTGTCAATTTTTCGTTTCAACAGACCGGTTCAATAGTTTGGTTCAATAATATTGCGAGTCTCTGAGTATAAAAATTTGAGAGCTCATGGCGTTCACGGTCTGGCTCAGTGTTCACTATTTTTATGCTTTGAGAAAGTAGTGAACCTTCATTAGGGACTATATGAAAAAGTTTAAGATGGACCACACTTGCTAGCGTCATAAACACAATAGACTCTCAGCATTTCATGTCTTCCCGCTGGTGTGGGATGGAAGGTGGGCCAACTCAATTGTCGTCCTCGTCATCTGGCTGTGTTTTAAAATTACGAGGTCCGTCCGAAAATAGCCCTAATGTTGCTTTAAAACGGGATGTTAATATGATTACACTAAACTAAAGCTCACATTATTTCGACAGTTGTGAGATTGACAAATGAGCTAGATTTTTGCTTATTTTATTTTTAGTTGTAAAAAATTATGTATATTGCATAAAATGTGCAAAATTATATTATTTATAATAATTATTACTAACTATAGGTTATTGAAACTGTGAACAGCCCCTTTAATAGACCCTACTCACCTAGCTCGAAATGTCGGACAGTAAAAGGAACCGGATTGGAACAGTGCCAGATAAATGAGAATTACTATAATATATTTAATTTTCTACAGTATAATTTATTTTATTTTCATATTTGTTTTGTGAACTCTTTATTAATAACTAAAAAAAATGGGATATTTTGTTCAAATCTGCCGCAAAACGATAGAAACTGAGCATCTATCAACTTATGTTGGACGTTTGGTCATTTTATGATAATTCATCAAAGAAAAATAAATATTTCTTAGTATAATCGATATTTCAAAAACTAAAATTGTTGAGTTTATTATTTCTTGCATTGTTCCGTTCACTGTACGTGTTGTCAAAATTATTTTTTTTTCCTGAAAATAAATGGATATAAGACAGAACAAAATATAAAATAAATAATGATAATCAATATAATAAAAGAAAGAAAATGCTTGGCTATTTTTTTGTTAATAAATTAAAGTGACCAAGCTCTATATATGAAAAAATGGATGATTTTTTAGAAATAATTTTATAAATTAAACATTGCTAATACATTTATATAAATGTTGCCTAGAATTTATACATTCTTTTTGCATTCAAGATTATTCTAAAATATCTAACGAAAAATGTAAGGTCCGATACAAAAATATTTTGTTGTTTTTGAGTAAACAGCGCTTTGAATGATAGAGGACACTGTTGGGCTACGTGTGCAGGTTCCGAATCTTGGTATATGGAATTATCAAGTTTGGCATCAACGCGTAACGACAGAATGAGCGGGAGGGGGGGGGGCAGTAAAAGAGATATAGATGTCATAAAGGCGCCACTAAGATAAAATTTCAGTACATTTATATCGGTTGTCAAGCTAAGTATGGTGAAGAGACGAAGAAAATCAGTCTTTGCCCCGGCTGTGTTTTGTCCCTTTTCCTAGTTACGCACTGTTTGATATTCATAGTTTATTTTTTTCGTTGTTCACATTAAGAACTTGATAAATACAGCGAATTTAATGAAGCTCGTGTGGTTAGACTGTCATTTATTATAGGAATCGCTTTTGGTACACCTGAGATCTTACGAGTCCAAAATCCAACTCGGGAATGAGATTAAAAAAAAAAAACTAATAATTAAAGATTGGCAGGAGAGATGGAATTGAATTGAGGGTGACTTTTATCGTAACCAAGTATACACTGGACATTACTAGTATAGTTTTAGTATATATTTTCTGTGCATCAAAGTTGTTTCTTTGGCAATAGCTTGACTTGTCAGTGTGGCACCGAAGACGGCTCTATAAATCACGTGATCAAAGCCTGGGGGCAAAGCCACTATGGCGAGAACACAGACTTAGATAGCCAAGAAATGGGATATCACTTGACATCGAAGAACTCATAAAAATTCAAGTCCTTAAATCTTCTATTAAGGTGGGTTCAGACGAGGCTTATTATTGCGCGCAATAGAAGGTCACGCCTACCTCAGGAAAATCACGTGACTGCAACGGGACAATGGCAAATGGTTGTCCCGTCGGGACAACTATTAGCCATTGTCCCATCAACGTTGTCTCAACTGTTCACACGGGGACAATAGAGGGACAACAGTAGAGAGACAACGATTGCGCGCAATAAAAAGCCTCGTGTGAACCCACTTTTAGGGACATTTTGTCAGAGCTCTTGTCTTTAGTTCTCTCCTAATGTAAAAAGTTAACGTACTTTTAATGTATTTTATGAATTTTTAATGTTTCACAATTTAATATGTAATGTAATGTTTTTTCTATTTTTTTTCTATACCAATATGTGTTTTTTTTAGAGGATCCCTTGTTGTTTGCAAGTGTACAGTGTCATCAAATGTCGTTTGTTCCATCGTTATAGATGGGGTTGCTTTTCGGCAAGCTCTATCAAGTTTCCTGCATGGCCTCTGGCTGGGGCGGGGTTACATAGCTAAGATCTTTCCCAATGTTTTCTGAATGCCACTGGACAGTTTGCGGACGTTTCTTTAAGAGAGAAAAAGAAATGAAGTATTCAAACATTTATTTTATTTGACATTGCTTTTCTTTTCTACTTATTTGGTCTTTACAACACTTTTTTTCTGACATTATTTAACAGCACGGTTTTCACTCCTGTATTCCATTTCAAAATCTGTGTGTTTCTTTTTTTTCTTTCCTCGCCTATTGTCATTTTTGTCAAGTACTTTAGAACCATCCTGCATATTCAATGTCATATCGACGATCTCATTTCGAGATGCGTTTCCCCTTTCCTTTTTAGCTGGTGTGCGATAAAATCTGGATATGTGTATAAATAACTCATTTCTCAATTGAAAAGAATACAGTTTAATTCGTGACTCACTATCACATACACTATCTTTTATCTTCTGATATAGTTGAAAGTAGGTAACTTTAACAATGCAGAAATTAAACGGAATTAAAAGAGACATTTTCATACAATACATTCCTTTCATTTTCCTTCCTTTTTTAATTTCATTGAAATCTTATATAATAAGAAACTAAAGTGTAATTTAAATACACCAAAAAACTTTCCTTCATCAGCGAAATGGTGGTAATGTCCTTGGAAGCGATAAAGCGCGCCAAATGAACTCGTTCGGCGCCCTTGGCTCAATGTCAATATTTTGAAAAGTTTTATCTTCCTCTGTTTTCATTAAAAATAGCAAAGTTTTTCCATCGGCTTGAATAAATACCTTTGTTCGAAATGTAGTATTTTGGAATTAGGTTTTGAGATTTTAAATCTTTTTTTTTTTCGTCTCATCAGTTTCAGTTTGCAGTTTTGGTCTGCTTCGCACATATTCGAAATTTCAGTAAGTTGAAATACAGATCTAGATGGCATAATTAATATAATTACTATCTTTTAAATATGCCGCAAAGGAAATAGTATGTTATCTAAATTCAATTCCCGATATCAAAATTTCTTGCACTGTATTTTGATATAGATACGTTGACATAGCCAGGTTTCCATTTCGTAAAAAATAAGTGATTCTCCTTGTCATGGAACATTAATTTATCTGCTATTTAAAATGATTTTCATAAACAGTAAATAAGAAATGATAAGAAAGTAGGAAATTCTTCATCTTCTTCTTTCATGCATCGTTTTCTTAAAGCTTAATATCGTTCTCTCCACCCAGCCAAAAAAAAAAAAAGTTTTAGTTGGAAATAAAGTTATAATTTTCTTCGGCATTCTTTTGATTGAACCACAAGATACAAATAATTGTGATTGAAGGATTGTTTAATTTTTTAAAAATCTTTATTGTTAATTTATATAAAAAATATTTGCTGGAATGATGAAAACCTGTATCAAATGATACAATTTGCAAGTCAAGGATTGGTACTTTCTTGTACATTGAATTCTCAATATTTCTGGAGGCACGGCAGTGCCCCCGCCAAGTCGAGCAAAAACAAGCGGCACGGCCGTACTATCCTTTTCTCGAAGCAGTTTAGGCCATTTTCAACCCCCTATAACTTCGTTGTGGATAAAACTAGAAGCCTGAGTTTTCAGTAACCAAGCAGGCATTATATCAACACGGTATATTTCAAATTTCATTAAATTTGAACCAGTAGTTTAAGAATTATAACTAGTCAAAGTTTGTGAATTTTGTCACTGACTGACTGACTGACAGATCATCAAAACTCTAAGGCACTTCTAGCAGACATAGAAGCTTCAAATTTAGAATACAATTAGTGTTTAGTGTATAAATCAAGGAAAAACTAAAATATTCATGTAATAATGGACGGATCGATAAATTTTTCGAAGTTTCGAGCATTATCCATTCTGTCGGCAAATTCGTCGCCAAATGGTCGCCAAGTTTGTCACCAAGCTCTCGTATCACTGGCTCGGCATCCGGCAGCATCCAATACAGATTACTGTAAAACGGTCTTTCATATGATGACACTATTCTCGCTGGGAAAAATTAATTAAATCTCAAAATTACAGGTTTCTAACAATATCTAATTTGAAATAATTCAATTTGAAGCTGTGGAAGCTGTAAACGCAATGGGTGACTTTCAGAAAATCAATCTGGTAGAAGAAAGCAAACTGATCTTCAAAGTATGATCGCAAAACTTAATGTCGATCAAAAAAGAGTCTTCGATATGATCACAAATAAAATGGACACAACCGATAATAACGCTGACGTTTTACGCTGTTTTGTGAGTGGAACTGGTGGCACTGGAAAGAGCTTTTTAATAAAAACTCTGAAAATTTGGGTTAAGACTTATTTAAACAAAAAAAGTGGCAGTTAGTACTCCAACAGGAATAGCTGACTATACATAGAATAGATTGACTACACATAGACTATTGCAACTGCCTGTAGAACACAAGCAAATACCGAAGTACAAATAACTTTCTGATGAAGTGCTCCTTCTGAGATCAGATTTGAAAGAAGTAGTGTTGTTTATAATAGACGAAGTGTCGATGATATCCAATGTTTAACATATATTTACTTACGTTTATCTGAAATATTCGACACAAGAGACGATCAGAATGGGTAGTTTGGAAAAAAACATCTTGTAGTTTTCGGAGATCTCTTACAGCGACCGCCGGTAAGAGAAAAGTCACCTTTTGAAAAACTCTCAACTGCTGAAACTAACAAGTTATTAGGTTTCCTCAGTGTACCGAATCTGTGGACTGAACTGTTCATATACGATGAACTTACAATTAACATGCGACAGCTCAATGATTTTGACTCTGTTGAAATGCTAAATAGAATAAGATTAGGTGTGACTACACAAAAAGAACGCGACTTACTCTCGACTAGATTAATAACTCTCAAATCCAATTCAAATGAAAACAGATTAATTGAAATAATTGAACACCTCTCGAAACTTCCCGATGATATCGTTTGCTTATTACCTACAAAAAACATGTGCCAACAATTAAATACTGCAATGCTTAAATCTCTTCTACATCCCAAAATAAAACTTACAGCTGTAGATAGCATAGATTTCCGCAGATACCTAACAAAAAGAGCTCGTGAATGCATAAAAAAATATGAAGACGATGCTTCTATGACTGCAGGCCTGGAAGAGAACATAATTATAAAAATAGGAGCAAAAGTCATGTTAAGGCGAAATATTGACGTGAGTCTTGGTTTAGTTAATGATTCCATCGGTATAGTGCAAAGAGTAAAGGTTGATCAGGAAAATACAAAAAATAATTAAGAAAATATACATTGCATTTAATAAAGAACATGTTTACGAGCTTAGTCCGGTCAAAACTAAATTTGAAATTATTAATAGAGCTTATGTTCATCGCGAACCGTTTCCCATATGTATAGCCTATGCTATAACTACACACAAAAGTCACGGTCTGAGTCTAAATAATGCACTGATGGATATTGGTTCTGCAGCGTTCACATCCGGTCAAGCTTACGTGGAACTTCCGAGAGTTACAAGTCTGGACGGCTTACATCTAATAAATATCGACTTTGCAAGTATTAAAGCGCAAGAATCCTCAATTTGTGAATACAACAGACTAAGAAGCATTTACCGTCCAGACTTGTAAAAAATTGCAACATCAAAGCTTACGAGAAAAACCCATAGAGACAGGCTTTGAGAAAAACTGTGGCTGAATCTCAAGAAGTAGTACCGGAAAAGAAAAAGGGGAAGACTACATACAAAAATAAGAAAAGGACTATCTACAAAAAGAAATGAGATGCCATCAAAAACATAACTTGTAAAAAAAACCAACGTAAAAAGTTGTGAGATCCATGTAATACCAAGTCGGTCCATTCATTTAGTCCCTACTTAAGGGTCCTTCTGTCTTAAGTTATTACGTAATTAGCTAACCTAACAACATCTTATGGTGACCATATCAATATTAAAAATCTTTTATGGTTTAAATAAATAGATTGACTTGGCAATCGCACTAAACAATCTAATTTAATATAGTATGTTAATGTAATCTAATTTAATGTAAAGATACATTGTGTTTTCATGCGATGGCCAAGTCAATCTATTTATTTAAACCATAAAAGATTTTTAATATTGATATGGTAACCATAAGATGTTGTTAGGTTAGCTAATTACGTAATAACTTAAGACAGAAGGACCCTTAAGTAGGGACTGAATGAATGGACCGACTTGGTATTACATGGATCTCACAACTTTTTACGATAGAAGAACTGAGTTGCGAGACTTGGTCTTTTTTACAAGTTATGTTTTTGATGGCATTTTCTCTTACGAAATGAAGATATGAATTTTTTTTTCTATTAATTGGCTGAAAGTAAAGATTAACCTTTTTTTCGGTGGGTGAGAGTTATTGGAAAGAAATCTACCTGCAAAAGGAAAGATCTTTTGTTCAGTTCTTCCAGAAATTTATCGAATGTTGAAATATCAAGAAAATATTTTATGCATTGGAATATATATCTAATTTGTTTTTAATTGAACTTTTAATTCGAGCGCTATTTTTCAGACAAAAAGTTTTTAAAGTTCATTTCATATATTACTAAACATAATTTCAATTAGCGAGAGTAAATTTAATGAATAATTTTATAACCAAAAATTATTAAACGTATAACTGTTAATCTCTTAGAAAAGCCTTAATATTTAATAACAAAATAAAATAACTTTAATTAACAAATTTATTCGCCTTATTATAAATCACGTTCATATTAGAATATCACTATTAATGTATGGACTAAAATGATTACATTTTTTTACTACATAAAAATTAAATCTCAATTAATACAGAAAAAATGTCTAAAAGTAAACTTCGTACAATTTTCTAGTAAATATTCTTCAATTTTTTGGAATAACCAATTTATTGTTACTACAAGAAATTTCAAACCAATTATCTGATGCAAACTAATTCACCGTTGTTTTAATGATATATTTCTCATGATTTCTTCGTTTCATTCCAATTTCTTGTGACACAAAGTATGCAGCAAAATAGAAAAGTATTATTTTGTATAAGATGAGCTTTCATTCAGTTTCTCAATTGTAGTATGATGCCATGAAATGACGAATACTAAAGAAATAAAAACTAATATATCAAAATTTACAAAATATTTAATTGATTTTCAATTAAACAATAACTTTTCATTTCTGTTATTTCCTACATTTTCTCTCTACCTAATTCCTCAAAGTTCTGTGTACACTTTAATATATACAACATAAGAGAGAATAATTATTATTCTCCACGTATAAAGCAAAATGGAAAAGATATTATCTTATTTTTTGTACATTTTCAATCAGAAGAACTAATTTTAACTACCCATAGAAATATTAATTACAAATTAAATTCATTAACATATTAACATCCCTTTTTTGCCTCTACACCAAATCCATTGACTTATTATTAGTAAATTGTTAAACAGCTAATAATTACCGTATTTCAATTGTTACTGCACAAAAGTATTTAAACAGTCACTTCAACTATTGTTGTCGAAAAAGAATCATTGTTTAAATGCTCAACAAATTTATAGTATACAAACAATGTTATAGAAGAAATAATCAACATATGCATTGTTGATTTCTGCTAAAATTCATTTATTTTCTTGCAACCGATAGTTGTGTGTCTTTATATTTCTGAGCTATGCTTAGTGCTGTTTTTGAACTTTTCGATGAGGCTACGGCCTTCTTTGGAATCATCGCCCTGATGGCGATTTGGGAAGTTATGAAACTTTTCCTATTTCCCTTACTACCAACTTTTTTGGACATTGATTCTGGTCCTGATTTGGGTCTGAATGCGGAAATGACATCTCCATCGCTTGTACCGGGAGTTGCTGTAGTGCACTCCTACGCTGTTTATAGATTTTGCCAGGCATTGGAGATACCGGCTGAACTGGCTCCAATCAAAGTCCAGAAAGCTGCACCGCCGATTGTAAAATCAAATCTGATATATGCAATGTGCTGTGCATTGGATCTGCCTGCACAGTTGGCTCCCATTGGAACACCAGTAGTCGAGTCATACGAGGTCTACCAGTTTTGCCTGGCACTGGACTTGCCTGTAGAATACCGGCAGTTCCAGGATGCAGTTTAATTTCAAAGCTGCTTTCAAGCACACTATTGACTGCCTTCAACATCCAGATGCAGTTAAAAAGAATGCCTTCGTTACCAGATTATACTTTTGACTGCCTTCAACATCTAGATGCAGTTAAAAAAATGACTCTTTTACCAAATGCTACTTTTTACTGCCTTCAACATCCAGATGCAGTCAAAAAGAATGTCTTCTTTACCAGATTATACTTTTGACTGCCTACAACATCTAGATGCAGTTAAAAAGAATGACTCTATTACCAGATGCTACTTTTTACTGCCTTCAACATCCAGATGCAGTCAAAAAGAATGTCTTCTTTACCAGATTATACTTCGGACTACCTTCAACATCTAGATGCAGTTAAAAAGAATAACTCTATTACCAGATGCTACTTTTTACTGCCTTCAACATCCAGATGCAGTCAGAAAAGAATACCTGTATTACCACATGGTACATTTGATTACATTCAACATCCAGACGCAGTTATAAATGAATACCTGTGTTACTAAATGCTACTTTTGACTGCCTTCAACATCTAGACGCAGTTAGAAAAGAAAATCTGTATTACCAGATGCTACTTTTGACTGCTTTTGGCATCCAGACGCAGTTAGAAAAGAATACCTGTATTATCAGATGCTACTTTTGACTGCCTTCGACATCCAAACGGAGTTAGAAAAGCATACCTGCATTACCAGATGCTACTTTTGACTGCTTTCAACATCCAGGAGCAGTTAGAAAATATTATCTGTATTACCAGATGCTGCTTTTGACTGCCTTCGAGATCCTGACGCAGTTAGAAACGAATACCTGTATTAACGAATACCTGTTAAACGAATACCTACTTAAAATTGCCTTTGTTTTCTACAGGCTATTTGAAATGTTGTTGTCAGTAACCAGATGGATTTTCAAAGACTATCGTCAACATCTAGAAGCTCTTTTAAAATCTGTCGTCAGCTTGCTTCTAAATGGTTTTATGAAAAAAAAAAAAAAAAAAAAAAAAAAACATTTGATGCAGCGATGAAGGGAGGGTTGGCGGGAGGGGAACGAGAGTAGCACACCTCCACGTGGTGTTCCCTGGGCAACGTCGCATTTCTTTTGAACTGCGACGGCTAAGATGCTACTCAAGCGTGAAATATAAATAAAGAATTTTTATTTATCTGGAAAATAGCTTACTTATCTTTTTCTTATTTTTCATGTCTTCAAAATATATACATTTTCAAGTCATAAAATTTCGCTATTTGTATTAAAAAAACTAAGCGCACAGTGCATGAATTTATAGATTCAACTGCTGCGGATTAAAGTGCATATAATAACTACTGATTACTTTCATCGCGATTGCTATGAAGACATGTGACTTGCCTCAGTAGAGAGCAGGTGGAAGTTTCTGAATTTCAATCCTTAATATTTAAATCTTGAAGATCCTAAAATCATAATATAGAAAACTGTGTATGATTTTTATAAACCATTTAGATGAAACAAATATATATCTTTCTTACCGATACGTAACGAATGCCTGTTTATATGATAAAACGTATTATATAGAAAAACTTAAGATTTTATTAAATGTTTTAATAAATATAATTTTTTATATTTTAATAAGACTTAATTTAAACTTATAATTCCTACGTAAAAACCTTTGCGTTACTGGTAAAAATTGAAACCAAATAATGACTTCAAAACATTTATTTGTATAAATTTCTGTCATAAAAACTAATTATATATATATATATATATATATATACTTCAATTTATTTCCCTAAGGTAGGCATATTCTGTACAAGATCTATGATAAAACTGACGTCCATTTATATCGCGATACAAGTATGAAAGAGCCAGAAATGTTCTCTCTTCAGTAACAAAGAGATTTTGACAGGGATTTGTTTGGTACGTTTAGATTTAGGGTAGGAAATCTTAGGTATCTTAAAAAGATGCTGCAAGCATTAGGGGTTTTAATATTTTTACTAGGGGCGTGTGAAAATGGTGATGTTAGCTGTTTACTAGAACATGTGAAGAATTAATTAAATAAAAAGAGGGAACTGTTGCAGGAAATAAGAGAACGTTTTAGAATGAAAATATTTAGTAAATTAAGTTAAAAATTAAGAAATAAAATTAGGATTTAAATAAGATATATTTTAATAAATAATTCATTAAGTATAAAATTTTGCATTCAAAAATTATATACAGGCATTTTTTTTTATAAGAAGTTATAAAAATTAAATCAGAAAAAAAAACTGTTTCACCAGTTTTCATTAGAAAAGAAACTTTAAATGCTGGAGGCCAAAGAAAGGATATAAACTTAACGTCATTTACGATTCTCATTATCCGTTGCAGATATTCTTTTACTTATTTTTCAGAGTTCTAATCCTACTTTAGACTAGTGTCATGACTATATCCCTAAACGAAAGCTAAAAGTCTGAAAAACATAAGCAATCGACAAAATATATGGCACATCAAAAAGTATGTATTAGTAATCTCTACAATTTCTAAATCTTTTAAAAACATCTTTGAATTCAAGATTTATTTATTATTTTTTTGTTTCTCTTTTAATCCTCTAAATTTAAAAAAAATATAGTTGTTTTTCGTTACAAAATGTGGAATTAAGTGTAGTGCATACA
Source organism: Argiope bruennichi (assembly GCF_947563725.1). Lineage (NCBI taxonomy): Eukaryota > Metazoa > Arthropoda > Arachnida > Araneae > Araneidae > Argiope > Argiope bruennichi. The sequence continues at coordinate 88,032,105 of NC_079159.1, read as the reverse complement.
TTTCTAAATATTTCTGCACGTCCGGATTATTGTACATTAGATTTAATTTAAAAATTTTGCTTATTCCATATGACTTGTATGTTGGATATGTAGAGATTCGATTGTAAAAGAATATTTAGTAATCTATTTCTGCGATTTGAGCAAAGTGTACTAGAAATTTTGCTACATACATCCTTTTTTAGTGAATTAAAAAAATATTATAATTTTATATCTAAAATTCCTGTCCCGATTCACAGCTCTAAAATTTCCAGAAAAATGTTGCACTAAACAATAACAGACTGAAAATATCATATGCCATCAAAAACATAACGTATAAAAAAACCAAGTCTCGCAACTCAATTCTTCTATCGCAAAAAATTGTGAGATTCATGTACTACCAAGTCGGTCCATTTATTTAGTCTCTACTTAAGGTTCTTTCTGTCTTAAGTTATTACGTAATTAGCTAACCTAACAACATCTTATAGTGACCATATCAATACTAAAAATCTTTTATGGTTTAAATAAATAGATTGACTTGGCCATCGCATGAAAACACAATGCATCTTTACATTAAATTAGATTACATTAACATATTATATAAAATTAGATTGTTTAATGCGATTGCCAAGTCAATCTATTTATTTAAACCATAAAAGATTTTTAATATTGATATGGTCACTATAAGATGTTGTTAGGTTAGCTAATTACGTAATAACTTAAGACAGAAAGAACCTTAAGTAGAGACTAAATATATTGACCGACTTGGTATTACATGAATCTCACAACTTTTTACGATAGAAGAATTGAGTTGCGAGACTTGGTTTTTTTTACACGTTATGTTTTTGATGGCATTGAATTTACGGTATAAGATAATCTTAGTATAAAACATCAAGCCCTTCATGTTATTGTACTTGAAATTTTATATTAAGTGTTCAGTGTTTTCATAATATGCATTCAAAATAAGTCAGTATTAAAGTAAATAAGAAAGTAACGACCCAAATATGTAAATGTTAAAATGTAGCAAACACTGTTTATTCGCTTTTGAGCGAACTAACACAAAATTATGGATAAATTAAGAAACATATGACTGAAATTTCAATCAGCAGCATTTATTATAAGAAATTTAAATAATTAAATAAATTTGTATTTATTCATTTAATTTACTGTTGAATGGACACAAATTCATTTAATAGTAATAATTTTAAGGTTTTAAAAGAATAGTTCTAGTGAGAATAGAACATAGTGTTAAAAATAGTTATTAAATTTTAATTCAATGAATCGTAAAAATGAAGGAAATCATGCCTTTGTTACTTAGTTATGCATTTATTGTTTTATGATTTGTGTACGTACAGGCAAGCGTTTATTTAAACAATAATTCTTAAAATCCTTCTTGACGCGCAAGTAGTCCTTTTGAATATTAAATACAACATTATGATCGAATTAAGTCCATTGAATGTTTTTTCACTAGTGTTTTGACAAGCAATCAAAATAAGTTCGAGTTTTTCATTGGAGTCCACTGCATTTTTATAAAAAGCTGGAATTACTTTTTTCACATTTTTCTTTATCAATGCATTGATCATCTATTAATTCATTCAATACGAAAAAAATACCATAACTAATACTTTGCATCGTATAAACGAAGTTCTTTATCGTCACAATGATTACGAATGAATCGGGACTTGGATGAAGTGGCGCATAAATGAGAAATGGATAAACGATGCTTTACTGTATTTTGATATTCATGCGTTATCCCGAGATATTTTTGCTTATAGATCATTCTGAATATATTGCATTTAGAAGTAAACGTTTTCAGATCGGCTGTAATTCACATGTATTATAATTTCATGATCACGTTAACCTCTCTTTCTTACTGAGGCTGTAAGTAGGGGCAATCCTAAATGAATTAATTCATTCAGCGTAAAAACAATCATAGCAGAATTTAAAAAAAAATTCAGATTTGAAAGGATGAAAAATTGATAATCAAGAGAAAAAATAAGTCCACCTTCAGATATTTGAAAATAATAATAATAATAAATCCTTCCCCTATCCTACCCCAAGTATTTTCAGAATTCATCTCTTTAACATTGCACTAACTACAGTGATATTTTAAAATTTTCTTGCGAAGGTATCTTTTTAAGCAAGGGCTATTTCGTATTCATTTAACCGGAGTGAAGATATTAAATAAACTATGGTATTCAGAAATGTCGAAATGTGAATAATTTTCGGCCGATTCAAACCGTTTTTAATCTTGATTTCCGTTCGTCTATTTTTTTTTAACAAAAATTCTCCCACTTACGATTTAAACCGCACAATAGCGACTTTTTTAGTGAGGAATTTTTAACTGTCTACATGCATATAAAAAAACTATTCCACCTACGATTCAAGCCACATAATGTAAAGCAATTTCTTTTTCCCTCCTTATATAAAAAGCAGCGTGGGAACTACATATCATTCGTATCATGCTATAAAGAATCGTGACATTACATCATAAACTTCTAAGAAAGTGTTTTTAGGAAACCCCAAGTGACTACTTTCTTTGCTCTACTGTACCATTAGAAGATCCGTTTGAAGACAATGGGAAGAGGGTAAGCAAGGGATTGTTCAGACGATTTTCTGTCGCCTATCAAATGATACCCCTTTTGTTACTCTTCAAAGCCTACCGCAAATGAAGCATGACACGAGGGCTACATTGACACAAGCTTTTGATGTTCCGTTAATCCACCCAAAACCCATCCCTGTTGTGAATCTTGTAGCAGAGAGTTCGGGAGCAGTTATGATTCATTAGTCATATAGTTTTCTTTTTTTTAATTATAGAACTTATGAAATGACAGGAAAAATCATTAGTATTGTAATTCCGAAACCACATCCTCATCCTTACTGCAGGGTGGGCGATCCTGCAGAATTTTGTTGGCGACAAAAATCCGCGCGTGCCGCTGTAAATATCCCATCCTTTTTTTTTTTTTTTTGTTACTGTTTTTTTCTTTTTTCTGTACGTAATGCTGTTAGCGTATGATTCAGCTGTGACCTTTAACAAGATGTTAATGAAGAAATTATTTACAGAATGTGGAAAGTACCATATTAATCACGCATTTTTACAAAGGGAATTCCTTATTTATATGTAGATTTACTTCAAAAGGCAGCAGAAATTTTATTTTTCACTCTGCAAAGACTTTGGCCTCGGAGAGTTATCAAAAATATTTGGCTCGGTTTTTAAAAATTATTTTAAGTCGTTCTAACAATAAAGTTTAACAGGGTACTCGCAAAGACTTTCTTTGATTAAAATCAATTATTATGAAAGAACCATTGATATAATACTGCAAAATGTTTATTATGGCGTAATTATGTCCTTAAAACTTTTTTTAATTCGGCAGATGGGAACAATTACTTTTAATTGTTATCAAAGTAAAATCCGGATAGTAGATAATTAAGTTTTTCAAAAAACTAAATTCTTCGAAAAATTACCCGAGATTCGTAACGAGTTACTTCAACTGTCAGTATATGATCCTGCTGTGCGCAGCTCAAGGAAACTACAAAGGGCTGCAGTTAATAATATTTACGTTAATTATCCGTCCGTAAAAAGATTGAGAATTCTCTAACTCCGTTACCAATCTGGTGGATTAAAGTCTCTCAAAATTATTTCTGTTTTAGCCTTAGATAGATACGATGAGGTGCACTCGTGAAATCTTCTGGATTTTTTTTTTCAAAAGTAACTAATAAAAATAGTTAATTCAGTCCCCATAGTAAAAGGCAAGTGCAACATAATTCCATTAAAATTCACTATTTCCCCATAAATAATCAAATTATTATATCATATCAATTAACGTAACAATTCTACCAAATTTCATGACGTTAGAGCTTTATGCGTTCGTCTAACCTAATTTCAATCAAGTTTAATATTTCCTTAAACTTTGAAATTAAAATTGCTATTCCAAATTATGATGAAAAGGTGCTCCTAACCACTTTGTCACACAGCGGAAGTCCGAAACATCACGACATTGCCTTGTTATCAAAATGGCGCTAAGCGTAGTCACAGCGAAAATAGTGTCAATGATATTCATGCTTACTTGATATTACTTCACTAGATTTTTTTTGAGGGGTTCAGCACAACCCCCGAGGGGGTTGTGGGTTGAGTTGGGTTTGGGGAGGGTTACATAAAAGACAAAATGTTCGTTACGCTAGTTGAAGATATAGATACATTCCAAGTTAGGACCAGGGATTTGTTATATTTGTCAATTGAAATGTTGAATAAAAATGATGAGAACTAGAATACCACCTTGACATTCTTCGAGCTACCAAGAATATTCATACTGAATTTTACTGAAATAAGCGGCTTTATAAAAAAACTTTATAACCGTCTTTACAATATATTAAAACAACCATATGCTAAATATAATAGTTTTTCACAGTAATTTTTTGTAATTAAAAAAAACACTTTATGACCACCCTGTATATCTGTGCTATTTTGTATTGTAAATAAATGATAATCACTGGTCAAATATCGTTTTATTTCCGTTTAATAAAATAAAATCTGAGCGGAAAGAAAAAAAATCCTTTTTCGCTTGTGGTTGCTATTTCTTTCAACGAAAAATTCTGTATACTGCAGTCTTTCAATAATCTGAGATATTTACCCAGAGAAGAACTACTGATTTAAACAAAGAGCCGAATCATGCGTAAAATCTTTTCAAAATATGTACTTTAATTGAAAAATCTACGTTTATTGCACAAAATATTACAGAATTAAATTCTATATATAATAAATGATAAAATTAAAACTAAAAATCTGTGCAATTTTTTTTTTTTTTTACATTTCTCCAAAATTACTAGCATGAATATGCAAAACTTTTTTCCCTTTTAACGCTTTTCATTCGACCTTCCCAAAACGCCTGAATAATGAAGGGAACGAATTACTGAAATGCCGGATTATAGAGAGATCATTCTATTTTCGTTTGCTTGTGATATAATTATAGAGCTTCACAAAATAAGAATATGACTATTCAAGAAAACACACGTTAATGATTAATAGAATTAAATACATTCAGAAATGTTTTTTTTTCAACAAATAACGTAGATTGTCTGTTTTTTTAAGGTCATTCAATAATAATTAGAACTGTTAGTAAAACTCAAAACCATTTAAAAGTTTTTCCAAGACTAAATACTTTAAAGTTCAATGCGTTGAAAGATGCCAGTTAAATTAATAGTAAGTTTTTATTTCATTACAAATAAATTACAGATTGTTGCGAAGTTTATAAAAAATATTTTGCAGAAAATAAATATCAGGTACATTTTTTTTTCAAATAAATTCATTTTAGTACATCGGAAGTCCAATTTTTAAACTCTGAATATTGAATCTGATTTAAAAGAACAAACAGGATGCTTCTCTCTAGCTGGGAAATCACATAAAAGTTGTCTGAATCGGAAATAACTGATTATTTCTATTGATTAAAAACAATTCTATGGAATTATGAAGTAATAAATATTCGAAAAACAAGTGTTAAATTTACCTCATTAGAATAAGAGATTTCTAAAATTTACAGTTCATAACCGATTTTTATTTCAATCAAAATAAGAAATATAATTACTTAACAAAATTACACTATTCTGCAATGGTAGAATTATAAACAATTGATCTTTTTCAAGTTATATTAACAGACTATTAATAAGTGAACTGAAACTAAGAAAAAAATGATACAGCATCTTTCAACGTTTAAAATAGGTTTTCGCCAGAATGAAGAAGAAATTTCAAATTAAAAAAGTGCTATAAGTATGTCTTTTTTTAAAATTTTCTCATATAGAATAAACATAAAAAAATATTGTAATCGTGAGAAAATTTAATCGGAAAAATTTTGATAAATTTCCTACTTATTTCTTCGTTTTGCTTTTCAGACCGAATGTTCGAAAAGGAATTTGTATGATATCCTGGGAAACAGGATAACTTAAAAATGTGAAGAGATTGTTAGATGAAATGTAGCGTGTAATCCTTATACGTACGGCTATCATATTTAAGACAATACCTTTTAAAAAGAAAAGTGACTTTAGTTTTAAAAAAAATTGATTTTATTAGATAAAAATATAGTAAGCATAACTTTAATTGGATTAAGCATATATTTTAAGCACCATCCTTAAATTAATTCTATAAAAACGTCCAAAGAAGATGGTTTTCCTTTTTTTTCTTATCTTTTTATTTTTTTATATAATTTTCAAAAAAGGAATTTCAGATTAAATCTTGTGCACAATCTTGTATTTAAGTAAAAACATTGAATACAAAAGGAATAAGATAATTCGAAGTAATAAAGAATATTTATGTATATTTAATTTATATTTATTGCTTAAAAAGTAATGGTAAATGTAGTCATAGGTCTTTCCTTAATGAATTCATTTTTGAACTGTTCTATTTTATTTTAATTTCCATATATTGAATTTTCTTTGATCCATGATGATTGAAGATAAAACTAGCCAAATAAACTCAAAATATTAATAACTATTCATGCATTCTTATCTTTATCTTCTATACAAAAATAATTTCTTTCATATTCTCGCTTTTTTTAAATTTTGTTAAAACTCTCATTAATCAGCTTACAACTTTTTTTCAAAAATTACTTTCATATAAAAACCGAACTACAAAAACAAATAACACATATTCAAAACGTATGAAATTAGGTTAGTATTGTTGCAATTTAAATCCATTTTAGCTATAGTTTTAAACCTGCGACGCTTAAACCGGATCTTGTCTGAAAATTTATGATCTTCTTTTCCCTGAAACGTAAATGGGATCGAATAGATATCTTAATTCCTACACAGACCCCGTAAATAGAACAGAACTAAGTCTAGAAATACCCGTTCTATAGAATTGAAAAGGAAAAATCAATTGTTTCCGTATGTCATGACTGATTTTGATATGAAAAAGACTTTTCGAAACACGGATATGGAATACTTTCACTGCAATATTTCGTTAAGATTTAGTGCTCCATTCTTTTTTACGATCTTTCTCTTTAGATTTTCGTTTAGCGTTTAGACTGCATACGGCGAGGTCATTCAAATTTATTCCGCAGGAAAATGTGTTAGTTTGTATCAATAGCTGTCAGTGTCCTCTCCCCCTTTTTCTCCAGTTGTGTTCTCTGTTTAAATTATTTATCCGAACTCCAGCACTTGATTTTAAAATAACAGCTCTTAAATGCTGTTATTTTAAAACTGTTAAAAAGGACATTTCTTGCTGCAAAACAGATTAAATATTTAGATAAATCATTTGAAAAAAATCAGACATATATATATATATATATATAGAAGCCATAGATCTTATTTCATAGTGATAATAAATATAGTCTTGATATTCAATATTGATATTGGATTAAAGATGACAGACTTTTAATTTATTTGTATATTTATTTTAATCTTTTAATTTTAATCTTAAATAATTATAACCTTATGTAGCAACATTTGAGAAATCCCAAGTTATTATTATGCAAATCATAAGTCAACTAAAGTCAACATTGGAAATAATATTGAAACCATTTGACTTTTATTAAAGCTACGAAAAAAAAATTAAACCTGTTGCTCCAATAACACACTTGGACTTTTATTCTTAAGAAGCATTTTTTTTACTTGTCCTTGAAACCATCATACCATATATACCTTAGAAAAGATACATTCTATCTTTGGAAATCACTGCTTAGGAGCTGCGACACTAGGAAGAATCGTGATCCCATAAGGTTTCCTTTTCTTAGCTAATTTAGAATTTACAAGAGAAAGTTAAATAACAACCTTAACTAAGGTTTCTTTAAAGTTTTCTAACATAATTTTGCCTTGACTTATCATTCCGGATCATCAGAAGGATCCCCTCATATAGAAGCAGGACGCGTCATCAGAATGGGGGCAATTTGCCTCACACCATTTTTAGCCACCGGAAAGCGAGCACCAATCATCCTAATGGAAGCTTCTTATCTCCACATCTGATGTGGCCCCCGATAGATCATTAAAATTTGTTAGTAATCTATGATTATTCAATTTCCTTTTAACTAAAATTAGTTAAGGCTTCATTTTCGAACTCAGGGGTAGGGCTGGTCACTGAAACTTTTACCCCATAAGAAAGATCTTGGGAAGACAAGATTTGAGCGGCTTTGCTGAAAATGATGTAGAATAGATTGCTTTGTGTGCAATCAATATAGCCCATTTTAATAAGAAATAATTAAATTTCATTCATTATCAAGACGAAATTTTACAGAAAATTTAATATAGTATCAATCACTTCATAGGTTTTCATTTCCGTTTTCAAAGTAATGCAGAAATTATACCATTATGAATTTACTTATCGCTTTCCTTCTTTCAGTAATTTTACTTTACTTAAAAATTGTCGGAATTTCTTATTGTTAATTTTTAACAGAGCTTGAATTAAAAATTAGCCTTAATTTTGCCTGCGCTGAATATTTTCAGAGAGTTTGATACAACTCAGCTCTTATGAACTGTGGAATTTTTAGGCTACAACCTTCCTTTAATTATTTTGAAAAAAAAATATGTAAAGGATACCATCGTCTACATTTCCAGCTCTGATGTCTAATCTCTAACTGTTTTTCAAAGTCGAACCATACATAGAAATCCATCGATCTCTAGAAAAAATTCAAAAAACATTTAGGAAGTTATTTGAAAGTTTTCCGAGATTAAATACGATAAGTTAGGGAAAACGCGGAAGCCCTCTGTACAGTCTTCTGACTTCGTAACAACAGAAAACCTTTATTAAATGTTCACAATATAGGCAATTTTTGGAACTAATTACATATAATGAGACATAATCATTATTAGATAGATAGAGTTATATTATTAAAGAAGAGATGGAGAGATATTAAAGAAAAAGAGATAGAGTTATTTGTGGTCTTCTTTATAAAAAGAAAAACTCTTTTAAATCCTAATGATCTTTCTATGATCCGGCATTTCCAATAATATGGTATTTTCAGAAAAACAAACGGAAATACGTCCTTATATTCAAATGTGGGTGGTGCATTGTAAAATATAGGGTCTGTGCAAATTTTGAATTAAAAAAAATGTTTATTATATATATATAGTAAATAGTATAGGCAATTCTATATCATTTTGTGTACTTTATTAATACTGTAGTTCCATGATCTGATACCTCTGGATTTCTGAGAGAATATTGTACAAGCAATCGTTCTGTTATTATACTATCAACAAAATGCATCAACTTGCTGAAGCAACTTGTCCAAGTATCAATAGCTTCCGTAATCAACTTGAGGCCTTATATCATATTTCATACTTTCTTTCAGTGAGATTGATCTACAGATAACTTATAAGTAATTTCAGTTTAATTTTAAACAGTTAGTATCTTGGAAACTGATTTCAGATTACATAGAAAGTCTTAAATAATCATAATATGCGAAATATTTCACATCCAAATTAATGATATCAATAATATAAAATTTCGGTATTTCTAATTTTTACATCTTAGTTAGATTCCCCATAAAATTAATGCTGTAGTCGAATTTGCGTGAATTCGGGCTAATTGTTATTTGGCCTGAATTGGGCTCTTTTTACTGCTGGGATGATAAATCCATGGGTTTTTAGCTTGACTATAATTAAATTCATATTTTTGAATTTAGGGTTTTCAGAGATCAGATTCATGTGGAACCTATCAATAAAGCCAGGTTTCGAATAAAACCCGGGTTTATACTCGAAGATCAGAATGTGTAAGAGCTTTGAAAGCTTCTACTTTGGTATTGTCAGTTATTTTAATGTAATAAACAAGTTAGTCACTGATTTGAATGTGCGTCTATTCGCTGTTACCACGCTTGGCGGTACATTTCACCATTTCGATGGACCATTGCTTCTCTATTTCATAAGTTTATCGTTCGATACGGTTTCATCTCTACGTATTGATGTTTCCTTTTTCATGTGTTTACTTTTCCGTGTTTAATTTCCTCTCTTTATGATCTGAATTAATTCGCGTTCCAACTAAATGCAGAGTTCCGTTACGCATGTTCACGATTTCTTCCGTATTGTTAATCCTCTAAAATGGCAAAACAAAGTTTTATCGCATCTCTTCTATCAAGGTCAGTACTTTTTTACAAAATTTGTTTACAGGAAAGTGTGAGCATTCTTATTATTAGTGATGATTTTTTAATTTTTTTATCGCCATTTAGTTACGGCTCAGAATTACATATACGACCCCCAGTGACCCTTTAAATAGAAATTAATGTAACAAATCAATCAACCAAAATTCTTTCTTTCTACCAGTAATATTTATTCAAAGTTTGCAGAATTTAATTCGTAAAATTTGAATTTTATTAATTTAAAATTACAGAGTCTAGTTGAAGTACTATATTTTTTCAATTAAATTTAATTTTAAGATGATCACTTTTTTAGACTTAGGCTGAGAAAAAATGCATAAACACTGGCGCTCAAACGATTATTAATCTCATTCTTAAAATTTGAATTTCAAGAAAGACAAATTAAAGCGGCTAGTTGATTTATCAAATTTTCTTTAGCTAAATTTAATTTTTGTAAGATCCCTGTTTTGGATTTAAGCTAAATAAAATATATAATTGAATATCTAAGTGAAGTCAATATCTAATTCACTCAAACTGAATATCTAGGTAAAGTTACAAGTTACTGAGTTATAATATAAATGAAACTTTCTAACTTGAAGTAAATTGGATGTTGGTTTTCTGGTATATATTTCTTTACAAAATTAAGACTTAAACAACGTAGATTTTTATAAGAATGATATTGCTCTAACAACATCCTAATATAATAAATGTAAATGACGTTTTTAACGAGATTCCGTTTTAAATCTTAAGAAAAACGAATAAAGAAAAAATGTGCATTGAAAATTGTATGGAAGGTGTGTAGAAGTAAAAACTATAATTAGTAAGCAAATTTACCTCTTACCAAATATTAAGTATAATCGGATAATTAATTATTTTAATCTAAGTATCTCTATGAAGTGATTAAATTAATATTTTCCTAATTTGCATTGGCAGCATACATGTAATTTGACACAATATTTAAGAACGTGTAATAACGTAATTAAAAAAGTCAGAAATCATTTCAAAAATGCATATTTTGAAAAACAGTTTTTATTGCAAAACATCACAAAAATTTAAAAGAGCATCTTTCCAAGATCAAATATTTCATTATTCATATAATGTGCAAAAAAAGAGAAGCTTTTTCAAAAAAATTAATTTTTATAGGAACTTTTTACTCTTAACTGTAGTTTACAGCAAGGAAAAGCAATCTTTCAAGTATTGACTGACACTTGATTGCTAGATTGCGATCGTTAAATATTTCTTGAAATGCAGTGCTGAAATGCAGATAAATAAATTTAGTTTTTTAAAAAGGTATATGATATTTTCATTGAATGTGCATGCCGCGACTCATGTCATTTGTGTGTGTTCTCAATTCATTGAAGGAATTCGAGTTCATGCTGATACCTAGTAAAATTTTGCTTTAAGAACATGCCATTCTCTTAAGACAATGCCAATTTCATTTGTTAAACTTGTAAGTTTTTTAATATTTTAATATAAAATATATTTTATGAATAAATAATTAGGAATAATATATATATATATGGATTCATCAAATCTCGAAATTGAAATTTCAATGATTACAATTTTTTTCTCTATATTATTCTTATATAAGAGAAGGTAAAAATTGAACTGGGGATTAAAATAATACTTTTTGGACCAACCACCTCCCCTCCCCCTTCCCCGAGCCACTGACATTTGAGTTTGATGTACCAACTTCGCATTGGTCATGCTGTTATCTATGAGTCTGCCATAGATGATTAACGTCAATTTCCCAACCTATTGACTCACGGGTAAATTCTTTGACTGTTCACTTAATTAATTATATATGTTTACAAAAAAATGTAGCTATTAGAAATTTAATTATTTGACAAATTTTAAAATATACCTAGAAATATGAGCCAATTGTTCATCTGTTACTACTGGTTTTTCAACAAAAATAGATTAAGGCGAGAGTTTTTTTTTTTTTTTTTTTTTTTTTTTTTTAATCTGGATAAGCTATTTTTAACATTATTACCTTTCATGTCATTGATTTAGCAAAATATTTAACTAATCAAAAATTCAGTTTGATAGTAATATAACTTTTTTTTCAGAAAGTCCATCGCAGTATTTTATAACTAAGATCTTGTGGAACATTGTCGAATTATTAGAATCGAAATAATAATAATAATTTTTTACATTACATTTTAAAATGATCTGTTGAAAAATCGCCTGCCGTTCCGTTAATAACTCTTTCTTGCTCAAGTAATCTATGTATCTTTTTTATACGCAAATGCTTGTGAATTTAATATCTCATAATATGAATATTATTATTTTAAAGTTAGTGGCAATACCGATTGAGAATTCTGAAAAAGCCTTAAAAAACACTGCAATTTCCAATATATATACTACTGAACATACCCAAATTTATGTCAAATATTTGAATAAAAGTTAAACTTAAACAATAAAAAATTTATATTTACTATTATGAAACTCTGTATTTAAAACAATATTGCTTGATTTTAGAAGACTTTTTATAGACTTTAATTTTAAAAATTTTCACCACGAACATGACACCACTCTTATTTTCTACATATTATGAATGGTTAACAAGTGATTTCAAGTTTGTGATAACAAATTTGTATTTTCGTTAAGGTAAATAATTTATTTGTCATCACTTAGTGCTATCAAATTATATATATTTCGATTTAAATTGGAAAATTTTCCGGCGACATACCAGAAAGCAGTGTTTCACAATATACTAGCAAATTGGACGTACTTTATTTCTTTTTGAAACAACTTTATGATAGAAATGTACTTAGAAAGTTCTTGTTTAAATTTTTTTTAAAAAAGAAGTTTTACTTTCATGGTATTTAGTACGTTAATATTCATTCTTTTCGAAATTTTTCAGATTGTGAAAGAAAAAAAATTCTTCGAATATATTAACAGAAAAGGATAACACTAATCCAGAAATGTTTTTACAACTCGAATCAAATTGGGTTGCTCTTGTTCCGCAACTAACTCAAGTAAAATTTAAGGTATTTCTATTCTTTTTTTATTTCATCTTATGAAATTGTAGAATAAAGTCATTATTGTTTCTTGGCAATTCAATGCCTCTTCCAGAGCTACCATACTGATGTAATAACCAAAATCCTGAAACTGAATTTTTAACTACTATTATTTTTTCTCTACATAGTCTTACTATTTGAATTTTTAACTATTATTATTTTTTCTCTTCTTCTTCTTCTTCTTTCTTCTTCTTTCTAATCCCCTGATCGGAATCAGATCAGGTCCATGAGACCATTCGCCTTCAAACCATCAAGGACATTATTGGGGCTATGAAGCAGGTTCTCCCGGGAAAAGCCAATACAGCGAAGCAAATGCTCAGCAGTGGCCTCGCTTGAATTGCACTTTGTGCAGATGGGGAAGATCTTGTTCCCACCGGAGAACCGAAGAGTCTTGAGGTGGCCAGATTTAAATCTAGACAGAGCCGTCTGGTCTTGTCTAGCACCGCCAAAGCTCAGAGCACCACCAGGGCCAGAGCCAAGGTACCAAGGATGGGAAGGTGGTAGTTTCCATGATGAGTTGACAAGGGCCTTACTTCTGGAATGCATTTCCTGGAAAGTTAAGGGCTCAGCAGAATTCAGAGTCAGGGATGAACCCTTCTTAGCCAGACTATCGGCAATGTCATTATATTTAAGGTTTACATGAGATGGTATCCATTGAAAATGTATAGCGGAGGACTTGGACATCAATTTTAATTTTTCAAAAACACGGATGCCTCTCTGGTCTACAATATTCCTCCAGTTTTCTAAGTACTGTATGACGCTACGACTATCAACTAGAAGCCAAATCTCACCGATTAATTGGTGATCTAAAGAAAAGCCCAGAGCCATGTCAATGGCTATCAATTCTGAGCCAAAGACGGAACTAAAGTCAGGGTTGCGCTGACTAAGGAAAGTCTCTTCATTGCCGGATTTAATTACAACCCCGCTACCAGTGTGACCATTTTCATCTTTACTACCGTCAGTATAAATCAGTACAGCTTCAGATGGGATATTATTGATTACTTCAAGAGCAGCTTGTCTTAGAAATTCAGGATGATGAGAAGATTTATTAGTGTAAGTCAATAGTTCTGTATGGAAGTACACACCAGATAATTTGTCAAGAGGGGAAGCAATAGGCTTTAGAGAGTTAGAAGAAACAATGGGTTGCAAAACATCTAACTTTTCAGCATGTCCAAGAGGACTATACCCCTTCAACCTCTGAGTGTTCTTCCAACCACACAGGAAATTAGCGGTTCGATGTTGAGAACGGTAGCTATAAAGTTTGCTAAAGTACTTTATAAGATTAGGAATACATCTATCCCTCAATGGCTGTAAGTCAGCCTCGTAGAGTACGATGTTGGATGGCGTGCTTCTGCGGAGCCTAGTGATAATACGAGCTGCGCTGAGCTGAATTTTTTCTCTACATAGTCTTACTATTTGAATTTTTAACTATTATTATTTTTTCTCTACATAGTCTTACTACACAAGAAAAGATAAAGTTAGTAACTAGAATCATGCTTCTAGAACCACTGTATACTTACTACTCCCCCCCCCTCGAATACTATCCGAATCATAAATCTTTGAAATTGATGCAATAGCTTGGTATAGATCACTTTCTTACTTATGAGGATGAATAATGTTAGTAAACATCATAAGTTGCTGACTAATGGATAATTTTTTTGGCTGCTCATTATATTCATTTGTCATGTTTACAAACATGCTGCTACTACAATTTATTTGAAAAGTTATAAAATATACTATAGAGAAATCAATCAATTTCTCAGTTTTGTTTATTGGTTTTTAACCTTTTTAACCTTTTTCCTTTTCTCTTTTTCTATGAAAACTATGTTGTGGTCACGTTATTATTATCCATAGCACCGATTTATCGCAATATTTAATTTATCAATGAATCGATTAAATAAAAATAAATTTTTCTAAAAATTGTATCATAGTGTCTTACGCAAGAAAGATTTACTTAAGAAAGATTTTATAAGACCTTGAAATTGTCATTAATAATGAAATACTGATCAGAAAATAAAATAATCCAATAAATAATATTTCCAATCTTATTATCGATGAAAATATATGTTTATATATTTCCTAGTGTACCTAGGAAATATATTTCTTTCTTTTGTTTTTGTTTTTTGAGCAAATTTGCATGATTTTAACACTGCGTAAAGCGAATGTTATTGCATTATATTCAATGACAATTCAGATTGACAATACTTAAAAAAAGTCACGAAAAGTATCATGAATCTTAAAATAAATACTTCTAAATACGTTTTTAATTTATATGAAATATCTGAACGATAATAATTTAAAACAACAATGATTGATATTTTTGAGATAGATTTTGCATTGAAAAGAATATTTAATTTCATGAAGGCTCTTTTTGCAACTCTTAATAGCATAGAAATACATATGCATCATATGCGCTACGTCGCCTTTTGTCTTGTTTACATTTGTTACTGCTTATGGGCTAATTAGTTGTAATAATTTTATATATTTCATAACTATCTTGTAAGGATAAAAACAAAGATAAAGATGTTTTACAAAATATCCATTCTTTTTTAAATCATGTATAAAAAGAAATTTATGTTAACGGAAAAATATCAAGTTTACAGGAAATATTTCTTCATTGTGAACTGAATTCAAATTGTCACATTTTTTTCTTCTCGTCAGTATAAACTTTAAGACTTCGGCATGTCTGCTATTGATATTATTATTATTAATTTTAAACGCTAAATCATGTCGTTATGACTTTTGGCCAATGTCTTGGCTTTAGGTTTAAAAAGATTTCGTGTTAATAATGATGAATTTTACCGAGATTTGTAAATGAATGAGAGTCTGATGTATTTAAAGCTATCTAGATCAAACATCCAAGCGCTGGTCTGAAAATTTGGCGAATGAAACACCGCCTTTGTTCTAGTCGGCAGACTAGACTGCCTCAATATCGCGGACAGTTCCACGGTATTGGAGCACTTTATATCTGACTATCGTTTAATAACATCAACCAAGATTTTTAGAAACTTTCGTCTAGTTTCAGTGCTAGTGATTAATTTAACGCATTTTATTTTAATGCAGTAAAGCAAATTAATCTTCTGTAATATTTATGCATGATTTTGAGCTTAGTCTTATTATATTTGCTTATTTCAATCCTCCCCTTCCTCTTTTCGACGCTACAGATTTTTTCAGTTCTCTTTTGCACTCAAATAAATATGGAGATGCTTTTCCTATTTTATTACTTTATCGTATACGAAATATATTAAGAGAAAGTATTGTTATTGTCAAAAAAAATCGAACTCGGGAATTCCATGTTTCGAATTTGAGGAAATTCCATGCTTCAGACTTCACTGAGTCCGAAAAACAAAATGTTAATAACTATAATAACAAATTTTTCAGTTGAACGGTAACGTACTTTATTCATTCCAGCAGAATCCCTTTTGTAAACAAAATTGAATGGTTAAATTTAAAAAGCAGAAATTTTGGTGGTTTTTTTTCTTTTCAGTCTAAGAGAAAAGCTAACAAGAAATAGTATTTGCTTTCTTTTAGCTTTTATTATTCGATTCCTTTTTCCTATTCTTTCACAATGCCAATACGAATGTTAAATAAACCATTTCTACTTCTTTATTTCTGCTACTTTGTTGGAAGACGATAATTGCTTCTTCGTTAAACTTGTTATCACGTGATTTTAAATTATTAAAATGAAGCATTGCGTTTTTACTTTTTATTTTCCCCATTATTTTGCGAAGAAAATAAACCTTTTAAAAGAAGAAAGCGTTTAGAGATACGAAAACCACAGGTGGAAAAAAAATCCTATTAAACTAGTTATTTAATACCTCATAAATCTACATATTTAATTCAATGTCTGCATAGAAAAATTTAATCTTAAACACTTTCATAGATTTTTTTTTTTTTTTTGCACTACAGTGAAAATTTAATTAGGGTTTTAGTTTCAATTTAAAAGTTGCATCGGAATTAATTAAATAAATTAATAATATTTATTAAGATTGATTTGTTTACACGTATTAGAAAAACAGTTCTTCGTTTTCTAGTACATTTCCTTTAAGTCTGAAAAAAAGTGAAAATTGGAGAAGAAATTTTTTCCTATGCAGAAAGACAAAATAAATAAAAAGTAAATAAAAGTTGTGAATATAAATTATAAATAAAATAAAAGGTAAGAAATCAGACTTTGAAAAAAATAAAATATTTTGAAACACCAAAAAAAAAAAAAAAATTTAAACCAGTGATATTTTACAGAAATATTCCAAATTTAGATAATAAATGGCAATGACATTAAAAAAAAAACTACTCTTATTAAATTGGAGTTTGAATTTGCAAAGATGTAAATGAGAATTTTATTTAGTCGGGGTAAGAGCTAAAAAAGAGGCAATTGCTGGTAAGAAAATATATATAATAAAGAAACAAATTTTAAAATTTATAGATACAAAATTATACATACTAAAATAAAAGTAAAATTATCTTGATGCCTGTCACTTGTCAAAATCTAACAAACGTGTATAACCACTAAATAACTCACACAGCCAATATTTAAAATTCTTCTAAAATAATAAAAAATATCTAAAATTCTTCTAAAATAAAAAACACTAAAATAATTCTTTTTCTTGCTTTCCAGCTAAAATACGTTCTTTATTTGTGCCCAATGTTTCCAAAATGTTAACTTTTTTTAAAATTGAAATAGAACTTTCTGTGAAGATTGAAGTTTTCACTTATTATTATTATTATTATTTTAGAGAATCTGTATCTTAGCTGTATGTTTCTGTAGTAATTATTTTTTCACGCTTCTCTATAAGCTCGTGTTATTTGATCAGTTCTTTGATATTTGATTGCCCTTTGAGATCGTCAGGATCGGTCTCAAATGCAATTGCCTGACATCGAAAGATTGCTTTATAAGATGAGCTAATTGATCAGTTTCTGATGTAATTTCTGGCTTATTTTGGGAGAAAATTGGAAATCTTTTCTCTTTATACTTGTTTTTTGTTTTTTAATAATAACAAGCATTTTTAGAGATTTTCGAATATTTCATATTTTGCATTATATACTTATAAAAGAAAAATATTCGCAAGCCTGCGGGGAAAATAAGTGCTCAACTTCAAATTCGGATATAATTTAAGTAATATTTCTGACCTGTCTTTCAATTTTTGCATATAAATTTTTGCAGATTATATCAACTATTTCGATTTGCTAGTTCAAAAAAAAAAAAAAAAAAAAAAAAAAAACCTCCGAATTATTTTATGTACATCAGAAGATTCTAAATCTTTTATTATTTTAGTAATATTTAGACGAAATAGCTTTATTCTATGATAATTTACTGAATATCAAATACTAAATGTCAATACTATTCGGTGCTGAAAACCATTTATTTCTTTGTAACTACCTGAATTCAGTGACCACCTGAACAAACTAACAGTTTTCATCGTAAAAACCACAAATAAGTGCATTTCATGATGATTCTAGTATCTTAGTGTGAGGGGAAATTCCAGATGTCTGTTCTTGAAATAAACGTCCGACCTTGACTGTGTTTTTATCTTCGTAAAAGGTAAATAGAAATTTTATAAACTGGCTCCCTATAAAATGTTACCTTTATTTAGCTAGTAATTTTGCGGGATTTCCACTGAATTATGTATATGTTAAACGTCAAATATGTATTAGTTTTCTTTTATCCCATAAAACACTATAATTATGGAATAGTTTGAGGGGTTTTTTTTTTTTTTTTTTTTTTTTTTTGCAATACAGTTTTTAGATCAGCACAACAAGCGAACGTTTCTTTAGCTGTCATTTCTTTTATCAAAACAATCGTTTTATTTCCTCATATAATGATATAGTTGCAGGTCAAAATGTACTTTTTTCACTTCAAAATTTCGTCAAACATTTGATTGTGAAATTTCAGAGAGGTTTAACACATGTGCAACTCAGGATCTTCATCAAAACATTTCAATTTTTCAATTCCTGAAGACATTTGAAAAAAACTTTCAATTATTTATATATGTACTTTTTATATTTTATATGTGAATATTAATCATTGATTAAGATGTATGACTACGTTTGGGATGAAGTCTTTAAAAATTTTATAAAATATTCTTATTTTTTTTAATTTTTGCACAAAATAGATAGAAAAAAAATCTTTTATGAAAAAAAAATCATCCATCAAAATCCAAAATTGAGATGAAAATAGGAAGAAATGTGTATTTTTCGACTAATAGGAGGTAAAAAGTATTTCAGTTTGAAACTTGATCAATTAATTTGTTCACATTCTAGTAGATAAAAAAATATGTCATATAGCGTTATATAGCTGATAAAGTTGTATTTTGATTCAATATTTCAATACTACGGTTTGATGGATAAATAACAGGATTTATTTTTTACTTTATAAAGTATTTAAACAATTATGAAATATCTTTTAATGAACAGATTGCTTATTCTGTAATTTATACGAATACTTTTAAAGAATATACTGAGAAGTTATAATATCAAATTGGGATAAAACAATGCAATTTTTTTTTTGTAAGTTGATTTTACAATGATTTAAAATTAGAGAAAATGTTATTTAAATTTACAAAATAGCATTAAATGCAAACATAAAAATGATATAACTTTTCAAAGAAAGAACATATGCTCAAAATTTAATATGTTTTAAATAGAATATTCTTCAGAAATTAAGAACCTTGAATTTGAAAAATATTCGATATTTTCACCCAAAATTGATATTTTTCATTGCAATTACCTACTTTAATAAAAAAAAAACCCGATTATTAAAAAAATTAAATTCCTTTCATAAGATGGAAAGCAAAGTGAGATTAATTTTTGTATGGCGACCCTTTTTACTTCTGTTATTTTTTCCTTTTATTTCTCTGAGATTGGAACAGTGAGAATGAAGAAGTGACGAAGCTAATTAATTCTTAAGCAATTCTGGCTATTGAGAAACTCTAGTATAGTTCCTATCTACAATGCCATGATTCGTCTCTTTGAATTACCTTCCTATTTTCAATTAAAAAAGAGATGAGGAAATAAAAATTTCATTACCTACTGTTTTCAAAACTTTTAAACAAATGGATTCATCTACAATTATTCATCCATAATAATGTTACAATTATTCATCTACAATTATGTTACAATTATTCATCTATAATAATGTTACAATTATTCATCTACAATTATGTTACAATTATTCATCTACAATTATGTTTTAATTATTCATCTATAATAATGTTACAATTATTCATCTACAATTATGTTACAATTATTCATCTATAATAATGTTACAATTATTCATCTACAATTATGTTACAATTATTCATCTGCAATTATGTTTCAATTATTCATCTATAATAAAGTTACAATTATTCCTCTACAATTATGTTACAGTTATTCATCTATAATAATGTTACAATTATTCATCTACAATTATGTTACAATTATTCATCTATAATAATGTTACAAGTATGATTATCATCTATTCACTAGATCTCTCTTATCGGTCAGAACTCTAGATACAGTATTCATAAGAGCAAACCGTTTCGTGAACTTTTATGCAAAAGTGGCTTCGGATTTTAGGGGACGGGATTGGAAGAACTGTTCAGAAATTTTTGTTCTAGTGAACATGACCTGAGAAATTGAGCACAAATTTTCGTCCTAGACAACATGATCGCAGGAACTGCGCAGAAATTTCGTACTAGAGAACTTGAGAAATTATGTAGAAATTTTCATTCCATGGAACATGATTGGAAAAATTTTACAAAAGTTCTTGTTCTAAGAAAGAAGACCAAAGAAGCTTCATACAAATAGAACTCTTCGTAGAATATCTATATTCTGTGAATGCAGAATTCAAAGAACACGATAGGGGACATTTTGCAGAAATTTTCGCTTTTGAGAACAAATTCAAAGAAACAGCACAGAATTTTCTTATTCCGTTGAATATAATTGGGAAAACTCCACAGAAATTTTTACTCTTGCGAACATTCACAGAAATTTTTGGTCAAGAGAACACATTCGGAGAAATTGTACAAGAAACTTCTGCTTTAGAGAACATAACAAACTATATAAAAAATTTTCATTCTAGGGAACATGATTGCAAAAGTTTTACTATGCCCTTCATTCTAGGGAACATGACCAGAGAAGTATCTTCGAAATATTTGTTCTACGGAACATGATCGGAAAGCCTTCAAGGATATTTTCATTTGAGAGAGCATGATCGGAAAAAGTTCAAGGAAATTTTCAATTGAAAAAAGTTTACAGAAAAAAGTTCGGGGAAGTTTAGCAGAAAATTTCGCTTTATTGAACAAAGTCGAAGAAACTGTGCAAAAATTTTTGTTCTGTGGAAAACATGATCACAGAAACTGCACAGAGCATTTTGTTCAGAGAAATATGATCGGAGAAGCTTCTCAAAAATTTTCGTTTTAGAAACATGATCCGAGAAGCTACAAAGAAATTTTCATAGGGAACATGATCGGAGAAACTGAGCAGAGATTTTTGTTCTGAAGAACATAATTAGAGAAACGGAGTAGAAATTTTTGCTCTGAAGAACATGATTGAAGAAACTAAGTAGAAAGGTTTGTTCTGGAGAAGCTTCTTAGAAATTTTCGTTTTAAGGAGCATGATCGGAGAAACTGAACAGAGATTTTTGTTCTGAAGAACTGATCGGAGGAACTGAATTGAAATTTTTGTTCTGAAGAACGTGATCGGAGAAATTGGACGGAAAAGTTTGTTCTCAGAAACATTAATTTAACAGTAATTTTAACAGTAATGAGAGACGTTTAACAGTAATTTTCTTTCTGGGGAACGGAATCGGAAAAAAATGTTAAGAAATTTTCTGGTAATCGTATCATTAAAACTATTGTAATTGCCAATATTTTTATAATAAATATGATTAAAATGGACATTGGGAAAAGTGTTTAAAATCAGTATTCGTTAAATTCTTAATCTTTCTTTTCTTTCTTTTTTTTATGTGAGATACAATCGTATGAGAATTGGTGAGCATATTACTTCGATAAAGTTTGGCGGATATTGATTCATGCAATTGATGAGTTTGGTCATGAGTGCATTTTTATTTTTCATTGTTTTACTTTTTAGTGGCTCCGTGAGGTGTGGAAAATTCAGATTACCTTTCAGGAAGGGACTCACTACCTTCCTCTCTGACCATGAGTTAGTTTTTTTTTTTTTTTTGCTTTTTTCCGGGCTGTGCTCTGTGTTTTCCGCCCCGTTTTGCTCACTGGAGTTGACTTGTCACGTTGTTTTTTTCCTACTTTTTAAAACTGTTTTTCAAATTTTTTTGCTTCTCTTTAAATTGCGTAAGTCCGGCGACAAAAGTTATTTCTGGAGTTTAAAAAACAGGAAAGCCTATTTTATGCATTATAATTCATCCTGGGGGAAATGGATGACCGCAGTAAACAAATGCAAATAGAAAACAAGTGATTTTTCGGCTTTAATTCAAAAGTTTAATCTTGACTTTTACAAAGTTTGCACTTCCCAACTTTAGCGTTTTTTATCTAGTTTTGCAAGAAATTTTGTTGATGCCCTTAGATTAAATTTAAATGATGATTAATGTACGTAGTTTTCCGCGATTTGGAGTTCTCCCCTTGGTTTACACTATATATTCCTACGTTCCCTTGAAAGATGTAAAAAGAGGGCGGAAAAATGCAATTCATAAAACTTGATTATCAATATGCGAAAAACTAAACAAACGCGAATAATAAATAATAACTTATTTGATGAGCTCCTATCGAAATTACGTTAATTGTAATGTCGATAATGTTGCACCTCCCGCGTCATTAAACCGACAATGAAGATCAAATTTTAATGGAATTTCGTACTCCACCCTTTGGAAATAATCCCTTAGAAACTTTCCCGCATACTACCTCATTCAGATGCTATCCTCTTTACGCCCACATAAATATTGTGGATCTTGAGCAAAGTGGTGAACACCACGATTCTCAAAACTTTTTTTTTTCAAATTCGCTCGTGAATGTTTGTGCTTTGCAGTATAGTGAAGAAATTTGAATGTGGATTTTTAATATCTTTTTGTCGACCTCTTAAAATCAAAATTTGACGGAAAACTACGATTAATAGCAAAATAAGATACTAGATTTCATTTGTATAAGTCCTTGAATCTTTAAATTTTCCAGTTTATATGCATGTGAATGTATAGATTGAAAGATTATCAACCGTTTGACGGATTTGGTTCAAATTTGAAATATATCTACACTTTAGATGATAAAATTCTGTAATAAATCTTCTTCTTCTAGCTCTTTACGTTTTGTAGATATAGTGTTTTTTTTTGTTGTTGGATAGTTGGGAGCCGCAGTGGAGTGGTGGTAAGGTCTCAGCTTCGGAGCCAGAGGGTTTAAGGGTCGAGACCCGATTCCACCGAAGAACCTTCGTATAAGCGAGTTTGGTCAGACTAAATCAGCCTGGGCCACACGCCCTTCCACTGGCGTGACGCGAAAGCTTAGACAGGGGGTTGACAGCTCAGGTGCGGTCTCGTCATCTAATTGCGGTTCGAGCTTACGAAGCCCGTTCCAAAGTAGCCCTGATGTTGCTTTAAAACGGGATGATAATATAACTAAACTGAGCTTGATCAGCGAGACTTTTTGAAAACAAAATTTGAAAGAAATATACAAATGTGATGTCAGTTCTATATACCAAATTTCATACGTCTAAATCAAAAAGTTTTGTATATTATATTCACAAATAGACTGATAGATGTAATTCTAAAAATGTGTTTTTGAACTCAATCAGGTCTGAGATGACGATTCTTCAAACTATGGAGTTCAAATTTTTTGTCGATTACAATACTTTCTGTTATACGAGAAATAATACGAAAAAGTAAAAATGATTCGTTCGGACTTACAAAGGTTCAACACGTAAAAATGCAGTTTTTTTTCTTTTTGACTATTGCAACATCTCCTCTTTGTAACTTTTGATACGAGAAAAGATAAAGAGAACAAGGAAGATCCTACAGAACGGATATAGTGATTCCCCATCCATCCGATTCGATAGAACGGTAATCATTATGAAAATCCCTTTTATCCAAATAAGTTAACAATCTGAGCTCATTTATTTCAATGAGATGTATTTCTTTTTAGATTACACAGGAATACTCTAAAATAAAAGTCACCTCAAGAAATTGTTTAAAAAAATAGGAGGATTTGAAATGTGGGTGTCTATCTGCAATAGTGATTTAATTAACTTAGATTCTGTTTCCTGCTCCCAAATGTGATCTCAAAAGCATTGGTAAAACTTGTCCATATAGGATTTTTCAAAACACTCAGAAAATATACACTTTTTAAAACCTCATCAATAAGAAGCATTTCGGTTAACTTTTATACATGGTGCAACTTTTAATTTTTTCCCAGATTTTATTCTCGCAATTGCCGTTAGGAGATATGCTTACAAAAGTCTTTTAAATGTGGTAAACATTCGTAGTATGATATTTCTGTAAGTAAGCCAGCAGGTGTGGTCCCTCCAAAACTTTCTCGCGCACTCTTCAAAAGATTTGTCATGCCAGAGAATGCCTAACATGACATTGGCGTACAATAGTTATGAAATATTAATCTTTGACGTTAATTTAGCATTTTTACTGAATCTATCGTGTCATCCTTGGCGAGATATTTGGCGATTAATCCCTGGCATTCTTTAATAGTATCCAAAAATCAAATTTGTGTTTTAGACACGTTTTACTAAACGAAGATTTCACACAAAACTGCACTTGCAATCACAAAATCCCATATCTCATTAGATATATTTACATTTTATTGCGTTATATATTGCGTTTTTGAATCATCGCATTTACATGTTTCTGAAAGTAAAGACCGACGGACATTCAATCCTTAGTTAGATTTGGCACAAAATTTGACAGAATTTTATCCATGTAGCTCACTTTGTTTTGTAATTAACGTGTTAACGTATATTCGAAAAGCCGGACAGACAGACTTTCTTTAAGCTGATTTTACTCAAAATTTGATGGAAATCTGCAAGTTTGGTGTAAAGGCCATATAACAAATTTCATTTGTCTAGCTCAAAGAGTTTTTAAGCTATATTTGTCACTTACGATAGACAGACAGACAAATAGACGGAGATTTTCTAAAAACATGTTTTTCGAACTCTGGGTGGTCTAAAACTTGGAGATTCGTCAAAATCTCGAGTTCGAATTTTTTTTAACAATTACTATATTTTCTCTATACTCCATATATAAGAAAATGAAGAAAAAAAAATTAGTTTCGCAGAAATAACAAAATTTAACTTTTATTATGTTCTTCCGTTTCTTATAGTTATATTTAATAAAAGTTTATATGAATCCTAAAGAATATAACACAAAAAGTTTCATTTTTGTGTGATAAAAACTGACAGATAGCTCTTTTCAAAATTTGAGTTAACTCAGTTTATAAGAAAATTTCGATGTTAGATTGATATATGTAGAGAATGAATGCATCAAATTAAGTTCAAAATTGCACAATTCCTATTCGTATGCGCATTATAGCCTCGCTATGTCATTTGCCTTCTTCTCTTTATTCGGTTTTTCTAGAACATTTTTTTATCTACAAGGTATCAATTAAACCCAATGCATTCTACAAAGCATTCTAACCTCGAAATTCGAATATAAATTCAGCCAGCTGAAAATTTAAGGGGAAATACCTCTGGAAAAATACCTCTAAAAAAAAGTGTGTTTCTCCTTTAGGTTACAAGTAAACTTTTATCGAATATAACTATAGGAAATGAGAGATTGTATAAAAATCTTGATTTCGTAACTTCTATAAAATGTCGGTGTCCTGGCGTAGAGGTAGGTCGTCTTCCATGTGATTTGGGCATCCCGGGTTCGAGTCCCGGTTTGGGCAGGGTTGTTCCATCTGTGAGACGCATGAATGTGCCCTCCTGTAAAAAGGGTTGTGAAAGCGAATGAGTGATGCATAAGTAGCAAAGTCGTACTCTTGGCTGTAATTGGCGCTACTATAAAAACAAGAGGCGCTCCCCCTCCGGCTTAAATCGCTGTCTTCATAACAGTGGGCTTGCCCGTGGCAAGTGCCATAAGAAACAACAACTTCTATAAAATAGTTCTTTTAACAAAATATTGTAATATGAATGTTTACTTATATATAACTATAAGAAAACCAATCCCATAGCAAGAAAAATCCAACTATTTGTGAGATTATAAATTAGCACTATGGTTTTCTGTATTTCAAAGGTGTTGGTTAAAGATTGGCATTTCTGAAAAAGAAGAGACGAGAAAAGCGATGGGTGTTATTCTCGTTCTACACTTTTACTAATATTATTAAAATAAAATATTGGGAACTCAAACTTCTAGAATGGAACATTGTTATATAATGTTTTGGAATATGAATTTTTTGGAGCGCGTAATGAAGATGTGATATAGTATATTATAAGCAAAACGAAATCAATTTTTAAAAAGATGTTCTATTTATCAGTATGATGCATTCAATGCTTAAAAATTGATGCTTGCCATAATCGGGCTTTATATATGATTAAAATTTATATAAACAAATAATTTTTTAAAAAAACAATCAGAATTTTGAAGAAAAAAAAGCATCGATGAAGCTCGCTAAGCATCAGTAAAAAAAAAAAATTACTCAAAACTGTCGAGATTTTGCACCACCCTTTACACTTTGTATTTCACATGACAGCCAAAACACATTTTCAAGTTAAAATTAGTGCAGTTATGTGCGTTTTAGTGCGTTGCCTTCAAAATGGCTGCACAAAATTACCATCTCAGAGAAACATAAATATTGATCAGTATCTGGTAAAAATCCTCCGGGAAGATAAATTACATTATTAATCTGGTACTTAGTGAGATTTTTTTTCTTAGGTTCCCTAAGGCAGCGTTGCCTTTCTTCTCTTTTATTGTCATGAATCTTTCTCTCGTGATCTTGACTATAATAACTATAAGACTTAACTATAATAACAATTGCCTTCATTCTATGAAACGTATTTCCGAGACATAACTACTTTGGTAATGCACTGAAAACAAATCTATTGCCACAAAGTTTTCTAAAATATTATTGTAATTCCATTATACGTTGTGAGTTGTGCAAAGGACTATTTAAATATTGTTTGGCAAATTACATGCATCTAGATTTAGCTTAAAATTGAATATCACTAATTGATGCCATATTTTGATGGCAGTTATTTACCGATTGTATGATCGAGTCCTTAAAATATTTCATGCACATATTTGATTTTTCTGCTATCAGTACTCTTACGGTGTTGCCTGTGATAAAAAGTTTTGGAAAATTAATTTTCATTTAGTTTCTTGCCATGGTAAGACTAAAAAGACATAAGCCAATATTATGACAGCGATGAAGTAATATTTCCCTCCAACTCTCTCCTTCCATTTTCTACAACGGATATTTGCTAAGAAAAATATCTGGGCTAGAGAAATTGAAATAAATCAGCAAAAAATATTATTCTGAACGTTCTTGCTTGAAATGAGGACGAAATACTGTAATTATCATCTAATTTTTTTTAAAAAAGTTACATTAGATTGAATGTAAGAATTTTAGTTTCAATTTTTAAAATATATCGATATAATTGGTTTTAATAATTCTAATATATTCTGATTACAATCTAAAAAAAATTGGAAATAATATTAAATTAGAATATCAGATGAAAGAATATTAGGCTTTAATTTTTAAAATTTATTGGTATAATTAATTTTATCAGTACAAAGTTTATCGGTATTTTAAAAAATATATCTAAAAAAATAAGTTGATTAATGTTAGGCATTCAAAAGGGAAATATTTTTTATACTGATTATTGCTTGTTCTATCCGATGATGCACGGATTTTCCTCCCCACAATCTTTAAAGTAATATATCGTATAAATAAATTCGAAAAATCCTCCAAAGCAACACTAAATATTAAAATTTAAAAAAATTCTACATTAAATTTTAAAATTTTGGCTACACGATTCTAAATGCTATAAATTTGCACACAGCCCTTCTTTACATAAGTAAAATTTGTACAAACATCACGAAATTTTTTTTTTATTTTAACATAAAAAAAAGAAAAGAAAAAAGAATAGATTCTGAAGTAGTGCATTAAAATATAAAAGGTATAAAATATCTTAATTTGTGACTCGTAAGATTTAAAGCTCTTTTTTTAATCCTAAAAAAAAACAGATAAAGATAACAGATTTACAATATTATCCAATTTTTTCTTCTTCCTGAACTTTAAAAAATGATGAGTTTGGGATTTGTAGCAATAAAGCTGTTATCCCCTCTTCTTCCTGAGCTTAGAATAAATAGTAAAACTATTGTAATGCCTGAAAAAGGTTATAAATTATGCTGAATTTCTTTTTTATGATTGCCTTATCGTTAAATGTACGTCACAGACTAATAACCAAAAGTTGGATGTCAAAAGTTCATTTATTGCACGTCCTGATGTAGTTCAGTTAACTATAAAACACAGCTTAAACTGCCGACATTTCTTTTCCTTAGAACTGGTATATGATAAATTCGAAGATAAAGTAGGAAATAAATACATATAAATTAAAAAAAAAAAAAACCCGAAACTTTTAACTATATGTATTTGTTTAGAATCTAAACAATTAAGACTAGAATTTTGATAACAGGTATTGGAATAGAATCACTTTAGAGCTATCGATTTCATAAAAATAATTATCAATCATCACTTCTAAACTTTCGTAAAAAAAAAAAAAAAAAAACATTTTTGGCATAAAGAATATTTTTACCCCACCAAACATTTCAAAGCTACATTTTGTTAATTAAATTGGAATAAATATTATCTTTTACGAAGTGAATACAAATCTTTCTCTAAGTATAAAACTTTAAAGTGAAATACTTATTGGACATAGAATGGCAACTTTCTTGCGTGACTCTGATCTTAAAACTTTTAATCGACGAGTTTAGTTTTATTATATGAATCGACGTTCCTTTTTTTAAAGCAACACTAGGGCTGTTTCGGGACAGACTTCGTAATTTTGAACTGCGGTCAAATGATGCTTGAGCTGGCATGCCCCTCTCCGAACTTCCAAACCACACCAGCTGGAGGATGTTTGGTCTCGACTGATTTAACGTGTGCCAAATCCGCTTACACGACGGTTCTTCGATAGAATCAGCTCTCGAACCCGCAACCCACCGATTCCGAAGCCGAGATCTTATTACCAGGCTACCGCGGCTCCTTTTAACCGACAATTAGCTTAATTTAATGATTTCTAACGTCCTGTTTTAGGACAGCATAAGGACTATTTGGGGACGGACCTCATTTTGAATCACGATTAGATGACAAAGACAACATCAGGTGGCGCTTTATCTTCCAATCTTCCTTGCCACATCAGAGGGAGGACATTGGGTATTGGTAAGTTTGATATGCACCAGACAGCTCCCAAGACGGCCATTCGGTGAATTTCGGTCTTGAATCTAACACCCTCTGCTCCGGTCCGGTCATGAAACCGAAACCTCACCACTAAGCCATGGCGGCTTTTTTTTAAAAAAATTTACGAGCAGACGACATAACAATTTTATAAATATAAGAAGTAAATCAAAATTTGCTTTTTAATGAACAGTGAGGAAAAACGCGCCATGAATTTTTTGAATCTATAAAACCGAACAGGCAATTTCTATTCAAGTTGAATTCAGATCTTTTTATTGGTGATTACCACATCAGCTCGTGATATTGCAACATTGAAGATTTGAATAAAAGATATTGTGGAGTCAAATGTAATGTTGAACAACGGGTGGCAATAACTGGAATACCGTTTTGACATTCTCCTAGTTATAAAGGAAGGGTGGGGATTTACGTTGAAATTTTCTGCTGAAATTAGTCTTATTAAATCGATTACAGGATTTAAAATTTATAAAATTTAATATCTGTCAAAATATAATAGATTTTATATATTAGATTTTACAAAGTATAATAGATTCTACTAATTCTGCATAATAAACATTTTGAATTTAAATGTTTTAACTAAACAATTGGTCTTTTTTTTATTTTTAAATGAAAAATTTATATATATTATTTATTTTTCTAGTACAAAAAGAGAGTATTAGGTATATGAAATTTTCTTGACAACTGTGAAGATATGTTTTGTGATATCATATTTTCATATAGCCTTAACAGATAGATTTCCATATTAAAGCGAGTTGTATCACTTGGCAAATCAAAACAACAAAAATTTCTGACCTTTCAAATTCGCATGCTTTCTCTTAAGCTTTTAGTCAGGTGATTGGTGAAAACAAATTTCTAAAACGTTATACGTTTTACTTGCATCGTATTTAAGAAAGTATTTAAGCAAACAATTGTTCTACTTTTATTTTCAGGCGAATATTGCTGTCTGAAGAAAATGGTAAGAAAAGGAATATCAATTTTGATACTTGCGAATTGACGGAATTAAATATAAGACTTAATAGCTATTATACCTTTGTTTCTCATTGTTTTCATAGCAACGATTTATATCATTCATTTTTCATTTTGTGAAATATCATACCTATATTTCTGATCATGGATACGCAATTATTTCTTCTTATTTTCTCTACTAGCAATGAATGTGTGTGTGTGTGTGTGTGTGTGTGTGTGTGTGTGTGTGTGTGTGTGTGTGTGTGTGTGTGTGTGTGTGTGTGTGTGTGTGTGTGTGTGTGTGTGTGTGTGTGTGTGTGTGTGTGTGTGTGTGTGTATCTGAATTTTGGCGTTTTTCGGCCTTAAGTTCTGAAAACATCATTGTACAAAAATGAATTTTACACCGTTTCAAAACCAAAACTTTGTTTTTTTTAATGTTATCAGTTTATTAATCGAGTTTCTCCTGAATTTTAGAAAGCTTTTAAAAACATTTTTTTTTATTTAATTTCTTTTTTTTTTCCCTTAATTTACTAGGGAGCAATGTAATACATTGCTCCCTAGCAATTAAAACCATCTCTATTGTTTCATGAAATATTTAATGTCTGATTTTATGCAATTTTTGAAAGCCGAAGAAGAAAGATTTCGTTTAATAACTGAGTTGTGTATAAGATGAATAAAAAATGGAGTTACTATACTGCAAAATTCCGAAGTTAGATAAACCACATATCTATATTATTAATAATGCTATGGTGTTATATGACTGGTCTCCATAAGAAATATCTATGTACGGAATGAACAGAACGTATGGAAAAACAATTAAAATAACACGGCTTTAATATCTGACGGAAGTTATATTTCAACGATTTAACAGAATTAAACACAGGCAATATTCCCGGCCAATCAGCTGGTCGCCAAATGCGACTAATTATTAAAGTACACAGGCGCATGGAAGTTGAACAAGACGACAACCTATTCCTCATAGGGCAAACTCTTGGGAGAATGCATAAGAAAAATGGCGACGGATTTGTCTGTTTAGAATCTTGGTTTTTAACTCTCCGACATAAAAGAACGGAAATGTGTGGTAAAACCAAGAAAAAATGATTTCGAGTGTATCTACAATTACTTGCGCATTCAAGCGGACAACTTGTACTGATGCGTCCAAGTACAGCTATACAAGTGAACTATATACAATGAAAAACTGTAGGTTTTATGCATGATGAATTTATTAAGCATAGCAACCGTTGCTAAGTGCTATTAAGAAGTCATAGCTTACATCTTGCGAAAATTCCGTTGCTCCACATATTACATCTCTCCTGATATTGCGCCGATTGTTTACAACTCTAAACTTGCAAGTTATCTCCGTGCTGTAATTTACGTTCTCGGAAGTAGACGCACATTCATTCTTGCGATCGAATCAGTAATATCGAACCACTCTTCGATGCTTATCTACCTCATAAAATTCACGGAAGTTTTCACTGAATCGGAAACTAATAATATTTAGAAATGTAGGGCGAAATTCGTCTGTTTTCCTTAAAAATATCTCTCATGATCTTAGAAATCAATTTTCAAGACCTTTAGATACTGGAGTATTTCGAAAATATGATCATGTCCTTTGATTTATAACTGATTTTCAGAACTCTTTAACTCTGGACTGTTGTTAAATGCCTGCAGTCATCATAGTTGAAAAAACAGCGGTAGTGGTCTCTTTAAAACGTTCTCGCATACACTCTAATAAATTTATCATGCCAGAGACGCCTTACATGACATTGGCGTGAAATTGTTACAAAATACTAACTTTTGGCGTGAATTTGGCATTTTTACTGAATCAACCATGCCCGTCTTGAAAAGTTATTTAGCGATTAATCCCTGGAATGTGGTTAATAGCATCGGAAAATCGAATTTGTGTATTAGACACGTATTTCTGAACCGATTGAAACAAAAATTTGGCATAAAACTTCACTTGTAGTCGCTAAATCCCTATCCAAGTTGATATATTTGAGTCATTGAATTTTCGAATGATCATGTTTACATATTTCTGAAAGTATACACCGACAGAGACTCAACCTATTGTCGGATTTGGATCAACATTTGATAGGTGTTTACACCATAGATATTAAACTTGTGTACCGAATATTATCTGTCTAACTCTCTAACTAACTAACAGATTTTACACAAAATTTGATAGAATTCTGGAAATTTGGTGTAAGGATCAAATTTCAACCGTTTTCCTCAAAACAATTTTGAGTTATCTTTTTTCTCAGACGAACGGACATTTCCCAAAAACGTGTTTTTCAAACTCAGGGGATTCTTGAAAATCTCGAATTCTAATTTTTTGACGATTACTATACTACTATACGAAAAAGTAATTACTTCAATGAAATTAAATCAATTTCTGCTCGCGTGATATAGATTAAATGTATCGCGTCAATTTAATTTTGGGTTCCTTTGTGCATTACAAGGGGAGTTCAAATGAAAAGGTACGAAACGTCACAACAACGTAACCGTTAACTATTTGCCTATGCCGCTATGGGAGAATGTAGTGAGACATCTAGGGATGTGACTGGATCTCCGGCGTAGATTGGAGCATGCGCGGACGCCCGAATGCGCAGGAGAGTGCAGAGGCTCTTATAAAGAGCGCCTTCCAATTGACGTGGTTTGTTGAATTCCTCAAGCACAGAAGAACCATTAACTCCGATGTGTCCATCAAGAACAAAAGGACTGGAGCTACTCACCGAGGATGTGGTTCTGCTCCATGATAACGCACCCACACGTCTCCAGGGTCACACACGCGGAACTGGCCAAGTTCAAGTGGGAGCAGCTCGATCCTCCAGCCTACAGCCCGGACATGTCGCCCTGCGATTTTCATGTGTTTGGTCCCCTGAAATAAACATCTGAATGGGATGCGCTTCAACTCGAACGGCGAGATCAAGAACGCTGTGAAGGACTGGGTCTCGTCACAGCCACAGGAATTCTGGGAACAAGGAATCTCCGGCTCGTTAATCAATGGAATCAGCCCTATGGTGTATACTTTGAATAAAGTCTTCATTTATACCCATAGTGTCGTTTTGTACCTTTTCATTTGAACACCCCTGGTATAAAAGATGAAAAATAGTATTATGTATCACCATAATGCATAAAACAAGTTGCAGTGACTTTAGTCATACGACTAGAACATCACCTGGATTTATTTCACTGTTTTGCCAAATATTCTTTAAAAATAGTTCATTAAAGAGTAAAAAATCTCTTTCAAAAAATTTTATTTCCATATTTTCTACAATAAATAAAGACACTGGAATATTAGTAAAGATTTTCTGATAAAATATTCTTTACAAACTTGATAAAACATTCTTGTTATTTTTTAATCTTCAGTCAGTTGTTAAATATTATTGGGAAAAAAAATCACCAGGGAGCAATTAAAGAGAGAAAGGAACAATGTAAATATTTTTTGAGAAATTAATTTGAATCGCTGAATTTTATTTATTTATATTATTGTAAATTTTAATTTAAATTTTTTAAACTTTATTATTAATTTCCCCAAAATTACCTATCTAATCTATCTTTCGAATTTAATTATCTATCAAATATATCTATGTTTTGATCTAATTATCGATCTAATCTATTTAGTTTTCGTCTAATATATCTGTTCTAATTTAATTAACTTTCTTATCTCTCTTCTATCTACCTTATATATTTAATTATAAATTATCCAAGATTTATTAAACTATCAATCCAATTTTTTAATTATTTTTTAACTCAGAATCATTCGTAAAATAAAAAAAGAGTTCTTGATTCAGAACAACGATAGATATTATTTTTTTTTGAACATTTAAATTGAGGACATATTTATTTTTACGAAATAATTGATTTTGAAAGCCATTTAATTTAGGTTTTTAATTTCTCGTAAGAAATGGCATTCTTTTTTCAAAAATTTATTTCATTTTTTTTTTTTATTTTCTCTTTTACATGACGGAGATAAGGAAAAGTAAAAATATTGAATAAAAACCTGTAAGCTCTTATTTGCCAGAAAAGCCTAAATCAATAACCTAAAATCAATAGCTGACGCAAGCTAGTATTATAGATTGCGTCAGTTATTGATTGGGGAAAACCCATGGTACGAATTTCTATTTTGGGCACTTTATAAAAGCTGTTTATCTTCGTAGAAATCAGTCTATAGAGTCTATAGACTTCAGTCTATAGAGTAAAGAAACTGAGGTTGCATTTAAATACTATATATCCAGTGATGAATATTAATCCATGGAGGAATCAAAATTTTTCAGGCTTGTTTTTTTAGTAGTCTGATTAACATTCCATTTTGAAATAAAACGAATATTATTTTGAGAGAGAATTCGTAAGTTTAAATCTTGGTTAGATGATTGCAGTGGTAATCTTCTCTTATATTTACGCATCACCCAGTAAGAGGACTCAGAATTTCTCGAAATTACATAATTTTTGTCAAGCAAATTGTTTAAAATTTGTGATCTTAACTAACCAGAAAAGTTGATTTATTAATAGAGCTTTATGGAATTAAATCAGTGCACATCAACATTAATACAAAAACTAAGTTATGGAATTCCTTCTAACTCTAGAAAATAAAGGCATTAAATAAACTTCATAAGATATTAAATGTTAGGTGCTTGCATATATTTTAACCAGTGACATCTATTGGTAAACATGCGAAGTGTTACGTAATAAGCATGTTTCCCCGCCTCTCACTTGTAACGCCCTCTAGCGGTATATGTAAAAAAACATCAGTCTTTGTAACATCATCGACGTAGCAGCACGCCGAAAGACAAAGCTCAAAGAAACTCCCGAAAGCGGA
The DNA here is from genome assembly GCF_947563725.1 of Argiope bruennichi. Classification (NCBI taxonomy): domain Eukaryota; kingdom Metazoa; phylum Arthropoda; class Arachnida; order Araneae; family Araneidae; genus Argiope; species Argiope bruennichi. Next base: position 87,996,929 of record NC_079159.1, on the reverse strand, counting down.
GAAACAATAAAATCTTTAAAACACTAAAAACGGTCCGTCATCATTATTGAACCTCTCAACGAAGAATTTATATAAACGACAATGGTTTTGGGTTTTACCGATTTACTTTATTGTCATCATTTTAAATGTTTTCCATTTAGTAATATTGAGTTATTCAGTGTATAAAGACCCCGATAACGGAACGCTCAAAATTGCATTTTCGACATTCATTGATTTTGTTGTTGTTGTTGTTTGATTTGAAGAAATCTGTTGCCGAAGCCCATCAGACAATTTTAAAAACTTATGTTGATATTGCTCCGTCATATCCCAATTGTCGGTTTTGGTTTCAACGATTTAAGAGTGGTTGTTTCGATGTCAATGACAAAGAAAGGCCTGAGAACCAAAAAAATTCGAAGACAATCACTTGAAAGACATAATGGACGAAAATGGAAAAAAATGATCGAAAATGATGGAAAATATTTTGATTGATATATATTGTACCAATTTTTCTCAATAAAGGCCTTTTTAATGTGAAAACAATGATCAAAATACTCAATGATTGCTCAAAAGATGCAACCTACTAGAAAGAAATTTGATATGTGGTCTTTCCCTCAAAATTGCGGTAGTTAGTAGTAGTCCGTTCACGTACATGTAAACCGGCTGATTCAAAAATGCAGATAGTTAAATAGATGAAATTAAGCAAGCACTTTCATCATTAGAGTAGAATTTCTCTATTAAATTCTGGATCTTTTGTCTCTTTATACAACAGCGAATTTCCGATGAAGCAGATTGGGTAGATCATTGAACTGAGAAGAAACTGCAGGTTCGGTCAATTAAAAAAAGTTTGTTAGGCTAATTGCCAAATCAACAAGTTTGTTAAAAATGCATGATGTAAATGCAAATAATAAAATATTGGGTTAATATTAGAATTTAATGAAAGTTACGTATAACTCCCAGGGGGCACCTCGAAATGAGGATGAGATGCTTCCGGTATGGTGGTTGGATCAGGCCACCCTGGTGGGTATATAAATAGGTGGAGGATATGGCTCCTCCCATCGATGACGGGACGTACTTCCTTCGGGAAGAGTTGTACCGTGGCCGGTATGGCCTTTAGGACTCAACCACAGTTCCCGCCAATATTGCTGTTGCGGCTGTCCGGTTATTCAGTATTCTTTATCAGTGTGCCTTCGGGGGTCGGAGAGTCAGTGATATGACTTAGTTACGTATATGTTCAATTACGTTCATTTAATTGTCATGATACTAATCGCCTCAAGCGACCAGTTGGTTTACAAGGAATATTGGTCATATTTGTTTTCAGATAAACCGTTTAGGAAAAACTTCAAGTCCATGATTCCGCCAATCTTAAAGCCATATTATTTTAATTGTCTTACTTTAAACACACGCATGCCAAATAGGATCTTTCTTTAACTTGCAACAAAGGAAGTAAATCGCGTTGAGGAAACAATGAAAACGATTTGAATTTCAGGGCAACAACGTATTCTATTTTTAAAAATTAAGACGAAAAATATTTTTAAAAAATTTCCAAAATTCGGGAAAAATTACACAACTCTCAAATTAATATCATTAAAAAGATAATTTTTCTTTTAAATTCTAAAATGATGTAAAAATATAATGTGCTGTTATATTTTTTAAGTTATGGTGGAAAACTTCAAATTTGCTCTTAATTTTCCATTAATTAAAATTTTTATTCAAAATTTATAAACAAATCACTCTGCGGTGCACATTCTCACTCTCCAAAATATATATATGCCATATTTGGTATTTGTAGGTCAAACATTCTTGTCTGTAGAACGACAACACACATTCATCTTAATTATTAGTAGAGAAATCATGTTTTCATATATAAAGATCTGCATTTTCATGAAAAGGTTGCAAAAAAGTACATACGTGTAGCCTTTTTGTAGCTATTGTGTTCTCATACATTAATATACTACTCATACAATCAGACAGACACCTTTTAAAAGATTTCATCCAAAATATGATATAGACCTACAATTTGGTACAACTATGCTAAGCTTCATCTGCCAAACTTATTTCTTATTACCCGTTATGATCGGAGGTTAAGAATTTTGAGTTCAAGCACTCCGTGATACTCCCCTCAAATCGGGAATGAGTTGTTAACTCCCTTGCTTTATAGAATATTTACTATGTTCTTAATTATAAAGCCGTTTTTTTTATTATATCAAATCTTAAAAGACTAAAAAAAATACAAAAGGATTGCACAAAAACTGATATAATTTAGAAATTTCCCTTTATATATAAACAACAATAACATCTCCATAGTAGCAGTAATTTATAATAATAATCCATATCCATACAATTAATTTCATTCGCAGTAAAGGATGAAAATATAATTAAAAGAAAAGCTGTAGGAAATGAGAATTTCTGCTGAATAAAGTTGGAAACTTTTCGTTAAATAATATTTTTTTTTGTGCATTTTGACGTTGAGAACGTGTAGCAATACAAAATACGTAATGATAGCGACATATCAGTTACAATTTCTCAAATTTTATTTTATTTCACTAACTTCCTCTACGCGTTCGCTTAAATAAAACAAAAATCTAGAGGTAAACAAGATAAACGTTTACTGTACAGTTCAGTGTTAAATTCTTAATCTATTCAGTAATAATTGTATAACGAATTCCTGAAAAACGTAAATTCGTATAAAATATAATGAAAAATAATGTCTAGTTTTCATACAAAACAGTAAATGTCTCGTATCACTCGAAAAATAAATTTAACATATTCGTATAGTCATTTTCTCGTTCAGGAAAAAAAAAAAAAAAAAAAAAGATTATGTAAAAAGAGTTAAGTATGTATTTGTTGTTTATATGTATATATAAGTATATGAAACTAACTTATAAAATTATAATAGTTTATAAAAATTAATATATAAGCAAATTTAAAGATGAAAAGAAAAATATTTTTCAATTAATGATTGTTTCCTACGTATTTGAAGCCATTTAATTAATATTAATTAATTCCTTGCAAAGAAATAATATTTCATAGATTTCTCCTAATTCCCATATTGACTACAACAGCCGATTTAAATATTTGACTGTGTACATTAAGACGCCATTCTTTTAATAAGATAATCAATTTAATTTCACATTTCCGAACACTTTCATGTGTTAACGATTAACCTTAGGTTAATTATTATTATTTTTGCTTTATTAACTTTTTAAAATATATTTGTCTTTTTTATAATTCTATACTACCTGGTATCTACGTTTGTTCACAACAATATTGAATAGAACTCCTGTAATTATAAGTATTCAAATAACTAAATGAGCTTAATGAAACATATAGGAACAAAATTAGTTATACTAGATTATTTGTTAATATTAGCTTTATATTTTATCACTTGTTTTTTTACAAACTTACATATTTGTTAGCAAGGAAAATAAAGTTTTTAATCGGTATGATTGCGACCCTAGGCAGGTGTTTAGTGAGAATTCCGCTCCTGATTAACTAACATCTCATCTTTACTAATATGAAAAAAGTAGAATGTGTGTATGTTGGTGTTCAACAGGTGAGACCATTTTATATAAAGTCTATATACTAAATTAAAACGGATCGAATTCGAAACCTCTTTCAGTTATCCCGTTCAGAGATAGACAGATAGACAGATGTAATACCAAAAATGAATTTTCGTACTCAGAAAAGGGTGAAACCTCTACATTTCAAATTCGAATTCTTTGGAAATTACATTGTTTTCCTATCTCTATATATATTTCATATACATAAATAAATAAATAAATATCGATTTTATTAGATCTAGTATCGCGTATTTAAAAATGATTAAATGAAAATTATTAAATAAAAAAATATAATATAAAACGCGCAGTTCAAATATGGAAGTAATTAAAAAAAATGGGACACAAAACGTGCAGTTAAAATATGCTCAAGTGTTAAATAGTTTCTGCATGCTGAAAATACTGCTAACTTCTTTTTAAATTGATTACGAATACAAATGGATGACATTAATCAGAAGAGAGACGAAGAATCCATTTATCTCATGGAGTAAGGCGCCAATCAAACAAAATTATAGATATTCCTTGAAATAGATTTTTTAAAAAAGGCAAAAAATTACCAAAAAGTTCTAAAAAAAATTATTGAAATGGAAATACGAAAAAGAGAAAAGGAAATATTTTTTTTGTATTTTAGAAATTCTTATTTTTAGTATTCCATTATACAGCGATACTTATAAGTAGAAAAATATACAAAATAACTTATAATAAAGTATCAATTTATTTTTATTAATTAAAATGAAATTATTCCAATTTTTATTGAATGCTGATATTTTGAAATTAAAATATTTTATGGAATTTTTTGATGAACATCTTGAAACGGAATTCTGAATGTGTAAAAATTACGTAGTGATATTACAATTGAAATAAAAACAATAAATAAAACTGATTAAAAAAATTAAATATTTAATGAAAACTTTAAATGCTGTCTTCCTTTAATAGCTCAAAAAGTTCCGAATTTTTCTAGCAATAAGGTTGCCATCTCCACAATGTTGAATATTAAGTTTTAATTCTGTCATGCCTTTTAATTTCATATCAAACAAATAAAAGCGCTTATGTATTTTATTATTTTCCTATTAAATAAAGATACTTTTTTCACTGCAATGCATAATTCAAAAATGATATCGATGATTTCAGGTAGAATATTATTTAAAAACGATTCAAACAATCATTCAATTCTCAGAATTTTCGCAGTGATATAACAATCTAATTTGAAAATCGCTAATGGCAATGCAAACGAAATGACCCCAAAACTGATCGCAACGTGATGTCCATCACAGCTGAAGACAACAATCCACGTAAACGATGGAGAGTTCTTCAAAATTTTAATCTTAGTCTTGCGGCATTGCAATAAACGATGTTCTAATTTTCCTGAGAAACCAGCTAACTGGTGGAGAAATCAAAACCCACTTGCTACTTGCGTTTCACCTGTTGCTTTTTTTTCTGCCAAGCTTGGCGATAAAACGGCGCTATCTATTCCAGCAACCCCTAGCAGCCTGGTCATAGTAACGAATATCCGGAGAAGATACGACTACTTCCACGCGCCTTCACACTTCACGTAGGACATTCCCTAACACGCAACTTCCTACCTCAGAAATCGCCTGTCTCTGACAGAAGACAGAGGTGGATTTAGAGCTAGGTCCTTCCGGCGAAGATTCTGCCGACGATTTTTATGTTTGCAATGGGATAAGTTATCGTTTGCAAAGGAACAGTTATCGAATATTACCGTCGAAAGAGTTTCGAATATATCGCAACGTGGATTTAAATATGTGAATCCTGCATTTAAATTAATATTTATTGCTCCGGATTGTTATTATTTATTAGTTATAGAATTGTTGCATTTTTGTTTTGATATTTTTATTCCATGGCACCAGGAGTGCCTCAGAATTCGCTTATGACGAACGATTTCCCTTCTTCAAAACTGTACATCGCAGATGGAGGCATGCACCTTGCAAATGAGCCTGTCTCTTCAGATGAAACTAACCTGACTTCCCGAAACTACGCGGGACTCGGAAACATGAGCTTGACTCTGAAGAAATCCGTCGAAGTGATCGGTGTTGTTTTAGCAGACGACCGAGTGATTGGTAAAAACTTTGTAAACACCGCAGAAAGCGGAGCAGTAGTGCTGGGAACGATATGCATCGAAAATCTTAAAATTAGTCTAGATGAACTGCGTCGATTTATGTGCGCTGAATTGCCATACTTACCTGCTGCTTTTAATTTTCTTTCTAAAGATGGGTAAGTTTTCTTCTCCGCATTATTTGGAAGCAGTTAATCTGGTATAAATATTGCTTTCTGTGCTTTGCTCTGTTTAACAGTTTATGTAATGTATTATTTTCTTGATAAAAACATTGTGAAAACTAAAATTTAGAAATCGAAAATCTTAACATTTTCTTTCCAAATTTATGAAATAAATATTACTTTATACAAAATATTTACTTTAAAAGTCGAATTTTATAAATTTATTTTCCAATGAATTTATATACTTGAAAATATATGTGCAAGAAGTTTGTAAAATCTTAGAAATGGGAATTCTTAAAAAAATCTTTTAATTTTTCTATTACATATAAAGTATTAGTATGAATGGAAGGACTTAAAATTATAATAATTAATATCTGAAGTTCATGTAAATTTATCAAATGATTCCCTACTTCTCATTGATTTAAGGCAGAAAAAAAGTGATAGTGACTTACTTACTCTCAAGAAAATAATTTTAAAGGTGTAGCTTTACTGATTTTAATATATCATGGGGTAATTTTATGATTGATTATTGTGAATTAATAAAGAATGTTAGATTTAAAATGAATGATAATGAAATATGAAAACTAATTTTTGAGGGGAAATTTCATTGGTAATTTAATATAGTTTTAAGCAAATATACTGCTTTTACTTTTTTAGAAATATAGAAAAGGATCATATTTGTTTAGAAAAATGTTCACTTTTCTAAAGCCATTTTCAAACTTTAATCTGAAACTCTACTTTTAAAAATTGATATGTAGAATTAAACTTCATTTAATTCAAATGTATCTTTCTTGTTTTTTCACATTTCACATTGAATTTCTAAATACATATGAGCTATAAACTTTTTAACATTTATAAACATATTTTTTTTTTCAATTTGTAAGTACAAAATTTCTAATTTTAAAGGTGATTTGATTGTCATTATTTATTTAATATTCCTAATTTAAAATTGCTCTCCTGTTTATCTACATTCCTGAGATATCTAGTGTAAAACTATATTATAAAATCATTTTCGGATTTTTATTCATTAATGTCTGATTTTCTAATAAGTACAATTTTTCTTATTTGGGAATTATTTAATGCAAATCTCTTTCTTTTTATGACTTTATTAAGACATAAATAATCAAATATTTTCTTGTAAATAAGTGCAAAAATCTAATGTTTATATAATTGCCAAAAATAGTTTAATTTAAGAATTCCAATCTCCTTTTTTACTAAATATCAGTGTTCAGATTTAAGAAAAATTCAAACATACCTACTTGTTTCTTGATGATCACTTGTCACATTTTTTAAAATGAAAAATCCCTTCAAATAAAAAGAAAAGGAAAAAAATTGTAATGATACTTGTTTATATGTTTTAGCTATCTGTAGCAAATAATTAAAATAGAACTTTTATATCTTTGTCAATTTTTATATTACAATAAAGTGTGTAAGAAAAAGTTTTTAAACTTCTTTTTGGTTTATGAACTATTTTTTTATTGTACTGTTTATTGTCAGACATATATTTAAACAAGAAATACTTTTGGATATATTACTTTGGTTGCCGTATTTTACTTTATTTAGTTCTAAAAAATGTAATAATTAATTTAGTTTTCAGATGAATATTTTAATGTGCTGTGTTTGTTCTTGGAACAAATTCAGATGTAAGGTAAAGTTATGAAAATTGTGTTTAAATTCAAATTAGGAAAAGTATTAAGTTAATAGAAATGTCATGTTTTCAGTTTCACTATAATATAGTAGATAATAATATCAAAATAGATATAATTTTATTAAAAATTTTTTTTTTAATCTATTTTTTTTAGTAAAAGTAAATTTTTGATTCATAATACTTGCTTTCTTCATTAAAAAAATTATATATATTGTATTTCTTATATATGCTTCTATATTCATGAAAAAATTATTTTTATTTTCAGCTGGCCTATCCTTAAGATGCAAGAACATAAAATAAATACTAGTCATGTAATCAGAGACAACAACTGCATCTGCATCAAAAAAGAATTTGGTAAGTTTATGTGCTGACAAGTCTACTGAAATTTACAATGGATCATAATATAAAATGAGGAGAAACAAGATTGTAGTATGAAATTTTTTAAAAGGGTATTATATATTTAAAATGTATTTTTTCTTGTTTTAGAGTATTTAATAAATTGGCTTTAAATAAGATTGTAACTCATAAAAATGCAAGTAGATAGTGAATAGTAGTGAATTCTAATTATATTAGTGAAAGTTATCAAATTTTTCTATTAGTTATCAAATTTTCTTTAATTTTTAGTAAGTAATACATTTTGCAATAAGTTTGCTATATAGTTGCACAGCAGTTAAATCTAATGTGATATTCCATACTCCACTGTCAGAAAGTAATCAGGAGTCAGTAAAATATTTCTGCAACTTTAAATAGTTTGAAAACACAAAATGAATCAAATGGTATAAATTACTTTCAAATTAGCTGTATGTTATAAATTATTTAAATTAAATAATTTTTATTTTAAATTCTTTTTATCTTGAGCAATTTTCTTTAAAAGACAGATTCTTCAAGTAATCTGGAATCAGTTGTTACTTTCAACATATATTTTATATAGTCATGTGCACATATTTATCGGTATGATAAAATACTATATTATTTAGATATTTATTTTCTCTATAGTTAATTCTTTGAAACAAATTATAATTTATTTTAACAATTTCCTTCCAGAAAAACCTCGTGTGGGTATTGTCACATCAGGTGGAGATCCTGTGGGATTTGTGTTTACAGATCTGAATATAAATATAAAACAACTTAGAGAAACAATAGAGCAACAGGTAATCCATAATTTTCCTCCAATTCTTTATGACTGGTACAAAATGAAAATGTATGAAATGTTTACTTTCATTTTACTAAACCTGTTTCTTGAGTAATTTTTTGTTTTTCATTTCAGTTAAAAATCAGTCAGCAATTAAGGCTAGAATATAGGTTCCTAGAAAGAAACGGTTGGCCTATCATGGCAAATCAAGAATCAATTTTATCACTGTTAGATATAATGTTAGGACAAATTGTGAGGATACAAAATGGTGATAGAAATTATATACCTACAGAAAATGCAAGACCAACATCTCTGATGTTGACTAATCCTAACAACCCCATTGACAATCGCCTCCCATCTCCTATGCAAGAGACTACAGACCATGAACAAGTTAAGCGAAAAAAGTCTCTCAAATTCAGTAGGTAAGCTGATTTTATAAGTACATTCTATTTATTGCAGAATAAATAGAGAAAAAAAAATTGTTGGAATAGTAAATATATATATATATATTGAAGAATAAGAAGAGAAATTGTGAATGTTCCATACATTAAGATAATTAAAGTTGATCAGAACAAGTTGATATTATCCAATTAATACAATGATTCTTATAGAAAAAATATTAATTTTTTTTAACAAAATATAGTTGCCTCTCTATACTGTTCTATCAATCTTTCTATATGAATATGACTGTGCTATCTACATACATTCCCTTTATATTATATTTCATGATCATATATTTGCCTTCTGGGCCTTTATGATGAACCATGTCTTAGTTAAAATTATTCATTTATGTCTTACTTATAAATTGGTTTGAGAAAATTTTAATATTAACACTTTTTATAATATTTGTGGTCTTAATAATGATTACCTTTATAAATAGGTAGATTTTTCAACATAAGAATGCAGCTCTTTTTAAATGTTGCAAAAACTTGTAGTAAGAATCAATTATTATTTCCTTGTAACACTAATCCTAATATAATCAGAGGAAAATGAAATTCGAAAATCATTTCATATGTACTAATATTTGAATTCTATATAATATTCATTCAGATAGCACTTGCTTTGTTTCATGAAATAACTTTCTTTAGATTATAAATACATGTATTATAATCTTTTCTTTTGGATAATGACTATAAGTTAATCATGAGTCAGCTTTGCATAGATTCTTCTTTTCTTTTTTTTATGAGTATGTATCTGTTATGTTTAATTTATAATGGAATTTTTTCTTTCTTTTATAATTATTAGAGAGTCACAGTCATCAATGAAAGTGAGGAAGGAGAGTGAGAAAAGATCACGATCAGGCAAGGAGATAAAACCCATTCTGATCAGTTATGTTCGAGCAGAGGCAGCTCAATATGCTCTTGATCTTAAAAGTGAACTAGTTGCAATGGGATTCAGAGTTTATTTGGTAAGTGTTCTTTACTTTTTAATTTACTATCTGAAATAAAAGATTAATTATTATTTCCTGAATGTACATTAAATGTTCAACTTTTATTTATATTAGGATGTCCATGAAATCAAAACTGGTTCAGATTGGCAAGATGCTTTAAATTATGCTGTCACTACTTGTTTCCTATTTGTACCTCTTATAACACCCATGTATGGAAAGACTCAATGGACAAACAGAGAGGTAACCAATTTTTTTTAAGTATTTAGTGTTATCTAAATTTATCTTTTGTTTCAAGATGATAAATTGTATCATTTCCATTCAATTTACTAGAAACTTAAAAGTTTGAATTTATATTTGCAATTAAAGTATTTTAGAAAAGAAGGATGCTATGAAAATTTGAATTTTGTATTGTATTAATATTAATAAATTTATTTATTTATTTTACAGGTGAAGCTAGCTGATGTATTAGGGAAAAAAATAATCCCTGTAAATTTTATGGAACATTGGCCACCAGCCTGTTTAGCTATTCAATTTGCTTCAACACAATACATTCCATGGAAGCTTCAAGAAAGCGATCATGGTAATTTTCTCTAATTTTTAAATAAATATTTGAGGATTTCATTAAATTCACAAATGGCTGTTATTTATAAATCTATAATGTTAAATGCTAGTAAAATAAGCAACCTGAAACTAAGTTTTTTTTATTATTGTTTATAATTTGATGACATTTTATTAATAAATTTAAAATTGATGACTATTAAGCTCTTTTGGTAATGGTAATTGGCTAAGTGTGTTAAAGTATCATGTGTATTCAATGTATCATTGTCAGTTCCATATTGTATTTTTTTTTTTTTTTTTTTTTTTTTTTTTTTTTGCTTTTGAAAGTGTAATTAGTTTTCAGTTTAGTTTTTTCTTCCATTCTGCAATAAGTGTAATTGTTTGAGATATATTTTTGAATGCATGTATGCATGCAAACTATATCAATAGTCCCTTTGATTTGTATTAGTTTATTCTGATAATATCCGTTTAATTCCTTGTGATAAATACTACTGCATATGGTGATTTAAAAAAGAAGTTTCATTTATACTCTTTGTAGATTCACCTAAATAACTACCATGTTAATCCTGATATCACTGTTTACAATATAGCAAATGACAAAGGAAATAATATTTGTAATCACTAATACCTTTTAATTTATATTTTATTAATCAAAATATGTTTCATTAGCTAAGAGTAGGGGGGATTTTTGTAAATAAAGCTTTTTCACAAATACTTAAAGGGATTAAACTTAATCAGGCTATCACATTTTAATCTTGTTTATCTGTGAATATGGATAAGTTTTGTTTCCAAAAGCTTAATTTGTTTCGATGTTTTTTCTCTTTCTCATCATAGTTAAAGAGCCAGAAAAACCATCTGATTCAAAACACTGGGATCCTATTTGTGTAAAAAGGGTTGCAAGACAAATTGCTGATGGTTACAATTATTTAAGGATGCCTAAAAGAAGTATTTCCATTAAGGAAATGAAGGTAAGTTGCCTTTTCTATGTATTTCTGTTACTTAATATTCCTCTGGTTTTTGCTCTTAAATTTGATGATTCAAAATGCATGGTTTTGCAATGGGTAAATTTTCAGTGTATTTCCTTTTTTTTTAATTATTATTATTAAAGGAAGTGGAATTTTATTGTTTATTTGATTCACATATCATTTAAATACAGTTATGCATTCGGGGTCACTTTTGCTAACTGAACCTAAAAGAGTGCATTTGTTACACAGAATTAAACTATTTAAACTAATTATTATATTTACTACTTTAATATTTAATTCTTGCTAACTGTTCTTAACTTTTAATAAAGATAAATTATTAACTGGGCACATTTATACTTGCATCATTTAATTACAGAGGAATGAATTTGAATTAAAAAATTTGTATAGATTTCTTAAAATATATTGTTAGTATTTAGAATTTCTGCATGCAGAATAATGAAAACAGTTATATTCAGAGTGAAATTGCATCATAATACGAGATAAAATTATGACTGGGTAATTTAAATTGCTTGCTTAGTAGCAAAATGGGTCCTCTCATAAATAATTATTCTGTAAAAAAAAAAAAAAAAATGCATTTAGCACTTTGAAACACAAACAGAGACAAGAATTATCATAGACTTGAAAGAAAAGGGAAACACAACAAGGAACCATTTTTAATGATTTCTGGTGATCAGCACTTAATAAAGTGAAAGATATAATTAATAATTAATAATAAAAGAATAATTAAAATGCAATTTTGAGCATGAAGAATTTTTTTTTGGTTTTTTTATATCATAATTAAATATATAGTATTAAATTTATATATAATAACATTTTGTGTGTTTCTCCCCAGACTGCTGAGCTTGCAAGTGAATATTACTCATGCACCCCTATGAGGGAGGACATTAACATGGAAGATAGCAGCAAACAAAAGATTGTAATAAGTGCCCATCCGAGGCAACGATATTTGGTAAGGAACAAAAATTCAAATATTTCATTTGTTTGTGTATTGAAATACATTAATTTTCTTATAAAAATGTTTTGAGTTCATTCAGAGCTATAAAAATATTTCATTATTCAAACAATTCCTTGGCAATACATGAACAGCTCTGATCTAAAGTATGCAGTCTTCAGGTTTATTACTTTTGAATTTTTCATTTTGGCATTTGAAAAAATCACTTATATATTTTTTATGTTGCATTTAAATACAAGTGGAACAAAATTAAATATACTGATAAATAAAAATCTGCAGTATTTAAAGGAAAATGTAATGTTTATTCATTTTTTATAAGCCTTTTAAAATAATTATTGGCCCAATTTTAGATATAATAAATAAAAGCCAAAGAAAATTCTCCTGACAACATAAGAAAGTTACCAACAAATTTTTATAACCATGAAAATATTTATTAAAATTTCTATTTCGGCAAAATCTGAAAGTGTTTTTATCACAAAATTAAAAATATTTTATTCATTATTTATGAATTTATTTTAATCAAGTATATACAGATTTTTTTAATTCAATAAATTAATTTAAAATCTTGCCAACATAATACTTAATTATACCATGAAAAAAAATATTAATTGCCAAGATTTTTTTATCTTAGGCCGAAGATTTGAAATCGATGTTTGAAAAAAGTGGGCATGAAGTGTGGTGCTCAGTTGATCTGTTAGATTTTCAAATGAATCTTGGATCTGAAGACATTACTAACATAGACCCAACCACTCCTCGAAATCTTCCCACCATTCAAGAAGGGGATGTTTTTTTCAGTCAAAATGATGGTGAAGTCATCTATAGTTCCTTTGGAGATAAAAAGTCCTTAACTTCTATGAAAGAACAGGAAACATTTGGTAAGTTCTAGTTAAATTATCTTTGTCTTTAGATAATCAAAAAAATTTTACTTCATGATTTTTATATGAGTTTATAGATTTGAAATAATTACAAATGTATTTAAAACTGTTTTCAATGTTTTATATATTTTGTTGATAGAAATGCAATTTTCTTTCATAGGGAGGCGACCTTTGTCCAGGTTGATGTCTCAGTTCAGTGACATAAGTCAGCCATCAACCTTGAGTCGTGAAAAATTAGATCATCTCAAAACTTTTCAGAAAAAAGTGGATGAAGCATCTGTTATCATAGTTCTAGTGTCAGAGGCCTATACAAAATCAACATTTTCTCACCAGCAGGTAATTGTCACTTCTTTTTTTAATGTGTAAAAAAAATGCTGCATAGTTTCTTTTTACAAAAGATTAAATTCAACAAAACATAATTATGGTAATACTTTAATTTATTTTGTATTGGACAAATGCTTTTCTGTTTATGATGATAAGAAACATATCAAGAACATTATTTACATTAGAAAACACTATGGAATTTTCAGACACTAAATAAGCTATATGCTATTATACAATTTATATAAAATTGGTCAGAACAGATTTACACATCAGCATTTGGTACTTGGAGAATAGTCTTCAGCATATCTTTGTCTATTCTTTATAATTTAATAAAGTGTTTGTTTTCTTTGCATACATTCCTTTCAAATAATTTCATTAAATCTTCCATTTCATTAAGCAGATTCTTGATGTTATATCATTTTAGCCAAATAAATGTAAATCTTGTAGAGTATGATATTTTAAACAATGGTGTTTGTGCATTAAACCACAAACCAATCTAAGCTAATGAACAAATTATGCTTTTTAGATATCAAAATTATTGGCTGATTTTTATATTTGAAAAATGATATTTGCATTATTTTAAAAGTTGATTTTATAATTTAATTTCCACATTTCTTGATAGGTATTTTACTGTGAGCACAGAAAACGAGTTGTTTTGGTGAAATGTGATGCTGCACCCATTCCCAAGTGGTTTCGATTGCTCATGGGAAATGACATGATACCTGTAAGTTGGATTTGTTGCTTTTAAATATTTCTACTTTCACAATGAAATCATTATTTATTATGATTGATCTGTTATTAGCAAAGAATAATAGTATAGGCCATATTAAATTTTAATAAAAAATATTTAAAACGATTTTTAAAGTAAAATGTTTGCTTGTACATTTTTCTTTTTTTTAAAATATAGTTATGAAATTTTGTTAAATATATTCTTAAATATGTAACTTCCTATTCTGGTTCTGCACAATATTTGATATCAATTATATAATAAATGATTTTTAAATTGTGATAAAAAAAAATATTTTTTCTGCATATGTATAATAACTGTTTGAATCATATCCATGATTATTTTTTTATAGTTTTAATTACTTTTGGCATTACTTAGTCCAGAATTTAAATTAAATATATATTTTTTAATTTAATACTGAACTATTTATTACATTATATTGTCTATTTATATTTCTTCTTGGTTTTAAAATTCATTTTTAAAAATATTAAATACATGAAATAATATTTTTTGTAGTCTTCATTGTGAATGTTTAGTTGTGTTCTTCTTAATATTAGAAGCTAACTTATTTTTAAAACAAAGTTATTTTAATTTTCAGAAATACAACAACCCTCAATTTGAATGTGTTTTAAAAGCACGAGTGAAGAGAGCAATAAATCCATGCTCATCTGAAACTCCTAAAGACGCAACATCAGAAGCGAAAGTGAATTACTTGGTAAGTTATCAGTTCATTTATATCCTTAAGATGTTTCATATTTTCAGAAAGTAAATCTTTTGTTTTCTTTTTTATATGAACAAACAATAAAACCTGTTTTTTGTTACAGGTTAATTTTCTTAAACGAAACTTACCTCTCCAAGATATGTGTGTATATATAACTGGCAGTAGCAAGCTCCAAACCCAGAGGGCTGAAGAAATTTGCAGGTATAAATTTTTTTGTAATTTTTATGTTTCAGTAACATTTAAATATAGTTATACAACTGAAGCAACTCTAAAATTAATTGAGTTTGAGTATTTGAAGTACATTTGTTTTTAAAAAGTATTGTATAAAGTTATAATTCTGAAATTTTTAAAATTAATTACTTCTCTAACTAATTAACGCACATCAGATTGGAGTGAGCGTCATTTTATATCATGCGAGCATACATTTGTAGTTACAGTTTGCCATGGTGAAGCTAAAATTCTTAAAATGGTGCTAGTTTTTAATTAAATAACAGAATCTAATTATTTTAGTTGAAAAAAGTTAGATTTAATCTATTGAAATATTAAAATAAATTTAAATTAATCTGATTTATAATTTGTCTAGTTATCATGTGTTCCTATTTGTGTCGAGCATATAACATAAAAAGTATTAAATTTTATTTATTTTCTATAAATGTACTAAAAGGTATAATTTCACATTATTTTTAAGTATATATATATTTATTTATGATGTTTTATAATTACAGAGCCATTGGAAGGGAGCTTGCAAAGGTAGAAAAAATTTCCTTGGTCACTGGCGGATTTTATGGTGCAGCTGATATCACTGCTAAAACATTCAATGACTATCGTGAAAACAATGCTCCATTTAGTTCAGAGGAATCTGCTGTTGTTCATATCCTTCCAATCCATGACCCTGAGGTAAATATTTTACATTTTACAAAAAAAAAAAAACAAAAAAAAACTAATCCTTATTATATTAAACCATTGTTTTATTTTTTCTCTATATATATTAATATACTTTTTTTGTAAACATAGGATTTAACAGCCAAAGCTCGTCAAAACCCTGATGGTAGTTTTGAAGCTGTACCATATGGAAAAACTATGTTTTTAGGAGATTCTGTCAAGGAACGTGAGACCGTGGTAGCTCGACTGTTGGATACGTGTATAGTCATTGAAGGTAAAAGCGACATAGCTGTCTTCTTTCATATATTATATTTTTATTTTCTGAAATATGTACTAATTTAAAGGGTTTATATATGTTCTAATTATTATTATTCCCTTATTACAGGGGGACCTGGTGTTGTACATGAAGTGGAAGAGTTCATATGGAATGATCATTTTGTCATTCCTATCATGTCAACAGGTGGGGCTGCTGGTGGTCAATATGGAGTTCCTGTGAAAATATTTGAGGTATATAAAATACACTATTCCATTATGTGTAAAAAATAAATGTAGCCATAAGTTAAATAGTTTGACATACAAGAAAATGATATGTAGTAGTTGATTGTTAGTTGAAAAAAAAAAAAGATTAAAAATACATGCTTTAAGAGTAATTTATAATAATTGTATAAAATGCCATCCCCAGTCAAAGAATCATTCAGTCAACTATCTTTTTTTTTTTATAATTAAAAAAAAAACTCACATAACCTTACAGATATTTATAATAGTGAACTTGGTTCTCTAAAAAATAAAATTGTTTTTTCATTTAATTTTAAATATTTTCTTTACAGTTTTTTTTATATAAAATATTAAGTTTCCAAACATTTTGTTAAAAAAATTAATGTGCCATTTATTGAGTTGAAATATTCAAATGAATTAACTGATAATCAAATTTAACTATTGCAGTATGTTAACATGAATAAGATCAATTCTGAATGAAAATGACAAAATTTTACATTTGTGATTGTATTATGCTTTGTAATTAATAAAATGAGTCTTGTGAGATCTACGAAATAGAGTACTAGTATTAATTTTAAAGTAACTACAATTCACTATAAAAAGTTGTTATAAATCAGTATTTCAATGCTATTTTGAATATCCATTAAGGCTTTCAGAATTTAGAGAACATCAAAACATTTCAATATATATATAAAAACCCTACCATTAAAATTGTTTTCATGTGTGATTTAACTGCATATAGGTCATGAAAATATTAGCCTTTAATTGATGTAAAAAAATGTATTTGTAAAATTAATTCAAAAAAATTACTTCAATTTAAAATATTTTCTTTTTTTATATAAATTGGTTGAAATTTCAAAGTAGCTCTTATTTTTAATGTATTCACAATCACCTAACATTCATATTCCAGCCCCATTTATAATCAAAATCCATAGTTTAAATAATTTTATGCCTATTGTATCTTGGTTTGCACATTATATATGAAATGTTAATTATCTTTCAGGTGCCTCCAGGTGTTGACGACACTGACTGGTCTGTCTTGTCAGAAAAAGAGGCAACACCAGAAGAGGTAGCTAAGGCTGTTGTAAATATTATGATCAGCTTGAAGAAAGCTCTAGTGTCACCTCCAAACACTCTCAAAAAGTCCACTGCAATCTTGAAACGCAAATCTCGAAGGAAGCTTCTATGCCGAAGACAAGACTTGCAGGAAATCGAACTTGTGCCAGTTCCTAATAAAATTCCTCTCTCTGCCATGAGGAATGTATACGAGATGAGAGAATCTTCCGAAGTGTCACAATGCAGCAGTGATGAACCCAGTTCAATAGTTAAAGTGAAAAGAAGCTGGTGGCGTAGGTTCCTAAATGCTCTCAAGCATAAGAATTGACAGATTTTAAAATCACTAGAACTCAACAAATACAGTTTTTTATTTTATTTAAATCATTACTAAATTTTACATATCATGTACGAGTATTCTCTTATACTAGGTCAGCAAGACGTAGCATTGTTGTAATGCTGAGCATTATTAATTTATTTCACTGTCCTTATTTATTGTTATCATTTGCTTCAATTTTTAGCAGAATATTCTTATCTGAAAATGAATTTAGTGGGAAAATAAGTTTTAAATTTGCTTTTTGTTTTCATAGCTTTATCAATAAATATTTTGAAGATTATAATCTAATATTCAATATGGATATTAGAATAGACTTGATTATCAAAATATGCAACAGTTTATATCCATACTGCAATTATTTCAAGCATTATTTGCATGCAATTTGTTTCCCAGGCTTTCAAAGCATTCATTGCAAGATTGTTGTGAAGTGTGGCATATGCATTGAGCATCGAAATATATTGGACTTCGAAACATAAAACTGTGATATTTTTTTACAATGCAAAATATAGTTGTGTACTTAAAATGACATATCACAGAATAACTTTCATTATTATTATTCATGTTCGGCATGAATGTTTGGCATTTCCCTTTCCATCATGTAAATGCACTTTCATTTTTTTTGTTATCCAAAATAATTTATAAGATTGTTGTATATAGTAAATAAAGAATTTGTTTAATATTTTATGTTGAATCAATCATTTTTCTTTTTTGGATGTTGATGCTTGTAAAGAAAATGAAACCAAAATAATTGCAAGTCATTTTTTTAATGAAGACACTTTGGGTATTAGCAATGAAATCAAAGGGATTGTTCTAATATTCCTGTAAAATTTTTTAAAAAATGAATATTTTGAAAATTTAAATCTAGAGAATAAAAGAAAATACAGATTATAATTATGCATATGTCTGTTGCTATTTTGACCATGAATGTTTAAGCAGCAGTGTATTGAAATTTACATGCAATGAATGTAGTGTATTTTTACATATTATAGAGTTTTAAAAAGTCGCTATGAAATGGAGTATCAGTGACAATCGTGTTTAATATTAAAATTATTGGTACAATAGAATCGCGATTATCCAGATCAATGCCACTCAGTACCATAAAATCTTAATAATTTCCCATTTTTTATAAAAGTGTACCGTATGAAGACATTTAAATGCCATTATCAGGGGATGGACATTTATAACTAAACTTCTGAATGTTTAAAAACAGTTCCATTTGTAAACACTTAAATAGTAATGTGATTTCCATGGAGTTTTTATAAAGAAAAAAAAATGGCAATGTTAATGTGTCCGATAGTTTCACATTTTTGAGAAACATAAATTGTGAACTTGGTAAAATTTGCAAATTTTCATATCAAAATTTCTTTCAAAAGTTTTAGTTTACAAATACTTGGTAATATTTGCTATCTAACTTTATAATTAAAAAAAAATCGAAAATCTTTTGAAAGAAAATTGGCGCTTTAAAATTTACTCCTAATTAACCGAATTTGATTATGCAAGGTGGTTATGGTTCCAATCAGTTTATATAAGTGAGGTTCTACTTTTTATGTGAACAGGAACTATGACCCGCGATCTTTTAAAATTATTTCACCAAGCACAATGTTATGCTTGCATTTTCCCCTATTGTCAAACTGATTTTGTTGCTTATTTTCATAATCAAAATGATGCGGGTGATTTGATCATGAACATTTAACTTCGATTCATTCAATTTTAGACATTATACAATTACATATCGAATTTGAATTCTAGTCTGAAGATAACAATCAACTACTATAATAAACAATAGTATTATCGAAAATCGATATGAATTAGTTCGAAGTACAATCTAAAAGAGGATTGAACGCTGTTTATTAGCAAAACCTATGTTTATTGCATAAAATATACCAAATTATACAGAAAATTGTATGCAATTTAATAATAATTCAATTTAAAATCCTATCGCTTATGTCACCCAAAGACGTAAAAATCCACGCGTAGCAAGTATAAATGTGCAATAATCGGTTCTCTCTTAAACAGAACAGATAGAGGGCTAGGATAGCCTGGTTGGCAGGGCGTTGGATTCGCATCCTGTGGGTTGCGAGTTCGAACCCCGCCTGCCGACGACCCATGTATGTGGTTGGTGCACGTATAAATCTATAGTGACCACAAAGTCCTCCATGACGAGACAATACCACTCAGGGTACTGGATTTTAGATTTAAGTCTTAAACTACGATCCGTGAATGAATGAATTGTATCGATGAAGTCCGCCCTATAAAAAGGGTGGTGACGCATGAATAGCTAAGTCTTACTCTTGGCCCTAGATGGCGCTACTGAAACAAGAAACGCTTTCTCGTCTTAAAATCGCCGACGTTGTCAGCGGGTTTGTCTACGACAAGTGCAGTGCCATAAGAAACAATAACAGAAAAGTTACTGTTATTAGGTTAATCACCAGTTAAGCTTTTTGGATAAGAATTTACAAAGAAAAATATATTTATCAAATATTTGGGAATGCCGTTCCCAATAATTAAAAAATTACATGCTGAAAACGTATTTTTTTTTTTTTCTTTTTGTACTAATAATTTTTCATGCGTTTGGGACATACATCCTCATAACAGATAAATCAACTGAAGTACAAGATACAAGAGATTTTTACAATGAAATCTCCATATTTCCAAATACTTAATTTTCTAGATTTGCGTACGTTATTTTCTTTCAATTTAATAGAAGTACTCGTTTTTTTTATTTTTATTTTGATATAATTTTATGAATTTGTATACTTGATTTAGAAGCATCGGTATAATAGTTACAAAACTCACATGTGATAAATTAGTGTTTTTGAACATAATATTATCATGCTACGGTATTTTGGACTAGAGGTGTGATTTTTTCCCCCTTTTTGCTTTGTAGGAATTTAGGTTAGAATAAAAACCCACAAGACCTTCAAATGACATTTGATACATTCATTTCAAGCTCTTGGGAACGCAACGTTACGTTCAAAGGAGGTGTTTATGGTATCAATAATACACAATCTATAAAAATGGGAAAATAATCTTCTACTTTTGTCAGTTCATTGTTTCTGACGATTAATGAAATGTCAGATAAAACATTATCTACAACTAATTTTATCTCTTAGATGCAGAGTTTACAGAAAATTAGCCAAAGTATTATACAACTATTTAAACAGCTGTTCAGTGTATATTATAAAAAAACTCACCCTTTTTTTCTACTAAGAAACTTTTATTGTACATACACACAAAATTCAACAAAATAAAATTTTCTTAAAAATAAATACAGACTTGAATTATTGTAGTAACTTTTCCTGAAGAATAAAATTTTGTAAACTTCTGTTATTGATCATAGGAATATATGCTTAATTTTGGTGTTGGTGTCCATCTGCTGTAAAAAAAAAATATCAGTAAATATTTTTTTTAAAAATTAAAAAATAATTTTTAATTAACAATTAATGAATACTTTTCTTTCAAAGTTTCCAGCAAGAAAATTAAAAATATTAATTTCATCAAATTTCGAATGAAAATTATTTACGGGCCATTTGAGTTTTGTTTTTTAAATTACATTTGGCCGTTTTGAAGCTATGGGAAGACTATCTTTAATAGATTTCATAGTTCTGAATTTAAGACGTTGAGAACAACGGTTAACATAGTTATCCCAATAAACTTCCAAGCCATACCAACCTGACACCATTTGATTCAAAATGCCATATTAAATAGAAACAGATTCGCGTAGATTATGAGCTTGATCAGGTTTTGAACACTTCCTGCATCGAACTGCTGAAGTGAAAAAATCCAAGTTTAGTTTAGTTATATTAACGTCCCATTTTAAAGCAACACTAGAGCTACTTTGGGATGGAGCTTGTAATTCTGAACAGTGGGCAGATGATGTGATCGACAGCTAAACTGGCACCTGCCTCTCCAAACTTCCATATTTCCACACCAACGGGTGAAAAAGTTCAAAATCTAATTAAAATTTTAAAAAATGGTTGATATGCAGGTTGTTTTTAGAAAGAAATTCACGAGAAAAACGTTTATAAATAAAATATTCATTTAATATATCTTAAGGTTTATGTAAGTTCTCATAATTAAATGTTTTCAACCTATTTTTTTTAAGGAAACTCAAAATATATTAGATAGCTCAAAATAGTGGCTATAGGCGGTTGAGGAACTCACTCACGTTTTAAAGCCATGCGAAGTGGAAATTACGATATTAAATAAGAGAAGGATCCATAAAACAATGTTATAGTCCCATATCGCCAAACTCTGCCACTAATTTCAAACAATTAACTGTTGAAATCCATTTTAATGTGCCCCTTGAATTTGCCGCCAACATTGGAAACTAAACAAGCAAGCGGAATACTTTTTCTAACAACCGTATTCACAGTATCATTTCTTAATTTTTGACGTTGGCAGCTTAGCATCCTTGGCGATGTGAAGGGGCACAATAAAGTAGATTTCAACTCTATTAACGACAAAAAAATAATAATTAACTACTTACTATTAGTGTGAACTTCAGAGTCTGTGTATATGGAATGTGCAGTCCTGGTTACTTGATTTACAACATTGTCTATGGCTTCTCTGTTCTTCTGGAAAACTGGACGAATGACGTAGCCGTAGATGATATCAGCTCCATTTCTTTGCATGGGAGCATAGCACCAGAACAGGAACAAACTCTGCAATAAATTAAAAACACAAGCGTGATTAATTAATTATATACTACATTAAAGGCACCTAGAAATTCCCTCCTACACTTTCTCTTATTTTAATACTATACCGAGCGTTTGTTCCAATCAATACATGCTATTGTGCGATATTTCAGATGTTATTTCAAAAATACCTAAATTTATACTCGTTTTTACACTCCTGATTTAAAAATTACTTTATATAGAATTTGTGCCGAAGAATTAAGTATTGGAGTTCCTTAGACGAGTTAATTCATTTAGATTTATGGGGCGTTTACACTAAAACAGTTATAAGATTCCTTTAAGATCACGTATGCGCAGGAAGAGGATTGCGCATGCATTAAAAGAGTGGGTCTTTTATACTAAATGTATCATACACTAAATATATCTGGACAGGATAAGTATTTGCTTTTGGACAGTTTTTGCTCATGCGTGGTCTTACTGGATTGAATGGAACTCGTTGAATGTAAACTCTACTATACATTCAATTCGCAAAGCAACACGACATTTTTTTTTAAGATTAATCTCTTAACTTGGAACTGTATTTAGATGATGAAGACGACACCTATTCCCAAAGCTTTCAACTCCATTTTTCTACTTCATAAAAACAGGAAAACATTTGATTCTTGACAGATTCATCGTACACTAAAGCCGTATATTCGATGGATTTTCCATAGAATCGAATATCGGATCTCAAAATTGAGATTCTGTCGCGAAACCCTGAAGTGGTTAAAAACAAACCAGCGGAAGTGGACTCACAAAAACCTTTCTTGCATATTCTACAATAAAGATGTTATCTCCTTCTCTCTGCAAAAAAATTGTGGACCTTGTACAAGGCCGCGAATGCTGCGAGTGTTCAGACTTCTGCTTTCAATCCTACTCGTAAGAGTTGTGTGCTTCGTAGAATGATAAAGAAACTCAATACTTGTGTATTAATTGCAAAAAGTGTCGATCTCTGGCGAGAGTTTATCATCTATAGTGAATCTAACATGCGATTTTTGGCTATTGCTGGTAATACACAATGACCAGAAAATGAGATATGTAATTTAGGCAACTTTTTTTCCAACCAAAATTGAAAGTAAAATTTCAATTATAACAACAAGATCATACATCAGCCGGCGTCCTGGCATAGGAGTAGCGCATAGGTATCCTCGTGATCTGGGCGTCCCGGGTTCGAATCACGGTTCGGACATGGTTGTTCTTCATCTGTGTTCTATCTGTGAGGTGTGTGAATGTGCCCCCCTGTAAAAAGGGGTTGTGCAAGCGAATGTGTGTGTGCTATCTTCATTTGAGCTAGAAGTCAGACTTCTGCCCTCTGGTGTCCAGGGGTCTTTACCCTCAGAAGCTACTACACTCCCTTTCCGTGGTAACGCGGACATGACGACATCATCATCAGATCATACATCAAATCTCATTTATTTAAATCATTGCAGTTATTGCGCTTGCAAGAATGCGAGCGTAAGGCCGATAGACAGTCAACTTTTTCAGATTCTTTCATAATTTGATTTTAAAAATCTATATTTTTAATGGCAAACGCAAATGCATTTACCTAACTAGTTAAATTTTTGAATTATATGCTTACATGAACATAAAAATATAGATCAATAGACAGTCAACTTCTTGGTTAATGCTGTACCTCTGGATCTAATTATCCAATTCTTTGTTTTTCAATTACCGTTCTCATTCTTACTCAGATTGCTCGATAAACAAGCTTCCACTAAATGGATTCCGTTCAAAATTTAATAGAAATCAACAAATTTGGTTAAAAGTCCATATACCTAATTGCTTCCTTCTAGCTCAAATGGTTTTTGAGTTGTCCGTCTGTTTGTGATAAAGACATTTTCCAAAAATGGGTTTTTCGAACCCAAGGAAGTCTAAGACACAGAGACCTGTCAGAATTTCGAGTTCGAATTTTTTGATGATTCCAATAATTCCTGTTTGTACACTTCGTATAAGGAAAAAAAAAAAAAATATTATGATGAGATGTTGTTGTCAACCCTTACGAGTGATAGCTTTCAAAATACTTTTAGGGATCATGTGTTAGTCGTCGTTCTTCATAATAATAGCCAACAATAAAACTGGTAATATATTGGCGAAATGTCGACACGATAAATTCACAATAAGCATATCGAGTTTTTTTAAAAGCACGTGAGGAAAAAAAGCTGCCGTTATTTAAAAGCGATTACTAGCAGAACAACTACGTTTCTTGTTTGAGTTTCCTAATGGTGGCAAACTTAAAGCGCTCGTTCAAGTAGATTCAAACCTAATTAAATTTAAAAGTTAGCAAGACTTAAGAAAGGCTGAAAATGCTATTCGGTCCATGACAAGTACTTGTCCAGACGGAACAACATGTCGCTGTATAGTATTTTTTTCTCACTGCCCATGCGTTTGTAGATTTTTTTTTTTTTTTTTTTTTTTTTTTTTTTTTTGTTCTAGTGTAGATTTGGGTGCCCCTTCGATTGGTGACAAATTTCAGTGAAGAAGCACTATTTCTGGTTTCCATAACGTTGGTTTTCATTGACGTTATCTGTTGGGTTACCAACCGGAAATTCCCTTGGTGCCGATCTTGGCGTCAAAAAATCGCCAAAAAAAAAAAAAAAAGGGGGGGGGGACACCCAATTATAAGCTTTTACCTTTTTTTTTGGGGGGGGGGGTGAAAAAATTAATCACTTATAGATAAATTCCGGCATTTTTTTGGTTTTTGTTCTTTCTGATACGAGATTGTGGGTGTTTTATTTTCTATAGTTTTCCAAATTTAGGTATGTTGACTTTTATTTTTATTTTGCCATGTTTCTTTGGGTAAATATCCATTGTTTTAATATGAAACGCTGTGAAAAAGAAAAATTCAGGGACGCCAAAACGGCAATTTATAGCCAAGCATGAAATACCTGAATCTATCTTATGAAATTGGGACAAATATAAATCAGTCTATTTCTGCGCATGCGCTGCCTACTGGCCAAGTGTAAACCCGGCTTTAATGCATAGATTATGGACAAGCTCCTTAAAAGCGTGCCACTCGTCCCAAACTTTGCCAGAAATCCGCCATCTTGGATGGTTACCAGAAATAAGACGGGTTTTAGGATTGCAATAAAAATTGTCACGATTATATTTGGAGAGAAATCAATCTAAAATAAACTTTGAGGACCGTATATTAATATTAAGTTTAGCCAAAAACTGTATTATTGATGTCATGTTTATGTAGAAATTACAAACATACCTTTCATTTTATATATTTTTACTTTGTATAGTAAGTACACTTACCTTAAAGAACCAGTATCCTGGTATCCAAGACAAGAAGAAGAAAACTATTTCGAAGAAACTCAAAGCAGCATGGAGGAACCAGTACAATAGCCATTTTCTGCCTACGCCCGTCTCTGGTGTATCCAATTCTCTTAAACTGTTGGAAAGAAAAATTCAGCAATGGTTTCAGCAGAATTTCATGGTCAAAAGTTCACTGTTTTAATATCAGCAAAGTACTTTTGATACTTAACTACAACGCATTTGCAAACTTTAGGCTTAACTGCATGTTCTTGGCGAACATAGTTACAGCATTTTTGGCGATTGATTGTTAGTTACAATAAACGGTCCTTTCCCGTTAGCCGGGCGCAAGCCAAAAATCACCAAATAATATAGAATTCCGCCAAATTTCTTACACCAAATTCGCGTTTGGTTCATAGTTGGCGACATTTGCGCCCGGCCAATAAACATGATATCCTTGTTGCGGTTAATAATTAATTACCAACATTTATTCTTAACCGATTGTTAAAGATATCAAAATAATCAATTTTGAAATCAATGATATGGGTAGGTAAAGATTTAATAGCTATTGTAAAGAAACTTTCCAGTATCATTTTTTTCTTCTATCTATTCTTGAAAATAGAGTCTTTGAAAGCATTTTGTGATTTAAAGAAAAGAACTTAATCAGCAATTTCAGTTAAAGTAATTATTGCACTGACCATATTTTATGCAATTCCTTCATTCCAGTTTTATAGATTAAATCCATCAGCAAAAAGCTTAAAATTAAATCAACTTAAATTATAAAGTTAAAATATTTTTATTTTAGCAATTATAAAGTATACATAACAATTAAGTATTCAGTTTTGAAATGTCTAGTGTTTTGGAAAAATAAAACTAGAATAATTGAATATCGAAAATAAACAAAAAAGTAATAAGAATAAATAGGAATTAAAAAAAAGAATTCAATTCCTAAGTTAGACAAAATGCATTTTTAAATATATTTTTCAGAAAATGAATATGCAAATCAGTATGTAATCAGTATTAATATCAGTAATCAAACTAATAG
Organism: Argiope bruennichi; assembly: GCF_947563725.1. Classification (NCBI taxonomy): domain Eukaryota; kingdom Metazoa; phylum Arthropoda; class Arachnida; order Araneae; family Araneidae; genus Argiope; species Argiope bruennichi. Next base: position 87,970,102 of record NC_079159.1, on the reverse strand, counting down.
TAAAATTATTCTTAATCTAATATTTAAAGTCATAAAAACCAAATAATAATAGAAGTAAAATGCATGCGTTCGAAATAGTCATTTTTAAATAAATTATTGGGATATAGCAAAAAAACTCTCAGCTTACGTTTTGTAAGCAGGAAATATAAATCCAACACAGCCAGTGATTAGAGAAGTACCATATTCCAGCAGTAAGATCACAATCATTAATGCACCAAATCCTATAAAATCGCAAATTTGAAAATTAGACTAATATAATAATTTACAATTAAAAGAAAACTTTTTACAGTATATGCAACTTACCAGACACGGTATAAACTCGATTTACTTTTGTCAATTCTTCTACATAGTCAAGTACAGGCTTGTACCATCGGTTTTCTCGTAGCTTTCTATGTGCACTTTGGAACAATTCTGTTGCTTCTAATTTTTGTAAATTCAAAGTGTTATATGGATTCCACGAATTCATGTTTCAAAAACTGTACTTGGAGGAAAAAATTTGAAACCAAAATAACGAAACCAATCGGAATCTAATTTTTGTACTGAAAATCGAAAACGTTTGAAATTGCTAAGCCGTATGTGATTTCAGGTACGGATCCGATTAATGGTCACGTACAAGCAAGAGACGAGCACATGACACGGGCCTCTATTTATACGGAAAGATAATGTAAATTGAGATAAGCAGATCAATACAGAAAAAGATAACAAGGTCAAAAATAGTTTTATCATTTCATTGTTTTTGATTTGTTACCAAAAAAACGTAAGAACGTTGTAACTAACAAAAGAACAGGAATAGAACAAATTTGACTTTTGTCAAATAAATGGAAATTCAGATTAATCATTTTTGGCATTTGAAACAATTGCAAGATTAAAAAAAATATTTATAATTAAATGTGATTTTACTTAAGCTTGGTCTTTTGACTTTTTTCGTTCAAAGCTTCATGGTTCCAATTAGTGTGATTCATGCAGTTGATGTTGGATAGGACCGCACTGTGAAGTCAAACACAAACAAACTTGGCGATGTCATAAATTAAAATATCGCCAAATCATATTCTAAATAGTACATACAGCTCTAAAAAATGTAATGTTTTAATAATTCAATATCTATGCATATTAAATATCTCGAAACATATTTGAACAAGATCGAGCTTGAAGTTCAAATCAATTTATTGTAACCTTATTAATAATATTTTTTTTTTTGAAGAAGACAGAATTTTGAAATGAACTCTTATCTTACGTCATTCCTTTTTCAAGGATAAAAAAAATGACTTTCAGAAATTTCCATTAAGAGCCTGAGCTCTATTTCGGCGTTTTCAAAACATACAAATGCTAAGGTATTTGAACCTCAAAAGATAAAAATGGTTTTTCTCCGAAGTTCTATGATTAGAATTATCATAAAAAACCCTACAGCCCTGATAAGTTCTTATCGCAACTTTTTGATCTTTCATGACAAATGTGATATGACTATGTAATGATGCACCCTTTAAATATTTTCCAATCAGTGCGAATGATTTAAAAACTTTGTTATATAAATATTTAAAAACTATCTGCGCAAAGTTTTTGTCAAAAAAGCAAAATGATATCGTCAACAAAAATGCGTGGACAACAAATTGAGAAATAATATTTCAAGCAAGAGGCGTGTCGGACTCTTCCTAGATAATAGAAGAATTGAATCAATTTATTGTAACTTTCATTAATTTAGAATTTCCTTATTTCTATAACAACGATATTATTATTAGCTTTCATTGGAAAAGTCTAAAAAAAAAAAAAAAACGATTTTGGAAGTGTTATAGGTTCTGTGTGCTATTAAAATTTGGTTTTGCTAATTAATTTTGCTCCGTTCACCTTTTTGCTCCGTGTAGCTTTTTTTTGCTCGAATTTCTTGTATTTATATTTATTTATTCAAAAGCTGCAAAGTCTTCATTTTTTAAAACTGGGTCACTCAACATTTATCGTTTCGGATTCCTCTCCTGAAAATGATACTACAATAATGAAAGCTTCAGCAAATATTAAAATGCATCATACTTCAAATGAAAATTTCTTTAAGAGTGGAAAATCCACTCACGAACTCATTATCCGTATTAGCCAAAGACAATATGAGGAAATAAACAATTGTTTCCAACAGAGATGCTGCATCTGAAATCCCTTGATTGAACCTTAAGAATTTAAACGCCTCTGCCAACAAAATTATCACCTTGTCTCAAAACCCAACGATTAACTCTAATCACTTTGAAATTTTTCTTACGGATTTTAAATTTTAAAATAAAAATCTACCTTTGATTGAAATTAATAACTACTTTAATGAATGCATTTGAAATTTCTTTCCTGATCATTTTATTATTGCTACTGATGCCTCCAAAACTCTTTAGCGCACCTCAATTGCTGGTTTTTCTTCCATCCAAAAATTCATGTTTCGTGTCCATCCTGTCAATTCCCTTTTTACTGCAGAAAGTTTAGCCATTGCTGCAGCACTAGACGTTCTTGTTGTTCCTGGAAAAGAGTGTTTGATTTTTACAGATAGCTAATCTGCGCTTACATCGTTGAAAAATATTTCTCTCCAATTGCCAAAAATTATTCAACGTATAGCATCCAAAGTTGAAACTTTAACCAAACTAAACCAAAAAAAAAAAAAATATCCTTCTTGTGGGTGCCTGGTCATTCGAATATAATCTCGAACGAGCTTGCAGATTGCTTAATTGAAGAAAATACACCTTGGATTGAGTGGATCTCTTCTGAAGATATTATTTCAAGCCTCAAGAAAGAGACGCATCAGATCACAATCAGTAATTATAGAAACAGTAAATATTTCATTTGGTGACACCCGTAGCATTGAAGCACTCTCTTGTTGGTCCAAAATTCGGAGGGAAGATGTTTTGGCCAGACTAATCAGCAAAACAATTATAACACCAGGACTGTTGAAGTTGAATCGTTTTAACCTTCATAATGATTCCCTTTGTCACGAATGTAATAGCATTAATGATATTGAAGACATAATTCTTTCGTGCAAAAAATATACATTTTATAGAGACAAATTATGGAGTTTTCTACAGTTAGATAATCAAGATATCTCCTTCAAAAATGTTCTGGGTAAAATAACTGCAAACATGACCAATCTGCAAGTTTCTCTTCAAGCGATGAAGCATTTCAATATCTACTAACTTTATTGACCACATTCTAGTGAGACTTTTTTTTGAGACTTTTGTTTATCACCATTTCGCGTTGCGGGAACGCTCCGTCTTATTGTACCTCTTCTTTCCACTGGAACTCAGGAATATGTACTAAATCGCATCAGCGGAACTGCTTTGTAACTGTTAACTGATTGAAACTTCAATTTGTTTTTGTGTGTGCGCGCCCTCTTGTGTTTATTTATAAAACTTTTTTTGCTCTCTACATATGGAAACAGGGGATAACAGCCATTGATGCGATAAAACCCAATATTTACTTTTTTTCAAGTTCAAACTTGACTATTGTGTTTATATAAATAAAATGTTAAATCTTTTGCAAATGTTTTTCAAAAATAACTCGTATCATCTGTTAATTCCATCAAACGTATTTCTAATTGACTTAATCCTCTATTGGTCACAAGATTTTTATTCTCTCCTAAATGAAATATAGAAAAAGTATTTTAATGTTAAAAAACTTTAGCGAATCTCCATGTTTCACACATAAGGCCAAAAACACATTTTAGGCATTCTGTCTGTCTGTCTATCTGTGAACATGATAACTCAAAAAATGCTTTGAGCTAGATTCTTTTAACAAATTTTGAACGAAATCCATTTAAGTGAAGTCTGTCTGTCTGAGTACATGTGAACATGACGACTATAAAACATAAAGAGTTAGTCTTTTTATTTTTTTAAATTGGTATATTGGTTTAGCATCTAAAATGTACATTCATATCAAACTTTGAACCACACCTGTCAAAGGGTTGGCCATATGTCGGTCTGTACTTCCACATGAATGTAAGCGCAATAAATCATAAATGTACTGACTGAAATCAATGAAATTTGGTGTGTGACCTTACCAAATTTTGTTAACGATCGATTGAAAAAAAAAAAAAAGCATCTAAAATACAAATTCGCGGCATAGATCCTTTAAAAACATTAGATTCATGTTAAAGATTTATATTTTCTAATATTCGCCAACGAGTACTTGTGGCATTCGAGTTCTTGCCAAAACTCCGTAATTTTTTGGAAAGGGAAAGGGGCAGCTGATTTATTATAGAACTTGCGGGAAAGTTTTAGAGCAAATTAGTCTCGCTGATTAAATTGAATTAAAATCTAAAGTAAAGGAAACAAAAGCGATATCCTTATTTAGCATAATTTTCATTTTTTTTGTTTCTGTTTAATAAAAAATTTGAATGCTGGAACATTGTTTAGTCCACCCTCTTTAGATGATTAAAAGAAATTGCTATCATGATGTTATATTATTAAAAAAGTTTAGAGTAATAAATAAAAATAAAAATCAGCAGAGCATTATATTTTTTTAATCTATTTGACGACGTACATGTGTACCCAGAACAAAGAAAAACGATGAATTCATAGAAGACCTAATGATACACAGCCATTTAAAAAATAACGTAGTATTTAAATTTTGTCAACAAAAATAAATATCCTTTGTCCCATTGTGATAGAATGCATTACATATCAATATATGAACTGCTTTCAAATTATGTAAATAAGTATACAGAAAAAATGAGAAGTTAAAATTAAAAGCCGAAATAAGTTTAATTGACCTTACGCCAAATAGTTTACTTAAGAAGGGCCTCAAAATATTTCTGTACCTGTGGCCTTATACTGTCAAAATTTGTCAATGTCTCCCTCCTTCGTTGAATAGAAAAATCGTCCAATGAACGTACCATTAAAAAAGCTGGACAGGCTGGATAAAGAAAAATAACGCTTTATTCCCCAAATGTGAAGTACATATAGAAAAAAAAAATACAGCCGAAACGAACCTGCACACAAAACAAGCGAGAACGGTCTCCCTAAAACTTTCTCGCTTACTCTCTGAAAAAAGTTGTTGTTGTTTCTAATGGCTCTAGTCTAGACAAGCCCACTTACTTTGAGAAGTCATTTGTGGTTTAAGCCAAGGGTACGTCTCTTGTTTTTTTCAGTAGCGCCATCTAGGTTCAAGAGAACGACTTAGCTACACACACGTCACAACCCTTTTTACGGGGCGGACTTCATTCACGCATTTCATTCATTCATCCATAGATCATAATTTCGACCTGAATCAGAGCACGATCCCCCCTAATCCAGTACCCCCAGTGGTATTACTCTCGACATAGAGGACTTTGTGACCATGACAGATTTATACGCACGTTAGCCACCAAGCACGCGAGGAGTCTTCGGCCGGCGGTGTTCGAGCTCGCAATCGAAGAGACGCGAATACAACGCCCCACCAACCATGCTATCCCGGCCATCTCTGATAAAAGTGCTATCCCAGAGAAAGTCTTGCATGGCACTGATGTACAATAGTTACGAAATATTAACCTTTGGCTTGAATATGGCCCTTTTACTGAATCAATCGTGTCATCCTTGGCGAATTACTTAACGATTCATTCCTGGCATGCGTTATTAGTATCCAAAAATTAGAATTTATGTTTTAGACGCGTTTTTCCTAATCGACTGAAGAGGGCTGCGGTGGCCTGGTGGTAAGGTCTCGGCTTGTGAGTCGTAGGGTTTCAGATTCGAGACCCGATTCGACCGAAGAACCGTCGTGTAAGGGGATCTGTTGCACGTTAAATCCGTCATGCCAAACGTCCTCCCGCTGGTGTGGTGTGGCGTGGAGAGGGGGTGCCAGCTCAGGTGTCGTCCTCGTCATCTGATCGCGGTTCAAAATGACGAGGTCCGTCCCAAAATAGCCCTAGTGTTGCTTTACAACGGGACGTTAATATAACTAATCTAAACCTAATCGACTGAAAATTTTTTTTGTCACAGAATTGCACTTGTAGACACAAAATCCTATACTAAATTTGATATATTTAAATCATTGCATTTTTGAGCTATCGTGTTTACATATTTTTGAAAGTACAGACCGACAGACGGCTACTCTTTTGTTGGATTTCGCTCAAATTTTTATAAGTATCTACACTATAAATGTTAAATCTGTGGACTGAATTTTATCGATTTGGCACTTTTCGTTTTGTAGTTCTCGAGTTAATTTATATTCTAACAGCAGGACAGGGAGACTTCATCTGTATGGATTTGACATAAAGATAACATACCAAATTTCAAATGTCTAGCTCAAAGTGTTTTTGTGCTATTTTTTATCACATGCAGGCAGAGGGACTTTTACCAAAATGTGATTTTCGAACTCAGAGAGGTGTAAAACGAGGAGATTCGTCAAAATCGCGAGTTCGAATTTTTTGATGATTACTATACTTTATACTACGTACAAGAGAACGTATAAAATGCACTTGCCGAACCTCACAGTAATGCTCAGAATGCAGCAAGAGAACTCACTTCTCAATCAACACTCCAAAAAGAGCATAAATTGAATCTCTTCAATCGCTCGCCTTTATATAGTTTCTGAGAAGACAGAATTTTTCAGAAGAATCTCTGGATCTCGGTTCTTAATAGAAATAGAACCAATATATATTTTTAAGAATTTTTACTTTCGTTGCCATATATTCTCCAATGTTGGGGATCATCGACTTGGAATCCATGAAAGAATATCTGTAAAGTCCTCTTTCTGTGAACAGACTAACATTGCAGCAAAGAAACATTATAAATTCATAACAGTATGTTTTACAGATACGTCAAAAGATTGACTGCTTTTTTAATTTCTCGAATATAATGTAAAGTAATCGTCAAAAAATTCGAATTCGTGATTTTGACGAATCTCCACATTTTAGAGCTCCTTGAGTTCAAAAAACACATTTTTGGAGAATGTCCGTCTGTATGTCATACAAGATAACTAAAAAACGCTTAGAGGTAGACAGCTGAAATTTGGCATACGATCTTTAAACCAAATTAGTAGATTTCTATCGAATTTTGTGTAAAATCTGTTTAGAGGAAGTCCGTTTGTCCGGTTTTTCGAATATAATTTAATGCGATAATTACAAAACGATGAATACTAGACAAATAAAATTCAGATTTAACATCGACAACGGAGACACCTATTAAAGTCTAAGATAAATTCGACAAGGAGTTGTCCGTCTCCCGGTCTGTACTTTCTGAAACATAAAAACGCAAAAACTCAAATATATCGAATTTCGTGTGTGATTTTGTAACTGCAAGTTTAGTTTTATGTCAAATTTTGTTTCATTTTTTTTGCGAAGAAAGCGTCTAAAACCCAAATTCAATATTCGAATACTTTGAATCGCCAAAAACATTTTTGCCAAGGATCACGCGATAAATTTAGTAATAATGCTATATTCCGCCAAGGGTTAATATTTCGTAAATATTGCACGCCAATGGCAAGACATTATCTGGGATAACTTTATTAGAGTACGCGAGAAAGTTTTGAAGAGACCACTCCTGCTGGTTAATTAATGAAATTTAACTTCATAATATTGCAATTATTTTTGAAAGCGTAAACGAGCATTTATTTGAAAACAATCAACAGTTGTGAAATCTTCTCAATTTTTTAAATCGTATCTGAAATTATAATTGTAATGTTGTGCATTTTCACTATAATTCATTTCAATAATATCTTTTTAGAAGTTTTTTTTACGTTTCCACCAGCGGTTGGAAAAATAAATAACTTGAAAGGCGTTAATCATCCGTTATAGTATGTTTCGTACATTTTACTCATGATAAATCATCTCATCGGAAACTTTAGAATAAACATAGACGTTAGATTAAAATTAGTTGAAGTAGATAAGAAGCAAAAGTTCATCATGTAGAACAGAAAAAAAAATTTAATTTCTCTAAAAAGTTTTTTTGAAATTGAAAATTTTCTTAACAATCATTACACTGCATGAATTCTCTTGCTAATACCTACAATGTGAGAAATATTAATATATTTTTGCAATAATTTTAATTAAACTTCAATATGAATCATATAACTCGCACAAAAAAATATATTCTATGCTTTAATGATGTTCTTGCTATTAAATATAACGAAATTTTGGTTGTATTTTCTACTTGAAATTTAGAGAAAAATGGTGTCGACTGCTGTAAGTATTAAAAATGAATAATTTATGTAAGAAGTATTTACATAGTGTGAAGAATTTAAATTCCTATAGAAATGAGAAAAATGGCTTTTGTTTGTGTTCTTGTTCGAGATCTACCTACCAGTTAGAAAAATGGCACCAAATTAAGCAAAACGACAAAACTGCCAGCATGTTTAGTACTTACCTACTCGAAATGTGTCATTTTGTTTTAATTTTTATCATTCGATTTAGATTCATAATCAGCGGAGAAATAAAATTTCTCTTGCTGATCGAAATTTCTGCCAAGGATCAGCAAAGGAAATTTTTTTATCTCATCGAAACAAAAATCAAGTAATAAATGCATTTTGATCATTATGTTAAATTAAAGTGATATGTCTAGATAATTACCTCAAACAAATATTAAAAGATAACGGAATTATGAAATTGGATGCACAAATATTAGTTTCAATAGTTAATTTGAAAAAAAAAATGAATTTTAAAAATTTCTCAAATTTAATTAATGCAACCAGAAGCACACACACACACACAAAAAAAGAATGTCAATTGTTTTTTTTGATGGCATAAAAGTCATTTTGTTTTACGATCTTTAGAAAAAATAATACGGAAATATGAGTGAAAAATCATCCAAATCGCCAATAAACATCAAATAAAATTATTTCTACAATTTTAAAATTTGGACTTTGAGATGTATTAAGTCAACATTACGAAAAGCTGTGCGTCACGCTTAATAATTGCGAGGTTAATTAGATTTATGTGGGCACACACATACTTTTTATAAGGTTTATAAAATTTGAATCTATAGCATTATTTTCTTTAACAAGTGAATCAAAATAATGTATACGAACAGCAATTCTGTTTTGGCCTTCCACTAAAGCACGAGCCTCATTCAGATGCATTTAAACATAAAAAAAAAAGTTCATGAATTTCAGATTGCAATAACTGAATATATATATATTTACAAACAAACTGTAAAGTCTTTAAATGCATTTCATCTCTAATTACTTTTTACAATAGTCAATAAAAAGCTCTTCTATCATGACTTGTTTCATGAATCCAGCATTTTGGATTCAAAAATTCCATTCCATTAAAGGGGAATTCTCCTTTATATTTACTACTGTCCTGCTACTGCAAACATTTGACTTTTTATGCTTGATTCATGTTATATGCAGATGTTTATTAGGCATCTTCCTATATAGTAAGTTAGCATGGTTATAGTCAAATAAAATCTTAAAAATTACTTCATTAAATAAAATAATGAAAATTCTTGAGCACAAACACTGAATTTATCTTTTTCAAAAGGGAAAAATCAATTGTTACATAAATATATCCTGGTTGTTTCAATATACAGGCTAGCCACAGGATACTTCCCATATATGTACCTTTATTTCACAAAGTTTAAAAAGTTAACTTTTCATAAATTCACTAACAGATTCATTAACACAATCAAATTTCATAAAGACAAAACTTCAAAATTTTTAGAGAATATTTTATTTTTATTTTTTTAAAGATGAATGACATTCAAATAGAGAAATACAGAAGTAACAACACATTGGAAATAAGTCATGAGAAAAATGTAAAAATCTCATGTATGAAAATAATTTCACTTACACAACAAAATTCTCAACGGAAGCAAGAATTTTATATTTCAATAATAGAAAAGTTATTTCTGTATTTATTAAAAGAATTTTATTCCACCAAATTATGATACAATAAGAATATTGGTTCTACCAACTTCATAAAACTTTAACAAGAACATAGTTTAATGGCAAGAAAATGAGAATCTTTAAAAACCTTTTATAGTTAATATATTTAAAATTAACATTTTCACAGCAACACTGAATTTGAACATATTACAAACAAAAAAATTTATACCAATGGTTTAATAAATGTCAACTCAAAATTTCTTTTAAGAATATATGATTTATACTTCTGCTTTTACATTTAAATGGTTAAACCAATAGATACCTTAAGGAATATAAAACGTTTTAATAAAATTTATATTAAGCTTTAATTAGAAAGAATATAAAATAATTGAACATTTTAGGAGATCTGCAAAATTTATAAATTAAGGCACATTATAGAATTTTTTTACTAATTGCGAATGCTACAAAATGTTATATATTTATATATTAAAAATAGTTAACCTTGCAGTTGGCGATATTCAAAGATACAATATATAATATTTTATCACATTTTTAATAAATCTATATCAAATGTAAACAAACATTTTTTGTATCAAATTTTATATAAATTTAACATTTTCTTTTTATAATTATAAAATAAAGCCTATTGATGCTCGGTTGGAGTTTCCTGAAAAAAGGGAAATAGGAACTGTAAAATTAGCTCATTGAAAAGACTAATTCTATAGATATTTTATATTAAAAACACAATACCAGATAGAAAGATGTATAGCAAAGAATAATATAAAATTTCCAGGACCCAGTTATCAAAAGAGAAAAATTTTTACAATAAAACATATACAAAAATGTTTTGGGAAAAATTTCAAAAAGCCACAGGAATTACCAAAATTTGTAAACAAATGAAAATTCATAAAAGATCTTTAGGGACCATTTTGGTAATATCTATAAAAGTGGCATTTTTTTCCCATAAAAAATATAATCCAAGAAAACCAGATTTTATAGTCTACATACTATTAACAGTATACTTCCACATAGGAACAACAGTTAAAAAGACAGTGAATATATTAGCAGAAGTTAAATAAGTATCACAAAAACCATGAAATGCTTTAAAGAAATCTAAAGCATTCATAATTATACAAGTATCAGTATCTTCCCAATTAGTGCATGATCATTTAAGAGATTGAGAAAAGTTCAAGTTTATGATTTTTCAGCTGGAATTTGGCTTCCATTCGAATTCTCTACGAGTGGTTCGCCCTTATTTCCACTAGCGTCAGTCTGGCCTACACTGGATCCACTAACTTTAGTCTAAAAAATTTACAGTTCAGATTTTAAATTGTTTTCCAGGATAAACAATATTTTATAAATTGCTTGAAAGCACAGAAACCAAATTCAAACTTCCATAAAAAGATTTTTTACAAATCAAGAATTCATTGGTAATAATATTTGAAAAATGCAATACTGATGCAATATTTGAACATACTTGATATAAAAGCAGTACAGACTTGGTAAAAAGTTACTGGATAAAATAAAATACAATACACACAGCAAACTTGCAACTGGCTTATAATAAAATTCATAAGCAATTCTGGAAGAACTTTAAAAAATAATAAATAATATTTTAGCTTTTGTTTATAAAATTGTTTAAGGATTATTGAACACACATGCACTTGATCTGAATCTAAAATTAACAGTAAGCATTATTTTGAGACTATTTCAAACAAAGCAAACTATTTCAAACTTTTTTTCAACTTCAAGCAATAAATATATCTAAAAAGGCATTGTATTATTTTCATGTATAGTCTAGAAGGGGTTTCAAAATAAGTACTTTTTCAATCTACATGCTTGATGTTTTTCAGTATTAAGAATTATATTTATAACAGAAACATGTTCCATTCAAGGAGGTTAGAAAAACAACAAATAGATGTAATACTGGTTAGAACAAGACAGTTTCACAACAAATAGACATGCATGACAATTTTTACAAATATTACTCAAAAATGCACATACACAAAAGAGGAGGTTTTACCATCACCCACACAAATAGCTTAGGTATTCACATTGGAGGTTATTAGTTAGGTGCTCCAGGGGTATTTACCTTGACATTGGTGTAGGCTGAGCCAACTTTCTCTTCCAGCGACTTGAAAGCTTGAGATTGCCTGTAACACAACAAGCAGGGTTATAATTAGAAACATATTATATATATTATAAAAAAAAAGGAACCAAGAAAACTGTTTCTGTGAAATCTTTGCCATATAATTATATTACATAATATAACATATAGTTTGGTTAATGCTTAATACAAGTTAGTATTTGCTGAAAAATGGATCAGAGCAGGGTTTATATACAGTTGACAAAATGTTTATTTGTACACTTCAATTTTGGAATATTATAGCAAAATAAAATAAGGTAACTAAGTTAAAATTGCAGAAATATATTCTAGTGAGGTAAAATAATAATAAAATATTAACAAAAACACAATCATATAAACTTTAGTTGATTAATGAATAAAACTTTATAAAAACTATACAAAAAGAGTATTTGTACACTTACTTAGTGACAAATTTTAAACATAATTATATTTTATAGTAATTTAATACTTTCTATGCATTCCATTGGCTTTTACAATTACTTCAAGACGTCTTGGCATTGATTCTATTAACGTTTTGGTGGTTTATTAATCTATTTCTTCTTAAGCTTCCATGAGTGCTTCTTTCAAACTATTTTTACTTGTAATATTTTTTTTCGGACTTGAGCATCCAAAAGGATCCACAAATTTTCAATTGGATTTATATCCGGGGATTGTGGTGGAGTTTCAAGACGTCTTGGCGCATTATAAAGCAACCATGTTTTAGTAACTATCGCAGTGTGTTTTGGATCGTTATCTTGTTGGAATAAGAAAGTTTCACCGATACCCAATTTTCTAGCACTGTCTAATAAGTTATGCCGCAACACATCAATGTAACCTAAAGCTGCCATTTTTGTGTCAATAAAGTGTAATTTTCCAACACCGACATGAGCTACACAGCCCCAAATCATCACATTTCCACCACCATGTTTCAGGGTCTGAAGTTCATTTTTACTATCAAGGGCTGTTTTATTTTTTCACCAGATTTTTCGGATACTAGAGAGTGAAAAAATTTCAAACTTACTCTTATCTGAAAAAATAACCTTTTTCCAGAAGTCCACCAGTTTGTCTTTGTATTTCATACCAAATTCTAGACGCTTTTTTTCTATTTACTTTAGAGATCATTGGTTTTTTTCTCGGAGTTCTGGTTTTTAAACCAGCACTATGTAACACATTTCTTATTGTTTGAGCGGTCACTCTAATGTTAGAAGATGTGAGAAGGTCATCTGCAATTTTCTGAGCAGAAATTTGTGGTTTTCTAATAGCTGCTTTAACGATACTTCATTTATTTCTTGAAGTTAATTTACTCGGGCCGCCTGGCCTGCGTTCATTTTCAACGCGTCCAGTATTTTTATATTTTATTACGATGTAACCAATAGTTGTAAAGGGTAATTTAACCATCTTTTGAATTTCGCGATGAGATTTTCCACTTTTATTAAGGTTAACAATATGATATCTCATGTCTAAAGAGACTTCCTTTGATTTCGTGGCCATCTCTCAACTTTTCTCTGCGAGTGACCTTCACTGTTAAAAAAGATAACCTTCAAGGTTTAAAAAATACAATCTATCCAAAAAATTAACTATAATGTGAAAAATTACATGAAATGATAGTAATACTTACCGGATATATAGGTGTACAAATATACTTTTTGCAAGAAATTTTCCAGGTTTGTAAGATTTAGATTTTATTTTCAACTATTTCAAAATATTTTTTTCATTTACTTAGAAATAAACAACAAACTCACGCTCACACGTCATAATGAATAAAATAGCTGCTTATATGTTTCTAAAACTTAAAAAAAAATTGGTGTACAAATAATCATTTTGCCTACTGTATATATCAGCAAATTTTATTGGGGATTATCCTCAAAAATGAGGATCCAGTACAGCAGTTGGTTAAGTCATCCGTATAGGTTGATTAACTGTATGGAATTGGCCAACTCCATTGCAACGACAGGATATACTTCTCATGAGAGGGGTTGTATCTTGCCTACTTGTGATGAGCCATTAGGACTCAACCCTTAGTTCTTTTAGAATGCTAGCATGATGATGTGCATCATTCAGTTTACCCTGATTTCTTTCACAAGTATGGGGATATATTATATATTAAATTGTGATTATACTTCAGCACATCATTAAGACAATAACATGGTTGACAATAACCATTAACATGGTTCAAGGCAGATTGGATTTACTTATGCAAAAGACAAGTTTGATTAAGATGTGTCAATAATATAATTCATGGATATTTCTAAAAATACATCATCTGTATATAGATACCATATAATAACCTTTATAAGCTTCTAACAGACATGTATTTAAATCTAAGCAAGGTGATGAATCATTAGACTATAAATTCACAAAATCAATACAATAAAATCAGCTATTTATCGTGCATTTAAATGAACTGCACTCGTTAAAATGTAATTTATTAAAAAAGGATATTTAATCTTCAGATGAACCAATTATCTGCTTAGACAATATTTAGTTCTGATAATTATATAGAATATGATAAAATACTTCCTTAAATAGCACTTTTTGAAGTAATATAATAGAAATATACTCTTCATACCTATATAAATTTTATGTTTAAATTTTTTTACCCCACTACATGAATAAATTCAACCAAGTTTCACAAACAGAGATATGAATAATATTTCACAACAATAGAAGTTGTATTATGATTACAGAAAAACGAATTTTTTTGGTCAACATAAATTCTTCTCATTATCCAAATTTGACTTTTTTAGAAATGCATTTTTGTCCTGTACATCCTGAATAAATACTGAAATATGAAAATTTTTCTTCAATTTCTACAATCATCTCAGCATTATTATTTTACACATATGCACAATCCCACCGGGAGGCATCTCAGAAATAAGGTTGAGAAGCTTCTGGTATGGTGGTTGGTTCTCACCACCCTAGAGGGTACAGAAATGTTGGGGGTCAGCTACCACCTGTCAATGACAGGACATGCTTCCCAAGGAAAGGGTTGAACCATGGCTAGTGATGGTCTTGGGACTCAACAATAGTCCCCACCAGTGTTTTTGCGGTGGTCCGGTTATTCAAATTAAATCTGAATGCCTTTATTAAGCGTGGATGGAATATCCCATGTGGTTATGCACACAATACAAGGTATCCACTTTTAATTTAGCACCACAACTAATTTCAACATTTTTTAATTTAAACATTTTTAACTAGAAAGATACTCTAAATATCATAAAAAATTATATTTTGTGTCATTTGAATCAACAGAAAAACTGCTGGAAAGATTATGAAATTTTATATTTTTATGTGGTTTTCCATTAGCATATTTAATATATTCTTGGCATAGTAGCATTTCAAGCAAAAGAGTTGTACTCTTTGGAACAAAACTAACAGTATCATGAAGCGTTCAATTTTTTTTTTTAATTCAAGTCAGCTAAAGGAAGCACCATGCATTGATTGGCAGATTTTCCACAAAATGGCTACTGTATTGATTTAAAATAGTTTTATTACTTTACATAATTATTTTATCAAAATTTCAAATTAAATCTACACACTAATTCTGAATTCTGACTATATATATATATATATATATATATATATATATATATATATATATATATATATATATATATATATATGATATTTTAACTTTAATTTTCAAGGTTTTATCTTAATTTAGCCCATAGTAAGTTCATTCTCTTATTTCGTGATCCAATTCCATTTTCTCTACTTAATTCAAGAGAAGCTTTATAAAATTACTGAATCGGCTAAACGCCGACACTTTCACACGCTCATTGTGAAGGGGTAGAAAACTGTCCAGTAAGCACATTCTTTTTAAAAGATCCCTGTGTTTCCCTTACTTGTGATTGACATGTGTCAGAAATCCCTATCAGAATCTTAATAATATATTGGCACTATAAAGAAATATTTTCCCTATCAAAATATCAGTTAATATAAGACGAGGGATAATTTATTTTGTTCCTTCTTCCCCACTTCTGCTTTTTGTGCCTCACTGTGGCAGACGCACAATGTCCGTGTCTTTGCTTGTAAATAATTATGCTTTTCCGATGGATTAAAAAGAATTTAAAAACGTAAAAAGTCTTTTCACTGTCTTCAAAACTGCATCCTGCTTCATATAAAATAGAGCTTATATATATATATATGCATTATAAGAGGAAACACTTTAACATTACCCATGGTGGTTATAACAGAATAACAAACACCACTAGCTTTTATCAGTGGAAAAAGCAAATTCCTTTTGCTGTTCCTTTTTGTAAGTTATTTGAAACAATAGTACATTAATTGAATAATTATATTTACATATAGAAATAATTTTTTCTCTATTACTAACTAGAATTTAGTAAAACAAATTCTACAACAAAAATAAGAAAAAAAGGATAACTGATCACTTCCTTATGCTCTCTAATTTAATGTTACTAAAATTTAAGAGCTTGAATGAAATGAAATAGAAAGTAACATTCTTGCTATTAAAATACAAACCATTTAATGATTACTTAACAAAACCATTGCAAAGCTCCCCCATCGAAATTCATATATTTACGCTCCCATTTCTGCAGATTTTTCAACCATCAGTTCTATTTTTTTCTTCTTCTTTCGCAAGAATTTAAAACGCAAAGCTGCTTTGCATTTGTTACGCCCCCCCCCCCGAAATTTTTTCTACTTTTCTAAATCTTCATAATACTTCATATATGCTAATTTAGTATACTGAGTAAATCTCTTGAGATCCGAACATTTTAGATACCTTCATAAAAGTTTATGACAACATACACAGTTCTAAATTAAATAATCTTCATTCAAATGTTTTAACAAACATATCGTTATTGATATTAAATCCATTTTTCCCAGTTGCATTGACATGTGACAATACAAGAATTATTTTTACAATTTCCTGAAAGTCGGAAAATTCTTTGGGCCTTCTAAACAAATTTCTTCATTAGATCAAGCTGTTCGTTGTGTTTTTTTTAATCAAGGTTTTCAGTTTTTTTCAGGAAAATTTCAAACTGAATCTTTACACATTCTGACATGTAATGGAAATTTGTTCTTTGAAATAAAAAAAGCAAATCAACCATACACTTTTCACATAATACAGCATTGTTTTTCAATAAATATGGATTGAAACAAAATGCAGTTTTTAAAACAGCCATATTTTTGGTGATATACTCCATTTTTTTTTGTAATATTCATAAATATAAGTGCTCTTTGCCAGGATTAGTAGATCCACTAGTATTCCAGTAGCTGTAGTCACTATTTCAATATTAGTATTTTTTTTTTTTTTTCAGTCTTGGAAATTGAATTGATCTATGCAGAAGAAAAAAGATGAACTTCTATAATTTAACAGTCATGAATGGTGATTAGTTCTTAGAACTATGGCTACGATCTTTTATTCTTGCAATGATTAAAAAAAATGGAAATTTTTTCAGATTTAAAAAAAAAAAAAAAAAAAAAAAAAACTAAGATATCTAAAATTCCCTGGTTTTTCCAGATTTTTAAGGAAAATTTTAAAATTCCAAGCATTTACTTCGTTTCATATATGATTCCTAAATTCCCTGTGTTTTTTTAATTTCTCCAGTGTTGTGGCAACCCTTTTTCACTGTGACTTTAACATCCCAATCGCATGAGCAATTATTTTCCCCACAGAATCAAAATACTGAGTAAGTTCAAAGCATCTTTTTTAAAACCATGTAAGATCGAAATATGTTCTTACACCCACTTTTTTTTTTCTTTTTATTTAGTTCACTGCATAGTTCTCATCATGGTCTCAATTTCTCTCAAATTTCAACAAAAAATAAAAATCTTTTTAAAATTTTGAAAAATGAAAAAAATATTAAGGAACATTACAGCCATTCCTTCAAAGAATGTTGTATACATACTCTGCTCTGTATATACAACATTTAACTATCTTATTCGATTTTTTTGTCTTCTTCAGGTATTGTAAAGTTGAATTGTGTATATCAGAATGAATATGAAGGGTCACACATTTACATTATTTTAAAAAAGATTTACACCATGCTAAAATTATATGTATATAAATGAAATAAATTGCAAGAAAAAAAAAGTTTTCATGGGCAAAACTAGAATAAAAAAATAAAGACATTTTCTTAGAGAAAATTATAATTCAAATAATGTTTATTTGTTCTTTTAACATTTGAGGATTATGTGTAGTTTATCTTTGTTAAATATGCTCCTCAAATTTGTTAAAGGTGTTTTCTAAGTTTAGATTTCAACAGATCAAGTTAATAAAGGATTTAAATCAGATGCAGAATAAACAGGTATTATTCATTTAAGTGCGCAATAAGAAGGGGAGGAAAAAGTTATGGAATTTGGTATTTTCAGTTAAAATGGTAAGTACTTTCAGAAGAATACATTAGTATTTATATTTTAAACAGAGTTAACCTCATAACTGACAAATGGAAACTTATAATAGAAATGATTAAATTAGATAATTCTGGATAAATAGTACAATTATGGATCAAATAATTCTTTTGTAAGTCATTTAACAAAATGTAAAAATGAATATAGGTTAGAAATTTAGCATATTTTACACCATTTGTTGCCATCCCTAATAAGTTTTAAATTTCCTGTTTATTTTCACTTTAGAGTTTGCGTTGCATCTTATTCCAGCTTGGAATCTGACAATCCGGTTTTGATATAAGTAGAATATGCTGCATTTGTTTTAAGAAAAGAATTTTGTACATTACGTTATTTTCCTCTCTTTGATGTACGGATCATTTGATCAATTTAAGTCTACTTCATCTGTAAATACTCTGATCAGTTTCTATAACATCATTATGTAAATACCCTCATGAAATTCTCTGTCTTGTATTGTGCATAAATAAACTGATTTCAAAACAACAGTAGAGTTCCGAGTCATAACACCATTATTAGAACAGCATTATACATAATTTCAAATTAATACAAATTTAAATTTTGCGAAGCAGTTCCCTAATGTTAATAGAAAACATAGGAAACAAGAAATGCATATTTTGTAACAAATATATTTCATAAAATTAAGCATTAAAACAAATTTTTGTGGGTTGAAAATTCAATCCATAAAAATCTAGACAGAATCCATATAAAACTATAATTATATTTATGAAAGTTTGAATAATATTATTAAGCAATCAATTTATTCTATGTTTCGTTTCAATGTTTAAAGGTGTTTAAAGACATCTAGCAATGTATAAGGTAAATTCTATACATATATTTTACATACAATAAAATTTTAACAGAAAGCTTGTTAAATGTAATGAGGCAAAATCTGACAAATTATTTGACTCATTTAAGCAATGATGAATTTTATTTGCAAAGTTTTCCTCTCCTTATCCATTTTATTTAGAAAACAAATCCATTAAAAAAAACTGAAAAAAGTAATAATCTGTGAATTTCACAATAAAAAAAGTATAAATACTATGATAATTACAATTTTAATAGTAATTTATTACAATGACTACAGGAAAGGTCAAAGTCACAGTCTTTTGTCAATTATTTTTTTTCTCATATGATTGCTTTACAAGTTAAAAACACTTGTAAGTATAAAGAAATGTCATGCATTAACATGTTTTTTTTCTTCATTGTATCCATATGAAATTATTAGTAAAGATTAAGCTCAATTACAAAAAAGTAGTGCAATCAAAAATCTAAGAATCAACTTCTGCCTTGAAATACTTGACGATTCAACATAATTTTTTTTTTTTTTTTTTTTTACAATGAACTTTTTATCTACCATTTATTCTATCTTTAAATGATATGGGTAAAGCAGTATATGTTGAAGTAAAAGAATTTCTTAGCAGTAACATATATGCTTACTTGACTTCTTCAAACTTTTTGCTAACAGTTGCGCCAATAGTACCCAAAGCCTCAGTAGTTTTCTCAGATGCAGTTTTCAAAGTCTGACTCGTCTTCTGATAGCTGTAAAATTTTGGAAAAATATATATTAACTATGAAAAATTATTTTTTAATATTTAATTAAATTACACAGAATAATTAATTTGCTTAGTTTAGTAATGAATAATTTTTTTTCATTAAGAAATTAAGCAAATTTATTTAGAATACTATTTATAGATATATTTCTTTAATGACACAAGGGCATATATACATGCCTATCATGCCTGATATACAAAGCATTCTATTTGCAATAGGTGATATTTTAAAAGTGCACCATTGAAGCATTCCTTTATATTAAAAATAGAATTAAGTGACAAGTATTTCAAGCAATGAAATTCTGAAACTTATTTGATGTTTTTTAATATATTTGTCTTTAAATACACAGAGTTAAATATATTACATTTTCTGATTTTTTTAATAGAGCCTCTAATTCATTCCTAACGAAAATTACTTAGTATTGAATAATCATAATGAGGCAAAATAATTTAATAATTTCAACTTTTTGTATTAGATAAAATTATTACAATACATGATTAAAACATTTATAAGGAGATGAAGAATTTAATCCAAGTAATTAATATGTATTAAAATGGCTGTTCTTGAATGAGATACAAGACAAAACAAAGAAATTTTATATATCTCTATCTAAAAGATTTGCTGGATTAACAATAACAACATCTTAAGTCTATTTTTAAACAAATGGCTTTGTGTGTCAAGCTTTTTTTTTTTTAAATCTTTATGGGAAAAAAGACAAAATGAAAAAATTTTTTGTACATATTTTGCACTCTATTAATTAGTTTTTATGAGAAAAAAATTAATTGATCAGAAAAGTAACACTTACGCAGTTGACTCCTGAATGTTGCGAATGCCTTGCTCCATGTCTTCTTTGAATTCCTTCCAAACTGTGATGCCAAGCTTTCTTTTGAGCTCTTGCATATGTCTGATTTTCGATGAAAGTACTTGTCTCAGAGTATTTATTTCATCCTCTGTCTATAAACACAAAAGACAATAAAATAAATCAAAGATTAAAAAACAATAGATTCGTCATTTTGAATGGCCCTATTTATAAAAGTTTGATATATAAATATCTGTATGAAACATTTATGTGCTTATTTTTGAAAATGATTCATTACATGTAATAATAGATATAGCTCCCTTCATCTATTTATAAATGGAAAAAAAAAAAAAAAAAAAAAAAGCCATGTTTATATTTGTCAATTAATAAAGCAAAAGTCACATTCATATTTCTACGTTAAATATAGTAAACAATTTTTAGTTTTTTAAGTCAGCTTTTCTTGGAATATTTTTAATATTTAAGAAACCTGTGCAGAGATAGCTATTTTTTACACTGATCTTTTTAAAAACGACTTTATTGAATTAAATTCACTAATAATATTAATTACAATATTTTTTCACTTGAACACTAAAAAAAATTATAAAAATTATTAAAACAACCAAAATGATCTAAATGTTTTTTAAAAAATTAAATTTAATTTACAAAGCAGTTTGGCAAAAATTTAATTTAGAGAATTTTTAAGATGCCTTTTTCCATGATCAAAATTCAAATTACTGTGCTCTTACTGACAAAGCCATAATAGAAAAAAAGAAAGGTGATAATCAGGCTTAAAGACTTTATGGAATTTATAAACAGGAATCCTGCTTCCCCTTTTATTAGCAGTGGAACTAAAGCAATTGATATTTGAGCATTTTAATAAGGCTTGAAAGACTAGAGTCCATTTTGTCTCATGAATTAAAGTAACAGTAATATTAAATATAAGGCTTGTAAAAGAGTTTTCTTTTATATAATTTTAACAATATTTATTAAAACAAACAAACAAACAAAAAAAAAACAGTTTGATACTGCAAGTTAAGCTTCACAGAAGCTTTAAAAAAAAAAAATCAAAATTATCCTTTTAATGTCTTTTTTTTTTAATTATAAGGTAGTACTTTGATGATTTATTTAGAGAAAAGGAGGAAGTGTTTTAAGTACCAAATAAACATAATAGATGCCAACACTTAATTTGCTTTTGTTCCTCTTGCAGATTTATTTACAAATTATCATTTTATAAAGAAAAATTGTTTGTGCTCCTGAAAGATTTAAAATAGAAATCTGAGAAATTATTGTAATTAAATTAATTCAAATTGATGCAATATAATTAATTCAGCTCAATTTTAATGGAAAATACATAATAACAGAATGTAACATACTTTAGCAAGTTCTCGAGTCCATTCATCTTGAAGTTTAGCCTTGGCCTCAGGAGTCAGTTGAGACATGTCATGGACTCCACTGTCAGGAGACATAGAGAATGCTGCTTCCTCAGAAGTGTCATAGAATGAATCTGAAATAAAATGTATCTAATGATAGCTAAGCAAATTACTGATGATATTTTAGAACATGACCTTGCGTGAAGACATTTTTATAAAACAAGCGATTTTGTTTTGGCATTTGAATAAAAAAAATTAATACCATTATGTAGGAATTTTTAATTCTCTATTAATGACACCATTTTGAAGCAAAGAGTTTGCAATCCTATATATGATCGTATTTTTTTTTCCTTTCAATTTTCTAGTATTCATGTAAGTCGGAAATAAAAAAAAGAATTAATGATAAACTAAATGTAACTCTTCCATAATATTTTTGTATACTTAATGAAAAGTTTCAAAGCAAGATATATACAGATTATTATTAACCATTAGCCATTATTAACAATTCTGACAGAAGAGCTCATTATTACTTGATCTCGTTTAACACCAAAAATGTCCATCTGCAATTCTACAAAATGAACAAACATATAGAATATTAATCATATAATGAAAACAATACAAAAAGAAATTTTTGATCTAAAAGGACAATAACCTGCTCTTCAAATTTCAGACCATATCAACACCAGAACTTTCCATCCATGATAGACTTAACTTGCATTAATTCTAAATGCATGGCAGATTCTTTTTAGTATTTTGAATCTATAATCCTCTGACTAATGTCTCAGCAAGGCATTCTGGCTCATTCCTTTGATACATAGTTCCAAGCTTTGAAAATGATCCATTAATAAAATCAATCATAAAATTTGAAATAATTTTATTCAAAATTATCTTTTTACTTGCTTTTATAAATCGTATTTAATTTTTTATTTTCACTAAGAAAATGTTTAAATTTGTTACAACAATACTGTCAATATTTATAACTCTGACGTTTTGAAAGCAAATGATAATTTTATGATAAAGTAATCAAATCAATGCGGATCTGACAAATTTTGCATAAACTTTTTTTTTTTTTTTTTTTTTTTTTTGTAATTCACTTCACATATTTTAGAAAAATAAGTATAAAAAGAAGGTTAAATTATCCTTCCACTGTTTAATATTCATTTCTGATCTTTTTTAAAAATCTGATAAATATTTTTTGCCAAGCAATTAATAAGAACTTAAAAATAATTAAGGAAAATTGCATATCAAATTATCTTGTGATCGATCACGTGTACACATGAAAATCTAAAACTTATCAATAGGATTCCAAATAAACTAAGAAATAAATTAGCACAATAAGAAAAAAAAAATATTTTTAGAAGACTTTAATTTTTAATAATGAAAAATAAAGTCGTAAATATTAGAGAAAAAATTATTAAATATAAATGAAAACTATATAAGAGTTTAAATATTTAAATGTCAATAACAAAACTTGCAACTAAATGAATCAAGAATCATTCAATTATCAGATGCATTTTACTATTTATATTTGATTTAACAAGATATTACATTAGTTCAATATGCAAGCTATAAGCTTAATTCTGCATACTTAATACACAGAAAACAGGAATTAAAAAACGGCAACTCGTATCCACTTACTAAACTTTAATAAATACAAATTTAAACTAATCATTTTAAATTCATTTCAAAATAATCATTCTTCTGATTTAATTCTAAAAATTGTAATAAAATTGAGCAAAACTTTAAACTTTCACCCATAAGTTATTAACGAGTTGCATCTGTTGATTTTTTACTAAGTATTTTGCACACAATTCTATTTCTCATTAAAAAGAAATGAATATCATATAGCATGGCTTAATTATCATTTTTAGAAAATATCAAATATCAAGGGCATGATTAGAGATATGAGAGCAAATTAAACTCTAAAGCATATTTAAATGTGCATAGGCAGAATTTCAGTGAAAAATAAATAAAAGTAAAACTTCTCAGATACCAAAGTCTTCCATCTCTTGTGCAGCAGCAATTCTGCTAAATCTTTGGTACTTTGCATTTTCATGATCTGCGCCAAAATATATTCCATTCCAAAATGACGAATTCTTCCCTTTTCCAACATGGTCTGAAAATTCAAAATCCGGCATATACAAGTCTTCTTCCAAACTTGTTTCGAGGGATGAGTTCGCGTTAGGGTCGTGCATGGTTACACCAGGGACTTAAAACACACAAAGAATATTTAGAAGAACACAACGTCAGATGAAGTATACACAAGTGGTCTTTGCACATTTTTTCACTCAACTACAAGAGTCAAATAATCGCATGGAAATCCAAATTAACTATGAATACAATAAGGTTTTGAAGTGGTGATGAGAAATATTCAGAAAACCAGAATCACATGGTACGCGGAATCAACAAGAACTGCCAACTGGGAAGTGATTACAAACCAATACGTAGATGGCCTACATTCGTTGGTCCACTTTGACAGGTTCCATTGGAATATATTCCACGTTGACAGTTCCCTCAGCATGGAATTGGTTGAAAACGAAATTAGGAGGAACACCGAAGAACATCAACACGGCGATCGAGATGTCAAAACAAAAGTCGATGACACGTCTGGTCCGAATGGTGGGTGGATGCCAAAAGGAAGACAGCAGAGCACGGGACATACCATCCGAATATTCTTCCCCGATCATTAAAGTAAACCTGTTCGCTTAGTCACCACCGAGTGGTGCTGCAACAGGTATACAGACTGCGAACGACCTTTCTTCGTTCTACGACTTCTTCACGCTCCCGTTGCGCAAGAATGATCGGCTAAAGCGGCTTTTGTAAAGCAGCTGAGCAAAAAGAGCGGTAAAATTCGCCCACTTGAAGTTCCTCGTTGATCTGTTTGTACAGAATAAAAAGCCATCCAGTCAGAACTCTCACGTTATCGATGCTCTCGAAAGGTAAAGTAAAAATGCATCTATCTGACGTGGCAGTAATGTTTTGGACAATATAACTGATTTAAGAGTTTTTTTTTTTCTTCTTTAATGAAATCTTATCAGTATTACGAATTAAAAATGTTGAGTTAAAAAAATGCGTGGTAAAAAAAAAAAAAAAAAAATCAACGCATTAAAAGATATTTCCCAAACTTTCTATTAATAGCATTTTAAACAGAAATTAAGGTCGAAGAAATCAGAATATTGGTTAAGTTAAAAAAAAAAAATGATTTCTATTAAATCATGTAATCAGTAAGATGACAAAATTATTTGCTTAGAACAATGGTTTTTTTTTAATCATTAAAAAAAATTCTGGGAATTTTGCACCAAATGTTGTTTATCTTAAACATGTGACGAGATAAACAGTGATTTATTTCCATGAACGTTAACAAAAGAAACCTCAAAAAGACATGAGGATATAAATATTTTCTAATAATTGCAACTTTTTAGGAATTTTTACGCTCTCCAATTCTATCTAATAATTGTCACAATTAAAGAGATATCAAGTTTTGCAATATAAAAGAAGAAATTTCCTTTTTTCTGTGATAGATTAACAAAACAACAGAATTTAGATAATCAAAACTTAAAATGATTGTCGAATAAGGAAAGTCTTGCATAAGAAAATATTACATGAAAGCACAAAATATATGTCAGAATTTTTACATATATCTGCCTTTAAGGGAATATTTAAAAAAAAGAAATGCTCATCATTATATATAATTTAATGCAACAATTAAATTATAATCACAAAAACAGAAGAATGATTTGTGGATACATCAATTAAAATTTCGATTTCGTGAAAATTTTGAAAAGCATTTCAGCTTTTATTATAATTAGAGAGCATTAAAAATACAGATTCAAAAAAATTATCAATTTTTAATCAATCAATCAAAATTATCAATTTTTTTTTATTACTATCATTTAACACTTTCGTCTCCTTTTCTGTGACATGATTTAAAGAAGCTGGAGAGGAATTCTTTAACTATTATTATCCCTCATAATTTCAAGGAAACAGCCCAATTTTTATCTGTTATCCAAATTCTTTACACAAACCATGGCGAGTTCTGAACAGAAAACCAAATGGGAATGCAGGTAGCAGGAAAGTGAGAGCGCGAGAACGTATTCTGCACTTATATAGTTTCAGAAAAGAATGTGTCGATAAAACTTTCGGATCCGCGGGAAAAATAAGTTAAGTTACAATGTAGACGGAATTCGAGTGATGAGAATTTTTTTAAATTTTTATTAGAACATGGATTAATTAGGTGCTATTACATATATATTCAAGATCAAATACGTTTCGATCAAAAATATGTTATGAGCAGCTTGGTGTACGACTGAAGGAGGCATTCTCTATTAGACTAATTATAATGACACAATCAGAAGAAAACAATGTAATTATACGATAAAAATTACCCTGTATTAATAGGTAATCACGGCGGAGAAATTTTTTTTTCGCGAGTTCAGGAGATATCATTTCAGCGTAGATGCTCTCACCAATTCAATCAATATTTACTGTAATATGATAAAAAAGGTCTCCGTGAAACTGGTTTATGAATTATTAATAGAATTTGAGCTACATATATAAAAAAATTCCTCTCGGCAAGCTGGAAGGCAGAGGTCGATTCTTTATATCTAAGTTACTATCTGGCAACATAAATTGTTGATGTTAGAAACAGTCAAAATTAGGACTTGAAAATAGCTTTTCAGCCCCTAACTTCCAAGATATACAAAACTTGTTCGTCTTAATGAGGCGCTAATTTGGCTATTTGGATTTATTTTTCTATCTTCAATATTACGAATGTTATAACTAAACGTAAATTTCAGCCCGCATCATTTCCACCCCTTTGGGCTAGATGGCCTATCTATGAATTCATCCAAGATTTTTATATTTCTTATAACATATTGCAAACAAACATAATCCAAACAAACTTTTTCTAGTTATACTGTTTACAAAATAACATGGGCAAAGCGTTATACGTATATATAAACTTTTGAACGAAAGTGGTGCTAGGGATCATGATCGGAAAAGAATTGAGAAAATTTTCCCAAAATCTTGTCATGAAAGCCATTGCAATAGGTAGTCTTCCTATAGGAATTTACCTATAAGCAAAGAAAACGATAAACCAGTTTCTTCATTCTGTTGGAGTCTTTTTGTGAAATAGATTAGCCTTTTTAGGACAATTTTCAGAAATAAATGATTTAATTATTGAAAAGTTGATAATTAATAAAATATTGTTCACAGGCAACAGCATGTAAATTTTCAAACCAGATATAATATTAATGGCACATTTAGCATCGCTCAATATACAGTGTTCTTCGACTTATGCAACAGTAAAATTTTCATTTTTTTCCACATACTGAGAAATAATTATCATTTTAACAATCCGACACGATTTAGTTTGTAAAGAAGTGTTATATAATTCAAGACACTAATAACAGTTTCACACAAAATCTAAAAGCGATGTGCAGCAAGAGTGAATTATATTGTGATAGGGTCTAGAAAATGAAATTGTCTGTACATTTATTCATTTTTTTATTGAATGAATGTACAAAAAATTATATTTTCCAAACTATTCTTACATTTTCTATATTAGTTGAAGTTCTTGTGATTATTATTACTACTTCAACAAGGTGATTGAAAATCACGACTTTTGTAAGCTATAAATCCTCTTCCAGGAAGTGATTAAGAGGAATTCTAGCTTACAATCCTCTCTAACAATAGACAATACACTACTCAAATCAGGCTGCAGCAGAGCGAATTTGGATATTTTGATTGATATAAAGCTGGAAAATGCAATTGAAATCGTTATAAAAATATATGCAACTTTATAGCTAATTTTTTTTGATGAATAAAATTTTAAAGATCCCAACTACAAAAGTGATAAGGCAACAGATACCTTAGTGTGACTACGTTCAAGAATTATTCTTTTTTGTGAAAATATGATTTATTTTTTTAAAATTGAATATTCTTAATGAACATTTTTTACGGAAATGTTTGAATTTTGTTTCCAAGTCCATATCTTGGGAAGTTATACTGATTTTTATATTTGCATTTATAAATGTTTTAATGCCATTTTACATTTTTAAATGCTATTTTCTCAAATTCTAATCTTTGGTAGAATTTTCTTACGAAAAATCGAATAAATTAACATTTAATGTATTTATATTTTTGCTCAAATTTGGTATAATAATTTCTCAATATGTTCTGCAGTTCCTGAACTAGAGAATAAATAATCTGCTTATTTAGAAATATTCTAGAGTTGTTTTAATGCTCCACAATGCTAAAAAAGTCATGTTATTTATCAGTTGAACTCCAATATTTAAAGAATGGACATACAGCTTATTATTTCAGAACTAGTTAATCTATTTCTTAAGCCATTTATAAAATTTTAAAAAAGGTTAACAGTCACCAACCATCAATCATTAACTTTCATTCGCCTTATCTATTGAGGTAAATTAATGAATGTTATTTGAATTGAACCTCTTTTTAAATTTAAAAATTGATTGTCGTTTGAATAGAGACGAAAAGGTACTTCTGCTTTTGTTTGAATAGATAGCGAACAGCAATACCCCAATTTTTCCTCATCACGCGCTTATTTTTCAGTACAGATCTTTTATTCGGAAAAGACTGTTCTCAAAGACAAAATATGATAAACTGATGTTAAAAAAATAGCGTCACAAAATACGAGTAATTTTGATTGAATTTTGACTAGATTCTCCCCCCCCCCCGCCATACACTGCCTTTATTACTTACTTTGCACGACTCTTTGCAAAAAAGTCATAACAAGAATATGATTCATAGAATATGGCAGAGTGCCTTGCTACCATTAATGTAGACATATTTAAAAGGAAAAAAAAAAAAAAGTTCAAGTATTTAAAACAAACATCACTTTGAAACAAACACTGAACCTTTTCCAAATTGCCTTATCTCAGGAACTCTTTCAAAATCCTTCAAGGTCAAGAAATTTAAAAAAAAAATCCCATTAATTTTGAAATGCTTTGTATTAAAGGCTTGGGAAATAACAATAAAGGTGACATTCTTGACTCGAATCCAAAGCAAAAGGTAAGCAAAAAAGATCTGGGCAAACTGATTTAAAAAAAGTAATCATTCCGTTTTGCTATCATTGGCTGATTCCTTAAATTAGATAAACAAAGCATCATAATGCAAATACTTTAAAGCCTTAATTTTTGTATTCTATACTATCTAATTAAATGACCTAGCGTTTTCAGAATGTGTGCATTATTGTTACAACTAAGGATTCATAGAACACTTGAGATATTCTATTATTCGCCATTTTTGTATCGAATTATAGCGCCCATGAATGATTTAATTTCAACTTACGCTTTTAAAAGTTTCGTAATTTGATGCACGAGATTTTTCAAAGCTCAATCCATAAAATTGATATCCCCCCCCCCATTAATTCTGTAAATAAAGATTGCACCGTATTATTGTTCTAATCGTTTGTTTCAAAAAAATAAATGGGTAAAACGACATAATAAAAATGGGAAAGAATTTCAGAACACAGAATTAATGTAAATAAAAACAAGGAAATAAACGCACGGTACTGGCGATTCTTTATACCGGAAGAAACATGTTTTACAAGCGGAATAGTGACGTCATAGAATGAAAATATTCCAAAGAGAAAAACACTAAGTGCGTTTTCTCACTAATTATTCGAGCGAAGTCCAATTTTCTCAAGAAATGAATATTAATTTAGCATTATTTCTACAAAACATTTAACGAATTGTTTTTAATGATAAGAGATTGACTGTCACGTGAAGAAGATACCTTATCTATTCGAGAAATTTATTATCATATGGGATATGCAAAAGAAAAACACCTCTGAATGAAAAACGAAATATGTAGATAAATTCACAATTTTATTATTACTACAAATTTTATGTTTCGGTTTTATGCATGTACTTTGCCGATGACACTTTTCCCATTTTTACTGACGTAAACAGATGACGATACTATTAGATGTAAACATTATTTACTGAATTTGGTTATTTCATGTTGGCAAAATGGAATTTTAGAATCTGTTTTTGAGTCGCTTACTGATGGGTTAGAGCTTTGGAATTATTATTTTTTTTATATTTGAGTATTTTATACGAAAATATACTATTTTAATATCACCAGTTTTAGTTTAGTTTAGTTATACAGTACACTCCCGATTATCCGCGGAATTGGGTGGCGCGGCCGCCGCGGATAACAAAAATCGCGGATAATCCGAAAAAAGCTAAAAACGGGTATAGCAAAAGAGAAAACAGGCATTCCAACTTTGAAAATTCGTTTTATGTACAATAAAACGTAAAATAAACAGCAGGAAATGTTTAACTAAAGATTAATATTTTAGTATATCACTCAAAACTAACCTAAAATGCATTTTGTTAATGAAAACAGAAAAGTGCTTTGTACTTACGAGAGGCGTCAAGGATACATTGAAAAATGAATACATATGTACTGTTTTAATACTGTAATGTATTATGTAATTACAAAAGCATAACTGTAAAACTGCACCTTTTTGAAAAAACCAGACAAAAAAAAAAAAAAAAAAAAAAAAACTTAGTGCGGCAGGCGCGGATAATCGGGAGTCTACTGTATTAACGTCCCGTTTAAAGCAACACTTGGGCTATTTTGGGACGGACCTCGTATTTTTGAACCGCGGTCAGATGACGAGGACGACACCTGAGCAGGCACCCCCCTCTCCACACCACACCAGCGGGCGAACGTTTAGTCATGACGGATTTAACGTGCAACAGACCCCCTTACACGACGGTTCTTCGGTGGAATCGGGTCTCGAACCTGAAACACTCCGATTCCCAAGCCGAGACCTTACCACCAGGAACGTACTGATTAGCTAAATGATTAAATTTTCTTAAAGGATGCAAGTAATGCTACCTCGAAATAAATGTGAAAAAAAAAACACCATGTAAAACATTTATAATGTTTATAATAATGAACCAAACCATGTGACGTTCCAAAGACAAAATGTTCATAGAAGGTTCGGAGAAGACGGCCAATAATAATTTATGTAGGGTTCATTAGTTTTCAATGAAATAAAAATTGGAAAAATCGATAAGTGATTCGGCTGATTCACTGTTTATGTATGAATCGATAAGTGATTGGGTTTCTTTGTTTATGTATTTCGAACAAGGAAACAATTCTTAATGTTTCTTTCGTTTTCTTAATGGTTTTTAAATATATAATTTATAAATTACGCACTAAGAAGATGTAGATAATACAAATGTAAAAATCTTTTTTTTTACTACATTAATAAAGTGTTTCAAAAACTGCTTTTTTTAAATCTGAAAAAATTTCTGTTCGCATATCAAAGTATACGAATCATTTTGGCAGCCATATTTAACGCAGAAAGCAAATTTAGCAAATGCATTTATAAATGCCATCTATGCCAGAGCGAAAACGCCCTGACCACAAAGAATTCTAATTGAGAACTTTGTGCTTCGGAGTACAGTGAAGAAAGCCAAATATGTAGTTCAGACATTCGCTTTCACGATCGATTAAAACCAAAATTTAATACTAAACTATAATTTTAACATTAAATTTCATTTATTTAAGTTGTCGCGGTTCCGAATTATCGCTTTTAAATGCACAGACCCAGAGGCGCTAAACTCGTTGACCTATTTCGTTCAATACTTGAAACGATTCTACA
Source organism: Argiope bruennichi (assembly GCF_947563725.1). Lineage (NCBI taxonomy): Eukaryota > Metazoa > Arthropoda > Arachnida > Araneae > Araneidae > Argiope > Argiope bruennichi. Next base: position 87,938,480 of record NC_079159.1, on the reverse strand, counting down.
TTTTAGAGACAAAACTGTATACCAAATTTTATCCATCTAGCTCCTCACGTTTTGTGTTGTTGTTTCTTATGGCACTTGCCATGGACAAGCCCGCTGTTACAAAGTTAAGCCGATAGGGTGCGTATCTTATTTTTTCAGTGGCGCCATCTAGGGCCAAGTGTACGACTTTGCCACTACATACGTCACAACCCTTTTTACGGGGCGGATTTCTTTCATGTATTTCATTCACTCAACCACAGATCATAATTTAGAACGACCACCCCTGATCCAGTACCCCCAGTGGTATTACTCTCGACATGGACACTTTGTGACCAGGACAGATTTATACGCGAGCCAGCCACCACATACGCGGGGAGTCTTCGGCCGGCAAGGTTCGAACGCGCAACCCAAGGGACGCGAATTCTACACCCTACCAACCAGGCCATCCCGGCCTTTACGTTTTGTTGTTATCGTATTCACTTGCATTCGAATAGAAAGAGAATTTCAAAATTTGAGAAGTTTACATATTTGACGTAAAAGTTACATACCACATTTTATCCACGTAGCATTTTAAAATACTCAATTCAAAATTCCCCTAATAGCGTTTTTCAGTTATCATGTTCATAGATAAAATAAATCCATAAAATATGTCATTGAAATCAAGGAAATTCAAACCTCATTCAACAACATTTCGAGGCTGAATTTTTTGACGATTATCAAGAAATATTGTTCGTTTCAGCATTCTGAGAGATCACTTTTCGACGATTCTATCTCATTAAGGGGAGAGACGCGGAAGGATGAGTGCATTTCTGGAATTCTTCGACCTTGATTTTCGCCCTATTAGATACCTTGTTCAAATTTTTTTTTCACTTGTATGCGGTATCGTATGGTTTCTGGCCGTATTATTTTAATTCAGTTCGCGAGTAATTCGAGTTTATTTTGTTGTTAAATGTAAACATCTCCTCCTTTCATCTTTCCTCTCACCCCTATTTTGAAGAATTAAACCCATCCTTAACGCATGTGCAAAAGCGCGGAGGGTTTTAGAATCCGTTGTCACACAATACAAGAACGTAGTTTAGTTATATTAACGTCCCGTTTAAAGCAACACTAGGGCTATTTTGGGACTGACCTCGTCATTTTGAACCTCTGTCAGATGACGAGGACGACACCTGAGCAGGCACCCCCTCTCCACATCACGCCATACCAGCGGGAGGACGTTTGGTCATGACGAATTTAACGTGCAACAGACCCCCTTACACGACGGTTCTTCGGTGGAATCGGGACTCGAACCTGAAACCCTCCGGTTCAGAAGCTGAGACCTTACCACCAGGCCACCGTGGCCCTAATACAAGAACGTAAGAAGTCAGATTAGTTATTAAGGATATTAACATTTTACTCTTAAACATAACAGACAAACACTAGAGGATAATTATAAGCATAGTAACACGCAGAAGGCAATAGAGTATATATACACATCGTATATATTTATCGATGAACAGATTCAATCAATCGCAAAATATATTTGAAGGATAAATAGCGTAAAAATTCCGTTATTCGCAGCTAATTTTATTACCTTTGTACTAAGTAAGAGTATGCAGCTTAGTAAATCAGAGGATGATAGATAATAAAAAGATTGAATGGTTATCACGCGAATTTAATGCTCCAATTCTGTTCAAAAATAGAACACAGTTTCTTCATCTGTGAACAGAACATCTTTCTTCTCGGAGAACGCAGTTGAAAATGCAGGTCTTTAATAAAAGTATGGCAACATATAAGGATATAAGAGTTCTTTCTTTTTTTCTCCTTACATGATTGATGCAATATTTTCCGAGTTTCTTTATACTCCCTCACTTGCCTGAAAAAAAATTCTATTTAAGGCGAAAACGACAAAGGCAGAAACAGATCATCTTACTTTCTGGTATATGAAGCATAAAGAGAGAATCTTGTTATCGCCCAAACATTCGAATTCGAGATTTTGATACTTCAGACTAGGGATTGCATTACCGGACCAAAAGTTCAATACCGGTATTCGGTATTTTTTAAATCTTAATACCGGTATTAGAAATTTTAGAAAAAGAAAGAAAACACAGGCGTTTCTTTGTTTTATTTGCCAGTTTTGTTAGAGAGTGTAAATATCACAAAAAATAATTTGTAACTTATAAATTATAACAGTATATAATTACAAAAATGTAAAGAAACATCTTATTTATTTAAATCACAAAAAAGTGTAAAAATCACTATTCAGTCTGTGGTACTACTACAACTTTTTGAAATGTGATCTTAAAAAACATAATGCATCCATTGTACTGTCATTAAGCCTGAAAAGTAATTTTGTGTAAAAATGACCAGCTGTCGAAAACGCTCTTTCGGCATCTACGCTAGTGGGTGGTACTGTTAGCAATGCGCGATATACTTTTTCCAAGTATTCACCTCTAAATCCCTCATTTTCAAATAAATCGATTTCTCGTCGGATGGATTTGGATATAGCTGATTTCTTTATTGTATTTTGGTTCGTTGAAATTTTTTTATTTATCGCTCATTCTAATTTTTGTTCAAGAGACAATTCCTTTTCACTATCGACAGTAGTGACATCATAATTTTCGATAATTGAACCGAATTCTTCTGAATGTGGATAGGGTTGTGGGTAAAAAATTTTAAGAAATTTTACTCTAAACTTAATCAGATTTGGTAATTTTCTTTTCTTCTTTTTAATTTTTAAAATCATTATAATTATGTAAATACAGTAAGACATTTTTTATTTCGGTATGCCTTTCTTCTGTGCGATTTTTCAATGTAATATATAATTCTTCAGATAGTGATGTGTGCTGTTCTTTCAGTGACTGCAACATGAAATTTATTGTTGCATTAGCTGTTAATAAATTAGAGTCTCTCCGACACAATGACTCAATAGTCAGTTTTATTGGAAGTAGAGATGATATAGTTCTGGATATTCAGTCGAATTCACTATCTGAAAAATTAATTTACAGGTTTAAGTCGATTATTGCTTTTTGGATTGGATTTCTCAGTTTCAAAAATCGTTCCATCATTAGGAGTAAACTATTCCAACGTGTTTTAGAATCTAATATTAACATATATTCTGTTTCATTTTCAGTTAGTATATATTTTAGTAAAATATCCTTTTTATAGGGGAACGTTTAAATATCTTAACAATTTTTCGAACTTTATAAATTAAAGGAAGCAATTCTTGATGGGTTAATATTTCATCCTCATTAGCAATATCACTCTCACTCTTACTCTCTTCAAAGTTGGAATCCGAAATTTCTATATCCACAATATTTGGATTCTTCTGTTCTTTATTTTTTTGGTATAATACATCTATTACTCCTAATTGAATTCCATGTGCATAGCACAACTCCTGATTTGCACCAATCAACTTTCCAATTCTTTTCATAATTGTTGCTTCATCAGTCGTTAAGGATACAATATTTTCTTTCAGGGATAATCCATGCTTCGCTAATTTAGATTTAAGCAATTAATTAAGCCGTTAATTAGCTAATTAATTTCGCCCGTTATGGAGACATAACAAAAACGCATACTATTTTGCTATCTTCGCGATACCTGAACATATAGTGGAGAAATTTAAAAAATTTCTAGTAAATACCGAAAAATCGGTATTTAAACTTGTGAATACCGGTATTACAAAATTGTACAAATGGCTCAAAATACCGGTTTTCGGTATCCCGGTATTGCAATCCCTACTTCAGACCTACCCGAGTTCAAAAAATAAATTTTTGTAATTACATGCGTCTGCCTATCAACAAGATAATTTTAAAAGGCTATGAACCAGACACATAAAATTTGGCATTAGAACTTTAATTCGTAAATTTCTATCAAATTTTTAACAAAATCCATGCAGATGAAAATCTGTTACTGTGGTCGTTCGACTACAAGTTAGCATGACAATTAAAAAACGCAAAGATCTAGATAAATAAAATTTGGTATTTATTTCTAAAATAACCCCTGATTCATTACTTCTGTTACAATACATTTTAACATATATCTTAAGGATTTTAATCGAAGATTTCTACTTTTCTTTATACTTTGTAGGAAGACTTTTTTAAAAGGTATAATTTGTATTTGGTTCGGATAAAATCACGTTTTCTCGGAAATAACTTTTTCCAATTTCATTTTTACTTTCTCGTATACGCAGCATAAAGAAAGTATTGTAATCGTCAAATAAATTCGAACTCTAGATTTTATCGAATCTCCACGTTCTGATTTCGAAAAATAGATTTTTGGAAAATATCCGCCTGTTTGCAACAAAGATAACTATAAAACGAATCGCAATCTCCTTGAGTTCGAAAAACAGATTTTTGGAAAATGCTCGCCAGTCTGACAAAAATAATTCAAAAACGCTTTAATCTATATGAATGAAATTTGATATGCGATTTTTATACCAAATTTATAGATTTCTATCAAATTTAGAGCAAAATTCTGTTCAGATGAAGTCCGTCTGTGTGATTGATGGAATATAATTTAACACGATGACTAGAAAACGAAGAGAGCTAGATAGATAAAATTCGGTACACAGAATCTAATTTCTATCTATAACATCTATAGGCTAGGCATTTATCAAATTTTGAGACAAACCCAAGAAGGGGTTGGATTTAAGAATTAAATTGTAATTTTAGAAACATGTAAACGCGATCATTCAAAGTCGCTATGACTTAAATATATCAAATTTGTTATGCGATTTTGAAATTATACATATAATTTGGGTCAAATATTTATTTCAATTGGTTGGGAAAACGTGTCTAAAATACAAATTCGATATTCGGATACTATTAACTATACGCCAAGGATTGATCGTCAAATATCTCACCAAGGATGACACGATAGATTCAGCAAAAGTGATAAATTCACGTAAAAGTTTAAAATTTCGTAACTATTGTACGCCAATGCTATGCAAGGCGTTCTCTGGGATAGCACATTTATTACAGAGTATACAAGAAAGTTTTGGAAAACCACTCCCGCTGGTTTAACTTAAACAGTAAACTCCAAATTGATTGGTCTGTATACGCAGAGAGAAAGACAATGTCATAAATTTCATTCTCCAAAACTGAGCTGATGATTCTAGGATTTTGTTCATTTGCAGATTTCAAAAACAATGAAAAGATTCACAAACTTTCTTGCCGATATCTCGTTTTAAACCGATGTAATAGTTTCACACGCTGGACCAGATTCAGAAAAAACACGCCTCAACATCGGTCAAAGATCAATATGCTATTGGCTTCTTGTGTTTAGCAAACAAGGTCACTAGCATCTCCTTTCACAGTTAACAGAGAAGTTCACATTACTCGCCTTAGGACTAGGATGATCAATTCTGATTCGATTTCCGATATTATCTTGCTACCCTTTCTCTCAATTTAAGTCCCAAGGTCTGAGAGATGAGAAGAATAAATTCTATCGCATCAAATGGTCGACCACCCTTGTCATTCGAAGAGGTCCGAATTGTCATACACAGAGGCTAGTTCAACATATTTAGAAAGCAAAAATTCAACATGAAATAAAAATCAAGATGTAAGGGAGGCCGCTTCGACTAGTTTTAATAAATAATATTTTCTCTCTTTCAATATATAGTAAAAACTTTCTGAATTACTACCCATGCACAAATGTCGATAATCACATCAGTTAGCGTCAAACCTCAAGTTTCAGAAGCTGCATAAAAGTAAGAACGTCGTAAGATTTAGCAGATCCGAGAGATACACATACAATGCGAATTTTCACCGAAAATAGCTTCGAAACTCCAATAGTTCTCCTGTTCCCAAAGACTGGGTCATTAGACCAGAACAGCAGGAACAAAAACAGAAAAAAAAAAAAAAAAAAATTCATGAGGTGTAATTTTTTTTTTTTTTCAAGTGAGTATAATAGTGCAATTGGAAATTGATCCCATATAACACATAGATTTAGTTTAAATACATTAGAATTTAAGTATACCACTTTAAAGCACCACAAGGGCTAATTTGGGAAGAACTTATAATTTTGAACCCTGGTCAAAATGAACGTTAGCGGACACTTTCCTCTCCAAATTTTCGCACCACACTAGCGGAAGTACATGTGACCCCGATGGGTTCAATTTAATGGTAGACGATTAATATATTGTTGTTTCTTATGGCACTTGCCATGGGCAAGGCCGCTGTTCGAAGACAGCCGATTTAAGCCTGAGGGGGAGTGCCTCTTATTTCTATAGTAGCGCCATCTAGGGCCAAGAGAACGACAGCTACACATACGTCACAACCCTTTTTACGGGGCGGACTTCATTCACGCATCTCATTCACTCAACCACAGATCGTAATTTAGACCTGAATCAGAGAACGATCACTCCTGATCCAGTACCCCCAGTGGTATTACTCTCGACATGGAGGACTTGATATATAAGGCAATATATGGAGAGGGGGTAGCCTCCCCTTGCTGCCACTTCCCCATATTTCCGCACCACACCAGTGGGAGGACATTTGGCCCCCATGGGACACCAGATCGCTTAAATAGAGGTTTTTCGGCGGAATCAGGATACTAATAAAGTTCCAAATATAGACATTTTTACCATAACATAGACATAATGAATTACAATTATTGAAGTTTGAATGGGAATTACTCACACTATACACTTACTAAGTTTGTAATAATAAATCTGAAATAAAAGAATAAGATCGTTCCCGGCAAAATAATTATATTCATCTATTTATATTAATAAAAGAGACGGATGGAAAAAAATCAAAATAATATACTTATAAATTTCGATATTACTGAATTCATAATATTTTTCTACGGACATCTAACTTCGTGTGGAAATGAAAGGAGTGACTGACTGAAAAAGGCTGAAAATCTTTATATGACTAAGAAGGAGTGGTAAAAGTTCATTCTGAAGGACCACAAAATGACCCGAGAAAAATCTTTTTAACTTCAACCTTTACCTTGAGCTGCCTAACATATCCGGAACTGACCCCATTCTGCGTTAAGCACTACACACCGAATAAACAGATAAGAAAACAGAAAAGCATTCAATCATAGCAAACTCGGAAAATAATTATAATAAACTTAAGATCCTATGATATAAAAGGGGTTTCCATGGATTAAAATATATTAATAAAAATGGCTTTTCAGAACATAATATTCAACTGCGCAGATGACAAAAAAAAAAAAAAAAAAAAGAAAGAAAGAAAGAAAGGGGAAAAAAAAAAAAAAGAGCGTAACATTGCAGTAACGAAAGTACACATGTCCTTAAGCGTATCATATTTTCTTTTAAGAACACGACTAACGCATCTGTATTTCTATTTAGGCCGAAAATAGCTCTCATGGTGGCAGTACAAGTAAACGATAAGCAAGTATCGTTTCGCCTAGAAAAATAGTCGGAATGCATTCAAAAACAATTAATTTACGTATTTGAATATAATTCCGATCCAGACATCAATCTTATATCTCTTAACGAGTCATTTTTGTGTACAAATAAAATTTATTTATTTCGTGTATCTTGGAAATGGCTCTAGCGATTTAGATCATATTTTACATTTAGATAAAGTTTTGCTTCTTGAGTTTATTTGTACTGGTGTCTTTCTTGGAAAAAAAAAAGGACTTTACACAGACACAATTTTTTATAACTAACTATTAGTGCCTTTTTCTATCAGTTCTCAAGGTGGCAATGTCATATAACGCCATCTCGGAGCCTATTTCACCATGGTAAAAATTGAGTGTAAGCTCAAAAATATAAATGATAGATAAATTGAAAATTAAATACTGTAATATAGCAGATTATTTCGAATAACATGTTAAATTAAGTGTGTTCTTATTTTTAAAAAATTCAAGTTACCAGTTCATAGGCAGTTAAGATTGAAAAATATTCTTAAGTAATCAGTATGAGATTTGTATTTAAATATCTTCTAAAAAAATGCTGAGCGAAGTTTGAGTTTTCCAGATATTATTCAATAATTTGAGAATTTTTTGATTTCATGGATTTGTTCTAATTGTTCCAACAGTTGGAAACACATATGGCAACGAACAGCACTGCAGTCGCTTTTAGCTTTATAAATATCATAAAACAGAAAAATATCAAACAGAGAAATGCAGAAATAGGAAATGAAATATCAAACTGAGCTGTCGATGACTAAATTTGATGCACGACAGTCTTGCGAAATGATAATATCGATCCGCTACATAAGGAGCGCATTAAAATCCCATACATCTTCGGAAGCAGAGTACCGATACACATTCTGCATTAAACACAGATCTAAGATTATTTTTATTCCCAAGAAAAATAAAGAAAGTAACTTCCGCATAGAGAAAAGGAAATCACACTTCTTATATCGAGTCAGAAGTGCAATTGCGAAATGGACATCTAAAGAGTACATCCAATTCGTGGAACCAAATGGTGATATTTTTTTGAACAATTTATTCGATCGTGCGGACAGTATCAAAATAACGCATCCTCTTTAATTACAAGGACACGTCAGAAACGGATAATAAAAACTCCAAACATGCATCATCAAGTAGAAGGAAGAACAGCTGCATAAAATCGCAGAAGAATTTGATTACCTGGTAGAAAATTGTATCAGTGGCTTCATTCTGACACAATTTTCATGAAGCCACTGATACAATTTTCATTCTGATTTCAATTACATGTGCAACAAAATAATAATAATAATAAACAAAAAAAATGAGAGTAGTTTATTCATACAAAAACAAACAAATCTGAAAACGATTATTTCGAATTAATTAAACAAAAAAATATCATCCAATACGCAAGAACTGATAATAAAAATTTAAAGAAAAATTAAGATTTAATTTATCGGCCAAGTTTGAATTAAAAATATCGCCTTACTTTTCAGTTTAGATTACATATTCCTCCAAGTTTTCATAAAGTATTTATTTAATTACATTTGGAAATAAACTAACTAAAATTCAAAATATTAAAGGAAAAACATATTTTTTTAGACAGCATTTTTATACCTCACAATAATTCAGGTAAGATTATGTTTAAGGAAACTTCCGAAACTGCATAAGTTGAATTGTCTTCAAAAATCGATTCTAAAGAATTAAATCATGCTCATGTAATAGATGTCAAATATGCTATGCTCAGTTAGGAGTTTGCTGTGTATTTTAGAGAAATTAAAATGCTATGTAACAGCAGAGCATAGGATATCTCAAGCATAGAATATTAAAAACTAAATGGCATATACTTTTACGTTTGTTGACAAGAACTTCATTGAATTGTTTGGATTATTTTGGACAAATAAAAATTATCCACAATTACCATTATATCGCGATTTCAAAATTTGAGAATCTCTACCAAATAATAACAATATACAATTCGAAATATTATAGCGTGATGTTTTAGGCTCGTTTCATTGTTCCCCTCTGGCTTGATTGCGCAAGCCAATGCATTTTGTATATACATATAACAATTTACTTATAGTATTGTAATTATGAAAGTATTGTAATCATGAAAAAAAATCCGAATTCGAAATTTTGCAGAATCTCCACGTTTTAGACCTCCTCCAGTTCGAAATATACAATTTTAGAAACTGTCCGTCTATCTGTGGCAAAGATAAAAAAAGTTTTGAGCTGAACGGATGAAATCTGGTATATGGGCTTAAAACCAAATTCGTTCAGAGGAAGTCTGTTTGTTCGAATGTAAGTCAACATAATGATTATAAAACGAAGAGAGCTATATAGAAAAAATTTGGTGCATAGATTTAATATATGCTATAGACACCTATCAAATTTTGAGCCAAGAACCGTCAGTCGGTCTGTATTTTCAGAAGCAAGCAAACGCGATAACTCAAAAAAGAAATGGCTTAAATATATTACATTTGGAATGTAATTTTCTGACTGCAACTGTAGTTCTGTGTCGAATTTTGATTTCAGTCGACGGGGAAAAAACGCGTCTAAAACACAAATTCGCCTTAGAGTGAGAGAAAGTTTTAGGGCGACAACTCCCATTGATTTTTGTCTTTCTTCAGTGAATCATTTTCCTATCATGGAATCAATTATCTCTGACTATATATAATTTGTAGTTGTTGCTAACCTTTTTACAACATTTTTTTTTTTTTAATTTTGTATTTAGCATTGCATTTTTTCCAGTTAGTGGATCACTATTTGTTTCAGTCCAATTTTTGTTATTAGTCTTAATTTCAGTAAACATTATGGATAGAGAAGATGCTTGTGAAGGGAACAAAACTCTAATATTATAATATATTTATTTTAAAATATACAGCAAATAATATTTATTTATTCCTAAAGCATCCAAACCAATTTACATGATATTTTCTACTTCAACTGTCTTTACTTAATCTACGACAATCAGATCTGAGATACTGTCAACAGAACAGCCATTTAGACGGGCACAATTTCTAATTTACTGATAATAAGCTAGCCTTAAAAGATTATATTAATAATTACAACTATATTACGTACATGCCATTTAGAGAATTTTCCAACATCGATATTAAACATTCTAAAATAAACTCCAAATACTTTTTATTTTTAAAAGCATATAAAATTTCTATAAACATGAGAATAAAAAAATTATAGCAGTTGATATTTAAATCATAACGCATCAAATAACGACTTCCTAATCTAGTAAATGTAGATAGAATAAAGACGCAAATTTCATTGCTGTGTTTATATACTCATTCGTTATGCCAAAAGATTTTTAAAAAGCCTCGTTGAGCGACTGGAATCTGTCCTTGAAGAAATGTTTAATATAATACGAAAATCCGGTTTTAGAATAGGAAATCATACAACATTTAAATTTATGTATATAAAAAAATTTGAGCCTAGAATACCTTTACCTGTTTGCAGTCAACTTATAAGAATATTTTATACCTAATTTTTAGGTATGTTCTATTGTTAGGTACGAATCTTGAAAATTTAAATAATTAAAAATAATTGAAAATGCCTTTAGTGGAATACTTCATAATTTACTTTCGGCGCAAACGATCTAAAAGACATTGTCAACATTTTAACCACTGCATGTGACAGAAGGTTTAGAATTAACCCAATAAATTTTGACTATATTTTACAGAATATAGTCTTCATACATAATTTACAAATCTGATGTGATTTGATCAAATTTGGTAGATATAATCTTTATTTTCGCATTATATCAAGGTGAAGATGCTCGCTTTTAGCAGATGCGAGACCAAAGTGAAGAAACTTTTGAAATGTTAATTTATTCACCGATTTATTTCACCGTGAGAGGCATGAATTACATACAAAGAATAAGTGGTCTACATCGCGGCACAAGAGCAGAAGAGACCAATAATTTCCCCCTCAGTGATTTTACTATGAGATTTGGATAGGGATTTCTTTGACACGTGTCGATTTAGGATAGGGAATCTTGGATATCTTTAAAAGAATGTTGTAAGCGTTAAGAATTTTTATCCCTTCTTTTAGAATTAATTACATAAAAATTGGGAACTGCATCAGGAAATAAAGAGCATTTTAGAATGAAGTTAATATGGGCTAAATTAATATAAAAATTAGGAAATTAATTAGGATTTAAATTAGATTAAGAGATATCGTCACACACACACACACACACACACACACACACACACACACACACACACACACACACACACACACACACAGCCATGAACGAGCGGATATTCGGCGGAATTATTTCACAAATCTTTCAATCCCAAAATCCAGGCCAAATGCCTAGGATTTCTGTTTATTGTAAACAGATAATTTTACCATTCTCGGATAATTACATAACACAACCAAATAATTCAGACCTATCAGAACCAGTGTGATGGTCGTCCCGATATTTTCTCGCAAACTCTGCTAAAGGCGCCATTTCGTCCCCCTGCCTATAAAATTATGGGCTTGTTAAAGACCATGAAAGCCACCAGTGATTAAAAATTTTCTTTTAAGAGTCCCGCACATGATCATTTTATGCGTCGTAATATAGTGAAGAAAATCAAGATTTGACACTATTATTTTAAAAATTAAATCAAGTATCAAATTTCATTTATTTGAACCGTTACGTTGAGCTATGGCGTTTACATGCACGCTAAAGTACAGGCCGGTAAACAGTCAACCCTTCGGCAGATTTCATTCTAAATTTGAACATTACCGGCATTTTAGATATTAAAACTGTGCATGAAATTTCATCCTTCTAAATCATTGAGGTTATCGCATTTGCTTTAATGCGGAAGTACTAACTCGTCTTCTGCATTAAACTAACTAACTAACTAGTCTGTCTCGTCTTAACTAACTAACTAACTAGTCTAGTCTTAAACTAACTAACTGACTAGTACTAACTCGTCTGTCGGATTTGGTTCAAAATTCGATATGATCTATATAAAAAAGAAAAATCTATATTTTAGATAGTAAAGCTGAGTACCAAATTTTATCTATAAAGATTTATACGGACCTTGAAGTCCAAACCTAAGCCAAGCGCTGTAGACTGTATCACCATTTAATTAATGACTCGTTTTCTGCTTCCTAACTTCTTTAAGTACATTTTGACTACGTTTTTGTTAAGTGTCTCAAGTTTTCTTGTAGAATAAAGCATCATTTTACATTATCTAACGTGTTCCTCCATTATATACTTATTGAGTCATGTTTTGGAAGATGATCATTTACCACAGTGCGGATGCATTATGGAAAAGTTGAATCTTCGGCGGGCTGCGCCGTCTCAAACCGAAACACTCCTATCGTGACTCAGATTTTGGCGGAGCACAACGCCATTTCCAAGGAAAGTGTTAATCTTGCGTGGTAGTGAACTGTACGCTTCACAAAATGAATCTTTCCTCAATCAAAATCTGAATCACATTATAAGATCCTACAGATTAAAATTGACCATCTCCACTTAATTTGTTATACAAAAATGTATCTTGGAAAAGAATTGTTGGGAATGTGCAAATTAATTCAAAATGACTTCGATGACATCTAAGCAGCATCCCCTCTAAATCTTCGGACCACAAAATTCACAAAGATTCGAAAGAGAATGGCCGTTTAGTTGGCTTTTGACCAGATATTCTCCAATCTTGGAAACGAAATTCCGCATTTATTTAGCGTGTAATTCAAATTTATATGATAAAAATTTTGGCACTGAATTCTTTTAAAAATGAAGCGATCTGTGAAGAATACTTCCCAGTGGTAGAGATGTATATAGGGAATATTTGAATTAAACCACGGGATTTCAAATTATCTATAAATAGTTTAAAATTTTTAGAAAGGTTAGTTTATACGTTTCAATTCAGACAAGTGTATCAAATAATAGTACTTCATTTTAGCAAAGAAAGTAAATTTTTGAACTCATTCTCCATATCGCTTTAGCGATAAAACGTTACAAGAAAAATTGCAACGAGTACTTCAGGAAAAGTATTTGGTAAGATTCTTAAAAATAGAGATTCTTGGATAGTTATGCATTTACAAATGTTTAACATTATACCTTTATATTTAAAATAAATGGCAAAACTAAAGAACCAGTCCCAATGGCCCTCCCACTGATACGGAATGGCCAATCTTTATTTCATATCAAAACGCACGGCACCTACATATATCATCGACGGTGCGTACGAAAACTATTTTTCAAGAGAAATTTAATAACACTTATTTCTATTGTACATTCTTTGAAAAAAATTAGAATCTCTACTGCTGCGACCCATCAATAGGGAACAAATCGACCCAAATTTCGCCCACTTGTATTCATATGTAAGTTCATGATCCCTAGATATGTTATCACAGAATATCTGCTTATCATCGTCCTCTATTTTCGAGATATCATAAAACAAAACTTTGTCAGGGACGCCAGCTTCAGGATAAATTTCTCTAATTTTTAAGTATAGATAAACCATAAGAAACCATTTGCTAGTATAGTTTAAAATAATACTTCCTTTTGTTAAAACAAGATGTAGTTAAAGTGGTAAGCAAGATTAAAAGAATACAGTTAATATGATATGTGAACAGAGAAACTGGTTACCTAAGATGGTTACTATAGATGTAATAAAATACACTAATGCTTTTTGTAATGAAAATAGTTACATCTTTAAATATGTAAAACACTTTTACTCGACTTATTTCATGTTTGAAATGATAGAATTTTACAAATGATCTTTGCTCAATTCCTAACCACCATGAAAGTTTGAAATTTTTAACATTTATAAATTTTCGATGGCAAAGCCTTTTTTTAATATCTTCAAACTTTAATTGTAAATTAGTCACTCACTAAATTAAACTGTGATGCCATACCAGTGGTACCACTAGATTTATGCACTTTGAATTAATGTTTAAAACAATGGAAGTTCAACAATGCTAAACTGGGAAGAGGGGAAGGAATGCAAATATTAAATATCAGCTAAGATCATATCATTCATTCTGATTATAACATGCCATTAAGAGCACAAAAGCTCAGTGTTTTTTTTTTTTTTCAAATACCTAAATTTGAAATATTTTATTTTATGTCACTTGCATAGCTATATTTCAAATATATAAAGAGATACTTGAAGCAAATATGTAAACATTTTATATTACTGGAAATAAATTAATGTTTGTACAAAATAATAAAATAAGGCTGTATATAAATGAGTTAATAACACTGGTAAGTTAAAATAGCAAGAAAAAAGGCTTCACTTTAGCTGTTTGAACAAGCTAGACATTTGCTTTTCATTATCATTCTTCCACCATTTATAAAATTGCAAAATGATGGGTAATTATCATTAGCTCTAACATCAGGCACAGACTTACAAGTGTAAATAAAAAAGCATTTTCAAACATTTTATCATCAAATTAAATAATCTACAAAATGTGTTTTCTAATGTTATGAGATACAATGCACAATATATCATGAATTATATATGTGATTCTAACGCATGATTAATATATCAGTTACAAAGGAAAAAAAAAAAAAAAAAAAAGTCTTATGCATACAGAAGCTATAACTGAAGATAATTATAACCAATATATAAGAGACTAGATGGAGCATTAGATCATATGATTAAAACAAGTTTTAAAAAATCCATCTATTTCAGTATCCTCTAGTTCTAGATTTTCCATCAAGTCATTTTATTGTTTCACTGCACAACATTTAAAACAATATATCAAACAAACAAAACACCATAAAAAATATGTGAGATGAGAAGAGACAAAATTTTAAGGTTTCCTCATCTAATTTGAAGAGTAAATATTTACGATGGAAAGCATGTTACTTGCACAATCATCTTCACAGATGATCACAAATTTATTTGGAAAATGATTATGATTATATTCTAATTCAGAGAATAGAATACCAGACATTCTTCCAAGTATTTCATGGAGAAATAATGAACAGAGAGATATTCAAGCAATATTCTCAATGCTTATGCAAGACTGTATCCTAGTATAACAAATGATGGTGACTAATCTAATGAACAATAATGCTTTTCTCATTATATTATCCTTAACAATGAATATCAAGAAGAGCAGATTTAGGAAAGAGTGGATTGGTTTATCTTATACCTATTAAGCATTTCTGGGATTACTTAAGGAAGAAATTGCCTTTTCAAAATTCTCATCTTGAAACTTTCTATAAGTTAGGGGAAAAAAAAAGATTCTTGGAATAATTTTTTTCTCACACAACAAAGTACAAAGTATTGAAAGTCAATGCCAAGAGCATATTTAAACTTAGAGGGTATAATCTAAATTGATTGCAATTTATTCAACAAATGTTTCTTTTAACTGTTATTTTCTATTAATAGACTTTTGTGAAACAGTGGAGTTATAAATTCGTAATTTGCACTAAAAGTTGTGAAAGCTAAAAAATAATCAATTCATAAAAGAATGGAATTTTTTTTTCTAGACCTACAAAATATGTTATTCCTTATCTACTAAGTTCTGAAAATTTGTTCTAATAGCAAAGAAAAGATACTAATAATTAATTAATAAAACCCTTCTTTGTAGATTCTTTTAAGATGCAACAGCTTAAGAAATATGACTTTGCTAAAACAAATATAACCTTCTTTAAACATTTTTAGCTACAAATTGTACTTTCACTTTTGTACAGCTGATAATAAATATACAACACATACTATATATTACAAAATAAATTAACCTCTACAGAGTTTTCTAGTACAAATTTTAGAAAAGATACTACTCTAAGTCGTATACAAAAACAGAACATGTCGAAAAATTCCTTGCTCTAAATCTAGAATAAGACACAATGAACAAAATATATTTAGAAATTTTATTAGAATACATTAGCTGAACTTGCAATTTATATAAAATTAAAAAAATTAGCAGTAAAAAATTTTGAACTTCATTCAATAACTTCTAATTGTAATAACTTTTTCTTACCACACTTGTGTAATGCTAACAAAGTAAAAATTAGGAATTTAATTCTTTACTTATAATGAAAATGAATTTGTATTAGCATGGGTACTGGCATACTACAGGTCAGATCATTCAATCTAGAGTACCAAACCTGGTATATACAAACTTTCGAGATTGAATTTTTTTTTTTTTTTTTTGAAATTTTCATCAGAATTTAAAAAATTTTCTAGAGTTTATCCACAATAACTTCTAAAATTATAACAATACAAAAATGATATTTAAAGCATCTTAAAATTCAAAAATAAAAGAAAAATCGGTTCAATGATATCAAATTTTTTGTCACATAATTTTTCCTTCTATTTTAATTATTATTTTTTAAATATTTTACAAGATATTTCATTATTAAAGTGAAACTCAAACCATTTGAATTACTACCCCTAATATTTCATTCTGTCTTATTTTTCCATTGTTATGATCATGTTATGAAAATTCTGCTTATTTTCCCAATGTTTAATAGGTTTCAGTATAAGGCAGGTTATTAATAAATTTTAAAACACCTCCAGTTCTAAATACTGTTGCTTTTTCATGTGATATAACTGGAAGCCTGAAGATATATATATAAAATTAGGGAAATGCAAAGCACAACAATGAGAACTGTATAAGGCTTTTGAAATAATGAGTTATATACCTAAAAAAATCTGAAGTTTAAAAACATTTTACAACGGGAACAATTAAAATTTTCAGCAATCATTAATCCTGGTGAACCAACTGTTTAATAAAGGTGGCTAGCATTGAATATGATAAGATCATGGAAGATATAATAGTATAGCTTTATAAATACCTAATATAGAATATTATAAAACTAATATATACCTGGGTGTATTCTATATAACTATAGTTTAAAAATTTAATTTTAAAAAAATCTATTACAGTCAGCATTTTTTTAAAAAATTTTCATGCCAAATATGGCTCAAATTTAAAGCATTTCAACCTAAATTTTTAAAACAGGTGTAATTAATTTAAGATTTCATTATATATATATATATATATACATATTAAAACATCATATACAAATTAAAATTTTTATTTCGATGTAAAATATGCAGATTTCAATATCTTTGGTTTAAATGAATGAACAGATGTAATATTATTCCATCTCGTGAGTTTTCATTTAGTCGCTAAAAAATGACAGCAAGAGACTATCAATGCACCTAAATAAATAACGGTATTAAAAAATACAAACATATTGCACTTGCCAGGCGGAAAAGTAAACAGAAATCAAAACAAATATGGAGAGAAAATTGTTATTGGAGTTTCACTTTCGTACAGCTGTTAATAAATTTCAGGTCAATACAGAATTTAACAATGTGAAATTAATAATTAATTTATGAAAAAATAAAACACACGCAATTTTGTATAAAGAATTGAGGTACTTTTAGAGGCGTTAAAAACATAAATATAAAGAGATAGAAATACTCTCGGTCAATTTAAATATCACAGAGAAAAGTATTATTTACCATTTGATGGAGAGGTAAGAAGACCATCATTTTTTGGAAGAGACATGACTTCTTTAAAACAAACTGTCACAAAAATAGATGAAATTTAACAATATGTCAATTTTTCTTCGAGCTTCAGAAAGAGATTACCACTGCCTACGACAACACCACAAACCGGGTAGAGTTAACCGGAGGACGTATTGGAGGATCAAGCTAGGTTCCAATTAGTGCCTGTAGACGGCGCCAGCAGTCTACAGCCATCTATAGGCGCTAACAAGAACTATCCCAATTGCAGGATAAGCTATAATAGGGGTTATAAGATTTGGCAAATAAGCACATTTGTGGCGAATTATGCCAATCTTTTTCATTACCTATTACGCGATTTTGTTTTTTATTTTATTCCGCCAAAACTTGGAATCGTCAAACTGATTCGTTTCTTTTACTCTTTCTGAAACTTTACTCGTTTTTTTACGCTCTTTCAGAAATTCATCTGATAACTTTTTGATTTTAATTTGATTTTGATGTAAATAAATTCTTTATTATTATTAAAATGTATTTATTTATTAAGAATATTTTAAGTCATTTGTTAAAAATTATTATTTATTAAATAACTTATTGAAAATGTAAATGTATTTATTTATTATTTTTTTCATTTATTTTATTATTGTATAATTATTTTTCATTTGAAAGAAAACGTCTCCAACAGTCGATAATAATAGAAATATTTTCATGCGAAATTTGAATAAATAAATGCCTTTATGTTATTGCGATTCGAAATAACATTTGGCTGCAAGGACTCTCCATATAATATATATATAAATTTTTTACTAAATGCAAATTTTTTTTCTAATAAAGGAGAACGTGCGCGTGTGTATACAGAGAAGAATAAATATGTAGGAAAGGAGGGTAGGAAAGTGTAATGTTTGGTAGAGCAATTTTTTAATTTTTATTATTTAAAAACAGCAAAAAAGTTTGAAGTTTTTCTGCAATAACTTTCGAAAATGTTTCCAAATTAAAAAAAAAAGATTTTAATTCATCTTTAAAGTAAAAGTATATTTAGACATATATCTTTTTAATTATAAAATCTTATAATATTCTTTATTTTAACAAATTTTTAAATTTTGATTTTCAGCAATATTGTAAATGAAAGACAAATCATTTTCATTTTTCAATCAAAGCTGAACAATTTTTCTTTGTTAAAAAATATGAGATAAAATTATTCATACTTTTAATATAATAAAATTTATAGGCTGGCATGCTTTCAATAAATTGCATCTTTCGAGGCAGGTTGTTGGACTTAGAGCTTTCAAATTTGGCTGGCAATTAGCGATTTCTTAGATAGCAATATTAAGAAATCTTGTTTCAAAAATTAAATTAAAATTTTAATAAAAAATTAACAAAACTCCAGCATTTTCTTTATAACTTCGAAATATATCACTGACCATAAACATTTTAAATTTTAAAAAAATTAATTTTTCAGTTATCTTTTTTTTTAATTCCATTCAATATTTTTCTTTTTTGATCTTAGTATTTTTCAAAAATATTTTTCATTGGTTTAGTAAACTATACTTCTATATGAGCACATTGCAATGATATTCAATACAATTTTATGCGCATATTATTGTCATTTTAATTTTTTAAAGATAATATAAAACTAAACAATTAAAATCTACAATCTTGGCTTTCTATAATATTTTGGATGAAGATTCAAATCTACTTTATTATCTTCATTTCTATTATTTATTTTTTATTTATTTTATTTCATTTATTTTAGGTTAACATAAAATTAAAAATTAGGTATAACTGGATTATCATCTTTTTTTCTTTTCTTTTTTTTCCCTAATAAAATACAGTTGATTTTTTTTTATTTGACCAACTTTTTATGGCTTTTTTCTATCATTTAATAAAAAGCAATTTTAAAAATTAACAACAATTCTATTAGTTTTAATATATTTACTTCTTAGCTCAATCATTAAATAAGTCCTCTATCAACTGCAAGATAATTCTTTTCGAAGGTTATGTTAATTATTTATATATTATAGTTTGCTTAAACAGTAATTCACATAAAAAAACTAAGAATTAAAGAGGAATTAAACTAAAATTAAGTATTAAAAAAATAATTCTCAAAAAAATTCTCATAAACAGTATTTTTTATAATAATTTACAATTATATGTAACTTGTTATTTTTTTGCAATTCATGCATTAATTTAACCAAATTAAATTTATTGCAAATACTTTAATTGACATAATTAAAGTAATACTAAATGAATGATGGACAGACCAGCTGGTCACCGAAAGCAGCTGGTACATCCCTAATTATTTCGATTTCGTTTCCAAAGTATACATCTAACAATAATCATCCTTATAATGTAAATGTGTTTTCAATGTGAAACAAAACCGTCTACTTATATCATTGGGGAACGCGGTGTTTATTTATTAAATAGTTAGCTAACATTAGAGCTCATGTTTCTTCTTCGGCTCTAGCCATATCATACATGGAATACCTGCTTAGTTATGCACCGACTCCTCTTAAAATCGAAAATTAATATTTATTGACTAATTCTCTATTTAGCATTTATTTTCAGCTGCCGGGTATGTGCTTATATTGTTATATTAATGTTGAATGTGTAACATGGACCATTAATTGTTCTATAAATTTCTATATATCTTTTCTAATCCACTGCTATTCCTTGAATAATCTACATTTATTCTCTGAAAATGTAATGAACTTGTTTGTAGATTATTTGATGAAAATAAGCTGGAATGTATAAACCTCTTCAAACCCATAATGGGATTTATGATATTTGATTTTATCAAGTAAATTCTTCCAATCAGACTTCAAATCTTAAGAAATAAAAAATTCAATTAATTTGCATCAAAAACTATTGTTATGACTTTTTCAAACGCAATAGAAGGATATTGGAAAACCTATCAGGAAAAATGATAGAAAAAAACCATGAAGGAGCCCGAAGTGGAGCAGTTCTCTTAGTTTTCGGAAAGGGGACATCCTACAATGGCAAATTTTCAGGCCCTGTGTCTTAATTTTGTTCATTTAAATCCTATTACTCCTTCCAATGATTAATACATTAATCTTATCCGGTATCAATAACATCATGTAATTGATCTTGACCATTAGTTATCTGCTAGGAGAGAACAGATTAAGGAAAAAAATGTCTTACGGCAGATCATTTTTTGACGGCAGATCAAAAAGATCCTTATATTTTCTACAGACTACTTATATTCTCTTTTCAAATTTATCACAGAAATTATACAAAAAATAAATATTAAGGTGATTCGAACCTTTAATTCGAAATATCGTAGTATAATAATATTTTAGGTATCATTTTAATCTATCTTTATATTGTTCTTTTTCCTTAATTACAACAGCAATAAAGTAAATAAAAATGGTGTTTAATATCGACAATATCAAACACATTCTTGAGTATAAGACCAAGAATTAAGCAGGATCGGTCTTTAGTCGATTGCTTCCAGTTGGGCGACGTTCATAAGGTCTTTTTCATATTTCCTGCATACAGGGTTAATTTTTCTTCCGCCTTGTCATGGACCTTAACAAACATAAAAGAATCCTAGTAGTCTTTTTACGAAGGGTGTTGTATGTTCGCAACATAAAATTTACAGGTACTTTGTCTATTTAGTAGGGGAAAAAAGGGGGACACGAGAAGGGTATTGGGACCAGACATTTCCGTACGAGTTAAACGTCCAATAAATCATTATTAGCTCATTGAAAAAAGGGGCTAGGGAGTGATTAGTCTTTGCTAAAACGCATAAGCCTGCTGGCAAGAATGTTTAGTGAGAAAATGTATTGGTATTTTAACTAAATTTTGATATTTAAACATAAGGAAAAAGCTTCTGTCTGTTTGTACATGTGCTGACTTTACAAACCAGCCTTTTTGACAAATCAAATTTGGCAAATATTTAGTTTGGTGGGTAAAAATGTGCTTTTCAGAGTGATTAAAATTTTTTTAATTAATTAAAAATTAAGCGAAATATTGGTCTTTGTTCGGGATAACTTTTTAAAAGTTTACAGTAGAAAAATAGTTTTTATAGCATTATAAAATTAAAAAATATATATATATCCTTTTAATGATACCAAATTTGTTTATCATACAATTTTTCTTACAATATTTAATACATTTTTTGAAATATATTTTAAACGTATTTTGCAACAATATATATTTCACTGTTGAAAAAAAAAGCTCAAACCCGTTTTCAATGTTACTACTAATTTTGTATCAGCTTTTTTTTTTTTTTTTTTTTCTGTTTCCATCATTGTTACCAGTTTTTTGTCTATCATTGTTTCTATCTTTTTTCAGAATTTACAATTTAGAAGAATTCGGAAAGTTAAAACTCTTCAGCAACGGAAATTATTAACTTCTAGTCCACTTAACATGCTATTTACTTATGGATCTGTGGCGAAACTTTTCATGAGCAGAAAATAAAAATTTCAAGGCATTTCTTCTTTAAAAAATAATTAGCATTTTATGCATTGGATTCTGGTTCATTATATAAGTAGTGTTTTCTATAAAATTTGAATAAAGGATTTTTTAAATAAAAGCCTTTTAACTAGGAAATGTGAATTTATGAAATTATTATTCTGCACTGAATTTATTCAAAAACAAGATATTTGTTCTTAATTCGAATTCTCCTGTAATCCTGAAAGGTTATTTTTAAGAATTTTATTTTAACATTTCCGAGCTTTTCCGAAAAACAAAAATAAGTTTTTTTTTTAATTTTTTTAATTTTTAAAACTTTTTTCCATTATGGTAGATATGGATATTCTATCAACATTTTTATTTATTAATCACCATTTTAACAAGACGCATTTCAAATTTATATATTCATCTACGGATTCTCTTGACAGTTTCAGTTTCTTTAGCATTTGTAGAAAGAAAGTTTTCCAACTTAAAATTAATTACGATCATTAAATCATTAATTATAAAACATACTTACGATCATTAAATCATTAATTATAAAACATACTTACGATCATTAAATCATTAATTATAAAACATACTTACGATCATTAAATCATTAATTATAAAACAAACTTGCGATCATTAATTCAGCAAGGACGCTTAAATTGTTGGGCAGTTATATCGATTGGATCTGAAATCAGCTGGATTTCGGATTTATATAAAAAGTTCGCAAAAGGAAATAAAAACTAGAAAAATTGCTCCCTAATAATAAACGACAATAATGATCTATGAATTTTCAATTATTTTTTTATGTAAGTCCTAAAAATTATTTATTTCTGACAATGTTCTAGCATTTCAATTTTCTTTTTGTACCAAATAAAGAATTTTCATAAATCTTTGTTAAGTCACTGAAATAAATAGTATAGTGACCTATTTACTTATTACAAATAGTATACAAATTTTTGTCCATTTGTTGGCTAGCTTATGTGCATTCATGAATTAAAAATTAAAGCATATGTTTTAAAGTATATATAAATTTACGAGTATGTTTGGTTTATTAATCCGTGTGAAAAACACGCTTTAATCATTTTCTATTTAGCGTTAATTTCTATTTGTGATTTCAATTCTATTGCTGAGTTATATCTATAACAACATTTTATTTAATACTAGTCACTAAATAACTGGCTAGCCAACGTTAATGGCGGCTAAAATTTTCAATTAAATACTTTACTTAACTAGGTCTTAATAGCTTCTTAAGCAAATTATTTATAAGCTTCAAATTTTGATAGATAGTCTATAATAAATATTATATTAGAAGACTTCTATGATTCTATTCATTTTACTATGCATTTTCCTTATTTTCTGCCAACGCCACTAACTATCGTGGATGCACTTTGATATTTTTAGTCTTGTAACAATACAATCTAATTTCTAACCTAGAGTAAAACAAAAATTGGCATTTTTCTTCATATTAAAAATATTTTTAATGTAATTTTTTTTTTTTTTTTTTTTTTTGCAGAATTAGATAATTACATTGCTTACTTTCCTCAGATCAGCTTTGCCAGTCATAATTTTTTTAAAGGACAGAATAATAATTCGCACAGTAAAACGAAAACTGAACATTTTTTTGCAAATTTAATTATAACTTTGGTGTTCATCAAGAATTCTTATGCTTTTGTATAATTATTCTTGATACGCTTAATATTTGCTCAGAATTCTTAAGATTTTTGCTGGAAAATGTGTCTAAAATATTTTTAGAAAATTGATTAAATATGAAAAAAATATTTATACTGCAAAAAATTACAATCATTGAAAAAAAATTTCTGAATATATAAAAATAACATTTATACTGTAATATTTTCTAAAGTTATCGAGGGGAAAAAATATCAAGAACTTGCTTAATTTTTAGTTAATTAAAATTCTAAATGAAATTTTAAAAAATTGCTCCGAAGTGCACATTTTATCCGTCCAACGTAGCAAGTGCGTACTAAGTTTGGTAGCTATATGTCTTACGGTTTGATTAATAGAGCGTCAACACCCAGATATACAGACGCGCAAACACATATTCATCTTTATTATTAGTAGAGATAGCTCTACTAATAATACGCTTTATTATTAGTAGATAATGCATTTCATGTTTGTAAAGATGAAGTTTTGTTATGGAATTTTTATTCACCCTCTCAAGTGACACAGTTCAAAATTGCACTACACGTTTGTATTCTCTATGACTATACATAATTTTGCTAGAAATTAACTTGTCAATTTACTTAATTTTTAATTTCACATGAGTAGTGTCATCCGGTACTGAATATGAGAAAAAAAACAATTTATTTTTAAATTACATAATGCATATAATCTGCACTAATTATAAAGATAAATTTGTGAGTGTTTGTATTGGTACTGTACAGGGAAAATCGTTTGATCTATAACAACCAAATTTTGCACATATATTCAGTGCGGAAATTTGAAATTTCGGTGGGATTTTTTGAATTTTCAGTTAATTAAAATTTGTGAAATTTTGGTGTTTTTGCAATAATTTCTGAAAATATTATAGCAGAAAAACAATTTGCACAGCATCTTAAAATTCAAAACATTATCTTTTTAATGATGAAAATTTTTTTGCCATATAATTTATTTTTTATTTTTTAAAAGTTTTCAAGTTTATTTTACAGCATTGTATTTTATTACTGAAGAGAAACTGAAACCATTTACATTGTTGCTCCTAATACCTCATCTTAGCCTTTTCCCACTGATATGACCAAAATATGAAGGTTTGGTTTATTTTCCCATGTTGAGTTGACTTAAATATGAGGCATGCTTTTAATAATTTTTCTATGTATATTTTGTTATATTATATAAAAAAAAGTTCGCCCTTTTGTGACCAAAACTGAGTGAATTATGACAATTTGAATGTCACTGTTTTATAATAAAAAACGCGGAACTCCATTGACTGCCTCGAAGATACAAAATCAGTGCCCTGAGTTTCCCCAAGATTGATCAATCTAAAATAATTACATTTTTGATTGTCCTAAAATAAGGATATTCAAGGCTTTATAACTCGGTCAGATTTGCCGCAAAGTTGGAAACGTTAGATGGTCAAGATTATTTTACTGAATAGGATTCCTAGGTCTGAAGGATCGTATAAAATTTAGACTTCATAATCGTTTACAGAAGTACTTTTTTAATTGAAATAAAATAAAATATTACGTCATTTAAATCTTTTAGAAAGCAAAATTAAAAATAAAATTTTATGACGAGGCCAAAGAAAATATTATTGAATTATGTTTTTATTTAATTCATAAAATATGTAAATATTCTGTAATACAAATTAGATATTAATTCTGAACTCATACATTTTTTAAAGACGTGTTTGGTTTTTAAAAAATGTATTTATTGAAGTTTTATCAATTCCGGCTTCAATTTCAAGTTTACATTTTACGGGAGCTCATAGAAAATTAGAGAAAGGCATCGAAGAACGAACAGAATAAGGAAAGGCTTCTATAATAGTATCGGTGATATGTTTATAAAAATTTGAAGCTTAAAAACATTTTGCTTGAGAATCTATTAAGAGAGCAAGTTACATAAAATATTTAATTGAAAAGCAAATGTTAATTCTAGGCAAACCAGCTAGTTGCCAAAGGGGAATAGTAACAATAATTTAAAAATTTAAAAAATCAATTAATTTTTTTAAAATCTGCTTTTAATTTACTAATTAGAATATCTTTTAAAAAATCTTTTTTTACAAAAGTTATTTTATATAACTGGTAAAAATTGTTTGGAAATAAGTATTATAGAAAATAGTTTCTGATTGGGCCTCGCGTTTTCTAAGACCAACCCTGTAACAAAGGTACTAGAAAGTATTATTATAAAATATTCTTTAAAATATTTTCAATATTTAATTAAAATATGAAAAGAAATTACACAGAAATAAAATTGATATCACTGAATAATTAATATTTTGAATTTTAAAATGGCATAAGAATGACTTCTATGCAACAATACGCTCCGAAGTTATTGAGACAAAGGGTTAAAACGTCAATAAATTTTTAAAGAAAAAAACCTATTTGCAATTTTAAAAACTTTTCTTAGTGAACATTTATTATTCAAATTACGAACCAACTTTCGGTCGAACGGTCTAGCCTTCAGAAATCTCGAATATGTTTTTGCCTTATAAATGTTCTAACTTAATTCAGAGA
Source organism: Argiope bruennichi (assembly GCF_947563725.1). Taxonomy (NCBI): domain Eukaryota; kingdom Metazoa; phylum Arthropoda; class Arachnida; order Araneae; family Araneidae; genus Argiope; species Argiope bruennichi. The sequence goes on along the minus strand of NC_079159.1, from coordinate 87,912,097 downwards.
CAACATCCAATCTATAAATTTAATCATGTTAAAATTTTTGTAAATAATGCAACATCCTTTTCAGAAAAATTAGACATATCAACCGAATGAAAAATTGAGCCCAATAAAAAAAAAAAAATAATGAAAGAATAAATAAAAATCGATATTTTAACTTGAATTTATTTTTGCAAACGATTGCCTTTATTTGAGAAGCTACTTTTAAGCGATTTCTTTCTTTGATGAATACAATACCAAACAAGAAAGAGGAAAATATAAAACTCATGTTATTAAAATTTTTTGGTTAAAAATCTTGATCATTAAGCAGATTAATAAAAATAATAAAAATTTTGCTATATGCTGCCTTCCAAATAGCTCTTCTCGGTCCTTTTTAATGAATATTAAATCAAAAGAATAACGTTAGAGTAAGATGCTGATACCCGTTCGTAATTTCAGTCTTACCGAAGAATAATATAATTATTAATGTGTTTATCTATATGTTAACATGAGTTACAAGACAGACTGGCGAACCAAAGCTTAACATTTAGCAAACGTGATTTAGAGGATAAAAATCACATTTTTATCCTCTAATCACTTTTAGGCAATTTATCAAAATTTACAACTATAATTTTAATTAATCTCTCTCTCTATATATATATATATTTATACATACTATATATTGAAATAAAACTCATTCGACATGGTTGTATAAAAAATGGTTTTGTCCATTATTGCTATCAAAACATTAACTATATTAAAATGCAGCTCAAAACAGCAAACTCAAAAACTGACTAAAATACATCGATAAAAAAGTATTAAATAAGAAATAAATCGTAATAATAATTCCAATATTCTTTATCAAGTGTTTGTAATATTTATATGCTACAAGGGAAAAATAGATTCAGTTTAATCAACTTTACTTAAAAATCATCCGTTCAAAATGGATATTCACATACCAATGCGAATGTCAAATACTTTGTTATATCATTTGCGTAAACAAATAACTATCTGTTTAATTATTCCTTAATTTGTCTTTTTTTTTAATTCAATAAAAATTTATTCATTTGCCTTTATAAAATGAAGGCATTTGTTTGAAGGAAATTAGATCATGAGTTTACTGAATTTTCCCATCTCCAGGCATGGGTTAAAGTGTAATTATCAAGTTTCGCGTGGGAAAAATGTTGATTATCCCATAAAAAAAGAATCATTATCCATCAATCACTCACATTATAAGAATGAGAAATATGCATTCCCTACAGCTTTTCTAACTTTTTACCAAGTTTTCTCTAAAAGCTAATTAAATTCCGTTAATCCTACAATTTTAGCACATATGATACTAGATAAGAGCGCATCTGCTTACCACCACCCTGTGGTTTTGTTGCCGTAAGCAAATTGTGGTAGCTTTTCAAAAGCAGCAGAGATAGATAAGTAGATGGAAGTGGAAAAATCAATTACAGAACTGTCATAAGTATCTATTTTTCTTTCTTTATGCTCATAAAAGCATCGGTTACTGCGCTATCTAAGAAATACTTTTCTGCAAATAAGCTTTCTTTGAGAAACTACATTTAAGCAATTTTATTTTGATGATTAAAATGCGAAAGAAAAAAGAGAAAAATATCTAAATAATGTTTATTAAAATTAATTGATAAAAAAAAAACCCTTCACTTTTAAATAGAATAGTAGATGAATAAAAATTTTACAAGATGCTGCATTCGGTGGATATCAAATCAAAGAATAACATTAGGTCAAAATACAGATATGCAATTGTAATTTCAATCTTACTGAAGAAATATATAGTTGTTCATATATTTATCTATACTTTGACATGAATTATAAGACAGACTGCCGACTCCAGAAACTGAAAATCTATCAAACATGCTTTAAAAGATGAAAGCGTGCGCTTTGATGCAATGCATCAAAATTTCCAGTTATAATTTTAACTAAACAAAATGTTGATGTTTTCCTCTTATAATTCCCAAATATATTATTGTACAAAAATGATACTAATACCATTTTCCAAACTTAATATCAAAATCCTTTTATTGATATCAATTTCATTATCATACAATTGTCTTTTTAATATAAATAAACTAAAAAAATATTTTAGAATGTATTTCTACAATAATTTTTATTATTGTAATAAAATTCATTTCATTCCCAAGACTATCAAAATTTAACTAATCAAGTAAAGCTGAATATATTCTTTTGTCATTAATTTAAACTTGTTTTTTCTGTCACTCAACATTACGCGTTTGTTTGTATGCAATAAAGTGATTACAAAAAAAAAAAAAAAAAAAGTATGACAGCAATTATAGTATTTGACAACAATAATCTTTGAAAAAAAAAATGGAATATTATGTTTGCAGTAGTAGCTGAAAAATCTACAAATGAGGTAAACAATTCCTTATGACATCTTGAAACAACACAATTTCTCGTACCCTTCAAGATATTTTATTTGTTCAATAAAAATGCTTAGGTAAATTAACACAGCCATATTCGAAATTTTGTTAAAATACCATTTTATCATTCAGATTTAGTATTTAAAACTTCAAAAAATACATGTGGAAATTCTGAAATTTTCTTCTGAAGCATTAACCAAGGTTTCTTTTATTCGCAAAATAATTATTTTTCTTCAAAAGTAAAATTTTCTTTTAGTGCGAGTTGATTAGTGATGGCATTCAGGTATCTAATTTTAAGGATAAATATCCACAATGGTTATTTATTTTTCAATTAATTGTATTCATATAAAAAAACTGTATGCTCTTATATGCTAATGTTATAAAGAGGCAGAAAAAGTATAAAGATAAAAGAGAGAAAGGGAGGGAAGCATATCATTTTTTTTTATTTCATAAAATTTTTAAAAAATTAATAAAAAAACAAAGAATAACACATCATACATTTAACATACTTAATTTAAATTCTTTTTAGTTACAATGAATAATAATGAGGTAGACGATTTTTTAAAAAGTAATTTTAACTAAATAAAAAAGAAAGATTTTTTTTTTTTTAAATGATATTGGAAACAAAAGTGAAAGATACTGTTTACAGTTTTTTTCCTTCCAATTTTCAGGCTGTGGTTTAAGCATTAATAAGAATCATGTTTTAGAGGTAGAATTTGAATTTTGAGAGGAGTTGCACTGATTATCAGCTTTGATACAATATCTTGAGAATATATTATATCATATATTCCAATTGTAAATGATTGTGCTTTCTCTTTGTTCATTAAGTTTATTTTTTTTCCTGTCAAGTTCTCTTTATCTCTTTAGAAGTCCCCAATTATATGATACATATCCAAGTTCAACTGCTCTTTCATATGCTAAAAGATTTCTTTTTTCTTCTTTTGTGAATACAATGGCCCAGGAAGTTCTTTCAGTTGCATTTAAAATGTACAAAACTACTTTGATTTTTAAAATACTGGTTTCATACAAACTCCTTCATCAAAACACTGATCAGAACATATTTTGTGATCCTTCTGATATTATTCATTCTCTGTCCATCCTTTTTTCTGTAATGAATAAAATTTGTTTTCAGTTGATTGCCATCTATTTTCTTTTATTGATCCAATTGATATATGTAAGTTAAACCACTCAGACAGTTTTAACCTACTTGTGTCAGTAATTTAAAATTTTTACTGAAGGTGAATTGAATCAATACTAAATTATTTTTGGAAATTAGCCTTTCTTTATGTTTTAGTAATGGGGACAATGGAAGTTGATTTAAAGTCTCCGACTAAAGTCATATTCTCCAAATTATTAAATTCCTATTGAACAAATGAATTTGCAGATAATTTGATTCAGAGATTATGATTATTTTTATTATTGATTCTAAATTGTAAATAATTTTTTTCAATTTAACATAAACAGTGTTAAAATTCATTATTCCATCGTAATTATTCATTACTTTAAAACAAAAAAAATTATTTTCCCATTTTATTTTCCTAAAACATTTTTTTTCTTTCTATATCCTCATAGAAATTGTCTTTTTTAATAATTTAGTCAAAACCTTAATTCTAAAAGATAAAGTAGGTATATAAACTATATAAGTTTTAAAGGTTTTAAGGATTTTTATCATCCTTTATAATTTTTTTTTACACAATATCTCAGAACTATTCATTACTTGGTATTTATCCACTCATTTGAATAAGTTAAAACAATATTAGTATAGCATTTTTTAAGGTGGAGTAAATGTTTATTTTGTTAATGGTTTGGTTAACTAATATACATTTGTATATTACAATAATGAATGCTTGTGAAGCAAATCATTTTTATTTCATGAATTATTATTGAAAATCAAAATGAGAAGAAATTAAGCTTCAAAAAACTAAGAAAAAGAAAAATTTCTTGAGAAAATATAAGTGTTGAATAAAATATGACTTAAATATTATGCAAAAATTAACAAATGATATTTTACAATTTAATTGAAAATTCTATTGACTAATTTAGAATACACTAATATTTTTATATTAAATTAAAAAATAATTTTTATTTTTTGAAATTAAAAATTACATTCCAAATTTTCTTTAAAAGTTTTAACTTCTGTGCATTATTATAAAAGTAGAAAATTCAACATTTAGAACAAATTTATCCAAGATATTAGAATTTTTAATACAAATTTTCTTTTAAAATATTATTACACCAATCGTATAATTAGAAATAATTGATTCTATTACCTTTTCAAATTTAGTTTGGCTACTTTCAATCAAAATTCTGATTTTTAACATTAAAAGAAGAATTAAATTGCTGTATGCATAAATAAATGTATTAAGCATTTATGAAAAAAATTAATAAATTAGAATAAGAAATATATGTATTGAAAAAGTACTTTTTAAAATCATGTAATATTAATCAGCTTATGCATATAATTTTTAATTCAATATAAATCTTATTTTAACAAAACAAAAATTAGTTTTTATTAAATAGAAAATATTGAATATTTTGATGATTCCTTTGAGGATTTTTGGTTATCATACTTTCTTAAAGGAGAATAAGCCATATTTTATCAAAAACTTAACTAAAATAATATATATATATCTTTACAAGTATGAATTATTCAATTTGAAAACAAATTTTAAAGAGTTCATCATGCACATTATCAACATTAAAAAAAAGAAAAAAAGAATGGACAAAACTGCAAGAAAGAGATTACAGATTTTTATTATTGCAATTTTTAGACCACAAAATATAAATGCTTTATTGCTACTATAAATACTAACAAATAACAAAATCAAAGCATGCCTGCAGTTATAAAAAATGTTTTAAATGTTCTATAACACTAATTTATTACTGAATTAGGTAAAAAAAAATATATAATTTTTTAAAAGCATCATTTAAAATTTTTTTAGCTAATTTTTAAAAAAAAACATTTAGCTTTGTACAACAACAAACAAACAAAATATGGGCATTAAAATTAATAGTATAAAAAACTAAAATACTTTCCAATGAATACAGCCAAATTGCAAGAAATAAAATGAAAACTACATCGAATTTGTATTCCGAATAAAGCATCATTTTTAGCTTCCATTAAGAATTTAAATGAAACTTGTAAGTTCATTCCATTACTTTGTGAAATCTTTAAATTTCATTTAACAAACCAATAGAAGATAGAATTTAATTATGAGTTAACATATTAGTTTCTTGCCATTTAATTAATTATAAATAAAAGGCGCCTGTAGAAAATTCAGCTTTCCCAAGTTCCCAGCCACAGTCAACATTAATTTCTAGTCAAAAATTAGATTCATAAAACTTAATTATGAGCAAAAATAAATATAATATAACACGGTATTATTCTTTTATTAAAAAAGATCGTGCATAAATAAGGTCTGCCTTCATCATAGATCCAACCGACATTCGTCCACACTCCACCCTATACATTCCAAAAATGCGCTTCATTCTTGGCGGGTAAATAAATTTTCAAATTTTGGCGAAAAAAGCTTTTCCGAAAGCAACCATACATCGATTCCCCCATTTCCATCACTAGCGGAATGAAATCCGTCCTCCAGTGCTGCTTCCCCCCACTGCTCCCCCCTTTCAACTTCAAATGAGGGGTTCAAGCGTCCTCCGGTTAACGAGTCTCCCACAAACCGAACAACAAAACCAAGATAAGAAAACAACACGGCTGAACTTTTTCGTTGCCAATCAAGATGAAAAATTTAATAATGTAATATAGTTTTGGAATTTACGAAAGGTTTTAAATAAATTTGTTTAGAGCTTATTGGTTTTTATTCATAGATTTTATTTCTTTCAAAATCTTCTACAATTGGATTAGAGGGAAGTTTTGATCAATAATTACCAGTACAATATTCATATAGAATGTATTATTTGAATATAAATTCCTATATTTAAACTTAAATAATAAAAAAATATGAATGAATTATTTTTTTATATGAGGAATTTTGATCGATGAAGACTGAATTATTTATTGTAAAACTTTGATGAAAGTTTGAATTCGTAAAAGGATTCCGACTGTAATGATCTTTTGATTTCTATAGGATGTATCCTATTTATTTTATCACCATATTGTTTATAAATATTTTTTTATAAAATGATATTTGCTGATTAGATTGAGAAACAATTCACGCGGTAATAGCCATGCAAGTGTTTATAAATAACTTGCACTTTAATCATAAAAACATGGCTGCGCCCATATGTCGGTATTTTAAATTGTCATCAAAACCAAATTCTTTAAAACTAATTAGCACAAAATCTTTAAGATCATTTAATGAATTTAAAAATGTACACACATTTAAAATATATATCAAATCATTACCACACCTTTCTAAACCTTCAAGGTCAAGGGTACATTTTCAACAGGTGATTAAATTTTAAAATATATTTACATGCTTTTTATCTGTTTTCTTCCTAATTATTTCTTACTTTTGATAATAAAAATTGGAAATTTAAAAGTTCAATATAATTTCTTAGAGTAAATTTAGAAATTTGAATTCCAATAAATGTATCCTTTTGTAATCATTGATAGAATGATTTTCTATTTGATATGATTTCTTGTTTTCGAGGAATCTCAAAATAATATGTCCTAAAAGTGATTGTGCCTGTAATATTTCGATTAATTATGTTATTTACTTGCTAAAGGTATGAAATGATTTGAAATATGTTATTTTGACCTCTGATGTTTGCATATTGTTTTATATTTTTATAGCTATTCTACCTTTTACAATCACTTTCAAATCACATGTTAATATTTAAGATCTTACAAGCAGAAATTGGTTTAAATCTTATATTACTCTCTCTACAAGTAGGAATATGCTTCATATTATATTTCTTTTAGGGATGTATTGGACCATATATTCAGAATGATTTTTATGTGCAACACTCTTAATTTTTTAATAATTATAAGCTTTTATTCATAATTAATTATGATAATGATAATTTAATTATGTATTAACCACATGCTATTATTGAACTTTAGGTTTAACGACATGTCACTGGTGAATGTTGTCAAATTTTAACAATGATTAATATGATTAATTATTGGCATGCAGTTATTACTTATATTTAATTTTAAATTAATTTTTTATATTATTTTTAAAAATATTTTAATCAATAGCAATTTTTATTTATATTTAGTCAAATATTAACATTATTATAATTTATATGCCTGATATTATAGACATATTAAGTGGCTCATTCAGCAGATAATTATTTCTGAAGTTTAATTTTAGAGTATAGCCTGTATTGTAAGCATTTAGAAAAACCATTCTAGAACATGTTTTGATCTAAATAGAATTGATATATTCCACTTATAATTTTTATTAATTAAAAATTTTCAACATTAGGTGAGACATTTCAATACGAAGCATGATGGAGTCGTCAAATCTACTTTATTTAATAGGGTAAGATAATTGAGCTATACAAGAAAAAATTTATTTAATTAATAGAATTAAATTGATAAATTATAGTTATTAAATTGTTTTTTTAGGTGAAAGTACTGGGGAAAAATCTTGTTCGCTCATGTTTTCATCCTGGGGCTTCAAGTCTTTTGACTAGTGAAATTAGTGCTCCTAAGGAAAATGTCAAAGGTTGGACTATTGTCAAAAAAATGTTTACGTATATATGGCCTAAAGATAAACCTGAAATTCGAAAACGAGTTGTGTTATCTGTGGGACTATTAATTAGTGCAAAGGTAAAATATTTTTTTAGAAGATATTTATTTGTAAGTGAAAAAAAAGAAGATTTACAGAATTATCAATAGTAAAGAAGTTATATTTTCTTTTGCTTTTTATTTTTTTAAACATATAGAAATAATTAAAGATAATACTATTCAACTTTATGTAGTTAACTGCAAGAGTTGCCTTTCATTATTAAATTTTCTTTGATCTAACTATATTGAATATTTTCAAAATTATTTAACTGATTATATTTTATATTTTCAGCTCTTAAATATTGAAGTTCCTTTTCTATTCAAGTACACAGTCGATTATTTAAATTCACATACTGGGATGGCATTAAATTTAGAAACAGCTCCGGGTACCATTGTGACTGTTGCAACAGCACTAATTATTGGTTGTAAGTAGTATATTTATTTTGGAAAAAAATTAATAAAAATTTGTTTTCAGTTTACAAATTTACTACCTTTATTCTGTTAAAAAGTTTATAGATAATCATTCAGTTCATTATATACATTCTAACAGAAATTTTTTTCCCCTGATTTAATTGTTATACAAATACATAAATTTGTTGATAATTAATATTTTACCTGAAGTGAGAGTGGATGCTTTAACTGGAGAGTTTTTATTTTCTTAAAAGTATCTGCTGTAGATTAGTTGTAAACACAATATATTTTTTCTCTTCTTTGTAAATATAATATTTCTAATTATCTTTTTCGAAGGAGTTCCATTCCTTTGATCAACTGTATCATTAATTTAATAGCAATCAATGCTAACTTTTGAAGTGAAATCTTAAATGTGTTATTGTCTTGTGTGGAATTGAAACAATTAAAATTATTTGATAAACTTGAACAGAATTTGGTTTTAAATACATGGTATCAACATTCCACATATTAGTGTTTTTATAAATAAAACAAATGTTGTATAATTTCATAGAGCTATATTTATAGAACTTGAGTTATCATTAACCTGATTTCCAAGAAAGGACAGAGTATGCTACTCTCTGAATGCTAGGTACATGGTAGAAGTATATTTCCCTTTTTTTTATTGGAATTTTCATTTTAATGATATATACAATTTCAATGAACCAGAATTTAAAAATTAATCTAAATTTATATCTAATATCCTGAAAGCTAATATTAGAAATAAAATAGTTTAATACTATAGCAAATAAAGTTTTCCATGTAATCATTTAAATTTTAATCTAAAATTTCAGAATAAATAATTATTTATCCCAAAAAATCATGCATTAGAAAATGACTTTAACAATTAAATCAGGTGATTCTGGCATTATTCATAAAATGTTATATCTTTCTGTTATTGTGATTCGGTTTTATAATTACATATTTACTTTTAAAATTACAGTATTTCAAAATGCTTGATGCTTTAATGTTTTTTTTTACTATTAACTTTACATATTTTCTTACATTTTAAAGTGTAATTTACTAAAGATATATGTGATTATTCCTTATTATAAAATTAGTAGGTAACATTAGACATTGATCAAAATTTGTTTAATGATCATCTAGAATTCTTCTTAATTTTTTTTACCTCTAAAAATATGAAGAAAAAAAGTAGAATTATTAAGTTAAATTTTTTCAGATTACTAGAAAGTTTTATTTTTATCCTCCGCTCCTTTGGATATTTAGGATTAAAAAATTCTATAATTCAGGAATGTTTTTGGTTTTTATTTTAGATGGTATGGCCAGAGCTGGAGCTTCTTTGTTTAATGAATTACGAAATGCTGTATTTGCCAAAGTTGCTCATGATTCCATTAGAAGAGTGGCCAAGAGTGTCTTCCTTCATCTGCACAATTTAGACTTGAGTTTCCATTTATCAAGACAAACAGGAGCTCTATCAAAAGCTATTGACCGAGGAACTAGGTTAATTGACTAATCTTTGATTTTTTTTATAAAGGTGCATTAAATAAGAATAATATAAGAAATTACATTTTTGCTATGCTTTTATTTTATAAATATTCTTATTTCACACCTTTATACATACTGCTGTAAATAAAGTGATTGATAAAAATGAATAGGCTAATTTAATGGTTAAAATGAGAAATGTTTATAATATTTTTTTAAAATCTTGCATATATGCTTTAAATAACAAATACATAAATAATTAGTATTTCTTAACTTAAGTGAAGTATTAGAAATATAAAATTTTGTCAATATAAAAAAATGTTTTAAATGTTGATTATTCTTGTCATAGTCATTACTTTTCCTAAAAAAGGCCTTCGGAAAGTCCTGGACTATCTTGGTATGATCGCTAATAAACAAAAATCTAGTGTTTATTTGATCTTTTTAATTTTACAAGATATTTTATATTTATAGAAGGCTTATCATAGTGATGATATTTCTGTGTAGTTCAATTTCAAGTGTCATTATTTAGAGAAGCTAAGTAAAAAAATAGTTATAGAATAAGAATAGTTATAAGAATTTAATAATAGTTAATAGTTATAAGAATTCCTATCTCATTGTTACACTTTTCAGAATATAAAAAAGCAAATTGAACAAAAACTTGTTGATACTAGAGTATAATTAAAATAGATCATATTAAAAACATTTAATCTTATTTCTAATTCATATGAATTCTAAATATGGAAGTAATGAAGAAGTGCAATAGATTAAGTTTTTCTATTATAAAATTCAAATATCAGCTTTATGATATTTGAGTTTAGAAGAGTTTTTATGATTTCTAAGTGTTTTGAGTTTTCCATACTTAAAAGATAAAAGATTGTAATTCTTATAATTTGTTCTCTTCTGTCTTTTTTTTTTAAAAACATGTTCCATCTTCTGTGTTATAAATTGCTTAATTTTTAGCTTTTGCATTCTTATGACCACTGTACCCACTCCTGCAGTATTCTTTTTGGGGAAAGTTCAATTCTGATCACTCCTTATACAGTGAATTGTTAATTTGATACTCTTAAAGTTCTTATTGTATTCCAAATAAGAATTATTTACTAACATCAAATATTTTTTTAAATGTTATTAAATTACCTATATGCTACACATAGACTTTTTTTTATTGTTTCTCATTTGTAAACACACCCATTTTTTAAAGTTGTTATTCTTATCATAAAAGTAGTTTTTCATTATAATTAGCTGAGAGGGGGGAAGGAATTGCAAAAATATGAAATGCACTAAGTTTTATAATTTTTTCTAATTTCTGTTTTTTAATCATTAAAAAATCGTGGAAGCAAAAGAACTGTATATAATAATTTTATATTAAGAGTTGTAAACAATAATGTTATGTAAAAAAGTTTATTGTTTTATCTCTAATTCTTTCTTATTTTAGGGGAATCAATTTTGTTTTATCAGCCCTGGTTTTCAATATTGTGCCAACAGCTTTTGAAGTTGTTCTTGTTAGCAGTATTTTAGTAAGTGGATGACTACTTATGATACATTTTTTAAAAATTAATTTTTGACTCCCCCCCCCCTTTCTTAGCACTTTTCTTGCATATGTTGAATGTTTAATTATTGGATAAATTCAAAGATTTTATCTGGATTGTTTCTCTCATACATCTGGAGATTCTTAATTTCTCATATATATATATATATATATATATATATATATATATATATATGATGCATATAGACATATGACAGATGAGATAATTCCTTGTTAGTTTTTTTTTTTTAATTCCTTTTTTTTTTTTTTTTTTTGATGTTATATTGTGCATTGTATTGTTTTTTGTCCCCACTGTTTTTAATTCTTTTTTGCTTGTGATTGATACAAATTTATGTCTGAAATTAATTAATTTTTATTCACTTTGTGATTGAAATCAGATTTAGCACTTTAATATATACTGTATTAGACTTAAATTTTAATTTTAAGATGGATTCATTGAGATTTTATGTTGAGATTATTAGATTTTTTTCACTGTTGTAATTGTAAGAATAACTTATTAAGCTATATTTTCATTGTCATTTGCAGGCTATATATGTGTGTTATCCTAAGTGATATGATTTAATTTTCCAGAAATCCAGTTTTAGTTTTGTTTATTCTTCTTTTTTCATAATTTATTTACTAAGAAGTGTTTATCCTTTGCATCAGAGAATTAATATTCTAACTTATTCAAACTAAATATCAATATTTTTTTCTGATAAAATTGTTCTTATTTATTGAATAAGAAAAACAGTTTGCACTTTTTTCTTTTAATATTTGTAACAAAAAGAGAAAAAAATATATTAATGCAAAGAATGTTATTTTCAAAATAAATAAAAAGATTTTTGTTTTTTATATTCTGAACCATATAATTTCTTTTTTAAAAACATTCGAATATTCTTTTTTATACATATTTTTTTAATAGATTTTATTTGAACTTATGTATTTTTATGATAATGATGAAAGTTACTGTTAATTATGTTGATTTATTGCACCTTTGTCTTCGGACTTTATGTTCTAAGATTAACCTCTTAAAAAACATTTTGCTTTTGTTATATGCAAAGAAATTTTATTTCTCTGTATGAATACATCAAACTGTTGTTGGCATCACATGTTTTGAATGGTATGAAGTTTTATTATTATTTTTTTTATTTCCCCTGTAATTGTTTAAAAATTAATATTGCATAGCAATCATTCCTTTCTACACAACCTCACTACCATATAAGTTAAACTGTTGTTTTTTATATTTTCACTAAATTTGATTAAAAGTTTGGAGCATTTTACCTTTCTTTCCAGTTAGACATTCTTTTTTTTTCATGTATAAAAATTTACTTAATGCAAAGAAATTGAATGTTGTGAAATAAATTTACATTTTAATAAAATTATAATTGAAAAAATATTGAAAGCAAGAAGAATTATGGTATTATTAAATTTAATTTTCACATTTTATTATAAATACTTTTTGAATTTTATAAGTAAAAAAAAGTGTGATTTTTCTTGTTTATAATATTTATTATTTACTGCATAGTTGTGGTTTCTGTGTTTTATAAGATTTAATACATATTGAGAAACAGTTTTTGTTATTTACATTAAGTGGGAAAAAATTTCTTCTGTAAATAGAAGTAGTTAATTCATTAAATAGTATGAATTTTTTTAGTAACCATACTGCTATTTTCTTTATTTTTAATTTACTAAGGACCTCATTACAGGTAAGGTATCTTTCTATCTTTTAAATAAAACATCAATTCTGATTTTACTTTATGAAAATCAATCAAAAGCTTTATTCTCTTGACCTTCTCCAATCATTAAACTAAAACTGAAAGTTTTTTGAAAATATTAATCTCTTTGAGCATTTTTGATGCTGTATTAAAAGTTTATTATATTTTACTGTTAATTTCATTTAATTTCAATTGTTTGGAAAATCTCAGTTGAAAGTAGCATTGTGGATAGATGAAGCTTAACTTGCATAAATATATATTCCATATGTGTAGAATATTGAAAATATTTTTTTCCTACTTAATTTTGCATTTTTTTCATTCTTAATCAGTATATTGGGTCATTAAAATTAAAATATCCTAATGCTTTCATATAAAACTTTTTCATAATCATTGGTTTCTAATTGTAAAGGGAAACAGAAGTGACACAAGCAAACAAGTATCGCCAACACTTAAAAGTTTTATTTTTTAATGTATCTAAGATAAAAAAAATAGTCCCAAGATTTAAAAAACAAAACAAAAAAAAAACATTTTAATCATATGTTTTTTTTTTTTTTTCGTTTTTAAAAAAAAAAAATTTGTCTTAATTTGCCATTTGATTTTTTTCATACTTTGAAATGTATGCTACCAAGATTTTATAGTCTTATGACCATAATTTTTCTCTACATTGCTGAAAACAAGGATGCCAGTTTTAATCACCCTATGTTCTGAATATAGTTTTAAAATAATTTATGTAGAGATATGTAACTCTGGCTCAAAAACAGGCCTCTACCAACTGGAATATATATCAAATCAAATATCTCTCGCAAGCCCTAGGTGAAAACCCAGTTGAGATTAATATTCAGAGATGGGTCATATTACAAGAATCACACATTATATGATAATAAATGAACTTGATGAACAGCTAGATCGTTTTACATCAACGAATGCTTTTACATGACTGAATACAGAGTTCTACTGAGGGGAATGAGAAGGTTTCATATTGGCTGTTGAGTGATGATGCAAGTGGCGCCATAAGGATGATGCTCCGGACCCCACATTTATTATATATTCTAAACTTTGGATTTTTATTTCATTTTTGTCATTATGAAAATTAAATAACATATATATATTTTTTTTTTCTGAAATGTCCTATATCCTTGTCTAAATAATTGATTATATTCTTGGATTTTTCATTTTTAATCCAAATAGAAAAAATTGTTTTTTTGCATATTTCAAAATATATAAAACATTTATTTATTTTGTCTCCAAATTTAAAAATATTCCCAAAAATAAAATTTATATTTTGTATTTTTATCAAAGAGGAAATCCAATCTATTAGATTTAAAATATTAATTAAATTATTAGATTAAAATTCTTGCATTTTTTTTGTTATTTACATAATTACTGAAATAATGTTAAAGAATGAACTGGAAAATTTCATTTCATCAGTATAAATTTCATCCTCAAAATATTTTTTATGAATTAATAATTTATAATAACTTTTTTTATGTTTAACAAAATAATCACATTATGTAAAGCAGTAATGACATTTTATAATGTTAGGTCAATGTTTGATTGTTTAATAATTTTGAAGCAATAATGCTTAATATATAATAATTTTTTTGCATGATAAAATATTAGAATGATGACATTAGAAATATAATAAGACACTAATATGGAAAAATTAGAAAAAAATTTATAAATTTGTAAACAAAAGTAATTATTAACAAACAAATATATTATAATATAAAAGTTTATTGACACTGAAAGTGATATCTAGAATACTAATATAATTTCAAACGGTCCAGTATCAATTTTAGATAAAAATTTTCACAATAAAGATTTATATTTTGTAAAACCTTGATAAACTGAAACTCGAATTATTTGAAATATATCTAAATAACAAATCCAAAAAAAATATAATATTGTACTAATTAGTAATAATCGCAATTATTCCATAAAATCACAAAATATCTGAGGTTAATAAAGTTAATTTTAATAAAGCATATAAGTGTAGTCTACAAAAATTCATTTTATACTTGAGCAATTCAGATTTGTATACTGTAATTAGATACAAATCCATAATAGATGTTTATAATTTAACCAAAATAATTGTTATCCTACCCTCTTCCCTTTTTTAATTCAGTTAACTGAGATTTTGTATTGCATTTTTTATCATTTATTGCTTTTATTTTATTTTAACATATATTAACATTTAATTGTTTTCAATTGCTCTAAAATTATATCTTTATTTAATACCTATTATAATTATTGATATCTTTTTTTTACAGTATTATAAATGTGGGGGAAAGTTTGCTCTAGTCACTCTTGGTTGTATTGGCAGCTATGCAATTTTTACGTTAGCTGTTACTCAGTGGAGGTAATTTTCTGTTTATAAATTTAAAAAATCATTTTAAAAAGGGAAAGATGTAAATGTTTGCTGATTATTGTAAATTTTGTTAAACTCTATTTTTATCATGACATTAGTTAAAATGAAATCAAATACTTAGTCATGCATATATATATATTATTTATATAAGTTTGGCTAATATAGTATTCCACTTTGTATATTCATGTATTTAATGTAAGAATAACCAACATTGTTTTGTGGGTGAAATGCTTCGAAGAATATATTGGAAGAAACAAACTGCCACGATATTTTCTCCTTTGTTCATGATATAGATATAATTTTTCTTCAAGTTCATGATTTTATTGTCATTATATAATTTATATATAGAAAATTGTTATTTAATTTAATTAGCACTAAATAATATGATTTATTGGATAATGATTCAATTTGGCCTTTGTGTCATTAAAAATTCTATCAGTTTAGTTGAAAATTTTAATGCTTTACTTTTTGAAGATTTATAATTTTTTAAATATATAATTAAAAAAAATTATCTATTAAAAATTTACTATATAATTTTTTAAAAATCTTTTAAATGATGCAGCATAGCAAAATCTGCCATCTTTAATTCTTTAAAGTCTATAAATATTTTCAGAACTCATTTTCGAGTTGCAATGAACAAAGCAGAAAATGAAGCAGGAAATAAAGCTGTTGATTCTCTGATTAATTATGAGACTGTGAAAGTAAGTTATTTATTCGTTTTATCTGTTTATATGGATTAATAAAAATTTAAGATTTATCTGTAGGTGTATATTTTCATGTAATTATTTTAAAGCTGTTGATTCTCTTATTAATTATGAAATTGTTAAAGTAAGTTACTTATTAATTTTATCTGTTTATTTGGATTATCTCTAAATAAACAATATTCAAATTATAAATACAATAGACATGGCAGATATTTTGTCAATTGAGGAGACAAAAAAATGTTCTCACAATTCAGAAATTAATAGGATCTCCAACTTTAGGGCATGAAATGGTCCTTCTGAAGAAGCATCTTGGGCATTATTGCTGGGTCCCCCCCCCTCCCTGTTTTTGGTTTCATTCCAAAAATATGTTCATATATGTGAAAGAATTTTATAGCATTTCAATAATTTTTTTTTGATGAAGTATTGGCTAAATGTAACATATATTCTTCATATTCCAAAAATTGATCTTATTGATTTCTTTTTAGTATTTCAACAATGAATTGTATGAAGCTGAACAGTATGATAAAGCATTGGCTAAATATGAAGCTGCTTCTTTGAAAACCACCACAAGTCTTGCAATGTTAAATTTTGGGCAGAATGCAATATTCAGTGCTGCTTTAACTACAATCATGGTTATGGCCAGCCATGGAATAATAGATGGTTAATTTTTTTCTCCTTTTTTGTATAAAATTTTGTATATTCCCGCTTTTTCATTGTAACCTTTACTTGACTGTTTTTTTTCAACGTAGGTACCATGACAGTAGGAGATTTGGTTATGGTCAATGGTTTAATTTTTCAACTGTCCCTGCCTTTAAATTTCTTGGGATCTGTATACCGTGAAGTTAGACAGTCACTTATTGATATGCAAACAATGTTTGCAATATTAAGTGTAAAGACTCCTAATCAGGTAAATTCTTTGTTTTCTTTTTTGCATATGATGTTTTTTTGATTTTAATAAGTTTAAAATAAAAAAAAATAAAAAACATAGTCATTAAAATACTTTCTTGTTTTTTGTATTTTATATCAAAATATGCATTCCTACAATATATCCTTGTGTGTCCAGTTTTACTTTCGGTTTGAGGAAAAGGCTAATAATTTTTTGCAGCTTTCTATTACTATCCAGTTTACTTTATTTCAGAGTTAAAAAAAAGTAATTTTGCATGAATTTTGAAAATGAAGAGTTGGTTATATTATCATACATCTGGTCCTTGCAAAAAATTACAGTACTTGATCTAAAATTGATATTGCATTACTCTACTAAAATTTGAACTTTATCTAACAAACCAAATAAAATCAGAATGTTTCTGAACAATAAATGAATTGTATTTCACCCTTTCTAATAATTATTTTAATCTTTTTCTTGTTTGATAATATAATGCATTACTTAAAATCTGTACATATTCCTTGAATGACATAACTAGATATTCTATTAAAATTGTACTTGTGTTACAGTGGTATGATAATAGACACTTCTTTTCTATATAGAAATTTGCTCATGGAGTCAATGAATAGTTATATCAAAATATGTTTTTTTTTAAAAAGTTATTTGGAATAATCAACTTTGGAAAATGCCCTTTCTTTTCATTAGGTTTCAAAAGCACCTCTTATAAAAATATCTCCAAAAGAAGCTGAAGTGATTTTTGAAAATGTCTGTTTTGAATATGTGAAAGGGCAAACGATTTTGAAAGATCTGAGCTTCAGAGTTCCTGCAGGGAAGAAAATTGCTTTAGTTGGTGGAAGTGGCTCTGGGTTTGTTTTTATCTATTTTCTTAGCAATTTTTATAATTTTTTTCTGCCAAAATTGTATGAAACCAAAAAGTAGATCCTTCCTTTGACTGATAAATAAGGTATATTATGTCCATTTAACTTAATAAGAATCTGTAGACTTTCATAAAGGAAACAGTAGAGTAAATATATGAGTCAAACTGAGATGACATGACAGGCATAGAATGTTTGCTGACATAATGAGAACATTGTTTTGTGCCTTTATCATTAAAAAAAAAATTAAGTGTGTATTTCTATTATCATTCTTTCATCTAATTGGATTCCAAAGTTGATATCTATTCACAATGATTTATCAAAATTTATGCATCTAAGTAGCTGTATTTTTGAATTCATTCATATATTCACATATAGACAGATGATTAATGTGTTGATGGGTTTAGTCCATAGTTTGATATCTATCTACAGTTCTGATTATAAAACTATATTTTAAATGTACTATTTGTAGGTCTTTTTAAGTTGATTTATCATAGTTAACCACATACAAATGAATTAATCACTTCCCTTCAATTTCATCTAAAGTTTGATAATCTGTTTGCTTGGTGTAAAAACCTCATACCAAATTTCATTCGTATAACTTCAAATGTTTTTAAGTTATGTCCAATCATAGAATTTAAAAAAAAAGTTTTTCACTTGGAGAAGTTTGGAATATGAAGATTTACCAAAAGTTTGAGATCAAACTTTTGTTTTTAAAATTTTCTATATTTGTATATACTTAAATCTTGAAGTCGTACTTTTGCTTCCGAAATTTTCTATATTCTTGTATATGATTTTATGTATTTCATATATAAGGAATTAATAAGATGATGAGAGACTAAGGACAGAGAGTAGTTTGTTCTTTTGTTTTTTAATTCAGAAAAAAATGGAGGAAAAAGGAATTTTTTTAAGAATTGAAAAAAATATCGAAAAAAATTCGAAAAAAAAAAAAAAAAGCAAAGCAATTATATTAGAACATTTTGCTTTGTGTGTATGTTTATAAAAAGACTACTCCATATTTCAATAATCATTTACATTAAATTTATGAATCATATCTGTGGTTAAGCTATAAAAACTATTTAAATTTATTCTTATGCATTTATTTTGGTAACTACAAATGTCTGTAGCAGTAGATGATTTCAAGTAATCCATTTTATTGAAACTTCGTTCCTGTAGTTTTATGTTGAGCCTTGTGATTTGATGTGTATGTTTATCTTAAAACACGCCAATGATAAAGTTTTAATTGACATGATTTCTTGTATTTCATTGGCTCTTAATATAATTATCACTTTAACTTTTTAAAATTTGTTGATTGCATTTGGAATTGATTATTCTTTGTTTTAAAATCCTGACACATTTTAAAATGTTTCATTTTAGATTTTTTTTATGTCTTATTTTCACATTAAAGGAATAATGTTTCAAAAATTGTCATAAGTTTATAATATTGATATAATAATTATGGAAAAAAAAAACTTTCTTTTCAAGGATGTATGATGGAGCTATGTTTAATTTCCCATATTTAGTTCATAATAAGCATTAAATAATAGGTATCCTAAATTAAATATATCTACACCATTTCTTTAACATATTGTGAATGGTGTTGAAAGAATGAAACATTCAGAAAACGAATTCAGTGAATTTCAAATTTCTTCATTACTGAATTTCTTTATAATAGGAATACAATTATTCAGTTAAAAAAAAAATATTTTTTAACTTTAAATATATACTATATTCTATAAATGAGTGCTATTTTTGAGAATTATATTTCAAATTATTTAAATAAGTTGCCAGTGTTTCATTGGTCACTTTTTTGGAGGACTGTGTTGTAGATTGGTCACTCATTAACTAGAATCTCAAAAGAACAATAGTATCATAATTAAATCAGTTGATCTATGTATTGGTTTATATGTTTTTATGTGCCAATCTTTTAACATTGCAATATTTTTTTTTTCAGAAAATCAACAATTGTAAGGTTGATGTATAAATTCTTTGAACCTCAAAAGGGAAAAATTTACATTGGTGGTAAAGAAATAAATGAAATGGATATTAACAGTTTGCGGAAAGCTATTGCTATTGTTCCTCAAGTATGAATTTTGCTCTCCTCTCCCCTCTCCCCTCTATCATTTGAAAAGATTCTGCCCTTGTGTAAATTTCTAATGTTCCAATTGTATCTATACTTCTTTACAGGATGCTGTTTTATTTCACAGCACCATCTTTTATAATTTGCATTATGGTGATTTTTCAAGACCTGAGGAGGATGTTTACGAATCTGCAAAAATGGCTGAATTGCACGAGTCTATTCAGAAATGGCCTTATAAATATGAAACACCTGTTGGTGAAAGAGGACTAAAGCTATCAGGTTTGTTGAAAAGCTGTATGAATTTTTGAGTTTGTGTGTTACAGGTTTGAAGTGAGAAGTAATTTATTAAAAATAAATCAATTTGATTGTGTTTTTGAAGATATTTTATCAGATTAAAATATAATATAATTTAAAAGGTTAAAAAAATGTAAAGTAAGTTTTTTTTGTTTTGTATGGTGCAATGATTTTATATGATTTTTCATATCCATCTGTATTATTTTAATTACTATCCTTCTTTAATACAAATTTAATGAAGAATCACACACATTCACCATTGTCTTACACTTTCCTTTTATATTAATATTATGAAAGCAAATGAAACTGTTTCATTTCTTTTAATCTGCATTTCAGAATTATTCACTATGAATATATTTTAATATTTATGAATATTTTAAACTAATACTGTTTTTATGAAATTAATGTTTATAATAAATATTTACTTCATAATGCAATAACATAGAATGCTTAAAACCAGATAAAAAATATATAATCAAAATATTATAATCATTCATGCATTTGACCATGATTATATAATAAGAATATTAAGTATATGTGTATATTATTCTTCTGTTCATCTATTCTGAAACCATAAAATCTTGATTTTTTTTATATATTTATTTATATGAATTTGCAAGGCCTTATTATTCTATATGTAGAATTTATTTTTATTTTTTTTATAAATGCAATAATACAAATTTATATAAAAATATTTTTAATATTAATTGGTTTTTCATAATATATCAAATAAATTACAATAATTTGTCATTAGAAAATTTAAACACTTCAGGACAAATTTTTTTTCTATGAAAAGTATAGACATTGTATCTAACGATTTTGTATATTTGTCTCAGTATTCACACCCTCATATAGCTAATCTACTATTTTTCTATTCTTAAAAATTTTATTTCATTGTTTTGTTATATCATTCTATATGTGATGGGCAAATTTATTGTTAATAAGAATTGGACAAGAATATACACCCAGTTTGTGTTGAAAACATGCAATAAATATTATCTTCTAATGAATCACTTAAATCACTTCTAATGAATCACTGAAAATCACTTAATGTTCCTTCAAAATAATTATTCTGAGGAAATATTTGAAATTCTTTTTACCTATAATCTGTGCAGACTAGAACTGTTCATTGTATATTTTTGTTTTTTCATATAATCATATTTTGTTCAGTTTTATGTACACTGATTCTAAATATCAAGGCTAAGAATGTAATCTGAATTTAAAAAGGATTGTTTTACAGTCAATTGCCAATGGTATATGTTAATTTTCAGCTTCTGATAATTTTATTCTATCTTTATTGGTTTATAGCTAAAAAGGAAAATTTAAAATTGATTGAAGTTAAATCAATATTAATTACTTGGCAAGAGTCCTTGGTTTCCAAAAAATGTGTTTACAAAAGTGTAATTGAAAAATGTATTCTGTTCCATTTTATTATTCTCATCAAAACAAGCTAAGTGCAATAATTAAGCTTTTTATGTGTTATGTGTATACATTTTCTCCATTTTATAGTTGAAAGATGGATGAAAATCTTAGTATTTTCTCAATTATATTAGATGTAATAAAATATGAAGTGTAGCAGTTATAAAAACTACCAATATATTTTTGTTAGTTGTTTAATCAAAATGTTTCATTAAAGGTGGTGAGAAACAAAGGGTTGCAATTGCTCGTGCTATCTTAAAAAATTCACCAATTCTTGTATTTGATGAAGCAACATCTGCATTAGACTCCATTACAGAAGAGGTAAGCATTTAAAAATAAATTTAACTGCAAAATAATGCCTCGAGTATATATATACATATTAAGAACTTATTCCATATTTTGCTCTATTCATAAATATTATTTATGTATTTAAACAATGAATTTTTTAAATTTCTGTATAGTAAATAAAAACTAATGCCAATTGTACTTTACTTGTATTTCACTCAAAATTTTATGAATTAATATAAATTTAAATAAAATATGAATAAATGAAGAAAATAATTGAACATTTTTTTAATGTTTTTGTTATCTTTTTTTTTTATGCTTGGATGTAATTTTGTATTGAATTTTTGTATAATTTCTTTGATTTGTTTAATTTTTGTAATCAAAAAAGATTTTTTTCATTTTCTTTGTAAATTTTTAAAATTCCTGTTTGTTTTAATTTGATTTTTTAAAGGTGTTATTGTTATATTTTTATACCTCCTTATATGACAGACAGATAATCTTTAATATTTGTATTGTAAATAATCTTAACAATTTTCATAACAAATAATCTGAATTATATTTACAACAAAAATATTGGAAAATCACAAAAATGTTCAATCAACCTATAAGGACATAACACTAATTTATGATCTCTTTGCTATTTCTACAAAAACTGAATGTAAAAAAAAAAAAAATGAATGAAATATAATATTAAATTATTTTATTTACTTCCTTCCTTAACAACTTCTGTAAGAGTTTATTCATTTGAATTCCTAGATTTTTTTTCTGATATATACCTTTTGAATTAATGCAATTCTAATGGATTACACTAATTTAGTTTACAATAGATGCATACAAAAATTTAAATAATGAGCATAAATGAAGATTAAAAATCGCAAATTTTAAGAGTACTCAAACCAAAAATATTGCAAAGTTACAAAAAAGTTGTTTCCTCTGGGGATGTAACATTAATCTCTTTGCTCACTTTTCTGAGCTACATAGAGATCTTACAAGCACTTCCACATGTGCCACACTATACAGTATTACTCATTTTACATGTAAATATGCAAATTGTTGTTTTATTTTGGCATTTACATCATTTAACATTTTTAGTCTTATTAGTACAAACATATTTCTTTCAAATTTCTGACTTCTGTGGATACTATTATACTTATAAGCTTTTATTAAACTTTGATTGTTAAATTGGCATTTCCTCCTCCCCCTCTTTTTATATTGAAACAGATTATCTTAAAGTGCAATATTAAAAATTATAGCAAAACATTTAGATAATATGGAATGAAACTTTACTGTTGATTGATTAATAGTAAATTTTATGTCATAAGAAAATTGAAGGAATCTCAATACATGGAATAAGAACTAACACTCTATTATAAATTCCTTTTGAATATTTTTGTTTAATATTTGCCACATAATGAAATGCAATTGGATAGTTTCAAATTTATTTAACATTATATAATAATACTTTTCATGGCTTTCCATGTAAAATGAGTTTGATTGTCATTGACTATAATCATGTTAAATATGAAATATTTTCAGATGGAACGATACATATTTTTGAGTTAATATTTGCATTACTGTCAATGAGAATTTTAATTAATTTATGAATTTGAACTTCTGAAAATCATAGTAGATGCTGATACAAATGATTGTAGATATCGAAATAAAATTGTTAAACATTATCTCTTTATCTTTTTCATCATGATTTTCAAATTAACATTTTCAACCAAAAACTGTTTAAAATTGGTATTTATGTGAAAAGAAATCAATGCATGATTTTTATAGAAGTAGTTTTCAACAGTCATAAAAGGATTTCAACTTTTAAGAGTAAAATATGTAATAGTAAATTTGCTACTTTGGTTATATTCAAGATAATTTCAAAGATGTTTAGTTTTTTTGTTATTGTATTAACTCTGAAAATTATTTTGCTATCCATTAAATTCCTTTTCCATTTTCTTTTTAGTAAAAAAAGTTTAAAGCATTATCTGCAATGACTTTAAAATTATTTTAATTCTAATTTGTAGATTAATTAAAATTCATACATTACTTTTTTAAAAAGGAAAGTTTAAAATTATCGGTAATACTCAAAGTAATTTGGGATTTATTCAACTTTACCAATTTCTTTAAAATTTTATTAATTTTTTATTTTATTTTTTCTTATTCTTACAGAAAATTCTTGCTGCACTGCAAAGAGCTTCTGAAGGAAGAACATCTATATGCATTGCTCATAGACTTTCTACTGTTATGAATGCAGATGAAATTCTTGTTCTTGATAAAGGACGAGTGGCTGAGCGTGGAAATCACAGCAGTCTAATATCAAATCCAGACAGCTTATACTATAAGTTATGGCAAAAACAGCATCAAACACCTTTGATAGAAAACTCTCAAAAATAGTCAAATTACTTTCTAGAATTAGGACATGTAAATTTTGTTTTTGTTTGAATTGAATCATTTAATTAGTATATAGTTTTAATTTATTTTTTAAGCTTCAAAAATTAATGTGAATTCTACTTTTTCATTTTGTAGAAATTTTTAGCTTTTAAGAAGTAACGTGTTTAAAGATTGTATTAATTGTTAAAATTGATTACCCGAATTTTTAAATTTAATGAAATGTGTTAAATATATTTTGATTGTCATGTTAAATTAATTACTAATATCATGTAATTTTTGTTGATGATAATTAGTTGAATTAAATACTTTTTTAAACATTTATTTGTTACTTCTTAAAAACTTAATCATCATAAAATAAATAAGTGCTGAAATGCAGTGTATAATTAATTAAATGTTTTGATAAAGTGTTTTATTTTCAGTAATAATAAAGAAAAGCATTATTGAGATTTTTTTTTATTTATGATATATATAATATGTTGTTTATAAGTATATTAAGTATTTACATTGCAAATTCTTCAAGTATGATGTATATTTTAGGAGTGGTTTGCTTAAATCTGAAGTCTTATTTTTAATGATAATTAATAAGTAACTTAGAACTTTAATAAAATTTGGTTCAAACGATTTTAAAAGTTTTGAATAACGAAAAGAAATTTTAAAGCAAAATCAGAGCCATCTTGAATGCAGACAATTTATCTTTGATTCAATTTTTATTTTTGATTTGTAATGAAATTATATTAAATCAAAGAATTTGCTTTTAGAAAGTAAGAAATGTATGACTAAAAGTTTTAAAAATGCATGAAATTGTATTTAATGATCTTATAGATAGATCAAGATATATTTTTGATAAATTAGATTTATTTGTATTAAATATTTCAAGACTGGGCTTCATCCAGTCAATATTTTCATATTATAAAACTACCAGTATGATAGATAATCAGGTAATTATTAGATTTTTTTCCCCCATTTTTCTTTTTGTTTGCCTTCCAGAATAAAAATATTATGGCAACATTTTTATAGTGAATTTAAATGTTATTACAATTTTAAGTTTTTAAAAATGCCAATAAATTTATTGTTATAATACTTGTATGAGGGATATAATGTAAACTATTTCATAGTTTTTAGCTGTATTCTAGAGACAAATCTCACTCTATATATTTATAAAATGATAAAGTACTCATATAATATAAAATTACACACTTAAATCAATTAGTAAGAAAAAATTATTAAAATAAAAATTTACTTAAGCTTTCAAAATGAATTAAAGATTTCTAATATATATATAATTTGCATTATTTCTTATTCTATTTTAATGTTTTTAGAATTTTCATTTCTTTCTCTTGAGAATTCTGGTATTAAAGCAATTTTAATATCTTAATATTCTTTTTGTAGATATTATGCTTTCCCATAATTAATTATTTAAAAATACTTAATTTAGTAATGATTATAAATATTTTTTAATGAAACTTTTAAATATAGCTATGATAAATTTTGTTAATTTTGCAGTTAACTATTATGTTTAATTTACTTTCTCATCTCTCTTTAAATAAACATAATTTATTAAGTGAATATATTTATTAATGTTAATGAAATTTGTATATAAGTTATTGTTTTCATAATAATTATTTCTCAGTATTTTAAGAGAAAAAATTTTTTACTTAAAATTCTGTTAAACGAGCTCAGTTTTAAAATACATTTTTGTTTTGTAGAAGTTGAATTTTTTTACATTTTTAGGTACAGAAGCACATCATTAATAAAAATTCAATGAGAGAGAGAGATAAAAAAAACAACAACTTAACACAAATAAATTTAATCAAAGAAAAATTTATTTCCTAGCATTCTGAAGATATTTGTTGACTAAGAAATGCATCAGTATGTGTTCTACTTTCCAATTTAGTTCTCTTTATGTTAAGTTACATTTGTAATTAAAATTTGTTTTGCAAAATTGATTTTTAAAAAAATAAAATATTAGTTTCTTAAGCTTATATTTTGATTTCATATTGTTTTTTGATTCTGATTTCTCATTAAAGCATAGGACCGACAAATAATTTTTTATGAACTATCATTTTATTATTTAATTATCATTATTGCCAAATTGTTAAATGTTTTTAATATTTACAAATTTTATTTTGAGAGCTAAAATATATTTTTGAAAGCAAAAAGATAAAAGTTATGCATTTATAAAATACCTCATTAAATCAATTAAAAATGCATTTTCTGTATGTAATTTTTGTAAATTGATATTCAGGGTTCTTCCAGCTGTGTGGTACATTTAATTGCAAATTTTTGATTCTTTGAGCTTACTGTACTCAGTTATTTACTTCATTGCACAAATGTATATATGAAATTCAGTGTTAATAAAAGTATAATGATTTGTTGTATCCATTGTTTTATTTTTATAACTATTTAGAATTGTATATTATTATCAAAATATTAGCATACATGGCCAGCCAACTGAAAATGATAATTGGGATCAAATAGAGTCATAGAAATTTATTTTATTTTGTAAATTCTAATCGGATTCGACAATCCATTTTTTTTTTTTTTTTTTTTTTGAATAAGACTAATGAAGCATTATTGACATCATGAAAATAAATCATTTAATGACAGTCAGAAATTTAGGTCCTTTGTGTTTTTGTACATGGACTAGGCAGTATGATGTTTACATTCTAATTTCTGAATTGAAATTCCTGCTATATGGCATCAAAAGTGTCATATAGGTACAAGTTCTATCAATTTTAAAGAATTGCTCTGATCTGGTGCATCTGGTTTCTGATGAATTCTGCTTCAGACTGTATTGGTTGTTTTGTATTAACTAACCAGTTCATTATTAGTCTTACTTTTATGTTTTAAATTTACTCTTTCACCCTGATCTCTTGCATAATGTCTGGTTATACAATAATAATCTGATGGTAGTATCATTTATAAATTTGTTAGAGTTGTGACTGGAACTTCGTTTAACATTTGTATATGTAGCCAAAACAATTTTGGAAAACAATTAAATTGGTTGTATTAATATTCGGATTTGCAATGGAGAAGAAGGATTAATTGCCATATCTAATTTATTGAAAATTATCCACCTTTGACAACCAACTTGTTAAGTAGGATTAATAAGGTTGCTAAAATTTTCAATTAAATATTTTGTGTAATTAGCCTTAATGACTTTTTCGACAAAATATTTCTAAGTCTCAAATTTAAACAGTCATATAATAACAAATACTATTTTAGAAATTTTACTTTTTTTTGTCCCTTTCCCCCTCTGAAATATGAGTTTTAATTATGAACGGAAGTGATTAAATTTCAACTAATACAAAAACTTTTGTTGTGGATTTTGAAAAATATGAGTACAGAGAATAAAATCATTCAGCATTTTAAATTATTTTATAATTTAAACTTAATTTCAGTGGATTATTTAGAAAAAAAAATTATATTAACATAAAATTCAATTTACTACAATAAGAAAGTAAATGATAAGAGAGATTTTTTTTTGTGTGTGTTAAGCTTTAATATAAGGCAAACAGTAGTTTGATCTAAATATTTACTTATAATATATATATATATATATATATATATATATATAAATTTTATCTCATTTGGATCAATAGAACCCATTTTAGAGCCCTCTGAAGTGTATAACTTATTTCTTTCTAATCCTGTAGATGGCGATGCCTGATTAGGTACGCATCCCATAGTGCATTGCGATTGTTATTATTATGAGATGAGATGCTATTCGGTAGAGGGCGCTCGTTAATGTCTTCTTTTGTCTTGTCTTCCTGTTTTGTGTGAAATGTGATCATTAAAGAAATGTTCCAGAAAACATGGATCCTCTTGCTTCCTCTGCACGGATCATAATGATCTTCATTCCACCACATTCTTTTAATTAATTCTTTTGCACGAATTCGGAATTGCTTATCCATCGAAATTAGCCTTTTAGTCAATGTTTAAAAATTTTATTATGTTTTCTTTAGAAAGAATATGCAAAATAAGAAATATGCCGAATCAGACAATACGAGTAAAAAAAACGGAAAAAAGTTTTTCGAGTTCAAAATTCTAACTAAAAAAATAACATTATGAATCTTCGAAATTTCGAGAAACGTCACTTCCGTATGGTATGAAAGAAGAAATTGGAAATCGTTTGAGAAATCATAATTCCGAGAAGACGATCCAGTGGAAGCTATGATGAGTGAAATTGATTTGCTCCGGGAGCGAAATCCCTAAACAAATAAAACCAATCGAATGCGGAGGAGGAGTGTCAGGAGTTGATTGCGTTTCCTTGATCCGATGAATACATATAATTAAGAATTTCGAGTCGCGATTTAACGGAAGAATATCTCCAATCAAATTGATTCTTAGAAATTCAAATGTGGTTTGAGGGGCTAATATGTTTATCATGAAGACTATGCAGTATATATCCAAAAATGGATTTATTTTCTGAATTTTATAAATGTTGAATTTTTACACTTCAATAAAGATAATTGTAGGCATCACTAAGTAAAAGTAATGTTTACAATTGTTGTATATGAAATATATAAAGAGAAAATATTGTATTCATCAAAAAATTCAATCTTTAAGTTTTCATGAATTTGTATGTTTTAGATCTGCTTGAGCCTGATAAAAATATTTTCAGAATTCTATCTGTCAATCTAAGGAAAGAAAAAAAAAAAAAAAACTTAGGAAGCCCGATAGTTAAAATTGCATTTTTCAGTCAAATTTAGAATAAAATCTTCAGAATCAAATTTTGAGAAATTTGTTTGTCTGTTTGTTCGCATGTACGCGAATACAATATTTCTAAAGCTATACGGAAGTGACGTTTCTCGAAATTTCGCGAATAAATATTTCTACAATATTTCAGTAAGTTGAAAGATACGATTACTTGCATAGCTTTTTCAAGAGAATTTATGTTAAGTATTTATTTCTGGATAAACTTAATAAACTAATAGTCGTTTTTTATCCATTTATTTGTATGTATGTGAAATTAATTATTTAAAAATATAACAATATACCTAAATGAATTTTAATATTTATATTGAAATTATAGGGCTGTTCCAAATTTGGTGTGTAATGGAAAGATAAAAAATGGAAGATTATGTTTTTGTTACACGTATGTTAGTTGATATATCCGGTGTTGCTTAAATTCTTTTATAAACGATAGTTTCAACACAGAAATGACATGTATATAAAATATTATAATACACAGAGACTTTTTCAGAAAATGTGTATTAAAATAAGAGAGAAATAAAAATAAATAAATAAAAAAAAACGCGGCAGAGTAGTTCAAGTTTCCATGGAGCAAAGCAAAAGCGTACCTATTAATTTTTTTTATTTCAAAATAATATGTGTTACATTTTTTAAAGAATTAATAACAACTGAAAGAGAAATTGCACAAAAGTGAAATTGGTATCATTGAAAAGTTTAATTTTAAGATGGTGTAATTTTTTTCCCTGAATAATTTCTGAAGTTTCTGTGAAAAAGAGACCAAATATTGTATAATTTCTCAAAGCGTGAAGTCTCTGTCATAGTGGCGCTTCTCTCCATTCGCTCTTTTTCTTGCTTCTATTTGAGAGAATGACTTATGCCTGCTTTTAAGCATTTTTAAATCTGTACTTTGAAACAAATGAATCAAGTGTCGTCCTTGTTATCTGACCATGGTTCAAAATTACGAAGTCCGTCCCAAAATAGCCCTAATGTTAATTTAAAAACCGGACCTTATTATAACTGAATTTAATTGAAACAAATGAAAACTCAATTAAAAGATATATATTAAAATAAAACCGAAATCTGAAAAGTAATGGTCGAATAGCTTAAAATTAACATTAATTTCAATGCTAATTTTTAAAAAAAATTCATAACAATTGAAGGAAATATTGTCCAGAAATGAAATTGATATCGTTGAAATAAAAGAATTTTGAATTTTAAGAGGAAATATTGCTTCTGGAATAAATTTTTTCGAATTTTACAGTGGAAAAAATGCAAAATATTAGTTAATTTCTAATTAACTGAAAATTAGAACTTTGAAAAGTTGACGATCTTCTTTCTCTTATCTTAACTAATAAGTGTGTAATATTTAAGTGAATTCAACCCAATTGTTTCAGAAGTGATGTGGAATATGCATGCATACATAAATATGCAGGATAAGGGGTAAAATCTTTATCAAATAATAACGGGTAAATTCAAAACGTAATAGTAAAGTGATTTTGCTAAAATATTCAGACTGGTGACAGTGCCCATATAACAGAAATAAGTAAGCTACACACAAGTAGCTTGTAAGTACCCACAGACAACAGTGCCTTATAAAATAAGTAATCTACAAAGAGAGAGAGATCGGCTAAAAAGTCCAATCAGAAAAATGGACCACCATAAAAAAAACACAGAGAAAGGTTTCACGGAGTTATCTTTAAAATTGGTGGAAATATTTGGGATTAAAATTATGAACTTTCCGTGACTTGAAAAAGAGTTCATCCTAAAACTGAAAAAGGCATTTTCAGACTCTCCCCCCCCCAAAAAAAACAAAACTTTAATGTTTTTTTTTTCATTATCATTTTTGTTGCCTTTCTTCATTGCTTGATCTGGAAAGCTGGACAATACCGGAAAATATTTGAAATTTAGGGTGAAGCTTTTTCCTAAATCACAAAAAAATTCATAATTTTAATCGGAAGTATCTCCGCTAATTTTACAGATAGTTCCATAGTACTTTTTCCTGAGTTTTTATAATGGTGTAACGTATATTTTCGTGATTGAATTTTTTGACCCAACTCCTTTAATTTTTTAATTATTTTTTGTAGCTACCTTATTTTGCTGCTAGGGGCACTATAATCTGCCTCAAAAAATGAATCATAGTCCCTTTATTATAGGAAAAGACGTCTTTTTGAATTTAAAAGATTTTACCAACAAACTTATATACATATATACATTAAAATTAGAGACACGATAATTAAAGAACGCAATTAGCAATATAAAAGAAATTTATTACAAAAATTATATACTTATTATATAAAATACTTTATTATATAAAGTATATACGTTATATAATACTTTATTATATAAAGTATTTTGTAATATTTTATTATATAAAAATATTCAAAAATATACTATCGATCTTTTTAACCATACTACGAAGCTAAATACAAAATGAGTTGAATTGTGTAAGTGTACAAGAAAGTCGAGGGAAGCCCCCTCTCGTTGGAAGAATTTTCATTAAATCAAATGTCTTCAGAATAATCCTTGATCTCCAAAATTTAAGTCGTATCTGGAAAACACTGCTTTCAAAATTTCAATCAATTTAATTTATCCAATATTTTATTTTTTTAGAGAATTGATTATTGAGCAAACTTCTTACTCGTAAATAATTTATCTTATTTCATCAATTGAAAGTATATCTTCAAACTTTTTAGTGTCAAAACAATTCATAGTTTAAAAACAACAATACAGAATTATGATGTAAGACAGCATAAAAAGATCTTAAGATCTACACTATAACTGCGAATTATCAACTGACAGGACGGTCTTAGATTCTTAAGACATTATTGGGAAATTCTTAATGTAATGTTCAAAGCACATAGCGTTATATTTACTCTAATTTAATTCTAAGATAGTGCATGCGATGAGTGCACTCAGAAAGTCCTTTAAACTTAAAATGCATTTCAAGAATCGAGAGCGGAACTCGACAGATGAAATCAGTAGTTAAATTTAATTCCAGTTGAAAGAGGAAGTCCATTTGAAATTCGGAAGTGAAATTTAAGAATTCTCAGTTGAGCCGAACTGCAGAAACTTCTGGAATAAACTGTTTACTTTAGGTATTCGATGGCTGAGCTCTAAATGGGATTTTTGATACAGTTTGTGCGTTATTATTAAACTTTAACGTAAAATTATTTCACAAACTTAGAAATATATTTTTAAAATTTAATAAGAAAATATTCCCTTTTATATGTATTATTATTTTTCTGTTTATTTACTTATATTCCTTCCTTATATTTACACATATTCCTTTACATTTCTGTAATACAGGGTTTTTAAAATGAAATTGACTAATATTCAAAAATTCATAGCTCCGTTTCTACAGAATGGATCTGATTGAAACTTCATATATTTTTTTAACTTAGCTGAAAAAATAGTTCGAAATTTCACCAACAAGTGGCGCTGTACTGAAATAAAAAGAAAGATAACAATTCAAAGATAAAAGAATAATAGAATATTTTAGTTTAGTTTGGTTATATTAACGCCCCGTTTTTTTAAAGCAACACTAGGGCTATTTTAGAACGGACCTCGTAATTCTGAACTGCGGTCAGATGCCGAGGACGACACCTGAACTGATAGCACGCAACATTTCGATAGGAATGAACGAAACATTTCAAAAGATGTTGGCTTTCAAGTCCAGTTGATTACCCTATTTGCATAAATGCTGAACAATAGTGTTACGATATCATCTGAACATTGAGGTACATTCAGAGCATGGAACAATATCATGGGAATATCTTAAAATATCTTGTGTTAACAGGATAGTTACATATTCTTGATAAACGCGATCTTTGAGGAAGCCTCACAGCTGGAATTCAGATTTGGTGACAATGCTGATCAAGAAAGTGGGTAAATATGCGAAATGATATGTTCATTAGGGAAATGAGCTTGAGTCCCGATCTTTACATGTCTTCCATATGATCAGTTGCATTGTATTACATTAACACTATGGCAACCTAACAGCCTCTTTACCTGAAGCCTGGACAACATGATCCTTCAGGAATCTGTTGTATCATTTATAGGTGACTGTATACATAATGAATCCGTTCATTGTCCCTATTAGCACAAGATATGGTGCATTATTCCTACGATGTCCTTCGATGTTTTGAATGCCGGCCAATGGTGGAAAGATATTACAATATTGATCGGCATTTTGTGCTAATGGCGGTGACTTTCTCAAAGAAGTACGGGCCAGCAGTGAAATTCATCCTGAATCCACATCATATCCTGATATATGGTTATTGTAGCCACTGTTACTGCACAGTATGAAGATTTATGGAATCATTATATGGTAGTACTGTGTGTTCACAACACCATCTAAGAGAAAATGAGCTTCGTTTGTGTATAAGATATGCGATGACCATTACTTATCTGCTTGCACCTTTGCATAAAATGCGAGACAATCTAGCATTTTCGGCAATTGATGCAAACAATCTGCAGTTGTTGCATGAAATATATCTTGCAAGGGTACATCTTCAGAATTTTGCATAAAATCATGACCACGGAATATCCAGTATTCCTGCTATTGAGCGGCCAGTTACAGTAACATTTGAAGAACTTGCAGATGCTTCAGCTGTTGCAATTGCAACTTCTCCCAGAATTGTCAGCTCTTCTGTAGTTAGTCTTCTTCTCTGTGCAACATCATAGAAAATCCGTTTTTCAAACTTATGTGTCATGCCTTTAAAACATGGATCCTTTCTTAAATTTTTCATCCCCCTGAATGGATTGCTATCGAAGCATTTCTTATATTCTGATAAAAAGGATTTTACGATTAATGTGCGTTTTTTATTGGTTAGCGACAAGTCCACTGCGGGCAAATGATTACTTCGAACCATTCATATTGCGTTTATAGCGAAATCAAATAAGCTATTCATTGGCATATGGTTTGAAATAATACAGCGCCAACAATTGGCGTAATTCAAACTGTTTTTATCCGATGGAAATCTCGGCCATATGATTTAAGTAGTAAATATATGGTTTCTTTTGGATTCATTTAGTAGAAACAGCGCTGGGACTTTCTGAGTACCACCAGTACAATTTTAACTATCCTTTATTTAATAACAAAAGGAATTTTTTGTATATTTAAATTTTAAAAATCAAATTAACATTTAGTAACATTTACAGTTTTTGAATTTTGGAGATTTTCATGCAAAATAATGTATAGATCGAAAGATGGTAGACTCTAGTTGGATTTGATTCAAAACTTGATGTGTATCTACAATTTAAATGCTAAAACTGTGTACCAATTTTTTTTCATCTAACGTTTTAGGTTTTATAGCTATTGGATTCACTTACATTTCTAAAATGTGAAGATTCATCGAAATTTCAAGGGTTTTTTTTTTTAATTTTAATTTTTATTTTTTAATTATAGTACTTTTTTACATACTTCGTATAAAAAGACAATGTGTGGGCTTTCAGACTGTGAATCCTTATAAAGAAATCCTCGGCTTTTCTAATAAATATAATTATAAAATGTTTTATTTCTTCCTTTTCTTTCAGTGAAATAGTTCTATGGATGAATAATATATATATATATATATATATATATATATATGTTCTTTCCTTTGTGTGTTATTATATGGTATTTTTGTTTTATTGTTATTTTTGTAATTGTACTTTTGCTTATTAGTGGATGTTTTCTTCTAATTTATTATTTTGTATTTTCCTTTCTTTTAAAATGGTATATCTCTTGGGCCTAATTTCAGGGGATTTTCGGGTCACCCGAATCATTATTCGGAATCATTATTTGACTTTTTAGTCTGCATTCCTTCGAGAAAAAAATCCCTTTTTTTGAATCCCTGCCTGAGGGTGACCTTTAAAAAAGTCTCCAGGCAGGATTCTTTTTTTATTTGGTTTTTTGGTTTAATTTGAATTTCCTATAAACTTGATTTTTATTACTTATGTATAAAAATCCATTAAATTTTATATATATATATATATATATATATATATATATATATATATATATATATATATATATATATATATATATATATATATATATATATATATATATATATATATATATATATATATATATATATATATATATATATATATATATATATATTTTAAAAGAGGCTTAAAAATTTTTGGTTCTAGCATTACTTTTTTTCCAACATGACTTACAAACAGTTTTTTTCATGTCTTCTTTTTATAAATAATTTTTTTTCTATCAGTTATATTTCTTTTCATATAGTTACTTATATTTTCTTTCAGGAGATTATTAACATAGAATGTATTTTAATCCTCCGAAAAATGCAGAGTGAAAAGAATATGCAGCATTCAAAAAAGTAACATAGCGATATCCACTATTGGGAGAAGCCGTTAGCGAAATTGGAGCTGATACTTATTTCATATCAACTTTTAATTTTTTTTATAAAGATGTGAAAAATGCATAACAATCCTAAAATACATATAAAGCAATTTTGAATTTTGCTCTTCTCAGCAAAGAATAATAATTATATATAGAAGAATATATAATTATTCTTCTATAAGTAATTATTTTTATGTTATACTACGAAGTATATAACAGAAAAATATATTTACTATACATTAATGTAAGAATGAAATCATTGCTTCAAAATTTGAAGAATTAAGTATTTAATTAAGAAACTTACTATACATAAAGACTTTAACAAAGAAGTATTGTCTAGAAGACTGCTAATGTATTGTCTATAAGATTGCAAAATGCCATTTTTAAGTCTCAAACAAATAAGTCAAAATGTAACGAGCTTCAACAAAGAACTCTTGCAAACTACCCAATCACTTTAATTAAAACAACAAGATTTGTTAAATACCATTTCTCAAGTAGCAAACAATGAGTCTAAAAGAGACTTTATACATTATTCGAAACGACAGTGTCTACTCAGAACAGCATCATAATAAAAACACCAGGGACCATTATTCTGAGAGAAAAGATAAACCGACCATGCATGCTCCTTGTTGAGAGGGAGAAAGGATTACCACTGTTTCTTAGGGAACAATTCCCAGTAATTCCATGTCCTGGTCGTCATTATGAGCAATCCAGATCCAATTTACTGTTCTGCGTTTCACCATAGCAACGGACCTTATTTGCTATAGCCTTAATAGACACGAGGAGGACTTTTATAAAATATTCTTCGGGCAGAGAACATTCAGCGTTCCAATGTTCTAGGTTGCTAGGGCAATGATTGCATTTGCGCTGGAGGGTTATTTGGCTTGATCTCTGCTTTTCCCATGCTTAATGAATTGTGTGGCATTTGCCTTTTATTTTTCTTTCTTGAGAAGGAATAGTTTTCCCCGGATATTTGTTGAAGAAGGAATTTAACTTTCTTTTTTAATTTCTTTCTTTCTTTTTCGTTTGTAATATTGGATAGGAAATTAAATAGTTTACTCGGCTGTCTAATGGTGTTTGGAAATGATGATGATAGTAATGGGGGAAAAGTGAAAGTTTTTTTTTCTTTTTTTAAATCTTTTTTTAGGAGGAAATTCATGGGCTTTAATTTGGATTGGGAATGTTATTTTTTTCTTATTTCACACACAAAATAAATTTAATTTAAATATTTAAAAGGGTAGTTAACAAATGAAGAAAACGAACTAATAGTTTGGTTGAGGTTTCGAATTTGGATAATGTCACGAGTTTAGTTTCTCTAAGTTTCTCTCTATTTTTTTATTTCAGTGGAGTAAATAAAATTGAATAAGATCCAGTTTTGATATAAATTATATCTTTATTCGCACAATTAGTTATTTTGTTAAATGTTAACATACTTCAAATCCCTTTTTAAAGGTTTAAAGAAAATTTCTAATCTTATATTTAAAAGTTCTAATATTCTTATGCATTTGACAAATTTTCAATATATAAATTAAAAAGATATGACAGCAGACGACTTTTTTTTGACAATTTATGAAATTAATCAGAAGTCATTAAATATATCTAAATTGCTTGCAAGATTTTGGAAAACAAATTTGAAGTCAAAATTTAGTTGCTAATTTTCTTTTTAATGGTTGCTTTTAGCAGTAAAATAGAATAAGTTGTAGCATTTTGTCAAAGATGCATGGTAAAAAATAAAACAGATAATAAAATAATCAAAATAAGAATAATTTAATATTAAAAATATAGTATTTAAATAATACTTAAAACATAAATTCACTTGTTTTTTTGAATTTCTTAATAATATTGATGCAATATTTAATGTATACTGATCAAAATTTCTGTACAGATTTCATTTATTAATTCATGCACAATTTTCATATGATATAAAATCCATTGGATGTCCATGCTTTTATGGATATCAATAAAATATTCGAATCAATTTTATAACGAAATGTTTTTGTAAATATCAGGCTTATTTCTGTTCATAAAAATGGTTTCAAAAATCAAATCATTTTTTTTTATTTATTCCATATTTTATACAATTTATATTTATTTTAAAGATTTTATATAATTTCAAAAATTTATATAAATTAGTTTTTAAATATTTTTTTCAACTTTATTCGTTTCATGTCTATAAAAATGTATTTTTATAATCGAATTTTATTATTTACTAGCCGCCTTTGGCGACCAGCCGGTACGCCAATCTTAATGTTCGTTAAAATTTTAATAATTAAATATTTTATGCAATTTCTACTTTAATAGCTTCTTCATCAAAATATTTTAAAACTTCAAATTTTGATTATCATATAATTCATTCATAATATTATAAAGGCCTTCAGTCACAACGTAATATGTATATCTCTCATTTTCTGTTAGCACCCGTAGAATTTATGCTTTAAATTAAAGTGGAAAGAATTTATCTTCAATTAATATAATAATATTTTTTACTGAAACAAAGCATTTTTTTATAATCTGATTACTGAAAATAGAGTCACTCAGCGTTTAAACTTTATGGGCACTAAAGAATATCTTTTTAAATTTATGTAATATCTCAAGAGTTGGTCAACAAAATTTTCTTAGAGTCATTATGAGCAGATCGATTAATTAACAATGTTTAAATTTAAATGCATCAAACACTAAGAAAATAAAACGAATCGTTTAAAATAAACGGTTGAAAACAGGTTTTAAAAAAACTACTTAAAAACGATGTACTTAAAACTATAAGCATATACAAAAAATATATAACTAACATAAATACAATTTACTTACAAAAGCATGCAACTAACCCAAAAATAATTTAAATCATCCATTGATAACGTTGTCATGGCAACAATCAGAACAGGATGCGCATGCGTGAATTTTCTTCGCCGGTTACGTAACGCAAATACGTGATTTTTTCTACGCCAGTTGGGGTAACGCTATGCGGATTAGAAATTTTTAATTTCCTTTATTCTGTTTTATTTTAATTCAAAAGTACTTCAGAATGAATCTGAAAGATTGATTCATTAACAATGTTTAATTTTAAATGCATCAAACATTAAGAAAATAAACAGAACCGATTGAAATAATCCGCCGAAAAATTTTAACCCTAGCCTCATTACTGTTGGGAGAAAAAAAAACTGAAGCCTTTCTCGTTTGGCGCTGGGGATAATGGAAGATTTTTTTGGCGGAAAAGTTGGCGGTGGGGAAAATGGAAGATTTTTTTGGCGGGAAAGTTAGTTTTTAATTAATAATTAAAATTCTAATAAAAAATTCGAAAAAAGAAACCCCAGGTGCACATTCCCAACCTCCAAGGTATACATGTACCAAATTTAGTAGTTGTATGTCAAACGGTCTGGCCTGTAGATTGCCAACACACACACACACACACACATTGAGCTTTATTATAAGTATAGATGTTCTGCAAAATTAATGGAATAGCGCCGGTATATTCTTCGAAGACAATAAAGACATTTCAAATACAAGATGGTTACAAAAATGCTCGTTAGTATATTCACTGCTTTATCAGTAGTTAATCCTTCATTTCATTAAACTTTGAATCAGTTCAAATGTTGTCATTTGGTAGTAAATTTAAGAATTAATAAATCTCAGTTTTTTTAAAAAATAGATTATAATTGACATAAAAATTTCCCCCTGTTTTGTAGAATAATGAAATAATGCTTTAAAAATTTTCTAATTTTCTTTATTATGTTTTACAAATGTTAAAAAAATGTTGTTTTCGTATTTTTTATAAAGCTTTCTTTTCAGTTTTTTTTTTTTGAATATTATGCTTTTGATCAACCATTCTAGAGCAATGTATGTAGTAATACATGTAGAGTAACATATATTTCTGCAAAAATATCCAGAGCTACATATTCTTTGCAAAATAATCGATAATATCTGGATTTCCTAGAGTATTTCTTCGCCTCTTCGTCTATAGTGAATGTTTTTCTATATGAATATTTCATGAGCTTGTGTGTACTGTTTATCAAGAGAGATCTTACTTCCATCACGATATATTTTGTTTACTGTTATCTGCTTATTTATATGAATATTTGATTTAAAATTTTGCTTTATTTAAAGGAACCTATATTATCTTTGATGTTTCTTTTAAAAATCTGATAATAATAAAAATATACTGATTTTTTTAAATTGAAAGTTTTTAATAGGATTAACAATAAACTTAATCGATGATTTATAGCTATAATTTCTCTTTCCTTATACAGTCGCTCCAAGCCAAACTCAGACATAAAAGAAAAGATACTAATACAATCAAAATTTGTAAACTAAAAATGATAAGACATTTAATTAAATGAATTTTCAATAGCATATTTATTGCAATTATAAAAGCAAATAACAAAAATTATAAATTAATTCATTTTAACCAGAAATTATGGCAAAAAGCAAAATAAAAGAAAAAATAATGCACAAGCCAAACTCGGACGGATAAGAAAATTTTAAAAACTAGTAAATATTTCAAATGAATAATTGTTTTATATGTAAGTCCTTGTTTTTATAATCATTTTAAGACACTTAGGCATAAATTAATTTTTTCACAAAAATTAATTTTAATATTTGTTTATTCCTGCAAAAATACTTTTTTCAATTCATCTTTACAGGTAATGGTGTGTTTCTAGACTTTTTTTCTTCAGGTATTTCAATAAATTTTCGATGGAATTTATATCGGGGCTTAGGGGTGGAGTGTCCATGACGAGAGAACAATTATATAGAAGCCAGGAACGCACTCGATAAGCATTATGTTTCGAATCATTATCCTGATAAAATCGCCAGTTGTTAGCAAGAGAAAGTTTCAGCACACATTATCGAAAATTTTTCTTTAAAATGTCGAGGTATATATTTTGATGCATTCTCCCTTCAATAAAATACAGGGTTGCTGATCCAGTTGTTGAATTCGAGCCCCTGACCAATACTGATCCACCACCATGCTTCACAGTTGCTTACAAAATTTTTTGTGCGAAATTTCTCCTTCGATTTTCTCCAGACGCAAGGCTTGCCATCGGGTCCAAAAATGAAGAATTTACTCTCACCTGTAAATAAGACATTTTTCCAACAAGAAAAATCCTTGTTTTCATGTTCCTTACGAATTTAAGTCCTTATTTTGCGAATTTAAATCTTAGTCTGATTTCGCTTTCTTATGAAAAGCTTTTATCTGATTTTTCCCTCATTGAGATCTGCCTTATGATGCACATTTTTATATTGTTCATGGGCTAAATATTTTTTCCTAATTCCTTTATAGCAATAATATATGGGTATGGTGCACTAAGTAATGGATTTGCTTTTACTTTTCTGATTAAATATCGATCATCTGCTTCTTTGAAAATCTTATTGTGGGCTGGCTTAGATTTATTTTCTACCTGATTATTGGTTTTAAAGCATTTTATGATGTCATTAAACGTTGAATGACTTCTGTGGGCATTCTCTGATATTTCTGGCACTTACTTTCCAATTTCAGCATGCTTAATAACCAATTTTCTTAACTCAATGCTCGTTTGGCCTCCTTTGCCCTGATATTTTAATTAAATTATTATTTAATTGCACAATAAATGAAAATAACACAATTGGAAAGTTCCCCTGAAGAATTATGACATTAATCATAAAAGTGGAAGTAATTTTTACCCAATAAGTTGCAATTATTTTGTGCTTAATTGTGAGATGTCCGAGTTTGGCTTCAGGACTCTTTTTCACAAATTATAATTTTATGACTAAATTTTTAATTATAATTTATGAATTGGCGCTATTTGACTTTGTTTTCGGTTGTACAATACATTCACTGTCAAAAAAATCTTTTAGTTTTTTTTTTTCTAATTCATTTTAGCTAAAATATTTTGGTAGAGCAAGTGTTTTTCCTGTGGTGTCTGAGTTTGGCTTGCAGCGACTGTATAAACCAGGAAGGCAAATAATTCTTTTAAAATGTGGAAACTTAAGAGAAATAATACAGCAGTAAAAATATTTTAATCAATTTGCAGACGATAAAGTTTTAAATTGTTTTTTTCAA
This sequence comes from Argiope bruennichi, assembly GCF_947563725.1. NCBI lineage: Eukaryota > Metazoa > Arthropoda > Arachnida > Araneae > Araneidae > Argiope > Argiope bruennichi. Next base: position 87,870,514 of record NC_079159.1, on the reverse strand, counting down.
TGGCATCTAAAACAAAAACATAAAAGTAACATGATAGACATTCTCAAATTCTTTTGTATTTTATAAAACATTGTTGCTCATTTTCTTAATAAAATAATATTTAAAACCGTAACTGTTATTATGGCTCTGATAGAAGACGGGGAATGTCTAGTTATAAAGAAGTGTGTGTTTATTGAGAGTGAGAAGAGTATACGACAGCAAAGCTACAAATAACGATTGCAATTATGTCTTTTATCTCATTACAATTACCTCGTCTGATAACACATGATGTTTAATGAATGCCCGCCATCTCGTAATGGATAAACTATAATCGAATTCATAAGTGTAAATAAAATAAAGAAACAAATTTTTACTTTAGTAGTAAATTTATCGTGAGAATTTTTAACTTCCAAAAGATTGTCTAAGATCTTAGATTTGTTAGATTAGAAGTGCGCTTAATATATTCCAAGAATTTAAAATATATTAAAAGAATAATGAACCAAGGAAAGTTTATCTATATACTTCCCAATTCCCAGTATCCCAATCTATATCCCAAACCATTTCAAAACCAAAATCATTCATTACCAAAAATGATAATTGTTTCATAAATCAGCAACTAGACTAATAAACTAAATATATTTGCTTAAGAATATTTGAATCTCTTTTTATTCTCTCTTTTTTTGTCTACTGTTAGTCTATAAAATATTCGTGGTTCTTAAAAAACAAATGAACCAGAGGAAAGCTTATCTATATATTTCCCAATTCCCAGTATCCAATCTATATCCCAAACCATTTCAAAACCAAAATCATTCATTACCAAAAATAATAATTGTTTCATAAATCAGCAACTAGACTAATAAATTAAAGATATTTGCTTAAGTATATTTGAATCACTTTTTATTCTCTCATTTTTTGTCTACTGTTAGTCTATAAAATAGGCGTGGTTCTTACAAAACAAATGAACCAGAGGAAAGCTTATCTATATATTTCCCAATTCCCAGTATCCCATCTATATCCCAAACCATTTGAAAACCAAAATCATTCATTACCAAAAATGATAATTGTTTCATAAATCAGCAACTAGACTAATAAATTAAAGATATTTGCTTAAGTATATTTGCATCACTTTTTATTCTCTCATTTTTTGTCTACTGTTAGTCTATAAAATAGGCGTGGTTCTTACAAAACAAATGAACCAGAGGAAAGCTTATCTATATATTTCCCAATTCCCAGTATCCAATCTATATCCCAAACCATTTCAAAACCAAAATCATTCATTACCAAAAATAATAATTGTTTCATAAATCAGCAACTAGACTAATAAATTAAAGATATTTGCTTAAGTATATTTGAATCACTTTTTATTCTCTCATTTTTTGTCTACTGTTAGTCTATAAAATAGGCGTGGTTCTTACAAAACAAATGAACCAGAGGAAAGCTTATCTAAATATTTCCCAATTCCCAGTATCCAATCTATATACCAAACCATTTCAAAACCAAAATCATTCATTACCAAAAATGATAATTGTTTCATAAATCAGCAACTAGACTAATAAATTAAAGATATTTGCTTAAGTATATTTGAATCACTTTTTATTCTCTCATTTTTTGTCTACTGTTAGTCTATAAAATATTCGTGGTTCTTACAAAACAAATGAACCAGAGGAAAGCTTATCTATATATTTTCCAATTCCCAGTATCCAATCTATATCCCAAACCATTTCAAAACCAAAATCATTCATTACCGAAAATGATAATTGTTTCATAAATCAGCAACTAGACTAATAAATTAAAGATATTTCCTTAAGAATATTTGAATCACTTTTTATTCTCTCATTTTTTGTCTACTGTTAGTCTATAAAATAGGCGTGGTTCTTACAAAACAAATGAACCAGAGGAAAGCTTATCTATATATTTCCCAATTCCCAGTATCCAATCTATATCCCAAACCATTTCAAAACCAAAATCATTCATTACCAAAAATGATAATTGTTTCATAAATCAGCAACTAGACTAATAAATTAAAGATATTTGCTTAAGTATATTTGCATCACTTTTTATTCTCTCATTTTTTGTCTACTGTTAGTCTATAAAATAGGCGTGGTTCTTACAAAACAAATGGCACAGCAGATTAAGCATGGGATTTTCCGTCCGGCTGGTCATTTCCCTTTTTCCGATGAACATTACTCATTTAGTAGAGATATGAGCAAAAATAAATCATCTAGTATTTTGTTTATTAAGATATAAGCAACTTTTGTTTATTAAGATTTCGACACTCTTTTCAAGAACAGAGATGCATTTCATTTTTTAAAACATATTTTAACATAATAATATTTTCAGGCAGGCAAACTATCTATAAATTGCATGATGCGAAAATCTCATACATCATGCCATGCAATGCTCCTTTAGAGTTACACCTATCATATTTGGCATTTAGTAACTTCTTGGGTTGTTGGTGCTCACTAGAAAAGAGCTTTTTGAAATCCATACTAGAAATTTAGTTTATTAAGAAACTAATCGAGATTTTTAACTGTTTTCTCAATAATTTCAGAGTAAATTATTGCACAAAATTTATTTATAAACTATTTTACAATTTCAAAATTTAGTTTTCTAATAAAACGGATTTTATAAAGGACCAATTTTCTTTAGTTTTGAAGAAATTGTTGGTGCTCACTAGAAAAGAGCTTTTTGAAATCCATACTAGAAATTTAGTTTATTAAGAAACTAATCGAGATTTTTAACTGTTTTCTCAATAATTTCAGAGTAAATTATTGCACAAAATTTATTTATAAACTATTTTACAATTTCAAAATTTAGTTTTCTAATAAAACGGATTTTATAAAGAACCAATTTTCTTTAGTTTTGAAGAAATTTTCAAATTTACCTTTGAAACAATTTTGTAACGATGCTTTATTACGTTTTTCAGGATGTAAGTAGCCAATTAGCAGGATTTTGAGAATTTTTCAGAAGCTCTAGAAATAAAAATATTAAAGAACAAAGACAAATAAACATTAATAATAAGAAAATAAAAAATCATAATCAAATAAATAAAAATAAACTTTAATTTTTTTAATTCTTAACTAGTTATTTTATTTAATGTTTTTATTTATATTAATTATTTATATAAATTTATATTAACTAGTTTATTAATTTTATTAACTATTTAATAAATTTATATTAACTAGTTATTTAACTTTATTAATTTTATTCTTAACTAGCCCCCATTAGTTCCTAGTTTTTTCATAAGGATTAATGTTTTTTTAAATGTTCAGTTAAATATTTTGTGTAGTGTGCTCTTATTAGCTTTTTCAGTAAGCTATTTTTAAACTTTAAATCTTGACGGACATATAATTCGTGCTATTTTTAAAAGCTAAACACCGTTATTTTCGTTGTAGTATGAATCTCTTTAATTTCTTAACTCACCTCTAATTTGAATGGAAATAATGAGACTACAACTTATACAATAATTTTCTTGCTGAAACTAAACATATTCGTTAATATCATAAAAATGAAAATCATTCATAATTAATGTTTTATATGCATTTCGGAAATAATTTCATAATTTGCATTATATTTGAGCATTATTCGATGAAAATTTCTCCGATTTACGAAAAAATTCAGTGTAATATTAAAAAAAAAAAAAGCATTTTTTTAAACTATAAAAAGGATACTATATTTTTATAGGAAAAAGAACTGTAATGTTAATAGATACTTCAAACAATTTTCATAATTGCTTATAATACATTACTTATTTAAACTTTAATTGTGAGTACAAGATTTCAAAAATTGAATTAAAACTATACCTTAAAACAGAGGCCTATTCAGCATAGAAAAATAAGTTTATCTTAATACTTTCATCGTCAATAGAAGAAACATTTTAGAAGAATATTTGTAGTAGCAATAAAGACGATTTGGACTATAATAAAATAATTTTTTTTTATAAAATAAAGATAAAAAATAAACTTAAAAAATGTATTTAAAATCGAAAAAAATGTTGATATCATTGGTCAATGTTGATACCATTAAATTTTAAATGGTATAAAATTTATATTTAAAACGAAATGATTATGGCAGAATGCGATATAAAAAATCTATATAAAAATAAAATAAAATAAAGTAAGAAAAGTTGCGATTTAAGGCTTGGCAACATATCAGGGCGCAATTACCTTTTCATGCACTTAAAGGTAGGCGTCTGATGGCAACATTCATTAATTCATAATAGTTAAAAGTCCCCAAAACTAGCTAAAAGACAGCAAAACAATCTGTAATCAATGTCAAGAACAAAAACAAAATATTCTCAAGCAGTCTCATCCACTTATAAAGAGGAGTTAATTATTCAAAACATATGACTCAACCGCGTTTTTCGATAATATTCGGAATATCCACAACTGCTGCTAAAGTTTCCCTTCTACTATAATGATTAGTACCTCAAGACATTGCATTCTTTAAAGTTCGAAAAACCCTGAATAATGAAACTGATGTGTAGAAAGTGACTTTAGAGCTATACCCTTTATAATAACAATATTTTAATATTGTACATTAATTAAAATTTCGAATTATGTCGCAGACAATCGAGGGAATTGATCTTCAAAACAAGGGCTTTTTAATTTGTTATACGCTACTCAAACTGTGTTTTAAATAAAATTGAAATTTTACATTTTAGAATATCTGTAAAAATCTTTAATTAGGAAACTCATTGCCATATTTTTAACTAATTAGAATCTACTCCCTCCCCCCCCCCCAAAATCCCAGTCCTCTCAGTCTAATCAGACTGATTTTACCTACCCGTTAATATTTCTTACTTTGGGGGAAAAATCTTCAAAACCACCGCTGTACTTTTTCTACTGGAACCAGTGGAAGTGATTTTCTCAAAACTTTCTCGCATTCACTCTAACTAATGCCAGAGAATGCCGGACATGGCACTGACGTAAACAGTTATGCAATATTAACTTTTTGGCGTGACTTTAGTATTTGTAGTGAATCATCCATGGCGAGTTATTTGGCGATTACTCCTTGGCATGCGACTAATAGTATCTGAAAATCGAATTTGTGTTTCAGACACATTTTTCTCAACAAAAATTGCTCACAAAACTGTATTTGTAATCACAAATCCCATACCAAATTTGATATACAGGATTAGCAAGAGATAAGTTGACTCTAAAAGGTGTTTTTTTGGTCCAAATAAGATAAAATTTCAACTAAAGATCATTCAGATGGTTCGCTTTACATTTATTAAATAAAAAAATTTAGTACAAAAATTCATTAGTAGATGGCACTGTAACACAAATGGCATTTATTTGCATATATTGAAAATGTGAAACATAATTTGGCTTAAGGTGCATGTCTATTACCATTTTTCTTTGGATAAAAAGAAGACGGATTCTGCACGAACGTAAGTTTCTTCTCTGTTCATCATGCCTACATTACAAGAAGAAGCGATAATGGTGAAATTGTCCTACCAGAACCAACAAAACTCCGTTGCAACTCTAAAGGAATTTCGTCGTATGAAGCAGTACGAAGAGGTTCAATGCCTCCAACGGCCCAACACAAGATGATGCAGAAATTTGAAAAAAAAAACTGTGCAATTTGGCATTTTTCCAGGTAGAGGACGAAAAAAAAAATCTCGTCTTCCAGCGTCGAAAATGTTGCGACCGCGCTCGTTGAAGCCAGCAGTCAATCGCCACATAATAGTGTGAGTTCGCTAGTTTTTTCCCGTGTTCTGGATATGCCGTATTTAATTGTACGGAAAATCGTACTGCAGATTTTGCATTTTTATTCATACAAAATCAAGTTTGTGCACCAGTTGCAGGACGAGGACTTAGAGGCCCGTAAAACTTTTGTACTTCAGTTCCTTGCTCGAATGATGGATGGCACAACTTGGCCATAAAACATTCTGTGGAGTATGAGGCTGACTTTTGCCTCAATGGGCAAGTTAACACCCACCGCTGTCGAATTTGGACCGAGGAAAACCCTCACGTTATCTAAGAACAGCCCTTGCATCCTGAAAAAATGACAGTATGGTGTGGTTTTACAGCTACCTTTATCACTGGACTGTATTTCTTTGATGAGATAACTTCAAATGGAATTAAAACTTGTTCCGTCACAGGACAACGGTGCCATGATATGCTGAGGGATTATGTAATCCGAACTCTTTTACAGCGTTGATGTCTTCAAGGCATCATTTTCATGCAGGATGGTGCACCACCTCATATTGATCGTCGTGTAAAGAGATTGTTAATACAGCATTTCACCGAAGCACGAGTTATTAACAGTCATTTCCATATAGCATAGCCTCCTCACTTGCCGGACATCACCCCTTAATGCTTTTGTTTGTGAGATTATTTGAAGGACAATATATAACGTCAAAGGCCATCATTTCTACCAGATCTGAAGGGCAACATTCGGCGCAATATTCTTAATATTCCGGCCGACTCATTCCGGTCATCTATAGAAAATATGGTTCTTCGTTTAGAGCATATTGTTGAAAATGAAGGACAACATTTTGAGCAATGTTTTGATGGTACTTTATTAACAATTATAACCCATATTAAATGATTTTATGTGTATTATAACGCCACTTAACGGTGAATTTTTGCAATTTTTTTTATTTAGCAAATGTAAAGCGCATCATTTCAATAACTTGTAGTTGAAAAGTGTGGAAATGTTTTCTCATTTGTATCAATAGAACTCATTTTAGAGCTCTCTGAAGTGGTTAACTTATTTCTTGCTAACCCTGTATTTGTCATTGCGCTTTTGAATGATCGCGTTTGTATGTTTCTAAAAGTACAGAACGACATACAATTAACCCATAGCTGGATTTAGTTCAAAATTTGACAGATGTCTGCACCATAGATGCTACATCTGCGTAACAAATTTTATCTTTCTAGTTCTCTTCTTTTGGTAATTATTGTTCAACTTACATTCGAACAGCTGGATAGACGTACTTTCTTTGAACAGATTTTACTCAAAATTTGATACAAATCTACAATTTTTGTGTAAATACTCTGTACAAAATTTCGTCCATTTAACTGAAAGTGTTTTTGAGTTATCTTTGTCACAGACAGACATTTTCCAAAAATATGTTTTTCGGCACAAAACACAAATTAGATTTTTGTATTACTGTTAACTGCATGCCAGGGATTCATCGCCAAATAAATCGCCAAAGATGGCCAGAGAGATTCAGTAAAAATGCTAAATTCTCGCCAAAAGTTAATATTTTATAACTATTGTACGCCAATGTCTTGCAAGGCATTATCTGTCATGGCAAGTTTATTAGAGAATACACTACAAAGTTTTCGGAAGATAACTCTCGCTGGTTCTGGCAAAGAGTTTACCATGATGAAAACAATGAAACCTACTGGTTCAGTTACAAATCTTCCCATGAGTTCAGAATTTCTTCATTATTGAACCAGCACCATATAAGTCATTTCCGTCAATGGTTAAAATTGCTGTTTTTCTTTGTGACATATACACAAAAAAATAAAAAATGAATTGAATCAATCAACAGGAATATTAAATCAATCAAAAAGTCAATGGAGTTCAGAAACAGAAACAAGTATTAGTTCAATAAAGATAACAACACAAATTTCATGGATTTTCCCCGAATTTCAGAGAAACTCCTCTTCGTGGAGTTGAACCGGTAGTAACCGGAAATCTGAAAAGCCATGTTGAGTAAAATTGATTTATCCTGGAAAACCATAAATTTTGAGTGGGAAGCGAAATTACTGAACGAATTAAATCAATTAAGTGCGGTGCGGTGCTCAACTGTGATTGCTTTTCCGTGATCAGTTGGACATCGACAATTAATAATTCCTGTTTTCGATTTAATGGGTTCTCTATTAATGGGTAATGGTTTTCGATTTAATGGGTAGTAAAAATTTCTCCAATTAATCCAATTTTAAGGATTTTAAATGTGTGGGAAGACACTTACCATCAAAATTATCCAACATATATTAAAAAGAGCCCGGTTTAATTATTTTTGAAATTTTACAACTCAATAATTCACAGCGAAGAGAAAGTACTGTAATTATAAATAATATGACCTCAATATTTTTATATATTTCTAGATTTTAAACATCAGAAGAAGTCATTTTTGGAAATATGTCTACCTACATGTTAAAAAAAAAAACAGTTTGAGTGGTCTTTCCAAAACTTTCTCGCAGACTTTCTAATAAACTTGTCATGCCAGAGAATGCCTTGCATGGCATTGGCGAACAATTGTTATGAAATATTAATTTTTGGTGTAAATTTACCATTTTTTACTGAATATATCGCGTGATCCTTGGCGAGGTTTTTTGGCGATTAATCCCTGGATGTGGTTAATAGTATTCAACATACACACCGACCTATCCATCCATACACACACACGTACGCTCGCACACAACCCCTGTTTTCAGTATATACATGAATAATGTAAATTCTGATCAAATTTTGTACTCGATGCATAAAATAATGCTCTCTCTGCTCATTCGTAGTGTAAGAGAACACGATCTTTCTAAAATAAAATATATAAAATAAAAAAAAATTACATGTAATCTTTATTCTACTACTGTACATCTAAATCAAATTTTGAATTCTTTATGTCATAGGGAAAATATCAGAAATACCTACTCCGTAGTCTTCACTATACGAAGAGGCTAAACAGAGAACGAGACACATATTGTGTAAGCATAGAAGAAAGGAACAAGGGGAACCCTTTTCTTGATTGATATTCTTGATTCCATATTCTTTAAATGTAGTTAGAATGTCCCTTAACATTGTCCCTGTCCAAGATTATATGGACAATTTTTGGAAAACTCTGTTTAAGTATGTCTATCCAATGAGTCATTTTCTTGGGAAAATTACCATTGTGCAAACATCTTAATCGTAAAGCATCTATGTATATAAAATAGTAACGAACGTAGCACAGTAATCGTTCTTACTACTTATTATCTAATGGCAAATGTAAACAAAACCATCATACAAATTTAAGAATGCTTTATGGAAAACTATTACAGCGGCACTGAATTAAGTGCTTCGCTTAGTTAATTAATAGAGTTGCAAATGTTATTAAAATTGTTCAGGAGAGTATTTACTGTGACACCAAAAAATTTATTCACTCAGAGGAGAGAAGATATAAAAGAAGTCAAGAAATACGCTTCAAACAGAAAGTTTAATCAAACGTAAAAATAGACTTAACCGTTGCTAGATGGTTAATCATAATGACATGCCTATGGAAATTGCTGTTCATATTTTTAAAAAAAAAATACCTTACAGAAATAGTCTTTCTTTTACTTAAGACTCAAATCTTTACTTTTTTAATGATATCAATTCCATCTTTGCACTATTTTTCTTCTTAATTTTAATAACATTTTTTAAAATTGAATTCGTGCCGGCGTCCTGGCATAGGGGTAGCGCGACTTCCCCGTGACTTGGCGTCCTGGATTCGAGTCCCGGTTTGGGCATGGTTGTTCTTCCATTGCTCTATCTGTGAGAAGTGTGAATGTGCCCTCCTGCAAAAAGGGGTTGTGCAAGCGAATGAGTGATGCGTTAGTAGCTAAGTCATACTCTTGGCCCTAGGAGGCGCTACTAAAAAAACAAGAGACACTCCCCCACCGGCTAAAAATCGCTGTCTTCGTAACAGTGGGCTTGTCCATGACAAATGTCATAAGAAACAACAACAACAAATTCGTTACTCAACCTAAATATTGCCTTTAAGTATTATAATGGGATTCAAATTCTTGCATTAAAACATTCAATCTTATACTTTTAAATATATAGAAGGACATTCACTTCGGCTTTTATATCATAAGATATGCACTATTTAATTTGCAGTAAATGATTAATTTGAATTCATGTTTTTCTGTCGTATCACATTGCGAGATGAAATTAATAACTGTAGAGGAACGAGGCTCTATAACTTCATCATGAGGTTGATGAAAATAATGGACGAGTTTCAGGAAGGTATTTTATTATTTTCTAAGTTCCACATTTCCCAAGACAAAACAAACACGAACACGAAAATACATGATACTTACTTAGAATATAATCTAATAATGATCATCAAGAAGGATCATGAGAAATATACTTTGATGTTAATAAGACAACGCCATCTGTTGTATCAAAAGAGAAGATAATAGAGTTACGTAACCCCTACATAATTGTAATAATTGCAGAAATGAATAAAAACGCTCTCCAACTTCAACAAGATGAAATTAAAAAAAATGTATTTCATGCTAATCATTTAACAGATTAAAAAGTCAATAATTTGGACGACCAAGTTGGTCACCAAAAGCGGCTAATTTATTTCTTTAGACGAAAGTATATCCTCAAATTCATTAGAACAAAAACGATGTATGTGCTTGAATCAGCAATAAAAAATTGTTCTGTAATGTCCCATAAAAATATTTTAAGTTAAAAATTAATTCTACGATTACTAGTTGATGGGATCTTTGATTCTTAAAACATTATTAAGAAATTCCTAATGTAATGCCAAAAGCACATAGCATTATGTTTGTGCTAATTTAATTCTAAAATAGTGTATGTGTTGGATGCACTCAGAAAGTCCTTTAAATTTAAAATGCGTTTCAAGCATTGAGAGCGGAACTCGATGGATGAAATCAGCAGTTAAATCTAATTTCGGGTTGAAAGAGGAAGTCCATTTGAAATTCGGAAGTGAAATTAAAGAACTCTCAGTTGAGCTGAAACTTTTGAAATGAATTGTTTACAGCAGGTATCCGGTGCTCAATCCTAAATAAGTTATTTCATGCTATTTTCGCGTTGTTATTATTAAACTAGAATGTAAAATTATTCGTGAAATTTAGAAATGTATTTTAAATATCTAGGAAGGAAATGTTTGCTTAGATATGCATTATTACTGTTCTGGATCTTTTGTTAATGCTTTTTCATTTACATAGCCGTAATATATATTGGTGTCTTTACATTTAAAAAAATTATGCTGCTAAGCCGAAAAAATACTATTTTCCAAAAGTCTATCTTGACTTCTTTTACGTTCTCATATACATAGTATAGAGAAAGTACAGTAATCGTCGAAAAATTCGAACTCAAGATTTCGACGAATTTCTACGTTTTAGACCTCCTTGAGTTCAAAAAGCTCATTGTATAGAGAAAGTACAGTAAGCGTCGAAAAATCCGAACTCGAGATTTCGACGAATCTCTACGTTTTAGACCTCCGAAAAGCACATTTTTGGGAAATGTGCCTTCTGTATGTGACAAAGATAACTCAAAAATGCTTTGGGCTAGATGGTTGAAATTTAGTATACCGTCTTTATGCCAAATTTATCGATTTATATCACGTTTTTAGAAAAATCCGCTTAGAGAAAGTTTTTTTCCGGCTATTCGAATTTAACACGATAACTACGAAACGAAGAGAACTAGATAGATAAAATTCTAAACATAGAATTAACATCTATAGTCTAGACACCTATAAAATTTTAAGCCAAATCCATATAAGGTTTGACTGCCTGTCGGTCTGTACTTTTAAAAGCATGTAATTCTATTTTTAGATATTATTAACCGCATGCAATCACCAAAAAATTCTCCAAAGATCACGCGATGAATATAATTAGGATGTTAAATTCACGCCAAGGCTAATATTTCTATCTATTTTACGCCAAATACTATGCAAGACATTTTCTGGGATAGCATCTTTATTAGAGAGTATGCAACAAAGTTTTGGGAAATCACTCCCACTTTGAAATCTCTCCACGTTTTATTTTACGTTTCTTTATGTGTACTACTTTTTTCTTGTACACGTCTTATCAAAATCGAAAATACAATAATCTAAATTCGTTTGGTTTAATAATTTAACCAAATATATCATTTAAGTAAAATTCATGTTATTGATGACTTTTTGATCATTTCGATACATGCAATATTCAAAACAATAAAATAACATCTTTCATGTTTGAATCTTTCATTGGAAATTTTCGATTATCTACAAAAAAAAAAAAAAAATGTTTTAGTTTATATTTTTATTTTAAAATATTTGTTTGGATATATTTTGCACTTTAAAGGCTATTTATTCTGTGAACAATATGCCTAAAATTTTTGAATTTTTTTTAAAAAAAAGCCTAGAATAAATTTTCAGTTAAAAGTCATTGTTTTTCCAAGTTTTTCAAAAGGCTTTTTTTTTAATTTTTATTTTCTCGTATACGAAGTACCAAAATATAGAGAAAGTATTGCAATCTTTAAAAAAAAAACAAAAAAAAACCGAAATCAAAAGTTCGAAGATTCTTTATTTTTCAAAACTGTTTGTTTGAAAACCACATTTTTGACATTATGTCTGTTTGTCGGTAGCAGAAGTAACTCAAAAACGCTTTATGCTAGACGAATAAATTTGGTACATGGGTTTTACGTTAAATTTTCGAGCTTTTTATCTCTCTTTACTCGAAATCGATCCGATTAGTTATCCGAATATGAGTTAACGCACTAACCACAAAACAAAGAGAACTAGATGATTAAAATTTGGTGCATAGATTTAACATAGAAAGTGTAAATATATATCAAATTTGGAATCAGATAGGCTAAAGAGTTGACTTTCTATCGGTACGTAGTGCTACGCATGTAAACGCGATGACTCAAATACATCAGATTTGGTAATTATAAACCCAATTCTGTACCAAATTTTGGTTTTAATTGACTTTAAAAAAACGCATATATAACTTAGATTTAATTTTTGGGTACTATTAACTGCGTGCGAGTGATTAATCGCCAAGGATAACATGATAGATTCAGTAAAAATGTTAAATTCACTCCAGAGATCAATATTTCGTGATGAGGTCCGGGATAACCTGGTTGGCAAAGCGTTGCATTCGCGTCAATTAGGTTACGAGTTCGAACCCCGCCGGCCGAAGATTCCACGCGTGCTTGGTAGCTGACGTGCGTATAAATCTGTCGTGGTCACAAAGTCCTCCATGTCGGGAGTAATAGCACAGGGGGTACTGGATCAGGGGTGATTGTTCTCTCATTCAGTTCTAAATTACGATCTGCAGATGAGTGAATGAAATGCGCAAAAGAAGCCCGCTACGTAAAAAGGATTGTGACGTGTGTGTAGCTAAGTCGTTCTCTTGGCCCTAGATGGCGCTACTATAAGAACGAGAGACACTCCCCCCTCCGGCTTTAAAATCGGTGTCTTCGTAACAGCGGGCTTGGCCATGGCAAGTGCCATAAGAAACAATAACAGACATATTTCGTGATTGTTCTTCGCAGTTGCCATGCAAAGTATTCACAGCCTTAAGCAAATTTTAAAATTATATACAGAATGAGCAGGATAACACCTTAATTAGAAAATGCGTGGAAAAGCTTTGGACAGTCCATTTCCACTAGTTATAAATATTCCTTTACTATTCGGGAGAAACTATTGTATTTCTTTTCTAACGTGTATTGTCACTTTAACTTGTTTATACAGAAAAAAATATAGTAATCTCCCAAAATTTCAAATTTAAGGTTTTGAAGAATTCCGATTTTTTTTTTTTTTTTTTTTTACATTCCTGTATTTTATAAGAACTATGATAATTAGGATAAAGCAAAACACAATATTTAAATCGATGACATTGTTGTTGCTAATCTCCATGGTCTGACTTAGTCAGACCAAATCCAAAAATCCGCTGACAAGAAGAAAGTCAAAAACGAGGAAGGGAGAAGAATAAATTTCTCCCCAATGAAATCCTAAACAGTCCAGAATATGTTCAGCAGAGGCCTGATGCTGGCAGCATTTCGGGCAAAGAGGTTAAAAGTTTTCACCCTGAGAAAAGAAAAGATATTTAAGGTGCCCCCCCCCCCATGAATCGATGGCATAAAGTTGTTTATCGTCCCATTTCACAAACAGTGAAAAACTGTCTTTCAAATTAGAGCTGATTCATTTCGCCCGTCACTTTTTGATTTCTATACAGCACGATGAGAAATTTGTTGGAAATTCCGGGACATATATTTCACAAGTACACATTTATCTTGAAACAGGGGGCGGTATCTTAAATTTTAACCAATCGTAGTTCTAGTTTCGTTTGACGTAATCACAGCTTTTGTAAGACGCAATAACAAGAATATGAATAAATAATGCATTTTAAGATCTTTACGGCGTCTATTGAAGAATTATTGTCTCCAGATTTTAGTCATAGTTTTAGAAAATTAGTTGGCATCGATTGTTCGACGCAATCACAGTTCTACTTCTGTAAGACACAGGGGAAAGAATATAAACAAATGCTGCATTTGAAGATCTTTACCATGTCTATTCAAGAGTTAATATCGCCTGATTTCACTCATAGTTTTAGAAAATCACTGTCATCGATCTCTGATTTGAAATGTGTAATTAGAGTAAATACTAAAACGAGTGAAAATTCTGAAGCTTGGCCGTTGAGTAATATCTTTATCAAAATACATAAAAATAAAAGGCAATATTTCTGTTGATAAGGCATTTTAAAAGAAGTAAGTTATAAATACTTTCTGGAGACTTCACCACTGTTAGTTTGTCTGTTCTATCTTCTTTTACTTGCTACAGAAGATAAAACCATTCCGCATCTATTTGTTAATAATAATCCGAAGTCTTAATATATCTTAAATCAATGTCTCATAGTTGACATATTTGTTACCTAGTTTACATATCCCACTAAGAGAACCCATCAGATTTTAAATATCGCACACCTAGATCTAAAGGGAGCTAACTCAAAAATCTTAATTTTTGAGTTATGCACACCATCAAATTTCTTATTTCAATACCTACCAACTAATAAAAGAGATTTAAAAATGATCTTCACTATTCGACACTAGATAGCGACAAATGCCCCTTTTGTTGAATTAGCCAGCCTCGCTCTCTCTCCACTGCAACAGGACATCTCTAGTTGCAATCAGTATTGCAAGCGGAGCGCACTTGCCTGTCGTAAACAAATTGGAGTTATTTTGAGTTGTACCCGTGTTGTCGAAATTTGAAGCAGTATTTTTTTTTTTTTGAGTTCTCGCCATATTGAAGGTTTGTGCTGAGTAAATTAATGCAACATTCTGAGTTGAACCAGTATTGCTGTCAGGGTGAGTAAAGTTTTTATTTTTATTTAGAATTCTTGCCGTATTGTTGAAACATTTTTGAATTTATAGTTGAGTCTGTTTCGTTGAGTCATTTTTGAAACTCTTATATTTCTTTAAAAAACAAGTTAAATTTACCTTTTTGGCTATTGGCGATTGGAGTCTTTTCATCTGAATATAATTTTATTTTCATTTTAACAATTACATAGTTTGTACCTTTTTTACTGATTAATTTTTGAGTTAGATCTCTTTAGATGAGCTCCACCAAGTCTAATTTTACAACATCGCTAATGAGATCGAAAATTGATGGCTTTTTAAATTTATTTGACGCACAGGATCCTACAATTTAGTGAAATAAACATTTTCTATTTCAGACAAACACTGAAACGTGTATGGTTAATTAATAAATATAAAATAATTAATAAATATAATAATAGAAAGGGAAAAAAGGCAATATCACTCCTATCATATTTACTCAACATGCAACTCTGGAAGATGACTTGAAGATGTCATCAAGTAGTGATGAAGTCTCATCTACAGAAACTCATGCCACTTTATCCGTGGTTAATAACTCTATTCCGAGCACGTTTAAACAACAAAAGACTGGTGAATCAAACTACTTTATTTCACCAATCCGAAGCGATGAAAGTGATTTTGAAGACTCCGATGAAGATCCTAATTTCCTATTGGTTCACAAAAGTAAGACTCCATCCAATCGTACCTTCTATTGCATCGTTGACGTCGTCCAGCACTAGCAGTAGCAGCTGGAATTCATCGAAATCTAATAGTTCGTTGGACACTGAAGATGATAGTGAGCAAGTAGACCCTCAAAATGTTACGGTTGCTGGAACTAATTGCCAAAAGCCCGAGGAGAGAGAAGAAAGGAGTAGAAAGAGAATACGTAAACCAGCGAAGTGGAAATCGAAAGTTGCAAAAGTGCTAAGAGATTCTCGCAAAGCCTACCAGTCTTTCTCGAAATCGAAGAAACAAGTTCCACAGAGAAAAGTTGGACCACCCTGTGGAGAAAAATGTCGGCTAAAATGCAAAGATAAGATCGATGAAATGGGACAACAGCTCTTTGATGCATTTTGGGGACTCGGCAATCTTGAGAGACAGAGATAATTTGTAGTACGAGACTAGCAACAAATAAAACCTAAATATCGATACTCAAGCACACAAGATTTTAGAGCAATTAACACCGCCTTTTATTTTGAAGTTAATGGATCCAAAATTAGAGTATGCAAGCCCTTTTTCAAATCCACTCTTGACTTGAGCTATAAAGCGATAAAAACAGCACTTTCCAAGAAAACGGAATCAGGAGTTATTCAAGCCGATTTGAGAGGCAAACACGTCCAATTATTGACTCACAAATTAAACAGAGCGTTATAGATTTTATAAATTCTATTCCAAGGATTGAATCTCACCACTTGAGAGCTCAAACAACAAGAGAATTTATTTCAAGTGACAAATAATTGGCCGATATCTGCAGAGATTATAAAAAAATATCTACTTAAAGTTAAAAATCAAGATTATCTTAATAGATTATTGTCATGCCCATAGTACACAACGATACTCAAAACTTTATTCAAATAAGTACAAAAACAGTTTTATAGCTATGGTTGGTTGACCTCAGAATTCTGAGTGTTTTTGAGTTTTAACAGAGTCCTGAGTATCATTCTGTAATAATGACATTATTAAAATCTAGTATTAAGAATTAACAGAGAAAGGTCATACTTAAATATAAATCAAATGTGATTTTTTATGTGCATTTAAAATTGTTTTTTATAGAACGTCAGGTTCCTATATTTTTTTATGTTGAGTTAAAATTTATAAGAAACTTTTATTTCATAGTATTACTTTTATAATTAAATGGGACATAAGAGACTGTCATTAATTTTTATGGTATTATTAATAACAAATATTGATTGATTTCAGTATTTCTAGTGTTTTCTTGCTAATTTATCTTCCAATATACCCCTACTGCTGGTCCACAGACAGCTCTATGAATTGGACCAATTATAAATAATACAAAATGCTATTACATTTTAAATTTATGTTGCCTTTTCAAAAGAAAGCCAACTAAAAACTAAATTCACCAACAAGGGCTCAACTAAAAATAATGAAACAAATATACATACATTATAAAGCAATAGGGAAATAACTATAAAAATCTACTTTTCAGCCCCAAAACATGATTAAAACACAAGATTCCTACAATACCTTTCTTCTAGATGCATATATAAAGCATAAATCAATACAGAAAACTCCTGCAGTGCACAGGGACACAGTGATCAGTTTTTCGTCTTTTCTGAAAAAAGTGCTTTTTTGAGTTAATACCTGTTTAGATCTAGGTGTGCGATATAATATTTGTAGTTAAAATGCCAATCAAATTTAAAATCTCAAAAGGAAACATTTAAAATTATAAAAATATTTTATCATGATTCAACGAATTGCTTATACTGCTAAGGCCTTGAATATTAATGATAATTCAATTTAAACCAACATAAAATGGATTAATATACGCTGTTGGGAACAACGATAGCATGAAACCTGGTATCTCAAATGGAAAAATATCATTGACGATAAAGTTGTAATTGCATTAGGATTCACATTAGGATTGCATTCACAAAAAGTACCATGAAAAACGATTCAAACAACAACAACCAAAACCTTACAATATTTGTTTATATTTGCTCTTTTAATATTAAAATATTCACCCCTTCTGAACACTTATCTATAGCGCGATTGCTTGAAATTAAGAATGCCCGGTGATTGCAAAATGATTGTGCTCTTTTGAAATATGCTTCCAGGAAATTTTCAGACTCTCCACTTATTGTGACAGAAAAAAACAACACATAAACAGAAAACATGTTGAAAGAGTATATTTACAACATATATTTTATGATTATCTACTCAGAAATAAGCATGTAAACATAAAGATAATCTGAGAAAAAATTTGAATCTCCTACCTTTATCTGCAGTTGATCTTGCTTGTATTGCTCATACATATGGAACATCTTTCATAACCTCTTTCAAATATAAGCAAAATTTTTACAAAGTTTCTATCAGGATGAAATAATTGTATCAAATTCTGAAAAATAAATATTAAATAAGGCACTTCATTTACATAAAATACTCGGGTAATTCTCATTAATTGCATTATCTTTGTAATTCTGTCACCAAGACTGTTAAATGTCAGTTTCAGTGATTAACAGAGCTTAAGCAAAGAACTGCGGCAAGCTACATTATTACTTAATTAAACTGACAGAACAGCTAAATACCATTTCTCAAGTATTAAACAAGCAGTCTAAAAGATACATAGTGTGTTATTCTAAATGACAGCATTACACCAGGGACCATTATTCTAAAGGAAAAGATCAACCGACCATGCATACTTATTGCTGAGCGAGAAAAAGGCTTAGCATTGTTCCTTAGGAGCAATTCCCAGTCCCTGTCCAGGTCGTCATTATGAGCAATCCAGATCCAATTTATTGTTCTGCTTTTCACCATAGCAACCTTATTTGTTGTTGTTGTTAATGAACACGAAGTGAACTTTTACAAAATATTCTCTGGGCAGAACACTTTTGTTCTCCGCGTTCCACGCTCTTCCGTTGCTAGGCAATGATCTCATTTGCGCTGGATGATAATTTGACCTGATCTCTGCTTTCCATACTTAATGAATTCTGTGGCATTTGGCCTCTTCTTTCTTTTTCTTGACGTGAAATAGTTTTCCTCGGATGTTTGTTAAAGGAGGCATTATAAAGTTCAATTTCTTTCATTTTTTTATTTGTAATGTTTAGAAGGAAATTAAATAGTTGTGTCGGCTGTCTAGTGGCATTTCGAGATGATGATGATGAAAATGAGGAAGAAGCAAAAGTTCTTTTAATCATTTTTCTTTTTTTCTTTTCTGCGGAGAAAATACTGATGGTTTAATTTTGTTTGGAAAATTCTATTTTTTTCTTATTTCACACAAATAATAAATTGAATTCAAAACATTCATATGGATATTTAACAATTAAAACAAGCGAACAAACAATTTGGTTTAAGAAGAAATTTGGTGAATTCATTATTTTAACTTTTGTCAGATGATATATTTTTGCCTTCGGTGGAAAAAATATATTCGGATAGAGTTATTCAAAATAGGGAGAAATCGTGTTTTGATATAAATAGCGCCTTTCTCCGTCTAATTATTATCTTATTTAGAATTCTCATTAATTAAATTACATTATTTAGAATTATTATTAAATAGTTATTTAGAATTCTCATTAATTAAAAGAACATCGCAAATCTCTCTATAATCTCTAAACTTATTTAACATCCCGAATACTAAAGTGCATTTGAAAAATTTTCATTTCATAATTTGCCATTAAAAGAAAGCATGACATTCCTAACAATTTATGGAATAGGTCAGAAATCGCTAAATGTGGCGAAACTAGTTGTTTCATGCAAACAGCTCATTTGGAATATTATTTCAGCTGACGTTATTTTCATTCAAAAACTATAAAGCAAAACTAACTATAAAGTAAAATATATCGCGCCCTGTTATCTTAAACGTACGATTAAAAAATAAAACAGACAGTGATACCATAAGAAAAAAAATGGCGTTTAATAATTAAAAATATAGCATTCAAATATTAATTAAAACATACATACACCTGTATTTTCGAATTTTTAACAACTATTGTTGTAATGTCTAATACTTACTGATAGAAATTTTGTTTAAATTTCAATCATTGGTAAGAGTTCTAAGCTATTTAATGAAAAAATATTATATTTCCTAGATACATGTTTTTTTTTGAGATCAAAGAAACATTTGAAATAATTTCCCAATGTAATTTTTTGAAAACATGAAGCTTTTTTGCTTATAAATTTAATTTCAAGAAACCAAATTAATTTCTTTTATTTATTCCATAATTTATGCACTTTATATTTATTCTAAATATTTTATGTAAATATGCAAAAATTTTATAAATTTTAGTTTTCAAATATTTTTATTTAACTTGATTTTTTTCAAGCTTGTAAAAATGTAATTTTGCAATAGATTTTTTTACTTATTTACTACTGAACAAGAGACTTAAATTTTGTGCAAACTTAAAGATAATATACAATTGTAATATGCAGAGCTTAATAATTAGTTAATCATGAATTAAATTGCATTTTCATTTCATGCAAAGGGCTCCATCTGGTATCAAATTTGAGAATTAATAGATCACAGCATTAAAAAATAGAATAGAAAACAAATTTTCTTCCTTTTAAAACATTGTAGAACTTTTGCTAGAATGATTTATTAATATTAATAGATTTATTTATTTATTATTAATTTAAGTTAGAGTTTTTATTAGATTTTAAACTGCATGAAGTCTAATTTCTTTATTTACAAGACATCCGAATTTTCAACAAAGTCAGTCTATGATCATTCTTGACAGATAAATAGGAATTATATTCTTTATCTATTTAGAAAATTTCATATTATTCAAATTAATTATGATATTACAAAAGAATTTTTAAGTTTAGTTTTTATTTAATTTTTTTATTTATGCAAGTTCAATAAAATTTGGATCGCGGTATAAAAAATTTAATTCATCGAATAGAATTCTTGATTCTGTGTTCGAGAAAGGAGATAAACTAATTTTCTTTACTGTGATTTGCAAACGATAAAAAAAAATGCTGCTTTCAAACATCTTAAAAAATTTTTTACTCATATTTTTAAATATAATGCCTTATACGAACTATTCTGAAAACGAAATTCATATATGTCTGCAAACATGGCCAGAGCTATATATTCTTTGCAAAGTAATCAATAATATCTGGATTTCCAAGAATTTTTCTTCCACTTCGTCTATGACGAATGTTTTTCCCCGGTTAATATTTCCTGGGCTCGTGCGTCCTGTTTGTCAAGACAAATCCATTTCCACTGCGATATATTTTGTTCCCAATTATCTGCTTATTTTTTTAAAATCAAATTTGAAATGTTGCTTTATTTTTTAAAAAGGACTTCCAATATCTTCATTTTTTTAAAAAAAAATCAATAATTTTAAAGATTACTCTTTTGAATTAAAAAATATTACCAATATGAAAAATAATAGGTTTCTTTATCTGATTCAATGTGTTATTAATCTTTTTTTTACATAAATGAGAAACAATATGAAAAAATGTTTTAAAATGTGAAACCTTTGCGATATAAGAGAAACAAACTGGCAAAAGAAATATTTTTAAAAGTCTGAAGACGATAATTTTAAAATTTGTAAATAAATTTTATATTGTAGTTTATTTGTAAATAAAACAAAAATGTAAGGAAATAACAAAATGGGAATTCACAATTTCTTTCGTGCCTTTTAAAACGTCGCACGTATCTCCCAACTGAAAAAAAATGGTTATAAACTAAGATGTTATAATGGATCACATAGGAATAGGTTCGAGTCATAAAGATCAGTACATTTGTTGATAGGGCGATGAGAATAGGAGGACAGGTCATGCAGAACAAACGAGGCAGCAGATTACAATTATGGTGATGCCACCGATCTGATTAAAATTTCCCCGTCTGATAACCCGTGATGCTTAATGCATCTAATGATGGATAAACTATATTCGAATACACATATGTAAGAAAAATGACGATAAAAACTTTTAGTTTTTTGGGTGGGTGGGTGGGTGGGGGGTAAACAGATTAAGAAAATTCTTAAATTATCCTGAAAATTATTTAAGACCTTAATTTTTTAAAAACTAAAGGTAAATTTTAGCAAATGAAAATATAATAAAAAATAATTATCCATTATTTAAAATATATAAATAACTAGAAAAATCTGTGAAATAATAGATAAATAATGATCAGTTATTTCATGAAATAAATAGCAAATCTATGAAATAACTGATAAATCCTGATAGTCAATAATTATGATTATCAATCATTCCTATTTGTCAGTCTTATTGAATAACAACGGGAAATTTTAATAAATATATTAAGCATTAATAATTTAATAATGAACTAGCATTCTAATCGAATAAGCTGGTCGACAAAGGCAAAACGTCAAAGTTCTCAAAAACCCTCTTTCATTGTACGTTCTTTGAGGAGGAAAACTTTGATAATTCCTCAATCACCGATTTACCAATTTTACCAATTTTTATTTCATAACAAAGCCCATGACTCCTTAGGAACCTCATCATCGATAACATCCTTCCTTCCAAACCACTACCACCCTCCATTTTCGAACGCTATTATAAAATAAAGAAAAGAGGATCTCCACCCTCAATAAGTGGAAGGGAAAATTCCATTTATTGATCTATTTATGCAAATAAACCCGCATCTTTTAAAATTAAATGTTTGCTCATTAGAAATGCTTTTTGGTAAAGCTGAAAGAGAATATTTTAAGGATTTTCAGCAGTAATGAGCTTTCTGTTTGAAGGAATTTAAATTGAAAAATGAAGCTTTGTTTCTTTTAAAGTTAGATAGAATCTTAATTTATTCTAAGAGCATTAAAATTTTAATATCCTTTAAAATTTAATATTATTTAAAATTTATAAAAATTAGTAAAATTTTAGTATTCTTTTAAATTTTACATTATATATTAATATCTAATTTAATCTAAATTAATTTCCTAAATTTTTTGCCCAATTCAGCCCATGGCGGGATGATTCCAAAGTGTTTTCTTGTTTCCTGATACCATTTCACGCATGAAGCTGTGTAAAAATCACGGCGGAATCAATTCTACTTCACAGGGAAAATGATACTTTCGGTGCCCTTGTCAAAGGTCACCACGTGTATTGAATATCTGGCCACGCGCGTGGCCAGAAATTCCATATTATATAAGACTAGTGATCATGGACTAAGTGATGTTGGACTAAGAGGTAGAATTCCTCGAGACGTAGAATTCCTTGCCTTGCTGATGGCGTTATTTACCAAAGATGCTGTTATTTGGTAGTGATGAGCGAAAATGTGTATTAAAGTAATGTGTGTATATATAGACGTAGAATAGACGGAGAACTACGACCTAACTGCATTCAGGCAACTGTGAACAATTCAGTTAGCGTAATGCATGTCAGCAGACTGTATTGGCCGCTTTCATGTTATCGATGGGACTCTATATGCAAGAAAAAACACTTACACTATTCTAGAGACAAAACTTATGCCTTCCATCAGTGATCTCTTTTTCTACAACGCATCATCTTTTTCTCAGCAAGATTCAGCTCCTTGCCATACAGCAAAAATATCGAAAAAGTGTTTTAGTACAAAGAGCATTAAATTGTTATTATGGCCGCGAAACCGTCCTGACCTCAATCCCTTTGAGAACTTATGGCACCGTTTGAAAACTCTTGTACATATGAAGCGTTCATCAAATAAAAGAGAATATATTGATAAATTGAAATAATTGTTTCCTGGCATCATGCAACAACAAAGGAAGAGCTTAAAACTCTCGTCAGCTCAATGGAACATCAGTATGAAGCTGTAATAAAATATAAAGGCTACCCTGCTGACAATTCACTGCAGTCATCAGCATCTAATGTATGCCGATAATTATTGCCGCTCAACTTTTTTTGTATTATAAATATTTGAATTTTTTTTTGTATTGAAATCAGTATTAAATTCTCTTTAAAATGATATACAAGACTTTGCATTTTGTGAAACGCAATATTTTCTATAAACATACAAAGTTTGAAAATATAAAACATTTCAAAAGTGTCCACAAATTTGGCCACCACTATATATATATATATGTATATATTTAATTGCTATATATATAATGCTAAAACGTTTGTTAAATTTACTTTTGAATTAATTAAGCTATCATGACATTCGGCAATTTCTTTTACTAGACTTTTTAATACCAACAATTTTATTTCAAATTTCCTTCTTAATTTAATATCTTTTTATTTAAACGCAGAAAATAAGTATAAGTATTAGAAAATAAATATTTTTTACTCCTCACCCTTTTTCTGGTTAAATAGCCAAGTGTAAAATTAGACTCCTGCTTTGGATCACCAACTGAACAACAGAAACTAATAAAATTACTGATTTTTTTTTAATATCAAACTACAATTTGACTGAGCTGTAATTTTACACTGTCGTTCTTTTGAGATTCGACGCGTATCTTCTATCATGAACTAAACTTCTAATAATAAGTTCACCCTTCAAAGCATCTAAAGAAGTATGGCTTCAACAATGAAATTAGAAAAAAGTTGAAAAGAAAAATATCAATTCTTTTGTCTAGATAAATGAATAGAGCGTGATTGAAATGAATAGAATGAGACGACGAACCGTGTAATATCCCTAGGCTTTGTCGGATCGCTGTAAAAGTATTTTTCCTGCAGATAAAAGATCCCAACAAAGAAGCGTACTATAGATAGAGCAAACCTAATTAAAAATTGATTGGCTCACGAAATTGCTTTTACTTTTGGCGGAATGAATTATTCACTTCGACAGATAACGCGCGGAGCCAAACGATTTAGAGATTCGATTTAATTTTATTATCTCTTTTGTCCTATTCTTATCTAGAAATGTTGCAACTATATTTTTAAGGGACATTTTATCGAGATATATCTCTGGTACACCCATTTGTATTTCCCTATCATTGCTTTTTCATTTATATAATTAATTTCAAATAATGTGTACTTAAAAAAAACTTTTCCTAAAATGTTCACTCTGAAATATTTAATATTTAATGGCATTTAAAATTTATTTCAGCATATTTTGTTACCTTATAATAAGGAATTCTAAAGTCTTTTTTTATGTATAAATGTCGTCTAGCAAATGAACGTTAGTTTCTAATTATATAAGGCCTATAAGGTAAAACGGAATAAAACCGATCGAATTAAAACAATAAAAATTGATTCTGAATTTAAACGTGCTTCCCAACAAGGATTTTCTTGTTTTATACTATTGTAATATATAAAAACATTCATTAGACTTTATTCTTTAGACTTATATTAAAACTTCGTGAAATTAATCATTTTTATGAAATGTAAAAGATAGTATGTAAATATATTAGTATCCGTTGAACACAATACTTCCAAATTTATAAGATAGAGGAAATAGAGATTTACATTTTTAATAAGGTAATGACTAAGGTAAGGACTAGTTTTCATTAAAAAATTCATGTACACAATAAGCAGAACGTATGTAATACAACCAAAATAACACGGTATTAATGTCTGGAAGTTTGACGAAATCATAGACGTAAAGTTATATCTGAAATTAGATGTAACTAATACGTCCTGCGAAACAGCTGGTGGCCAAAAGCGACTTGTATGAAAAAAATTTGGCAATATCAAACTACTGTTTGACTTGAGAGACTGGTTTTTCTGTTTCAGGTATCCACAAGTACCCATACATATATACCCACATATATCTAGTTAATTAGTCTAGATAAATGGGCTTAAAATTTAGAGATAGTAAACAGAATGTTGTCATTATTATCTTTGTTGTTCTTTAACTATTAAACAATAACCAAGTTCTGATGGCATGGTTTAAATAATTTTTAAAAGTTTGGAATTTATAGTCCAAAACATTAGAGCAGGATCAGTTGTCTTGATTCATCTATCCTTATTTTATTTTTAAAAATTTACTCTTGATTATACTGCAGGAGATATGCCCATACAGAAAACAAATATGTGTGAGTTATAAATCCAATAATTAAACCAATGTGAAATATTATGAGGAAATATATTTTAAAATGTTTTTAGAAATCATTTAGAAATTAGAGAAAAAAACTCGTACGGAAATAAAATTGAATAATGAAAAGAATTGTTGTGAAATATGCCAAAAAAAATACTTCTAAAATTTATTAACATAGGAGATAAAAAAATAAGAATAAATAAAATTGATATCACTGAATTTTTTTTAGTTTAAAATTAGCATAAAAAACGATTCTTATATAAAATTCTGCTCTGAAAGTTTTAAGTAAAAAAATTGTTAAAATTTTTTTTTTAATTAAAATATGTTTAAAATTTTCAAAATTTTGATTAATGAGCATTTACTACTTAAGAAATAATTATATAATAAATTTAGTAGTTCTAGATACGAATACTTGTCCTGTTTTCAACATTTCCGCGTGTCACAATTTGTTGATAGTATGACTTGCTATAAACTTTATGCTAAAAAAACGATAAATAAAATATTATTATTGTAATTATTAGCAAAAAGTAAACTAATTTCAACCGATGGAATGAAGGTCTCGTATCTTTCTTTTAAGGAATGGCAATTATTTAATCTATACTTATAATAAAGCTCAATGTGTGTGTGTGTGTGTTGGCGCTCTACAGGCCAGGTCATTTGACATACAGCTATCAAATTTGGTGCATGTATACCTTAGAGGTCGGGAATGTGCACCTGGGGTCCCTTTTTTTGAAATTTTAATTATTAATTAAAAACTAACTTTCCCGCCAAAATAATCTTCCATTTTCCCCACCGCCAAATGAATAAGGCTTCAATTTTTTTTTCTCCCAACAGTAATGAGGCTAGGGTTAACATTTTTCGGCGGATTATTTCAAACGATTCTGTTTATTTTCTTAATGTTTAATGCATTTAAAATGAAACATTGTTAATTAATCCATGTTTCAGATTCATTCTGAAGTACTTTTGAATTAAAATAACACAGAATAAAGGAAATTAAAAATGTATAATCTGCATAGCGTTACCCCAACTGGCGTAGAAAAATTCACGCACTTGCGTTAACGTAACTGGCGAAGAAAATTCACGCATGCGCATTGTTTTCTGACTGTTGACATGGCAACCAACGGATGATTTAAATTATTTTTAGGTTAGTTGCATGCTTTTTTAAGTAAATTGTATTTATGTTAGCTATATATTTTTTGTATATGCTTATAGTTTTAAGTACATCGTTTTTTAAGTAGATTTTTTTAACCTGCTTCAATTATTTAAATTATTTTTAGGTTAGTTGCATGCTTTTGTAATTAAATTGTATTTATGTTAGTTATATATTTTTTTTGTATATGCTTATAGTTTTAAGTATATCGTTTTTTAAGTAGTTTTTTAAACCTGTTTTCGACCGATTATTTTAAACGATTCATTTTATTTTCTTAAAGTTTGATGCATTTAAAATGAAACATTGTTAATGATTCGATCTGTTCATGATGAATCTGAGAAAATTTTGTTGACAAATTCTTGAGATATTACATAACTTAAGAAAGATATTCTTTAGTGCCCATAAAGTTTAAACTCTCAGTGACTCTATTATCAGTAATGATATTATTAAAAAAAATGCTTTGTTTCAGTAAAAAATATTATTATATTAATCGCAAATGAATCATTTACACTTTAATTTAAAGCATAAATTCTACCGGAACTAACAGAAAATTAGAGAGATACATATTATGTTATGGCTGAAGGACTTTATATTATTATGAGTGAATTACAGGACTATCAAAATTTGAAGCTTTAAAATATTCGATGAAGAAGCTATTAAAGTAGGAATTACATAAAATATTTAATTATTAAAATTTTAACGAGCATTAAGATTGGCGAACCGGCTGGTCGCCAAAGGCGGCTAGTCTGAAATAAATTTCAAATTATTTTGTATGTTTGGATATAAATATTTTTATAAGCATTCAAGATAATATAATTAAATGTCATTGTGACTATGAATGTATGTATGGTGACTATGAAGGTCATTAAATAGTTTTGCATGTATGGTGATTATGAATGAATGTATGAGTATATAGATTAATTCCACATCTTCTCCTAAACGATGGGGCATTTCAACCTAACTTAGGATACTTTTCCTTTAAGTCCAGATAAAGAATACCTTCAACGTTTTAAAACTTAGTAGTTAATTAAATAGTGAATTAATCAGAAATTAATCTTTATTTTGTGTTTTCTGCAATAACTACAGAAAAAATTATCTTACACAAAATATAGGAATATTAGCTTTAAATTCAATATTTTTTATTTCCTTTCTGAATAATATTTTAATATTATTATTAATTCTTTTAAAGTATAAATACAGTAATAATAAAATTCAGATTTACTGTTACTGTATTTACATTTTTTTTTGATATTTTCGTTTTACTTTTTTTTTTTTGAAATTTGTTTTATAACTTTTAGAAACGTTTCTTTTTGTTTAAATGTTGTTATCTAACAATGCCTAGAGGCTCAGAAAGAAAGAATTGATATATATCTTTCATCTTCATGAGATCAACGCTCAAGGGCAATCAATCAAGTGGTGAGATGTGACAAAAGGATAATGTCTATCGTAATAATATTATACAAAATTAGATTTTGCTTTGAAAATATTATAGCATTCTAATTTTTAGCATTATCGAATATATCAACTTGTATGGTATTAATGATGATTGTACTCTTGTTGTTTTTTATTGTTTTGTTTCACTTTCACGAATTCTTACTGGTTTAAAACAATTATTTTGAAACTTTTTGCAATTTAAACTGCATCAAAGATTTCATTTATCACCTTGATAATGCACATTTTTCTTTGAGTATGTCAAATTTCATACTTAGAAATTCGCTTTCCCTTTAATTAAATTTCAAAACAATTTATATCAATACATTTTATTGTTAGAATGAAATTCAATCCAATTTCGTTATTTTATTTATCATTTAAAACGTTGACAACATAAGTGAACTGTCAACCTGCCTTCCCTCTCATATGAATAATGACAGAATCATGCTTGAGTGATTTATGCTTCGTGGAATAGGAAATAAAACAGTTTATGTGTCTTAATAGTCTTTTTTTTTCAACCGATTGAAAGCATAAAAAACAGAATCGCATAAAAAAATTGCACTTATCCATGATGTTACGTTAATACTGTCACATTGATGTAATGGGCAGATAGAACTGAAAATGAAATTTTTCTAATGTAATTTGTTAAAAATGCCTCTTTTTGGGACTCGGGGGGGGGGGGATCTGAAATGTGGAAATTCGTCGAAATGTCGAGTATGAATTCTTTGATGATTGTAATACTTTCTCTTTACTCTCGATACTTCATATATGGGAAAGTAAAAATATGTTTTCAGATTCAAGGAGGTTTGAAACATGAAAAGTCATCAAAATTTTTAATCGATTTTTTTTTTATAATTGCAATACTTTTTTTTGTATATTCCACAATTAGAGATGTAAATAATGTTTCCATGGATATTAATTCAAAATCAGAATTTTGATTTTCAGTTCGTTAACATGAATGTTTTTAGGCTGGCCTTCTTTCTATCAAATGAGTGTGGTAAAACATGCCACGTTCAGAATTCAACGACTTTTGCAATCAAACCTGACGAAAACAATAAATTAAGATTATAATAATATCATTCTCCGATGTTAAAAACTACAAAGTTCAATTTTATTCAACTTCGTTTCAAAGGTCAAAGTTCCATTTATGTTTAATTTTATTCTTTTTAAATATAACAGTTTTCTTAAATAAATGTTCTTTTAAAATAAACAGTTATCTTATTTATTATATACCGTTGGTCTTCATTTGCCAAAAATAACAAGAACTGCGAAACAACTAATGATTTGTCATAAAAACTGAAATGGAATGTAATCCCAAAAGCAATTTCTGTTAAAACTGCAAAATGCATTTTCTATGTAAGTATTATCGTACATTCTTATCTAGAATTTATTTCATAAAATAATTGCTTTTGCAGCTCAGGAAATTATATCTTTTTTAAAATGACGCATACAGAATAATTTGTAATTAAAAAATATCAACGTTCTATATCTTTCTTCCTTTGTATAAGTTAATCCGGATTATATATTAAATATGGAGTAAGTTAAGCTGCTTAGTTTTAAGACTAATAAGGCTTCTTGTACTGCTCAAAACTGTTGCCATTTCTTTTTTCTTTTTTTTCAAACAGCAGTATCGTCTGGTAAAGCTTCTATCAAACATGAAAGAATCTCCATTTTTCTTAGTCGACCTCAAAGATAAGTTTAATTATTTATCCTTTGTTACAAGAAAATTAATAATATTTCATATTATAAGATAATGAACGATATCTTGGAATTTTTTTAAAAATTTTATAAAGTTATTGTAATTTACAGCTTAGATAAGATGATTTTTTTTAAAAAAAAGCTATTGTTATTGGTAAAATTGGAGCTATAGTTAAATTGGAAGATTTTATCTTCTTTTGGACAAAACAATCTTGGAGAATTTAGGGAGCATTTAAAATTAATAGGTAGCTATCACTATTCGAAACGAACGGTTAGAGAAAAGTGATCCATATACGTAGCTTACGATGGGAAGGAAGAAAGAAAGTAACACATGAGGTATCTGATGATTTTTAAAGTGGATCTCAAAGGGTTGATTGTCTTGTCGTTCTGTACTTTTGTATACATATAAACTCAATGACTTAAATTAATGAAATATAGTATGTAATCTTGTGACCACAATTGTAGTACTATGTCAATTTTTTTCAAACGATCAGAAAAAAAAGTGTTCGAATATTAGATTCTTTGGGATTCTTTAGATATGTTAAACAATTTGTTAGAAACCTATATGTTAAAAAATCTATAACTTGGGTAACATAAATTAGAAAAAAAAACGCTCGTTGGAATTAATAAAAATATTAAAATAAAGTCAAAGATTTTTAATTTGTATTATTATTGGCCAATATCACTCCCGCTGTTTAATTATTGGATTCGCACTAAGGAACATAAAAATAGAATTTATCTAAAATTTGATTTGGTCGGCAGTTTTGAAGTAAAATGTACGTATCAAGTTTCATTCACTTCGTTCTTACCATTTTATTAATCATGTTCGCTTGTATTCCCTCTGACAGACAACCTTCCTATTGATTGATTTCATTTTATAGATTTCATCCACAGATTTGGTACAAACACCATGTACCAAATTTCATTGCTTTAGCTCTATCCTTTTTTTTGAATTACCGGGTTAATAAACAATACATAATTTTTTTTTAAAAAAGGTGTTTTTGATATTCAATCTATACAAATTCGATTTAAGGCCAGTCAGTCGGGATGGAACTTGTTCTCAAAGCGCGATACCTGTCTTGTATATATTTTATATTTTATTAATTTATGGATTGTAGAGTTTTGAGAAATATAAAATGAAGTATGATATCACTTTTTAATTATTACTACTAACTGCTAGAATTTAATTTTCAAAAATGGCTTGGTTAATCGCTACCTGATTGCTGATTTCCTAAAGCAAGGGGGAATGTAGTCCTCTCTACGTTCTTGTATACCTAGACAAACAAGTATGCTTGGATTGGTGCCTAGTTTTACAGCTTAAGGTACAGGTAAATTAATACCTATATTCGATTATACCTGATACTGCTAGTAATCAATTGTTTTCCTGACAAAATGAAACGGGGTACTACGAACCAATTCTCAAACTTTTGCCGAGATTTGTAGTTGAGATGTATATGATTTCAAATTGGGATTTCGTTTTTTCGAAAGAGGTGATGGTCTGACTGTGAATGACGGGTGAATGAAAAGAGGAAAACAAAGATTTTGATGACATAGTTAATATAGGAGAAGACACGAATTCTTCATTAATATGTGCACCTTACAGATGCTATAAGATT
Source organism: Argiope bruennichi (assembly GCF_947563725.1). NCBI lineage: Eukaryota > Metazoa > Arthropoda > Arachnida > Araneae > Araneidae > Argiope > Argiope bruennichi. The sequence goes on along the minus strand of NC_079159.1, from coordinate 87,839,016 downwards.
GGGGATGAAATACATATATAGTAAAAAAAAAAAATCACAGATGCTCATAGATTTGCCGAGGCAAGACGGCGAACTAGGCCATGTTGACTTTATATTTCATATCAAATTGATACAGTATATTTCTCGATTGAAAAGGATTGAAGTCGAGGAGATTACAAGTCAATAGCAATCGAGTCCAGAAACTGATTCCTGGTGCATTATACTCTTAGTCTGCATCAGTTTTATATATCTGATACAAAGTATCAAGTTCATATAGTGTTAACCAACCCTACAATCAAGCACCTTATTTTCTGTTCTTCTATCCTCCTTTGCATACGACGGGTGTATATCAGCGTTGGAGTAGAGAAGGAAAAGTAGCAAATCCTCAAAAGTTTCGAAGGTCACGGTCCGCAAGTGCGAATATTTTCTCCTTTTCTATTTCTGTGGGACGCAGTATGTCCCGTTTTGTGCTTCGTAATGCAATGAAAAATGCTGAGCATGCAGCTCGGAGCCTATTCATTTCCACCGACTGGGTTCTAAATTTGACACAAATCTATAATTTTGGCTACAAGGCCGCATGTTAGATTTTGTTTACCTAAACTGTTGAGATTTTCGAATTATTGTATTCACATACAAGCGAATATGTAAACCAACTATTTCCAACACATCCTCTTTGACAGATGTAATCTAAAATTTGATGCACATTACATTGCTGATGATAAAACTGTACAGCAGATTTATTCATATAGAACTTTATTTATTTTGAATTGATACGTTCAAATGTATACAGATGGACAGATATACAGATATATATATATATATATGTTACCGTGAAAGACCGAAATCAGAGAATGTCGACATTCACCGGTGAATGTCGACAAACACCAAATACGTCGGTGAAAGATCGAATATTTCATTACATTCTTGTACATTCGGACCCTCACCGGTGTATATCGACAATCACAGATATGATCTGGTGGAGGTCGAAAAGAGAGGAGCCGACAAAGAGGCGACTGGCTGTTTCTCGCCAAATCCTTTGTTCCGGTGGAGTCTCCCGCCAAATCCTGGCGAATAGTTTAAGTTGTTGCAATAAATAAGATTTGATTCATATAATTCAGTAAGTTTTCTATTACTATTATTTTATTTTCTCATTTAGAACGTACTGTATAATTAAGTAAGTTTTTTACTTCTATTATTGTCCTTTCTCATTTTGAAAGTACTATGCGTTTTAAGTTCTTAGTTATTCCTCTCAGAAAGAGAGGCGAAAAATTTATCGCGACTGAATTACGGAGAAAAAATATAAATCTCGGACATGTTCAACATTCACCATTAGTGCATGGTGAATGTCGACATTCACCGGTGAAGGTCAGAAATGAGGGTATTTAGCAAATATTTCGGATATACACCAAGCGACTATGTGTTTGTCGACATTCACCGGTGAATGTCGACATTCTCCAGATTTCGGTGTTTCACTGTAACATATATACAGATACAGATATACAAGGTTTTGCCTATGTTTTGATAGATTTATATGCCAAATTTATGTATTTAATTATATCTCAAATTTCATGACTGGGTTATTATTATTATTTAGTTATTATATTCATAGACATACAGACAGACATAAATACAAAAAAAGAATTCGTTCTTCGCCTTTAGGTAGGTCTGAAAGTGGAGATTTTAATGAATTAAATTTTTTTGTTTTATTTTTTTATTATAATACTTTTTTCTTGTATAATCTGCATACAAGGAAGTAAAAAACCAGCAGACAAAGGAAGTGTGACAATCAAGTTATATTACGCCACAATACTTCAAAATGTTTCATGAAGTCTAAAAGGTCTGAAATATCTTGAAAGAATTGTTTTGGTGCAGTAACATTACATAAAAGCATGAACTAAATGGCACATAGGAATAATGTTTCGATTTTTTTTGTGCCTCTATAAAGTTTCATCAATTTCACTGTAAAAATGCTTCAACCTACAAAAGCCAATACCATATGTTTTTGAAGGGATGAACTAAAACTGCTTAACTGCAACTGTGCTATAACATTGATTTGAAATTTAGAAATTTTTTTTTTTTTGTATCTTATGGGCACTGAAATAATTTACAACAGAAATGTCATGAGATATTATAAAACAATAATCTAATAAAGGAAATCGGAGTTTTATATTGGTGGTAAATAAATAAATACACTAACAAATCTTAAATTTTTTTTTCTTATAATTTTCAAGGAGTCTGATTCTGTTTGTTTGCCTGACCAGCAGATCTATCCAGACACGAAACCGCTATTACTTCTGCCCATACATTATCATACTGACCACTGGTCAATTCAACATCCCTATGATTGGAAGAATTCCTATGGCGCAATCACTCCTTGATGAGTTCGTGCCCTGCTTTGGTTAATAGAGAGAGAGAGAAAGAGAGAACGCGAAAAATAATCGATCTCGTTATAGGAGGGCCGGGGCATGCGCATTAGAGAGGTCTAGGGGGGGCTTAGCAGCAGCGTGGGAGTTACAAGTCACTGCGACAGGTATCCTAGAGCTTTGCATCCGCATAGGCGTCAAGAAGAGCTCTGGTCCTAGAAGCTCAAGGCTTCATCTTTTGTCTAGTACACACTCAAGAGTTCCTGTCGGTAAGTTTGAATGTTTCGCTAGATATTTAGTTCCGAATATCACTTAGAAACAAAAATTCCATTTTATTTTACTAGTTGCCAAGCAATATATTGATACACAGAAGTTCTGTGATATCTATTTATAGATTATTGAGCTTTTTTGGGGAAGAAAATGAGGGGGAGGGGATCTACAAAGGCAAGCACCATGTGTCTTTGGGTAGGGGAACTGTTTTGTTCCATCACATCAGTGTTCGAGAATTATTGTGATTTCAACAATTTACCTGACTGTTACTTTTTATATCAGAGATATTTTGATAAAAATATTGATTTGCATAATATAAAGTCAGGATTAATTATAATCTACGCAGATTTAACTAACAGATGAACATTTGACGGTTGGAGAGTTCCATTATTTGGATGCTATTCACTGCATTTTTAAATAAAAAAAAATTAAAAATTCTTAAAATGTATTTATTATTTAAATTAATTTCAGCATATTTTAACTTATATCACATCTATTAATATATGTTACGAAATAGGAAAACAGTAAAAATAATGTATAAACGATTTTTATTACAATATATTAAGTATGTAAATTACAGATTAATAAGGTATTGTTTATTAGATATAATAAGAAATACTGAGAATTAAGTTAATATACTCATTTTATTTAATCAAAAAGAAAAAATATATTCAATATAATTTTTTTAATGAATGACATTCCAAAACTTTTTAATTTCTATACAACAAATGAAGTAAGTGTTTAAAACTAATTACTGCTTAAATTAATGTAATTCGTTTTTCTCAAAAGTCTATTTTTAGTCACATAATCGCAAAGAAACACCAGAAAAGGCCACCTGTTGAAATAGAGCTCCACTGGCCATTCGCCATTGTATGGTACATTCAATAGGTGGGAAAATTAGTTTGTTAATTACCTGTGATGTTAATATCTTTTATACTAATATAAATTATTTATAATATCATATTAATTATTTATTATATTAATACTATATACGATATTTGTTGAAAGTTTTCAATAAATAACTTATTGATTGATCCGCGCTATAATTCGTGTTGTAGGTAAAAATTTTACACGCATATATCACAGAATTTATAAATTTCAACGAATTTTTCTTGTTTTTCCATCATTGAGGCAGCATTTGTGTTTCTGTGTATTAAAATATTAAATTTTTTATCGAAGATCTCATTCTCAGATTTTTTAAGAAATTTATATTCATGTATTTTATATTACATTTTCATTTAATATTAGTTAGTTAAAAAGCTATAGATGTTTGTTTCTTTAGTTCATGAAATTATAAAATAAATTTTCATGCTCTGTTTTATATGAAATACAACTGCACATTTATTGTACGTAAGAAAGCAGATAAATATGATTCTTCATTTTTTTTTATTTCACAAAAATGGATTATGAGATTTAGAATTAATACAAGATCTTTTAAAAAACGATTTACTATCAATTTTAATTCAAGAAAATTTAAGATAAATTATTATCAGACTGATAATAACGGAGTAAAATAAATATTAAATTCTTTTCAATTAATTGACAATAGTTTAACATATTTTAATATGTTGGATGTTGTTTTTGTATTATAATGATTTTAGTCTGAAATTTTTTTCTATGAATTACCTTATATAAAAAGATCACACACACATTTCAGCCTAAGGCATGACGAAGTAGCATGGAAAAAATAATTTTTATCATGCTATGATGTTTTAGGCTAGATTTTAGAATCTGACTTTCTCGTATGCGATCAATAGAGGAGGTTTTCGTACCATCAAGAATTTCATACTCGATATTTTTACGAATCTCCATGTTTCAGATCTTTCAGAATTCAGACAACACATTTTTGACATTATATCTGTTTATCTGTGAACACAATAATATAAATGCGTTTTGAGCTAGACTGATGAAATTTCTCATATTGAGCTTCAGCTCAAACTTGAAGATTTTCAATTAAATTTTGAGCGAATCCATTAACAGGAAGTTTTATCGGTCTGGCCGTTTAAATAAAAGTGAACAATCTGGATAACTAAAAAGCTGTTGAAGGAATCATGGACATCAAATTATGCATAAGAGAGATAACTTAAATTTAACTGATATTTCTGGAAAGTTTGATTTATTTAGAAAGTTTTATAAGAATATAGTTTGATTCATTTTTGAACATACAGAACTAGGAAGAATGGTGCTCCCGGAATTTCTCAATACTCCTTAATAAATATACTTCTCTATTATCACACGTCTACCAATGAAGAACAATATTTACGGTTTAGTTTAGTTATATTAACTTCCCGTTGTAGAGCAACACTGGGGCTAGTTTGGGACGGACCTCGTCATTTTGAACCGCGGTCAGATGACGAGGACGACACCTGAGCTGGCACCCCCCTCTCCACACCAGCAGGAAGACGTTTGGTCATGACGGATTTAACGTGCAACAGACCCCCTTACACGACGGTTTTTCGGTGGAATCGGGTCTCGAACCTGAAACCCTATGGCTCACAAGCCGAGACTTTACCACCAGGCCACCGTGGCCACAATATTTAGGGAAAAAACCTATAAGGGTACTATTTTTGGCATTTGTTATGGCGATTAATTGATGAGATGTAGTTAATACAAAAGTACCGAAAAACCAAATATTTATTTTGGCTCCTTTTTTTCCACTGATTAAAATCAAAATTTGACACATAACTATAATTATTGTCACATAATCACATAGCAATTTTTTGCTTTTGAGCCATCGCATTTATATGCTTTTGAAAGAACAGACTGACAGACGGTCAGCAATTTTACTTAGAATTTAGTTCCAAATTTGATACGCATCTATACTTTAGATGTAAAATCCGGGGAAGGGAGTTTTATCCATTTGATTTTCTTCATTATATAATTGAAATGTTGATTTATATTCGGACATCCGGACAGGCACTTTTCTTTTCGTTTTCACAAAAGACATAATGCCAAAGATGTATTTCTCGGACTCAGGGTGGTCTGAAATGTAAAATTCTTCAAATTTTCGAGTTCGAATTTTTTCTTGACGATTACAATACTTTCTCTTAGCATACTTCGTATATGAGAAAATAATCAGCTAGAGTGATCCCCCAAAACTTTTTCATATATTCTCTAATAAACTTGTCATGCCAGAGAGCGCTTTAAATACCATTGGCATAGAATAGTTACGAAATATTAACTTTAAGCTTGAATTTAGTATTTTTACTGAAACTCTCGTGCCATCATGGGCGAGTTATTTAGTAATTAATCTTTGGTATGCGTTAACAGTACCTAAAAATCGAATTTGTGTTTTAGAGAGGTTTTTTTTCAAACAATTGAAACCAAAATTTGATACAAAATTGCACTAAAAATCCCTTGCCAAATTTGATATATTTAAGTCATTGTGTTTTTGATTTATAGCGCTTATATGTTTCTGGAAGTAAAAACCGGCAGACAATTAACCCGTAATTGGTTTTGGCTCAAAATTTGACAGGTGTCTATACTATATATGCTAAATTTGTGTACCGAATTTTATCTATCTAGCTCTCTACGTTTTGTAATTATAGCTTTAGCTTTTAATTGAACAGCCGGACAGACCAGATTTTCTCTGAACAGAGTTTTATTCAAAATTTGATAAAAATCCTCAAATTTGGAATAAAAATCGTATAACAAATTTCAACGATCTAGCTCAAAGTATTTGCGAATTATCCTTATCACACACAGATGGACATTTTCTAAAAAGTGTTCGAGTTCCAATTCTTTAACTATTTCTATACTTTATACTATGTATAAATAAAATAAAAAGCATTACCATTATCAGAAAATTTTATTTAGAAATGGTTAATGTTTTATTGAACTAATATGTCAATACTTTTGACCACCCAGAGTGAGAAGAAAACATCCTACTCATCTCTTACTATGAAAAATATATCTGACATAAAAAATACCGGAAATTATTTGAGCAGAATGTTATTCAGTTTATGAATAAAAGTTCATTCTTTGTAGAACAAACTGACGGTGAATTTGATAAAGTGGTTTGACATTTTGATTAATTATGGATGAAACACTTAATAAATTATCACCTTATCAATATGTTTACGAAGAAATTTTATATTTTAATTCATTTCTGAACGTCCTAGAAAATTAAAATATAATGGATATTTAGCATGAAATAAATAGATGAATTAAAAACCTTTAATGCCTCGTAATACATACATTAATTCCTTCTGCATTTTGCAAATATTTTTTTTATTATTATTTATACTTATTACTGATCTAGAAAAAAGTCGCACACAAAAACACCTCGATTACCGATTACCGAATATCCACCGAACTCTCAGAGTCTATGCCAAAAAATAGAAAATACAGCAACATAGATTCAATATATAGAACATACATTCATAAACATTCAACACTTTATTATATAATTCTATATTATTCTTGAATAAGTCCGTTCTGGAGACCTAATCAATCATTCTAATTGTTTTTTAACGAATCATCGTTTTATTATAGAATTTTATATTATCCTTCTATTATACTGCTATTCTATAGAATTCTGTGCGATGAAACCATTCTGAAGATCTAATCGATCATCCAAATTGTTTCTTACTCAATCGTCGCTGTATTATAGTACTCTAAATTTTCCTTTTATTATAATTTTATCTTATATAATTCTATCAGGTGAATCCATTCTAAAGATCGATCAAACATCCGAATTTTTATAACCAATCATCGCTTTATTATAAAATTCTACATTATTCTTTTATCACAATTCTGTTCTATAGAATTCTATTGAATGAATATGTTCTGAATATCTAATCAATCGTCCTAATTGTTCCATAATCAATCTTCATTTTATTATGGAATTATACATTATTCCTAATTATATTCTAATTTTATATTATTGAAATTATTTCTAATTCCATTCGGATCTAATCAAGATCCTGTTTTTTTAACCAACCATCGCTTTCTTAAAAAAAATCGATATTATTCTTTTATTATAATTCTGTTCTACAGAATTATAATAAAAGAATAATATCGAATTCTGTTGAATGATTCCATTCTGAAAATTTAATTAAATATCCTAATTATTCTATAATATGCCGCTACTTCGTTATAGAATTCTATATTATTCTTTTATTACAATTTTATTATCCCGAATTCTGTTGGAGGACTCCGTTCTGAGTAACTTAAACATCCTAATTGTTCTTTAACAAATCATCGATTCACTATAGACTTTATTGAATTTAAAACGCATCTTTTCTGAAAACCTAAATAAATAACTGAAAATCTGTTATTCATCTTAACTTATATACAGTAAAGAGTAGAACATATTTAAAAAAAATAGTTTGAAAAGTTCAGTTCACATTTTAATCGCTCCACTATTTTTTAGGATCATAATATTACCAGCATTTTTAAATTAAAAAAAATGCAGGAACATAATTTTAAAAATGAGCTCCTTAACACCGAGAGGAATTTTTTTGTCTTATGATTATCAGTATGACCTTCCAGAAATCTATTACAAATATATGAAAGCTCATACTTCCAAAGTTCACGTCGAAAGTTAATCCAGGAGAGTTAATACTTTTCAAATTTATTGTGCTACTGGAAAATTCACATCTCACATGTTTATTACTCTCCGAGTATCATTAGTATATAGCAGCTGAATGCAGTGTTATAAACATGCATATTAAACGTAGCATCGCTTCTTTTTAAATTTATGTTCGTAATCAACGTATATTTGTTGATCGAATATAATATCTTCTCGAAAATATTCCTTGCATTTTTTTTTTATGAAATCTGAATTGCTCATTGATTGATAATCGTTTGCAGTTTAACAAAATGAATTTAATAAACAAATTCACTAAATAGATTTTAATTTTAGAAAAAAGAAAAGAAGAAATAAGAACAGTTACTTCTAATCTGTTCTGAAAATTTTAGAAAGTTTTTTCATTACATTAACTTCAAAATTTTAGCAAAAAATATTTTCTTCTTTTTACACAATTATTAACAAGTGTTTTTTTTAAATTTATCTCTTTAATGAACATTTATAAATGGATAAAAACATGCAGCAAAAAATTCACGAAACTTTAAATTTTGAGATTTATTCTATAAAAATATGAAATTATGTTTCATGAATTTGTTGTAATATAATGGGAATATAAATATGGTAGTTAATTATTATTCGAGGATACTAACGATTAGACGTAACGATAACGTACATCATACTTCTTCCTTTAAGATTAGGAAAGTCAAATTTGGAAACCAGTTGTATAAAATAAATAAAAATAATTCAAATTATTTTTTCTATGTTTCGGTTTTATTTATCCAGAAATGTTGAGAGACAAAAATATGCAATAACTTAATCAGTTTCATACATGCAGACGATTCAAAAAATTCGATTAGAAGAACTATATAAAAATCAAAGAAGCTTAATGTTTTAAAGACTTCTTAAGGCCACCATCTTTATGGAATGAATTGTTTGAATTTCCATGTTGAAATACTCATTTTAAAAATGATTTAAGAGGAAATAAATTGGATAGAATCGAAAAAGAAATTCCTTTGTTCGAAATGAAATTGCATTTAGATTCGAATTGTGTTCTATTACAATAACAATAGAATCCTTTATAAGAATAAAAGAAAAGAGAAAATTCCATGAAGATTATTTTATTCCATTCTGTTTTCAACTCTTTCAAAATAAAAGACATTGCCATTTCAATTTTGAAAAGCAAATTAAAACGAAAATTCTTACTTTCATTTAAGTTATTTGTCATTTTCGCTAGAATAAATTTCTTTCTTCTGGTTTTACAAATATTTATTCCTTTTAATTTATTATACACATCGGATAATTTTAATTGGTTAATCTGAAATTGAAAATAAAAAGATCTGGCATTTCCTTTCTAGTTGAAGAATTTTGTTTATTTAAATATCACAGAATTTTTCAAATTATATTTATTATTCTTTATTAACTCTGTCTGGTGGAAATAAATGGATAAAATTTTGAAAGATTAAAGAGGCTGAGAAATTAAACGTAATATAATCAGTTAGTATTGAGTATTTTATTAAAAACAGGTTTCAGTGACATTTAGTAATGATATGAAAAGCTCTTTTAACTCAATTCTGAAATTGAGCTAAAATTAAAATGTCAACATGTATCAAAATTTTGAAATGAGAATAAAAAAATTATAAATTAATTATCAAAAAATTTAATCATGTTTTAATCCTTTCTTAAATTCAAGCTTCACGATGACAGATGGTGAATTAGATCATTTAGCTAGTTATTAATTGAAATAAAAGGGACATTTATATAAGACACATATTTTGGCATTTAATTTAATATTTTTTAATTTTTTTTTGCTGTTTGTTAATCAAATGAGCGTATTTAAAAATGCAATTATGGTTCATTAAATTAATATCAAATTTATTAGGTGATAGTTTAATGCATCAAAACGAGCAATTTTTTTCTGACATGTCAATGATTCGCGAATTCTTTTTCATCTTTTTTATAGTAAGAAGAAGAAAAAAAATTCATAAATAAAACATGGTTCTTGTACAAATATATTCAAATAAATTAATGATAAAAAAAACTGTAGAAACTTCATAAATATGTGGTTATTTAACATAATTCTATCTGTATTTCCGAAATGTTTTCACAGTACCGAACATTTTACTATGATATATTTTATTATTACTCTTTTAGAATTTTTTTTTTTCTTTGGCCAATAAGAACATGGAAAAAAAGTTATTTAACATTAAACGAATATTATTATCACTAAGCGTTATATAAATTTTACCGGAAAACATTATAATCCATTTATATATTTGCTTTATTTGTTAAGCGAGTTTGCATGCACATTATCATTCGTGCGGGAGTATTTACATTTGGAGCTTTGGAAGAAATGATCTAACAATTCTAACATATAAAATAAGAAATGAAATTATTTATAATACCACATTTTTTTTCTTTACTTGAAATAAAATATATTGATGTTTAGTAGGTAACATTTATGGAAAATTAGATGACAATCAAATCGTTGTTAAAACTAGCAATTTTTTTATTCAAAAAAAAGAAAGAAAGAAAGAAAAAGAAAAAGAAAAAAAGAAAGAAAAGAAAAAAGAAAAAGAAAAAAGAAAGAAAGAAAAGAAAAAAAAGAAAGAAAAGAAAAAAGAAAATTGTCAGTTTTTATAAAGATATTGTTTTAATAAAAAAAATGGCAAGCTTCTTTTTTATGAAAAACATTTATTTTCAAACAATTATTACATCAATCAATATAGTCTATTATCTTCGTTTGATCCTTTTTAAAAACATGTTTTTTTATAACTATAACAGGTTTAATCGATAAGATAAAATGATGGTAATAATAAAATTTTTGAGTAAATACAGTTTTGTTCCTGGAACATATAAACTTAAAGAAATAAAAAACGCTGGATTGTGATTTGTACTATACACATTAAATTAATTGCCATATCACTTCTCGATTTACATGCCTAACCCTTAAGAAACTAATGATGATATGATAGATAAGAAATTGTGAAAAAAGAATTATCCTCATGTGGTAAAAAATTAATTCAGTTTGAAAAACATCACATCATGAAATCTTGGAAACCACATTTTTTTTAATGATGCATATGAGTGATGGTCCCTCTCCCCAAGAAACTTTATTTTAAAATTATGTAAAAAACACTTCAACTTTAACTTATGATTTAAGGAAACTTTTAATTTTCTCAAATCTTATTATTAAAGTGTTGAACTAGCGGTTTCATTTTTTCACATCTCAAACAAGGGAATTCTTTTTGTCGATTTATTTAAAAACTAGGAAAAAGTTTCTCTCTGTCTCTATTGATTTTGATTTGGTGAGAGATAACATATTCGAATAGATAATTATAATGTATCAATAAATTTGGTTAGGAATTTAAATTTCTACCAAACTGCTAAGCCTGAATAAATAAAATATTTTGCTGAACCACCATTTTTTTTTCTTGTCTCTTAGAATTACATACATTTGATAAACCGAAACTAAAGTATCCCGAACCAAATTATTATATATATTATTTATATTATATAATAAAATTGATTTAAATTATATCCTATAATTCAAATCAATTTTGGGAAAAAAATAGATAAATGTCAGAATTGATAAAACAATATAGAGTAACTCTCTTTAGCAGCCAAAACAGGAAAATTCGATGCTATTGCTGATATGCAATTGTAATATATGTATACATGTATGTAATATAACTTCATTTGATCTTATAATATTTACAGTTACCTGTAACTTATGTTTATATAAATTTAATTTCATGAATTAAAATGTTTTTTTTTTTTCATTTGGCATCTTTGTTGCCTAATTTCCAAGCTATTTCCAACTAACAGAATTTCCGCTCATCTGCAGCAATCCGATTTATGTTTAATTCGGAAAACTTAATTTATTTGAGCAACTATCTGAAGAATTTTATTAACTTGTGGCGCCATCCTTTGACTTTCGCGTCATACAACCTGTTTAAATTATTTCCCTAATCATTTTTCAGATGTAAAAATTAAATTCTCATATAATATGTATTTGGGAGGGTGACATATTATAAAAATCATCATCATGAAAAAATATCTTTTGAAGTTTATTGATATTATGAAACGTTTTTTTCTTTTTTGCGTTTCAATGTTAGTATCAAGTATTTTTTAAATTAAATCTTCGGGCGATAATCCTAGTTCTCAGTTTCAAGTTTATATTTGTTTAAACTAATTCCTTGCATAATTTCTTCAAAATTGAAAAAAAAATTTTTTAAAGCTAAACGCTTGATTAATGATATTAATAAGCTTCTTTAAAATTTATTTTGTGTAAATATTTACACAAAGTAACTATTTGTTATTTCCAAATTAATTTCTGATGCTCTTTCATTTATTAACAATTTATGAATTTAATAATTAATAATTTTACAAATAAAATAAAAAGTAGAATTTAATTTCAATTTTTACACATTTTATACTGCACAATTCATTACTATAATATTTTACCAGGTTTTTAATAAATTTTCTCACATTATTAGAATTTGATACATATACATTATTAACGAATAATTAAACTTTGAAAAATAAAATTGTAAATTATCGTATATTCACAAAGTTACAAAACGTTACCATTTAAGGCAAGGATTGAAAAATCGTTAAGCAATTCCATCTTAATAAACATGATACACGAGAATTTATGCAAAAATATGTTTACATTTTCAAAAAAAAAAAAAAAAAAAAAACTGGAGATAAAAATCTGAGAAAGTTATCACTATGAAAATTATGCCGCTAATGTTTATAGAAAAACATAAAAAAAAGGCATTAATATCACTTTGAACAATTTTTTTATGAATATGGCTGAGTACTGGATATGTGCCAAAACTAATATCCTACTTACTTAACAGCTTACAACTAAAACAATTCTTCGAAGCATTTTTGATAAAATATTATCAAAAAAAAGGGCCGAAAATAATCTTAGTATGAAGAAATGGTGAACTTAAAATTCTCTCAAGAATACAAAATACATTGTTTGAATTATATCTCAATTTATCTCTCTTCATATAAACAGGAAATCAAATTATTGGTTTCACTTTCTCTATCACGTTCATTTTAAATGGAATATTTAAGTGGAAAAATAGAAAAATAAATTGTAAAAATTGTCTAGCCAATGAACACATGACATAGAGCAATGTGATGAAATTTGAAAAAATAATAAAAAAATCTATTTATTGAGACATTGTAAAATATAAGATTTATCAAATATTGTATACAAAATATTTCCATATTATTATATAAAAAGTTTCTTATATCAGTGCAATATTCCATATTAATATTTTTAAAGCCTTTTTGAAACTTTATGCATAATACTTTGAATTGAAAATCTAAATTATTTGTTATTTTAATGAAAAAAGATAATAATACAATCTTTAAATAATAAAATTAAAGACTTAATATAATTAATTAAAGACTAACAATAAACAATGATTTTGGTCGAATATTTCAAGAATAACTTTAAAAATAGGATGACAGAAAAATAAATATGAATGACTAGTTTCAAGAATTAAAAAAAAATGTACATACTCACATATACTCAATGTTACGAATTGAGCCTCTGATAAAGATATTTCTTAATGATGAACACAATCGGTTCATAAATTTTAAAAAAAGATTAAAAAATACTTAAGTATTTGAAATTAAAGAATGTCATATGAAATGATAAGTCATTAATCATTGCTTACGCTCAACACATCAAAAAAAATTGATGGAACAAAAAAAAAAAATGAATATACAATTTATCACAATATTTCTGAAGAACATAAAAAATATTTTTTTTTTCTTTCTTTAGCTTCCAATTAAAAAAAAAGAGAAGACGATATTATATATTTATGTTTACAACGAAAACGATTTGCAATAAAAGAAAAGAAAACGATATTATATATTAATATTTACAACGAAAATGATTTGCAATAAAAGAAAAGAAAACGATATTATATATTCATATTTACAACGAAAACGATTTGCAATAAAAGAAAAGAAAACGATATTATATATACATATTTACAACAAAAACGATTTGCAAAATAACGATTTCATTCAACGATGAAATCTGTTGTAACAAAATATAAATAAAAGTATTTATTTTAAATATTTACTAAAGTCATAAGAAGAGGTGGAAGGCAATAAAACTGTCATTGAAAAGATAATTTTTTGAATTTAAGATGCGTTCAAATGTCTTGCAAAAATATTTCTGTGAACTATTTATTTGAAAACGACAAATTATTACTTAATTTTAAATTAATTAAAGTTCCGATTGAAATTTCGAAAAAAATTGCTCCGAATTCAACGTTATCGTTTTCAAATTACATTTGTTTCAAATTTCATTATAATAGATCAAATTATTTGCTATGTAGAATTCAAACAGACAAACATAAGCATTCCCTTCTATTATCAATATTAATAATACTAATCGAACGATAAAATTAAATTTTAGTGTTATTCTTGTGTATTTTCAGTTAAATTTTCAAACCTTATTGCAAATGAGCACCTTTTTTTTTGTTAAAGTTTTGGTCCTTTAGTTCTCTTTCAAATTTAATTGATTTTTTTTTTATTTAGTATTATGTCAATCTAGCAAATGTAAAAATGTTGTAGTATAATTTAAAAACGTATTATCATAGTTTTATCGATGTGTTTTCAAAAAGTCGTCAAAAACATTCTAGAGATTTATGGCAAACGACCTTACAGTGATTGTTGAACAATAACAAAGTTGTAACGTACACGCATATATCAGATTTATCAAAATGCGTTTCTGAAATACAATTCAGTTTTTAAAAATCGACGATTGTATCAAATGGGGTATATGGTCATTTTATCAAAAGTATTTATTAAAAAGAACGTTTCTCATTCGTTGATCGATAATCAAATGAACCTGTCAAGATTGTTTCCACTTTGAAACGACCAATAATAAGTCTTTAAAAACGCCAGATACTTGATTCTGTTATCCTTTCACATTGTGTTCGTGAGAAAATGAATGATGTTTTTACATCAAGGATATTTATGTACTACAGGTACATTGATAGTGTATCGTTTCAAAAAACGATTGTTAAACCTAAACTTAACATTTAAAAAAAAAAAAATTGGAACTATCAGCAATATTTTAATTTACTGGTTATGATTATTTCAAAAGAAGTAGAATGAGAAAAACAGCACTGAAGAATTTAACTGTTTATTTGTAATATTATTTTATTAGCTAATGTGAAAAACATTTTGCACACAGTTTCAAACAATATAATGTTCTAAACAAATCTTGAAATTGTAATAAAAAAATAAATAAAATATAAATCTAAGGAGTAAAAAAATAGAACAAAAAATAATTAACTAACACAATTTTTCTTCAAATTTTTTTTATTAAAATACTATAAAACAAATTTACTAAACAACTAAAGGGCAAATTTTTAAATTTCAGTTTATAAATCATTATTAGAATTTTTTTGGAATTTTAAAATCTATTTTTTCAACACCACTAAGTGTCGGCACGAGTATAGTTTCAATATTTATTTAAATTTGTCTATCCATTAAAAAATTCAAAATATATAAAAAAAAGTATTCTGACATCCAGTGTACACTATTTCATATTCCTACACATCAAGAAGTGAGTTGACAATCAATTGTGAAATACCATTTCAACAATTATGAGGCAAATCGAGTTAAATAAAAATTTCCTATGTCTGGATAAACAAATTTCCTATGTCTGGTTAATGAGGCGTCTCATAAATTCATTTATTTCATTGTCCTCGATTAATAGCAATATTTTTAAGTACCATTAATGATGTAAAACATAAAAATAAACTACTCCTCTGGGAAAAGAATGTAAAATCGTTTTGGAAAATTAGAATATTGAAAAATAATTTCATTATCGTTTTCTTTTTACCGTACACGTAATAAATAAGATAAAATTAAGAAATGGAGGATTATTAATTAAGAAAGAAATTATTAAGATATGGAACTGAAATACGTCTAAGAAAATAAAATAAAAAATCATAAATAGTTAAATAGCTGTTTTGCAAAAAATCACGAATAAAAAAAAGAAAGAGGTAAAGAAACAAAAACAGTATATAAAACTACTATTATTATTTTTTCCTAATTCGTTAACCTTGATCACATTAGAGAGGCCATTTTTTTATGTATAATAAAAGTTGGAATGGAGAATTCTTCATAAGAAATCTTTTTTTCATTGACTATTATTTAATTTATTTCATTCCTGTTAACAAGAAATTTGTACTTTATTTTTCTACCATTCACTGGTGTACTAGAATTTTGAATAATTGCGTATTCGCGGTAGCAATATGCTATTTTAATATTTTCAGAAAAATTACTGTTAATCGAAAGGTGAAATTAAATTTTTGTTTCATTTAGTGGAGCCATCTGGTAGCGAATATAATAAGAAAATGAATTCGTGAGTCATTTATAATAATAAACTGCAAAATATTAATAAAAAATATAAAAAAATTTAAACGGAAATTTTTTTTTAAAGTATATTTATAAAATTCTATTTTTAAAAACAGTCTTAAAAAATTTATAAAAATAATTGATTATTCTTTAAAAATAATAAGCGAGAAGATCAGAACAGGTGTTTATTCTATTTGGAACGCTGCAGATTATATTTAGAATCCAAGACAAGCAATTAAAATTGAGGATTATCCCATCTAATCCAGAATATTTGGTAAATTTTATGTCCTCGTATCTTAGTCAACAAAAATAAATTATTTAAGACATAGAGTCATATTATTATTATTATTATATCTACTCCAGTATCTGAATATATTGTTTTATATTTTAAAATATAAAGCAATATATTCAGTATTAATTCTGATAATTAACAATCAGGCTGCGGTTAATGGTAAGCCAAATGTAGATAAACGCACAAAACAGCTGCGAATAATTCCGAAAAAAAAAAAACTTCGTTGTATATTTAATGCAAAATCGTTATTTCATAACTGCCAAAAGATTAAATTAAATGAACGCATTCTTTATGCTGGGAGGATCCTTATTAACATAACGAAAAGCAGGAGCATAAAAAAGGTATAAACAAAAAGCGCCTTTGATCGCTTCTACGCAACGAACTCTTCAGCATTATCGTCTGCAAACTGTTTTATCTAGAACAATTTTTTATGGCGCAGCATTAACTTTGTTTACGCTTCAAAGTGTTCGGGTTATCTGGCAACGTGACGGATGGGTCGGAATTGAGGTGCCCGACACCGCCGGAAACTGAAGGGAGGGACATTTCCGGCTCTGATAAATGAGGATGGCGCTTTTGCAGTCAGAAAAAGGTGGTGAACGTAGGCTTCATGAGCTCTATATCTATTTGTGGAAAGAAATATTGGTCATCTAGAGAGAATTCAGGGAAGGGCATTCGTTTTGTGTCATTTTTATTGACAATGTGAAGTATCAATAAAAAGTTATGGATATGCTGAGCGTGTATTAGTTAGATATTACACTTTTCTTTATGTCATATATTCCAGAAGCGTTAGGCGATTTTTCATTATGTTGTATTTCGTTATATTAAGTTTGGAATCAGGCTTAGTATCAGGTTCATGGTCATCTATCGATTCTTAATAAAAGAATTAATGAGTAAATTTAACTCCTTGATTAAATATCCAATTACTTAATCTGACTTGCTCACAAGTTTTTGGGCGGATAATTTTAGGCTTACTTCATTAAAGTGTTTAACATATAATCATTAATACACTTGTGAAAGTTATATAAATTTCAAATAACAAGATATATTTCTTTTTATCCAAATATAATTATATTAAATATATATTCAATATATATAAACTATTTCAATGAAGGGGGCATTTTTTTATTTCATCTTCTAAGTCACATGCGCAGATTTCTGTATTTTTTCCACGGCTTTCAAAACCTAATTATTAAAATGAATAACAATGATATGCCGTACTTTTCAAGCTTTAAAGAAATACGAACCAAAACTTTTCAGAGAGATTTTCTGATTTAAAATGAATAGACACTAACCTCGTTTGTAACCTTTCTTTCTATATTTTCTATCATTCGTCAAATATATGCACTTCATTTGCATTCATTTAAAGAATATAATTGTTTGAACCCATTTAATGCCATTATATAAAGAAATGTAAATAAACTTTTTTTAGCAAGATTTTTTTAGTAACTGAATCTCATTACGTTATATGCAAGGTGTCCCAAAAAAGTGGAACAAGCGTTCATTTTCTTAAATGTTGTACCCAGTCGTAAACTTCCCACTTTTTCTTTAAGATACAATGGACAGTTGTATAAATATACGCTTTAGTCTTTTGTTTGGAGATTAATAATAAAAAGTTTTAAAAATTAAATTTTTATACTGCTCAACTTCAATTTATAACAAATATAGCAGATAACATTTGTAACATACATATATAGCATTTCAAATATACAGTGGCTCAAAAAATTGAGAGTACACCTTACTTTTACTTCATAAATTCGATTTTCAATATAAATAACACATTAACGGGAAGTGCAATCATGATTTTATTTTTACACATAACAAATGGTTTAATTTAGAGTAAAAATAAAGAAAAATCAACGAAAAATTTCTAAATTGAAAATTTTCAGAAGCATTTTAAATAAACATACGCAGAATTTTGCCTCAAAAAATTGAGATTACACCAATGAAATGTTTGCAATATCACGCATAGAAATAAAGTGTCACTATTAAATTGCATGTCTTTTGGCTCTTATAATGGCCTCTAATCGTCATGGTATCGATTCGACCCATTTTTGGTGGTATTTGAAAATAATTTACCCCATTCTTCATGCACCACTTGTTTTAAATGGGTTTTGTTTCTAATTTTGTGTTTTTGAACCCCTTTTTCGGGTATGACCCACGAATATTCAATGGCATTGATGTCGGGGTACTGTGGTGGTGTGTGTAACTGCTACTTACAATAAAAAAGACACCATATTTTGAAGTTACGTGTATTCTGTTTGGGGTCGTTGTCTTACTGGAAAATGGAATTTCCATCTAAACCCAAATTTTTAGCACTTTCCTTTAGATTGCTGCGAAGTATATCCAAGTAACCCGTATCATTTATAATGCCATCTATAAAAATTAAATTTCCTACCCCGGATGAAACCATGTAACCTCAAATCATCACGGAGTCACCATCATGTTTAACTGTAGGATGTACATTTTTTGGTTACAAAGCAGTATTAGGCTTTCTCCATACAGTAAGATGGTTGTCACAATGGCAAAAATGTTGAGGTTTCTTTCATTACTAAATATAGATTTCTTCCAAGGGTTATTGGTCTGCAATTGATGAGTTTTTGCAAACTTCAAATGCTTTTTCTGAATTTGCAAGCTGGTGAACGGTTTCTCTCTAACAATGCTACTTTTATATCCAGCTTGTTTAATGGCATTTAGCACAGTTTCAGCATTTACACTTCTGCCTATGATTTGAAAAGTTTCTGCAACAAGTTGGATGAACCATATGGTAGCAGCAATCTAAAGGAAAGTGCTAAAAATTTGGGTTTAGATGGAAATTTCATTTTCCAGTAAGACAACGACCCCAAACAGAATACACGTAACTTCAAAATATGATGTCTTTTTCATTGTAAACAACAGTTACACACACCACCACAATACCCTGACATCAATGCAATTGAATATTCGTGGGGGATACTCGAAAAAGTGGTTCAAAAATACAAAATTAGAAACAAAACCCATTTAAAACAAGTGTTGCAAGATGAATGGGGTAAAATATCTTCAGATACCACCAAAAATGGGTTGAATCGGTACCATGACGTTTAGAGACCATTATAAGAGCCAAAAGACATGCAATTTAATAATGACACTTTCTTTCTATGCGAAATATTACAAGAATTTCATTGGTGTATTCTCAATTTTTTGAGGTAAAATTCTGCGTATGTTTATTTAAAATGCTTCTGAAAATTTTCAATTTAGAAATTTTTGGTTGATTTTTCTTTATTTTTACTCTAAATTAAACCATTTTTTATGGGTAAAAATAAAAACTAGTTTGCACTTCCCGTTAATGTGTTATTTATATTGAAAGTCGCATTTATCAAGTAAACGTAAGGTGTACTCGGAATTTTTTGAGCCACTGTATATAATGAATAATAATTATTCAATAAATAATTTATAGAAACAAATATTTTTATCAATAATAAAAACGAAACTGATAAAAAAAGAATTATTCTTTTGACGTTCTTTCATAATAGCACTTATAAAGCTAATATAAGAAATAAATTTAACTATCTTCATTTGCATTAATTTCGTTTATTTCTTTAGGACGTTTAAAGAAAAACTTAATTAAAAAATACAGAAAAAAAGCCTTTTTCAATTTTTTTAACTGTTCACTAAGCACAAATTCTTGCAGCTATGTTTGCCTTCAATCGTTGACACGTCCGCATTTAAATGAATTGGCGGAAATGGCTGTTTAAGACATTTGAATCACAAAGCAAAACTCCTGTCTTACTTAACTAGTACTTTGGAATTATTTTGGAAATCAAAACCGGTGAACTGGATACGAATTTAAATGCCAAGAAAGTTTTTCAAAATACCCTTCTTAAAAAAGAACTTATTTTCAAATGCAAATTATAAGAGAAAAAAAGAGTTGTCGATTTTAAAATAAGATTAATGGTAATCCTGTCAATCAGATGAAAATTCTGGTTGAGTAAGTAAAAAAAGGAATGAAAAAACCTTTGAAGCGAGTTAAATTCCAATGGTTTTTCCGTGAAAAACAATTTTTAAAGCTTTGGTAAATATCTATTCCCCCCCCCCTTTTTTTTTTTTTAAAATTCTTTGAAAAGAAACGAACTTTTTTCCATGTAAAAAGATCTTTTTTACCATTTCTAATAGTTTTCGTTGAAATATCGTTTGCCAATATTTGTTTTTGTTCTTTTAGAATTAAATTTCAGGTAAAAACGCGAATTGAAATTTGAAGTATAAATAACGCAAAGAACGAATCGCAGTTGTCATGGAAACAGACTGCGGGTACTTACGTCAGACTAAAAAATTGACTAAAAAATGCCTGCGGATGTAGGCTGACATGGTTTTCAAAAAAAAAAAACCATTTTTTTTTCAGATAAATAATTTAATATGAAGTAATTCTATCAAAATATTTACTTAAAGCGGAAAATATTTGGGATGAATTAAATTATTGAGAGAATATAAGACAAGATATTGGCATTAGCCATCAATTTTTTGTTATACATGTCATTGTTTTATTTTCCATTTTAAATTTCTTTTAAATAAATAAAACTGTAAACGAACATGGTTTGAAATTGTGATTCTAAAACGCCGAATTCAACGTTAAATTTAAAAAAATGCAAAGCATGAAGCATCTTTTGAAATACTAGCAATTTAATAGTGCAATTATACTTATGAAGAAAATAGTGACTCCAAACTTTTGGTTAAATTAAGATTTTTAATTCAAATAAATCAGAAAAAATTAAAAATTAACTTTTGAGAATGTTTTTGAAGTTAGAAACTTATTTAATAAAAGATCAGCCATTTTAAAACAAAATAAAAGCATTAAAATCTATAGGACATATTAAATTAAGTATTAATGCTATTACATAATAATGTATCATTTGTAAAACTTTAATAATAACAAAATGAAATTAATAACATAAATTTTCTGAAAGTGTTATTTTTAATTTACTTAAATTATAGATTAATAAGAAAAAAATTAATTTTTGTTTAAAAATGAATTTATTTTTATTTATCTGCTCACTGGTGAAAGCAAGCGGTTGAGAAAGCAAAAGGATCTAAATAGAATCATTCCTATGGCATTTAAATAATATTTGCTATTAAAATAAATAAAAAATTATATTAATATATAAAATATAATTCTGTTAATTATATAAATTATTAATAAATTAAATTAATAATATAATTAAAATTTATTTATTTATTTTAATGATCTAAAAAATTGCATCTGTCTATATCGTTACCAGTAATGTAAAAAAAAAATAATACCTACCACATATTTTGGATTCTCACGAAATTTAAAATGTAGTTTAACAAACGAAACTTAAATGATTTTCTTATTAAAGGATTGTAGTTTGATTTTTTTGAAAAGCCGTTAGTTCTTATGTATATTCGAAATAATGATCAGATAATTTTTTTAAGACATTGTGTGGACTAATATAATTATTTTTGAAAGTTGTCTATCATTACAAATATATGCTACTTTCACTATAAATTTAATCTCTATAAATATTAGAGTTTGCATTTTCTGATTTCTTAGCACAAATGGAAAACTGGGAAAAAATAAGAAAATGGGTAAAAAATTTCTTAAAATGTTTTTACTAAAATATGTCATTGCATCTTTGGTGAAAATGGAATTAAATTGATAATACGAGATTTTTTTAAAAAAATATTTTATTCTGTTAGATAAATATGACCAGTAATATAAGCAATCAATTTCAAAATGAAATAAATATCATTTGTTAAATACTTGTAATTTTCCAAAGAAGAATTATTTTACGAATTACTTGTAGTTTTAATGCGACGTTAGATGATAAAGACGACACAGTAATTGGAACACTATTCTCCAGTGTTCCACACGGCATAAATATCATAAAATTTGATTTCTGATTGAAAATGCGATATAGGCTAAGCCTAACACCTATGTTTTCCATACTTCAGAAAGATCTGTCTTGTGAACGTCATATCTTTTTTTTTTTTTTTTTTTTTCTTTTTCAAAAGATATTTTTGGTTCTAAAATTGATGCGGCATACATGACGAAAGATAAAAATTTACACCATTAACATTTTACAATTTTAAAACAAAAACATTAATTATCCCTCCATATATGAAAAGAAATCTAAACTGAATTTTCATTAACAACATATTAGCAAACGATAATAAAAAGAGACAGGAAATATTATATTTTTATCAAATGCAAATAGTTCAACATTTTGCAAACGATATTTTAAAGACAAGGAATTTAAACTTATTACCAGTTGAAATAATTAACATTTACAATGTCATAACGAAGCTGTAAAATACGTTTTACTGAATATTTCAGAAATAAAAGGAAGATATTTTAGTTAAGGTTTTAAATCCTGCCATGTTGAGTCTTATTTCTTTCCTACCGTGTGATAAAAAATATTAAAAAACTCAAAATAATAAGCATAACTGTTAACCGAGAAAATACTTCAAGCTGGGTTACCTAACGATGTCTAAAAATATAGATGTTATAAATTCTTATCGTATAATCTTTCTTATTTATTCACAGTGTTTAAATAAAATGATGATATATTTTATGCTAATGCCAGAAGACATTTTTATGACTGGATTTATTGATTTAAGAGGAATAATATTTGACTTTCGTTGCCGTGTAACATCATTGTAATTTCGACGTCACGTGAGAACAAGATTAATATATTGACGTCATCTGATTACTTTTTCTGGTTCTGAGCGAGCATAATGGGAATTAGAAAAAAGAAATAATTCTGCTTAATCTATAAATAAGTTGAGAATAGTAGATATTCTTTAACATCAAATAAAACGAAATTGACTCCTGCATTGAATTTAACTGTATTTCAGATGGAAATTATTTCTAAAATTGAAATATTCCACAAATTACTAGCCAAATTTTTAGCTATGAATGAATTCTTCAAGCAGTAATGTTTGCTCGTATAGTTTTTCAGATTATATCAAAATGAATGGTAAATTTAATAAACAAACACTGGTTGCTATGCAATTATTAATTTATGAAATGAGTAGTAGTTTTATTTTACCCAATCATTATTTTACTTTTAAAAGCGAAATAACCGACTTTTTAAAATCATTTTTATTTATTTATTTCAACCAATTATACTACATTGATTCTTCATTTTCAGTCTAAAATGGGAAAAAAATTAATTTTGTCATCTGATGTTTTTATGATGAATATTTTACTAAAAACCGATCCTTTTCATATTTTTACAAGAAATAATAGACTAAATAATTACATTCACAAATTTCCACAAAATGGCTCATTTTAATTCCGTTTAGTCTTATATTGAAGAGGATAATGTTTTCGGCTTCTTCTCTATTTCCAAATAGGTCCTAAAATTTTTTTAGATATTTTAGCTTTTTGCACCGAGACTATGCATTACATTTCATTTATATAGTTTGGAATGGCTACTTATCACGTCAGAAATTAACATAGCTGCAATAGATATTGGTCATGAGCTTTCATACGAAACAAAAATGGTGAAACTGTACCAGTGATTGGGACTGGGTGATTAGTTCTCTATTTTTCTTTCTTATTTTAAATACATAGGTACAACGTTTCGAAACACTTTAGGTTACAAATTTACGCGCCTCACTTAGGAAAATTATTTATATTATGGACGATTTAAAAAACTGAAAAAATAAAAAGTAAAAAAAAAAATCAATTAAAAACACTAATAGATGAGACAGACAGACAAAAAGAAAGATTCTCCTAAGAACAAATTTTGTCAAAAATTAATGAATGAATTACGACTTTATTGTAAAGGTCACATGCTGGATTTCACTCGCCTAACCCTTCCATTTTCATGATATTAAGTTCACTTCCAGATACAATTCTAAATATGGTTTTCTCGTGTTTGGGGAGCTAACTATGCATCAAAATAAGCGAAATTAAATCTTATATTCGTTATACAAGAAAATCAAAACTATACTTTAAAAAAAATCTGATTTTGGAAATTTCATCTCATTTTCTGCTAATGAAAAGAATAATTAAAAAAAGAATAGACATTGTCAAAGAACAAGTATATCTATGTTCTGAAGGACCATACTCTAGTCTTTTTATTCTAACAAAGAATGCTTTCTTATTAGCTGATAGTGCAAATCTCAATGAGCAGCACTTATGTGGGTGGTACTCTAGTTTTCTATACTGGAGGAACCCTTTCAAGCTTGCAGTTTTTGCAAGGAACAAAAGAAACCACTAATGGTGGAAGCGCAAAAGAAAATTGTTCAGAAAATCTGCTAGATGGTTATTCAAATGTGCTTGTTGCACAGATTGTGGGGGCTCAAAAAATTGCAGCTCCTTTTTGTAAATCATGCACTTCCGAAATTATTGATGAAATATAAATTCAGGAAAAATTATAATTTGTTGCACATGATTTGAATTTACTATATTATTTTTTTGAAAATATTATCATCTTTATGAAAGTTTTAAATTTTTTTAAAATAAAAATTATCTTTGAAATGGACTGTTATTCGAAAACTGAATAGATAAATTTTTGAACTGAAAGTAGCGACGATATATCAATTGGATTTTGTATCGTTAACTCTTTGAGTTAGAAAGAGAATATGCAAGTTTTTTGAGAAAACAACGTTTGTCAGTATTGTAATTGAAAGTATTGATACAATGTCAGCTAGGATTCGTATTCTTGATTTTTTTAATTAGGAAACAAATAGATTAGATTTTTTGAAAAATAAATATTTATTAATTTTAGAATTAAATGTATTGAAGCTATATCAATCAGAATTCGCAACCTTCATTCGCTCAGAGCGATATAGAATATCTTAATTAGAACATTAATTCAAACGATGTTAAACATGCAGTGGATTTCAAAATTAGTAAATCTCGCCGTATTAAGAATTACTTGAACATGTGTTGTTTTCGTAAAATCGTTTGCAATTTATATAGATTTTTTAATAAAAAAAGAAACGGATTCTTTATACATTATATAAGTTAACAGAAATAACGAGATTAAGAAATCATTTAAAAGTAAATATGCCGTGTAGAAACGTTAGCCATATCAGATTAAAGAAAGAAAGAATTATATGCTTATAATGCTAAATTTTAACCAGATATATAAATATTACTTTTTCGCTTTTTTTTTTTTTGCCAATTAAAAACATTTACTCTTTTTTTATTGTTATTGGTAAAAGATTTCTCTCTAAACTGCAGATCCATTCAATAAGGCATACTCAACTAAGTAAAATAATGTGCATTATAATACAAACAATTAAATAACGCGCAAAGAGCTACGTTAAATTAAAGCTGATATTTCATCATAAAAGTCTCACACAATTATCAACCAAATATATATCACAACGCCATGGCTTGTGATATTTTACTTATCACTATATTCTTTTCCTATTTTATGTCTTGTTCTAGCGTCTGAATAGCACCAGATATATATCTTCCTTTCCATTGGTTTTTGGTGTTTGATTCTAGGATTTGTTTCCCCTAATAGCCCTGCAGGAAAGATGGAGTATTTCGTATTGCAGGAAAAACACCATTGCGGAACCTCGGCCCACGCTCTTAGCTGCTATTTTTAGAACAGCCCAATCGAATCGTCTCTCTTCCCACGCACATTGCGGCATACCAAGCGTGCCGAACTCACGTGGGAAGAGAATACTGTGGGAGGGAGAATAAAGATTTCTGTACTTTTCGGTTAAAAGGATTTGCGACTGGCATCCGGCGGGGGGGGGAGAGCTAACTAGAAATCGAAATTAGATAGACTCGCT
Source organism: Argiope bruennichi (assembly GCF_947563725.1). Lineage (NCBI taxonomy): Eukaryota > Metazoa > Arthropoda > Arachnida > Araneae > Araneidae > Argiope > Argiope bruennichi. Next base: position 87,812,429 of record NC_079159.1, on the reverse strand, counting down.
GAATAAAAAAGGAGTTGTTAATCAATTTTTAGTAACACATGTGCGTGTTTCTGCCTGTTTAGGTGGAAAATGGATTTAAGGCCGGCGCCTGGGTGAGGTTTTTTTTTCTTAAATTAAAAAAAAATAGGGGGGAAGAGGAAGTAAGAAAAGACTTTTAAAATGAAGAAATTAAATAAAAGCGCAGAATTTCGATTAGGTTTTACCGTGCCCAAATACATTTGTTAAAGAGTGTTTTCCTGAAATTTCGCTTGTTGTTTAAGGATATTTTTAATGTTGAACCTAAGTTAATGGTGTTATGCTTGAAAACAGCGATTCATTTTTATTTAAAAGAAAGTACAAAGTCAATAAAATGAACCTTTAAATCGAAAAATATAGAATGAAAAATTAATATCTTTCTACATATTCTTACATTTAAAAATTAATATAGATACAATCTTATAGCTTAAATATTTTATTAATTATCAACCTTAAGGGCTCATAAACATTTTTGTGATAAATATTCATAACGGGATTAAGAAATTTACATTCTCTATTAAAAAGATAAATTAGGCATATGCGTAATAAGTTTATATATATATGTAATGATATCGCTTAATCTAATTTAAATTCTGATTAATTTCCTAATGTTTATCTTAATTTAGCCCATATTAATATCATTCTAAAATGGTCTTTTATTTCCCGATACAAAGAGCTTTTCATTTAATTACTTTTAAGAAACGCTCTAGAAAACTGATGAATTCAGCAGGATCTCACGCTCTAAGCGAAGAGATAAAAATTCCTAATACTTGCAACATTCCTTTAAAGATACCTAAATTTCCCTTTCCTAAGTCTACACATGTCAAAGAAATCTTTATCAAAATATCATTGTAAAACCACTGAAGGGAAAAAATTTGTTCTCTTCTGCTCTTGCATCGCGATGTAGACTGACGCATCTTTTATGATCGTTTCTTGTACAAATTATGCCTCCCGGGATGGAATAAATCGAATTTTTAAAATTTTCAAAAGCTTCTTCTATTTGATCACACAACTTCTAAAATATGTTTACAAATACATATTACTTTTATTTTATTAATGCATATTTCAAATCAAAATTTTTTACTGAACGCAACGTATTTGGCAAAATAGACTAAACTTCTTTGTGTAATTCTTTCAGGTAAAAAAGAATTTGATACTTTGACTTGCCTCTTTTAAACAAATGAAAATAGATCTCTGTAATAATGTTTTGTTGTCAATTAAGTGAATATGAGATCAAAAGGCATTTGCGAAAGATGTTCATTCACTCAATTCTTTCTTTTTTCTTTTCATTCTTTACATTCAAAATTTGTTGTTGTTTCTTATATCCCTTGCCATTGGACAAGCCCACTGTTACGAAGACGGCAATTTTAAGCCGGTGGGGGAGCGTCTCTTGCCTTTATAGTAGCGCCATCTAGGGCCAAACGTGCGACTTTGCTACTCACGCATCACTCATTCGCTTGCACACACCCTTTTTACAGGAGGGCACACTCACACATCTCACAGATAAAACAACCATGCCCAAATCGGGACTCGAACCCAAGACGCCCAGATCACGGGGAAGACGCGCTACCCCTATGCCAGGATGTCGGAATTCAATATTTAGATAATTTTTTAGTTTTAATTGTTTACTGGTGGAGTAATGGATAAGTAATGAGTAGGACTGGAGGTATCGGACAAGAAATTAATAGAATTTGAGGTAAGGGACAAATAATTAGTTGGACAGGAAGTAACGGACAAGTAATTAGTTGGACAAGAGATAACGGACAAGTAATTAGTATCGAAAAAATTAGATGTTTGCACAGAGTCTTAATATGTATCAAACCTATAATCACAAGGTTTCTTATGTAGAATTGTATATGGAATATGGAATGATCAATTCCCCGAAATCGAAATTTTACACAGACATTGCAACCAAGTCAAGAGAGGCGATATTTTAGTTATCTGGTCATTGTTCAGATTCAAAGATGCAATTATAATTAGACTAAACTTTGCAAAAATAATGAATTACTGTATTATAACAGCACGAATAACCATAGGGAAGGGTCTCCTCCAAAATTTCTCGCATACTCTCTGGCATAGATTAATACCCGAGACATTTACGAAATATTAACCTTTGGCGTGAATTTAGTATTTGGAGAATCCTTGGCGAATTATTCAGCAATAAAGCGCTGGCCTGCGTCTCATAACATCCGAAAATCGAATCTATATTTTAGATGTGTTTTTCCCAATCGATTGAAATAAAAATTTGTTAAAAAACTACAGTCACAAAATCCCATACCAAATTTAACATGTTTAGCTCATTGCTTTTTTGGGTAATCCTGATTATATGTTTCTGAAAGTACAAACTAATAGACGGTCAATTTCTCCTCGGATTTGGCTCAAAATTTGATAGGTTTCTACACAAAAACTTCGAAATGTGTTTATCGAATTTTATCTATTTAGCTCTCTTCATTTTGTATCATGTTAATTTATATTCAGACAGCCGGACGCTTGAGAAACTTCTTCTGAACAGAGTTTATACCAAATTTGATAGAAATCTGCAAATATGGTGTAAAGTCTGCATACCAAATTTCATCTGTCTAGCTTAAAGCGTTTTTGAGTTATCTCTGACACAGAAAGACAGACGGATATTTCCTAAAAATGTCGAACTCAGGCAGCTCTAAAGCGTGGTGATTCATCAAAATTTAGAGTTCGAATTTTTTTGACGATTACTACGATTATTTTGTCGTCATCGTGTTAAGTTATAACAGCCAGACAGATTTTCCTCAGATTGGATTTTGCTAAAAATTTGATTAAAATCTATAAATCGTAAAGATCGCATACCAAATTTCATCTGTCTAGCTCAAAACATCTTATAGTTTTCTTCGTCACAGACAGACAGACACTTTCCAAAAATGCGCTTTTCGAACTCAGGGAGATCAAAAAATTGGAGATTCGTCAAAATCTCGAGTTCGAATTTTTTTTTCACGAGTACAATATTTTCTCTATATTACGTATACGAAAATGTAAAAACGGAAGTTAAAAAATTATATTTTTCTATAAATCTACTTCAGCTATCCTCTGAATTAAAGAATTTTGTATAGAAAATGAAAAGAGAAACCTATTTTCATCACGTCCGGGTCACCACTTGTGGGAGCACGGATTGATTTCTCAACTTAATTTATTTCACTTTTCAATTCTGCATATGATTTAAGCATCTCATTTAATGCCGTCTGTCACGAAAATTTCAAATTATAAATTAGATGTCAGTTAGAAACAAAAAAAAAAAAAAAGATATGATTCATTACTTTCAAAAAAATACTTGCTCTCAAGTAAATGAGGTACTCTCTGAATTTAAAACTACTCCTTCGTTTACTGGAATATCTTTTATTTTTTCTTCTTAAAAGCTTTTGTTACGCTTTTGGCGTTGCGAAAAAGTTATCAACTCCCCTAGGGAATATCGGAGATACAACAATTTAATGCATATCTCTGAAAGCATAAAAGCTTTTCTTGATATATTGGAAAGCATATTGATGGATGCGGGTCTAAGGTTACTCGAGATTTCATCGACGCTTTTTCCTTTTAAAAGTGGATATTCATGTTTCTCTCTGAAGAAGATTTTTCTCTCTTACTCAAATTTCTTAAAATTTTAATTTCCTTTTTTTAATGTGAACACGAGATGTTCGGCAGTTTTAAAGATAAAATTGCAGATGGATAAATCTATCCCTATTTTTAGACGTTGCAAATTTCATAAAAAAAAAAAAAAAAAATAGCGAGAAGAGATCATGTTTGAAATTTAAATTTTCTTACTACGGAGTAAATATCTTAGATATGTATAAAAAATAAGGCAAAACTTATCCATTTTTATGAAAGATGTTATAATGGATTTATTTTTGCTTTTATATCATATATTTGGTATCAGTTTTAAAAAAATTATTTAAAGTTCATGTTATACGTATGCTTCTCGAAAATTTTAAATCTCTAATACTTTAAAATATGACAAATAAATACATCTTTACAATTACGAAAAAATTCAAATTAAATAAAGGAGTATAAAAAGCATTAAAATGAATTTGCACCGATAAAACATTTAAAAAAATTATGGTTTTTAAAAGAAGGCGAATCGTGATATTTAGTTTTTATAGTTTAGATCGATGTCATGTCAAACCATTTCATCCCTACTTGAAGCTTTCTTTTGCCTTTAAATGTAAAAAAAGTTTACTTTCAACGTTTTTAGTTAGTGGGTACTACTGTATCACTACCCACTATGTAATCTGGCCGGCAAGAATTTAATAGTGGTAGTGATACAGCAGGCTCTACAGTACCTCTCTTCGAATTTTTAAAGGTACGTCCGGGTCATTACAGGTGGGGGCACGAATTGATTGCTCGACTTAAATGTTCAGAGCTTCAAGAAACGGCTACGGCATTTTAACGAGAACAAGAGTTGAATTATTTTATACAAAAAAGAACAAAACAAGAAAAATTAACAGAGCAAGTAGAAGTAACTCTTTCGTGCTGCGAAAAAAATATATTAAATTCTTGGCGGTCAGATTACGTAGTGAGTAGTGATACAGCAATCCCCATATGTCCATCTTTACAAGTTATTTAAACAACACGTATTTCGCTGATTTTTTTGAAATTCGTCTCTGTCACATTTGCAAACTGGATTATCTCATTATACGTCACTACACAGTTATACGTCACTACACGGACGGTAATCGTCCATTCATGATCAAAAATTAATGAAAAAAATAAACAGCAATACTCGCGATCATGTAGTTAAATAAACTCGCAGTACTAGGCACCTCACTTTGATGCCTTAAAAAATAGCAAACCTCACCGCCACCTAAAAAAGTAAACCTGATGGTGGATTCCTCGATTTAATATTTTTAATTAATTCAGAACCGATGAAGATTAAAACGTAATATCGATGACGCATTGCAACGTCTATTTTTCATTAACAATATAACATAACGTTCACGAACCAGGTGGTTAAATAAGCTCGATGTTGTTAGCAAGATATCGGGGACTAGGCATCTCACCCTGACACCTTACAAATAGCGAAACAATACAAATGTACTATCTGCATTTTTTGAATTATGATTTTAATTCTGGACCGATGAAAGCTATGTCCTATGATTCACTGTACAATATTGGTTATGGTACTAAGATGGTAAGTGCGGATTTTCTAATGATTTAAAGCTCGTCATGGCCAATGGGGATTTCTGATTTCTTACATTGAGAGTGCAATGGTCGTTGGTCTCTAGAAAATCTGAAAATACTAGAGAAGCGACATTCAAATATTTCTACTCAACTCGACATTCCTTGATATTGTTCCCCATTTTTACATTACATGCAATACAACAATACATGTGGTCTTTAGAAAATCTGAAAATACTAGAGAAGCGGCATCCAAATATTTCTACTCAACTCGACATTCCTTAATATTGTTCCCCATTTTTACAATACATGTAATATTTGTAACCAGTTTCTTTAAGATATCTCTTTTAAGATGTCTCTTGATTCAGAAACTTCTCTAAAAGCATTATACATAGTGAAACATGTTTACTGCCGGAGTCCTGGTTTAGGAGTAGCACGTCTTCCCCGTGATCTAGGCGTTCCGGATTCGAGTCCTGTTCGGGCATGGTTGTTCTCGTCCTTGTGTTCTCTCTGTGAGGTGCGCGAATGAGCCCCCATGTAAAAAAGGGTTGTGCAAGCGAGTGTGTGTGTGCTATATTCATTTGAGCTAGAAGTCAGACTTCTGCCCTCGGGTGCTCAGGGGTCTTTACTCTCAGAACCTACTGCGCAAACATTTGGCTTAAAATAGTACACGACAAAAAAAAACATGTCTACTACACACTTAATGCACATAACTACCCCCCCCTTATAAAAACTTAGAAAAGGAGTATTTATTTCCCCACGCAAAATTTTTACTATCATCTTTGTTATGAAAGGATATTTTTTATTATTTCGAGTACTCATGCTTCCATTCCAATGCCCTTAAATTTCGCAATTTTTAACCCATATACTTTAGTTTTAAACAAATACATATTTTTTTTATTAAATAATGTAATTGTGCTTCATTAACAGCTTTTCCTTATTAAAATGCTTAGTAATCAGTTTTCTTTCTAATTCCCAAGATTAAAGATTATTTATACTTTTGGCAAATTTATGAACTAAAAGGGAAAAAAAGAAATCTTATTATTTAATTTGTTTCAAATTCTAAACATGAGTAAAAACTATGCACTTAGGTTTTGTGAGATTCTAGATCTGATATATACATATTGTATGACTTGATGTATTAAAAAACGTTATTTCAAAATAAATTTAATATTTAAATGTCTTTATTATTCCAAACTTTCTCAGAAGCTCAAGGATATTGAATAAAATGTTTCACTATCGAATTGCATTCGCAATATTGTAGAATATCGTAAAAACATTATTCTGATATTGCTTAAAAGAATTTTTTCTTTCATTTGCTTGGCTCTTCAAATAAAGCTGATGGCTCAGTTCCACCCGAACGGTTATTATCTCCTGGGTGACTTGCGCAGCTGCTGCCACTTTTTTATTGATCAATAAATGTTCCCGATTCCAGAAGTGCCCTCCTGTTTCTTCTTTCATTAAATTATTTACGGTAATGTACTCTTCGCATAAAAATAACTCCTATCGAGTTAGCTTACATTGCTTCAACACGCAATACATTACAATGTAAAGAACGGCGACTACGCACGGAAACGAGAATCGGCAGAATATTCGTTTTGCTAAAAGAATACGAAAAACGTTTTAAAAAAAAAGTCTCTTTCATAAGATGCGTTTCCAGTGTTGCTATGCAACAGGTTAAGTGCTAAAAATGAAAGTGCTCCTGTACATTACAGTTTTTTTAATAAAAAAAAATGTGAAATAATTGAAAGATATTTTTTCCATTTGAATCAGAAAGGAAAAAAAAATTATATTTTTTATGTTATTATATCATTATTTCTAATATAAATTTTGTATTATTATTTATATTAAAAGTATTATATAAAAATGAAATATTTAAAAATATATATGTAATGATATTTTAAACTCTTAATTTAATCCATTTTAATTGTCAAGATTTTATCTTAATTCAGCCCATTGTAACTTCATTCTAAAATATTCTCTTATTTCCTGATCCAATTCCACTTTCGGTTTAATTCATTCCTCTGTAAAAATAATGCGCTATCAGTACTACGTATCAAATGAAAGCGATATCTTCGGTTGTCCTTGAAAAGGTGTCAAAGGTCACCACGTGTATTGAATTGGCACCTGGCCAGAAATCCTATGTTATATAAGACTAGTGATCATTTGTTCGTCCCTTTTTTGCCTTTTTTCTTACTTCTGCTTTTGTGTCACACTGCGCCTTCTTGTAAATAATCATGTTTGCTTCTCGAGAGAGAATAAAACGGAATTAAAAATACCAAGTCTCTTCACTGCTTCGAACCTGCATTCTACTTAAATCAAAAATATGTTATATATATATATATATATATATATATATATATATATATATATATATATATATATATATATATATATATATATATATATATATTATTTGTTGTGAAGCATGCATGATGCAGTTTGAAGACAATGAAGATACTTTTAATTTTGTGACGTCGTTTTATTTCATTTTGAAGAAGCAAGCATATGTACAAGCGATGAGCACACAGAGAGGAATGAGGAAAAAGCTCTTGGACATTTTATCCCTGGTCTTATATAACCTATGATTTTGATAGGGAAAATACTTCTTTACAGTGCTAATGTATTATGAGATTTCGATAGGGATTTTCGTTATACGGGTGGACAAGGTAGGGGAAACACAGGGAGATTTTAAAAAAGAATTTGCTTGATCAGCGGTATGTTATCTCTTCACGCGTAGTGTGGGAAAGTTAGATTTTAGCTGACTCAACAATTTAACAAAGCTTCTCTTGAATTAATTAAGTAGAGACAGTGGAATTGGATCCCGAAATAAGAATATTTTAGAATGAAGTTACTATGGGCTAAATTAAGATAAAATCTTGAAAATTAATTAAATTGAAATTAGAGTTAAAATATCATTACATATATATATATATATATATATATATATATATATATATATATATATATATATATATATATATATATATATATATATATATATATATATATATATATATTACATCAGGGATAAAAGGAAAATGCTAATTTTTGTGTTATAGATAGATTAGGTTTGGAAGTAATTATTGCAAAGTAGGAAAGATGATAGCTTAGAGAGGGACTAAGTAGATACAGACACCTCGGGGACCCAGCTTAGGCATGGTAAATTTTTGTCTACAAATGAACTAAGTTTGCAAGTAGTTACTGCAAGGTAAGAAAGATAATAGCTTATGGCTTAGAGAGGGGATAAGTAGATAGTAATTCCTTAGGGGTGAGACTTAGGAATGATGATACTAACACATATGTTAAGAATTAAAGCCTTTTAGGAAGCCATTTTTGCATCGTATTAGTTATCATTTTATGCAATGGTTTCAAAAAAGTATGAAAATAGTCTCGTTAAATACCAACTCTGCCTCACTCTCCTTGACCAGGTTTAGAAGTAATTACTGTCAAATAGAAAAGACGATGACAAAGCAATGTATGAGAGGGAAGTTGGTAAATAACGTGTTGTTGAGAGTACTGGAGGTAATAGTGTTGCTGAAAAGGAAGTCATGAAGAAACAGTTACTCATGCTTATTTATGATGTACTTTTAAAAATGCATATGTACATTAGCAGGACTGCCAAGCACCGGGGGTTTTGTAAAAATTGGGAAAGCACAAGGAATTTAAAAATCCGCAGGGAATTTTGAGACTTTTCCTGGAAATGGGGAAATGCAGGAATTTTAAATTTCTAAGATTTTTTTTTTCATATAAAAAATTCCAATTTTTTTAAACATTTGGAAGAATAAAAGATCTTTGACATAGTTCTAAAAACTAAAGACCACCATTTGAGAAATCTCATTCCTTTCCTTTTACTTAGATCAGTCCAATTTCCAAAATTAAGATAAAATAACCGTTACTGGAATAGTGACTACAGCTACTTGAATATTAGTGGAGCTATTGAAATTAAATAGGTACTTTTTACCAGAGTGTTTTATATTTGTGAAGTATATTACAAAATTTTTTTTTGATGTCATTTTAAAGCGGATTCTATAGATAAGAATTAAAGGAGGGGAGGCGGGGGGTATAGTTCTTCTATAAAAGCTAATCCATATGTGTTATTCACACGCTTCCTTTTTTTTTCTGTATATAAGAACAAGGAAATCATAAGGATTTTTTTTTCAGATCTGAAAGGTAACACTGATTAGATCTCCAATTATCCAACTCCCTAGGGTTATGAGGTACATCACATCACATAATGAGGTACATCATATCACATAATGAGGTATATCACATCGCATAATGAGGTACATCACATCACATAATAATAAAACTGGATCATTCGAAGTTTTATAAATGGTCACTTCCTACTCTTCCTTTTGTTTTAAAAACACTCATTTTATGCCTCTTATTCATATTTTTGATCTCTTAGTGTTGATCAGTACTTTCTAGATACCATATACTCAACACTTTAACAATTTATTTCAGGAAAATCAGCCTAAGATCAAGAATATTCAATATGTTTTGAGATGAATTTCAGAATTTCTTACTTGGTAACATAAAATCATACACTTTGTATAATATGAACACATACATATTTGAAGTTAATCTTGTTCTGCATTTGACGTCCTTGATTTACCTCCATCTAAAATTCTTTCTGAATATTAGTAACTTTGTTTTTCTTTTGCAGGCCATCATGGCGTCAAGACAAGCAGCACTGCAGCTTCTTGCACTCTTCATCTTAGCAGCTGCATTCTCCAGCTTCACGCTGATTCATGCCGATGATTCCTCCAAGTCAGATGAACACGCGAGCAAAGAAGTTTCTGCATCGGATGACTCCAGCGCTCAGGAGGACAGCAAAGGTGACAATAGCTGTTTCGTCGTTTAAAATTACAAAAGAAATTATAACGGACTTAAAATTTCCTAAATCCAATCTAGGGGAGGGGTTGAAAAAAATATAGCGGTTTTGCAAAAACTCCCTTCGTATTTTATCACACATGAGTAGAAGCAGATTTGGCGTTGCCATTCGAGTATCATAACTATAGCAACTGTCGGTTATATATTTATATATTATTTGAAACATTTGAAAAGTAAAAGAATAAAAAATCAAATTATTCTGAAATTAATTAAACTTGATTAACATATAAATTTATTGGTATCTGAATAAATAATTAAAGTATAAGTATTTCAATAAATTATCAAAGTTTAAAATATGAGTTAATAAAAAGTCTTGAAGAAAAAATTTCCCTTTATTTCCCTTAACAGTATTTAAGATACTGTTAAATACTGTTGTATTTAATAACATATTCTTATAGTAACAATTTTTTGATTAAATGATAATTTTTTAATGGCATGTAACATTTAAATACGTAATTTACATATTTACGATAAATAATCCATAACTTTTGTCAAGTAATAAAGCTTGAGGATGCTCCACTTTTTTTAAAAATTTTTATTAATTTTTTATTGAGATAATATTTGTTTTGAATATTTTGTGGTGCGAAGTTTTCTTTGAGATCCTATATTCAAATTTAAGCTCTTTTAAAATGTTCTTCAAGAAATCATCAGTCTTTCAAAATGATTTCTACGCGGTATTTCATCCAAGCTTTATTAAATTATTTATCTGTGGTTCTAATTCGTACACGTAAGCTTCAATGCGTTTATCGGTTTCTGCGTCAAGGCTTCAAAGACTATCATTCAATTTATTAAATTGTGAAATATTTTTAATTCATTATGTTTTGGTATTAAACTCTAAATAAATATATTAGAAACTTTTAAAAGGATTTAGTATCTTGATGTGCTTTAATAAAATAACTTTAAATGTTGTGGTAATTAATAAAAATTACAAAATTAAAGCAAACTTTCATGAAATAATTTTGAAAAGGCTTTTTAATTCTGAATTCTGGTTTCTCCCCTGCTATTTTGTGATTGATATATTGATGAATACAATATTTCGCATTTAAATATCCTTTCTCTTTTTTTTTTCAAAGTAGAAGATCATATGTAATTGTTCCAATCCATTCTTTGAATAATTCGGCTGTTTACAACTTATTTTCAATTAAATATCGATAATTCAGAATTATAAATTTTGACGGAAGCTGTTATTGAATCTGACAAGAATCCACGCACTTTCTTTTGAACAAAATCTCAAATAATTTCTCAAAATCCAGAATTCTCTCGTTTTTTTTTTTGTTGTTGTTTTTTCAAATGACATCTTAATAACAGATCTCATTTTTCCGAGCAGAAAAACGATCGCAGGAGGAGATAATGTTCGGCAACCAACAGAACAAGCCAAACGGTCTGGTGGACGACCTCATGGGTATGTCCGAGAACGGCGAAGAGGACGACAGCAGTGCTTCCGTCTTACCGGACAAGAAGACCGCTGGTGCGCAAGGTAAGAAAGCGTGGACATCTTACCTTTTCCTTATGGCTGGTACAGATACTTTATCTCTTCCCCACCAGCATTAGATATTATGCGATACTTCCACGATGTTTTTCGATATTACTAAGATATCTTAGATAAGCGATACAAGAGCAGAAGAGTGTAAAAGAGAAAGCGATATTTTTCCTCGGTCATTATATACCATGAGATTCTGATAGGGATTTCTTTACACGTGTCGATTTAGGCAAGGGAATTATAGGGATCTTTTAAAAGAATTTGTTTAGATTGACAGATTTTTATCCCTTCACTGGGAGCGTGAGAACAGCTGATTTAAGCATTTTTGCAGTGCTTCTGTAGCATTAATTAAATAAAAAAAAAGATGGAATTGGATCAGGAAAAAAGAGATCCCTTTAGAATGAAGTTAATATGGGTTAAATTAAGATAAGAATGAGAAAATTTATTAAGATTTAAATTAGATTTAGAGATATCATTACACACTCACACACACACACACACACACACACACACACACACACACACACACACACACACACACACATATATATATAATAAAGACTTTTTTAGAAAGAAAAATTGCAACCCTTATTACTTAATCGCCAGTTAATAAATTCTTCTCTCCCCTTTTTGATTTCAGATGATGAGCACTCATCAAACGACGAGGCAAAAGATTCGAAAGACGAAAAACGGGCCCCAGCACCAGAAGACCAGCCGAATGATATGATGATGGGTTCTGGAGCAGAGAACTGGTACAACACCCTTCCGGTCTCCCCCAGTGCTATGCAGTATCTGGCCAACTCGCAGGCGATGAAAACCATGCGTAAGTACATTTGGACATCACACACATTGCAATCTTGTACATCCTTTTTCATGAAAGAAAATACCTCATCGAAATTATCACAAGTAATTTCTGCTTTCAGTTGGTGAAAATTTATATCGAATCTTACAAAGGAGTGTCTTAAATATGGGTGGGGAAACTTGCTTCCTTACAAAAATGGTGTGGGGTCAAGTAACCCGCAGTCTGTCGACGGGTCATAACTCTGTGTGTAGGAGGGGGCCTAGAGGCGTGGGTAGACGTAGTGGAGACTATTTGCGTTCACCACAGTGCCCGTTTTAAGCTTCGCTACGGTGCCGTCTTTCAGACCATCTTGTATCTTAAAGCAGGTCAAGAGTAGTTACCCAGTGCTAAAAGATAGCGAGTATCGGGAGTCTTGCACTGAGTTACAGGAACTGAATCAGAATACAACAACTACCATCTATTCACACCTTAAACTCTTGCAAATATACACTCTTGCAAGATATAGGTATCATATCAAGCATTAATAATTTTTGTAGTTCTATGAGTTACAGAAGACTTTTTGTTTCTATATCTTATAGTCACTGTCTTACATAATTTTGAGACATGATCATTCATTTTAAGTAGTGAATAATTTCATTTATTTTAATAGTGAATAATAAATTTGATAGCAAAGCAAAAACTCAGAGACGTGGTTAATTAGGGCACATAATTCACTTGATGACAACATAAGAATTTATTACCTCTTTCTAACGCAATTTATTTTGCAATTAAATATTCATAGCTCACACTGATCCTGCATAAAGCGCAGAGGGCATCCACTACACAATAAAACATCACATTATATTTATCATCTAACAATTTAGGTTGGTGCTGCGATTATGAATGGCATAATGAATGATATAAATATCATCTGAATAATGTTTTGCAACAATACAAGAAATTGTTGTCGAGTTTTCTCTTTACTTTCATGGATTGTCCCTCGAGGGCACCTCGTAATTGAGGATGAGAAGCTACCAGCATGGTGGTTGGTTCTCACTACCCTGGAGAGTATATGAAAAAGTGGAGGTTAGGCTCTTCCCATCGATGATGGGACGTACTTCCTGTGGGAAGGGTTGTATAGTGGCCAGTGAAGGCTCTTTGGACTCAACCATAGTTCCCACCTTTGTTACTGTAGCGGCGACCCGGCCATTCAGTTTTTTATCTGTGTTACCTTCATGGATGATTTTTAATATTTTTTAGCAAGTTTGCATCTCAAAACAGAAACTTATATGTCTTATCTTTCATATCAGCAGCTTCGGAAGACTTCAGCAACAGCCTGTATGACCAGGAGGACCTGTACCGTCGCAAGAGACAGCTCATCAATCACCATGGCCTGCCCCTCCAGAAACGCAGCCTCAGGAGCTCCCTGGGGCAGATGATTCAGAAGAGGGGTATCCGCATGCCCAGGAGGTCCATGAGGCTCAAGAGGCAGGTGGACATGGAAGACCTTCTCAACCTCTTCGGAAACGAACGATTCTATGATGAAGACCAGCAAGTAAGAGGGACAATAATTTTGATATCACATTTCAATTTGATTACAGATACCATTGCAGAAACCATTCTGCGTCTATCAAGACTATACTCTCTAATTTTCAAATTTATTGGTTGAAATGTTATACGTTGCTGAATTGAAACTTATGACTTAAATCAGATTATTTACGAAATGTGTTTTGGAAAGATTTTCTTTGCCTTGACATCTGAAATGATTGCAATCGCAACTCCTAAATATATATTTTGGATAAATATTAGGGTGCCCTATGAGTTTCTTTCCTATTTCTAATATGAAATGAATACACAATATTTACTGCTTAAGACATTATTTATTTTGTTATATAAGAACCCTTTTGCTCTATTACCTTCTTCCTTCTCTCAAGAAGCTTCATTATGCCTTCTTTCCAAAATTGTTATGTTTAGGAAAAGAAATAATCCTCGAGGTGCGCTTTTATTTCGCTGATGAATTTAAAGCGCTTATAGCGAAGAGAATTTTTTAAGGACAGAAAAAAGTAATAATTGGATGGAGCGAGATCTGGAGAGTATGCAGGATGCAATAAAACATCCCAATCAAATTATAAGAGCGTTTTTCTTACGACAAATGCAATATGTGGTCTCGCGTTGTCATGATGAAAAACAAGGCCTCTACATATTTTGGATAAATACATATTTTGGGATATACAGTCAAATCTGTTTTTGTGCCATAGATAGGAACTGTGTAAAAGAAATCGCAAAAAAAAATATTCTGAAGAAATAATCCTCGAGGTGCGCTTTTATTTCGATGACGGATTTAAAGCACTTATAATGAAAAGAGTTTTTTAAGGACAGAAAGAAGTAATAATCAGATGGAGCGAGAACTGGAGAGTATGTAGGATGCAATAAAACATCCCAATCAAATTATAAGAGCGTTTTTCTTACGACAAATGCAATATGTGGTCTCGCGTTGTCATGATGAAAAACAAGGCCTCTACATATTTTGGATAAATACATATTTTGGGATATACAGTCAAATCTGTTTTTGTGCCATAGATAGGAACTGTGTAAAAGAAATCGCAAAAAAAAAAAAAAAAAAAAAAAAAATATTCTGAAGAAATAATCCTCGAGGTGCGCTTTTATTTCGATGACGGATTTAAAGCACTTATAATGAAAAGAGTTTTTTTAAGGACAGAAAAAAGTAATAATCAGATGGAGCGAGATCTGGAGAGTATGTAGGATGCGGTAAAACATCCCAATCAAGCTGTAAGAGTTTCTTTTACGACTAGTACAATATGTGATCTCGCGTTGCCATGATAAAAAACAAGGCCTTGTCGGTCCATTAATACTGGCCGTTTTATTATTATTATTATGGTATAGCAGTTTTCAATTGATCCAGTTGATGACAACATTTCTTAGAATTTATTATGTCACCTAGAGGAAGGAGCTCGTAGAAAATTACGCCTTTCTAATCCCGCCAAATGAACAAAAGAACTTTTTTGGGGTGTAGTTCCGGATTTGCGACAGTTGAAGGCCTATTGTCCTTACACCAAGAGCGTTTTCTATGCACATTTTCATATAAAATCCAGGCTTTGTCTCCAGTGACAAACCGCTTTAAAAACGAGATGAGAAAGAAACTTTTGGGACACCCTAATGCATATTTTGGAATAAATATGTATTTATACATATTTTGGATAAATACATATTTTGGGATATACAGTCAAATCTGTTTTTGTGACGTAGATAGGAACTGTGTAAGAAATCGCGCAAAAAAATATTCTGAAACTTTATAAATAGATATAACAAATGAATTTTTTACAACATATTATTTTTGTTTTTTGTTCTTTACACGATAAAAGGGGACCGCATAAAAAAAGTTTCACTTACAAAATCTGTGGGCTTACGAAATAATGAGAAAGTGCTTTCCAAATAAAATAAATAATTAAATTAAACATGGAAACTTTTTTGAAAAAAAAATTAATTTCTCATTTTAAAAAGGAGAAATTTTCAAAATGCACATTTACTAGTCGTAATCCAAACCGCACATCTTTTCGTGATACACTTTTTCAAAATCACTTGAAGATATTAGAGTTGATTTATTTTTGGAATTTATTATTCATTTTATTTTGGAATATTGGAATTAGTTTATGTGATATGTACAGGCATTATATACCATACACATAGTAATAGTGTAAATGTGCACTGACTAGGATTATTACACCGTTGAAAACATTTCAACAGTGTAATAATCCTAGGCATTGTTGGAATTCATATAGGACTTTTAAAAACTGGCTCAAAATAAATCGCACAAAAATAAAATCGCATACAAAAGGATCACACAAAAACAGGTTGTTTTGACTGTAGTGGTTTTAACAAAGCAGCGATAGTACTTTCCCTGCAGTTTTTATAACCTTGTAAAATATGGCGAGTTTTGTGTTATTTTTATTGTGTAATAAAGAAACTAAAATACGTATATTTGGCTCCTTTACTTTTTCAAAATTTCACACTAATCTAGAATTTTTTTTATCAAACTGTTATATTTCTTAATTTAGGAATCATAGCGCATGCATGGCTAGACTGTTGTTAAATCGTTGATGTACCTAGTAAAAAAATTTAAAGAAAAATTTATTATTACTGTAATAGATAAATCAGCAAATAATTTCTGTTTAATTTGTAAATCTTAATATATATATAAATTACGTGTCACGTTGTTTGTCCGCGATGGACTCCTAAACTACTTAACCGATTTTAATCAAATTTGTACACCGTGTGCACTTTCATCTAACTTAAAAGATAGGATAGCCCTTTTTCTGAATTTTTAATTAGAATTTTAATTATTAATTAAAAACTAACTTTCCCGCCAAAAAAAAATCTTTTCACCGCCAAATGAGTACGGCTTCAGTTTTTTTTCCCAACAGTCATGAAGCTAGGCTTAAGATTTTTCGGCTGATTATTTGAAACGATTACATTTATTTTCTTAATGTTTCGTTATTTTATATTCCTAATTCTGATAATATGATCTATTTAAATTTCATTAATCTGTGCGTTCATTTTTTTTAAAAATCGCTGTATTCACAAAAGATAGGAAAAATTCTAAAGGTGTTTTTTTCGGATGAAAGGAGAACTGAAGCGTGGAGATTCGCCAAAATCTCGAGATCGAATGTTTTTATTATTATTATAGTACTTTCTCTTTGTATATATAGTCTTAGTATGAGAGAAGTAAAAAACATATCGCTCGTAAAAAACTTACCTCTTCTTATCAGTTTTAGATGACTTTATTCTGCAAAGGGGTGATAAGCAGGAAGCAAAAAAAAAGAACTTCTCCGTTTGTAAGGCAATCTCTTTTGAGCTATTTTGTTACAGTTTTATTATTCAGTTTTCTTTTATAATACGTTATGATTCGAAAGTTATATAATGTTTCAATACATTACATAATTATCTGCTCCTTATAAGGGAAAAATAATTATCTGCTCCTTTTGAGGGACATCATCAAGAGAAAAGATTATCTCACTCTTATTTCAGTATAAATAAAGTTTATTGGTGAGTTTTCGTATCTGAAGATAGGCAGTAGGAATAAATTCATTACATTCCTGTCTTTCTCTAAATTTGTTTATTACAATCACCTAGAGGACCAAAAAACACAAAATACAGTGATGCTCTATAGCCTTAATTGGTCACCTTAATTTCATGCAAGAAAAAAACCCATTCCTATGCTTTAATAAATAGGAATTTATTTTACAGAAAATGCTGAATATATTATTATAAATATCTGAATTACTGCCTTATATCAATAAACGCTAGTGACATTTTGATATGAGAAATTATCTCGAGAGAGATGAAGGGAAACGCAAAGCATTTCTTTTTCTTTCAATTTTAATTTTTTAAATCAAATATGCTCATATTTTGGAAAAATAAAAGATATAAAAATCAGAATGTCCCTAAAGTAGCAGACCAATGACATTTGCTTTGCTACTTTATTAATTTAAATTAATTTTTAAAGATGTCTTAAAAATGAATTTTAAAACAATATTTTCCATTCCAAACAGTAATTTTTTTTTTGTAAATGATACTTGTAAAAATGATCTGTTTGTTTATATTTGTATAAATGTCTCATGTACTGTCCTTAGTGTATTAGTGTATATAAAGTGTTAGCTGAATTACAGGCTGATCTGAAAACAATTTAAAAGAACTTCATCGATGGCTTTAATAAGAAATTATTCTTCAACACACGCTTTAAAAATATTTCGATATAAAGTATATTTAGGGGAGTCTTGTCATATTTGCCATAGAATTTAAGATATCTATGCCAATAGCCATATGCTAACTTGTACTGTATACAACACACTGGCTGCTTGACTCGCCTGTGATTCACACTACAATCTCTATCATCCTCTATCTAATTAAATTACACTTTCTTTATTACATCTAAGAAATAACAAAAAAAGTGTCATTTATACAGACTGATGATTTGATTTGCTTGTTTGTTTAGTTATATTAACGTCCGGTTGTAAAGCAACACTAGGGCTATTTAGGGATGGACCTCGTCATTTTGAACCGCGATCAGATGACGAGGACGACACCTGATCCTCCCTCTCCACGTCACACCACACCAGCGGTAGGACGTTTGGCCTGACGGATTTAGCGTGCAACAGATCCCCGTACACGACGGTTCTTCGGTGGAATCGGGTCTCGAACCTAACGGCTCACGAGCCAAGACCTTACTACCAGGCCACCGCGGTGACTAATGATTTAAATCACAAGCGTTTAGTGAAAATGTTTTTAAAAAATTAAAATTTATGTTTACAGACAAAAAATATTGGTAAATGCTTTGAAATGCGTTTTCTTTGTTATATTTATTATCTGTCTGTGTGAAGGAAATAATCAATTTCCACAAAAAAAGAAAAAAAAAATATTTAAGCAGAAAACAAAACAAAACAAAACAAAAACTTTAACACGTTCAAGCTAACAGCTCAACTATCTGCCTATCAGGCGTTTAAGAAAAAATGATGGTGTTCTCTTGCTTAGATTTACTTCAATTGGACATTTTAATGTATAGGTACATTAAAAAGGGAAAAAGATTTTTTAAAAATATTATTTAAATGGGTTTAATAATTTTTTTCGCTCATAGATGTCTCCTCAATCAATCTATCTTATCTAAGGGTGCTAATATACATTTTACTTATCTAAAAAAATTACAGAGCAGAAAAAAAAATGAATTTTTTTGAATTATTTGTGATATTTTTCCTTATTATCTGGTATTTAAAGAAACACATTTTAATTCAAACGTTTCTTCTTAATCATGGACTTCACTTAACAATAAAATGTTAAAATTATCAGATGTGCATAATTGCAATATAGGACATACATGGGAGCGATGAAATATAATCTTGACGAAAATTCCAAAAGAATAATCCATAATATGATATACAATGCTTGATAAGTCTACTGCATTCTTAATTTGAGTACAATGCAGGAAATTTATTAATTCCTAGAAATGATTACAATTCTGGATTACTTTAATTGGTCTAACTTAAAGAGAAATTTTAGTTCAAATGCCATATGCCAATTATTAATTTAACTGAATGTTCGAGTTATTAAATTTATCAAATATAGTTGCAATATGAATCACGAAGTGGCATAATCATAAAAATAATAATTTTAATTTTATAAGTCTATGGTATTCTTAATTTGCATTTCTACGAAATAACAAAAAGTTCACATTTGATATTCTCGAATTCATATAAAAAGAGACTAAAAAAAACGAATTAAAATAAAAAGTATCATACACATCCAATAATATCAATTTCCATTTCATTCTATTTTTGCATTGGACCTCCCCTCTTAGAATTGTTCACTCTCCTCTCCTGCCCGGAAGTTGATCGCACTACCCTGACCCACATTTCATCCTGTATCTTCTGCCAGTGCCTGCGTGAGACCTCGTTTTAGGTTGAGGGAACTTTGGGCAAGCATCGACCTCCTTACGTGTTGGCGGTACCCAAGGGCCCTGGGATCGGAGGTCAACGGGATCCTGAAGGTCGCGGGAGGACCCGTGAAGGTCGCTACCTGTGCTTTTGAAGGGCAATCTGCGAAATTTTGGCAATATGACGAAGCGCTGAAGGTCGTTGGTAGCTGGATATTTGGTTCTGGACGAAAGGGTGAATCGGGTGTATTATCCAAGGCCGATTGAGGAGGGACTGAAGAGTTAAACGAGATTTTTGAAGAATATTTGGCGATGTTCCAATAAGATTGTGTTCCTTGATGGACAAAACTGTATAGATTTAGCCATCAATGCGCATAAATTAATAGAGTTTAATTATATCAATCGTGAGAGAATTTAATAATTATATATTTTTAATGGTTTAATGAGTGTTTTATACATTATATATATATATATATATATATATATATATATATATATATATATATATATAAATTTGATGTTTGTAATTATAATATTTTTATTGTAATTGATATACAGTAGACTCCCGATTATCCGCGGGCGGGTTATCCGCGCCTGCCGCACAAAGTTTTTTTTTTTTTTTTTTGACTGATTTTTTCAAAAGGGTGCAGTTTTACAGTTATGCTTTTGTAATTACATAATACATTACAGTATTAAAACAGTACATATGTATTAATTTTTCTGTGTATCCTTAACGCCTCTCGTAAGTACAAAGCACTTTTCTGTTTTCATGAACAAAATGCATTTTAGGTTAGTTTTGAGTGATATACTAAAATATTAAGCGTTAGTTAAACATTTCCTGCTGTTTATTTTACGTTTTATTGTACATAAAACGATTTTTCAAAATTGGAATGACTGTTTTCTCTTTTGCTATACCCGTTTTTAGCTTTTTTCGGACTATCCGCGATTTTTGTTATCCGCGGCGGCCACGCCACCCAATTCCGCGGATAATGGGGAGTGTGCTGTAAACATAATATTAAGTGTAATATGATGCATATAATAATATATAATCATAAATGTATTTCAAATAAATGTAAATCAAATTTGTATTTGTATGTATATAAAATCATATATCGTTCAATAAATTTATGATCATATATCATCGTATTTATCTTTTCAAGAAAAGTACGGAATATTAACATATCATTCATGAACTAAATTAATTAATACAGCTAGCAAAGAAAACTTTGAAGTAGAAGACATTTTAAATACATAAACAATTTTCATTTAATGGGCGCAGATTATCATAAGAAGTAATATATATATATATATATATATATATATATATATATATATATATATATATATATATATATATATATATATATATATATATATATATATATATATATATATATATATATATATATATATATATATATATATATATACATGCTTAAAGTTTAAATATTTTAAGTTTAAATTATAATTAAATATTTTAATTATTATTTTCATTAAAATTTCATTATGAATTGAACTTCACTTTTTTTTAAAATTAAATTTTAGTTTTGAATTGTTGAATTGCAGTCGTATGATATTTTTCCAATATTTCATTGAAATCTATTGCGGTGGGCGTCACTTGTAGAGATAAAATGACATCCGAATGATCGTTACACATGCAAATACAAAATGCCTTAAAAATAATGTAATTCTGGATGAATTTAAGGATGCCATGAAAAAAAGATCATACAACATCATTCTTACTATTGATTAGAATTAAAAACAGAAAAATCGATATAATGTACTAGATAGAAAATATTCATACGCATTTCTATTTTTAAAAATATTTCTTGAAATGTCATTGAGACTACTGGATTATCAATATTTTTTTTTTGAATAAATCTTTCATATGAATAATGTTAATGTGCATGCCATAGGATCTTATTTACCTTCCTAAGGGTCGAAGGACTTGTAGAGTTTCAAGGGTTGATGGTTGTTTCTCTTCTGGCTCTTCATCATCATTGTCTCCATGCTGTACTTCTTATCTCATCGGTTCATCCGTACATGACCAATTGTTCCTTCTGTAATTCCTTCTCAATTTACGTCAACGTTAAATCTTTGGAAATGTTTACTGACTTTTCAATGATTGTTGCCTTCTTGAGTTGTCCTAATAAAATCTTCAAGTCAAATCACCTGGGCATCGAAATGGATTGCTACAAGCAAATTGGTGATCAACAACACCGACAAAATTTCTATGTCTTTTGATACGGACTATCCGTTGCTTGCTACTTTGATCGACTGATCATTAGATCCTTGATCTCTACGTAGAATGTCTAAGGTGGTTCATTTACAGGTTGTGAGTCATACATGCAAATTTTTGTAATATATGTAAATGTAAATGTATTTTGATACGATCCTTTCTTGCTGCTTTGATCGACTGATCATTAGATCCTTGATCTCTACGTGCAATGTCAAAGGTGTTTCATTTACAGGTTGTGCATCATATATTCAAATTTTTGTAATGTATGTAAATGTATTTTGATGCGGACGATCCATTTCTTGCAAAGTAATGTCTACTTTGATTCACTGATCATTAAATCCTTGATCTCTACATGCAATGTCTAAGTTGTTTCGTTTACAGGTTGTGCGTCATACATACAAATTTTTGTAATGTATGTAAATATAAATGTATTTTGATACGGACGATCCGTTTCCTGCTACTTTGATCGACTGATCATTAGATCCTTGATCTCTACATGCAATGTCTAAGGTGTTTCATTTACAGGTTGTGCGTCATACATACAAATTTTTGTAATGTATGTAAATGTATTTTGATACGGACGATCCGTTTCTTGCTACTTTGATCGAATGATCATTAGATCCTTGATCTCTACATGCAATGTCTAAGTTGTTTCATTTACAGGTTGTGCGTCATACATACAAATTTTTGTAATGTATGTAAATGTAAATGTATTTTGATACGGACGATCCGTTTCCTGCTACTTTGATCGACTGATCATTAGATCCTTGATCTCTACATGCAATGTCTAAGTTGTTTCATTTACAGGTTATGGGCCATACATGCAAATTTTTGTAATGTATGTAAATGTAAATGTATTTTGATACGGACGATCCGTTTCTTGCTACTTTGATTCACTGATCATTAGATCCTTGATCTCTATATGCAATGTCTAAGTTGCTTCATTTACAGGATGTGTGCCATACATGCAAATTTTTGTAATGTATGTAAATGTAAATGTATTTTGATACGGACGATCCGTTTCTTGCAACTTTGATTCACTGATCATTAGATCCTTGATCTCTACATGCAATATCTAAGGTATTTCATTTACAGGTTGTGTGTCATACATGCAAATTATCAGTACTGCATAGTTTTCTAATTCTCACTAAAGTCCCAAAATGAAATCTGAAAGAAAAAAATGCATAATGTAATATAAACGAAACTTTCATTTTAAAAATTTAAAAATTTAGAAATGGTTGTTCCAATTAGTCCAATTGTATGTATTTTTCAGATGACTCCACATATCTTTGGAGGTCGGTCACAGACCGTAGCTAAGCGACATGTACGTAATTTTGAAATTTATGATAAAGTAAAAGTAGATAGAGAGCAGATGTAGAGTTACTATTCTTAGATGCACGTTATTTTATGTGCCATATTGTAAATAAAAAAGTAGATGTAGATTTGAAAAGCTTAGATGAACGATATCATATGACAGATACATATAGTAGATCTAGATTGGGCATGCATAGATGCACGTATAGTGATATTTTGTAATGCTGATAAAGAAAATAGAAACAACATAAATGCAGATCTGGCACTGGATCTGATATTTTATAATATTGATAAAGAAAGTAGATGTAACATAAATGCATATTTGTTACAGTTAGATGTACATAATTTTGAAATTTAAACTGTATAGCATATAGAAAGTAGATGCTGTAGACGAAAATAGTCATAGCATTTAGAAAATAATGTACACATGCACATATTATATATTGCACATTCTATTATATATTAAAAGTAACCTCATCAAATTCTCGAAAAGAGAATGATTCTATTTGCTGGTGTTTGTATCAATATGAAATCAAGGACAATAGTCACTGGAGAAGATATTAGTTTTACTGACTATTTTCAGCACAATTAAGACATTTTATACTATTCTAAAAAAAAATTATTATTTCTGGAATTTTTCCTGAAAGCTTTAGTATTATATAAAACAGATTTGTCTTATATTTAAATATATTTTTTCTTATTATTTTTTGCACTTTAAAGGAGAATTTCTCAGGCATTTTAGAGAAAAAAAATAGTTGCTACCGGAGACCATGTACAAAACATACTACTCATAATTTCTTTTCATTTTAGAAAAATATAACACACATAGTTGATAATATCTATGAGTGGTTTAATTTCCAGTTAACAAGTTAAACAAATTAGTTGGGAACATGAACATCCTGTTAATAAATATATATAATATATAAGTGGCAGGTATTATCCCATTTTTTAAAACTGTTTTAAACACCAAGAATGGTCTATCAATATAATTTATTATTATTATTTGAAAATAGAACACACTGTTCATAAGAGTATTATAACATAAAACGGCGGTTTCCGATTAGGTTTCTACCCAGGACCTCTAGACTGAAAGTAGCTTATATGGATCAAAACTATTTATTATAAGTCTAGTAGCCTAATAAATAAATTTTGAAAGTATATTATAATTAAATTCTTTGATATATTATTAACATATGATTATGGCATATTATTAACATTTTATCAATGTAATTGGTCAGGTTCCTGTTTGTTTCATTGCGTTCACTTTGCTATTACAGCACCGGATGCCTTCGTAAATAATAGAGTGAGTAAATAAAGAGATCCTGATCGTACAAAAATGAGAAAAATATCCTAAAGTAGATTATTAACATAATTTTAAGTTTAAAATGTTAAATTAATTTGACAATTTCATTAAAAATAGTATCTTGGGCTGCAAAATGCTCCACCCGTTATCACATACATGCATTTTTATAAACATTATATCTTGCAAGTAACTACAGAACTTGTTATTAAAAAAAACTGGCAGAACATTTTAGTTCAGATTTGAATCATAAAATTGTCTAAATTGACCAGGGATTCTCTTTCTTTATCATCAACTAGTCACCTTTAGGATCTACTAGCTCCCAAAGAATTTTGCGTTTATTTTTATTTAAATCTCTTATGCATAATTTCCTAATCTCTCAAGAAAATATTTTTAAGCATCAAGTTGTGACAGAAATTAAAGCTACATTGATTTAATAGGCTAACACCTATATTATTTATTGTGTATACAAACCATCTTAATACAATCAAGTATCATGACATCATAGCGTTTAAAAAAAATGTAATTGCTCTATTCATCTATCGTCTAACTTTCACGTTAACTGTAATTTCATTTTCTGATTCCTTTTTTAAATTTCTGTAATTAATAGATGTTAAAATCGTCCCTCTTAATTTTCGAAAATTGGAATAAAAATACGAACTTTAGAGAAACAATGAAAGCAGTTTGAACTTCAAGTAGCAATGTAACTATTATTAAAGGTAAGGCAAAAAAATTTAAAAATTATCAAACTTCAGGAAACATTTACATGATTATTAAATTAATGCCATAAAAACAAATTTTTTTTAAAAAAATTGCGTTTGTTTAAAAATTATTTTTGAGCTGTAATGTTTCTTGTAGTCGTCCAAAGAGTCACTCTGAGATTCATAATTCACCGTCTAAAGTATATATGTATCAAATTTGGTAGCATCAGGTATCATTTAATCATCATTTGGTAGCATTCTGGCCCGTAGCGCGTATAGCACTCCAAGAAACACACACATTGTCCTTTATTATTAGCAGAGATTTAATAAAAAAAACGAACATTCAATTATTTGCTTTAGGAAATAATTTCCCCCTTCCTTCATCCATTACATGAATTAAAGTAATAATTAAAAAGTAACAAATTCTATCATTTTTTAAAGGTTCCCGGCCGATTCTCGGGCTATCCAGAAACACCAGCTCCAGAATTCCGTTACCCTTACGTGTTTCAACACCGCGACAACGGCATTTTGTCCGCCAACAACGACATGGATGAAAACAGCGACGCTCTGGACGGAGAAACCATGGAAGACATCGACAGTCTGATGCTACTCCCCCCCAATGCCAGATATTCGGACCTTGCTCAGTACGGGTAAGTGATTTCATTTCTTTTCTGGTTTCCTATGTTTATATCAAATGCTTTATAATAAACAGTGTATTTGCAAAATAAAAGCACTACTCTAAAAGAATTACACTCCCTGCACTCAAAATAAGTTGACCGATTTCTCCCCCCCCCTTTCTCCAGTAATGAATATCTCATTTTTTAAAGATTAAGGAATCCATTATTCATTAATTTTGAAATGTATGAGAACATAAAAAAAATAGAGTGACTGATTTTATACTACGTTCAAACTTAATAACAAAATGCAGCTGTAGTGTGTTCTGCCTTTGACACCAAATTTACTTTCACAAAGTATTCTACATAGCGTTAACTGTTCTTGGCGCTGTTGGACAAGCGATAACGGTTATTTTCAACAATTTTTAATGTTTTTATTTTTATCTCAATATTTGTTCATTGTTCACACATGTTCAGATTTGTGGTGAAAGCTTATAAGCCAGTTAACAGCTACGCTACCCGATCAATTGCTTTTGTATCGTGGTCATGTTACTGGGCTTCGAACCACAAGGTCCCAGGTTCTATTCTCGCGCATAACAACGCGCCACCGATTATAAAACGTTTCGAACCTGAGAATACATCTCTAGAGTAAGGAGAAAATAAAATCGAACTCAGAGGAGTAATTAAATTTTTTTTTTCACATCCGATTGATATCAGCGGCTTTGATTGGATACATGGAATCCGGAACGTGAAAGTTTCTCCCCTCCTTTCATATGATTTAATTTTTTTTAAAATTTGTATTTACACGCTAATTTTTCCCATAGACATTTATACCTCCCCTCCCTTGTCTCTCCATTGCTACGCCATTCATCCCTAAAATGACATTTTCGATTAGGAAATGCTGAAATTGCACTTGCTTATATTAATTAAAGGATGGTTAAAGCAGGGTTCATCTATCTTCAACTTTTGTAGTATTAAAACCACAATTTATTTATCCAGTAAACTACACAGAAATTAAATAAGATCCTTATTCCTTAGCTTTCAGGAATGGAAAAAAAAATCAAGCGATTAAATATATGACGTAAAAATGAAAACGATTTGAATTCTCTGGAATAATGTAATCTATTGCTGAAAACTGAGCAAAAAAAAAAAAAAAAAAAAAGATTAAAAAAAAAATTGCCGAAATTTAAGAAAATGTTTCACAATTATTAAATTAAAATAATAAAAAAAGACAGTTTTTAAAATTTTGTAACTATTCAAAAACATATTTATATAAGAATATTTTTGAAAATTATCACGGGGAAAAAAAGCCAAATTCCAACCTAATTTTTAATTATTTAAAATTCGAATTGAAAATTTTTAAAAATCTCACCGAGATGTTCATTCCCACACTCTAAGGTGTATATATGCCAAATGTGGTAACTGTACATCTAACGGTCTGGTCTGTAAAGCGCCAACACACTCACACACACATTCATCTTTATTATTAGTAGAGATAGTTGAAAATAGAAATTCATTTATCCAAGCCAAAAATTCAGGGCGTTCGTACTGATATCAGTTCGTTTTCCAGATCCCGGGATGAGGAGAAGGAAGCGATTCAGAGCTGGCTGAACCGACACACTGTTCCATCCGTTTTCAGAGTGTCCAGAAGATCAGCCCCTTACTTCTACCCCGTCGACTACCGATACATACCCGGCTACAAGAAACGATCCAGCTTCCGAAACAGGTGACCAGGACCATTCGGCTTGGCTAGATTAGTTTGTTGCTTTGAAATCTCATGATATTTATTCTGGAATAACGCTTGACATTTTGAACTACACTCACTTGATCCGAGCTAGACTTAACATCCAAATTTCTCCAATACTGAAGCGGAAGCACCTTTGGGTTCATCGAATAACTTAAAATGCGAGGCTTTCCTGAATAATAGATCTTTATCTAAATAGAATATTTCTAAAATCGGTATACAAATAAAACTCTTGCAAATAGGCACATAGACTGTTGAAATAAAACCAGTTGTTATTTATAATAAATGTTGTAATACTATAATATAATTCAATATTATAATTCTGAAAAAATGTTTATCGCTTAGAATTATAAAGTGCTGTACACTCCCGATTATCCGCGGAATTGGATGGCGCGGCCGCCGCGGATAACAAAAATCGCGGATAATCCGAAAAAAGCTAAAAACGGGTATAGCAAAAGAGAAAACAGTCATTCCAACTTTGAAAAATCGTTTTATGTACAATAAAACGTAAAATAAACAGCAGGAAATGTTTAACTAACGCTTAATACTTTAGTATATCACTCAAAACTTACCTAAAATGCATTTTGTTAATGAAAACAGAAGTGTGCTTTGTACTTACGAGAGGCGTCAAGGATACACAGAAAAATTAATACATATGTACTGTTTTAATACTGTAATGTATTATGTAATTACAAAAGCATAACTGTAAAACTACACCTTTTTGAAGAAATCAGTTATTTGTGTTTGCTTCTTGCTTTGGAAGCATTTTCTCTTTGCTTGGAAGCAAAAAAAAAAAAAAAAAAAAAAAACCTTGTGCGGCAGGCGCGGATAACCCGCCCGCGGATAATCGGGAGTCTACTGTAATCTCAAAAGATAGCTATGCAGCATAAAATAGAGTAAAATCCAATACCTGGAAGTAGTTGCGATTTGCAACTACTTGTCAGAAGTGCATCCTCAGCTCATAATCCTGAAAATCAAGACTTTACAGCGAAATCACTGTCACCCCTTCTTCGAAATTTAACGAAGATGTTACGAGAACACTCAAGTATCTTTAATCCCATGTAATTTTGGAATCTTTGACTTCTCTCTTATCTTTATATTTTCTCTTTCTTATTTTTTTATCAGCTCAAGCTATAATTTGACAGCAAAACTAATTAAATAAATAAAAATAAAGAGAAAAAAACTATAAATTTTTCAAAAATATTATTATTTCTTTATTTCAAATTAAATCCAAGTTAAATAATTAATTCCTCCTATAGTATTCCAATTAATTAATTAAAACTATTCATTCATTGACCACTTTCATCCAGATCATGCTAAAATCATGATCTCTAACCCATCAAATTTTTTCAAAACGCAAATTAAAAACAGAAAAGCAAAGAAAGATAACATTTGGAATCACTGTTCCATGTAGCTGCTTTCCATCTATATTTTTCTAAACAATAAGAGGAAACCAGTTTGAGTAGTCTCCCCAAAACTTTCTCGCATACTCTCTAATGAACTTGTCATGACAGAGCATGACATTGGCGTACAATAGTTACGAAGTATTAAGTTTTGGCGTTAATTTAGCATTTTTATTGAAACTATCTTATCATCATTGGCAAGTCATTTGGCGATTAATCTCTGCCATGCAGTTAATAATATACGATAATAGAATTTCTGTATCAAAAGCGTTTTTTTTTTTCAACTGATTGAAATGAAAATTTAAGATAAAACTACACCCGTAGTCACAAAATCCTATACCAAATTTGATACATTAAAGTTTGTGCGACTTAGATTTATCACGTTTATATGTTTTTAAAAGTACAAACCGACAGAAAATCAATCCGTATTTGGATTTGGCACAAAATTTGAAAGCTGTCTAAACTATAGATGTTTGTTCTCTGTATCGAATTTTGTCTATTTAGTTCTCTTCGTTTTGTAATTATCGTGTTAAATTATATTCGAATAAACGGACAGACAGACTTTTTCTCAGCGGATTTTGCTCAAAATTTGATACAAATTTGGCATAAAGATGGTAAACCAAATTTTATTCATCTAGTCAAATCACTTTTGAGTAACTTTTGTCACAGACAGACTGACGGACGGACATTTCGAACTCAGGAAGGTCTAAAACGTGTAGATTTGTCAAAATGCGGAGTTAGGAATTTTTTGACAATTACTATACGTTCTCTAAACTACGTATACGAAAAAGTAAAATTCAAGGTGAGCATTCCTAACTATGTGATTTTTATATTGCTCTCTTTCTTTTTGTAGGAATAGGGATTTGGGCCGTTTTTCGAACGATGATGACACCGAAGCAGATTTCGGAAAATGGGGGCACGTCGTGCAGGTCCCCGAAGCGTATGCATCTCCAGAAGATGTGGCCAGACTGTATGGGCTGGCCAATCTAATGGCTGAAGAAGACGAGCCGGAAGCCAAAATGCGCAGATCAGCCTAAAAATCTTAAAAAAAAATGGTAAGCTTGTTGGTTGGTTGGTTTTTTTGGCAAAAGAGCCATGTTTGGCCATACTGCGCCAATCAAATCGTAAAATCATAGAGAAAACTATAAAAAAACACATATTAAAATATAAAAGGAAAAGGTATCGATATAAAAGTGCACAAAATAAAAGTGCAAGAATGTACAATGTTAATAAATTTAAATGAAGCACTGATGCGAAAAAAGCGTTTCAATGAATCGATTTAAAATGTCAAATATGAACGGAAGTTAAAAAGTACTAAATACAAGTATAAAAGTCTGGTTTAAAAAAAAATGTTTGGGTTTGTTTTAAGTGAAATTCTCACCAAATTTAACTTAATGACGAAACTTATGACTTAATGACGATGACTAAACTTATTAACTTGTGACTTAATGACGATGACTTAAAAAGGTGTAAACGGGAGGAATCAAAACATGGGCAATCAATTAAAATGTGATAAGTGGTAAAATCCTCATGACATTTGGGGCACATTGATGCCGCTAAAAATAATAAGCATTAGCTACAGAATACAAAAATATATGTACAAAAATTAATAGTTAATTGCAAAAAAAAAAAAAAAAATGTTAGAATGCAGATTTTTATTACAATCAAGTAAACATAAATTGAATCATAAGCTCTGGTCAAATGACTGTAGTAATTTTTTTAATACAGCTGCTATGATGTAATTTTATAAAATATTTGAAACTTCATCTTTTCTTTTTATTATAAGGTTTTGCATTTTAAATTCTTTAAATATCTGATATTATTTCAAATGTATTTTTAAAGATAAATGAATTAAATAAGTGTTTTAATGTGATACCATGCATATTTTAAAGACTTATAATATGATTAGAGTATGTTTTTGATTGAAACTCTCGATATAAAAGGCACATTAGAATAAAAGATTTTTATTTACTAAAAGAAAGTCCTCGAAATAGAAGGACTTACAATAGAAGGTACATTTTTACAATAGAAGGTAACTTAAAACACAAGATTTTATTATTGAAATTATAAACAAAGTTTTCAAATGATAGATAAAATCAACTTTTAATGCTTGCAAACAATTAAAATCTTCTAAGAACATATGAATTATTACAAATTAATGCCAAGTAAAATAGAAAATTTAAGTAAGAATTAATTTAAGATTTGAATAATTTTTTAAAATTATTGTAAAAACGCAAATTGATCTATTATCTTTCTATTTTAGCAAGAAATGATTTTCTAGTTTTGAAATAAAGATTTTAGAGTTAAAACAAAAACAAAAACAAAAAACAAACAAAGAGTTCACATTTAATTTTCTCACAATTTAACATGATTAGAAGAGTTTGTAATTACAAAATTTCCTATATTGAAGCAACAAATAATCTCATTAAAAACTTAACGACTAATGAATTTTCCAGAAACTACTGCAATATTGAAATTTTAATAAAAAAGGGATGATTCGCTTCTAATCATTTGACACAAATAAAAATAGACTTTCCGTTACATATTAACTACCTCAATAGATGGCGCTGAGACCTTCCAATTATTTATTATTTTGAATGACTTGGCATTTCTAAGCAGGAACAGTTTTAAAATGCGGGGAACACGATGGAACACTTTATTTGGTAGATGTTTGACCTGCTACTGGTATTTTCTTTCCTTTTTTGTTTTAATAATAAGTTGTGAGTGTTCTTTTATAGTTTATATAACGTTATAGCAATTTTCGCTTAAATTGGTGGTATTTTTATGTAATTTTTGTTTTATTTCTATAAAAAATGGTGTATCTCTTAGGCCTCATTTTCAGGGGATTTTCGGGTCACGAGGGGTCAATATTGTTGGACAAAAAGTCAGACTCCTTAAAGAAAAAATCCCTTGTTTTGAATCCCAGCCTGAAGTTGACCCTTGAGAAAGTCTTCAGGCCGGATTCTTTTTTTACTTTTGGTTCTATTTTTTACTTTTTATTGGTTATATATATATACCTCTGGACAATTTCTAGTAATTTATTAATTAAAGCTTAAATCTTTTAAAAAGGTCATTTTCAACGTTCGTTGTACTTAAGTTTTAATATTGATAATTCTTCTCTAAGAATCTCGAAAGCGAGTTATGAATTTTAAATAATTCTTTTTCAGTCTTCCATTTGCAATTAAATTTTTTTTCTAATCTTCCTAGCTAATGATTAACTTTTTTCTTTTTGCTTTAATTATCATAATAAGCTGGCAAGGAAAAGATAATATTTTCTCTCTCTTGCCAGTTTTTCGTAATGAAAGGGATTACAGAAGTTCATTGCACTCATAAACATCCAATTTCCTAACTGTAACTGTTTAATTATTTATTTTTTCCTTGATGAGAAGAAAGGTGAATGATCGAGTTATATTTCCGAGTTAAAGCTTTTATAACTAAGTATACTAATAAAATAACAAAGGGTTTCAGAATACGTTTATTAAGCTATTAAAGATATTAATAGCTTTCCAAATTAACATGCCAAGGTTTTTCCATAATAATGCTGTCCTGGTCCTTAAAAATTGGGATTTTTTTAAATCCATATTATAACAAGCAACATAAGATAAATGTTCATACCTAATTAAATTAATCTTTTTCAACTAAAAAAAATTTTGTCTGCGTTTTTCCATGAAAGCCCATAAGGTCTTCTTTTATTGAATAAATTCATAATAACCAAATTCACATTTTACAATGCTGCCTCTTTTCATTGTACCAAGCTATGACAGAAAAATTCAAAATGTTTCTTTCTTGATTGAAATTGATAGAAAAAAATTTAGTTTGATTTATGATGAGTGAAATCTGACTTGGAATATGATATCTTATAATCTCGAATATATGCAACAAAACTGTATTTCTGTAGTCCTCTAAACTATCGGGGAAAAAAAACCTATTCGGAAATTTTCCTGATATCCTTGTTGATGATGGAAGATAGCTTTTAACAAAGCCATCTATGACAAAACTTTTCTATGAGCATTTTTTTAATATTTTCTTTGTTATTTTCTTAAAATATTTGGTACTCGTTTATTAAACACATGCCATTGGCGAACATCATGGCATTGGCGAACTTATTTAATAAACTAGCATGACAACTTTGGCTATTTTTTGGCAGTTATTTTCTGGCTTAATCGGTTAATACATAGGTACCGAAATATTACTTGATGTTTACTTTAAAGTGTATTGATGTAAATAAGAAATAGTTTGGTGTTATGTTAAGTAATTAGCATTAAAGTCACCAACATTATATCTCATTCCCAGTTTTCTTGTTCAAATCATTGTAAGGAAAAAAAAGCAATAGTCCTAAAATGGCAAATATCTTTAAAGCAGTTTAAAACATGGGCAAATGAATGATAAGCACACCCATTCATAACTAAGAAAAACAGAATTATTTGGCAGAAATGATCATTTCTTACCTTATTTCTTATATGCATTAAACATTTACATTTGATTTTTTTTAGTCTTGGTGGCCAAATCAGATCAGAATTAAGAATAATGCCTATCCCCCCAAAGTGGCTTTTTTGAACATTTTCTTTCAAAATCTGGCAATTTTCATTGCATTTTAAACCTTTAATGCAATTTTTGTGTTCATTGAGATGGCAGTTATCTAATCTGTTTTCAAACGCTTGACACGATTGTGGCACGTTTGTTGCGAAACTAATTATTATTCTTAAGACTTTCTTAATGAATCCTAAAGATGGGTTTACACTCGGCCAGTTATAAGACTGCCAGTTAGTCAACTCATGCGCGGAAAGGGACTGATTTATGTTTGCTACAGTTTCATAAGATAGATTTAGGCATTCCATGCTTGCCGTTTTGGCGTCCCTAAATTTTTCTTTTTCACTTCATAGCGTATTAAAATGGATATTTACACAAAGAAACATAGCAAAATAATTAAAAAAGGTCAGCATACCTAAATTTGGAAAATTTAAAAAATGGCAAACAAAATTTTAAAAAAAGAGCACAACCTTTGCATCAAAAAGAACAAAGAGCAAAAAATGTCGGAATTTATCTATGATGAGTGATACATTTTTTCACAGCAAAAAAAAAAAAAAAAACCCGCCAAATTTTACAAACGCATGCGCAGTAAGGAAAAAAACAACAACAATGCAGCAGCATGTTGTTGTCCAGTCAGGACAAGTACTTGCCATGAACCAAACAGCATTTTTTAGTCTTTCTACGCATGCGCTGCCAACTAGCCATCTTAAAACTAGCCGAATGTAAACCCAATTTTATGATAGTTCATAAGAACAGCTTTCTTATGAATGTTTGTACCAAAACGGAATAACGCCAAAATTTCACCTTGGTGACAATTCTGGTTCCGCTAACGAAAAAGTAGCTTAATGTCTTTATATCTATAGCTTTTTTTTTCTCTACGATACTCTGCACTTACATGTTTTAATTTCACATTCTAGTGAAAAATTAACCTTTTTTCCCCCCTCTCTTTCAGGTGTGTCCCCCCCATGCTTCTTTCAGCGTGCGATGGGCTTTTTCGTATAACTGTGCATCCTATATTTTACTCACAACGTCTCTAACTGTTCTGTGTATTAATTCCAAGAGCAACTGGAAGACAATTTCACCAACTGTAACCAGTTCGATCCGATTAAGACAAGATTAATCGAAATACATGAATGGTTTATTCAATGTGTACGTGTTTTTATGTAGTTTTGTTTGCACACAGAGTATTACCGATTAAATTGTTGTCTTTCTTTTTTCAATACCAATTTTTATAAAACATTCCATCACTCAGTAACCAATTCCTGCTAGAATAGGATCTTTTTAAAGTATAAAGAAGCACAATTTTTCCTGGTTAAAAAAAAAAAAAAGGATTGCATCCTGCTTTCCTGCTATTCCGTCAATTAATAATTTTTATGCAAAACGAAATCTAAATATATTTTGATAGTCAAAAGATTGAAAATTTTGAATGTTACGCTTATGTTTGAGATTTGAACACATTTTATGAATATTCTAATTTAGTATTTTCCAACTATGATTTCAGTCTGACGTTTCATTCAGCTTTTAAGGATAATTCGATAATACATGTTAAAAACTTTGTGAACAAAAATATAGCTTGTTGTTTGTTTACTTGTTGTTGTCGTTTGAAAATATTTATTACTTTAAAATATCTATAGTTTAGATTACACTTGTTTAAGAATTTATTGATTCCAGATATATATTTCCGTAACTTTCAACTAAATTTTAATAGATAGGTAATAATATCTCTGTCGGTAATATATAACATTAATTTGAGCTATTTAAAACTCTGTTTGTGCATTTCTTGGATGCAATTGAATACTGATATGTTACCATTTCTATATAAGAAGAGAATGACAGCCATATAATCCGTATAAATTTCAGAATATTCTTTAGAAAATGTAATATAGAGGCATTGAAGTTTAAGCAACAGGCTGCGTCACACCGTTACACGATGATTTCACTTTTCGCAATGTCACACGATGAGGTTTGTATAATGTCAAATTGTCGCTTGATAATGCACGCACGCAAGATCACATTATCACGTGATAATTAAATTCATAAAGTGTCCTATTATCACGTGATAAGGTCACTTAATGCAATCTTATATGAAATGATGCATGCAAAGCTGCATTGACACTTGATGTGGTTCATACAGAGTCACGCCATAAAGTCACTACATACAATGGTGCATGATAAAATCTATGCAAAGCCACAATGGTACACAATAAAGCTCATGCAGTGTCACATTGTTTGGTCATAAGGTTATTTCTTGAAATGGCATATGGCGAAAATATATGTAAAGCCTCATTGGCTGACGATAAAATTCATGCAATGCCATTTCATGAGGTCACTTCATGATTTGGCGTATGATAAGATATACATGAAGCCTCATTGAATACGATGAGACTCATGCAATCTCACATTGTCATTTGATAAAGTCACTGCATGTAATGGCGTATGATAAGATATACATGAAGCCTCATTGAATACGATGAGACTCATACAATCTCACATTGTCATTTGATAAAGTCACTGCATGTAATGGCATATGAGGCTCAAGCAAAACCTCAATGGCATAAAACAAAGCCCATGCAATATGGTCACTCCATGCAATGTCACAATTGCACACTTCTCTTGTAAAAAAATGAAGAAAAGGGAAGATACTTTTATGGCAAATAGATTCACTAATGCATATATTGTAAGCGGTATGTCTATCTACCACGTTCTAAGAAGCTGTCATCTGTGATAATCGATGCTCTACTGGCGCATAGGCGCAACATGTAGAGTATGCATACTTACTTGCACGTAAAAAATATGTTTACTTTCTGAACACAGTTTTGGTTTGTATGCAATCGCAAAAACGATTTTTTTTTTATATATCAGTAAAATGAAAGACTCGATTGCGCAGGATGTCCTGTGAGCAGTTTTTCATTTTCTGCATTCACAACTTTTTTGATTAATTCTCATTTCTTATGATATCCAGAAAAGTTTTTAGATAATTAAACTTTTTTTTAAATTATTTTTCATTTTATAAAATGTTAATTTTGAATGATATGTCTACTCTGTTTGACTGGAAGCGTGTCAATACTGGCACCAATAATAAACATAGATTTGATGATTGTGCACCTGTTTCGTATGTTATAACCACGTTTTTGTGACTTGCGATGCATTTTGTGGATCAGGTAAACTAAAGAATGTACTGAAAATCTTCTAAAAACGAAAAGCAATGTATTTTTCAAAGGAAATATGGGAACCAATTCTGGAATTTCCTATATTTCCTACTTAATGTTAAAAACACTCGATTTTCGATTCTTCTAAAAGTTCAAAAGAAATGAATAAATTCCTTTTTTAAATGTTACTAAAAAAACACATATATCTGTCCTCTTCGCAAAGAAATGGTGAACATCTTCACGTATTCTGCTTCTGTTCAATGTGCATATCCCCCATTTTGTATCATGTATGAGTGTTGTGTATTTCTTGTGTATCTGTTGAGAGAAACATGCATTAATATAAACATGTTGTTCTATTATCAATTAATATTAAATGTACAGGAGTTACACTGAGAGAAACCACTTACTGCATGAGAAGAAATAGATGGAGAGAAACAAAGAGTATTATTTCCAAGAATGAAATTAAAAATGTATTGAAATTTATGAAATAAATTTACTTTATGTTCAATTACCTGCCTTTTCTTTCTGTAATTAGTTTTCTAAATATAAAGCATCAAATTAACTTCATTTAAAATCTAGAACCATGACTTTTCGATTAAGATTTAGGTACTTCTATTAATAGACAAGTACCTAAATCTCGGTATTATACAGGGTGTTCATTAATTAATGTTGGGGTTTCCGTACCTCATAACTTTCGAATAAAAAATATTACTCAAAAACCGATTACGTATTCGTAAATTACAACTCAAAGAATTTTATTAATGATATTAAAGTGTAAAGCTTGCACAATTTGCACTTTGTAGGTATTCAGCTGAAGGCGATTCTTTGAGTTGTACTTTACGAATACATAATTCTTTGAGTTGTAATTTACGAATATATAATTCTTTGAGTTGTAATTTACGTATTCATAATTCTTTGAGTTGTAATTTACGTATTCATAATTCTTTGAGTTGTAATTTACGAATATATAATTCTTTGAGTTGTAATTTACGAATATATAATTCTTTGAGTTGTAATTTACGTATTCATAATTCTTTGAGTTGTAATTTACGTCTTTGAGTTGTAATTTACGTATTCATAATTCTTTGAGTTGTAATTTACGTAGTCATAATTCTTTGAGTTGTAATTTACGAATACATAATCGCCTTCAACTGAATGCCTACAAAGTGCAAATTGTGCAAGCTTTACACTTTAATATCATTAATAAAATTCTTTGAGTTGTAATTTACGAATACGTAGTCGGTTTTTCCGTAATATTTTTTATTCGAAAGTTATGAGGTACGGAAACCTCGACAATAATTAATGAACACCCTGTATATAAGTACCTATTAGTACCATTGGTAAAAATTCGGCTTAACTGCATGTCATTGGCCAATTTTAGGTTCAATTGTATATCATCGATGAACATATTCAATATACTAACATGACATCATTGGCAAATATAATCAACATACAAATAAAATATATTTGACAAACATAATCAATAAACTAAGAAAACGTATTTGACGAGCATAGTCAATAGACTAACAAGACATCTTCGGAGAATACAGTCAATAGATAAGCAAAATATCTTTGGAAAACATCTATACTACTATTATAAATGAGAAATAGATGGATGGATGTTTGTTAGTCAATCACGCCAGAATGGCTGAACGGATTTGGATAAAATTTAGCAAGGAGTCTAGATAGTCTGGAATAGGACATAGTCTACTATTTTTTCCGGTTATTTATTGGTTAATTTTTTTATGAATTAAAAACTAACTTTCCCGCCAAAAATCTTTATTTCCCATCGTCAAATGAGTAAGGTTTCAGTATTTTTTCCCACGCTAACGGGGTTAGGCTTAACATATTTTCGACCGAATATTTCAAACTATTCTGTTTATTTTCTTAGTGTTTGATGCATTTGAAATTAAACATTGTTAATTAACCGATCTTTCGGATTTATTCTGAAGTACTTTTAAATTAAAATAAAATAGAATAAAGGAAATTAAAAATTTCTAATTTGCATTGCGTTACTCCAACTGGCGTAGAAAATTCACGCATTTGTGTTACGCCAAATGCGTTATAAGTTGCGTTATTTGTGTTACGCCAACTGGCGATGAAAATTCACGCATGCGCAGTATGTTCTGATTGTCGACAACTGTATTTTCATTTTCATTAAAAAATATGAGTATTATACTGTTGTAGCTATCTCATTCTCTATCGATAAATAAAATACACTTGACTTGATTTTAAAGAAATACGGACTTGATTTGCTGTTTTGTTTTACTACAGGTACATGCAAATAAATTGTTTTAAGTCAGTTGTGTGTTTTTGTAATTAAATTATATTTATGTTAGTTATATATTTTTCGTATATGCTTATAGTTTTAAGTGCATCGTTTTTTTAGGTTAGTTTTAATTTTTTTAATTTGTAATTATTTGATAGATTTTCTAAATGCCCAGAAAACGCAAATATAATTTTGAAGAGGAATAATACAATTTGGTCTATCTCGAAGACCTATTTGCAATTTTAGTAAGCACTTGCGAACTATCAAACCCTCTCCAGCTGTGAGATACATACAAGGATGCTTTATCAGAAGATATCGTGCATAGGCTGGATGGCACTCACAATGACCT
Organism: Argiope bruennichi; assembly: GCF_947563725.1. Taxonomy (NCBI): domain Eukaryota; kingdom Metazoa; phylum Arthropoda; class Arachnida; order Araneae; family Araneidae; genus Argiope; species Argiope bruennichi. Next base: position 87,773,062 of record NC_079159.1, on the reverse strand, counting down.
AATCATTAACGGAGCTTTGGTACTGATTGAGGATAAAATGATTTCCATATCTGGAAAATGTCTCGCTGATTTCGGCCTACCCCCACAGCAGCGAAAAGGGGAATTATCAAGCGAAGTTGTAAAGGAACTAAACTACGACACCCCGGTTTTAAAGGCGCAGGTGAATGAAATAACACTATGATTACTTTCCGAGCAGAGTCAAGCGATTCTGAACCGTGTAAATAGTGGAGAGGAGGGATTATTCTTTCTTGACGCACCAGGGGGTACGGGTAAGCCCAATCTTCTGCTAGCCCAACTCCTCAAGGACCAAAATATAACCCTGGACTGTAGCTTCTTCGGGCATTGCTGCAACTTTGCTTAACGGTTGCGGGACCGCACTTTCCGTTTTCAAATTGCCGCTTAATCTTGCAAGCGAAGATACCCCCAACATGCAACATCACCAATAACAGCGGCCGGGGAGTCCTTTTGCAGCAGTGCAAGTTAATAGTATAGGACGAGTGCACTATGTCGCAGAAGCATGCCTTAGAGGCGTTAAACCGCAGCCTATAGGACATACGCGGCAAACCAGGCAGTAATGGGCGGCGTTGTCGGTTTGCTCGCAGGTGATTTTAGACAGACATTGCCAGTTACTGAGAGGGTCACACCGGTGGATGAAATAAACGCATGTCTCAAGAAGTCACCTCTGTGGTCTAGGACTGAAAAGCTCCATCTTAAATGTGCGTCCAACTGTACAATGACCGTGAATCAGGTGTCTTTGCAAATAAGATTTTGCAAATTGGAGAGGGTCATCTAGAAGTGTATGCAATGGGATAAGTCTATTTTCAGAAGAATTTTCTTATCCAATGGCTACAGAAGATGATCTTATCATGCAAGTTTTTCCCAATTTTTTTGGAGATTAATATAAATAATGAAGAGTGGTTGTGTGAGAGGGCAGTGATGTTGCCAAAGAACGAGTGAGTCAATAAAATAAACAAAAAATATTTTAGACATGATCGTCGGAAATTCAAAACTATACACATCCATTGACACTGTGATGGCTAATTCGGGGTATTGCCTACCCCGTTGAATTTCTCAACTCCCCAGAGTTAACAGGTGTACCTTCGCATAAGCTGGAGCTTAAAGTTGGCGTTCCAGCTCTGCTGATGCAAAATCTTGATGCACAAAGACTGTGCAATGGCACCAGGCTTCATGTCAGAGAGCTTGGCAGTAATATTATAAAAGCTACCATTATTACAGGAGCTGCTAAAGGAGACAGCGTTTCAATTCCCCGCATATCTGTTATTCCAAACATCTTGCCATTTTGTTTCAAGAGATTGCAATTTTCCTTAAAATTGGCTTTTACAACGACGATCAACAAATCCCAGGACCAAACCTTAAAAGTGGCACGCATTAATTTGGACTCGCACTATCATGTTACCATGTTTCTCACACGGTCAATTATATGTTAGTTGTTGACATGTTTCAAGCGTCCAAAACTTGCATGTGCTGAAGGAAAATAATAAGTCATTTAATGTTGTATACATTATGGTATTAGAATAAAAATAAAATTTGAACTTTACAGGTAGATCTTTCAATGAGTTATAAGTTTCTTGATTATATCATATCAGACTCTGTTTTCAAAAGCGCCATAATTATACGATTTGATAACATTTTACATATTGATCAGATCGTTAGTTCTCATACGTACATACACGTTAAAATTTCCACGCGAATGAAGTCGCGAGTAATAGCTAGTAGTCAATAAATTAAATAACATCTTTTGTGATGAAAGGTAAACTATTGGATGGCAAATGAAAATGGTTCAGATTTCAAAGTAACAATGTAATCTATTTTTAGAAAGCATAAAAAACATAGTTACATTTTAATTAGTATACAATTAATTTCTAAAATTCGGTGAAAAATTCCATAATTAATAAATTGGTATTATTAAAAAGATAATTTTCCAAATTTTGAAACAGTATAGACTTTACTTTCTTGCGTTGATGTTTTCGGATGTTATCGGGGAAAAACTCCAAATTAAACTTTCAAAAGAAAGTACTCATAGATATATATTTTTGACCTCCAAGTTATACGTGTGTCAGTTTGGTAGCTGTTGGTCAAACGGTCTGGCTTCTACAGTGCCAACACGCACACACACACACACACACGTTCATCTATATTATTAGTATAGATTATCTTTACTAATAATAAATATAAATGCATGTGTCTGTCTGTTGGCACTTTATAGGCTAGCCTATTTGACCTAGAGCCCCCAAATTTCATATTTTGAATGGTGGAAATATGCACCTCGAAAGGATTATTTTAAGATTTTAATTAATTAAAAACTAAACGAAAGTTTCGCCCCTTTCCATCATAACTTCCGAACATTTCACAACAGAAAAAGGACTTTTATGTTATCTTAATATTTAAAATTTTTTTTTTCTAATTATATTAATTTGATAATAGTGCAAATTTTTGCTACATTTTGGCGATTTTTTTAAATTTTTTTTATTTCCAACAATAAATTACATTCTTGTTTTGAAATTCAAACCGTTTTCATTGTTTCATGAAATATTGAATTACCAGATTTTCTTCCATTGTTGAAAGCTGGCGAAGAAGGATTCTGGGTTGAACCGGAGTTTAACTCCCTTCTTCGCCAAATTACGATAACGCGCCAAAGCTGGCAACCTCCAGAGTGGCAAACTTATTATCTTTCGCCTTTATTATGCACTATGATTGGACATTGCTCCCTCGCTTTTGAACATTTCGCAAAACACGACGCAAAACATTTGTCGACGAGTTGGCGATTTTTGAAAATTGCCCCAAGCAGGGGGTTAAACTCCGGTCGTACCGGATTCTGTTAATTATCTATGTAGTTTGCAAGACTACTAAAATAAGTAAAGTTACAATATTGCAAAGTTAGAATATGAATGAACTAGATATTTACTGTTTTTACAGAATTCTGATATCATAGAAGTGGTGTCATCAGAATGATTCCTGTGCATAGTAAAATAAAGCATATATAGAATAATCAAAATAATATGGATATAATATCTGGCAATTTGACGGAATCACATGCATAATATCTGAAATCAAAGGTAAGCAATACTCCTGGCGAACGAGCTGGTCACCAAAGGCAACTAGACTATACTAATGATAAAGACAATGTGTTTGTGTGTCTATATGGGTGTTTTAGCGCTCTACAAGCCAGAACTTTTGATCTAGATCTCACAAATTTGGCACAGATATATTTCGGAGGTTGGGAATGTGCACTTCGGGACGAATTTTAAAAATATTAATTTAGAAATTTAATTAATTAAAAATTAAACCAGATTTTGATGATTTTTCGCGATAACTTCCAGAAACATTTCCTCACAAAGATGCATTTTAGACCGTTTTAAGTTCCAAAAAAATTATCGTCTCAATGATGTTCAATTCAGTTTCGATAAAATTCATTTGTTCAGATTTAAATAACCTTTAAACATATTTTTAAGTATATTTTGGGACAATATTCCCATTATTGTGAATGAAACCAAAATCGTTTTCAATGTTTCTTCAATTTTTAAAACGCGTGCTTTTCTTCAATTGTTGACAGCTAAAGAAAGATTCTGTTTACTATATGTGTAGTTTATAAGATAAATTTAAAAACGGCAGTTACAATATTGTGAAATTTAGAAGATAAAGGAATCACACAATTACCTTTCTAATAGCGCTCTGATGTCATGGGACTAGTCTTCATTAGAAAGGTCCAAACAGATCATATGCAAGGCAAGTAACTCGGCTTTAATGTCTTGCAATTTGACAGAATCTTGGGCATAAAATTACTTCTAAGTAATTTAATTGAAATAAAATATATCTTCGGCGAACCTGCTGGTAGCTAAAAGCAACGAGTAATAAAAAAATAACCAAAAATAATTATTTTTTAATGAAATAATTTTTTCGTAACAAAGTTTGAGATTAAACAATGATATTATCAACAATATAATGTAGTAATAATGACAGTTTTCTCGACAAAATTAGATTTCTGTAAACACAAGAGCAGCTCGCAGATTAAAGTGTATTATTTTTCTTATGAAACCTACACAAATTTAATGGATGTAAAGATATTTAATCAAGAGCAAGGATGTTTCGTCCCGCTTCATGTAAGGGAAATGCTCAATGGGACAGTTTGCCATTTGTCGCCCTGGCGTTGATTTTCAAGTTTCTGGAAAATCATGACAGATTCAATGCGGCTTTGGTATGCCGAAATTGGTATAGCGCTTTTGAATGCGGCAGTTTATGGAACAGTTTCGATTTTGTATTCCAAGGTGATATGATAGAGGACGCCAGAAAGGCAGTGAAGTTTGTTAAAAAGTAAGGAAATTAAGTAACATATTTCAGTTGCTATGAAAAAATTTCTCCAATTCAGTAATTTTTAATCTGAGGACCGAAAGGTAAATCGCAAAAAATTGAAGAAGTAATTCTTCCTAATGAACTTTGTTTTTGCACTTAGAACAAGGATTCCTAAATTTTAAAAATCTTTTTCCAATTAAAATTTTAAAAAATCTTGAATACAGGGTTTATAATCAAAGCAATAAGCATTTTAAATCTGTTCAACTGATTTATAAAAATATAAACAAAATTTTTACCATTATAAAAATATACTATGTATAGTAATCAACAGTTGATTTATAATACCGAACGGAGGATTGATGGAACGAATGAGGGTGTTTCATTACGATTAATTTCAAGCTTATATCTGGATCATGTTGCAGCCATGCCTTATATTTATTTTGGTACCATATTGGCGTATTGACGACATTATTGGCATATTGGCGACATTGAATAAAATTCAATGTATCCAGCATTAAAATTCTCAATTCGGGGCCTTAGATATGTGTGAAATCGGGGTTGCCAATTTGGTGAGTTACCCTGATAGTTGATATGGTTGTGATAGTACTTATGTACTTTTATTTTTAATTAATAGATGGTTCGAGGCTAGAAACCCAATTTCATCGAAGAACCATTGTGTATGCGTGTTTGGTACATTGTGTTGTCTCAAATAGTGTCATAAAATAATATTTCGGGACCTTCCCCAAGATGACTCTTATATTGTTTGAAAGGGAGAAGTATATGAACTAAATTATTATCATATGAAATTGATCTTTCTTGAATCGAAATAGTACGAAGCTTACTGCTTAGCGTACAGCTCATATAACCCTATAGGCGCTAGAAATGAAACTTATGTAAAAGAGTATCCCTTAAGTTTCTTTCCTTTATTTTGATGCGAATTGAAAGCGTGATAATTTTTGTTTAAGGTTCATTTATTGCATTATATATGAACCTTAGTAGGCCTCACTATTCTCTCATTCAAAAATTAATGGGGCTTACTTAAGAATATTCCATGAGGTGCGTTTCTATTTCGCTTAAGGAATGAAATTATCCTTAGGGATACCTTATCATGGAAATAATTTTTTTAATCAACAGGATTAAGTAATTATTGAATGGAGCAAGATCTGGGCAGTACGAAGGATGCGATAATATGCCCATATCAAACTGTTGCAGCTTTTGTTTTACACCTAAGGTAACATGTGGAAGTAAGATATGGGAACCAGATCTTAAATGCTGCCAAGCAAGCAAAGAGCCACTTATCACTAAATTAAAATATTGGCGACAATTGTGATCAAATATTAGCAGCATTTTCGTATAAATAGTAGCCAAAAGTATTAATCAAATATTGACATAAGATCTTGGTACATTAGCGTTTCTACCGTGCTAACAGAAAGGCGTGAAAAATGATCCTTAGCATAAACTGGAAGGGTAAATTGCTATTTGCTTGGTTTCATTCAAGAAAATTATATCTCTTTGCTTTCATACTTGGCTTCCTTTTTTTTCAATAAAAGGTTTGTTGCTATATTCATTGGTATTCCTATTAGAATAAAATGGTAGCATAAAACTCTTTGTACGATATTTTTACAATATTGTCCAGAATACAGAATACTGAACATCATGGAGATAAATAAACATAATAAACATAACTAATGAAATTAAACATATAATTTATCTGATATTAATTGACAAGCACTAATTTTGCGTTGATAAAGTTTAACCAGTGGAAGCAGCCTCCCCAGAACTTTCTCGGATACTCTATAATTGTTGTTGTTTATTATTGCACTTGCCACGGACAAGCCCGCTGTTACGAAGACAGCGATTTAAGCCGGAGGGGGAACGTCTCTTGTTTTTATAGTAGCGCCAACTCGGGCCAAGAGTACGACTTTGCTACTCACTCATCTCTCATTCGCTTGCACAACCCCTTTCTACAGGAGGGCACATTCACACATCTCACAGATAAAACAACGGAAGAACAACCATGCACAAACCGGGATGCCCAGATCACGGGGAAGACGCGCTACACCTATGCAAGGACGCCGGCCATGCTCTATAATAAACTTGTCATGCATTGCACTGGGCCTTTTGGCAATAATTTACTCTTATGGCAAGAATTCGGCATTTTTATAGAATCTATCGTGTAATCCTCTACGAGTTTTGTTGGTGATTTATCCTTGGCATGCCGTAAATAGTATCCGAAGACAAAATTTGTACCTCAGAAGTGTTCTTTTCAGCTGATTGAAACAAAGATTTGACACAAAACTGCAGTTGTAGTCGCAAAATCCCATACTAAATTTGATACATTTAAGTCATTGCGTATACATGTTTCTGAAAGAACAGACCGACAGATAATCGGCCCGTTGTTCAGGTGTCTACACTGTAAACACGCCGAATCTTATATATCTAGCTATCTTCGTCTTGTAGTTGGCGTGTTAACTTATATTCAAACAGCCGGACAAATAGACTTGTTCTGAGAGGATTTTGTTCAAACTTTGACAAAAATCCGGTGTATTTTCAGCAAAATTGGTGTAAGAATCGTATAATAAATTTCAGCCGTCTAGCTTAAACCGTTTTTGAGTTATCTTTGTCACAGAGAGAAGGACATTTTCCTAAATTGAGTTTTTCGAAGTCAATTTCGTTTTAGTTTTAGTTATATCAACGTCCCGTTTGAAGCAACAGTAGGGCTATTTTGGGACGGACCTCGTCATTTTGAACCACGGTCAGATGACAAGGACGACACCTGAGCTGGCACCCCCTCTCCACACCACACCACACCACACCACACCAGCGGGAGGACTTTTCGAAGTCAAAGAGGCTTAAATGTGAAGATTCGTCGATATCTCGAGTTCGAATTTTTGATGACCATTATACTTTTTCTGTACTACATACACGAGAGCTTCATCTCAAAATAAAAAACATAAATTTAAAGTATTAATGATATTTTCTTTAAAGAAACTTTTAGAAATTATTATGTACGGTCAATAAATAATGACGTAGTGATATAGCAGCTTACGGACATGAGGGGGAGGGAGGCTAACTTTCTCAATAGTTGTTTCCGATGATAAAAATTAGTGTCATTCTTTTAAGTTCAAGTCCGAACGGTAGTCTTCAGTTGAAGAGCAAAGTCCCCCTTCATCAAAAACATTCATCCGCTAAGGTCCACAAGGCAATGCCTTCATTCGATGTTTAAGTGACCACTTCTTACCGAATTTCTAGAGTACAGAGCTAAGTTAATGCTCAAAGATATTAGATAACGTTAACAAATCTGAGAAAGACAAAAAAATAATCGAAAACTTTTGTTACAATTTCTTGTAGTACCATACTGATGTATGAAACATCAAACCATACTCATCCAAAATAATAATGGAGAGGCGAAGTTTGATTGAGAAATCTCAAGATTCCTCTCAAAATCCAGATCTGTACCAGCATGTGATTTCTAAATCTTTATTAATTTCAAGAAACATTGTGCTAGACACTGGTTTCAAGCAGACAATGAATTCCCGGAATTGGCCTATGCACCAATCTAGATTTTTTTTAAAAAAGGCATTACTAGTTCTAACAGCAGCCAAGATATTTCTATGAGCATGATATTCGGTAATTACTATTTAAAGATGATTAAGAGAAGAAATAAAGGCTACAATGGTTTGACAGATGCTACATGTCCAAAAAAAAAAAAGAAAGAGTTACTGGTAACTTTATTCCTAACACAGAAATAAAAATAAGAAAATATCCTTTAACAATCCAAATTGTATCAGGACATGGGAAATTTTCTTCATATTTCCAAAGATTTGGAAGAATGCGGGAAAATAAGTGCATCTGTGGAGGAATCGGAACAGTTTATCATTATTTAAAAGAATGCATATAAGTCCCCGTATTAAAAAATAATCTAAAAGTTGAAAATAATGACTTATGTATAGTACTAACGATGCCAGAAAAATCTTAAAACACTTAAATATATGATGCTAAAAATCGAAAGTTTTTTTGCAACTATTTAAAAGTGAGAAAGTGTTTATCTTTCTTTTGTTGTGGGATGCACATTTCGAGAAATATGGAGAATTTTGGGATTTTCTCAACGTTGGCTTACTTCTTGTTAAATAGTATGATAGGCATAGGAAAAGATGAGGAGGATGGTTAAAGATTGACATCTTTGTGGATGGACCAACCACCTCGAAGAGGATGCCAGCTCGTATAATTGGCCAGTGATATGGATGGATTATGATAAAGACTGCAGTTGGCCACGAAAATTCCTGTCAATACCACTTCGTTCAGTGGTGATGGTCAGCTGTATATAAGAAGAAGAAAAAGAATCACAAGGTGATTAATACCTAAACAATTGTAAACAATATTTCTAAATTTCACAAAGCAGTTCTGTGAAATATTATTACGAAATTTTTTCTATTACAAATACCGTCAATTAATCGCAGCACATTTGATTGCTAGTTCAGCAGCTTTCTTGCTGTCTAATCCTCCAGTTTCTCTACGTGTCGGCGACTCCGACTCCTCTCACACACCACTTGTGACGATACACACAACTTCTGGCGATCCACACAACTTCTCTGCAGCTTCAGAATGCCCGTCTTTTATAGTTCCCGGAGACGGGGCTAGAATCTTCAGACCAATCAGGACGTATTTGAGTGTATCTTGATCCCTACTGGATGGATCGTGAAACTTCTCGACCTTTCCAGTATGATCCATTTTGCCACCAAAGTCACCAAATTCATCGCCAAGCCGCCAAATGCTCACCGAGTTTGTCGCCAAGCTCAGAGGTCGTTGTCACGGCACCGGCTCAGCATGCCCAGGACAAATCGTACGACGGTCTTTCTTACGATGACACTATTCATGCCAGATAGCAAAATTACAAATTTGTAACAATATATTTAACCTCATTATTTATTGTATTAATGCACCCACTAGATTTTGTGAAGCTTAGAATGGAACGATAATTTTTTTCAGTTTATTTCTTCCTTTTCTTACAGGCATGCTTCTTCTTTGAAACATCTACGAATTCAGTTTAGAAAGATTAATATGATACTGCTACAAGATGGCATCAACAGTTTACAGCAGCTATTCGAGCATTTAGAAGATTCTTGTCAACTTCTTGACTTTAATCTTGAAAAATTTTTCCATGTCCAACAGAGCCGTTTATATCGATCCCTGGACATACGTCCAGCCGTTGATGCTTTTAAAGCTTTCGTCAAAGCTCAACACAGACTAAAGAAGATCGATTTTTTCAACGTTCGGTTATCAGAAACAGATGGTTTGGACATTTTGAATGAAGTTGCCAATAAAAATGAGTCATTACAATCCCTGGGTTTAACGCATTTTTTCGAACCAACAACGGATACACACAGGTATGAATTAAAATTTCTTTATTGATCGAGTTGTTAGGTAAATCTCTTCTTGTTAAACGAATGGTTAATAATACTTTGCTTTTCATGATTTCTTTTTTTCAAACTCTGAATTTTATTTATCTAAATTACTTGCTTTTAATTATATTGATATTATCAGTACCCGCACAGCGTTGCCCGAGGCATAATATCCAAGAGGAAAAATTAGCTTTAAACTTAAGTCTAGCCTCCACCCGATATGACATGGGCATGCCACACAACATCAAACAAATAAAAAAATATACTTAGAAATCTTCAAAAGCAACTACAAAACAATTTTTATAGCATACATTCAGAAATGTTTAGACTGTTAAAAAGGTAAAAATGTGATATGTTCATAGACAAAATAATTCACTAAAAATATACAAATAAATCATTGTACTCATTGTTCCACACTTATTTATCAACTCTGTATAATCTGATATGAAAATAAAATTCAGCTTGCTTCATAATATTTCTTTGTAAACTATTGACTGGGCGATCACTTCGCTTCTCATAAGATTCATTCTGCCCCTGTAATTAACTTGCAGTGCGATTTAAAGAGAGAAGGTTACATCACTCAACAGAAGACACTTCTTCCCTAAGTATGGACATTCGTTCTCTAATATTCGCTAACCGAACGTTTCTTTCTTCTACAGTTTCATTATCTCGCAACAAACGGAGCGTTTTGGCATTTAATGTGCTCCGGCCAAGGTTGGATTTCCTTTTGGGTATAATGAGTTTTGAATCGCTGTTTAAAATCGGACATAAACAAAGAGATGTATCGCATATACATACCACAACTCTTGTTATTTGCGCATGCGCAGTTTGAGGTTTTCGCACATGCGCGAATCGTAGTAGAAAAATAATTAAAATCTTAATTATAAAACTCCCTTTTTTATTTTGATATGACTTCAATTTACTAAAACCTTCTCCAATAAATGCCCTACAAAATGGTACAAATATCGCCAATATCAGTTTAGTACTTCTCGAATTTTTCTCTTTTAAACATACAGACGCTTTCAGGAGACTCCATTTTATATTATCAATAAATATCCATTCTAATCAGGGCCCAAAATTATATTTTGTAAACCTTTAATAATAGCAACATAAGCGACATAAATGATTTAAATGAAATAAATAATTATATTAAATTATTAAATAATGAATGAAATAATTAATAATTGGTTGGAGTAAATGTATCTTAAACACAAATTCGATTTTCGGATACTATTTACCGCATGCCAGGGATAAATCGCCAAATTACTCGCCAAGGATGACACTATAGATTCAGTTTTTTTTCTATGCATAGATTGCATTTATATTACACGCTTTTATTTAAAATGATTTGCTCCATATTTGTAAAGATAGAGTTTTATAATTGATAATTTATTCACTAAAATTTTGACATTTCGAACATTTACGTTATAGCATTTCCTCAGTTCAGAAATGCCGAGCACTGCAAAAAATTATTTTTCTACAGAATCTAATCGGAGAATACAATAAAATAACGTGTTTGCTCCTGAGCAGTGCAAAATTTTAATTATGATTATCCGAACTGTTTTTAAGAAAATTACAGATCTATGATTTTCTTCCGATGAGTCGGAACTTTAAAAAAAAAAAAAAAAAAAAAAAGGAAACGAATGTGCATTAACCTTTAAATGCTCTAAATTTCAAAATTTCAAATTTAATACCAGACTTTTAAATTGAATCGTACACTTACAATTGATTTGTTTTTAATATTTGGCTGTATGTATGTTGCATTGCATAATGTTCTTTTGAACAAAAGTTTTAAAAAATAGAGTCAGCTGCCGAAATTGTTGAAATGATATGACATTTTACTTTCCGCCGTATTGAACGAGTGGCATATTTTTAGAAAATATTTAGCGGTATAAATCGTTGAAGCATTTCATTTTTCAGAAAAATAAAAATACTTTTGAGGTAGGTGAGTATCTTATTTTTACTATAGTATAATTATTTTTAACAAGGGTCTGTTTTGCATGAAAAAAATCTGGCTATTTTTATGAGTATCAATTTTGATTTTGCAGGCGAAAATATGTTAAAATATGTATTGAGATTTTTTTATTTTCCCCTTTATTTGATCCCTCGGGGGGGGCACCTCGAAATGAGGATGAGATGCTTCCGGCATGGTGGTTAGATCTCGATACCCTGGAAGGTACACTAATAGGTGGGGGATCTGGCTCCTCTCATCGATGACGGGACGTACTTCCTTCGGGGAGGGTTGTACCGTGGCCGGTGACGGCCCTTAAGACTCAACCACAGTTCCCGCCAATTGCTGTTGCGGCGGTCCGGTCATTCAGTTTTATGGTTTAAATCCGTGTGCCTTAGGGCGGGTCGGAGAGTTAGATGGTTGACTTTCCCCTTTATTTGAACCCCCGGGGGGCACCTCGAAATGAGGATGAGATGCTTCCGGCACGATGGTTGGATCTCGCCACCCTGGAGGGTACACTAATAGATGGGGGATCTGACTCCTCCCATCGATGACGGGACGTACGTCCTTCATGGAGGGTTGTACCGTGGCCGGTGACGGCCCTTAAGACTCAACCACAGTTCCCGCCAATTGCTGTTGCGGCGGTCCGGTCATTCAGTTCTATGGTTTAAATCCGTGTGCCTTAGGGCGGGTCGGAGAGTTAGAAGGTTGACTTTCCCCTTTATTTGATCCCTCGGGGGGGGGCACCTCGAAATGAGGATGAGATGCTTCCGGCACGATGGTTGGATCTCGCCACCCTGGAGGGTACACTAATAGGTGGGAGATCTGACTCCTCCCATCGATGACGGGACGTACGTTCTTCGGGGAGGGTTGTACCGTGGCCGGTGACGGCCCTTAGGACTCAACCACAGTTCCCGCCAATGTTGCTGTTGTGGCGGTCCGGTCATTCAGTTTTTATGGTTTAAATCCGTGTGCCTTCGGAGTGTTAGCTGACTTTCCCTTTTATTTGATTACTGCAATGAAAACATTGTTATTTCTTTAATTTAATTTGAAAAAGTGTTAAATCAAGTGTGATTCTGCAGGCGAAATATAAAAACAAATTCGAAACTTTATAATAGTAGTGAACGAAGAAGAGAGAGTCAGGAAAATAAGGATAAGGGATTTAGCTTTGCATGTAAGAGAAAAATTGGCCAAAAGCCAGCTTTGAGCTGCAAAATTTTTTGTTGAGAATTTTGTTGTAAATTCTGTTTTTCAAAAAATTATACTTTTTGTTAATTAAAATAAGTATGTTTTTAAGAGTTGTTTTAATTTAACTTAACTTTCCTCATGTTTATAAAAAAATAATTTGTTATCAATTTTTAAATCCTTTTCTGCTGGATAATGGTTATGAAATTTTGTAAACTCGTGTGCTCTTGATGACGACTGGTTATTATAATAGTTTTTTTTTATAATTATCAGTCAGTCGGTAGAATATTATTTTATACAAATGGCATGAATTGGTAGAGAATTTAAGGAAAAAATCTCTTTTTTTTTTCAAGTTTTCAGAATTTTATAAAAATAAATTATGAATTAAAAACAATAAAAATATTTTTAAAAAATTATTATTACCTACTTAGTGTATTTAAAAAAAATGGAAACCGCTTCAATAGTGTATTTAAAAAACTTTGAATTAATGTACTAAAAAGCAATATATATCAAAACTCTCTAGTATGAAACAAAATACCAAAAGAAGAAAATCTTTTTAGCGCACAGATGCTTACGTGATGATGGATAAGTGATGTTTGGAATATAATGTAAACCACCACCACGTGTTAGGAGCATGCACTCGCTTTTATTTTTTCGGATTGATAACTTCTAGAACTAGATAAGAAAACTGTATATCTAAACTCTCAACAAGATATTTTTAAAAGAAAAATTTTCTCTTGAAAGAAATTTTTGATTTAGCAAAACTAAACGGGAATAATAAAATCCTGATAAATTTTATATAATTAGAGGAACATCGTTAAGAATCATTTAAAATATTAAATTGATTGTAAACTTGCAATTATATTGTGCTTTTAAGAAATTTATTTTAGTATTTTTATATGTTTCAATGTAATTTGATATGTTTCACGTTTGTATAATAGAATTATTAAATCAATTTTTTCATTTCCCTTCTGATTTGGAAGAGTTTTGAAATTTTGTACAGATTTATTATTCCATTGACAATACTGTATTTTAATACTCCTACAACTTAAGGTTCAACGTTCGGAATGAATTTTTTTCAAAAACGTTCGAAAAAAGTTATATTTTTGAATATTTGCATAATGAAGATTGAAAAAACATCTATGAAACCGAAATATATCAGTTGACTAAAGTTTTATTAAAAAAATGGAATAAAAGTGCTCAATTGGCTAAAAAATAGATATAAAGCAAAAACTTTCTAGTTTAGAGGTTTATCAAATGATTTGCCAAAAAATTTGCAGATAGCTTAATGAATGTTGTTACAGATTCACGCCGATAGATGGCGTATCTGTCGAGTACAAAGTTCCTGTTAATTCTTTTTTGTATCAGAACGTAGTGTGTGTAAGAACGATGCTAGCACCTAGACGTGGCACCCGATTGTGAGAGGTGTCCTAATCTGTAATAGTCTACATGAAGTGGCACAAAAAACGTGTCCGAAAATAAAATGGTGTTCACCAGAAAGAATGAGTATTATTTGTAGAGAATTACAAATGTATTATCTAATTTCTGAACTAAAAAATAAACTGCATTTCTATATATTCTGTTAATATTGGAATTCGACTGATAAATAGCACGATTTTTAAATTTTTTTTTCTCCTTGTGGAGCACAAAAACAACTATAAAATATTTCTAAATGTATATGTTACCGCTAAAGTTAATGCAGTTATTTCATAGAATACCTAGTTATAAATAACTGGTCATGCCCGTTAAAGTGTGTAATATGTTATTAATTTGACACTTTAACTAGTTATTCTATGAAATAACTAGGTATTCTATAAATTCACAAATGAGAGACAGTTAAAGTGTAAAATAAACAATTTATCTAAAATGAAATTAAACTAATGATAGACAATTAAAATGAAAAAGAAGCAATTTATCTCATTTATTCAGCGTATGAATGGTATTTATGGAAACGTACCATAAAATCATTTGTTACAACAAGGATTACTAAAATGACACTTGGAATTACAAAGAACATTATTTCTAAAACAAAAACCTTTTTTGTTGACAAACTGGGCTTTACACGAACATTTTTTAAATCCCTGACCAGTACCTAAACTTTGAGCTGTAGCAACCGACCGAAGCGATATTTCTACATCCGGTACTTCTTCGATTTTAATTGATTTTTGTTCGCAGACACTGAGCTGGGATCGGGAATATAATTGTTTTATGCGGCCGTTTCTTGTGCCCAAGTGGAAAAATCCTTCTTCGGTTATTTTTATGATGATAGCTAAAATAGATTTGGCATCACCTTTTCCTCTGTCAACTTCAGGCACTGGGATACGGACGGTAAACACCAAAGAGGCTTCAGAAAAGGTGAATGTATTTGTCGTGCGAGATATATGATATAGATTATTTTACACTTTAACGGGCTGCAGATCGTTATTCTATGAAATAACTAGTTAAACCATGAAATACAAGAGAGTTTTACACTTTAACGGATCAGTTATTTCATGGAATAACAAGATATTTTATAAAATAACGGATTTCATACTTTAACGGTAACATATAAATTAATTATTCTCTAGTTCCGGGAGCGCAGAACATATTGAGAAATCATTATACCAAATTTGAAGGATAAATATGCATTAGATTTTAATTTATGATGTTTTCCGTAAGAAATTATATCAAAGATTAAAATTTGAGAAAATAGATCTAAAGATCTAAAATAGCATTACGTAAAATAGTATGTAAATGCAAACATAAAAATCAATTAACTTTCCAAAATCAAATATAGAAACAAAATTATAGTGGTTTTATAAAGAAACCTATTCCAATATATATCATTTAATTTAAAATCCATAAATCATTTAATTTAAATTAAATTTCTATTTCATATACGAGTTTTCAATTATTAGTGAATTTGAGGGATAATTAATATTAAGATTTATATTATTTATCACTTTGAAAACAGTAGATAAAGAAATTAAACCATGTTGTATATTAAAAAAAAAAAGAATTATTCAGAAATATTATAGCATAGGATGTACAAAAATAAATATCCCAACTTTGCAGGGCTATTAAAAGAAAAGAAAACAAAATACAATCTTGTTGTTCATCGAAAAAAAAAAAACTTTTGGAGGTTTAATTCTACACAATTCTGCGTATTCAAATTGAACCTCTCCAGAAACCCAAAGGTTATCGAAGCGATACAGTAACTAATCCCACCCTTTTTTCCTGCAAGTCTGTTTTGACGCTTTGAAAGTCTGCGTCTGTACATGTCTTAAATTCATCAACGTCAATTGATAGCAGTAAACAAATATCTCCTGTTTGATGTAACCCAGTAAAATAATCGCCATACACGCGTATCTGCAGCCTATCAAAACTCCACATCAGCCATGCTTAAAAAAGTATGGAATGAGTTATTGCAGCACCTCGACATTCCTTCGTGTTTTTAAAAGGGTTCCCACTGAACATTTATAAATGTATGAGTAGTACAGAGAAAATATTGAAATTGACAAAAAATCTGAACTCGAGACTTTGACGAATCTCCACGTTTTAGACTTTTAGACGCTCAAAGCTAGATGATGGAAGTTGGTACGTGATCTTAAGACAAAATTTGTAGATTTTTACAACTTTTGATCGAAATCCGTTCAGAAGAAGTCAGTCTGTCCTACTGTTTGAATGTAATTTAACAAGATAACTACAGAACGAAAACTCGATAGTTTGGTTTGGTTTAGTTATATTAACGTCCCGTTTTAAAGCAACAGTAGGGCTATTTTGGGACGGACCTCGTCATTTTGAACTGCAGTCAGATGACGAGGACGACAGCTGAGCTGGCACCCCCTCTCCACACCAATGGAAGGATGTTTGGTCATGACGTATTTAACGTGCAACAGATCCCCTTACACCCCGGTTCTTCGTTGGAATCGGGTCACGAACCTGAAACCCTCCGGTTCCGAAGCCGAGACCTTACCACCAGGCCACCGTGACCCCTCGAAAACTAGATAGATAAGATTCGGTACGCAGAGACAGACACCCATCGAATTTTGAACCAAATCCAATGAGGGGTTGACCGTCTACCGATCTGCAGTTCCAGAAACTTATAAACGCGATAATTAAAAAATGCAATGAGTTAAATATATTAAAATTCGTATGGAATTTTTTTTTTTATTACAAGTGTAATTGTTTTGTCAAATTTTGGTTTCATTCGGTTGGAAAAAACGCATCTAAATCTCAAATTCGATTTTCGGATTTTATTAACCGCACGCCAGGATTAATCGCCAAAAAACTCGCCAAGAATGATATTGTAGATTAAGTTAAAATGCTAGATTCACGCCAAAGGTTAATATTTTATAACTACTGTACACCAGTGCCAAACAAGGCGTTCTATGGTATAACACCTTTATTAGAGAGTATGCGAGAAAGTTTTGGGGAGACCACTCAATTGATTTATTTATTTCCTGTGAACAACAAGGCTGTACTTTGTTTTGTTTTCTTTTAATAGCTCTGCGAAGTTGGGATAATTATTTATGAACACATTATTCAAAAGATTTTTCTTCAACACTTAATGAGTTTACGCTTCTATGATGAAGACATTAGAAATGAATGTTGTTTTTCAATTTGAAAAAGAATGCAATGAATAATTAAAATAGATTTTAAAAAATACTTGGGATCAGTAGTAACTTTATTTTTGGTTTTACACATAAGAATGACGTTTATTCATCTTTTCGCTCAAAAACCAAAAGAAAGAATGATTTTTAATTTCCAAAGATATATTAGTAATTCCGTTAGATAATATATTTTTATTTTATCTATTTCAATATTCAGTATTTATAATCACTATATATTTTAGCTAAACCACCAAGATTTCTTACATAAGTATAAAATTAGTTCACTTGCATATATGTATATTTTTAAACTTTCCAAGATCCCCATGAGAGCATATCACGTCATACTCTCGGCAGTTAAAAAAAGAACATTGTTGAGGAGTTACCTCCTTAACTTCGCACTCTTAGCAAACCATTTAAATCTCATCTTTTTAAAGGATTTTTATAAGTGAAGATAATATCAAGACTCGGAAAATTTTGCATCGTTTAATGTGCCATATGATTTTGAAAATATTTGTTTTCTAGAATATTGTATAAAAATTTTATATAAAAAAAAATATTGTGAAGAGGGTTAAAAACAGTAAGCAAAATAACGCACAAAATTACTAATGATACTTCTGATTTATTGAAAAGTTGTAGTATCGAAGGTTTTAGGATTTTAATTAACTGGTCAGCTGAATACTAATTGATCTACTTAATACCATGAATTGTGTTATTTCTAATATGCTAGCCACCTTTGGCGACCAGCTTGTTCGCTAATATCTTTGATTTTTCTTTGCTTTTCTTTTGTTTTTTTGCGTGTTAAATATTGTGGAATGCATATTTTATAAAAATTAACCTTGCCATTTAATAAGACCAAAAAAATATGAATTAATTGAATACGTAAAAACAAATTGAAACACATGCAGATTAGAATGTATATACCGAAATAATTCCGATTAATTTTTACCAAAGTGAAAATCCTACTTTGGAATATTTATCCAAAGAAAGCTTTCTTAAATCTTATTTTTAACGCTGGCAAAGTCACGCAAATTAATGTTTTGATGCATTTTATGACACTGAAAAATGCTGCAGTTATGTGTTACATTAAAATAAAATCACTGAAAATAAATAAAATATTCTGCAAAAATAAAATTCAAATTATTAATAAGTTAATTTTGGGAGTTTTAAGAATATAAAAATCATTTTTGTAAGATAATAGTTTTGGAAAATATGGTCATCAATACCCATAGGGAAGTCATAACAATTATAAAACCTATTTTCGCGCCAGATTAAATTCTTTTGACTCCTATTTCTTGTTATTGCTTTTACACATTCTTTCCTTTAAATAAATACGTTTTTGGTGAGTCTTTTCCAGAATATTTCTAATAATATCTTTCCGTTTTAGTAAGCAACGAATCATTGAGTGCAGCCGTAAAATCGTTCAATGAATTGTTTACATTTGACTCTCATGATAAATATATATATTTATATATATATTATGAACATCAGATGGCAGCACCAGTCTTTTTAAAAACATAAATTATGGGATTTATCGAGTTAAATAATGATAAAAAAAATTTATCCAAGCATAGATTTTTTTTTTTTTTTTTTTTTTTTTTTTTGTAGTTTTGTCTAGCTTTTAACAAAATTACTTCTCACAAGCTTATAAAGATTATACAGTATTTCTAAAAATGCATGTACATTTCGAATAACTCATGTATAAATAATTAATTTTATATATAAAATTTCATAACACAATTTAATATGAGACAAATCCTGCTTTTTTTTACTTTCTCGTATGTGTAATATGGAGAAAGTATTGAAATCATCAAAAAATTCAGTCCGTCTGTCTGTCTGTTTGTGATAAAGATAACTCAAAAACGCTTAATCAAGACGGTTGAAATTTGGTATACGGTCTTTACACCAATATGTAGATTTCTGCTAAATTTTACAAAATCTGTTCAGAGGATGTTTGCTTAAATAAATAGAAACTATCCTCTGGGCACTTTTCAACGCCAACATCTGAATAGCACTAACGAAAGATGATCGAAGATAAGAACTGTTTGTTTAGAGTGTTTGTTTATTAATTGAACAGGAACAGAAGAAAAACATCTATTAATTCGTGAAAAAAATGGAGTCGATTCTTCGAAATTAGGATATCTATATTTTATTTATTGTGAACTCTTAAGTAGTTCAGAAACACCATTTTCTGGTGTTGTTACAAGGAATTGAATGTTTTTATAAATCTCTTCATAAAGTTTATATAAATTTAGTGCTCCATGTTTGTAAAATATGAAATTTTGTAGTCAATTTTTCACTTTTCTGATGCATCAGAGTTCTGGAATTTTGTACTCTTATGTCTCTTAATAAAAATATGCTATTACAATATTTTCAGAATTTAACTGCCAGTTAATGCATTATTTTAATTAAAATTAGATCATTCGAAAAATACTACATAGCTTTAAACTTCACGAAAAAATTATTTAAAAATTTTAATATTTGCGACAAAGAATTGCAAATTAAAACTAAAATGTAGAAAATAATTAAATTGGAAAGCACAAATGAAAATGTGCTTTAAAACGTATTTTTATTAATGTAACTATTACTATTTGAATATTAAATGAAGGCATTGTGAATGATAATAATTATTGATTATATTAATGCATTGATTTTTTAAGTACTTTTATTTAACTTGATTTGTTTCACATTCGTAAAAATGTAAATATATCCAATTTTCATGCACTATTTTATGACAGAAATTTGAAATTTTTTACACTTGCATATTCTTGGATGTAATACATTATTTTAATAATCTTAGAGCTTACGTATCATATAATAATTGATTAAATTAAAATGTGATTTAATGTTACTGGTACCACCTATTAGTAGTATAAAAAATACATCCCGCGATTAAGGAGTAAAAAAAGTCATTAAAATAAAAAGGAAGTCTATTTTTTAGTACACTAATAAAAGTTCATGTTCTAAATTTTTAAATTAAACTTGTTATTGCTGAATACTCGTTCGATAAGAGTGTCGATAATCGTTTGCGATTCCATAATGACTGTCGATGGAGTGTGCCTAGAATGCAACTTGCCTTTTGCTGTTGTTGTTATTGCTGCTTTTTTAGGTTTCTTCTGATTTCTTGGTTCCCGTTCTTTTTCTTTAATATATAAAAAATAAAATCCGTTCACCCTTTTTTTTTTCAGAATTTATAGTTTCTTTATTTCAAGTAAAAATAGAACGCACTTTTATGTATTTGTTATTAGATAGAACGTTATTTGATATCATCTGAGGCTCTGCCCAGAACAAACTAGAACTACAGATAAAACCAATCTAGACTGTAAGGAAAAAATATGGCCGCACACAGCAGATTGTAAAAAAAGAATAAAGAAAAAAATCATCTTTGAAAATGTTATCATACAACTTATGATAATAACAGAAAAAGCCGTTTAGGTTGCTATTGAAAAGATAACAATAATAAAATTTAAAAGATAATCGTCTTTTTGCGAAACACCTTTCATTGGTTAATTTTTTTCCTGCATGTAAGCTTATTGGTTGATTTAAATCTCATATTTTTTTCCTCTCTTCTACTTTTTAAACATTGACCTCGAACAGACCTTGTTTACTTTAAATTAAAACGTGGATATGGCCTCGTGCTTTTGATGATTAGCTCAAGTATAAACAGAAGTTCCTCGAGTGGAATCTCATGGCTCTAAAACTTTACAGTATATAAGTTTAATTATTTAACTTATAATATTTAAATCCATTAACTATCAAACACTTTTTTGAAGCATTTTCATTTCAACATAATTTGGGGTGGAACAAAGGGTATGGAAAGGGAAAATTCCTTTCGGAGAGAGACTAAACCAGAGCACCACTCGATTTTTAATCCCATGTTGAGATATATTTAAAAAATTGATGTTCTTTTTTTTTCCCAAGATTTTTTCTTTAGAGATTTTTTTTTGATTCAGAATTGATTGAAATAAGAGTTGTGAGTCATAGATGTCGTAAAGATGATTGTGAGTGAGAGATGTCATAGTTTGTAAAGACGTTTTTTGATTGTAATTTTTTTCGCAGAATCAAAATTTTAAAATATTTTTTAAACAATTGGGAGGTAAAGTAATGATAAATAGGAGCAATTTAAAATAGCTTCATTAATTGCTATATTTGAGTGTATTTTTTTAAATTTATTTACAAGTATTGAAGAAAGTCTTCTACTCATACTCCCCACCGAACACCTCCTTCACCATTATAATATTCTATATAGTTACTTTTTATGTGTATTGTTGATATTTTATGTCTTTTTATGTGTATTGTTGATATTTTATGTCTTTTTATGTGTATTTTTTATCTTAATAAATACTCCCACATATATCCTTTGAACCGACAGGGAATCCTAGAGATTCCAAGTTCGGGGATATTTTGTGGCGAAAGAAAGTATTGAAGAAAGAAAAAAACGAAAGACACCGTGGAACGTTCAGTCATCCTATTAGTATTCTTAAATCCATTTAATGATTGCCGCCCTTTGCTCAAAATATTTTTGTTTAGGATGAAGCAATAGCAAAGAAAACTTTTCTTGAGTAATATCATCATAACATTCTCAATCAACATTATTCCATATTTTTTTATTTAAAAATATCACATAATCACAAAAAAATCGTTTGATAGAATCTGAACCAAAAAATATTATTTAAAAATATGTAATATTTTGCATGTTTCACTAAAACTCAGTATTGGTGATATCCATTTTCAACTATTTTCTCGGATAAAATTTTTTAAAATAGAATATCATAGCAATACAACCGTTAAAAAAATATTTCAATCTTTTCGCTAATAATAAGTAAGGAATTAACTTTATCTTTAAATATTTTTTTAAAAATGCTAATAAATTTTTATTTAAGTTATATATAAAAAAAATTTTCCTAAATAAATACGACAAGAACATCTCTACATTTACATTTATTTGAACCCTAAATAACAGTGTCTTTCAGCTGCATTTTGTAGATTTGTCTTTTCTAATATTCAGGTAAATGTGTATTTATTAGTGGTTTCGGCGGCACAAAATGCCACAAACTTTTGTCAAAAGAATACGCTGGGGTCGAACTAAAAGTTACTAACCAATCGAGAAAGAGATAGCGATAGCTGCTGTGATGGCCAATGACAGGGCAGCCTTGATTTGGTGGGCTGGCTTTTAGATTTATTTATCGAAATCGAGGTTAAGAATTGAAGTAGGAAAGATGTACAATCAGAAAATGGATTGTCAAAATACCTACACTATCTAATGGGAGAGTTTCATATTGTTGAATGTCAAATCAGGAGAACGATTGTGAGGGTATCTGCTCTGTCCAATGGGAGATCTGTATATTGCTTGTGGGATGTCTTTAAAAAGTTCGAATTTATTTGAATTTAATCCGCAGCAATGTGCGCATTAAAAAATTTATTATAACTCTACTAATAGTAAAAGAGAATGTATATTTGTTAATGATTACGGCGGCACAAAATGCCACAAACTTTTGTTCAACAGAATATGGTGGAATCGAACTAAAAATTACTAACCAATCGAGAAAGAGATAGCGAGAGCTGTTGTGATGGCCAATGAAATGGCAGACTTTATTTGGTGGGATGGCTTATAGATTTCTTTATCAAAATCGGGGGAATGGACAGATGGAAGTAGGATAGATATACAATCAGGGGAAGGGTTGTAATAATATCTGTTCTTTCTAATTGGAGAGTTTCATATTACTTGTAGGATGTCAAATCAGGATTGCAATGATATTTGTATTTTGTCTTATGGGAGATTTTCGAATTATGGAATCTTTAATTAGAAGACAAAGTGTGAAAGTATTCAAGAATTCTGTCCAAGGGTAGAGCTGTATATTATTTATGGGATGTCTTCAAAGATTTCAAATTGATTAGAATTTAATCCTCAGTATTGTGCACGACTTCCTCTCCAAGTTGCAAAGCGGCTAAGTAGTTTGAAATTGATGTAAATGGCGTTTTTTTGGTAAAAGTGAATGTTAGTGTCCCCTTGCTGCGCCAACATTGCCAAGTCGTCAATAAAGATGGCGGACAAAATAAACATATAGTTCCTCGGAACAATTACGGTTACTATTTCCCACTATATAATTAGGACTTTTTTTTTATAAGTATTGTTTTTTTTTCAAACTGGGCAGAATTTTTTAACTTAAAAAAAAAAAAAAAAAAAAAAAAAAAAACATCCTACGGCTTCGCTAGCAGCGGGAGTGGGAACCTAGTAGCTTCGCTAGCACATTGAACATAAGGACTGAGTGGATAACAGAAATAGTACATAACCAAAAGAAAAGAAAGAAAGGATAAAGAAGCAATCGGAACGTTCTCCATACAAAATTTCAAACAAACATCCTTTTCCCAACTTCATCAACTCGTAAAAAATATATTCCACTCACCCTTCATCCATTCTGCCGGTTCGATATCAAACCATTCTCAATACAAAATTTCAAACAAGCAACCTTTCCTAACTTCATCAACTCGAAAAAAAAAAATATATATATACATATTTAACTCACCCTTCATCCATTCTACAGGTTCGAAATACTGCCGACATAACAAATTATGAAGGGAACCAACCGTTAGAACACCAAAAGAATTACGAGAACTGCGAAGAATTCTATTGCAGCTGTCTTTTAAAGTGATAATGCAGACGATTTTTTAAAGCGCATACTGAGAATTAAAAATTGGAAAAGAATAAACATTTTCTGTTCGCATTCACACTAAAAAAAAAGGAAGAAGAAAATAACTTTTAATTATAAGCTTAACTTTCTTTATTTAATAAACTTTTAATTATAATAAAGAACAAAATTAAAATCTTTAATCGATATTTTTTTAATTCAACATTTTTCATAATCTAGTAGTAGTTCCTGTACAGCTCAACCATTGCAAAAAGCAGTAAACAAAACAGTATTAGGGTTGCTAGAAGAGCGTTCCGATGGGTTGCCATATCAGCGACAAACTCGGGGGCACACTATTCTTCACTTTATCCGTTTTTTTTTTTTTTTTTTTTTTAATTGCACAGTCTCTAGCTATAGTGTTGGCTTTTGCCCGTACCTATATAACAGTTTCTTGCAGAATGGAGGTCCCGTGTAGAGCGGTTGAAGCCTATAGTTTCAGTATTTCTATTCTTGTAAGATTCAGTCCTTGCTTTCAGGAAATAAAAATAATCAATGTCACTTTTTTTTCCGGAATTGATTATTTTGTGGGTTCTATTAGACATTGAATGAAGAAGGTCTTCATTCTGTAATTTTTCCAAGAGACTGATATATAGAATTTGGGAGTTTTTTTGTGAAATTCGTCTTTGATTTCTTCAGTACAAACTCTAAAGGGCCTTTAAGGACGATTTTGAAATTTCTTTTAGGATGCAATTTTGTTTCCTTTCGTTTAAGGTTTTTATTGTATCTCTGTTTTCTTCTATAGTAGGCTCAATATTTACGTAGCTGTATTAACTTTTATTTTCTATATCTCTGGATTTTCTTGTGATTTCATGAAATGCGAGATTATAGCCAGAGACTTTAAGACATTAACATCCGAAAAATAACCTTATACAAAAATAAATTGTATATCACTTCAAAATTTGAAAATTGCCGTTTCAAAGATGTTACTTTTTTGCTGTTAATTTTTTTCCAGAAAATGTTAACACATTTTTAAAAAAAATTAATTTAAGATAATTTACAATAGACAGTTCGGTGCTGTAATTAAACTATTATATTATATACCAGTTGTCTTGAGGACCAACTGGTTATCAGTTACGTTTGACTTCCAATAAATCAATTGCATATAAATTCATGTTCACGATTCGACTAAATTCTCTGACATTACCGCTATGTTATTTTAATGTATAGCATTTAAGTGCTATTTATTGTTTATATGAACCTTTCTAATGGAGGCAGTCTCATCGAATCATGCCACCATTAAAATTATAAATCGTTTTGTAAATTACACAGATGTGAAACAGAATCCTTCTTTTTCTGTTTGCAACTATGGAATGAAATCATGCAATTAAAATATTAGATGAAGACCGTTTAAATTTCAGGAGAAAATATTATCTGTTGTTGGAAGTTAGACTGTTTTTAAAGATCTGTTGAAGAAGTTATTAAAATGGTATAATTAAAATGTTAATTTTTTTAATACATTTTCGGAAGTTATATCAGGGAAAACCTATTTCCAATTGAATCAATTAAAATTCTTATTAAAAGTTCAAAAGATAATCATTTCGAAATGCACATTCACATTATCCAAAGTATATATGTGCCAAATTTAGTAGCTCTAATTCAAACGAGAGAAAGAGATTTAATTGAGTAATTTGCTTCCATTGTTGAAAACTAATGAAAAAAGTTCCAGTTTATTATCTACACAGCGGCATTATTTGTGAAAAAAAAAATGGTATTATAGTACTGTAAAAGAAAATATGCAATTAGATGATAGATTATAGGGAATTTTGAATAGCGTTGTGACGTCATGGGACTTGACGCTATGAGCAAGATTAAGTTAAGCAATAAATAAGGCTATTAAAATAACCCGATTTCAACTGTCACAGTTTGATGTTTAAAATACTTTGTGATGGAATCATGAGTACGCAACAAAGGCATAAGAGATTTCATTAAAATCAAATGCATTCAATATTATAGGCAGACAAATTAGTCTCAAAAGCGGCTAGTGAAAAAAAAATACAATTTCTTAATCCACTAAAATAAAAGCATATTACAAAAAATTATTTGTATTAATAATATTATTGATTTTTTTCTTATTTGTTAGAGGCTTATTTAGTTCATTTTGTATATCAGTTTTCAAGATTTTTTTAAAGGCATTAAATTAAATTTAAAATTTGATTTAGATTTAATCGCTCATTTTCTAAATTCTCGCAACATTTTCATGTTCAAAAGTATCAAGTCTTCTAATATTTTTTTATAAATGAAAAAAAATACGACAGAACTAATTAAAAATTAATTTTTAACCTAAATATGTAATAAAATTAATTAATTTAAAATTAATCCACTTCAAATTAAAAGTATATTATTAATTATTTTATAAAATAAGAATTGATTTATTCAAAAATATTTTTTAAAAGACAAAACTATGTAAGCTCAATAATATGCAAGCGTTATTTTTTTTTTCTTCATGTTTTTTTAAAAGATGAAATCACTCCTGCTTCTAACTTATGAGTACCGCGAACTTTTATTTCCCTTTTTTTTTATTAAAGCAGCTGAACTAGTAATTCTTCTCCGTTCCCATTCAAATTCGGGACTTCCCCATTTTCAAAGTGTAAAAGTCGGTGCATCATATTTAACTTCCTTTTTTTTTTTTTTTTTTTTTTTACTTATTGATAATGCGTGTTTTTTTGTACTCAATATTTCTCCAACGGTCATAATTTTGAATATTTAAAACATCTTCTAAAGCTATTAACATAATCTTTCTTCGATTAAAAAAATATTTTAACTAAAATGAAAACTTTTCGTAATTTCATTGCAACTGTAACTCTTTTTTTTTTAAGATGTCTGGATTCATCAATTGAATTGTTTTTTTTACCAAACTGCATAACTCAGCAGTTATATAAAGTCCCACTATTAATAAACAATCTGCAACTGTTGTGTAACCGTTTGTAAGAGAGGAAATATTTAATAGAACATTTGTAAGCTGACGTATTATTTGCAATTGTGACATGCAACGTGCATGATAAAAAATCATGTAAAGCGTTTTACAGGCAAATTATTGTATCTAGAGTTTCCAAATTATTACTAAAAAAAGTAATATTTTTTACTAAAAATTTTAACCAGATATTTAATTGAAAATTAATCAAAATTTCACTTTTCTCAATAACTTTGATGTACATTATGTCACAAAAAATATTTTTCTTCACTTGAAATTTTTTAAAAAAAAAAAACGAAACAGATTTTTCGGTTATACCAATTTTGTATTAATTTTTTCTAATTTTAATATTTTTTAAAACTAGAATTAAAGCACATTTAATAACAACATTTTTCATTGTTTTAAATATAGCGTTTATATTCAAGTGCGTTGCAATGATATTAAATGTATTATTTGCGTGCAAGTTATATTTGCTATAAAATGAAATGTGAATTTTAAATATAAATTGAAGACATACGAATGAAATTCAAAATATTTTATACTATGGGGATTACATGTTACAGTTTCAGATCTTCTCTAAATTTTTCATTATCTTTAACACTAAGATCCAATCCATAAATCAGAAATATCAATCGAATTGAAACAAAGTCAAATAATTTTGTGCATGTAGAATATACAATAATATTTCTATGCTTCTGGAAATCACATAATTTTAATACATACTCCACGTTCAGTGTCATTTAATTAATTTTTTGGAAAAATTCCCAAATATTAATATTTATGTTTATCTATAAATGAAACATATTATACTAGAGAAATATCAGGTATACAATTGAGAAGACATTGGACAAAAACTATCAAATGATTGTATATCTGTCATTCATTTAGCTTCAACTAATATTAAAGTCCTTTTTACTTTCTCTTATACGTTGTACAAACCCCCTGGGGGACACCTCGAAATGAGGATGAGATGTTTCCGGCATGGTGGTTGGATCTCACCACCCTGGAGGGTACACTAATAGGTGGGGGATCTGACTCCTCCCATCGATGACGGGACGTACTTCCTTCGGGGAGGGTTGTACCGTGGCCGGTGACGGCCCTTAGGACTCAACCACAGTTTCCTCCAATGTTGCTGTTGCGGCGGTCCGGTCATTCAGTTTTTATGTTTTAAATCCGTGTGCCTGCGTGGCGGGTCGGAGAGTTAGATGGCTGACTTATACGTTGTACAGAGAAAGTATATTAATTGTCAAAAGAATTCGAATTCGAGATTTTGACGAATCACCAGGTTTCAGACCTCACAGAGTTCGAAAAGGACGTTTTTAGAAAATATCCTTCTGTGGCAAACGTAACTCAAATATCTTTGAGAAAGATGACTCAAATTTGGTGTATAGTCTTTACACCAAATTTGCAGATTTCCATCAAATTTTGACTAAAATCATTTCAGGGGAAGTCAGTCTATCTGGCTGTCCGGATATAAGTTAACACAATAATTACAAAACAATGAGAGCTAGATGGATCGAATTCGGCACAGAGAATCAACATCTATAGTGTCAACATCTGCCAAATTGTGCGCCAAATCCAAGTAAAAACTGATCATCTACCTGTCTGAACTTTCAGAAATATATAAATACGATCTCAAAAAGCGCAATGATTTCAATATATAAAATTAGATATATGATTTTGTGACTATAATAGAAGTTCTGTGACAAATTTTAATTTCGATCGGTTGGAGAAAACGTATATAAAACTCAAATTCGATTTTCGGATATTATAAACCGCATGCCAGGATTAATCTCCAAACAGCTCGCCAAGCATCATAGATTCGGTAAATGCACGCCAAAGGTTAATATTTCGTTACTGTTGTACTCCAACGTCATTTAAGATGTTCTCTGGCTTGACAAGTTTGTTTAATACAGTTTATGGAAGAAAATTTTGAGAAAATTCCCGCTGGTTAGTCACAAAAATGTTTGTTAGAATCGCCAATTGTTTGAGATATATCTTTAATTTTGAAACCATCAACGTAGATTAATCTAAATCATTCGCATGTAATGTGAAATTTAGAGAATAAAATAATATATAACCTTTCTTTTTTGATAATTTACATTTCTAAATGTAATGCGTCTCATTTTGCTTTTCTTTAATTCTTTTAACTATGAATAACTCCGTTGAGTCAGACTTTCTCGTGGTATTACTAGAAACGTTGAATCAGCTAAGTTCATTATATTTCTGGGACTTCCCGTTTTCAACCTATTCATATTTGCTTTGATGAAACTTCTGTCTTTTTTTTTGTGCCATTTCCTTTTTCTAAGAAAGGATGTTGAAATAAACTTCTGTTTAATAAAATAGATTTTCAACGTGCAAAATTCTGAAAATGCGGATTTTTAAATACATTTTTCGAAAACTCAGTTTCATATTATTGCAAAACAATCATGGCATTTTTTTTTTATTTCTCATCAAATGCGTCGCATTTTATATATTTTAATTGCAAGAAACTCTATGAATTATTTTCATATCATCTTCAAGCAAAGCTTCTTAAACAATGGAATCTGTTTTTAAATAACATTTATATGAAGAATGTTTTGACAATTAATGCTTTTACAGCAAGCAACAAATAACAAAGAAAACATTTTTGATTTATAACATCCTATTAATATATATTTCATAACTTTTTCTTTTAAAATTCGTATTTATAATTAGTGTTTCATTTCTTAACTTTGATTTCTTCATTGTTATAAATTTTTACTTTCTCGTATGCGCAATATAGAGAAAGCATAATAATCGTCAAAAATTTGAAAGTTGAGAGTTTGACGTATCCCCACATTTTAGATCTTGCTGAATTCGAAAAACTAGAAAATTTCCGTCTGTCTGTCTATCTGTGACAAAGATAACTCAAAAACGTTGTGAACTAGACGGATGAAATTTGGTAAACAGGCTTAAAATTAAAATTTTAGATTTCTATCAATTCGTAAGCAAACTTCGCTCAGAGGAAATCTGTCTGTCCGGCTGTTCAAATATAGGTTAGCACAATAACTACAGAGTTGGATAGTTAACATCTTTAGTATAGACGTTACCAAATTTTGACCATAAGGATTTCACCGTATGACGTTCTGTACTTTCAGAAATATGTAAATGCGATAGCTCAAAAACGTAATGATTTAACTATATCAAATTTGGTACTTGATTTTCGACTTTTTATGTAATTTTATGTCAAATTTTTATTTCAATCAGTTGGGAAGAACGTATTTAAAGCCCAAATTCAATTTTCAGATTCTTTTAGACGTCTCCTCGGAATTAACCGCCAATTATTTCGCCAAGGATCAGACGATAGATTCAACAAAAACGCTAAATTCATGCCAAAAAATTAATATTTCGTAATTATTGCGCGCCAATGCTATACTGGGCGTTCACTGACATAATATCTTTAATATAGCCTATACTAGAAAGTTTTGAGAAGACTACTTCCTCTAGTTTACTTTTATTGTTATTGTAAGGCAATTTAAATGTTACAAAAATTTTATTATAATCTTGTGAGGAAATTACCAAACTCTTAACAAAGACACTTTTTTCAAAAAACTGTGTTTTATATATGAAAGAAGACTTCATTTCACTATAAACTAAAATACATGATCTAGATTCGATGATTTTGAAAACTATTGACAAATTTATCTATTTCATTGTTTCCTGTTTCTGAAAACAGGACGTTTTCAGTATTTCATCTAACCAAAACGCATGAAAACAGAAATAGACTTCTCACCTTATAACAAACTCAAACGTGTTGCAATAACCTAATTACTCTGAAATTTCAGCAATCTTTCAAAGTAAAAGACCAGCTGAGTAAGAGTTTATCAGAGCATGATTTAATTCAGAGAATGAGAGCGCTGAGTTAATTTTTTAACTTTTTTGACTATCTAAAAGAATAGCAAATTATTAACCGTCTGTTTCTAAAATTAATCCAAACTTCTGTGACCCAAATTAGAAAATAACAATGGTAACTCTGAAAAACGGATAAATTTATTTTGATACAAAGAATTCTATTGTTATTAAAATAAAATTCATTTATTATAAGAAGTTTTTTGGCAAACAGTTGATTTACCTGGATCAATGATTGTTAAAAATTTCCGTTAAATAATCTATATAGTTACATATGTCGTAATGCTTTCGGCAAAATACTGTTGTATTTTAAATTTCGATTGATGTAAACTGATACCATTTTAAAAACTTCTATTATTCAAACTGTTTTAAAATATGCATTTTTTTTTTAGTTTCATGTTTTTATGTCTTTATACATCTATATATATATATATTGCAGAAAAAATAAACAATATTTAAAAAATGAGCTCAGTTTAAAAAAAAATTTACCACTGGCTAACTAAACATTACTTCTAAATACAACAAGATTCCAAAAATTTTACTGAAAGTGTGTCTTATTCGGAAAATTATTCAATATGGAAAAATAAATTAATTTTCAAGTTTTAATCATTCACCAATCATGGAAAAATACAGGATGAATCAATAATGAAAACGATTTTAGATCCATTATAGCAATGAAATCTTGTATTGTAAAATAAGGATAGAATTTCTTTTAAATTATTGATTAAAATCAGAGAAAATTAAGCTATAAATAATTGATATAATTAAAATGATAATTTTTTGAATTTTAAGATCATAAAAAAATTATTTTTGTGTTATAATAATTATAAGAATTATGTTTACAAATATCAAAAAATTCGACTATTTTTAATTCATTAAAAGTATGATCAAAATTATTAAAAAGTAATATGTACATTTTTATTTTCCATAGTCTATATATGCCAAGTTTGGTAATTCTGTATCAAACAGCTTGGCCTGCAGAGCCCAGCAAGAACGCACACACACAGGCACAGACACATACTCGTTCTTTTTTATTGTTAATAAATATTATCCAAATATTTATCTTTATTCAGTAGAATAAGCACTGTAGTGTAGATGCTGTGCATTTTCCTCTAGAAATTGATGTTTGTTTGTAT
Source organism: Argiope bruennichi (assembly GCF_947563725.1). NCBI lineage: Eukaryota > Metazoa > Arthropoda > Arachnida > Araneae > Araneidae > Argiope > Argiope bruennichi. The sequence goes on along the minus strand of NC_079159.1, from coordinate 87,741,018 downwards.
GTATATGTGATGATATCGCTTAATCTAATTTAAATCCTTATTAATTTCCAAATTTTTATCTTAAATTAGCCCTTATTAAGTACATTATAAAATGATTTCTTATTTCTTGATCTAATACTAACTTTTTTAATTAATTAATTCTACACGCGCTGTATGAAACAGCTTGTCTGAACGTTTTCTTACGCTCCGAGTGAAGGGATAAAAGTTCTTTATGCTTACAACATTCTGACAAAGATACTTAAGATTCCCTTTCCTAAATCAACTCGTCCCCTCAGGGGCTCACCTACTATAGGTGAGTACGGGTGTCCCAATCCCGAGGTACCCAGGGATCTATACTCCCTTTATGTTTCTACTCCCCTACGTCTTCTGCTTTCTGCTGTGTTTTTCCTTCCCTCGACGGCAAGCGAGGGGGCTCTCCATGAAAAGCTGTCGCCGCTCTGTTTGCTTCTTGCTTCTCATGGACAGCCAAAGTCCCACGTGTTGGCCGTGCGTGGCAACCCATTTGACAGACGGGTGGTGTACTGTGGTCCCCTGTGCATCAATCGGCTGGTAGCTAGTCACCTGAGTGGCTAGTCTGCTAGGAATCAAGCGAAGGGGTTACTCCTTGGGCTTGGCGTTAAGGGTGGTCACTGTCCCCGGGGGTAACTCCCAGCGTATAGGTACCGGCTAGCACCAAGGTAAGCGCCGAGGCTGGGAATGGTCAGAGCCGGTGGCTGCCTTCCCTTGTTGGGCTCCGTGGTGGGCGGTGCCGTCAGGCCTGAATTTGTACCAATGTCGTATGGGCAAACGCAAAGCTGCTCCCTTCAGTGGGCAACAAAATGTTTCTACCTTTCCAACAGTACCTAATTTTCCAACCTTTTTCATTATCAAAAGATCATCTGCTACTAATGATACATTTCATTCTGTCTCTCCGTTTCTTGTTGAAAGATGTATAACTGGCAATATTGGTGAGGTTAAAAGTACTAAAAAACTTCGATCTGGCGATTTGCTGGTCGAAGTACAATCTCGAAAACAATCTGTACAAATTATGAAATTAAAATCATTCGAAAATATACCAGTCGTTGTTTCTCCACATTCTTCACTGAATTCCTCCAAAGGTGTCATTTCCTGTGGGGAGCTATTCAATGAACCGATAGATGCAATAACTAAAGAGTTGAAAGGACAAGGGGTTAGCCATGTACGGCGTATAGCTATACGGAGAGATGGCCAGCTCCTAAATACCAAACATCTGGTTCTTACTTTTAGTTTCAACAAATTACCCGAGTACATCAAGGCGGGGTACATGCGCCTGCTGGTTCGACCATATATACCGAATCCGCTTCGTTGTTTTAAGTGCCAACGGTTCGGACATTCAAGAACTTCTTGCCGAGGGACATTAACTTGCGCCCGCTGTGCAGAAGTAGGTCACGATAGTTCGGAATGCACATCTAGGGAGAAATGCTTTAATTGTCAAGGTACACATACTTCCTTTTCTCGAAACTGTCCAGCATGGCAGTTAGAAAAGGAAATAATTAGTACAAAAATTAAAAAACAAATTTCTTACTCCGAAGCTCGTAAACTTGTAAAATCACAAACTCCTGTATCTGGAGCCAGCTACTCATCTATGATGAAAAAACCACCTGCAACTGATCGTATTCAAAACAAAAGAAACAATATACTTACTGATAATAGTCCCGAGTCCGCTATTGTAACGTCATCGCCAGTAGATCTCAATAGTAAAAATGTTAACCAGCCAACTGGTCATGAACATGAAACGCTTCATGTTCCATCTAATGAAATGTCACAGGACTTCAATAAATTTAAAACTGTCACTTATAAGAAAAAATATAAAAAAGATCACAAGCAAAATTCTGAAAATATATCATATTCTAAATTCTGGAAGACTTCACCTCGACAAGTCCCCCAACCTATGCCAGTCTCAAGTTTGAGCTCTTCGATTGATTCTAAATCAGCAGATAAAATGGATGAAGCCAAGCCTGAGCTTGAATACATGACCACAAATAAACCCAAACCAAACACTGACAGCGAAATAGAATCGGATAATGCAATAGAATACAACCCTCATGAAACAATTGACGAAACACCACTTGCTGCGGAACATTCTACCGATTCCACCACAGTTGATAAAACTGTTTTTAAACAAAGACCCCAAGAATGTCAAGTTAAATGGATTAATCTTAAAAATTTTTACAGTGAAACTTCAAGTACACCTATACATAGCAAATACTTGAAAAAACACCGAATCAAAAGATTGCAATGATTTTTTCTTTTCACTTCGTTTTGTAATTTATTGTACCTTTTTTTATCTTATGGAAGATGCATTTTCACCTTCTTTTAAATTTCATCGATATTTTAATCTTTTAACATTTTTAGAAAAAATTTCTTTACGGGATGTAATTGGCATATTTATAAACGCTGATACTATTCATTATTGGATGTATTTCTTTTTATCACGAGAAATTATAAATTTAAACTGATTGAATTATACGTGACATTTCTAAAACCATTTGTTTGGCGCAGTATAGCCATATTTGGCTCTTGCGCCATTAAATCTCAAAATACCAAATACCAAATACCTAAATCAACTCGTGTCAAAGAAATCCTAATCAAAATCTCATATTAAAATCATTGAAGGGAAAAATAATATGTTTACATATATAATGCTAATATAAAACAAATATAAAATAATCTCTAGAATTAACATTTTTGAAACCCTGATCCGAGAGGGAAAATTGTTAAAATCCCAAGTAAAAAAATATGACAGAAAAAAAAAAAAAACACAGAAATAACATGGGTTGATAAAGCGCGAAAAAATTTCATTTTATTCATATAAATTCAAAATGTGAAGACAACTTGAAAAAAATAATTTATTAACCATCAGCTCATTTTTACATCTTTCCACCGAGGAGGGGAACTCCCGAATAAGCAGATGTTTGATAAAAGTAAACAAGCAAAGAAGGGGAGTCCCCGATATGCAATAAAGTTTATTGATTCAGCAGCTTTCAAAAGGTTAGTGATAAAGTCCTATTCAATAGAATGCTTCAAGCCTGTAAACTATTAAAGAAAAGTTAAGCGATTTGTATTCAAAAAAGTTTCGCGTGTAGAAATGTGTGACCCAAATTTTTTCAAAATTACTTCGGCCGTTTGAAAGCGACGCTAGAATAAACATACACAAATGCATGTACACAAAGATATGATTCCAGTTTTCTATAAATAGAAATATATACATAAAAACACATTAATTTTTAAGTTTTGCTTTGAACCAATTTTTTTTTATGTTGTTGTTTGTTAAAAAAAGTGATAAATTGTCTATCGCTGTTTTCCAACTGAAAGATGAACACACTTTATCAGATCATAAATAAAAACTTATCCCTTTATTTATTTACGACGAAAAAAAATTTGACTGATAAAAATTTAAATTTTGGAACGAGCGCTATATAAAAACAATGACAAATTGGTGCTCCGTTTTTTAAATCAAATGATAAATTGTTTAACTAACTATTATTTATAGTTATATTCTTGTTGATTTATTAATTTTAAAATAATCTTGTGAAAATGATATTTCTGAGCGATTAGTATAGTGCTAAATGCTATTAAAAATATTTTTCCAAGCTAAAAATTTCAATTAATGTTCTAAAAATTAAATTCAATGAATGTTTGTGTTTGAGTGTAAGTGTGAGTGTGTTGGCCAGACTGTTTGAGCTAGACTTTTTGAATTTTATACTTTATGTATTTTGGAGGATGGTAATGTGCACGTCAGAGTGATTTTTTAGAATTTAATTAGAATTTTAACCAAGTAAAAGTTAAACGGAATTTTGGCATTTTCCCACGATAACTGCCGAAAATATACTGCACAAAAATTAATTTTACACCATTTCAAGATTAAAAAAAAAAAAAAAATGTCTTATTAATGATAGCAATTTAAAAATCTTGAGAATTTTTTTTTTTTTTTTTTTTTTTGCTGAATTTGGCAAAAATATTTTTTGGGTAATTTTCTACAATAAACTACGTTGTTGCCTAAAAACTCAAACTATTTTCATTGTTTCATAAAATATTATTAAATCGCGAGATTTTCTTCCATTATTGAATCGGAAGAAGAAGGATTTAATTTAATATCTGTGTAGTTTATAAGACAGACAAAAAATGAAACAATAATATTGCCCAATTTAGAAACCGCACATTTACATTTTTAATGGCACTAGATGTTATGGGAGTCTCTCCATTAGAAAGGTCCACAATAAACAGAATTTAAGTAAGTCAATTAAGATACCACAGCTTTAATGTCAGAAATTTGGCGGCATCATGTATATGAAGTAATATCTAAAGGATTCATCAGAAATTAAATATAACCAATATTCCTGGCGAACCAACTGATCGTCAGATGCGACTAGTTCTGATACAAAATAAAGATACAATTAATTAAAACGGTTAAAAACAAGATGCGCATTTTAAATAATATATTAAAAAGTAGTATTTTTTTATTTCAATTATTTTCTACATTTTAATTACGAATTCATTATTCATCATTACATGTAATGTATATTCTCAAACTCATTTTTTTCTGAAACTCAGCTGTAGGTGACGCCACGCGTATGAAATCAAAATTTAACTAAAAATTTCAAATCGCATCACATTAGGCAATGTTCAAATAATCAGATGAAAAAGTCCGTCTTTTTTTAGTTAAAATAAAAAATGCAAAACATCGTTTTTTTTATCGTTTTCATTTACTCAATCATGATACATAAAATAATAAGAATAAATTATCATATCTCTGTAACGATCAATTAATTAAAATAGAGCATGAGTTAATTTTTTTCCCCTGTTCTAGCAACTCAAGTTTTCAAAACTGCATACAGAAGTTTCAAAACTTAAAGGAAGTAAAACTCAGCTACCAATGCATTTCGGATGACATCTTGGGGATTCTTTGCATGAATCGAGGCTCCGCGTTGCAACATCTGGTTGCCACTTGCGATTCCAGCGAAGGTTTACGACACAGGATACAGCCAGACAGCTGGTCAAAGCTGCGTCGGAAATACCCGAATATAAAAATAAGCTTCCGTGTAGGTGAGGAAAGACAGTTCTGTTTCAGTTCTCTGTTTTTTCAAACAATTTTCTACCTTCCATCATTTTCTACCCTTTTGAACTACATCATCCATGTACGAAGAAATATCTATTCTGAAGAAATGTCTATTAAATTAATTTTTAATAAATTAATCAAAATTTTAAAATTTCCCTTTTTGGTTTGATTTTCTCCTGTAGAAAATCAAATTTTGCTTGTATAGCAGAGGCAGAAAATCATGATGAAAATATTTGCAATCTTTGAAATATTTCTATCTTGAAGTTTAAACATATTGCGGAATATGAATGCGAAAATGAAAATCACATGATTAGATACTGGTCGGAACAATAGAAGCTATTTGTACTTAAATTATGTAACAATGCAATCAATTGCATGAAAATAATTTTTAAAAATTACCAAAATTCAGAATAAAATTGCTTGATAAATAATTTGACGTTATTAAAAAGGGGGATTTTTAACATTATAAAATGTTGCAGCTATCAGTTTTGTGCAAAGTTAATTCAAGGTGTTATTGTTTGCAAATGATTAAATCTTGCTTGATTTTGTTTAAATCAAAATTTCAAAAAAAAAAAAAAAATTGCTCCGAGATATAGATTTTCGAAATATATCTGCTACAAATTGTATAGCTCTAAGTCAAAAGACTGTAAAAATCATTATCCAAGACATCAGCACATAAACTTTCTCTTTTATTAATAGCAGATATAATAGAATAGTTCATTTGTATGGCTATTAATAGATAACTATAAGAAGTAAGTTTTTGACGGTAATTTATTCTGAAAATATAATTGTAGCTTAATGTATTTCTGAAATAAGGAGAGCTAATATTTGAATTTATAATTTCATTCCTAAGTAGAGGATGATTTATTTATCTTTTTATACAATGAATTATGAATGCCTCATATAAAGGGATCAAATGTAAGTATTCAATTGTTTCGTTTTGCTCCAGCTTGATTCTAAAGTGAGACACATTTATTTAAAATTTTTGATGGATGCAACGATGACAGTATGAAAAATGTATAAGAGAGGTGATAAACTTAATTTTAAAATCATGTTTAATTTCAGAATTCTTTAGAAGTATGACGGAATTAAAATTAACCACAATTTAGTGAAAAAATAATAAAAAGACTGAGGATGATAATTAAGATTTTTAAATTTGCTTTCACTTTTGTAATTCTATGTTATGAAATAATGAATTACTCAAGTTTATTTTTTCTCCAATACAGTTGAAGTTGTGACTCAAGACCAGTTTCTTAACCTTCTACCGCAAACCACAGAAATATGCGACCTCAGTTACAGATGTGGTTTGAGTTTGCAGTCGGAACAGAATCTGAGAACACACGCCCTATTCATACTTCAATATATAGAACAGACTTTTGCTTGTTTCCTGCGTACGTTTCCTCTTTCGTTTCTCTTATCGAAAACGGTTGAGTTATACTTTCCGTTGATTTAAACCCGTCAGTATGACAATATTTAATAAGTAATAAAAGGAAGGCTTAAGCGAAATATTGTTTCTATTAGTTTCTCTCCACTCATTACATATTCGAATATAGAGGGTGTTCTATAAAGTTATTTAAAGCTTTTAAATTCGAAACAGAATCTCGTATAGTCTTAATTTATTGAGACAGGTTACAGCGCCCCTAGCGACGAAATATGGAAGTTGCAAAAAATAATTATTATTTATAAGGATAATAAAGTATTAAATTAAATAAGGATATTAAAAAAAATTAGTATTTTAGATAATTTGTGCTAATAAATGTATTTCTAAAAAAGTTACGAATTTTAACTTTTTATACAGTCCCTCGTTCCTGTCAATAACAATTAGTAAAAAATTGTTGAAGTCTCTAAAATGTAAGATAAAAAAAGACTCCTGTTATTTTATGATTAAAATCTACAGGGTTATAGCTGTTTAATCTAAATAGATGTGTGAAAATTCGGTTTAAGGAAAAATTGTAAGAAGTAAAATATTTGAATGAAATTAAAAATGTCATTATTATATTTTAATTTTTATATAATCAATAGAAAAGTATAAAATAAATATTTAATTTATACCTAAATAATAATAGAAGTTCGATATAAAAAAATAATGGGAAGGCTAAATCATTTTTATACAAAAATACAAAATTTTATACATACGAAACAAAATAACATTCAAACTTCGATAACAATCAACAGTTCTAAAGACTTGAAAGAAAAATCATATAGCTATTAAATTTAAAGTTATTTATATTGAAAGCGATTTAAAATCTCTAATTATTGCCCAGTTGTATAGTCAGTTGCCACACAAACAAAATGCAAAATAACAGTAAAAAAGCGTTAACTCGCAGACGACTTTTTTAATTCAATAGAAAATAAGTTTTCTATATAAAAGAAAACATAATAAAATAACTAAGAATAACTTATTCTTATAAGATAAAATTTTGCATCATGAAAGAAGAATTTAAATTTTCGTTTGCTTGTTGACAGACTATTTCCAATCTGCTAGACATAATAATTATTCTTTCCATTTAGAAACAAATATTTTTGTTTCTTTTCTTTCTTTTTTTTTTTTCCTGTGTGAATAGTTGAGTTTTCCAAATTTTCTTACCAATATCAAATGTTTTACAATCTTTAGGGCAAAGTTTAAATTTTTCGTTAAATTTAGCACAGGAAGTATTCATAATCTTGTGAAATACAAATGCTGCAATTTAGAGATTAAATAAGACAGCGATTAAAAGAATATTATGTACAAGGGGGAAGCGATAAGATAATGAGTCAGTTTACATCGTGACACGAGCGAAAAAGGGACAAAAATTTGTCCCTTCATTGATTTTTACTATAAGATTATGAGACGGATTTCTTTCAATGCTTGTAAGTTAAGAAAGAAGTTATGGCAATAAGTATTTATGTGCCAGAAATTTATGACAATGCATTTAGGCCAGAAAATAAATTATAGTCCATGTATATTTCTGGTATAAAAGTTTTTTCAAAGCTAATTCTGATATAAAAAAATGTGTTCTCTATGTTAGAAGATATTTCTGGTATACATGAGGTCAACATTTTCAAAGATATTTTTGGTGCAAAATATACTTGATTTTGGGCTTCGCGCTCAGCTTTTGCGTCTGTTCAGAAACGAGCATTCCTGCATAAAATATATCCCAATGGCAAGCAATTAAAAAGCAGTTCTTAAAAAACAGCATTACTTCGAAATTCTTCCATTTTTTTATTATATTTCAGAGAATCAGCAATTGCATCTTTTTTCTGATGAATGTCTTCTTATTATCTTCTAATTTATATTAAAGAAAATCAGATGAATTTTACCTGAAATAATATAAAAGCCAAATTAGAACTACCTAATAGTTTACGAGAAAATTAAAAACAGTTAAGGTGGTCTTTATTTGGGAATTAAAAAAAGCATGGATAATTGGTCTGCTGTCTGCCAAACTTGGTATATTGTCAAAGTATGTCAGGCTATTATTATACAATTGTCATTTTCGCCATGAGTCATGGAACAATTATTGCTTAGTAAACGAATTTTTACGCTTTCTGGAATAGGAATTCCCGTAGTTCTAAACTACCTATTGCCTGACGATTTTTTTTATTTTAAGTTTTTCTCTTTGTTTTTATTTTTATCTATTTATTTAGTTTACATTTAATTTATTCACCGAGCTCTTAATATGGGAAAGTAATCAAACTTTAAATAATTTTTTAAGATGTTGTAAGTCAGGAGGCCTAATGGACCAGTCGATTCTGAATCTCTATAATCATTTGCCTGTCATCTAAGCTAGACATAGGGCCTAATATAGTCTCTTTAATCCTTTACTGTCATGTATCTTAGTTTTTACTTGATCTACCATCTATAAAAAGACAAGATAATTTCGGGAAAAAAAATTAAATTCTTGTCTAAATTGCTACTTTTATTTTATATTCTGTTTCTTTAAAACTTATGATTTATAAAAAAATATTTTTCAAAATTTTAGGTTCAATAACATTGGAATTCGGCTTTGTTACTATACCTAATTTAGGCAATGCTATTTTGGACTTGATTAAAGCCTGCAAATGGATCGAGAGTGTTTATCTTTCTGGAGTCATGCGATCGCAGCTTGCTGTCAGGATGTGTGAAATAGCGCTTCAAGAAGGATCGGGTATGATTGTTCAGAATAAGAAAAACTCAAATCATTAAACTTACATACGAAATAATATTATTAATAACGAAAATTATTAATTCATAAGTAGATTCTAGGTATTTGGCAGATTGTACGCTCACATATGTACACCAAATTTAATAATTCTTATTCTTGCTAAGCTAGAAAACGCAGAATTGCTTGAAACCTATTTTAAAATAAGCCTTCATATACTTCCAAGGGCGGAGGGGGGCACCTCAGAAATGAGGATGAGGAGTTTCCAGTATGGTGGTTGGTTCTCGTCACCCTGTTGGGCACAGAAATGGTGGGAGTCGGCTTTCCCCTATCGATGACGAGATGTACTTCCCATGGGAAGGTTTGTGCCGGGGGCGGTGATTGCTCTTAAAACTCAGCCATAGTTCTCACCAATATTGCTGTCGCAGTGGTCTGGTCATCCATATTTTCTCTTGTGCCTTCGGGTGGGTCGGAAAAGAGCCCTTCATATAGCTAAGGATGCCGAAAATACCAAATCTCCAAAGTCAAAATGACTGACAAGGTAAATAACAATATGCATTGAGTTGCCAGAAGAACTATTCCACTTTCTTACTTGATTTATCCAATTAGCGAGAAATTAAAGAGAAACATTATAATAGATTTCAGCTTCACCATTTTATTTAATGAATTTCTACAAAAAATTTTTATTGATATTCTGACATATACAACATGTCCACCTACATCTATACCAAACCGGTAAGGGCCCACATGAGCTCTAGAAACGGTGGTATGGTGCAGTGTTAAGTGTTAAGACATCTATAACCTTGCATTTAAAGAGATTATCGAACTGATTCGATAAGATAGAGGCCCTTAATTCTATTTTTTTTTCTTTTCCAAAATCAAATAATTCATTATGAAAAGTTATCTTTGTCAGTAAAGTGTTAAAGTTAATATTAGAAAATTATTTTTAAAAAAATATTATTTACTGTTTTACATTTACTTCAAATGTAAAATTTCAGAAAATGTGAATTCCGGTTTATTTTCAAAATTTTAAAATTGGGGCAAAAAGGTTGTATCTGCCGTTATTTTATTTCAAAATGATTCGTTACTGTCATCTTTTGAAACTACATTAAAGCAATATGGCAAATGACGATTTTTAAATTGTTGTCAGAATTCCAAGACGGCTTTGATACAAAGCATCTTCTCTTTTATAATTAATGAAAAGAGTCAGAGAAATATGAACAGAGATAATCAGCAAGCACAACACTCACGTACAAACGGATCTTTGATTTAAAGTTCCGTGTGTGATACCACCTGGAACATGTGACCCTGTAATCTTGAAAACAAGATTTAACCATATCATTATGACTGGCAGTCTAGGAGAATTTGTTAATCGTAGAGTAATCACGTATTACAAACTCAGTGGGAATTATGTTAACTTTGCAATTTTACAGACTGATATAAATCCTTTAGGAAGAATATCAATTTAAAAAAAAAAGAAATTGTGAACTTTTTCATAATTGCAAATAATTTTTTACCATAAAATTTATCTCAATTAGACAATTAATTAGATAAGCCATCGACTAGATAATTAACTATATAATCAATTTTCAAAAAAAAAAATCATAAAAATACATCAGTTAGAAAACCTGGAAAAAAAAAGATGAGTTTACTTAAACTTGAGATAGAAGCAAATATTTCTACGAATTGTTTTTCATTATCTTACTGTTCCATTTAAAGCAATTTGCAATGTCATATGATTTGAAAATTTCATTATATTTAAAATTTAGACGGGAGTAGGAGTTTGTATTATAGGGAATAATTTTTTTGCTTTTCTTATAGAACTGAAAAATATTTTCCTGATATTTTTCTTCACACGAATTGAAACAATTGAAGAAATGAATCAACTTTATGAATATCACAAACAGCTAAAGGAAAAGAAAATCAAGTTCCAGTTTAATCTGTTATCTCATCATTTACCAGAATAAGATTTTGAATTAAAATACTTTAAAATGAAAATGGTGCTTCTTCTTCTTCTTTTTTTTTCTACTTACATCAAAACTTACAAAATGCCGCTCACTAAAGTATTCACCTATATTATTAAAGATGAATGTGTGTGTGTGTGTGTGTGTGTGTGTGTGTGTGTGTGTGTGTGTGTGTGTGTGTGTGTGTGTGGTTGTGTGTGTGTGTGTGTGTGCGTGCGTGCGTGTGTGTGTGTGTGCGTGCGTGTGTGCGTGTTTTAGCACTCAAGAGGCCAGTCCATTTGATACACAACTGCCAAATTGGGCACATAAATATTTAGTAAGTAAGTAGTACCTAAAAGTGATTTTTTAAAAAAATTTTATTAAAATTTTATTTAATTAAAAATGAAGCTTAATTTCGGCATTTTTCAGTGATTACTTCTGAAAATATTACTACACAAAAATGAATTTTCTAAGCAGTTTGAAAATTTAAAAAATTATCTTCTTAATGACATTCATTTAATAATCGTACATTTTTTTTCTGAATTTTGATTATTTTAAAAATATTTTTCAAAATTGCCATTAAATTAGAATTAATTTGATATTTTGCATTAAAGTTTTATCATTAGAAGCAGAATATAATATTAGAACATATGCATTAAAAGAAAGAAATAAAACATAAAATGGTTCAACATTAAATGTAAAAAAACCATTAAAAACTATTCATTCAGAGAAAAAGATTCAAAGTCATTGTTCACTTTTAAATAGGTTCTTATGAATGAAAATCTTTTAGATTTGTAAATTGTTCGTATTTAAGAAACCATAATCACCTCTTATCTTTACATTCTTTGAAAATTTATAAACAAGCCTGTTTTTTTTCCTAAAAGAACGAAGCTATTTTATTCTTAAACCTCGTGGGACAATATTTGACAATGAATTGACGTAAATCTACAAATTCTTATCTTTCTTCAAAAAATAATCCATTGCTTCATGTTTCATAATTTTTAAATTTCCGCGTTAAGATGTCATCCAAATGTCTCTTGCATCCGTGATGTCAAAATGGGTGCAATTGATTATGAAACGCGGGGGAGATATTATTTTTTCGATAAGATAAATCTTTTGCTCAAGACAGCCAAAACTCGAACGATATTTTATTTTTACAGAGAAAAAAAAATTTTTTGTCCGATTTTTGAACTTGGTGAAATTGAAAATTATTTTTAATAATATATAAAATAATTTTGATTTTATTTTGCACAAAAAACATTGACATAATTTTTTTTCAATAAATTTGTAAAAAATGACGTTAAAAATAACACCTGGGATGAAACATTTTTTTTATCCAAATAATATCCCATTTTTATTATAGATTGTGGAAAATTAGAATATTGAATAATTATATTGTGCATAATTTTAAAAATATGAATTGTTTCAAAAGAATTAGAAATTATATTAGCTGTACATTTTTATTCAAAATTTTATTGAACTTAAATTCAACTTTTATAATCATGCAAATATATTTTTCTAAAATTTATTCCTTTTAATTCATACACTTTTTACCAAAATAAGTTATTTAGTAAGAAAGTTCTCTTTCTTTAAATGCTTAAAAAATAAATTGATTACATAATTGCAATAAAAGCTGATTCGTTTTAGTCTATACTGTTATTAAGGATGCCATTTTAAGTACGATGGTGGGATATCAGCCCATTTGTAAAAGAAACAGTAAGATTTTTAAATCTTGATGGCATGATGGTCGTTTAGAAAGATGCATGGTATTTTTCATAAGTATTAATCAGAGTTTATTGTTCTGTCCTGATAATCCCTGTTAAATTTTTTTAAGATGATAAAAAATAATATTTTCCCCTCAGGGATTTTTAAAAAAATGAATTTTAAAAAGGGCAAACAAAATAACAAAATTCTTATCTTTTAATCATATGATATTTTGAACTCGATATTGGCACAGATAAACGGTATTTTTTAGAAATTTCAGCAGAATCAAAATTTAACAAGAGAAAAAAATGATATCTTTACTTAAAACTATTTCCAAATCAAAACTACACAAAGATATCAGATAAAAAAAATTAAAAAATATATATATTTATATACTCTGATGTTTCATTGCAGTCACGAAATACTTCCAATTAAAATAATGAAAAAAATTTCAAGAAAAATAAAATTCTAAACATATATAATATTTTAAATATGTACAACAAATATGTGAAATCTTGGATTTATAGCAATATAGGTTAAGAAATATTAAACACACACTGATGTAAATTTAAAAAAAATCACAAATTAAATTACCTGTTTTTTCTACTGTTCTGCTTCTGCTTAAAGCTCATTTTAAAAATTCAGCTGGTTTTATATAAAAAATTAATAAAGAATAAAAAATAAAAAAATTAATTAATAAATAATTTTTTGAAACATTAATAAATACCATTAAATGCAAAAATAAGTATAAAATATTTTAAATATGTTAATTATATAAAGATTGATTTTTAATAATAAAATTATTTAAAAGTTTTGATTAGTATCTGAAAATTATCATATTAAGAACATTTCTAATTTGCAGAGGAGATTTTGATATGAAATTTTTTTGTTATTCATAACATATGGATATAAATGAATGTGAAAATAAATAGTGGAAAAATATTTAATTTGTTATTTTTCTAGCATATATTTATTATGTGTTGAAATTAATAGACCTCGAAAAAAAAAAAAATTCTATTACAAATTAAACTGAATTCCAACTTGAAGCAAATCGTTCAAAAGATTGGAATTTGAAGCATTTAATGTCTGTACATTTCTGAGAATAATTTTCTACGTATGCGTAAATACTTTGAAAAGCTTCTCTTAACATAATAATGGTTTTTAATTGCAATTTTTCAGCTAATCTTCATATATAATAAAATTTTCATATAAGCGATATTGTAACAAGTGTTAAACAGAACAAAACTTAATTGGTTAAAAACTTTATTGGTCGCTGAAATGCACCTTTTTACATCTATTTAGATGTCCATTACCTATCATAAAGTCAATTATACGTTTTTTTTTTTCCATCACTCTGTCATTTAAAAATGTTGAAAGATACCCTTTGATGCTCAGATATTTTCATCATCGCCATTGGCGTAAGCAGACTTATATAAATGGCGAGATTTATGCAGAAGACACATAAATTATATGGTACTCGTCGATTTTAACGGCGACTAAAAAGCGCCAAGAAAAAATTTCGCCAATTATCGGTTTCAATCGTCAAACTGTATAGCATGTGATGCGCACGTTCAAAATTTTCCATAATAAATAATGATGCACTTGAGTATATTTTTATAATTTAGCGAAATTTTTTCTTGGCGCTTTTTGGCCGCCATTAAAACCGTATTGTACTGATAATATTAATAAGGATTCAATGTTCTTAAAAAACAGAGGATTAAAATTTTATGTAGAAAATTTTTATACTTTTTTTATTTTATTTTGAGTGCTTCCTTGCATTTATTATTTAATGATCGCAGGGGGGGGGGGCTATTGCAACATAGAAAACACACACACAATTGATGTTTTGATGAAATTTTTAAACTTCTAATGAAATTTACTGAATTGGGGGAAGTTTCAAAATTACTATTAATCTTCCCGAAAAACTATAAAAGTTGTAAACGAAAATTCCTGCTTCCGATAACCTAGTTTCTGTATCTTTATCAAATTTTTTGAGAAACATTTCTGAATTTCTTTTTAAAAAATGAAACATTTCATCTTAATTGAAAATAAAAATGACCTAAATTCCTTTTAATTATTGGTTTCAACTAATTATTTTTCTAGGTTTTTATTCGTAGATATGAGGTAGAAAACTTGGTATAGTGGATATTCCTTCTTTTATGGACTATTACTGGTTTAGCATATCGCATGTCTTTCAAATTCTGATTTGGGAAAGAAGCAAAATAGAATTAACATTCCAAGAATTATGCACTGACAACGCTGTATAAGAATTGCCAACTTTTGATAATCACTTTACAATACCTTTGGTTGTACAATAATTATATGATCCAGTACTGTAAATCTACTTTGCAAAAAACTCCCTAAATATCTGGGAACTTAGTACTTTAAAAACTATTTGCGCTCTAATAAAAAAAATAGGGAATTCACCATCTGATTGTAGTAATCTGTATATATCTAATTATTAGATAAAAGATATATTGATAGAAAAAATACAAAGCATTACATTTTTGTTTAAAATTAGAGTATCGTTTTTGTTCATTTTTATGATTTTATTAACTGATTACATGAGATAATGAAAAATTCTCATTTTTTTTTTTCTGTAAAAGGGTTTATCACAAACGAACACACAGTTTCGCATCTACTTTTTATCAACCCTTTATTCTTTTTCAGTTTGTCATGAAACTGATAACTGAAACTAATATCTATATAAGGATTTGGGTGATAAGGCATTGAACCAAAGAACCAACCAAAGGGTTTTAAAAAGCAAGATTTTTTTTATAATCCATGGAATATTTTCGCTAAAGGTAACAATTCTTTATTTAATAATAAATGCAATTGAAAACATTATTCTTTTTTAGACAAATAAACAAATATCAGTTTGATTTGCAAAATAATTAATTAGAGGTCTTGTAATTTAATTTTTCAGTATACACATTTTAAAAAAAAAAACGTTAATCTTGCGAGTGGTAGTAATATACAATTTAATTTTTTTTATAACGATGAACACGGACTTTTAAAACGATTTTGAATCTTGACTCAATTTTTAGCTAAATAATTTCTATTGAAATAAAGGATTCAGTAAATTCACTTAATAATTTTGGGAAATAACGATTTCAAATATTACTAACAAATTTTGCAACTTGGGTTTATTTTTATTTAATGCTCATAGTAATTTAAAGTTTTTTTTAATTTAAAGCTTCCAAATTAAAATTCGATGAATTCCTTAGAAGTACTTTATTGATAAACTTTTTTCAATTAAATAAAAATGTGACCAAAATTATTAAATCCTCTCAATTAAATCAGATTTAATTAAATTTCAAAACTAATTTTGCTCAATTTTTACAAAATTAAATTGTTTTGAAATTCTGCGTGAAATAAAATGTGTCGAGCAACATAAATAACTTATTTATGAAAAAATAATTAAAGATTTCTAATTCTTTGTTACGTTTAACGTTACGTTAACCTTATACGTTTAATTAATGTAACTATGTGACTAAAAAGGCAAATTATTTGGAATTTTGACTTGTGTAAATTTCATTCGACAGCTTTAATTATCTGAATATATTTTAGTAATATTTATAAAAAATTATTTTCATTGTTCCTAAAATTTTCAAGAATTGTTAAAAATGTCTTGCTTAGGAAAAATCTTTTAATGAGTATTTCGACTCAGTTATATATAAGAAAAATTTATTGTTATTTACATTTATTTATTTCATCAATCACAGGATAATGATTATTAAATTATGAGTAACAAATACATAATTAATTATCTTGATTATTTCTAAATTTTGCTAGAATTTTAGAAACATTTACTTGAAGCAATTTTTAAATGAATATTTCGAATCAGACGTGCGGTGTCATATTTTTTGGAACCAATGAATATTTTACAAATTTAGTTTATATTTAATTTATTTTATCTAATTTTGGCATTATTCTGATCATAAAGCTATTTATAATTTCGTTTCATTTAATTAAAACTAATATAGTTTTCTCATATTAAAAACAGAAGGAAATCATTTAATCGAAATTGCAGATGTTTTTTTGAATAAAGGAATAGCTGAAAACGACAAAGTTGAATTTTGGGAAAAATATATTTCATTTAAGAATTATTTTTTCATTTCTTTAATGTACAATTACTGAATTCAAAGACACATCAGTTTCGGCAACGCCCATCGCAGTTTAGGAGGAACTTACAACGGAAATTTAACAAAGGGAAAAGTAGAAAGGGAATTTCCCCAAGGAATAGGGGAACATTCCTAGTGTTGTCAATTCTTCTCTATCAATCCATCTGTTAATCCTTTTTTAAATCAAAAAGCTAATAAATTATATTCTATTAAAATATTTTTAAAAAGAAATTCTACAGTTAAATTTAACATTTAATTCTAAAAAAAAAATCTGATGCTTTATATTAAAGAGAAAAAAACTGATCAGAAAAATTGAAAATGTAGTTATTAAAAAACGAAATTAGTTAAAGCTCTGTGTTATTCTTTGTAGTATTTATTGAATTGAAAACGTAATTACCAGTTAAAATTAACTAACTCCTCAATAGTTAATGAAAATCAACAATATCTGATCAAGATAATTGAAAATGTTTACAAATCATATTCAAGAAAGTTTTTGGATCAAAATGGCACCTACTCACAAATTTTAGATTTTTATTGAATAAACCTCGAAATTTAATATTAAAAATGTTAATTTCCGAATTTTTATTCGGTTGATTTTTCTACTTTAACAAACTCATAACAATGTCTTGTCAGAATAATATTAATTTGTTTTTAACCCGAAAAGAATCATAAAAAATTGCTATTGTCCTTAAAAGAAGTTATATTCATATTAGATTATTGGAACACATTTTTTTTATTATCATTTATTAAAATTTAAATTTTATTTTCTTCGTTCCAATAAAATTGATTGATAAAAAAATCGTTTTTAATGAGTTATTTATAAAATGCTGGCATAAATTGTTAAGACAGACGATATCAAATATTATTCGCAGATTGCCAAAAAGGACGAGGTAAATTATTAATTTACTGTTTGATAATTAAAATATCTCGTCTTTTATCATACACCAGGAAATTCTTTAAAGTGCTAGTCAATGAAATGCGCAGCAAAATACAATATTATTACCTTGAGCATTTAATTGTTTGATTATTTACAAAATTCGTCTCTTTGATAAGTACTCGACTGATATGAGTAATAAAATGAAGGGCGTAAAGGGTTTATATTCCGTAAAGATTCTATAACGAAGCTTGATGAATGCTTGAATTATTATTTAGGAAAGGACGTTGATAGATCATGGAACAATCGATAAGATATGATTTGAAGAAGCATTTTTTAAAATAGACTCATGTCATGTCATATTTAATATATTTTGTCATAGACTAATTTATAGTTGGAATCATTATTCAGAAGTTAATATTTAACCATTTCTGAGAAATTCCAGATAAGTGTTCTTCATGCTGAACTAAATGAACAATTTGTGAATGAAGTATTACTATCAAGTAATGAATTTTATTACAGATGAGAATACTTTGATTTTTCTTCTGCGATATTTATAGGCTCTTTCCATATTTCATCAGTTTTGAAAGCATCGAAAAGTAAAACAGCCAGCTTTCTCTAAAAAAACATGACATCTAGAATTTTTTATTTTTCTTGGTTGGTCTCGCCATCTAATACTTTAAAACAGGTAATCAATTTAAGCAAGTAGCATTGTTATTTAATTTATTCAATATGTTTTTATTTCATTTTAATTTACGCTTTTGCTTTTATTTAATTGTTATACTATGCAAATTTATCGCAATGGAATACCAGGCACTTTTAGTCTATATTCTATAGCATCCGAGCTTGAAAATATCTGAATATCTAGAAAGTTCTTTTATGTTGGTTAAATTTCTTTTTAAGAATCAGTGATGGCTGGATTCGGGTCAAATTTTGTGAAAACCTCGAAGAGCTTTAAGAAAGTATGTGACGCAATCAATTTTACTGGCATTTATTGCAACGTTTCAAGTCTAATTTAATCATTAATAAACAAAACTGTCAGTTCTCTGAGAAACAAATGGCTGAATCTGAGATACGCTATATATGCCACAGTTGATGACTTTTAATAGATGTATGTTGAAAATGCATTCCCTCCCAAAAGTGTTTATTTCTTAAATATACCAAAATCCTCTTGTTTGTAATTTGTTTAGTTAATATATTCGTTTATTTCAGATTTCAAAGGGCTTTCGACCTAAGTCGACCCCTTGAATCATGAGCGCATCTTCGAAAGGCCTTTCTATGTGAATTTCGTGTATTCCTTCCCAGTTTCTGATTGTTTATTGCTTTCCTTGTCTTCCTTTGCTTGTTCTTGTAGCGCCTTCTTTCTGAATCTAAAAAATCTTGAGGTAAGAAAAAATCAAATTTAGTCTTCATATAGATTAAACAAGGCAATTTAAAACTGCATTAAATTCTGCTTATTCAATTAACGAAAGCTTGCTTCTGTGCTTAACTTTTTGTTTCAAAAATTTGTTTGTCTTAATGTTGAATCCTTTAAATGAAGCTATAATAAACTTAAACTTTTTGATTCTTTTTTCTTTATAACTCTCCCCAGTAAAAAATTATTAAATGTTGTTTTTAAATATGCCAATGTTACGATGTATTAAAAATTTCAGCAATTGCCCTGTCCATTCTATATATGTGAGATGATATTGCTTTATTTTAGAATATTTAAAAATGCTTTATTTTAGAATATTTTAATGTGAAATACGAATTTCAAAAACATAAATATTACAAGAGGATGTAAAAACCCCTTTTTTAATTCATTTCTTGTGCATTAATGTCAGCTTAGAGTCATTCAGCTTTGTTTCTCATTTTTCATATAGTTTTGTAAATACGTTAGATTTTTCTTTAATTTGAATATTTACATTATTACCATCGAAAATTCTATAGCTATGTGCGCATACTACTATTTTATGACTGATAATATTTGTAATACTCAGATATCAGTGCATTAATTTTTAAATAATATAAAAAATTAAAGATCCGAAGTTTTGACACAGGCGAAGGTTTTTCGAAAATATTCCTTTTGATGCTATCCAAAATTATTTTGTCAATAATGGAGGTGAATTTTTAAAAAAGAACAATATTTATCTTTAAAACATAGAATATAAAAGTGGAAATATAATCAAAATTGAAAAATAATCAAAAATTTTAAAGGGTGAATTATTACTATATTAATGATGATCTAATTATATAATTCATACAAAAACTTCTCTAAGTACTAGAAATTTGCAGTTTCAATTATTTTTTAAATGTTGACATCAGGGCGTTTGGTATAAATTTATTTGGTGTTTAAAAGATAAAACTCTGCATTTGCCAGCATTTTTTTACTGAAAAAAAAATCTTTATTTTCTAAAAAAAAAAAAAAAAAAAAAAAAAAACTAAAACAGATATCCTTTAATTCCCTATCAAGGTGAATTCGAAAATAAAATCTTAAAGGTAAAATAAAAAAAACGAATGAATTTCACTTGTATTATGCTAAATTAATACTTTTTTAAAGCTATACGGCCGCTAATTAATTCAGAAAAATGTAAATATAAAGCATTCTCCCGCTTTTGTTATTATAAAAGAGCTTGGTCTTTTACAATATTTCACAAGAGGATTCAAAGTGATACATCTGTATTGCAAAATGTTTTAAAATTTAAACTTGACCAGATTGTTCATGATTCAGTGAATTTTCGCAAGATGTTTATCGGTGAAGCAGATGGTTTTATGACTACGTGGCTCATTCTTAAGCAATAAAAGCAAGTTTTTTTATCGCTATCGCCGTTAAGCTTAAACAAAATTCTTGTCTGTCCTCGACCCCTTTTGAAGTATCTTCTTTGATAAATTCTTCTCTAAATCCTAAAGCGAAACAGATCAGAAAAAAAAAAGAAAAACATTATCAAAAAAGTAATAAGTGTTTTTATCTCTATGAAGTTTAAAATCACATAAGAAATGTGTATGGCTGTGGTTACCAATGCTGCCAATTTTCAATATTTCTAACGCTTTAAAAAATGTTAATATTAATAATGAACAATATTACTTTAATTTCCAATTCAAACATTTTAAACGTGAAAATTATTTCAGCAAAAAGGATTTTTGCTATGCTAAAGGAAAAATTTAGCGGAAATTCTGTACACTGATATAATTAAAATGTAGCTACCCAAACCATTAATGAAACAGAGGAATTCTTAGCTTCTTGGAAATATCAAATTTGTAGTATAACTAAGAAATATTAATGATATTGCTTGGTTAAAAAAATATTTTATTGTTTAATTAAAATAACAGCCAACAATTTTCTTTCATTTAAAAACATTACGGTTTTAAATACAATTTGTCGTCAAATTTTTGGTCAGTCTTAAAAAATGTAACTTAGATTTAGTTTCAAGCTTTGTGAAATTGGAGAAGTGTCGCTAAAAATAAGTCATATGATTTTTAAATCCTTATTTAACAAAGGCAAATTTATTACTTATTTTTATTATAAAATATGTCCTCTTGATTAATTAAAGAGCAAACGATCTGCCAACTCTCATTAAAAATATTCAAATTCTAAAGCATTTATTCTATTGAAAAAAATAATTTCAAATAAGATTAATTTCAAGTATCATTGGAAAATTACACTTTGGCGATATTTTAAGAGAGGAAAAGCACATTGGCGATATCTCACTTACTGGTTACTTAAAATTCTTGATGTGAAAAGAAACTCGTCGAACGTAGAAGAAGAAAACTTTTGCATTATCTAATCATATATTTTTAATTAAATATAAATTATAACTCTCCTCGATTATGAATGTTGTTAAAAATGATATTTTAGAACAAACTTTAAAATAAAAAGCAAAACTTTATAATATTTTACTACTTTTATTAAGGAGCACATAATATTTCAATCTTTTGTAAGAAATTTAATAAAACAATTCATAATTTATATAGCAATTCTTTCGAATAATGCATTATATTGAATACAGTGCTAATGGGTTTGTTTTTTACAGTGATTTGTTGATTTATAGACAACATCAAAGAACTATTCGTATATATAACTTTATCCATAAACTTTTTATTTACGATAGAAAAAAGCGATAAATTTTGTCTACATTTAATTCGGAAACTAAGTTGATTTCATGGTCTCAACTATTTTATTATGAAAACTAAGTTTGATTAGTTTGATCTGATTATAAAAAAAATTTCAATGCTGATTAGATTGGAAATTGATAAAATTTTAATTGTATATTTCATTATTTATGATAGATTTTTTTTCTTTACTTTTAATACTTTTCATTCTGATCTTATTACATCTTATAGAATCTCAGTAAAAATTTATTTTCCAAAAGGTCCTTTAATTTTTGAAAAATTGGGAATTTTAATAAATTTTAATTATGAAAATATAAAGATTTTTCTCCTTTTAAAAACTCTCTGCATTCGAAAAATGATTGATTAATATTTACTCTAAAAACTATTTTTCGCATATAATTAAATTGAAACATTTAATGTCATAAGATTAAATAAAAAACATACACTTACATGCAAAGAAATCAGTTTTACTTTATTTCATTTTTTTCATGCCTTCTTTAAATGATTAATTTTTACTATCTACTTTTTTTTCTCTATTTTTATAAAAAGAATGCATTTTATTATAATTGTTTTCAATTTTGTTTCTTCAACAAAATATTTACTTCAAATACTTCATTTGAATTCGATTGCTTTTCCATCGATTCAAAATGAAATGTGTTTATAGAAACGAACTATGTATTCGTGATATCTAAAATCTAAATAAATAAAAGTTTTGCTGTTTCAGTTTCAACTACTGTTGCAATGCCGCTAAGCATCATCATAATAAGATAAGCCGCTAAATCATCAACAAATGAAACCGAGCGAGAATTCACATGCAAAGCACGTGTTTTTGCTTAAACAGAAACTGCAAATTTTCGCATTCTATTTTTTTTTCCCCTTCTTTATCCAAACCAGATAAAATGCTCGAATTATTATTTTTTTTATTTTAATGAAATTAATCAATCAGATCACTAACTTATTTGAAGCCTTACTTTTTTTTTTCTTTTTCATTCCATGACGTTTTCTATGGATATATCAAACTTAATAATAGAGATTTAGCTGCTTTGCTTCAAATATTTTGTATCATTTCTTGAAAAAAATAATAAAAGCTGAAAACTATTTTTAAATATGTAATATTATAAAAATAACTATAAAAAGATAGCTCTTAAATTTGCTAGGGATAGAATGCTTGGTTTCTGAAGAATGACGAAACAATTCATTGCAGTTTTTGCAGATTTTAATGTATAGGAATTCGTTAATAAGAAACATAGAAAATTAAATAATTTTAAATACATTAAAAATATAAATAATTTTTCAAAAATTAAGTTGCATTAATTTTGTCTATATGTTTGTACTTTTCGTTGAAATAAAATTATTTTTAAAAAATATCTTTAAGTTGAAGAAGAATAAATTATCTTTTGGCCGCAGACGATTTTTTTAATGTAAGAATTAATGAAATTAAATGGCCATTTAAAATTTGACGTTGCGACGCGTACGATGAATCGCTTCTAGTCAATCTTTGTAACAGACATTCAGTTACCATTATCGCAGATAATTTTCGACATGTGCAGTCATTCTTCCTCTTTGAAGAAAAAAAAAATATATTTTATATTCTCAGAACTGGTTTATCTAGAAAAAGAAGTTGGTTTGAAAAAATTAAATCACTGATTTAATTTTTACATTTTACTTTACACATTACTATGAATATTTTTAAAAATATTTCGCTTTAACAAAACTATAGTAAGTAGAGGAAAATAGATGCACGAGTCATTAAATCAATCTCTAGTGTATCGGAGATTTCTAAGCACGACGACCATTTATTTTTCAATCACCATCGGATCACGCAGAGAACAAATTAAATACAGAATCGCAGAGAACAAAATAAATTAATTGCCAAAAGTTATGTAGAAACATAATAAATTTTTGACATAATTGCCATATGCAGTTGTCATATCGGTGGACGATGTTTCTGGCCAGCTCATGGAAAAATATTGCCGTCAAAAGGAAATGGGTTATAATATTTTTTTAAAACTCCTCATTAATACTGAAGTTCGTTGAATTTTCTTTTTAAGGAAAAAAATATATAGTAGAAATATCTAAACATTCACTCTTCGAAGTCGCAATTTTGGCATCTGGGGATTCGTTGCCTGGGATTCTACAATCCTTCGTTTTAACACAATGGTCAAGTTTATCTTGTTCAACGAATCGGTCGAGTTAATCAGTTCTTTGGAAGAGATCAAATGATGTGACATTCTTGCCTCTTTGTTTCATTTTATGGAGAATGCGGTTTAAAGCCAAGTAATTTTCACTTTGTCTTTGAATTGAAAAATTGGCTAAGATCGCAGAATAATAATTCAGACTAATGAAGGGCTTTAAAGGAATTTTAAGGTCCTTCTTTCATGATTGGTGGCAATAATTTTTGAAGAGAAGTGAAAAAGCTGATCCGCCGATTTGACAAATTCAGAAACTTCATGGTAATTTTGTTGAAAAGAAACCGTGAGTAAATATAAATTCTGATAATATTTTTTTTCTTTCTAATCTTGTCTTTTATTATGGTCTACAGGAGCTTGGAAAAGAATGGCCTTCATAAACATATTACTACGATTAATTACAATTTTATAGTATACGCTTGACTCAGAGTTTAAAACAGCTTCTTGACTTGACTTTACATGATATTAATGAATTTGCATTATTCTTTAAAAATGTGTATTTATTTTATTGATGTGTATTCTTTTGTTTTTATTTTTAGGTAAATTTTCAAAATGGCTCCGTGTAATCACAAAAGAAATGAGGAAGTCAGCTGTGACAGTTGCTATGATGATGTTAAAATTATAAAGAAAATATTGCCGACGAATTATAAAGAAGTGAGCTGTAATAATTGCCATGATGTTATAAAAAAAATAAAGGAAAAGTTACGAACGAAGTATAATGTAAGAATTATATGACTTTTTTGCTATGAGCTATCATTGCATTATTTAAATGTAATGATTTTTTTTTTGTTCTGTTTCTGAAAATATTTTTCTTTAATTTCAGTTTCTGATTTCAGACCTTTTTCAATCTTTTACATAAATAATTAGACACATTTTTTTTCCAATGTTAAACTAGAATAAATGAATAAAAATTCAGAAAGACTTCAAACGATTTTTCTGCAACCGTGGGAAATAAACTTGCATTATGCATTTTTTAAGTTATGCAGATAGGTGGTGATAGAAAAATCTTTATCTAAGGTATCATTTTTATCAAAAAATCATAAGGTATTATTTTTATTTCATTTACTTTGTAGAAACAGTCAAGGCACTCATTAGTACATTATTTCGATGCTTATTATTAGTTAATAAATCCTTTTTGATACAACTAGAGAACTCTTTGCCTTATCCATGCATAAATGAATATCTGTGATGTAACTGAACAAAATAAGTTTTTTTTCGCACTTTGGATTTAAAATGAAATATGCACGAGTAGAATTCGTACAAGAAATTTCAATAAGGAATATATTCTGAATGAAACAAAATCCTAAATATATTATGATGAAATGAAAATATTGTTAAAAAATCATTGCTACTTTACACAAAACGATATTCTGATTCCAATTTTGTATTTCGATAAAGAGGAGGATAAGTAAAAAGATAGGTTTTTTTACAAGACTCTGAAAGATGTTTCCTCTGGGGAAAAAATTCTATTCTACAAATAGTTTAAGATATTTCGTCTTTTGCACAATCAAATAGTTTTTTCTCGTTTCCAAAATTCAAAACTAATATTTATTCTTGGAAATGTTTTAAGAATGTTATATTCTAGTATCAGTATATTTATTAACAGATAATAAAAGGTTATATTCCATGAACTGAAACAGTTTTCACTGACAAATTTCTATATCTGGAAATAAATTATAATACTTTAATTGTACATCTTCATAGAATATCTTTGCATGGATAAAACTCGAAAATTAAAAAGGAAAAATTAAAAATTAAAAATTAAAAAAATTAAAAATCTCATTATTGAGATTTTATTTAAAACCAAGAACGTAATTGCTGAAAACTTATACCAAAAATGGATTCGTGTGGTAGAAATAGCAGGTACAAAAAATTACAATTAATAATTTGTATTTTTATTTTCATAGTAAGTGGCATCACTTGAAACGTTTGTAAATTTTCTTAGGCATTCTAATAAACTTATAAAATAATATTTCATAATTCTAAAGCGATTTTGTTCCATAGTTCTTGGGGAGTTAACTTCTACATTTCTTTGCTCCTATTTTTTGAGCTCACAGTAGATTTTATTGCAGAAATACATCGAATTAACAATTTCTACAATTACCAAAGGTGGTAATTGTAGAGATTGTTAATTATCGACTATCAAGAATCATCTTTTTGAATTCCGCCATCGTTTCTTCAAACACCATACATAGGATAACAATATCTTAAATCTTAACTCCATTTACAAATAAAGAAATAAAAAAAATTCAAGTATATCGAAAATGTATAATTTGTAGTTTTCAGTGGCTAAGGATTGAGTAAATTTCATTTATTCGATAGTTTGTAACAATTATGCGATGGAAACCACTATATCCTTTCTTTTTGTATAATACAAAAATGCATTGAAAATGCGTACAATATCTTTGGAACCATTTTCATTTTAAATTAAAAAAATTATTCTAGCAGGCAATTATTATTTTGTTCTATAATGCACAAATTCACACATTTTTTTCATACCAACCATATTATATTGTTATTTCTCCAAATAACTGAATTCATATAATCCCATGTAATCACTTGCACTGGTTTTAAATTTTAAAATATTTATTGGATTTTTTAAAAAATGTGTCATTTAATCCAATTTTGTTCTGAGAACAATAGTTCTATTGAAACAACTTCAGTTTATCTTCGATTCAACAGAAAACAATTGATCCCGTAACTCATAATAGACATATTTCCAAAGTATTTTATGAAACTTCAATACTTTGATGAAGGCAGGTCTTCTTTTCCCTTATACATTTTTTTTTTTTTTTTTTTTATATCTAGCTCATACTATCTGTTTCTAAAATCCAAAATCTTTAATATTGTGATCAATATTCTAGAAAATTATTCACCAAACTGTAATATATATTTAAATTGTTTTGAAATCTGTTATTGCATTTCATATAATTTGTTAATTAAGCCCTTTTGGTTGAATTTTCATACAATTTTAGAAATTACCAATTTATTAAAAATGAAAATTGCTGCTTCACTTCTGGATAAATAAGTAAAAATAAATCGTTTGCATTTGAATTCAAATATGGAAAAATTTTCTATGGTGCCAAAATTAACTTACTTTTAAGTTATCCATAAGAAGATATTTCTTACGGACCTCTATTCTGGATCTTTTCTGAGTTATTTAAATCATTCTCGTAAATTGCAAAAAATTAATTATTTTTAATTTAAATATCTTCTTTACATTTAATGTTTTTATAATGCTAAATATTTTCTCCAGTAATATTTAAGGCAGCCAGTTCCAAGAATTGCTTCATTATATTTCGAGATTACGTCCCTCAAGTCTTTTAATGTTTGTAGTATTATTTGGTTTCAGATATTAAAGGTTAAGTTTTCCCCATTAATTTTTTAAATAATTCTTTTATATAGAATGTCAGAAATTGTAATTTTAAATATTCAAAGCGTCTCTAACGTAATTTGTATTTTTTTAGCAATTGTTAATTGGATATCTTGCTGTTACACGTTTTCAAAAGTGTGATTTCGATGATTGATTCATTTGAATGTTTTTTTTTATTTCACGCTATTTCCTTTTGCCTTTTTTTTTCATTTCATTCGCTTTATAGATCAAAATCAAAATAGCAAGCAAGCATCTCAGTCGACATAAAGACAGGAATTTCCTACCGTGTAAAGATCATATTTCTTGATTACCCTAGTAGCACACATTATATACAGTATTATATGATATTGAACAATATTCGCAATATTGTATAATATTGTATTATATTAAATGATACAATATAATATTGAATAATAATGTATAATATTGTACAACAGGATGTGCTACCGGAGTAGTGAAGTGTTGATTCAGTATGAGTGTCCTATCACAAAGATACAGCTCAAAATTTTAATAATGTTATTTTACTCTATTTTGTATATATTCTAAATACTGTACAGTAAGATAATACATTTGTTGTTACTATATATTGCAGCATTATATATATATATTTTATTCTAGGATTTTTGGAGAAGCACTTGAGATTTTTATGGATAACATGTAGCTTTTATATCAACTTGTAACACTTATGAATGGTGTAATTTAAATTTATTTATTCCAAAATACGATTATTAAGATAACAGTGTACGTTGATTAGACAACTAATGTTCCACTAATTTAAAATCAGTATAAAAATTTGCGGATGATTAAAAAAAATTTCGCTTTCAGTTTTTTTAAAGGGGTTTTATGCTTTTCGAGGGCAGTATTTCCAGTAAAACAAAAGAATTTTTATAAATAAAGTGGTACATTAGACTATCATGAGAGTTTCTAATGGAAAGATTAAGACAGCTAAAGTTTTAGATGCTTTAAAAAAATTCTGCTTTGAATCTAACCGAAGAGATATGTTAAATATCATATAAGTTTACGGATCTATGTCAGTCCAACATGACTGCTTACAGAACTAATAAGCAGTAGACCAACATCCTTTGTTAGCACAAGGTATAGTATGACTTTTCATGATGTTCGATATTCTGATCGTTTTAATTATCTTGAAGATATCGCACCGATTCCATTTTATGCTATTGCGGACTAAGCCATAAAGAGTCATTTTGAAAGGTTTATTTTGTTTGTTCTGTTTTTCCATCTGGAAGTAAAGCTCCATCATTTCATTTGTCTCTATTATAAAATATTATCTAAATGAAAAAAAAAATCTAAACTAAAACATTTGAATCTGTTTTTGCATTTTTGTTGCTATTGAAAACTATAATTTTAAATAATTTATCCAGTCTGTCAAGTCGCTCTGTATCTTTGTTCCAATTAGAAATAATGCTTCTTACATTTTTTTAACTCTTCGGAGATCATATTTCGCAATTTTATTTAATTATTTTTTCCGCATATTGATTCTATTCGTATTACATTTCTGTCTACACATCAAGTAAGCTATTAGAAAAAAAAAATCACGAATGAAAGAAAAGCGCTCAAAGACATAATGATGAAATTTTTTATATTACGATTTTATATAATATTCCTTTTATTTCAGATTTGCTTAATACTTGTTTTAGTTAATTTGGGATCAGATATTATTTTTAAAGTTTTAATATTAGAATTATTATTTTCAAAATCTCACATTTACAAACTTCAAATGTGCGACTTGGGCCAGATCCTCGCACGCACGATTAAAATATTATATTATCATCAAATATGTATTCATAAACAGCAATGTATGTTGAATCTTAAACTATTTTAAACTTTCATAATGTAATAAATATGAATAAATGACAATACCACCTTTTTTAATAACAAAATTGTTGGAAGGGCATATTTTTCGTCGCAACTAACAGAATTTTTATCTGGATTAAGGAGACTATTCTCAGAAACATATATATATATATATATATATATATATATATATATATATATATTTAGTATGATTGAAAAATTAATATTTTTTAAAAGTTTGATTCCAAATACAACCAGTTGGTAGATTTTTTTTTTGTAAAATATTTTTTAAAAATATTTTGAGGTTGGGCAAACAGCAACCAGAAAACAAAACACTAGCTATTTAAAATTCCATTCACATGAAAGGATCTACGGGGCTGAAAAGATGTAAACACGAGTCGCGTTTCAGGAAATAAGCATTAAGTATACGTTAGTGGGACGTTCTATTCTTAAAAGAAATTGTCTTTTTAATTAATATTAAAAAGATTATTTCTTTTAAGTATATTTCAAAATAACGAAATTTAGTGCTGATTTACTGAAGCGATTTGATTGTTAGAAGCTAGAATATTATATTTCCCCAGGTTTGTATTTGTCGATTATTAATTATTTTATTTTATTACGCTAATATTAGCTATTTAAATCCGTAAAAGCATTTGTCATATATGTAAATAACATTAACTTTAGAACTAAAATTCATTGAAATAATTTAAAAATTCATAATAGTTCTAAATTAAATATGTAAGCAATGCATAGGTTGATTAAATTGTATACGTAATATGTACGAGTTCGAAAAATGAAGGTCATTGATTGTGCAAGATGCAAGGAGTTTCAGGCTCGGGAATTTTTACTTGTTTACTGATATATAACTACAAGAATGTGGGAGGCAAGTTAGTAAAACAGATTGAGAAACATTTCCGGGATTTCTTTGATCATGCACAGGCATTATTAGTAGAACACACCTCCTGTTGGTAATTAAAATGTTTTACTTAAAAATGCTGTTACTAAAGAAATGAAATGTGAGTTTTTGCAATACCATATTTCAGTTTCTTACTTTTTATAAATTTAATAGAATAATACTATTCCATGTTTATATTTCATTTGATGCGCATCCTTTTTTAAAATATTCCATTAAATACACGAAATATACGGAAGTGGAGATAACTTAAACACAGCTTTTAATTCTTAGTTTTCATTTGATTTAAATTAATTTTGATTTTTTTGACTAACTTGTAAGAATGAATAAATTTCACTTGATTTGAAATTTGCTTTGGCAAAAAACTGAATCTGCAGTATTACAATGTCAGATTAAAAGAAAATGCTTTTGCTTTAAAAAATTGTCTAGATTCCATATATACACAATTTATTTTTATCCTTTTTTTTCTGATGAAAATATATATATATATCTACAGAATTAAAAAAAAATCAATTTTTTGCAAAATTAGACTGAAAATTTTTGCATTTTATTATAGAATTGAAATATTAAATATTTTATAGAATGAATATTATTTTTCTGATTAGAAAGTTTCTTGAAATTTTTAATATAAACAACTAAGTTATATTAATGCTTGTCTGTGCTCTTTATCTTATTTAATGTACTTCTTCACAGCATCGGAAATTGACAACAGATCATGTTCCAATAAATATCATCTCAGAATAAGTAAAAGTATTATTATGACTGATTTTTTTAACATCTGTAAATTGGAGGCCCCATCATCTGTAGATTAGTTTTTGAATTTTAATTCTCAAGATTTGATTAATCTTTCCTTCATTATTGCTTCATATCTAATTAGTGAATTCCATATTTCTGACATCTTATAGCTATTTTTTTCATAATTGAATATTTTCAGTACATATTATTGAGATTTAAGTTGGAAATAAATAAGTTTTTAAATATTTTTTCATTTTATATTATGAATTCTAGATATTTCAAAGAATAAACAAATTTTTATTTTTATATCCAGGAAATTTTATTAATTTAGAAGAAAATATCGGTTGGAGAGTTTCCTTATTGCAATTTTTTGAAGGATTGTACTTTTTTTAAAAAGTTATCTGCTAAAAGATTTTGATTTGAATTTTTTTTCTGTATTTATTTGATTTTTTTCATTGTTGTTTTATTTTAAAAATTGTGAATGGAACGAATGTACAGAACTTTATTTGTTATTACTTATGATAAAGGTTTTTTTTATACTACCAATTATTTTTCAGTATTTATACTTCAATTTTTATGTATAATATCTTCCTGCAACTATGTAATTGTCTTTGACATCAAAATTATTCTGAAGCTGCATAACTTGAACTATATATTGAAGCTTGTTTTATTTTATTACAGACATGGAAAGGATTTTTAGTTTTGTCTTTTTTAATTTTAATAATAAACATTTTTTAAAATTTAATGTAATGTATTTAACTCTTATTTTTAGCAAAAGATAAATAAATAAAAAAAATTAGCAATAAAAGATAAATATGATAAATACTTCATTCACTTATAGGAATTTTTTAAATAATTTATGTGAAAGGTTTTCTCATTGAGAAAATTCATTTGTAATGAATGTTTAGTTAATTTAGTAAATGTATAGTTGATGTAATTTTTTATTTATTTTTTTATTTTTTAGGTAGAATTCACCAATAACAAAATGGCTACCCATGTCGCCCCCCTCAATCTGTTTAATCTCAACACAGACATGGCTGTACTGAAAGACATTCCTGATCAGTTGAATGAGAATAGAATTGAGGAAATTCACAAAAAAACACAAGATGAAATAGACAAACCAAGTTCCTACTATTCAAAGAGAGCTATTTCTGATGAAAATGCAAGAAATCAAGAACTTTTTGATGTTATGAAATATGAAGTTAATCGACTGAACTCTTTTACAGGAAAATGGCCATTATGTTTTATAAAACCGAAAGACTTGGCGCATAATGGATTCTTCTATTTACAGTCAGAAGACAAGGTGCAGTGTGCATTTTGTAATGTAATAATTGATGATTGGAATGTTGGTGATAAACCTGTGAAAAAACACATGATGAAGAATCCCAAGTGTGAATTTTTGATGACTGCAG
Organism: Argiope bruennichi; assembly: GCF_947563725.1. Classification (NCBI taxonomy): domain Eukaryota; kingdom Metazoa; phylum Arthropoda; class Arachnida; order Araneae; family Araneidae; genus Argiope; species Argiope bruennichi. The sequence continues at coordinate 87,708,652 of NC_079159.1, read as the reverse complement.
ATGCTGGGAATGTACCATTTTCTAAACCTAAACCAGTTGCCAAAAATGTAAGTAAGTGCATACCAAGTGATAAAGCTAGGAACTCTCTGCCGCACAAGCCAAGATATCCACGAATGTCGGATCTAAAGAATAGACTCTTATCATTCAGAGACTGGCCTCTTCTTATGCTCAGTTCTCGACAGCTTGCAGAATGTGGGCTGTTTTACACAGGTTATTTTCTTTTCATTATCTTTAGATGTAAATTATATGAATTGTTAATTAAGTTCAATCCGATTATTTAGAGTTGTGTATGTGTTTAATATAAAACAGGAAATTACTGATATTGAAATAACTGTATGCTTAAATGTTGTATATATGTGCTTGTAAAATTTGGGGGTCATTCAATTTAGTATAATTTATTTTAAAAAATTGCTAAATTAACTTGGGGTATATTGTATAATATCTTTAAAGATATTCAAACAAAATTTTAAAAAAAAGTTTGGAAGGTTTTTGTTTAGTTTTACATTTAAGAAGTAACCATCGTGTAGATATGTGCCCTTTTATAAGATTAATTAAAATTATTTTTGCATTATATTTCCAAAAATGAAACAAATTTAAGTCATTGTTCTGATGTATTCTCAAAACTTTGTTTCATGAATTTTAATGACATTTTTAATATAGTGCCTATGATTCAATACAAAGAAAGCTTTATGATGGTGCAGCCAGTATTGTTAATTATATGAACATTTCCATATGATTTATTTTCCTTGGAAAAATTGGTATATTTTCTTACCGGCAACAGTTATTTTGACAAGTTGAACCTGAAGGTAAGTGAGATATACATATGTGGGAAAAATATGCTATAATGTGCAATTTTTTCTACTGATGTAAGAGAACAGTTAATATTTAGTCTTTTTAGTACTAAAAAATTAAATTTAACTTGTTCTTTTTTCTCCATCTCTTTTTATGTAAAATTTTTCTGAATGAAATTGTGTGTGTGTTAATCACACAAAGTTTAGTTGTCTTTTGTTGCTAAAAAAGTATTTATAAAAATATAAGTTTGTCAGACAATTAACCACTATTAAAAAAATTCCTTATTATAGAGGCCCTGAGCTTACATTAGGTTAAAATTATGTTAAGAGTAAGTATTTTGGTAAGGATTCACCACCTTATAGATAATATATCTCAATTGAGTATTCTGGGTGCTCCTATAACAAAGAAGCACAAAAAGTTGGAACTATCGCTAACTTTAAAAAAAAAAAAAAAAAAAAAAAATGGTAGTTGCGAATGTTCCGATACTTGCCAATACTTAAATCAAAGAGATAGTATATTTTAAAAAGTACCTAATGGTATCATTCCTAATGTTGTAGGAATGATACCAAGATTGATTTTAAATTAATCTATAACAGATTAAAAATTCCTGTGTCAATTTATTTTTAATTTCATGATTTTTTTTTTTTTTTTTAGGTGTGGGAGATGCTGTTACATGCTTTTATTGTGGAGGTTCTCTTGGCAATTGGGAACTAAATGATGATCCATGGGTTGAACATGAAAAATTCTATCCAGATTGTGGATTTTTAAGTCTAGTCAAAACTTGTAGCAAACCAGCCCCAAGTTTTATACCAGCGAATCATGTTTTTGTTAAAGTAATTATTTTTATTATTGTACTGTATTATTAATTATCACTATGTTAATGTTTGAACAAAATTACTTCTAAACAAATTAGCAGAATATTAAATACGCAATATAGTTTGGTGTTAGAACAGTTGTAGGTATGTCGCAGCTTTCATTATCAGTCTGAGCAAATAATTAACTTCATATTTACATTAATAGTAAACCCATGAATTTAAGGAATGAGAGTCAAATAAAATCCTTCAAGATTTTTTTAGCCTAATCGCCTTAAGAAATCTTTCTTCCAAGAATGTTCCTGAATACTGATAATGATTTATGCTTTTATTTTTCATCCAAATTACATATGATGCAACACTTTATATAATAAAATGTATAATGGTATGATAGTTAATAGGTATACTATGGTTATATTTTCATTGGTTATATGCCTTTGTTTAAAATGTTATATTTTTAACCAAGCAGTTTTTTAATTAAAGTATTTCTAAAGATAATATTGTTTGACAAATGTATGATTTTTAATGTCTGCCATCTTTTTTAAAGAAAGAATTGTACAACAATTTTATTTTTAAAAGGGTTGTGCTGTAAAGTTTATTCTTATATTTTAATTGATTGTTGTTCCTTTTTAATTTAAATAATGGTTATGACTTAACTTTTCAGTCAAATAGTGCATCTGTAAGACCATCTGTTGTTTTGGAAAACTCTGTACCAAATGAAGTTATTCGACAAGCGTCTGAAATTTTCCCTGAATTTTTGGTGCAAGAAGTTGCAATTCAGCATTTCCGAAAAACTAACAAACACTTTACTTCTTTACATGACTTATGCGAGGCCATTCTACAATATAAAGAACAGGAACAATCTGCGTAAGTGAATCTTCTCTTTTTATTTTAAATTATATCATTGATTAAAATGTAAATTTGATTTAATGTACCAGTTTTCTATTAATAATAGACCTATTTAACTTTAAAAAAAATCTTAAATGTGTTGCTTTAAAATTGATGAGGTACTTAATGAAACCTTTTTGTAGGTAGTTATGAAAAGTTCATTTGTATAGATAAAAAAAAGTATTTTGTTATTATAAACTATATATTGATAACTCAAGACACCTAACAAACACTTGGGATTTATGGTTTGCAAGAAAAATTGAATTTCTCTTTAGTGGAATTATAAATCTGTTATTTTTCTTTATGTATATACCTGCATTCTATTAAGTTCTTTAATTTAGGTATCTTATAATAAATGCTTTGAAAAATGTTAAGTCTAGAGTTAAATTACAATATTGAATGGCATTCTTGAGTATTAATTTTACATTGTTAAGTCACTAGAATTCTAAGAAACCAGAAAAGAAATATTATATGTGATATTAATATTATGATTTTCCAATTTCAGACTGTCTCCTTTGAATGACTCAAAGAAAGCAGTTTCAGGAGATGTAACAAGTAATAAAGGTAAGTTTGTCTTATTTTTTACTAATGCATTATGCATTTCGGTGTTTGATCTGAATGCGTGGAAAGAAGGCCTGTACATTTTCTCTACTTTTTAGATGTACTTTCCTTTAACCTCTAATTGACAGATTTGTCATTATTTTCATGAATATTTTGGAGTCGAAATAATTTCTTTATTTACAATCCATTTATTTGAAAAGTTTTCAACTTCTATCTACATTTGCCTTTAAAGGGAGGATATGGTATTATTTCCTTAACCTATTTTCATGGATATTTTCTTATGTGGTGGTATTACTGGAAATTAACAGACAAAGCTGTAAAATCCCATTCATTTTTTTTTTTTTTTTTAACACTGACATGCTCTTTTATTAATCATTGATATTTTCGCAATGTCTAGAAAAATGGAGCATGGAAACAAATAATAAACTACTTCTTTTCACTGTGGATTTTTAAACTTAATAGACACTGTGCTGCAATTTTAACTTTGTATTATTCATACATGATGCACTCAAATTTATGTCTTTCCAGAATTTCCTCCGGCTTGTAACTATTGTTGAGACATATTGATTGCCAAAAACTTTAGTACAGACAATGTAGATTTCACGATAAACCACTAAATATATTTTTACCAAAACAATTTTGCCCTTTTTATTATTATTGGGGAAAAAGTCCACATTCTAACAATTTTGTTGACAGACGTTGCTATTTATAATATTTTTTTGTTCTGGCCATTATAGATTCATTTCTTTGTAATATTGCTGTTGATTTATTTACTGTTTTTATTCAATCTTGATTACTAGTATATCTGACTCAAATGCATTTTTTTAGTTATTGACACAACTTATCCCATTTGAGGATTTTTCAGCAGAATAAAATGAAATCAAAGCTTTCCTCATTGATTATGCATTCTGCTTTAATGGTGGGAATTCTGAATTAATTTTAAATAGATAAATCTATTTTAAATCTACAGGAAATTGTTTTAGAGGGAAGGGGAGAAATAATAAATAGAGCTGCTAAATATTTATTAAGGAGAAAAAGAACTATTAAATACCCAGATGTTAAAAATAAATGCTACCCAAAACAGTACCCAATTACTTAAATTATTGGATAATGAAAAATAAAATTAGAGAAAGTTGGAAACAGTTATAAGAAAAGGGATATTTAAACTGTAACTATCTTTCCAGCATTTAGTTTTGGAACAACAAAGAATAATCGATTGGGGAAAAATTATCTAGGGTTGTGAAATTCTTGTTAACTGATTTTCAAATTATATAAAATTGCCTATGTTTTCATTGGCAGGCTTTTAATTCTATTCAAAAGCTTTTTTTTTTTTATTAAACCTTATTATTATAAAAATAAGAAGAGACTAATTTTGATTAATTTTTCTGCTGTTTCCACAGTTAAAACAAAGTTTACAAATGTGATTATTTTTTAAAAGTTTGGAAAATTTAATTTTTTCTGATGCTCAGATCCAGTACTGTTTAGGTTAGTCCATTTTCTCTTGGATTTGCCTATTTAAAATTAAGTTTCGACAAAATAAAAAATATTTGTTTTATTTATACCTTGTAATTGTATCCTAAACATTTCCCTATAAAATGAAACAGTAAGAGGCATTTTTTTAATGATTTGTATTTTTTTATTCAGATAAGTTTTTTAATTATTCTGTTCTTAATATTTGTAATTTGCATATTTCTAAAACATGGTGAATAAAAATACAGTTATGTAGTTATAATGCACTTATCAAATAATTTATTCATGCAAGAATGGCTGTATATGAAATGGGCCTGTATTATGGATCGTATAGCATATGGTACTCACACTTATTTAATACCATTATTTTATCATGCTATAAAAATTTCATATGTAGAGAGAGTTTAAATAGAATTGCTTATTGCATAGTAAAATCTTTATTTCAAGGCTTTACTGCTACAATAAGGAAATATGTATTTATTTGAAATATATATATTATTATATATAACATATTTAATTTTTTAATATAAGTATCACTGATATTCAATATCCACTGTTTTTGTTACAAAGATCAAATCTTTGTTGCTATTCATGCCAAATCTTCTGTTGCATGTATTTATGGATGCTGACATTAATAGTTGTAATACAGATTTTAAAGTCAATGGTAATCATTGAGCATGCATTCGTTGCTTAAGTGACAGTACTGTTCAGCAACTGATTGAAAAATCCTCCCCTCTTTTGTGCATGCGTTAGGATGGGTTTAATCAGTCAAAATAGGGGTGAAAGGAGAAGATGTTTACATTTACTGGTATCTAATAGAGGAAATCTAAGGTCAAAGTGAATACTGGAAATGTGCTCACCGTTTCGTCCCTTAATGAGATGGAGTCGTCAAAATGTGGTTGTCTCAGAATCTGTTGATGAACGGATAATAAGGAATTATTACTTTTCAAGGCCAAAATACTCTTGGTGCGATTTTTCATGAAACATCATGTGGGTGTATTTCCATGTCCAATAATTACCAGTGATTTGAAATTCTATATTGTATTTATTATAGTCAAATCAACAGACGTATGCTATAAATAGTTTGGCGAGAACTACAGCATAGATTTGATCTGTTTAACGTAACAAAAAGAGTACATATTGAACATAAGTGAATCAATAACCTTAGTGAGCAGGGATATGGGATATAAATATCCTTGGTACCAATCAAGAGATGAAAGAGCCAAAGGAATATTTCAATGCAATCTTAAACTTTTCAGTGTAGAAACTTAAAAGTGGAAAGAATAAAAAATATTTATATCCTTATACCTCTTTTCCTTCAAAGTGTACTTCAGAACTTTGGTATATCATGCGTTGAAATATCCATCTTTCAAATAAATACAATGCAGCCAAATATCTAGCATTCATATAAATTCAGTACAATCAGTAATTGTTGAAAGGCTAAAATTGAGGCATGTGATCCGATTGCTTTATATTTATGATAATTTGATGTTCAAAATTATGAAAATTTTCTCTTTTGAATCATTTATCTCTTATGCTATTGTATTAAAGTAAATGAAATCGGGTTTGTACATTTTATAATAATTATTGTACATATGCATGGTGATTCTTTAGATAACAGGAGTAGAAGGTCTATAAAAAAACATTATACTATAGATTGACAAAAATGACCTTTTACATTTGTGCAACTTTTGAAACATGAATTTATTCTGTTTTCAACTGCTTAATAGGAGAGTTAACTGTTACCTATCTAAGTGCATCCTATATTTTTTTTATATACTTTATAAATTTGGAAATCTGTATGGCTAATTTAACAGGAGAATTTGTTATAGCTTTGAGTATATTTGTATAAAAGGAAAATTGGGTTTGATTTCATCCTGGAGACTTCCCTTATAACAAAGTAATGGAAGATTGGTATAGTCCTCCGGCATATTGGCATTCATACTATCAAGCTTCTACTATTATAATGATCTGTTTGATATTGTTGACCAGGTGGTAGTTGTAGTACTTGATTTTCCCCTGATGTAGATGCGTGGACAGTGCTTGAGCTGATCTAGTAATCCTATTATCTGTGATGTTGATGGAGTATGAAGTTGTGTTATTGGGGATTAATGTTTGTAATTGATGCTGAATATCTGGGAAAGAATACCATAGAATTGTCTCACCAGATCAAACCTAAAATGTATAGAAGGAAATTAATTCAAAAGGTCTTTCAGAGTAGTAGGGCCTGAAAATGTTACTAAACGGAGAGAGGTTGTAGAATGTGTTGCTTGTACAATAGTCTCAATTCCATCGTTATTCATGTTTCAATAGCTGTGCAACTAAAAAAAAAAAAAAAAATGGGTAAGATGTTATCTATTCATTTTACCTCCCCCCTCAACTTTTGATATAACTTCTGTTTATATCATTCTGTATTGTAGGTCTTGCACCCTATCATGCATATGTACCATAATGTTTTATGTATTTTACCAGCCTGTTTGCATGACTTCATTTGCTTTTAAGTATATTCAATAGCTCTGGGGCTGAGAAAATTTTTACTTTTCATTGAATAATTTTGATCATCAGTATATAAAACTCATTGTTTTGATATAAATAGTTATTTAATCTTTTTTCTTTAGCTCCCGCTGAAAATCCGAATAACATTAAATTAATCTGCAAAATATGTTTGGATGAAGAGATCAACACAGTTTTTGAACCATGCCATCACCAAGTTGCTTGCGACAAATGCGCTCAGAAGGTTACTAAATGCCCGTTGTGCCGCAGCATTATAACGAACAGAATTAAGGTATTCTGGGGTTGATCCTGAATGAAACAAATCATCAGAAACTGGCTGTGATATCTTAACTGGGAAGGAATGAACCTACTCAGTTTCTTTTTAAATTTTCTAACATAAAATATTTTGTGCATATAAAGAAAAAAAAAATCTAGTTCATGGGAGGCTTATGATATAGTAAAAATTAAAAACCTTTGATAATATTTGACAGTTAACAATGATTCAGGTGTATAAGTTGTGAAATTTTCAATTTTTAGAATACATACTTGGAAATTTTGTGGGATAAAAATAATTTTTTTAAAAATGGAATTAAACTTTTTTGCTGAAATTCAGGCCTTTTTAGTGCTTTTTTTGAATTGTGAAGAATAAGGTTTAAAAACTGCTAAATTTACCTTGTGCAAATTTTGTGAAAGTCTTTCTCCTCTGACCTACAACTTTGATAATAGTTGTGCCATAAAGCTCAAGTTTGAGTTGTATTGCAAAGCTATAGATGTTTTTGAAAATAATTCTGTTAAGGGAAGAGGAGAAAGACCAAAATTATCTAAAGGTAAATTAAGCATTTCTTTATAAAATTTTATTTTAACTTTCTAATAACATGTAGTTAGCAATGCATATTTCTAAATAAGTATTAACTTTTACAGCCTTCCATGATAATGAGTATTTTACAGCTAAATCTTTAACAAAACAATTTGATATTTATATATAGCATAGATGTTATATAGGATGCATGTCTTGGTCGTTATTTTTTTAAAAAAAAAATTGCGATATTTCTAAGGAGTATTGGAAATCATCATAATAATTGCTCTTTCCTGGAATATAACTAAATATATTATAGAAGCTCTTCACTAACATATTTGGGTCTATTCTTCAGCAGTTGTAATCTTGAAATATTTTCACGATGATTTTATATGCTGCAGTGAGCAAGAACGGGTGAAACATGCAGAATCTGTAGGTATTAATATATGAGCTTCTTTATGTGAAGGATTGTTGATTTCTCTTATATGGAACGATTTGTCTCCAGGAGTTCTTTTTGTAAATGCATGCACACAAGTCTAGATAAGTGCTGCCTTTTAATTACTTGATTAAAGATACATTTTTGAATAAGGTTATGTTTATAACAAAGACTGCCTTAATATGAAGATCTTCAAAATATTTCATTTTGTGCAGAAATTTTTCTATGTTTGTCCATCTTGTAAAAGAATTTATTTACTGTATATAATTTTATACACCTTTCTATATTTGTTGAAAACTTTACTTCTTTATTATAAGGATTTCCTTTGAAATCTAAATTTGTACAAAAATTTTGGCATTGGAACAATAGTTTCTAATGCTAAAAGTGTTATTTTTAACATTCTTTTTTTATATATATTTTTTTTTCTTTTGCGTTTTATGTTCAGAAACATATAATCTGTCATTGGTACTGAGGCATCATTTTAAGAAATGTCTTCTCAAAATTTATTATTACTTAAAAATTGTTATATTATTAAATAACCAAATGTTCCAAATTTATAATCAAAATTAGTATTACAAAAAAATTGCATCTTTGCCACGATTTAAATTTATCTTTTGACCTCAAAACTGTATAATAATAATAATAAATTGCTCATAGTGATGGGCATATTGCCTTTCATTTAGTTGCAACTGTATCATAAAAGTAGTGCATTGTAATTTATCTTTCAATTGTATAGTTTATGTAAAACTGTTTGCAAAAAAAAAAAGACAAAAAAAAAAGAAAAAAAAAGACAAATTGCTTAACAGTAACTCTTTTCTTTTTAATAAAAATTAAAGCAACTTACTGACTGTTTTCTGTTTCTTGATTAGGTATTTGTAATGATTCCTTGTATATTATACACTGTTTAACAGAATAGAATTTGTTTTACATAGGAACAAACTGAACCAAACGTGCCATGGGAATAATGTTAATTGACCTTCAGTGAAGTGGATTATTCCAGCTAAGATTTGTTTTATGTAAAATTATTATTGGGATGGCTGAGATTCATTAAAAGTTGAAATAAAACACATAGGGTATGGCAATAAGGACATGAAATATTAGTAAAGAATAGATTTAGAAAAAAGAGGGGGAGGGTATTTAATTTCAATATTTTACTGGAATGTTCAAATCTTAATGATTTTCATTATTTCTCTTCACTGATATTTATAAGAACGGTAGAAATGCTTACTGGAAAAGTTTGTACCTTGAAGCTCCCTTATTGGCAATTAATTTGAACTTGGCATATTCATTCCCCCCCCCCCCCTTGAAGTTCAATAAAAGATCATTTAAAAATGGTTTAAGTAATTAATCGCAAATGCTTTTAAAAAGTGTTCATATATTATTTAAATAAGAATCAACAACCATATTTCAAGTTTAAGAGGCCTTGGGTAAATTATGAATGGGCAAAAAGCTAAACGATTATGAAAGAGTAGCTTTTAATAAAATTACAGTTAAGATTATTTAAATTTTTGGTAGTAATAAAATATTTGTAGGTAAATGAATTAAAAAATTATATTGAAAAGTACATGCTGAAGTGGTTTTAAGATTTTTTTTTTTTTTTGACAATTTCAATAATTTATCTGTATTTCAATTACGAGAAAGTAAATTTCTCATTACTGGGGAGGGGGGGGATCCAATAATCAATGCGTGTGAATAATTCTTATACTAGATCTTTAATGTTAAAATAAAATATAATAGTTCAAAGAACTATAAAAAAAATTTCAGTCTCGATTATCAAAATTAATAGTAATACGAGTTTTATTAAATAAATTACTGTTGTTCTCTATTTGTAGTCGAATACTGAATTCACTCCATAATTTATAAAAATTATTTATCTACAAGATTTAGTAAAAAAAAAAAAAAATGAGGGATTTATGCTTTTTGTTGGTTTTATACATAAAGGAAAATTATATATATTAAAAATGTAAAACCGGTTCCTCATATCAAAATATTTTATTCTTGATAATGAAGGAAGGGATATTATCATTTTTTACCTACACATCCAAAGTTACTGTGCATCTAAATTTATTATTAAATTCTAAGAAAAACATGAATTTGATATGAATTTAGTATCTTTTACTAATATTCTTGTCTGATTATCAGATTTATTATAAACATGGGTATTTGGGCAACACATTATATTTATATATATATATAATTCTGCTGATTTTCAGTGTAGTTAATAATCGAATTTTCTTTTGGAGTGTTGTTTCCACCCATGTTATGGTTAAAAACTATTGGAAATATCAACAAATACCGTTGTGGCCATCTATGTGTAGGTGTTGGTTTGAGGGTAATGAAAGTTTGGTGAACAATCATAGACTTAACACTAAAAATTATCACATATTTCTGAAATTCTTTTGAAACTTAAAATTAATGCCCTCTTACTTTAATTCTGAATTAGGTGTTTTTTAATTTATAAGTCGCCTTCATTTAACTTCCACTGCTTAAAATAAAATTTCTGTACCAGCCAGCATGGCGTACGCCTCTAAACTTCAACATTAGTAAAAATATTGGGCATTTCCCGTTCCGAAAGTATAAAAACACTGACCACGTTCTTGATTAACTCGCTCTCTGTTTTGGGCACTTTTCCCACATTACTTCACTCGCAATATTTTAAACAATGCTCTTGGTATGTCTTAAGATTTTAAAATTTAGGAATTTCTCAAATTTTAGGAAAAATTGCGCGTTTTAATTTTTTAAAATTAAAAAAATATTTTTTAAATTATAAATTGAATTATAAATGAAAATTATTATTGTTTTAATATTATTTTTAATACTTTTTGTGAGAGAACGTTAAAATCACAGAAAATCTTATGAAAGTTAAAAATCATGTTGGTGTGCACGTTGACACCATCCGAAACGTATTTCTTTCTAATCTGTTCTGTTGACTATTAAAGGTCATATACACACACTTTTCCTTATTTTTTTTCAAAGCAAAATTGCAAGTGCCAAGTTTCAGTTGTCTAGCTCTATTCCTTTTTTTTTTATTATTATTCTGTTTATATATGTACTGTTAGATAATCAATCCTTTGACGAATTTAATCCAAAATTTGACGAAGATCTGCATTGCTAGTAGCTATGTAGCTAGTCTTGTTTTTGAGTTAACTTGTTCGCAGGAACACAATGAAATTTTTGGTTGACTTCTTGGCTTCTTCCCAAATTTGAATGAAATTGTGATAATTTTGGTGCAAATCCGGCATACGAAATTTCGTCATATTTTGCTTTCTCGTATGTTGAGTGTACAAAAGGAAAATATTGCTATCGTTAAAAAATTCGATCGAGTTTTTGTTATCTGCTCATTTTAAAATCCATCAAACGCATTTTTACTTTCTTGTATACATAATATAGAGAAAATATAGTACGAGTATGACGTAGTCTTCAAAAAAGAAAATTCGAACTCGAAATTTTGATTAATTTCCACGTTTTAGAGCCCTCCAAATTCGAAATATATATATATATATATATATATATATATATATATATATATATATATTTGAAAATGTCTGTCTGTCACAAAGATAGTTCAAAAACTCTGAGCAAGATGGTTGAAATTTGATATACGGTCTTAACACCAAATTTGCTGATTTCTATCAAATTTTGAATAAAATCTGTTAAGAGGAAGTTCTTCCGTCTGGCTGTTCGAATATAGATTAACATGATAACGACAAAACGATGAGAGCTGGATAGATAAGATTCAGTAAACAGATTTAACATTTATAATATAGATACTCATTAAATTTTGAGCGAAATCCAACTACGGATTGACTGTCTGTCTGTTTGTACTTTCCGAAACATGTAAACGCTATAATTCAAAAACGCGATGTAAGTATATCGAATTTGGTGTGGGATTTTTGTGATTACAAGTGCTGTTTTTTATCAAATTTTTCTTTCCATCGGTTAAGAAAAGTGTGCTTAAAACCGAAATTCGATTTTTGGGTGCTATTTACTCATGCATGGGATTAATCTCCAAATAACTCGTGAAAAATGACAACTTGAGGCTGTAAAAATGCTAAATTAGCACTAAAAGTTACTATATCTTAATTATTGTATCGTAAGGCATTTTTGGCAAGACAAACTTATTAGAAAGTATTATTATTAGGGAATTCGGCATTTCTCTGTACTATCTGAAATTTAGATGTGCATTCAATTTTGGTCCAAATCCTTCTACGAGATAAATCAAATTGCCTTTCTGCATATAAACACTTAACACAAAAATGCAAGGGTTTAGATAAATGAATGTAGGTATATAGCTTTGTGATGAGAATTGTAAATTTCCTTTAAAACTACATCCAATGTTTTGAAAGAAAATATCCAAATTGGATTCATTCTCGATTTTCTTCGGACAAAACATAGTATGTCACTACATGCAGAGATCGGAGGAAGATTTGCCGATTTGAGGGAAGTGTTACGGAGTTCTTGAACTCCAAGTTCTTAACCTCCGGACATAACAGGTGGATAGAGTAATGACTTGGCAGTTAGATTACTTAGTAAGTGGTTGTGCTAAGACAAATAAATTATTTACTTAATTGCATACATATTACTAAAAAATGAAGGTAATATAAATTTTACATTAACGAATTTCGGCAAATTCGATTCAGTGTCAAGTCGATGGCGTTTTAGACATGAAGGAGATGACGAGGTCTCTTTGCATTTTTTGGTAGTGAAGGGTTGTAATTTTCAATTTCTTTAATTGCGATGTTATCTATTTTTTTTTTTTCAAAGAAAATTGCAGATAGTTTCTTGTGGAAATCCTGTAAGTTTGCGATGCTAAGATCTTTTGAGATGTTTTTTACCTGACAAACCTTAGGCTGACTTGCCTAACCACCTCATTTTGTAGTCGTTCTAATGTTGTAATATGAGTCCTGAAGGTAGTTGTCCAGATGGAAGATGCATAGGAAAGAGGAGTGTGCTACCACTTGTTGACGACCTTTGAGAGTTTGCCATTTCCATTTCCTAGCGACAGTTTCAGTAGATCACACATGTCCAAGGAACTCGGACTTTTATAAGAACTGATAAGATGGCTTTTTGTCTTAGTATAATAAAAAGTCGAAGCGAGAACTCTCCTGTTCGTTAGTTATCATAATCGTATACATACAGATATAAATTCAAAGCTGAGTTTTTTGAACCTGGGTGGTCTAAAACATAAGAAGTTAATCAAAATATTGAGATCACTTGTTTGTTGATTATAATACTTTCTCTTTGTATGCATCATATTCAAAATAGAAAAATTTGTTTTATGTATTTTTATAAGATACATTTACAAATTGTTTCCAAGTGGCAATAATCGTTTTGAAACTCAAAACAAGTGAAATAATAAAACTATATTATTATTATTATTTTTTTTTTTTATGAAGCATCATTTCCCGTTTATTGGAATGTTGACGTGATATTTGAGATTTATACTTGCCTTTAGCCACCTTTTCTCTAATTGAGGGAAAAGAGATCAAAACATTATTCTTAGTTTTGCTGGAAGTTGGACCCGTATCATTTTATATTTCGGACAAGTAAACAAAATGCGTGTTCTACGATTGCATTAAAGCAAAAAGGAAGGAAAAAAAAAAAAAAAAAAAAAGCACCCACATATGCATAATTTTTTATTTTTTTTCTTCCCACCAATGAAAAACTATACAGACGTGGTTTATCGCATTCTTAATGTTTAGCTTCAACAGAGAAATGGAAACCGTAGAGTCATCTCTTTTCTTCATCGAGCTTGCAATTCAGTGGAAACATTGGGGAAAACGATATGAAATTTGCCCAGTAAAGTAGAAAGAGGGAAAAAAATACAGGCAGATATACGGCAGACTTATTGAATTTTCAAATTTTGATGACTTGCTCAAATCTTGAATTCAGGTTATTCGCGGATTAGGATTTGTCTGGTAGATGAGTTAAACATGATTCCTATCTAAAAACATCTCTTGTTTCGTAGCTTCAATGTATTCTGATATTATCGGAATATATATGATGATATTAATTACCTTTCTAGTCCCGGTGCTCAGTGATGGATTCAGGGTACATATAGCAAATAATTCTATTACACCACTGTTGGATGCTGCAAGTAAGTGTGCTTTTTTTTTTTTTTTTTTTTTTGCTATTGGGTGAAGGATTAACAGATCCAACTATTCCAACATAATATAAACAAAATCATATTAGCTATGTATGTTAAGCTACTGAAATTTTACATACTCATTATTTAAGATAAGAGAAAGTATAATAGTATCAAAGTGCAAAGTTAAATATTCGACTAATTAGAAATCAACTGAAATGTTGCCATTTATTCGCAATAACTTCCGAGCATATCCTAAAAGGAATATTTTTATGCCATCTGATAAATTAAATTTTAATCTTTTCATTGATACCAATTTCACTTCCGTCTAATATTTCCGGTCAACTTTTTTATATTTTCTTAAAAATAAAAACATTTGTACAGATGCAGACGATTTTGAAATAAAAATTATTGATACTCCATTTCTAAGCAACTAAATATCTATAAATTAACATAGTTTTTTTAAAAATCGTTTGGTTCCATTGATATCTTTATTTTAATTTAAAAATGTTTTAGATAATGAAAGGATTTTGTGTATCATGTTATGTGAATTTCGCATTAAAAGTATTAGATATGGAAGTATTTTAATCCCGAGAAATGCAGGATATATAAGTATAAAATTAAATTTTACTGTTATTTCCACTTAAAAATAGTCTAAAACTGGAAAAGGAAAAAAAAAAAAAAAAAAGAATTAACATGCTGGTTGCCGCTTATCTTATTTGATTCACACTTCTGATTATATCTGCTATATAATCAGATTACCTTTTCTTCACTATAATCAAGAAATATTAAAGAAGGGTCATCTAATTAGAAAGTCCAAGCCGTAAGCATAAGGTATGTCAGCAAATATTAAAAACAGAAAAAAAAAAAAAAAAAAAAAAAATACGAACTTGCAATTTGAATAACATCGACAACGCGCAGGCACAGACAAAAAAATATGTTTAGTTTCAATGCAATTGTTATAAAATATTTTTAACAATTTATTAAAATTCAATAAAAAATTTACAGCTAATTTTTTGAACTTACAAGTGGTCTTAAAATAATTGTGATAATATACTGAGAAATTATCGAATTTTTTTTTAACATTTCGATTCATTTTTAATAAAAATATTATTTAAAATTTGGAAAACCATTTTCTTAATGAGAATCATCTACTCAAGAAGTAACTGCGTGCCAAATCTGTTTATTGGTCAGCTGTTTAGAGCGTTTTGAATTACTTTTACATCATGTATTTTACAAATGCGCTTCAGTCTATAAACATCTTAATGTTAAAATCAGTTGTGCTTTATAAATTCGAAAAATTGCAACGTATTTCAACCGCTGACTATAAACGTAAAAATGCCATGGAATTGAAATTTTCACAAACATTACTAATGCCATTTATTACACGGGAAGGACAGAAAAGGAAGAATAATTAAATTCGCATATTTTGTAAAATGGTCACAATTAAATATTTAACAATAAAGACATACAGAAAATGATTTCAGTATGTCATATTCTGTAATAACTTCTCCTCCTAATTTTAAATGCATTGGCAGTGAAACCAATTTGGTTGACTCTATTGCCACATGACAGCCATAACTGTGCATACTATATAAAAGGTAAATTCGAGTTGTCTGGCGCAGTTAATGCGGATTTAAAAAAAAAAAAAAGAAATATTTGAAATTTAAACGGCATTTGCATTTAAAATGTTTTTAATTCCTGGGAAGCAATTTAAGATACTTAAAGTATTAAACTTTACTACATAAAGTTAAGAGAGAGCAATTAAGAAATTAAAGGTATTTAAAGAAATACATTTTTAACTGTAACTGTCTATATATATTCAATCTTAAAATTAACGTCTATTCAATATAAATGAGGAGAAAATAATTTTATGATAAAAATGAAATTATATATATATATATATATATATATATATATATATATATATATATATATATATATATACACAAGGTAATATTTAAACAAATTAAAAATAAATCATTATAAGGTAACATATAAGGTAATGCGAAAGTATTAGATAACATATAAATGAAATAAAAAATTCATAAAACGGATATCGGATAGATGTTTATATCCTAAATCTGTTGTTAGGAAGTTTATCTTTTGGCTCAAGGCATGCACGTTGTTGTTGAGGAATGCACTCCTGCATGTCAATGTAGTTACCTTCCATTCTAATAGAATGTCAGTATTTTAAATACCAATGCATCCGCTGCTGTCATGCATTTTGCACCACTTTGAAAGTCGTACATCCTAAAATTCCTCATGTTTTTACTTTCTTAAAAAAATATTGTTTTTCTCTATTTGATCTGGTTCTCTTATTCTCTAATATACGAATTCACCAAGAGAGCTTTGTAAAGATCAAGGCTCTTCCCTCCCCATTTGGACGAACTTTCACGTTTCAAACATTTCTGAGTCCAAAAATCTTATTTTTGCTGTGAATTACGAAAACTAAAAAAAAATACAATAATCTAGTTTGTTTAGTTCAGTTATATTAACGTCCCGTTGTAAAGCAACACTAGGGCTATTTTGGGACGGACCTCGTAATTTTGAACCGTGATCAGATGACGAGGACGACACCTGAGCTGACATCCCTCTCTCCACACCGCACCAGACCAGATACAATTATCTAGAGCGATGCAATGTGGTATGTGGAAATCCTGCAAGTTTGCGATGCTAAGATCTTTTGGGATGTTTTTTTTTCTGACAAACTTTAGGCTGACTTGCCTAACCACCTCATTTTGTAGTCGTTCTAATGTTGTAGTATGAGTCCTGAAGGCAGTTGCCCAGATGGCAGATGCATAGGAAGGAGGAGTGTCCTACCACTTGTTGACGACCTTTGAGAGTTTGCCATTTCCATTTCCTAGCGACAATTTCCGTGGATCATATACGTCCAAAAAACGCGGATTCTTATAAGAACTGATAAGATGACTTTTTGTCTTAGTATAATAAGAAGTCGAAGCGAAAACTCACCTGTTCGTTAGTTATCATAATCGTTTACATACAGATATAAATTCAAAACTGAGTTTTTTGAACCTGGGTGGTCTAAAACATAAGAAGTTAATCAAAATATTGAGATCACTTGTTTGTTGATTATAATACTTTTTCTTTGTATGCATCATATTCAAATTATTAGAAAAATTTGTTTTATGTATTTTTAGGAGATACATTTATAAACAGTTTCAAGTGGCAATAATCGTTTTGAAACTCAAAACAAGTGAAATAATAAAACCATATTATTATTTTTAATGAAGCATCATTTCCCATTGATTGGTATGCTGACTTGTGATATTTGTGACTTATACTTGCCTTTAGCCGCCTTGTCTCTAATTGAGGGAAAAGAGATCAAAACATTATTCTTAGTTTTGCTGGAAGTTGGACCCGTATCATTTCATATTTCGGACAAGTAAACAAAATGCGTGTTCTACGATTGCATTAAAGCAAAAAGGAAAAAAAAAAAAAAAAAAAAAAAGCACCTACATATGCATAATTTTTTATTTTTTTCCCCACCAATGAAAAACTATACAGACATGGTTTATCGCATTCTTAATGTTTAGCTTCAACAGAGAAATGGAAACCGTAGAGTCATCTCTATTCTTCATCTAGCTTGCAATTCAGTGGAAACATTGGGGAAAACTATATGAAATTTGCCCATTAAAGTAGAAAGAGGGAAAAAAATACAGGCAGATATACGGCAGACTTATTGAATTTTCAAATTTTGATGACTTGCTAAAATCTTGAATTCATGTTTTTCGCGAATTAGGATTTGTCTGGTAGATGGTTTAAACATCATTCTTATCTAAAATCATCTGTTGCTTCGTAGCTTCAATGTATTCTGATATTATCGGAATATAAATGATGATTTTAATTACCTTTCTAGTCCCGGTGCTCAGTAATGGATTCAAGGTACATATAGAAAATAATTCTATTACACCACTGTTAGATGCTCCAAGTAAGTGCTTTTTTTTTTTTTTTTTTTCTATTGGGTGAAGGATTAACAGATTCAACTATTCCAACATAGTATAAACAATATCATATTCGCGATGTATGCGAAGCTACTGAAATTTTACATACTCATTATTTAAGATAAGATAAAGTATAGCATCAACTTTTCAAAGTGCAAAAAGCAATTAAATATTCAACTAATTAGAAATCAACTGAAATGTTGCCATTTATTCGCAATAACTTCCGAGCATATCCTAAAAGGAATATTTTTATACCATCTGATAAATTAAATTTTAACCTTTTCATTGATACGAATTTCACTTCTAATATTTCCTGTCAACTTTTTAATTTTTTTTTTTTTTAAATAAAAAAATTTGAACAGATGCAGACGATTTTGAAATAAAAATTATTGATACTCCATTTCTAAGCAACTAAATACCTATAAATTAATATCGTTTTTTAAAAATCGTTTGGTTCCATTGATATCTTCATTTTAATTAAAAAATGTTTTAGATAATGAAAGGATTTTGTGTAATATGTTATTTTCAGTAAAAGTGAATTTCGCATTAAAAGTATTAGATATGGAATGCCATGCAAGCGAAATTTTCATAAACATTACTAATGCCATTTATTACATGGGAACAATAGGAAGGGAAGAATAATTTAATTCGCATATTTTGTAAAATGGTCACAAGTAAATATTTAACAATAAAGACATACAGAAAATGATTTCAGTATGTCATATTCTGTAATAACTTCTCTTCCTAATTTTAAATGCATTGGCAGTGAAACCAATTTGGTTGACTCTATTGCCACATGACAGCCATACTATATAAAAGGTAAATTCGAGTTGTCTGGCGCAGTTAACGCGGATTTAAAAAAGAAATTAAAAAAAAAATTCTTTATTTGAAATTTAAAAGGCATTTGCATTCAAAATGTTTTTAATTCCTGTGAAGCAATTTAAAGCACTTAAAGTATTAAACTTTATTATATAAAGTTAAGAGAGAGCAATTAAGATATTAAAGGTATTTTGAAAAAAAAACAAAAACATTTTTAACTGTAACTGTCTATATATATTCAAACTTAAAATTAACGCCTATTAAATATAAATGATTAGAAAATAATTTTATGATAAAAATGAAATTATATACAGTGGCTCAAAAAATTGAGAGTACACCTTACTTTTACTTGACAAATCCGACTTTCAATGTAAATAACTTATTACCGGGAAGTGCAAACATGTTTTCATTTTTACACATAACAAATGGTTTAATTTAGAGTAAAAATAAAGAAAAATCAACGAAAAACTTCTAAATCGAAAAGTTTCAGAAGCATTTTAAATAAACATACGTAAAATTTTGCCTCAAAAAATTGAGAATACACCACTGAAATTTTTGCAATATCACGCATAGAAACAAAGTGTCACTATTAAGTTGCATGTCTTTTGGTTCTTAAAATGGCCCCTAAACGTCATGGTACCGATTCGAATGTGGTCCACAGATATTCAATGGTATTGATGTCGGGGTACTGTGGTGGTGTGTATGACTGCTGTTTACAAGGAAAAAGACATCATATTTTGATGTTACGTGCATTCTGTTTGGGGTCGTTGTCCTGCTGGAAAAAGGAATTTCCATCTAAAACCAAATTTTTAACACTTTCCTTTAGATTGCTGCGAAGTATATTCAAGAAAACCATATCGTTTATAATGCCATCTATAAAAATTAAATTTCCTACCTCGGATGAAGCCATGCAACCTCACATCATGACGGAGTCACCATCATGTTTAACTGTAGGACGTAAATTTTTTGGATTCAAAGTAGTATTATTCTTTCACCGTACAAGTTGATAAATAAAAAAAAAATTAAAAATCCTTATTGGTTTAAAGCTTTTATTGAAATTTAACTAAAAAAATATTTATTGTGTCATTTTTTCCGGTTTTATTTTGGAGTCGCGATTTTTTTTTTTCTTTTCTTTTTTCGTTTATAGGTGGGTCGATTGTTATTTATATTGCCAAAATTATTGGGAGTGAAAGAAGTTTAAGAAATTTTGTTTCAAATTATAATATGTAGAATGATTGAACAATGTATGTAATAAATTTATGAATATAAATAAGATTACAATTAAATGGTGTTTACAGTTAAATGTTTTTTTTTTTTCTTTCATATACTAAATATGCAAAGAGAAAGTATTGTAATCTAAAGAATATTTGACTTTGAAATATTGACAAATCACCGCATTTCAGATCTCTCTACAAACGATTTCAAAAAAAAAAAATTATGTTGATTTTTTTGTTTGTGTACACTTTAATAAATATAAGAGCAGAAAAATAAAAGCATAAAATATCGAATATGAAACTAGTTTGAAGCCTTTGCGCTAAGATTGTATTTCTGTATCAAATTTTGTACAAAATTCATCAACGGAACGTCTGTCCGTTCATAAGTTACAATCTCTAAATTAATAATAATAAAAAAAAAAGGAATGATATGTCTATATGAATGAAACTTGGTACATAGTTTTAACAAGAACTCTTGATATGTGTAAAACTTTGGATGAAAATCTTTCGGATGTCTGTCTCTTTGTCTATTCCTGTGTTTGTGATATTCAGAAAAATGCAGTAGCTTAAAGTGGATCAGTACACGAGAGATCCACAGTACTAATTAAATACGATAAAGCTAAACACAAAATGTGCCATATTTTGGATATATGCTAGAAAGTTGAGTAAAGAACACTTCTGGTGATTACAATTTATTTTGTCGCTTGCAAAATGTATTAAAATTGTAGTAAATGTTTTTGGCCATTTTTTTTTAAATGATCAATAGAAATTTCACTGTTCTTCACTGCAGTAAAGTGGGATTTCATATTGCGAATGTAGTATTTAAACACATCGGCGTCCTGGCATAGAGGTGGCGCGTCTACCCCGTGAACTGGGCGTCCTGGGTTTGAGTCCGTTGCTCTTCCATTGTTCTATCTGTGAGATGTGTGAATGTGCTCTCCTGTAAAAAGGGATTGTGCAAGCGAATGAGTGATGCGTGAGTAGCAAAGTCGTACTCTTGGCCCTAGTTGGCGCTACTGTAAAAGCAAGAGACGCTCCCCCACCGGCTTAAAATCGCTGTCTTCATAACAGCGGACTTGTCCATAGTCAATGCCATAAGAAACAACAACAACATTATTTAAATACTAAAACCTCTAAAAGTGACATATCAGAGGCAATATTTTAACTTGTAGTGTATTATTCTATATATACACACACACGCAAAAAAAAAAAAAATCAAGTCAGCTGGACTGAAAGTGAATAAACTAGTCTTGGCTAATATCTAGCACAATATTTGGAAAGGAATTTCCCAAGGCAAGTCACTTAGCATGGTACCTAAAATCAATCGCCAGTGCAAAAACATGTCAGTTTTGATATAGAGTGGATAGTTGGATATCCCACTCGTCCAAATTTTCATCACATCATCATCGGGAGTGAATGCGAATGGGTTAGGAGAGGTAAGTAATCTGCAAGTTGAGGTTCGAACTCGCAACATTAGGATTCATAGCCGAGTAACAAAGCCACTAGACAAAAGTGTACACTCCTTTCCGGAGGTTGTTATATGGCTTATGAAGTTACCACCACAATACTCCCCCACCAGTGAGTCGGTGGAGTTTAATTGCGCCAGTGATGGCGAGCGACGAACGCTCTTCTCGCCCCAAGCGTTATGGCGGGCGACGGCGAGTGTGTGTGAGTGGTTGCTGCCGGTAGATGGAGCCACGACAGCTGAACGAAGGATACGGCTGTTCAGAACCAGGGTCACCAATGTGCGGGTTGAGGTTCGAACTCACAACATTAGGATTCATAGCCGAGTAACAAAGCCACTAGACAAAAGTGTACATTCCTTTCCGGAGGTTGTTATCTGGCTTATGAAGTTACCACCACAGTAATATGTGGAGAGGGAAGAGATGTTTACTAAGAAGGTTGGAGTGAATTGAGGATTCAAGATCTGAACACGGATTAAGCTGAAGCCAAACTGAAAAAGGCGGGCCACCGCGAAGGAACCCATCCGATAAGAAAAACCAAAGAAAACCACAGGTCGAAAAATACAAAACCGAGAACCAACAGCTAGGTGATTTGCATTAAAGTCATTTAGAATGCCAAATAGCATAACTAAATAATAAATACTAAAAGATAATAATAAAAATTAAATTTGAAAAAATAAAAAAAGAATAAATATGGTGATAGAGAAAAATAATAATGCCTATAATTATTGTCCAATTCTTTTATCAACAGTTTCTCAACAATCAGGAAGGAGAGAATTCTTTGTAAGTTGGAACTTCAAAAAAATTTTCAGTTCCATCTCCAGTCCGAAGACCACTTTTCACGTTCATTACTCAAAAGCACACATTCTTTGAGATAATATATAAAATCCTATCCACTACTTTCTCACACATGTAAAAATAATAAGGAATGGCCTAATGAATCTTAAAAGCACCTTGCTTGCGGGTGCCCGGTGCCAGTGGTACTTTTAAGGCTCATCTGGCTGGCATGGAATACTCTTAAATGATCAGTTTAAATCGATGGGAGGAGGGGGGGGGGAATAAATAGTGTGGTGTGATCGACTGTAGGACGATTTAAATTTGCAAAAAATCGATTTCTCAGTTACAGTTTTATGAAATAGAAGCCATTGCACTAATTACAAAGATGTATAACATGGACAAGTTTAAAAAAAATGAAAATTCATGAACTGATTTTTTAAATATAATTAACTGGAACCCGTATAATTAATTACCATTTTCTCAGAACTTGTCGGTTTCCAAATTTCAGTATACATTCCTAAGATTCATTGCAAGCTGTCTGAAATCTTATACATCTTAAACATATTTTTCTTGATTTTTGCATCTGATAGTATATATTTGTTGCTATTGGCGATAGGCGAGGATCGAACTCGCAACCTTTGGGTTCGTAGCCGAGTAACAAGACCACTAGACAAAAGAAATTTCTCATGTCTCGTAGCTGTTATCTGGCTTATAAAGCGTCACCACATTACTCCCCCTTCAGTGCGTCGGAGGTGAGACGAACGATTTTTTGTCCTGTTTTTGCTGTTATTCGTGGTGATATATTGGCTGTAGCGTCTTATCCTTTTTTTTTTTTGGCTGATTATTTATCAGTTTTATTTATTTATTGGCCGATTGTTTATCAGCTTCATTTTTTTTTATTGGCTGATTATTTATCAGCTTTGATTTTATTTATTTCTGGTAGAGGGCGCTACAACAGTTGTATGAAGGTTTTTTGCGTATCACGTCATCGGGTCACCAATGTTGCTATTGGCGATAAGCGAGGATCGAACTCGCAACCTTTGGGTTCGTAGCCGAGTAACAAGACCACTGGACAAAAGAAATTTCTCATGTCTCGTAGCTGTTATCTGGCTTATAAAGCGTCACCACATATTTAAAGGATGCTATTTATAATGAAAAACATCATATATTTTTTATGCTTTTTTAAGCTACACGGAATTTTTTAATTTTTTTTAGTATACTAAAATAAAAATAAGTTCTTTGTTGCTATTGAATCTATCCTCGTCAATTATGCTGATTTTGGAGGATTTTATTCAGATTTTTTTTTTTTTAGGAGAATGAGGTTGCTAACCCATTTGTGGTTATGAGATCTAAGATTTTTGTTTCACAATACATATTCGATTTTCTATAAAAAAAATGCTTTAAGAAATGAATACTGTTATATCATTTTATAATTGAAACAGACCATTTTATTTTAAATTTAATATTTATTTGCAAAAAAAAAAAATCCTATTTTATTTAAAACATTATACTCGGGAAAATCTTGTTTCTCTTGAAAGTTTAGTTGGAATTCCACACTTGAGAGAGTTAACTTTCTCTGACTGTTTAATGAGCATGAAGTTGTAACTCTAGTACGAACCGAGTATTAAGTTTTATCAGTACCCATTTGGATTCTCTTTATTCTCTCTGTTATCTTCCGTGTCACTCTAAAACACTTGGATTTTTCTAAAGATGAGAGTGGAAATTTGGTGCCCAGATGGGAGGAGGATTTATAACTCTAATCTATCTCATACCTGATTGAAAACCACATTTTCCAGCAGCGTACTAAATCTTCGTCTCTCTTCCCACCTCAGACGAGCCCACACTGCCGATATTCAAATGTGGCGAAGATGGCGTATCTCCGAATCCTCGCAGCTGTGACAGTTTCATCAAATGCTCGCACCACTTGAAGTATGTGGTGCCGTGCCCAGAAGGTTTGCATTTCAGAAACGAGACAGGCCAGTGCGAGAAACCCTGTGACGCCCAATGTGATCAAAAGTTGGGTGAGTAAAAGAAAATGAAAAATGGAACTAAGACGCGGCTGTTTCAACGTTATAACAAGCAAAATGCAGATTTAAAAATGGTTACAGAGACATACAGTGTCTCGGTCACTGTTTATAGATAATGAACCTGATTAAACGTTCACCGTTTCTCGTTATTAATGGAAATATTCAACTGAAAATTCATTGAAAAATAAAATTTCATCGTACCAATATGAAAAATAACAAGTAATATTAAAAAAAGATTTTTCTTTTTTTAAAAATCCGTTTCTACTTAGGTCAAGAAAAACGAAACGAAGTTCGTTGCGAATGCTTTGACTATGTTTCTTATTTTCTCGTGGAATAAAGAATCGTTATTCGTTATCAAACTTGTTGGCTTTCTAGCCTCCTACACTTGCATTTCTGTACAATGTAGATTACAATTAAATAAGAAGGACGAATGATGCCAAAACAAGTGAACATTTTAGAATGATTCTGTTTTCTATAATAGGTGATATGAACACGAATATAATACAATATGAGGAAATATTTGGCTTTAAAAAGCATACAAAACAGATTTTAACAAGTAATGAGTTTCAAATAATATACTTCTGTAAAGACAAATAATAATTTTACAGATATTTAAAAGGTGAACAAACTAAAACAATGTAGCAAGAAACATTACAGCACAAACATGACGACATGAAACAAATATCGCCTGTTTACAAGCCAAATTTTCGGTACCATTAAGTAATTGTATCACACACACACAACATTAAATAATCCAAAAGATGAACATCAAATTAAAAAAAACATCCTCCCCAATAAACTTCAAAGCCCATCTTTCTCATTATACCCATCCTCCCTGAGGGGGGGGGGGGACCTCGAAATGAGGGTGAGAAGCTTCCAGCATGGTGGTTGGTTCTCGCCACCCCGGAGATTAGGATGGGGTCTGGCTCCTCCAATCGATGACGGGCCTACTTCCTTAGGGAAGGGTTGTACCGTGGTCGGTGATGTCCCTTAGGACTCAACCACATTTCCCGTCATTGTTGCTGTTGAGGTGGTCCGGTCATTCAGTAATTTTATCCGGGTTCTTCGGGCGAGTCGGAGAGTCAGTGATATGACTTCTCAATAAACCCCAAGCTCCACTTGGATTATTCATGCTAAACTACCAACAAAAAGACAAATAACATCAACAACGTTTTCTTATCCATTCTTCCAGGACGTGCATTCTCCTAGTGATTACGGCTTGCAGCACTTCTCTAAACATCATAGTCTAAACTGTCCCAAATTTTATCTATGCATTAAGACCAATTCTCCTGCCAATTAAACATTCATCAGAGTTACATCAAAAGTAACTCTGACCCTCAAAGCTTGGGTGGAAGAAAAATACACTAACGTCAATTGATACAGAATACTGGGCCATGCACTTGTGACACGAAAGGTCCATCAAATATACACATATTGACTGCCAAATCGACCATGGAAAACACCACAAATCAGGCTTTGAAAACTCAATTCCTTTAAGCGCTCTATTTCCACCGTGACCAAAAGACATAAAATTTTACAATTTACAACTATTATTTTACAATTTACAACTATTATTTTACAATTATTAACAAGTTTCTGTCAATACTAAAAAAGTGATAGAAATAATAATACAAATATAGATAATTATCAACTGAAAGCTAATAATACAACGCACTTTAATATAATAAATATAAAATATTACAAATAATATGCACAATCTAAAATATATCCGTACTAATACAATATCTATAATCTCACAAGCATTTATATATAAAATAAATTCATTTGAAATTCAGTTAAATATTCATTAATAATTCATATACTATCAATAAGTAATTACATAGTCAGCTATTTTAATATAAGTAGTGATTCAGTACTGTTTAATACTTACTAAAATTTTATATGCTAGCAATAAATCATTACAAAATCAAATAGATATAAGATATATAATAATACAAAATTTAGAATGTATTTACATAATATCAGAATAATATCCTCCCTGTGGACATTATTTTCTAGTGAAATTTCTGCTGTTCCTTAACTATAATAATTAGTACTATCTTGCTATAATATATCCAACTAGATCCATAACTCCAAAGGTACCATAATTCGTCGTAAAATATTTAATTCATATATCTTTGAACAAGCTATATTCATAGATATAGTGAGTAACTGTATTCTTATCAAGTCCATAATGGTAATCATCATCTTTTTGAGAAAAAAAAATGAACTTTTTCAATAGACAGAAAAACTTCCATTGTTAATGAATAGTTCAGATAAAAATTTCTTATAATATATTTTTGAGTCCACTTTGGGCAACAGGCCGAAAGTATATCTTGTTTCCATTATTGTCTCTCAACTTCCCTATCACATTCTTAAAAGAGACATCCTTAAGCCTTAGCTTAATTCAGAATTTTGTTATCTCAACATTAAAATCATTAAATTGCATTATCAGCACCATTAAGGTCAACCTGAATAAATAGGCTAGGTGATGTGTGGGATTTTAACTTTAGATTCTGTTTGTGTGTTAAATCTATTTGGTGTAATATACGATACGATTGTCATCTTACTAGACAAGTTTGCTGATAAAGACTTTTTCTCGCAGAAAATCTGCATTTAGAACAACTTTGCTATACAGGATGAGAATACTGTACAAAGTTTTCTTCCATTGTTTACTTGCATCAGCGATGAATAGGCTATTCTCGAAATACGTAACTAGAATAATAAACAGCCATTTCCAAGTCAGTGGCATAGCGGAAGTGTCCAGAGTATAATATGATTTTTTTTTTCGTTCCAACTCGCCATCAGTTGTTTTGTAAGCTACTGCCTCGTTCATTGGTGGCTGATTGGTCGGCTGTACACAAGAAGAAGTGGATTTGCAAGTGTAAACTGCACCGGTGTATGATATTATTCTTTATTCTTTTTTTTTCACAGAGATATCCAACAAATCATAGAGATATTTTTCTTTCAAAAGTGACAAATAAGCGCTGAAGTTTTGTCTCTACGGCACCCCCTAGACTGGCATCTATATGCCCCTCCTCTACCTATTTCCTTCTGGTCACTGCTCCTTTGTTCCTGGCCGCATTGGCTTTTGGGTACAATCAAGATGATATAACCTCTCTAACTGCTGACATCAGAACAGATATTATGGAGTACAAGTAGAGGATGATTCATCTGAGCATACTGCGTATAATTAGTGACTCACAGATGAGTCCAAAGTCAATGTTCTGTGGGATCTATTCTGTTTTTGACCCGCTGTTACCAAATAATATCGTGGACATAAGACACTGAATAATCCCATGGAATCCAATTCCTGGCACAAGGCGCACTTAGAAATAGAAGGGAATATTGAAATATTAATCATCACCATCGATTGTATTCTGCTATGGAAGTAGTTAGATTCCAAACATCTTACATACTGTCTATTTCTATAACTCAATATCGTTTTTCAACCGGTGTTATTTCGGCAGCCATTGTCTGTTACGTATAAAGACCCTTACTCATGTTTTGCATTTATGGTAGAATCTGGCTCTTCTCTAAATGCTGAATGTTTGCAATTTTGATACGTGATCAGACAAAGAGGGTGATGCCTGAACCGGCATCCTCCTCTCCTAGCTTCTGCGATACACCAACAAAAGGACATTTAGCCCAATGGATCTAGCATGCCCATATACATGGCGGTTCTTGTTCTCAAGACGAGGTCTTACTGTGGCCTTGAATCTATTGGGTGACGGTACATAAGGAATATAATTGCATTTCTCTTTTATTACTTTCTGTTCACTTGTTTCTTCTTTTAGTTAGAGCCTCTTTGCATTCCTATTTGACTACTTTTTGTTCACTTGTTTCTTCATTTAGTTGGAGCTTCTTTGCATTCCTATTTTACTACCTGTTTCTTCGTTTAAATAGAACTTTTTTATATTCTTATTTCTTTTTGGTTGTATCTAATAGGATAAAGAAATCTTGACTAGCAGAGTATTTCCAAAAGGTACTAAACAACATTTATATTTTTATTTCTTTTAATAAAACTTCTGAAATAATAAAAAATGATTTAAAAAATTTAACCAAATTTATAGATTAGTAAAAAATAACATTTTTTTCTCTTTTTCTTTTTTAATAGCTTGTGAATGCGGGTGGCCGACATGTGGTAAGTAGGAATAATTATTAATTAATTAATTTGAATAATTATGAATTACTAAGATTTCGTTTTACCATGAGCCCAAAATTTTAAAACAAATACAAAATCTCGATTTTAATGAATAATAAATGAAAAACAATAAAATGAAAATTATTTATTCAATCAAATTTTATCGGAATAACATAAACCAGAAGTTTCCAACACAGACGTGATCAGACAAAGAAGGTGATGCCTGAACTGGCATCCTCCTCTCCTAGCTTCTGCGATACACCAACAAAAGGAAATGTAGCCCAATGGATCTATTTCATCCTAAGTGCAGTGAATTGTTCCAAAGCACATATTCTTTCCTAAAGATATTTTAGAGCAAAAGAGGGGGGCGACATTTATTATTAATTATAACTTTTCAAAAAAAAAATATGAGCGTCTTTAAGATACTAAGGGAACATCATACTTTTGAAACTGCAGAGATATATTTATAGTTTAAAATTTTTGTCATCCCCGCCAAATACTGATTGGATACCCACTGGTGGATCGAAACCCGCAGTTTGGGAACTCCTGATTTAACCCTTTAAAGGGTCATTTTTTTCTAGTCATATTATGTTAAAATATTTTTAGGCTTGAAATTAGAATAAGAAAAGGGATTCATTTAGCTTATTAGATAAATTTAATTTGATTCATTCATTAATTTGGTTAATTAATAATTAACAAATCAAGACACATCATTTTCTGTAAGATAAAGAACTGAAGCATCTTCTTTGTAAAAAAAATTTGTCAGAACTTATGCCAACAATTTCCAATGCCAATTTCAACTTTTGCCAATTTCCAACTTATGCAATTTCATACAAATATTAATAAATTTGGTGGGAAGCATACTTCCCACGGCCCTAGAAAGGGTTAAGTCAGTTAACTTAATAATTTTTATTAAAAATATTAAAGGACCTGAAAGACGAAAATAATAAGAAATTCCCTCCCCCTTATTTGACCGCAATGAATCAATAAATGCTAGCGTCCTGGCATAGGGGTAGCGCATCTTCCCCGTGATCTGGGCGT
Organism: Argiope bruennichi; assembly: GCF_947563725.1. Classification (NCBI taxonomy): domain Eukaryota; kingdom Metazoa; phylum Arthropoda; class Arachnida; order Araneae; family Araneidae; genus Argiope; species Argiope bruennichi. Next base: position 87,678,869 of record NC_079159.1, on the reverse strand, counting down.
CCAGGGTTCGAGTCCCAGTTTGGGTATGGTTGTTCTTCCTGTTCTATCTGTGAGATGTGTGAATGTGGCATCCTGTAAAAAGGGGTTGTGCAAGCGAATGAGTGATGCGGGAGTAGTCAAGTCGTACTCTTGGCCCAAGTTGGCTCTACGATAAAAACAAGAGCCCCCCCCCCTTTTCCGTTTTAGACCTCCCTCAGTTCGAGAAACACATTTAAAAAAAATCAGTCTGTCTGTCAAAGATAACTTTAAAAACGTTTTGAGCTAGACAGATGAAATTTGGTGTATGGGTTTTGCACCCAATTCGTAGATTCGATCAAATATTGAGCAAAATCCATTCACAGGAAGTTTGTCTGTCCGGCTATTCGAATATAAGTTAGCAGCACTGTAACTGCAAAACGAAGAGAGCTAAATAGATGAAATTCGGTACACATATTTCATGTCTTTAGTGCAGACATCTATCAATGAGGGGTTTATCGTATGTCGGTCTGCACTTCCAGAAGCATACAAACGAGATAACTCAAAGGTGCAATGACTTAAATGTATAGAATTTGGTAAGGGAGTTTGTGACTACACTTGCAGTTTTGTGTCAGATTTTTATTTCAATCGGTTGGGAAAAGACATCTAAAACGAAAATTCAATTTTTAGATACTATTAACCGCATGTTAGGGATTAATCGTTAAGGATGACACGATACTTTCCAGAAAAATGCTAAATTCAAGTCAAAAGTTAATATTTCGTAACTATTGTACTTTAGTGCTATGCAAAACGTTCTCATCTTTATTAGATTATATGCGAGAAAGTTTTGGTGAGACCAACCTCGCTGGTTTCTTTTATAATCCATATCAGCTTGGAAGAGGGGAACTGGCCTAGAATATGGATTCTTTTTGTCGCAAAGCCACAAACAGTGATGAAAAATTTAATGTTTTATTCTTTAGAAATCCAGATTGTTATTATGCCAATTCATAAGTCCATCAGTTGTTTATGCTATTTTTGCTGCATCGATTTGTTATGTCTAGAAACGTGAAAAACACGATTCTGCTAAAATTCGATTAAATATCACAGCAGGATCTCTTATCAGTTCGACAGAAAACTTCACTTATCAATATACACAAATGTCAAAGTATGTCTCCGATTATTTTGAAGTACTAGATACCATATAATAATCTCATTAAGTGTTTCTTATCATTTTTAGTTTTTCTCTTATGAGAAGAATAGAAAGAGGAAGTATCCTAATCGCCAATCGATTGGACTTCTTCAAAATTTCGATGTTTGCTCCTCGTTTTAAATAAAAGCCCGCCCAACTCAGAAGTTAAAATGAAGTCTGATTTCGCGTGATTAGAAAATAATTGTTTTCAAAATGTTAATAAATTAAAATTATATATATAAATATATATATACACTAATTAATTTCCTAAATTTTATCTTAATTCAGCGCATGTTAACTTTATTCTGAAATGTTCTCTTATTTACTGATCCAATTCCCACTTTTTTACTTAATTAATTCTAACACGCACATAGTAAAACTGCTGCTTCCTTAATTCCCACATCAGGAACAAACCGATAAAAATCCCTTGCATTCACACATACTTTTCAAAGATACCTAAGATTCCCTTGCCTACATCGACACGTGGCAAAGAAATCCCTATCATAATCTTATAGCGAAGTCAATGAAGGAAAAAATTTCTGTCACTTTGCTCTTGTATCGCGATGTAGACTGCAACGCTTATCGTTTTTTTCTCAGTACAAATTACAACTACCATGGTGAAATAAATCAAAGTTAAAATTCTAAAAGTTCCATCTTTACGGCCACGCACTATTAAAATATGCTTACATATATATGTATGTGTGTAATATTTTATTTTGACTGCGTTCCATAAAATTACTTTCTACACACTTAAATTCAAACATTAAAAAAAGTTGTTGATTGCAAGGGATTTCCACTCCTCTGGGGATATAATAACGGTAACTTTAACTGTCTTAAACAGCTACCAGGTTTCAGTCCCAGTGAAACTCTCTCTGAGATGTTAAAAGGCTACAAATTTGCTTTTTCGCCCCCCCCCTTTATTCAAATTTTTAGCTGTGGTGCCGAGCCGCATTTCTCTCCAATGATCTCGGATAAGACTCGCCAGCAATGATATCGAAAGCCACATTTAAGTTTCCTCTTTAATCACTCAAGTTCAGGGTTGAGAATGAATGAATCATCCACTCACTGAATAAATGAATGAATCATTTAAGTTCACAGTAGACTCGAGTTATGACTTTTTTCCAATGACAGCCATTTCTTTCAAGACTCTACATATTTGTTATCATAACATTTATACCGAAACTAACTATCTGGAAGATGATATCTAAACGGAAATATATTATTATTTCAATTTGCATAATATTTGTTACCTAAAAGCTCCTTGTAAGGAGATAGAAACATTTGGTTTTGGTAGTTGTGGAGTGAAAGAGAAAGAAAGTGATACTGCCTGATAGCTAACTATTTTTCTTTCTTTATTCCGTTCCTTATTTTGGATGTAGAGAAAAAGTTCCGCGGCATTTAATAACTTTCAGTTTAAATACACGGTTTCATTAAACTGAATACGGATTGTTGGTGCTTGAATTTGAGTTTTATCCAAATGAATTAATTACATTTAAACATACGAGATCAATAGTGTATCAATTTTTATCCACTTTGTTTGCTGTGTTTTTGTATTATCTATATAAAAATATAATAATTAAAAAAATGACTCAGGATGATCTAAAATAAGAGCAATCGTAAAATTCTTGGAAGGGTTTTTTTTTCTTTTTTTCTCGAATACAATACTCTTTTTGTATACTTTACAAAAAAAGGAGAAAAGAAGAAGAAGAAAAAAAAAAAAAATCTGAATCGGGGTGATTTAAAATGACAGCATTCGTCAAAATCTTGAAATCCATTTTTTTTTTTTTTTTTGTCGAATACAATACTTTTTTTGTTTACATTACGAATAAAAAAAAACAATTAAAAATTGACTCAGGGTTATCTAAAAATGACAGCATTCCTCAAAATCTTGAAACCCAATTTTTTTTGTCGAATACAATACTTTTTTTGTAAAAGAAAAAAAAAAATTAGAAATAAAAAATAATTTAAAAAAATGACTGAAGATGATCTAAAAATGATAGTACTCGTCAAAATCTTAAAATCCAATTTTTTTTTTGGTGAATACAATACTTTTTTGTATACTTTATGCAAAAATAAATAAATAAAATAAAAAAATCCTCTTTTAAAAAAGGATTATTGATTGCCGTTAAACAACAGCTACCTTTCAGAGAATAATCAGAAATTATTCAAGCAAATTACACACTTATTGTGCTTAAATCGACTTATCTATATAATGCTTTTCCTTGAAAATATTTCCAGTATACACAAATTTTATTTATTCTAACTAGATCCAAATATTTTCCTTAAAAAACAAAATTATATTCAAATACTTCCCTTTCCTCATTTCTTAGCAGTTATTTTAACAAAAAATCTCTCCACTAATGCCATATATATTTTCTAAATATTTTCTCATTTTTTTATAGCATCCGTATGTGAAGAACGTAACGGGGTTTACGCACATCCAGATGAATGCGAAAAATTCATTAAATGCGAGGATGGAAAACCGACTGTTTTCGAGTGTAGCAAAGGCAAAGCATTCGACATAAACAGGAAAAAATGTTCTTCGAGAAATGAAGTCGATTGCAAAATTGACTCAGTAAACGAGCTTCACGCTGTTAGCCGCCCACCTTGAATACTCATTCGTGGTATTTTTTTCATAATGATGGCAAAAATGCTTTTATTTTATTTGGTTTTTCTATATTTTTGAAGGGAGGGAAATGAAGACTTATTTACACTTTATTTAATAAAATATTTGAAAAACTTGCAGCTCAAAGATATGTAAGCATAAGTTATTTCTGAATTTGTAGTTATTTTTCCATTTTTACAAACATGATGATCAAGACGAATGATAAAATAAAAAGGATTTGAAAACAAACCTTTTTGCTAACCAAACTGGAAAAAGAGAACACTAAAACCCCGCACAACCAAAATTAATAAATAAAATAAAATAAAGGGGGATAATTGTAATTTTAGGTTGCTTTAAAATTTGCTAAGTAATATTTTTCAATAGATGTTAGTGGCTTAATTGAAAAGTTATTATTCAAAAAAGGCATCCTAGTCTCCATTCGATGAACCCAAGTTATAGCATATAAAAAAAAAAGTGATTTAATTGTGTAACCTAGTTGTAAATATAAATTAGTCATCCTCTAGATTTTTCTTGGTTTCATTTTATAAAAGTCGTCTGCAAAATTTAAAACTTTATTTTTTCGGGTTTTTTAAAAATTTAATTCCAATAAGATACGAGATGAATATATATATATATATATATCCTACTTTAATTTAGAGTATATCAGATTTCATTGTGGCTTCACCTGCAATAGATAAAGAATACTAAAAAAAATATATATTTTTCAATTTATTATATTGAAAATAAGAGTCCGTTGACACATTTAGTAAGGTAGTTTGAGTCTTGTGTTGAACGATGTTTCCTATCATATTACTTTAGAACTTTAACTATAAAGAAATTCTGTTGAATAGAAATTTATAATTACGGTTTCAAAGAAAGACAGAAATTTACTAATCCATTTCGTCAACTATAGCGGATATCTTAAATTGCAAAAAAAAAATCTATAATATTACTTTGCACATTTTTGTATAACATTTTTTTAAAACTATAATTCCCTTCATTTCCTATCAAGTACTATTAGCATGTCTTTTGTTGTTTTATAATAATCTTTTCAATATCATCATCATCAATCACTCACTGAAGTGTCATATTTCGTAGCGAATCTGTCGACTACTAGGATATTCAACAACAATTACAATTTCTTCTTAAACGTAAAAAAAAAGGGGGGGGGGAGAGAGAGAGAGAGAAGCGTTTTTACTTTCTTTTATTGCTCCCATGTCTTTAAAATGGTGTCATTTTTCACAGCAGCCGATTATTTTGTTCGAATTCCGTGAAATAAAAAAGATACAAATGGTTGCATAAAATGGCGGGAAAACTTTTGTTGCATAGAAATTATTTTTCGTAATATGGAGAATTTAAAAGTCGTTCAAAATCAAGATTCTATTAAAAAATTTCCTTAAACAGAAAATTTTGTTAAATGGAGATCATATTAAGACTGGAACAAGTATTAAAAAATAATTCAGCAATGAAACGAAAATCAATAAATCTTATGAAATAAAATAATCTTAGATCTCAATTATGTCGATCTGAAAACGTAAATCATGGAAAAAATGTTCAGTATACTAAAAGGAATGCGTCCAAATTATACATTAAAATGAGGAATAAAATTCACTATTGAAGTAAAACAATGCACGAAATTTACAGTTTTAAAAAGTAGCGTTAAGATGTATAATATTGGAGTGTGCTTATTAAACAGTATGTATCAATTAAAAGCAAAGATCTGCTTTTAAGTTTATGCCCAAGGAAAATATTTTTTATAAGATTTACAAAAGCAAAAAATATATTGGATTTGATGAGGCAATTTTACAAGATGGCTTGACTGCACGGTTATACTGCAACAAGCCCCCCCCCTCCCCCAACTTCTAATCCAAAGCTGAATGGAGGAAGAAAGGGGGAAAAACAGTTTCACATAAAATGATACAAAGTAATTATTAGTAAAATGGTAATGAAAAACAAGTAGGCACAATAAAAGAAGTCCAACAAAGTTTGTTCAGATTAAAGTATCAAATCCCACAGAAAAGGAAAAGGTTAGCATGTAGGTCTTAACCAAGCAACATTAGAAGTCATTCTTATAGTTTTGAAGTGATACAGACACTGAGCATTAAAGTACAGGTATTTGATAAACATGTGAAAAACTATTATGCCACAGTTACAATATGAATAGATAGGCAATTTATCACCTAATAATAATAGATATCTATATATGGCTTCATCCCAGTCTTTTCAAAATTTTATGTCTGCACTTTTATTACGGGGGATAAAATTACTTTCCTAGATCCATAATATATACAGATGTTAGAAAGAGAAGGTAGGTCTCTTTCCAAGTCGATAGAAATCATGGGCCCATTGCCATCAAGCTTTTCCTATGATTTGTTTGCTGATGAGCATATATGTTGTGCAACTCTAAAATACCTGTCTCCAATTTACTTTACATATCATATGAAGGGTTTAAAACCATCTCTAAACATTTAAAGAAACATATTTCCACTTAAAATAAATTAATTTTTAGATCATCAATGGCAAACAATTCTGTCAAATTAAATGTATACCTACTCTACATAATTAAATATTGTACAGGGTGTTTATAAAGTCTCGTACCCATTTTGATGTTTAATAACTCATAAAATAATGAAGATATAAACAAACTTATGGCATTTATCGATGGAATAACTCATATATTTTCCTTTTCAGGTTTGAATATTTTTACTTTTGTAAATATCGTCTGCGCGTGTGGTTAATTTCAGATAATTTCATTTTCCAGTCTAAATATCTGTACTTTCCTAAATATCGTCTGCTTATTAATTGCATTTTTCTCTCTTTTGTTTTTGGCAACTATTGCTATGTTATGTTTACTTTTGATGTGTTTGTTCTATGCAGTACTTTTGTATGTGATGTTTTATTCGAGCGGATATTAATGAAAATGCATACACCACAAGAGAAAGCACAGATTTTATGGTGGTTCATAGAAACGAAATCGATAGTGCAAACACAGAGAAATTTCAGAATTTACCAAAAAGATCCTCCAATGTTTTCAGGAGGAGAGTGTCGGACATTGATGACCTAAAAGCCAGAATTACAACCGCAATAGGCTCTGTGGATGCCGACTAGGGATTGCAATACCGGACCAAAATTTCAATACCGGTATTCGGTATTTTTTAAATCTTAATACCGGGATACCGGTTTTAATACCGGTATTTAATACCGGTATTAGAAATTTTAGAAAAAGAAAGAAAACACAGGTGTTTCTTTGTTTTATTTGCCAGTTTTGTTAGAGAGTGTAAGTATCACAAAAATAATTTGTAACTTATAAATTATAACAGTATATAATCACAAAAAAGTAAAGAAACATCTTATTTATTTAAATCACAAAAAAAGTATAAACATCACTATTCAGTCTGTGGTACTATTACAATTTTTTGAAACGTGATCTTAAAAAACATAATGCATCAATTGTACTGTCATTAAGCCTGAAAAGTAATTTTGTGTAAAAATTACCAGCTGTTGAAAACGCTCTTTCGGCATCTACGGTTGTTGGTGGTACTGTTAGCAATGCTCGATATACTTTTTCCAAGTATTTACCTCTAAATCCCTCATCTTCAAATAAAGCGATTTCCCGTTGGATGGTTTTGGATGTAACTGATTTCTGTATTGTATTTTTGGTTCGTTGAAATTTTATTTATCGCTAATTCTAATTTTTGTTCAAGAGACAATCCTTTTCACTATCGACAGTAGTGACATCATAATCTTCGATAATTGAACCGAATTCTTCTGAATGTGGATAGGTTTGTGGATAAAAAAATTTTAAGAAAATTTACTCTAAACTTAATCAGATTTGAATTGGTTATTTTCTTTTCTTCATTTTCATTTTTAAAATCATTAGAATTATGTAAATACCATAAGACATTTTCTATTTCGGTAAGCCTTTCTTCTGTGAGATTTTTCAATGTAATATATAATTCTTCAGATAGTGATGTGTGCTGTTCTTTCAGTGACTGCAACATGAAATTTATTGTTGCATTAAGCCTTAGCTGTTAATAAATTAAAATCTCTCCGACATAATGCCTCAATAGTCAGTTTTCTTGGAAGTAGAGCTGACATAGCTCTGGATATTAAGCCGAATTCACTATCTGAAAAAATTTACAGGTTTAAGTCGATTATTGCTTTTTTTATTGGATTTCCCAGTTTCAAAAATCGTTCCATCATTAGGAGTAAACTGTTCCAACGTGTTTTAGAATCTAATATTAACATATATTCTGTTTCATTTTCAGTTAGTATATATTTTAGTAATATATCCTTTTTATAGGGGAACGTTTAAATATCTTAACAGTTTTTCGAACTTTATAAATTATAGGAAGCACTTCTTGATAGGTTAATATTTCATCCTCATTAGCAATATCTTCTTCAACAATTACATTGTCATTATCTTCATTGTCAATATCACTCTCACTCTTACTCTTTTCAAAGTTGGAATCCGAAATTTCTATATCCACAGTATTTGGATTGTTCTGTCCTTTTTTTTTTTTGGTATAATACTCCTAATTGAATTCTATGTGCATAGCACAACTGCTGATTTGCACCAATCAACTTTCCAACTTTTTTCATAATTGTTGCTCCATCAGTTGTTATGGGTACAATATCTTCTTTCGGGGATAATCCATGTTTCGCTAATTTAGATTTAAGCAATTAATTAAGCCATTCATTAGCTAATTAATTTAGTCCGTTATGGAGACATAAAAGCAAAAACGTATACTATTTTGCTATGTTCGTGATCCCTGAACATACAGTGCAGACAATTTTAAAAATTTCTAGTAAATACCGAAAAACCGGTATTTAAACTTGTGAATACCGGTATTACGAAATTGTACAAATGACTCAAAATACCGGTATTCGGTATCCCGGTATTGCAATCCCTAATGCCGACATGCTTGCCGCTACCTGGCGTGAAATTGACTATCGACTTGATATTCTCCGTGCGACGAAGGGGGCACACGTGAAAGTTCATTGACAAGGGTCATGAAACTTTTTGAGTCTATTTAACCATTTATGTTATTAATTTTAATCTGTCTTTATTATTTTATGAGTTATTAAGCATCAAAATGGGTCCGGGACTAAATAAACACCCTGTATTTCTTCTATTCTTTAAATATGAAAATATACAACTTATTTGACTTAACCTGAACTCATCAAATCAAAGTGTACCAATAATGAAGGTTTGTTTATTAATTTTCAGTAACTAAAAAAATATGGTTATCATATCTTTTAGTTATTGAAATTCTTATGTCTTCTTAAATTATATATGGCTACCATATATAATTTGAATCTGACTGTTTACAAATTCATTTGACTTATCATTATGTCAAACATGAATAAATTATTGCATTTTAAATGAATTGATTAACATTAATTTATATTTTATAATTCAATATAAAAGTTAAATGGAATATATTAAATTTCATATTCACACTTAAATCTTAGATGAATAAAAAAAGACAAATTATATTCAAAACAGAAAATTTCATCTAAGTAGAAAAATTAAATAGTTAAGTAATTATAAGTAATAATTTCAATATTTATGAAAAAATATTCTTTGAATAATAGTGGAAAATTGTTAACAGTTTAAATGACCAATTAAATTCAGATAAATAAAAAAAATGCAGTTTTAACATTTAGATAAACTTGTTAAATTCAATATGACCGAGGAACAGAAAAAATATTTCCATGATGGCTGTTCCTGAAAGCCCCTTATTGTTCTATTCTATTTCTTAGAGATTTCCAAACTTATTCAGCTTCATTTGCTTACAGATTGTATTAGATTACTGTCAGCTGTAAAGATAATGGTTTTCCTCTTTCTGTGGGATGTTTAAAATGTCTTATGAGTGATAGCATTAGAGTTATATATCCCTAGTAAACCAATCAGTAAGCAGCTCTGATCTTGCTGTTAATAATTTCATCCTTGTGTCCTAATGCTTAACATGGGTTATAGTTTGGTGTACGAAAAGGAAAATTGGTAGCTGTTAAGGATAACATTTTATTTTGCAATGACTTGGGAAAGGAAAAGCTGAGATAGCATTTTTAAAAATTTTTCTCCTTGAATCTCTTTTGGATACCTTCAAAGTTCATATAGTAGTATTCGAAATGATATCGAATTTCAAATAATGATATTTTTGCTCTCAACATTCTGCTGTAGATTCTAATTTTTCTTTATGAACATTTTTTTTTCTAATTAACACAATTTAATCAATTATTAGATGAGGATTTTTTAAAATTATAATTATTGCTGCATGCCAATTCTCACATTAAAAAACAAACAAAAACACTTATCTTCATCTAGGATTAGTGAAGTGAAGATTACTAGGATCTAGTATTCTTCACTATTTTTCCAAGAGTTATGTTTCCATTTTTTACATATTTAGGTGTATTTTATTTTGCAACATAATTATATATATATATATATAAAAGGGACCAATACAAGGAGCCAAGTTTACAATAATAAATTTTAAAGAATAAAATTATCTTTTGCTCACACTACAAATTATATAAATTCCTATAAATACAAATAAAATAAAACATATAAATTCCTCTACTGTTAAAATGCCTTAAAGTGGTTAAGTGTAAAAATAGAATTCTATAAAAAAATTAATATTTATTGCTATGTTATGTTCCAGTTAATTGTACGGCATACATTTTCCTATATATATATATATATCTTATTCTTGATGGTTTTAAGACATTTCAAAGAAAAGTAATAATAAGTCTATCACTTGCTCACAAATCAAATCTATATAGGAGCACTTTAAAAAAGCCATTTGAGTCTATTCTTCAAGGGAATTCTATCAAATGACATATTACAAAAAGTAATATTTCCTACAGATAAATAATGGAATGGTATGAATTCACTTTTTAATGAGAATTTATGATCATCTTAATACACTATTATGTTCACAATGTCCGACAATATTAATAAAATTTCAAAAATATTGCTTTTTATAAAATCAGAACTAATGTGGTGATAAGTACAATATATTTATTGCTATAACTTCTTTTAAATAATTATTAAAAAAATATTCTAATTCATCTTTTTTTTTTTTTACAAAACTACTTTTTTGTTATTTAAAATGATTTTATTACTATACAGAGAAACTGAATTCTTTCTATTCATTGCGATAATTCCTCGTGGATTTCCTACCTGTCTATGAAGATCTCTAAAAGAATATTCTAGTTTTAGTTTTGTTTTAAAAAAAATCTGCCAATTTTAACTCCCAGGTGATTATGGATTATAATTATACCACTGTCAATCTAATTTATGTCAATTTCTTTTATTTCCTCCGGTAATTTTAGATGATGAATCATTGAACAAGATTATAATAAAGCATTTTTAACATTGAACTAAACCAGAATAACTATAAAATATTGCAAAAGATTTCATTTTACTTTGTTAGCTTTTTAAATATGCCTAAATTCTGCAAGATGATTAAAAAAAAATTACAAAAATAAATTTAGCTTGAAGTTATGTTTTATCCAACAGTGATAAATAATAAAACTGCACATTCACTGTATTGAATAAATACTCCAAACCACCAGCTGACATATCCAACTTCACAAAGGATTACTCAAAATAAAGTTTATACAATACACATTCCATTCAAATAAATATTTCTAAAAATTAAAAAGAAAGATATTTTTTATACTTTTTATTATGGCTTGAATAATTTGCTCCACTTTTTTATTTATAGGAAAAGGATACTAAAAAATTTATATGCCTTGCATTTAATATTGAGAAATTAGTTTGAGGAATTTTTTTGCTTTTACAAATACAGAACAAGGATTTTTTTTAAAAATTACATAATGTATATTCAGTACATTAACTCTTCTGAATATAGTAAATATTACTGTCAATGACAGTGATCAGACATCCCCAATTATTTTGGTCTGTTCCAATTCGATATGCCTCCAAATCTAGCATCCAATATTGAAAATCATGGAATCTGAACATTTTAATATAATTGATCTTAATACAAAATTGAGATGTTAAGTCATCCATAAATTCTAAATCCATGGTTAAAGGCAACCATTACATATAACAATTTTAGATCTGATTCAAAATAGGACAGTCCATTAATATTGCTAATGCAATATATATTACAACTACAATTTTTTTACTAAATTTTTTTAATTCATTTATTTAATAAAAAAGTAAATTGTAAGCCTATGGCAGAAAACTCGCTGTCTTATTATAAATGCATATATATATATATATATATATAGAAAGATAACCTACTATGTAATTTTTCAAAGAATCAAAAATTCTGCACATTTATAAATTTCCATATTATTCCCTTAAAATTCAATTTAAAAAATACATTTATTTGGTTCCAAACTGCAAATTTAATTTGATAAAATTTTGCTTATTAGAGAAAACAAACTTAATTTATTGTCGAACTGAAGAAATTTATTTTGACTGGAAAGTACCACTAAAATACCAATCTTTTGTTTTTTAATATCTGTGTCCAAGTATACTTAAGGAAAAATATAAGATAAATAATGAATTTTAAGCATTGGAAACTAATACATCCAGGAATTTAAAATTTTATATTTCAATTCCAACTGCAGAATTGCTTTCACATTTTTATTCAACAATCTTCATAGAAAAACAAGACTATTTACAGATAGATATATAATCAGTTCTTATTAAGACTCATTATGTATGTGAATAAGTGGGTAATTCCATATGTGTCCATAAAAGCCAAAGTCTACCATAATATAAGAAATAGGATGAAGAAAGAAATACCTGATTTTTCTAAGGGTTCCATATCAATTTATAATTCAAGGCATATTATAGATAACACACTGTACCAAATTTGTCATTTCATTCTGCAATTTCCTCAAATACATTAATAATTCAAGTCCAATGAATTGTTTATATATATTTTTTACGGACAGAAACTGAATACTTAAAAAACAGTTCATATATTAAGTAAATCTGTCTGTACAAGTACAATAATCCATAATCAGCAGAGATTAAAATACTTTTTTATTTAGAAGACTTAAAAGAGCATCCTGCAGCATTCAATCTGTCAAAACAAACATATAAGTGGATTCGAAAGTTTTGTCTTTCAATATTTCTCCGACAGCCACTTCTCAGAAAACAAGATATAATTTTTGAAAAATTTTCAAGCTTGCACTATGTCTAGATGAAGTTTAAATAATAACAAAAAATAGTTGTTACATTTAAGAGATATAATTCAAATATCACATAAAATATCAATTGCAACAAAAAGGAAATTTCTTAAAGCATGCAATAAATTAATAAAAATGTCAAACATCAATCGTTTATGAATGATGAATCTAGTTTGTGTATTATGTTATAATATTTTTGATACTGAAAGCTGTGACAATTCCATAAGTAGAAACTCAAAGATTGCATTTACATTTAAATTGAATCATTTTTACACTTAATCATTTTGGAAGTCTTTTAAGTTTTCATAAGTATTGTAATAAAAATCTAATAATACATGAGGAATTAACTAGCTATTCTACAAACTTAATAAGATTGAGAGTTAAATTAAAAATAAAAGCCCTTCTCCTGATATAGAAACAATGCCATTTTAATTTCAATTCTTTTTATTCTCGCATCACATAAAAGTTTCCTTCTTTCGAGAGATCCAAAAAACCCATTACAGATTTTATTGCAAAAATTTTTTAAGTTACTTTTTTAACTTACTTTTAAATGATTAATTTACAATTTTATATTTTGACTTAACTTATTATATCAAGAAATAGGTAGGTATCTTATGAAATGAAGAATTTAACACCTTAAAAGTAATATATGTGATAAATTCCTCTTAGCAGTACTCTTCGAAATTAATTACTTTATTTTCATTATTTTACCTACTTCCAGGACACTTTTTCAAAACATCAAGTCAATAACTTCCTGTCTAATACATTCCATTTTTATGATACAAAACATCATGTTACTAATTTAATACTCTCCTAAATTTCACATTCACCAGAGATATGCATAACTTCAACTGATTATTCACATCTTGATCTGAAACATTAAATTCAATATATTTTATCTTTAAATAGGCACCAAGTATGTAGTAAAATATCCTTCATGCTTAATGTAGTATTTACTGTTTTTCAAAAGATGTCAATAATTCTGTATTTTCTACATAATAATAACACATTTGTATTACAAAATAACATGAATTAATATTCAAAATAAATTATTACCATATTCTCATATAAGAGCAAGCTCCCAATGAAACAAGTCTCAATTACTTCAAATATGTTCAAGTATAAAGAAGAGATTTTGAATCCCGAAAAATAAATAAAAGATAAAAGGTAGATGAATTTTTATAATTTATTTTGAAGGATCAACTTACCTCATTTGGAAAGCAGTTCATATTTTATGAGGTTTTAATATATATAGTAAAGCTAATAAGAGTTTAATGACTTGTAAATTATTCACATTTGAAAAGTATATCAAGTGCTTAACCAAATTGCAGTTTCTTAACTTTCTTAGAAAAAGATAATCCTCAACTCTATTAAAATTTAATTTACTTACATTAATGATTAATACAGAATTGATTAAAAAGATAGCTCTTGATTTTAAAATGGTCAGATCGAAAGATTTCCCATCAATCCTTGATTGAATAAAACTAACAAGGAAGAAAAAGTTTGTCTCTTTAAATGAATAATCAAGAACTTATTACACATAGATGAAAAATTTTAATATAAATACTAGATACAATTTAAAAGACAGTACATATCAAGATACAACTCTTGCAAATGATTCCAAATCAGCATTTATTAAATAAATGATAAGAGTAAAGCGACAATACAGATAACATCCTCCATTTCTGTTCTTAAGATTTACATGGAATGGAATCACAGTTCTATACAGCGCTTACAGAAATCAGATATTTCAAATGCTTTTTTTTTTTGAAGGAAAAATGATAACAAAAAAGGCAATACAGCCCACATCCACCACTCTGAACAAACAATGATACTTCAGACTGGATTCCTAATTCTGTATAGCATTAATTGTTATCAGATATTTAAGCATGGAATGATCACTAAACGAGCATCTAAAAATGAGGGTTCTACCAAAGCTCGCCATCCTTCTCTTTAGCTGGAACTTCAATCACTCTTGGTCTATCAATAATCCTGGCAGTGCGATCACCTTTTTCAACTATTCCAATAATCCATGACTGAAAACCCTCTTGCTTCTCGATATCCTTACAGTACGCAGCAGCTTGTTCACGAGGAAGGCAAATTAGAAGTCCACCAGATGTTTCGACAGAGCGACCTTGAAGAAGTTGAAAGGTGTTTCCACAAGCTTTTGCTACAGCTGCCATCTTTGCAATGACTGGAAGATTGTGGATGACAAAACTAACTTCGTTTTTCTGTATTTTGGCCAAGTTTTCTGCATGTCCCAACAATCCAAAACCTGTGACATCCGTAGCTCCATGTGCATTGTATTTGTGCATAAGGCGGGAGGCGATTCTGTTCAGGCGGCACATTACGTCCACCGCCCTCTGGTAAGCTTTCTGAACATCAGTCTGGGTGATAACTAATTTGATTCGGTTCCACCTTTCCGGTACATCCAGCCACTGGTAGGCACTTACAGCAACTTGTGTACCTAGAGGCTTAGTCAGAACCAGGACATCACCAACTACAGCATTATCAGGAACTATGAACTCATTTTGTTGACAAACTGTTGTTGCAACACCACCAATTGTTAACCATGGATTCTGCACCGTCTGCCCACCTGTAATCCTTGTTCCTGCCTCATACGCACAATCCTTGAAGCCTCTGATTATGATGGGAATGACTACATCCCTTTCAACTCCTGTCATCTTACTACTAATAGCCAACAACATTAACATGTTATCACACTCAGTGACACCCATTGCATACAAATCACTAAGAACATTTGCACATGTTATTCTACCCATTAAATAAGGATCATCACAAAGAGGGTAAAAAAAGTCTGTTGTCTGGACGAGAGATAATCCACCATGTCTCAGAGGCGTGACACTGCAATCCATACCGATGCCGATCCTTGTAATCGGCATCTGCATGAAATGTGATTGCTCTTCCACATCGTGGATAAAACCATCTTGATCTAGTCCCTCCAAGAGCTTTTGTAGGGTCTCTTGGGGGACTTTACACCCTCATCCTCTTAATTCGGAAAACTTCGTTAATCGGAAATTGGCGTCTAGTCCATGGGCAACAGGATCGAACTGACTTCGGTAAGACCAAGGTGCATTGCTGACCTCTAGCTGAACGGTGGAAGTCAAGCACTGTTGATTTGGATCGTTCTCCATTGTTTTTTCAGCGCAATCACCGCCGAAAGTCAATAAATATGTAGAGCAATTATCAACAAAATACAATAAAATTAGGCTTACATATAAATCGCTTTCGCGCGTGACAAACGCGACGGATCCAGTTAATTCAACATCATAAAAACGAAATAACAGAAGAATTTCTGCCTGTTGCCAAAAAACTTTGAAGGAAAATGCTTCCAAATGTTTTAAAAAAGGAAAACATGCTTTTCTTTCTTTTGGATTATTGGCTTGTTTGTTTTGATAGTGTTTTATCATATTAATTACAATTATAAATAATTTATCTGTTTTGCAAATTTTACCATTACATCTCCATTAGCTACAACGTGAATATTGTTTTTAACCACATCAGATCTCAATCGCACTAGAGCTACGGAACATGGGATAAATTTAAATGACGTCAGAATCCCATGTTAAAATATGAAGTCTTGCGACATGATTCTATTTGCAGCTCTTGTGGGATGTGGGTGGCATATTTATTAAATTATTATGCTAGACATAGTTCAAGTTCATAACTTCTGACAGGCATTTTGAATTCGTTGTCAAAGATGTTGAAAAATCCATTTCATCCCTTAATTCCGACATAATGCCAATCAAAACTAAATGAATACATTGACCACCATTCAGTATATTGCTGGAAATAATGAAATCAGAGTTTCGAAAGATAGTGTGGTGAATTGCATATAAGCCAGTAACAGCGCTTCTGCCCGAACAGCTGTTTTGGCAAAATCGGATCGTTACTGGACTGCTAACCTAAAGGTCCCAGGTTCTAACCTAGCGTGTCCCTTACCTCTAAAATAGAAATACACAGTACATTTATCAAACAAAATTTAGCAAATTGACACTGAAAATGAACCCTTGTATGAAGAATGGATTTTTACCATTCCATAAGATTAATGTTTCTGTCTCGATTAAAGCGGCATTCGTTTAATCAAGCAGCATTTCCCAGAAAAGAAGGGTTTAATTTTATTGCAAGTAGGGGTCAAATTTGAAAATTCTAAACGTCTAGAAGTATTTTTCATGAATACAGTTAATTAAGATATGATTTTTCAAAAATTCATCATTTTTATTAAACTTACAAACAAAATTATAAAATTTACTAAATCTATGTAATAAAAAAATTGTGGGAAGGAGCTTTTAGAAGCAGCGTAGGTAGGGGAAGATAGCATATGGAATTAAAAAAAATATCAAAAATGTAGGAGCGCGATTTTGGAGGTCCTGCCAAGGGCATAAGATCACATCGGTATGACTCTTGTTATATGCAGTGGGTAACATCGGCGCTAGTACCAGACATTTCAATCTTTTATGTATACGAACTTGAAAATGTTAACTTAAGGTTGTATATTTAATGTGCGCCATTGTCACATAACAGACCTTCAATTGAATTCGATTTCGAACCCCCGATCATTTGAATCAAAGTTGAGACTTCACTAGGGTCGCAACGACTTTTTGGTAAGATGCCAATCAGCAGCTAATCTATGTCAGAATCGAAATCCGATTCCATCAACGATCTGCTGCGTGGTTTTATATATGCTCAATGTGATTTCGAGATCATTTTTCATCCTGTGAGTATGGCATGAAAGTTTGGGACGTTGACATAAATTTTTGGGTTCCTCATCTAAATACATTACAAATTAAGGAATGCAAATTAGTTGGCGTAGTCCCTTTGAAGCTTTCTCTCATATTTCTTAATAAATGTGCCATTCCTCTCTCTCTCTCACAGCAAAAGAACAATAGAAATCGAATAAAGTCATCAACTTCACATGTGCTCAGATTTGTAATTCAGAATACTGCATATGAGTGTTTCGTGCTTGGTAATGTAATAAAGAAAATGGAGTATGCCTTTTGGACGATTTTGGATCGAAACCAACATTTGAAAACAGAGCTATAATTTTAACAACAAAATTACATATCAAATTTCACTGGTCTGAATCATTGCGTTTTAAGGTTATGACGTTTACATGCGAGCGAATGTACAGACCGACAATCAGCTCGTATATGCATTTGCTTCAAAATTTAATACCAATTTACAATTGAGATTCTGAAACTATGTATTAAAAACTTTGTCTATTCTAGATTTTAAAATTTTTAATTATCGTGTTCTTTTGAAGTGAATAGACAGACAAACTTCCCCGCAATAGATTTTGTTGAAAATTTGACAGAAGTTTACAAATTTAAAGTTTAAAAATCACATTTCATCTTTCTAAACCCCAAGTGTTTTCAAGTCATTGTGTTACAAACTGAGCAACAGAAAGCTATAATTCCAAAAATGTGTTTTCCGTATTCAAAGAGGTTCGAAAAGCTCGAGTTCGAATTTTTTGATGATTATTATACATTTTCTGTATGCTTCGTATACGAGAATTAAAATGTTCTTGGGTTTTTTTTCTATATAAAATGATTATTCAACTAAATTTCAGGGTATAAGCATACGCTTCTTTTGAATTCGAATCCAAATATATTTTTTTAATGATTTTTTAAAAAATTCCTTTGGCATCTGAGTGGCAATCATTCAGAAATTTCTAGAAGAAGAGAATGACGTATTAGTTGAAACTTATTATATACAACAGTTACCATTACTGAAGTTTCTCTTTGAAGTTTACTGCGTGTTATCTTAAGTAATTTCGATAGCAATTCAACTAAGTTTTATTCAATGTTAGTTTCACTGTGAAGTGTGATATTCTTGGCAATTGTCTTCTTTTTGCATTTTTGGAAAATTGTTGGAATTTGCACATTAGCAAATTTGAGAAAATAACTAGGTAAGTTATATTATTTATTTATAAATACGAAATTAATTTTATCCTTTTAAAATAAATGTGATTTTACGAGTAAGTTTCTTTATATTTAAGAATTAGTTATTATCAAACAAAATTTTGAAAGAATTTTTTTTCTAGGGGAATTTCTGTATGCAGAAAAATTAAAGATTATCAATTTTGATTGTTGTATTAAATATTTGTATTGAATTTAGTACCAACTTATTTCTTTTATCGCCGAAATTATTTTAAGTAAAACTGGAATTGACGAATTGGACAAAATTCACTAATGGGTTGTTAGTTTAACTGTTTAATTTTGTTATGTGCCACATTGTTACGAATAAATGAAGAAAAATATGTATTTAATTTGAATTTTCCTGTATATACTTATAAATAAAAAAATATTTTCCAAAAGTAAAGACTTTACCTTATTCATGGCCTATACTTTTGAAAAACCTGTACTGTAATTTTCATGTAATTATTTGCGTTCATTTTTGAGCCGCAAATGGTGAGAGGTTTTCATGAAAAACAAAGCTTTGAGAAATTGCGGATAAATATGCAATTTAAATGAAAAAAAACTACTGCTCTTATATTTATTAGTTTTGCCTTCTCTACACAACTTTTGAATGTTTGACATTTTAAATGCCATGTAAAAATGGTTCTTTATACCATAACCCACGTAAAAGATTTATTTATCCAAAAGTTACTTCAGACTGATTTTCGGGACATGTATACATATAAAAGCAGAAAATTAAAACTTTCCAGAACGATATATCTAAACTTTTTTCATTTTGCAATAATTTCTGTTATTTGGCAAAGAGTTCAAACTTTGAACTTTTGCTTTTGGCGAAGAATGTCTTTTGGAATCATTAAATAGCTGATTTTTAATTAATGGCAATTAACTTAGTATACGACTTAGGATTCTCAAATTTAAATTGTTTAAAATAGATAATACAACTTAATTTACTTGAAGCTGGTTTATATATAGCCTATTGTATATCCACAACACATTCTAATTTTTTTTGCACAAAATTAACATTTTAAACGTTTTTACATACGCAAAATATGCAGTGTCGTATACAGAAACACATATAGCAAAATTGTACAACTATGCATTGTACAAAGATTTCTTTCAGCTCTCGAATGCTACCAGTTTGGCTTTGCTTCATATAATGTGTATTGTAATTGTTATAAATTTTTTCCCAATAAATTTTGGAAATAAACGATAAAGGGATGTGAAAAAGTCTGATTTCAAAAGAAATATTTTTTCAGCGAAGTGGTCAGAAATCTGTTTTCAATGTAGTCGGGTACATTAAAGTATATACTAATATATACTACATAGAAATGAAAACAATTATTAAACTTTCTTATTGAATGTTTTATAATTTATATATTGTCTTATATTGAATGTAGTTTTGTTATTAAACTTTATCTTTAATAGTGAATTATCTGAATAGTTCATTGTATATTATGAATATTAATTATTCACTTATTTTATGATAAATGCGATTTTAATAAACTAACCTTTTATTCTTGGAAAAGTAATTAGATGCACAATTCACCTAATATAAGAATTTGTTTGTTACTCCGAGTAATATATAAACAATCTGAATTGTAAATTTTTGGGGGAAGGTCACTTCAACGGATTTCCCTCAAATTAATAATTTTGAAAGAATTATACGATATTTAAACGCTGCGAGTGGCATCTAGGAAGAAAATAAAATTTAAGTGTCTATAGTCTTTTCATTGAATTGGAACGACAACATTAAAAATGAATCTCTTCCATATATGGAAACAAGGAATTTAATTAAAAAAAATTAATCATTTTAATTGCCAAATAGTCTGTTTTCTTAGGTGAGCAAAATTTGAGGAAAATGTATTTCTAAGTTTGTAAACTATTTGAATTTACTTTCATTTTTTATTTATACAGTTATTTTCAAATTATATAATCAGGAAGATAACAACTACCCTTGTTTTCTTTAAAAATCTTGTCTATTCTTTAAAAACTGAATGATAGTAACGTAGATTGGAGTGGAATCCTATCGGCTCCTAGCAATCAATATTTTCAGAACCAATTCGCTACACGAAAGTTAATCAGTTGTTTGCATATCACAACGTTTTTGTTTCTAGTACTCCAACATTTACTGCTTATGGATATATTTGTACTTTATTGGGTATGTTTTACTTTCGGTTTAAAGTTTTGGATCAGAATATTTATTCATCCTTAACTTATAATGCCATATATGGATTTTTTGTTCAAATTGTGGAATTCTCAATTTAAAAAGTAGCGACTGCATTTATAGAACGTTTCTATTTTAAATCTTCACATTCATTTACAGTTTCTCTTTTCTAGTTCGAATGCGTCACAAGAATGCAATGTAATCTGAAGAATGGAGAAAAATGAAATATTCAATGAAACATCCGGGTAAAATTGCTGCTTTCAAGATATGACAATGGCGTCTTTTGAGGACTTGGTATTCCTGCAAATTGGTTATACGTAAGCAAAATATTGGATGAAAAATGCTTGTATATGCAAATGAACTTTAATATTTTCATAATAGAAGTATTCCAATTGATCGTTCCTCACAAACAATGAACTACATTAACTAAGACAGCTCAACTTCAAAATTTTCTTCAATAATTGTGAAAACTTTCGGGGATGTACGATGGTGGAAATAGGTACAATAAATCGATGGTCTAATTGTCAGGAACAAAAATTGAATTAAATGGTACAATGAGAAACCATTTCATTACAGTCAGTTGAAAGTTGCACTCATTGCAGTAGATTTGGTTATTGCAGAAGATCAATATTTGACGTAGTTGGTAACCTAAACACTGATGAATTTTCAAAATTTAAAATTTCACCTTGATAAATTAATTCGGGATTCTTGCAGACGCATTTGGAACTTCTACAAATGGCAACTTATTAATTTCATGCTTCTAGTGAATACGAAAAACGTTTTCACTATAGTGCTTTAGTTAAATCGGGATGATTTCATTTTGAGACAGTTCTAATGTTCGAAACGCTTAGTTTAATGCATATTCAGGTCAAATGAATTTCATCTCGATTCTGATCCTGCCGAGTTCTAACTTTGGTTTATACAAAATTAAACAAAATTTGATACATGCATTCTGTGGTTTGTGGGATTTGGATTTCAGGCTACGAAGATGAGTGTAAAATTTAGTTAGCAAAAGGGTAATTTGGTCTGGCATACACTGGGGCTTTAAACCGCTCCTAAGAAAAGTTAAGTGGTCTTGACTCAATAGATAAGTTATTTCATTTTAAAATGGGAATAGAATACAAATTCTTTGAAATAGTGAAATTCAGCATATTTTTGAAATTCTTCTGAACATTCCGAAGAGACAGTTTGGATAAAAATTACAAAATGAAGTCACCTGGAATGTTTTCCCTTCCTTTTTCTGGGTAAAAGGTGTTCTTTCTGGGTAAAAGGTGTTCTTTCTGGGTAAAAGGTGTTCTTTCTGGGTAAAAGGTGTTCTTTCTGGGTAAAAGGTGTTAAAAGAATCGCGTATGCATTCTGGTAGTCTTTTCATTAATTGGGTCCAATATTGGACAAAAATGATAGATAAGATCGTATACAGAAATTTTATTTGTCTAGCTTGTTTTTCTGAAATCTTGCTTATGTATGTACACGAGCATAAAGGATATCTGCTGCCAAGTTTCCCAAAATTAGAAAGAGCTACATTGTATGTTGAATGTAAAATTCTTAAACTAAATTTCAACTAATTAAGTCTTTGCATTCAAATAGAAAATAACATTATATATTGCATAAGTGAGAAAATAAATTCAAATGGTAAGAAAATTTGGCAAACTCTCAACCGTATTTGAAATAACAGCAGTTACGAAAAGGATATAAGTAGGTACTAGTAACCAATACATTTTCTAGTGATGGTTTTTTGGGGTGGATGAGGTAAATTCTTGGAATTCTTAAAGCCTTATTATTCAAGCTCAAGATTTGATCCCACTTAGACTCGGTTAAGAAAAAATTAAATTCACCGAAAAGAATTGCAGAAACTGAATCGAAATCTGAATGTGTCATTTAGGAAAATCGATGAATATCTGAAGATAAACGACAAATGTGGCAAATCTTAAGATAACATTGAGCATTTATTAAAATTGTAATTTAATATAAAAATCAGGATTTTCTTGAAGCTATCAATTAGTTGAACAAAATTTACATGTTATGAAGTGTTTTCTGATGTATATCGCATATTATCTTAAAGATTTAATGATCTTTTGTTTCTAGCTTAATGTTAACTATAATTTCGAAATTTAATAAAATATTTATCGTATTATATAGTTGGTTTGGTTTGCTAATATTTCGGACTGTCAAACAAATCTTTTCTTGGAGACTTGAGCTGATGCTTCAAATTTGCCTTCGGTCTTTTAGATGCTGAATTAAACTAAGGTTAAGAATGGTAAATTTTTGGATTCTGTATGAAGTCGTGAAATCTGAAATTTTTAAACAGGTTTCAAGTCGTGTAATTTTTATTCAGATTTAAATCAGCATCTTAAGTTTCATGTTGAATTGTCTTCTCATTAAAATAAGGGTTAAACGATTCGGTCTTCGTAAAAGTTGAATTTTCCTTTGGCGGAGGTTGAAATAAGTTTAGTGGATTCGATTCCGGAAGAAAGTTTTAGAAAATGAGATAGTATGGCAGAGCTTAACATATTGCAAATATTTTTAAAATTGGATATATTTATCACTATTTGGCCCTGCAGGAGTGATAGATGAGTTTTGGACTTGGTTGCCTAGTCTTCAGTAAAACTTCTTCAGTACTATGCAAGACGTGCATTTTGGATATGTTTTATGTAATTAAGTTTAGATGACAAGATTCTAAGGCTTTGATTTTGATATGCAAATATCTGAAAAGATTACCTTAGACTGAAAAGTATGCATTAAAAAGGAAATCGATATTGTTCTAAATTTTAATTTTTAAATATACTTAATGTTCAGTGGCCAGGAAAAATTATCGATATTTTAGAAAAATCGATATATTCAATGATAGAATCTTTTAAAATACGACCAGGAAATTTATTATGCTGCTTTGCAATTGTAACAATCCAAAAATTAAAGTAGTAATCTTTCCATGTAGAAAGTCAATTTTTGTTTAATATATAAATTCGAGATTTTTAATGAAACAATTTAATTGTTAAACTTTTATATTAGATATGAATTTGGAAGTGTCTTAAGTTGAAGGAAAAAATTTGTGTTCAGGTCTGTAGATAAAGAAATTCTAATTTTAAATGTTTTGTTATTCCAAATTCATAAAAATGGGTTCCATCAGTTGCGGAAAATCTTGTAGATTATTTGGCGTGTATATATATCGAATTCGTTTTTACGTGATGACATATGATGAAAAAAGTGTACGTGTTAAAAGAAAAGTAGCGAGGAATTATTTCAAGTGAATGATGCAGAATGGATAGATGGTATAAACATGAAGAAATGATTCTTTTATTTTTAGAATGGCGTTAGGTGTATATAGCGCAAAGTCACTGTAGTATATGTAATTAATGCTGTTCGATATGGGGGTACAATATAAGAATTGAAACCTGCACGTGCATTAAAGAGAAGATGAGAATTAAATTGCTAATGGGTAATATTTGCAGAAAGGGACTAGATAACAGTGAATAATATATGGATATTGCGCTGAGTACGGAGTGAGAATTATGGATTTTAGTAGCAACTTAAGGAGGGAACGTTGCACGGGAATATAATGGAATTGTGGACGTGGGTAATTCATGGAATCTGAATACTGAAATTATGGTTGTAATATGTAAAATGAGAAACAAGCAGATCAATGACAAAAAAATTCGGGATCTACGCATCGAGGAAGTGGATATTCGTGTGAAGTCTAAATGTGGAAGACGCTTGGGAGTGTTGCTTCTTTGTTGGTGAGTGGGCAATGCGTGAGGAGAGTGTTGGTTCTTTGTTGGTGGTGAGTGGGCAATGCGTGAGGAGAGTGTTGGTTCTTTGTTGGTGGTGAGTGGGCAATGCGTGAGGCGAGTGTTGGTTCTTTGTTGGTGGTGAGTGGGCAATGCGTGAGGCGAGTGTTGGTTCTTTGTTGGTGGTGAGTGGGCAATGCGTGAGGCGAGTGTTGGTTCTTTGTTGGTGGTGAGTGGGCAATGCGTGAGGCGAGTGTTGGTTCTTTGTTGGTGGTGTGTGGGCAATGCGTGAGGCGAGTGTTGGTTCTTTGTTGGTGGTGTGTGGGCAATGCGTGAGGCGAGTGTTGGTTCTTTGTTGGTGAGTGGGCAATGCGTGAGGTGAACGATGGCGTGGGTAATGCAAGGAATGTGAAAAATGTACTTCTCAGAAGTAATGAGAATTTGAAATTCAAATCATGGAAGATAAATTTGAGGAATGCGGAAACTGGATTAATATATGCATAATGTGTGGCGTGGAGAATGTGGGTTGTGTGGAGCTGTGCATAATGTGTGGCGTGGAGAATGTGGGTTGTGTGGAGCTGTGCATAATGTGTGGCGTGGAGAATGTGGGTTGTGTGGAGCTGTGCATAATGTATGGCGTGCAGAGTGTGGGTTGTGTGGAGCTGTGCATAATGTATGGCGTGCAGAGTGTGGATTGTGTGGAGTAGTGTGGGAATTGTGAAGTGTGGGCGTGCGAAGTATGAATCTTTGTATGAGATTATGAGTACTGCTGGATTGTAATGTGCGGAATGCGAGCTGGTGATCACGGTAAATGTATAATGGATGGAATATAAGGAAAACGTCTTGTAGGTAAGGGGTTATACATGGATTAAGTGATGATTATAGCAGGAGAATCTTCCGTTTGATAGAAATTCGCTCATGTTTTTTTATATAAGGTAGGCAAAAGAATTTGCAGTTGTTTCTGGTAATTTTCCGGTTTTTAGAGTAAGCATCTTTATTCTATTATGAAAAATATTCTTTCACTTTATTAAGAATTAATTATTCTGTTGTATTTCACAAGTAACATTAGCTTAGTTTCTGGAAGTAAATTTGAAAAACTTTCGAGACAGTTGAGATTCACTAGGATGAGTGACTTTGGTGGGCTAAAAATAATTACGAGGAATTGTCTTGTCATGGGTAGGATTGATCAAAATGGTTTCCTTCGTTACGAGTAAATTGGTTCATACCCAAACGGTAATATTTTCCCTGACTATGCATTTAGAATTACTTTGGAAGTATAATATATTATTTTTAATTAGTGATTTTTCAACAGCCGGTTTTCATAAACAGAATATTTCGTTTTGTGTAAAGAAGTTCAGGGATTTGAGAATCATGATGCATTTCGGTGTCACAATAGATTTTATTCGACACAAAAAGGCCTCAGTAATAAGATTCTTTAGATGTCCATATTTTATGCTTTATTTTCTAAACTTTTATCAGTTCTTGATCTGTAAAAGTCACAAATGAGGATAATCACTTTTTTCCCGGTATTCTTTCAAAATTCATGCCAATTTTTTTATTCTTGTTTTTCTATTATAAATTAATCGAGAAGTCTTATTTAGATCAATTATTGTCACGCGATTGGAGCATTTTCCCTAAATGAATAGAAGTTAGAAATTGGAATATCTTGGAGTATTAAATATTAATCAGCTGCAAAATGTGATGCATATTGACTTCAACAAATTTTCCAATTTGGAATTAAATTGCAATTGACTTTGAGCCAGAAACGGAAGATCAACTGACTGTTTAAGACAATGATATGCGATATACGACAGAGAACTCTTTACGACTTGCGAAATCTGTTCAATTAATTGATAATCGTCAGTAATAATTAAGATTGATTATTTTTTATATTAAGTGACAATTATTGTAAGCTCCAGATATTATCTCAAAGTTTGACACTTTAGCGATTTGTTTAACGATATTCATCAATTTTAGAAAGCGATATGAATTCAGATTTCGACATAGTTCCTGTGATCCATTTTCGTGGAATATAATTTTTCTAAAATTCTTTAGATATAAGTTGGATACAAAAACAATGAAGTTTATTAAATTTAAGATTTCGCATAAAGACTGCAGAATTTTTGGTTTTCCTAATTTTTCAGATTACTCGCTCATACCGAATAATTAATCTTTATTGGGTGTCATAGTAAGTTTTTATTTATAGCTGGATTTATAGTAGAGATTTCTCTTTAGTTTCGCTATGTATTTAAAAGAATAACAAATTTTGAATACCTTTTATTTCATCGCTCGAGTTCAATATTTGAGCAAATCGGAGTTTGGTGACCAGATCATATACTAAATTTTTTTTATTTAGCTTGTGTTTTTAGTATCTTGTTCACATACATACGGATATAAAGGCTATCTGCTGACAAGTTTCCCCAAAGTTAGAAATAGCTGCATTGTATTTTGAATGCAAAGTTCTTAGACTAAATTTCACCCAGTTTTTAGTATTCGAATCGTCACATTTGCACGTGTAAAAGTTTTGGCAAACATATCTTCGCCAATGAGATCCGAAATTGATACAAATCTATAAGCCTGGTGATAAAAATCATACTTAATTTCCTCTATGCAGTTCGTTGCGTTGC
The DNA here is from genome assembly GCF_947563725.1 of Argiope bruennichi. Taxonomy (NCBI): domain Eukaryota; kingdom Metazoa; phylum Arthropoda; class Arachnida; order Araneae; family Araneidae; genus Argiope; species Argiope bruennichi. The sequence goes on along the minus strand of NC_079159.1, from coordinate 87,651,488 downwards.
GGAATTGACATGGTCACAGGCATAGTGATGGATAGACAGACTGCCAAGAGATGGACTGTCCAAAGTTTGGTTGAAATGATCAATTGTAGCACAAAAGTTGCTTTACAATTTTCATCCATCCAGCTTGTTGATAAGATAAGATGTATTATAAACTTGGTAAGATGCGATGTATTATATTGGCCCAAGATCCTTTTATAGGATAAATTGTGCTGAAACTTAAGGTTCAGGACATGTCTTAAGGTTCCAAATGTCATATAAAATATCCTCTTTTGTGAATGCAAAGTTATTGATTTGCGGGGTGTTTTTAACTCGATATGGATTAAAGTGCGGGTATTCTTCAAAATCGCAAACTCTACAACTCTAACAGTATTCTTACCTCTTACGAAGATAAAACAGTATTGTACATGTGTAGGAGAAAGTCGAAGAGAAAAGATTCCAAGTCATTTCATTACTTTTTGTCTAAATTCTCTTTTTAGAATGTTCAGAAGCGTCTAAAAAATATACCCAAACCCATTATTTCGAAGAATTGGTATTCTATTCCCTATTTCAAAATGTACCAGCTTGTCTAGTCAGTAAAGCTTCCTTGTTAACCTTTCTTAGTTATGGTAAACGTCCAGTATACGACAGCACAAATTACTTTTTGGAACTTAGATTTTCCACTCATCTTCGTAGCCTGAAATTAAAATACCCCCCTCAAAAAATTAAAAACGCCACAGAATACAAGTATTAAAGTATTTTGTTGTAATTTGTATAAATTAAAGCCATAACTCGGCAGTATTAGAATTAGGATGAAATTCATTTGATCTCGAAACGCTTTAAACTGAATGTTCCAAACATTAGAAATGTCAAGAAATGAAATCACGCTGAATTTAATTAAAACCATTTGGGAAAAATGTTTTTCGTATTTATTAGAAATAGGAAATTAATTAGTTGCCATTTGTAGAGATTATAGCTTGAAGTTTGAATCCCGACATGCACTGAATAGTTATAAAATTAAGTTTAAATTTATAACTATTTGTGAATTGAAAAACTTAACAGGATCAGTCAGGATGATACATTTTGACCTCCAAACGTCAATTCAGATGCTTTTTATAGACTTTATAGCTCTGCTGTTCTTGGGATATGCAACAATAACTCTTCAGATGCTTCAAAAATGTCTTGAAATGAATGCATTGGACAGAAATGTCCATTAATATAAGAAATTAAATTTATAAGAAAGATGCCAATTGGATAAATTAGCAGCGAAATAAAATAAAGTGCTAATGAAATTATCAAACGAATTGACTGTAAAACTAGTTTAACGACATTCATTTGGGGAATTTTCAAAGAAATGTTTAGGTTACAAATCGTAAGAAAAGCATCTGAATTTTGTTTCTACAACAATTTACTCATTTCATCTTTATAAACTTTTCCCTCGAATTCGTTGTTCTTTAGGCCATTTTTTTTCATTTCCATTGTTGGTACATATTTTCATATTTTAGCTCATCGAAAGTTTTTTACATTTGGAATTTTGATGCCAGGAACTGAAATTGTGCAGTATTTATGTATTTCAATAGTACTGAAATGAGAACATGTAATATTTCCCAAAATTTGCGATAAACAACGAACACGAGAATCTAGAAAACCCCCCCCCCCTCTTATCTTCAATTTTAATTGATATGGAATCGGAATTTTGTAATACAATCATAGATTTTCTCAAGTGTACAGTAAAAACCTCAAAAGTAAAAGGAAAAAAATGTTTGAGAAGCAGAATTCGAAGTTTCTATTATTTGTGAACGATTAGACAATTTATTTGATATAAGATTCTAAAGGTCTTAAGTATTTGTGACGATTGCAGAAGTTTTTTACAACTCGAACATTCCAAGAGATGAAATTTTTGAAATGAATATTTGGAGTAACTCGTACATTATGGATGAAACGCGAATCAAATTTGAAGAAATTTTGGAAGTAGTAATTTTGTTTGATAAGAATGTAACTGTTACTCACTTTGAACATTCCTAAAAAAATTATGCATGTAAATAAACGAATGCACAAGAAAGAAATTTGAAGTCTTTGAACTCAATTTAAGATTGACAACAGTAAGAACTAAAATAGGAATAACTGAAGCAAACAAATTTTGGAGTTTTTCAAAGCCTTTTTAAAGCTCTCTGTAAGCCTAACTCATTTGGATACTTGGCTATGAATAATGTTGGAGACGGTGTGAATCTAGCTATTTACGATTTCACTCACTTAGAAACAGGATTTAATTTGCTTTGTTTTGAATTTCTGTAGATCAAAGTTCTTCATTTTTAGAATTCACCATAGAACTTAAATTTAGTCATATTGATTATTGATGGATTCAGCATTGAGATCGTCTAAAGAAAGGTTCTATGAATATTATATGTGAGGAGTTTTAAACACAACGCGAGGATTGCAGGCTTTTTCCTGTAGTTTCTCATTTGACAGAAAATACAATGACAGAAAAATCATCCATCCAGTATAGAAAGTACTATATTATTGATTATGGATTTTGCTGATAAGATCTGCATTCACGAGGTTTTTCCAATGACGCCATTGTCTTGGTTAAGGACGACATGACGTCATTCTCGGTAGCAACATTTCTTCTACTATCTTCAGTTGGAAACTTATTCTCTTGGATGTTCAGGAAATACTTTCCAGAAAGGATATCGAAATTAGTTCTTCAAGGACTTGGTAAGTTCTATATTATAATAATGATTTAAAAAAAATTCATTTGGAAATGATATTTTATGCTCATTTAATATTTAAATTATATTTATTTTTTATTTTGTGAAGTATTTAATAATTGCACACAGAGACGTCGAAAGCTGCCAGAAGCTCACTTGAAATTTTTTTTCCTCATTAGAAAAATGTAACAGTTTATTTAAATCTTTGCTAATATTGACGTTTTAAAGCTTTACTATTTTAAAGGTATACTTTTATTGCATCTAATTACATTAACGATGAAATTCCAAGCAAATTTCATCTCGGATAAATTTGCGAATTATTGGCATACATTACGGAGGTTTATTATCAGTACTGGACCCATGTGTTTCGAATAAATATAGAATCCTTTTTTTTTTCTTCTTTTAGATCCTACTCAATGCTGACATTTCATTCTGAAGAAAACCGATGCCAAACAACCAAAACAGTCAGAGAAAAAACTACCAACTTGGAACTAGTAGGCAATTAAAATTTAATCAAGCCACCCAATAAATTATATCTACTTAAAAAATGATCTCGTATTACTCCAAGTAGAAGTCAAGATGGCTGCCACTATTTTAAAAGAATGTCCAGAAACTGATATTAACAGCTCTGAGAAGACATGCTGTTGTGAAAGAATATGACGCGAATCAAACTAGAGATCTAATGCAGTTGATTAGATCCCCAGTCAATCCTTTCAAATGATTCCTGAAGCTAAAGAAGACATGACTGATGATTACCGATAGGTAGTACACCTTACATGGGTAGTATTTTTTTAAAAACTTGTTTATAAATGAACTATTGTAGATTTCTTGATTGGTTGCGCTTGAAGCGAAAATTATTTAAAACATTTTGCAGGCAGACAGTTGAAAGTATAGTCACACAATTTGGCACGTATTTCTTGGGTAATAGTTCCTCAGTTAAAGGATTTTAAATTCTTTTTATTAGTTATAAATCGTCCGCAATATTAAAGTTTTCTTTATATAATTTTTAAACTTATTACTGTATAATCATTTTTAGAGCGCGTTTGGAAACAAGATATAATTTTCAGGTACAAATTTTATTTTCTTGCTATTTTTTCGTTAATTTTAACAAAACTTTGCAAAGATTGGTTCAAAATTGCACTTGAAATGAACGTCTTTCTCTTTATATAGCCGCTTGAACCAAAATAACAGGATTGCATAATTTTAATTGCTGTCATGCGACTCAGCTAAAATAAATTGGAACTCTCGCTTCATAACTAAAGCCTTGACATATTTCACAACACTGGTTGTTTTTCTAGCATAACCGTTTTACATTAGCATTCTTTTTTTAAGTTGTGTGATCATTAAAGTCGGTTTGATCTTTCCAGGTTGCCAAACCAGGAAGAAATTAATCACTAAATAGAAGAGGACAATTCCTTCAGTAATGTTTCATGGTAATTTATTTTTAATGTTTTTTTTCAATGAACAAATTGATCTAAGTTGTTATAAAAAAGTTGCATATATTTCGATGAATCAAATTTTGGGTTTCAGTGCAGAGAAACTATTTTTAATTTTTCTATAGCTTGTACTTCATTCAATATAGCGCGTTTTGAAATCGAAATTGGAAGCAGTTCGGAGAAATATTAAATTTGGATTTTAGATATTTTTAACTGTTAGAAATTTTTCAAAAATGTGATTTCAAGAATGTGAAGTTGTCATCAGAAACTTGGAGTTGTCAGATCGTAAGCAGAAAATTTCATTACGAATGCGACAGTATATAAAATTACAACGAAGTGCCTTAAAATTTTACTTTTTCATACGAGATATAAAGTGTTGCATTCCTTAAAAATCGACCTAAAGATTTTGATTCATTTCCACGTTTCAATGCGATATAGTTTGGGATAATGTCTGTGAACCCGGCAATCCAAAAATGATTCGAATCAATGGATAAAAATTTATATTTGGTCTGTACGTCGAATTCGTAAATTTCTGCAAAATTCATTTATAAGAAGTTTTAATCTGAAAACAAGCGAACACTATATTTACAAAATGAGTTAAATGAACAGAATTTGGTACATACTTAGCATCTAAAATAGATTCGTGTCCAATTTGGAATCAAATTAATCAGCTAATACTGATTTGCTGTAATTCGCATGCTTGTAAACGCTATAATAATAATAATAAAAAACCGCAACGATGTAGCAAATGAAATATTGTATGTAAATTTAAAACTGTAGTTCTATATCAATCTTAGTTTCAATCGGTCAAAAATAAGGTTTCCCAAATACTTATTCGTTTTTCGTAATTATACAATTGAAACGCAATCTGATAACTCGAAGTATTCATAGCCTTGAATTAGATCCACAATGTTTATACGGAAGTGGGAGTGCGATGACAACATCTTAACCAGTTAAATGCGCTCTACGTGTATACGCGTCAATTCAAAGCTTTATTCTAACGCGATCGATGTGTAATTTTTTATCAATAAATATGAATTTTTTTTTTATTTTCTTGTGAAATGCATTACTTAACCATTTGTATTGAAGAAATAAATTCCGAAATTAACTGGTTAATTAGGGAATATACGAGAAAGTTTCGTATACTGTTGGTTCGTGCTCTTTTATAATCACTTAAGAATTTAATGTGCTACATTATTTCTTTCATCAAACAATGCTCGCTTTCATGTGTTATTTCTTTTCAGAATTGCTATCAAGCCTGAAAGTTTTGGAGTGCTTATCCTCACACATTGTGAGATCCCGACTTGTGTGAGATGGCACGTAGTTGACTCTTCCTAAATACGACCAAGATTTTTGATGATCCATCATCGAGATTTTACAATTTACCGACATCTTTACGTTCCTCCCTATTTAAATGTGAAATGTTTATTTAAAATACCTCAATCATGTGAAGTGGATTGTTTCAATTAATAGAATATTTGATTTTTTTAAATTGGTAATATTAGTTTATACATTATGATCGAGATTCTAAAATAAAAGTTGGTGTACATCTTGCTACCTCAATTGATACTGAATTCAGGACAAAATTGGATATCTTTGTTCACAATGAAAGTGGAACAAAACTTTGCAATAATATATCTAATTATCTCATTGGAAGTATTTTGTTGCAAACAGTTTCGTATTTGTCGTAAATAAGTATATATACTCTGAAATTATTGGCTGAACTGAAACTAAGTTGATTAATTTTAATTGTTAAATAAGAAATATCTTAAAACTTGTAAATTCTTAAAAAAGCACGAGTGTAACCATTTAAAAACTTTCCCCATAAAATTTCTTATTTTATAATATTACATTTTTCTAAGAGCTTACAGTTACTAATAATGCTTTACGCAATTAAATTCAATTAAAATTTCAATACATATAAGTTTAAAGATATCTTAATTCAAATTTTACAATTTCTTAATTTATTTTATCGTATGTTCAAGTAATTTAAAACATATCGCCATTTTTTGCATTCGTTAACAAATATATTTCCTGGAGAAATTCTTAATCGCATAATTAAAATTCATAATAATTATATTAAGTAAAAGGGAATTATAAAATCTCATCTCTTTTGAAATTATTTTCGCGCAGGAACGTCTGATTGGCTTGGCCGGCCAGCCAATCAGATATCCACATAAATTAATAAATATTGATCCTCATGCCTGATCAACATGATGATCAATATACTTAAAGAAAAAAAGATGCGAGGTAAATGTTTATTCATCCTTTTAAAGAATGAAGTATTTATATTTTTAGAAAGTTTGAATGCAAAGAATGGCAATGACACAGACGCGCATTATTATTTTCATTATTGCTATTAAATCTTTATAATCGTAATACATCTCTAAAATATTTAAAATTTGCAGAATCTTTTCTATTAAATTGTTGAACAAATTCTACACTTTTCTTATAAAAAAAATTATCACAAAAATGAAATGAATAAGCTTTATTAGGAATACTATCGTAATTTGTATAAATATAATCAATTTGCTCATTTGTATTAACATATTTCATGCAAAGGTTTTATTTTGTAAATGTTTCAATGTTATTGCATTAGGTTAAATAATAATAAAATGTCAAATTATAAAAATTCTTAATATATCTTTTATTAAATACATTTATTGAATTTGTTTCACGCTTGTGATTCAGACGTTGTAATCAATCTCTTTTCTACAATGCATTAGAATATTGCAAGTTTATGCACTTGTTTTCTCGATGACCATATAACATTTTAACCCTTTGCCCTCGGATGTCTCCTCTCGATCAACACTCAAAATGATGCATCATTTTAACGTTTCTTTTCAATTGTGATTGTTACAAATGCTTAAATGATATGTTAATTTTTCTGGGAAATTGAATTTCAGACAAAAGTGTGTATATATATATATATATATATATATATATATATATATATATTGAGCAATAACTAAGCCTTTGTATTATGCGAATAATTATGCTTTGAATTACTTTTATGAGTGTAAAAGATACTGTCATAATTATTTTAGTTTTTATTCTGTATCAATAGTGCCATTTTATATTTAAGTTTTTATAAATGCATATTAGAATTCGTATTTGCAAATGAATTACAGAATAGAAAAAAAAAACCAATTTTTGAGTACATTAATTTATAAAATTTAATAAATTTCATAAATTAGACGTATTATGTTTACGAAGATAGAATTGATTTTTTTCCTGCAGTTGATTTTCCACTCACTTTCTAATTAGATTTTTTGGTTCGAAGAATTTGATCTGATTAGATTAGAATTTTCAAATTCCTAATCGTTGGATACTTGTGTAATCACTGAAAATGCACTGTATTAATATTGACTTAATTAAGAGTTAACCATTTAATTTAATTACGTTTGTATTATACTTGTGGCATTAATAAAGATTATATTTCCATAATGATTTAAAAATTCTGTAATGCTTAATTCCTTTATAAATTAAAATGTTAAAAAATAGTACATTAATAAGCGTTGCTAAAAATTGTTTTTTTACAATAATTTTATTCTGTATAGAATTGTTCCAAATGTATTGTTTATAATGCTGTAATTTTGTAAAAAATGTATTGTCTTTATTTGCAAGTTTAATAAAACTTTTCTATCTGGATTTATCAGTTTCTTGTTCTCATGAAATCATAAACTTCACCCTTTATATCATTTTCTGCTATTCAAGTGGCATAATTTCATGGAATTTTAAAATGCGAGATTTATGTAAGACTTCTTAAACTGCTATGAAATGAATAACATTGAGAAGTGCAAAACATTTGAGATTCCTGTCAGATTTTTACCGATTGTTTTACTTAATCTTTCATAGTTCTATTCTTCACTTGGTGCATTTCATTTAAATTTGCTTAATAATTGCATTAAATTACTATCGTATTATGACGCTAAATTAGATTTCTTTCAAATATATAAATTATAAATTTGTGAATCTTAAAGTTTCAGCTCTCCTTGAAACCGAAAAATAAATTTTTGGAATTATGTCTATTCTGTGAACACAAGAACTCAAAAATGCTTTGAGCTACACGCATGAAATTTAATATATGGTCTTTTCCCAAATTCGTAGATTTCTATCTTTTTTTTTTTTTCTTGAATGAAATTCATGCAGAGAAAGTTTATGTTCGAATGCAAGTGAAAATGATAATTAGAAGAGGCAACAAGTTGTAAGTCTCGACACCAAATTCTATTCATATGTGAATTCGTATATTTTGGAAAAATCAAAACTCGATACTTTTCTTAATTAGGTACAAGTACTAACTTAGAATCTCAATGACTTAGATAAATGATATTTAGTATATGCTCTAGTTATTAAAATTGTAGTTCTTTAACAAATTTTGTGTAAGTGGGTTGACAAATGTTACCTAAAATGCATAATAGCTTTCTTTCAATGTATTATAAAGCTGAAGATACCCATGTGGGGGATTCTGAAATAAAAATGTAAGCTCGTGATGTCCCCAACCTTGCCCTAAATCTATAATTTTTTTGAGAAGGAGTAAAAGAATGACTTCTTTATTAGGGAATAAGCTGAAAGGTTTTTTTTTTTTGGGGGGGGGCTTCCCGCTGGTTTTATTAAAAAAAATTGACAATATATGTGAAAGAGCCCCAAGAAAATTTTAGTTTCACAGCTTTCTAGCTGAAAAATGCATGACTTCATAACATGGTTTAAGAGAACACATGCAGCATTGACTCGTTATATGAATGCAATACCATGTGCATTGATTCTATTGGAGTTAATATATTCTAAATTTGACACAAAAAATTTCTTGAGATGGCATGGTGTGAAAGTCTGAAGTGTCGAAGACTAGCATAGCTGTCATCTGATTACAGATAATTATTAGGATCATTATTAAGCTGTAAAACGGAATCTTAAAAATGAAATTTCGTGGTTTCATTAATTTTTAATTGTAAAACAATTTTTTTATCTATAGTGTAAAAGTAAATTATGAGAACTTTTTAATTCGAGAAAAATATTGTAGGAATAGCAGTAGTTATTGTTTAAAACTTGATTTGTTATTTTTCAAGCTCATTAATCAAGTGAAGGGACATTTTTCAATCTCCAGCCATAAAATATTCTCAATTTTTTTTTTACTCTTGCTGCCTGCGTCATTTGAAAATAAGAGAAAGAGGATGCTATTTGACCTTTGTTTCCTTAAATAAGTTTAGCCTAAATCAGAAAAATAATGAACTGATAGTTAAAAAAAATCGAAAAGTGGGGAAACAATTTCCGAAGTTTTGACTTTTTACGGCATATAAAATATTTGATCATTACAATGATTATGAATCATTCGAAAGTACAATAAACATTATTTTCACAAATATTGTTTGTACATTGTATATTAATAATAGTAAAGCAACTGCAAATTCTTCAACTGTATAATTCTGTACAAAATTATAATAGAGATAAAAAAAATTAATTATAATTTTTGTGCAAAGCATATTATTTCAAGGGAATTGAGCCAGATGCAAGATTTTATCATTGCTATAATTTTTTGAAAAATTATTTTCTTTCATTTACGAAACATCATAGTTTGTAACTTATATTAAAAACAAGAAAAAGGCCAAGTTTAAAAATTGCATGAATTCTTTTTCTTCTATTGTCATTTTTCGATTTAATTGCTAAGATCCAAAAGTGCATTACTAGGCTTTATTTTAATCTCTTTTCTTCATCTCTCTTCCGTTCTGTGATACCAAATGGAAAGAATCAACTGTTTTTACTTGCAAGCCTAATTACATTTATATGCTCATATTTGAAAGATCGTGCTGCCATCTAGGAACATTAAAATGAATAATAAAATGAATAATTTAATTTAAAGGTAATTACTAAAAGGCAATGATAATTTTAAACATGAAAGAATTTTAACTTTATTAATAACATATAATAATTGTTGCTGGTACGGTGATGAGAGGTATCATGAATATAATTCAAAATACTTATATACCAAATTATATTATTTATTTCTAACCATCAAAGATAAGTTCTCCCATACTTACTTATCATGGAAAAATTTGTGGGTACGTTTATCTTTCTCTTTAAAAAAACATCAATGCAATAGTGCTTATTATTTGAAGAATAATTTGATTTCTTAGGAATGTTTTAAATTAATCTATATTCATGTTCAATATAAATCAACTTAATTTTTTTTTGAATAAAACTATCAATTTCCTTCGACAGATTACTTTTTACATATCATATAAATGTTACATTTTAATTCTTGAATTGGAAAATTACGATCAAGGAGATAAATATATATAATTAGTTTTTTGTTACCTAAAGTGAAAAAAAATCAAGTGATTTCTGAATAAATGTCGCGTTGTGAATATTTTTATATATAAAGTATGAATTAATCAATAGTTACATCTGGTATCTTTTCTTCACTATAAATACAATTTTTGTGTTTTAATTATCAATGAAAGGTAAACTGACCAGCTTCTTTATATTATTCCAATATTCTTGATTCTTGATTTTGTGATTCAGCTTGGAAAAAATTTTCAGAATGGATTAAATTTTTATTTATAAATTAAAACATCTTGTTAAAAAAATTAAAATAAATTTTAATTTGATTTACCTAAAAAAAAAAAAAAATCCTCAACTTTTATTATGCACCTGCCCATGTAATCAACTAGAGAACAGCCTTAGGGTACTGCTACTTTCAGGAACCTGAGGCATCAAATAATTTTGTTGTGATAATTTTGGGATAATTTCGTTTTATACTTTCATTTGAGTTTCAAAGACTATATAATCGAACTTATTTAAATCGAAAGTGAGCATATTTTAAATCTTTAATTCCCCGGCTTGCTTTCTATATTTTCTTATAATTGGATCCCTGCTTGCATTTTTTTTTTTTTTTGTGAATGGCTGAATAACTTATAAGTCAATATTCTTAATAACTTTGTATTAAGGAATTAAATTGTGTTGAAATTGTTTTGATATTCTTTTGCCATTAAATTTTAATATCAAATTTTAAATTGCAACTAATTATTTTAGGTTCAAGTTATCGAACCTATTTTTTGTGCTTTGTTTTTGTTAGTCCATTCTGTCATAATATTTTCTATTTAAAAACTGGTTAAAAAGAGATTGAATTAAAAACAATACAGTACACTCTATTTTAGGAAACTGAGAAGGAAAGCTGGGGTGTCAAAACTTTTACCGTTTAGTTGCCCCTACAAAGTTCAGTATGGTCATGACAGTATAAAATATGATAACTTTTAATACATAATGTTTCCTTTTTTTTGGTATTCAATTTTTTTAAATATTAATAACTTTCAAGAGACCAATTCCCACCTTCTCTACTGAGAATAGAATGGGAATTAGCCAAAGTGATTTTTTTTGTTGTCAAAGTTTGAAAAATATTTCCTTTTAGTATCTAATTTATAAAATTTTGACATTTTATTATACATATATGATTTGTTGAAGTAGTTCTCTTTATTAGAAACATTAATTGCCAATTGTCTTTGGGAATCCTATATGTCTTATAAGTTAAATTAATAATAGTAATAATTTAATTTTAAATGAAGTATGTTTATTTTTGTATCAAGTCTTTCAAATTCGTATTTATTATAAGGAAACGAATATCTACGACTATCTGTCTTTGACTGGCGGTGCATTACGACGTATTTATAGGATGATACGATGACGTAATATGAAATAATGCGATTATACGATGTCAACGTATATCAATGTAACAAATAACGATAACAGATGGAGCCACTAGAAGAAGTAGTTTAAAAGGAAAAATTTCCGAGATATACATTATTTATAAATATTTCTTTTATGAGCTGTAAAACGCTTCGTAATCATTTGTTGTTTTTTGGAATTTTTTTTTGGTTATTTCTAAATTTGTCCCTATGAAGACAATTTTGACTAATTGCTAATTTTCACTTGTTATTGATTTGAATCTGAGTGATTCATTAGAAAAAATTTTCTATGTAAACTCTCACATTAAAATTTTTTCTTTATATTTTGTTTAAAGTAACAAAATGTAATAATATAAAGTAATGCAAGCCCCTATTTTCAAAAAAAAAAAAAAAATTATAAAAAATAGTGCGTGTTAATTAACAGCAAATTTACCAAATTTGGTTATAAGCTTTACTTTCTTCAGATTCTTTAATAAGTTTTGATTTTTCACAATAAAAATAACATAAATAATTTGAAGGACGAATAAAAGGAATAAAGGTATTATGTATGAATACTTATTATTATTTATTATTGCTATTTATAAAAAGATGAAAGTAAGTACCAGTTTCGCTAAACGATTATATGTGGGCACTTAATTTTGGATTGGTAATCAAGTTATGTGTATTCATCTGCTCGTTTTTACTAATTTTAAAAATCTCATAAAGTAGAACCCGTAACTGAGTGAAGACAAAAAAAGAAGAAAATAAAACTTCCGCCAAATTATTATCTATTAACAAGTATCAAAGAAACTCTTTATCCCAGTTTGAAGTTAACTGTTAGTAAAAGTACATTTAGTTAAAAGAGGTTTCGAAAAAGAAAATGTTTTTTTTCTTCTTATACAGCAGAATATTTTATAACACGTAACCACTCAACAGTTATATCTTCTATATAAAGATAAATATTTGTTAGAATATATACAAAAATATAGTTATTGTACATTAATAATATATAATTTAACAATATAATGCATAGTTTTATATATAGCATAATATATAATAATGTATAATTTAACAATATATAATATATAGGGTGTTCATTAATTATTGTCGGGGTTTCCGTACCTCATAACTTTCGAATAAAAAATATTACGCAAAAACCGATTACGTATTCGTAAATTACAACTCAAAGAATTTTATTTATGATATTAAAGTGTAAAGCTTGCACAATTTGTATTTTTTAGGCATTCAGCTGAAATGATTATGTATTTGTAAATTCCAACTCAAAGAATTTTATTAATGAAATTAAAAAGATTAATGAATTTGCAGATGGCTGCCCTTCATGGCTCTTAACACATCGAGACGAAATTCGATTTCCCTCCAAGTGTTCTTCAGCATTTGTGGGGTAACATTTTGGATCGCAGTAACAATTCTGCGCTTCAGTTCGTCAAGGGAGGGCACAGGGGTCTTGTACACAATGTTCTTGACAAACCCCCTAAAAAGAAGTCCAGCGGTGTTATATCTGGTGATCTCAGAGGCCACGTAAAATTCTTTGAGTTGGAATTTATGAATACATAATCGCCTTCAGCTGAATGCCTACAAAGTGCAAATTGTGCAAGCTTTACACTAATATCATTAATAAAATTCTTTGAGTTGTAATTTACGAATACGTAATCGGTTTTTGCGTAATATTTTTTATTCGAAAGTTATGAGGTACGGAAACCCCGACAATAATTAATGAACAACCTGTATAAGAAATATATAGTTTTTGCACAATCTTGTTGCAAATTGAAACACTTACTCTTAAAGATAAGATGAAAGTTTCTACCTGGCTTCTTAAATTTAATTACGTTAATTAAAATTTAAGCAAGTGCTTTGCATTTTTCAATTACATTTTCCGAAATACTATAGCACAGAAATGATTTCAAAACTGTCTTAAACCGACAAATTATCTATTGAACAAAATTATTTTTGATAACACCCATTTCGTACTCTCCTTGACAATATTTGTATTGCTATGATCAAATCTAAACTAATATCATTATTCGATCAAGTCTTTCAGTCATATGCCTTTGCCAACATTAAAATTAAACTGAACACATTATTTGGACATTAATTCAGATGTAGAATTTTCACTTCTGCTTTTATTTTGTGGCTTATGCACTTTTTAATTTGCACATGTAATAATTTATAGAAGATTAATACCATTAAATTTATATATCTCAGTGTTATTAAATAACAAAGAAAAATTTTAATTAATGCAGTTCATATAAATAGTCTGACAGACAGCAAAAACCAGTACTTTTGAATAATATTATACTTAAAACTTTATATATATAATTATGAAATTACTGAAGACATTTTTTTTATATATACCGGTTGATTTAAAAGTCTGTTAACAGTTGAAAATTCAACAATTCATGGAATAACGTAGGTAAGAATTGACGCACATGCCTGGAATGACTTGGAGATTTATTGAGACAAAAAAGTGCAGAAAACGGCCAATAGATGGCGCTTCATATGATAACAAAAGCATTCATTAGCATAACAACTGATTTTTAGCAAAGAGTATGTTCTTAATAACAAATAATTAACATGTGCGCCGACATTCGCCAACAATACTTACAGTCAAGGAAAAAAATGTTGTGAGCAACATTCTGTTGGTGTGGTGAGAAATTGTTGTCGATTGTTGTCTTTTATCATCCTTATTGACGTCGAACGCTCATGATAGACTTGCAAATTCATATAACCTCACAGCTAGTATCATGCAATAGGGTTTCCATGACATTTCTAGGATTTTTAATTGTAAAACAATCTGCCTAAACAAGCGTTTGGAGTATGAAATGGGCTTCGTCGGTCCACAACATGTTAGACACACAATCGTCATATTTTCCCATATTTTGAATTCTTTTTTTGTTTCAATAAAACTGAGTGCCATTTCAAGCAAGGGTGTCAATTTTTAAATTTCTACCTACATTACTTCATGAATTATTGAATTTCCAAATGTTAACGTCAACCTTATGTAAGTATAAAAAAAAGCCAGTTTTGAAGATATAAATTAAAATGCCACATATAAGCGAATGGGATAAAAAAAACATGTAATAGATTATTGAAGAAGAGGAAAATTAGTATGGATGTAGGAAGTTTTTAATTAATCGCACTAACGAAAGACGACGAAATTATACGGCGCAAAGGAAGATAATAGAAGTGAAGGTGAAGATGATATGGAGTTTAAGAAAGTTGTTTGGAAGGAAACTCACTCAAACTTGTAAAATTTAAAAAGTTCTATAGGCCATAATATCACTGTATAGAATATAATAATAATTGTAAACTAATATGAATATTAGAATTATACTACAGACAATTTCTAAAACGGGAAAATAGTTTCTGTCACGGAAAGGAACAAACAAAGCGCATTATTTTTAAAAATTCCAACTGAAAATAACATGCTATAATGCATGGGGGAAGGTGATAGTGTCAGGATGGCCGAGTGGTCTAAGACGCTGCGTTCAGGTCGTAATCCACTCTGTAGGCATGGGTTTGAATCCCACTCCTGACAGTTTATGTGTAAGAATTTCAGTTCCCTTATCTGTTAAAATGTCTTCTGCAGACAATTTCTAAAGTGGGGAGATATTTTTTTTTTTTTACGAAATGGAGCAAACAACGCATATAATTTTTCAAAATTCCAAAGGAAAATAAAATGTCATATTAAATGTATCAGGATGGCCGAGTGATCTAAGGCCCTGCGTTCAGCGAGCAGTCCACTCTGTGGGCGTGGGTTCGAATGCCACTCCTGACAGTTTGTTCGTAAGAATGGCGGTTTCCTTATCTGTTAAAATGTCTTCTGTAGACCATTTCTAAATTGGAAAAACATTTTTTTTTCTTTTTTTTTTCTTTTTTTTTTTTACGAAATGGAACTAACATCGATTATAGTATTTCAAAACTCCAAAGGAAAATAACATGTTGTAATGCATGGGGGATGGTGATGGTGTCAGGATGGCCGAGCGGTCTAAGGCAATGCGTTCAGGTCGCAGTTCACTCTGAGGGCGTGGGTTCGAATCCCACTCCTGACAATTTATTTGTAAGTATGGCTGTTTCCTTATCTGCTAAATGTCTGCTGCATACTGCTTCTAAAATGGGAAAATATTTTTTTTTCACGAAAAGGAACAAACAACGCGTAGTGTTTCAAAATTAAGACGGAAAAACACATGCTATAATGCATGGGGAGGTGGTGGTGTCAGAATGGCCGAGCGGTCTAAGGCGCTGCGTGCTGCTCGCAGTCCACTCTGTCGGCATGGATTCGAATCCCACTCCTGACAGTTTATGTGTAAGAATTTCAGCTCCCTTATCTGTTAAAATGTCTTCTGCAGACAATTTCTAAAGTGGGAAAATATTTATTTTTTTTTACGAAATAGAGCAAACAACGCATATAATTTTTCAAAATTCCAAAGGAAAATAACATGTCATAATGCATGTGTCAGGATGGCCAAGTGATCTAAGGCCCTGCATTCAGGGAGCAGTCCCCTCTGTGGGCGTGGGTTCGAATGCCACTCCTGACAGTTTGTTCTTAAGAATGGCGGTTTCCTTATCTGTTAAAATGTCTTCTGCAGACCACTTCTAAAATAAGAAAACATTTTTTTTTTTTTTTTTTTTTTTTTTTTTTTTTACGAAATGGAACTAACATCGATTATAGTAGTTCAAAACTCCAAAGGAAAATAACATGTTGTAATGCATGGGGGATGGTGGGGGGGTTATGATGGCCGAGTGGTCTAAGGCGCTGCGTTCAGGTCGCAGTCCGCTCTGTGGGCGTGGGTTCGAATCCCACTCCTGACTGTTTGTTTGTAACGATGGCGATTTCCTTATCTGTTAAAATGTCTTCTGCAGACCATTTCTAAACAGGGGAAATTTTTTTTTTCTTGAAATAGAAGAAACAACGGTAATAGTTTTCAAAATTCCGACGGAAAATAACATGTTATAATGCATGGGGGATGGTGATGGTGTCAGAATGGCCGAGTGGTCTAAGGCGCTGCATTCAGGTCGCAGTCCATTCTGTGGGCGTGGGTTCGAATCCCACTCCTGACAGTTTATTTGTAAGAATGGCGGTTTCCTTATCTGTTAAAATGTTTTCTGCAGACCATTTCTAAAATGCAAATGGTTAAATATATAAAATTTGGAGCGAGAATTTGTGACTACAAGTTCAGCTTTGTGTCAAATTTTTGTTCCTATCGGTTGAAAAAAAAAACATGTCTAAATCACAAATTCGATTTTCGGATACTATTAGCGCATGCTAGGGATTACTCGCCAAGAATGACACGATAGATTCAGTAAAAATGCCAAATTCATGACAACGGTCAATATTTCGTAATTTTGTACGTCAATGCCATGTAAAACGGTCTCTGGCAAGACAAGTTTATTAGAGAACATG
This sequence comes from Argiope bruennichi, assembly GCF_947563725.1. Classification (NCBI taxonomy): domain Eukaryota; kingdom Metazoa; phylum Arthropoda; class Arachnida; order Araneae; family Araneidae; genus Argiope; species Argiope bruennichi. Next base: position 87,634,288 of record NC_079159.1, on the reverse strand, counting down.
CGAGAAAGCTTCGGGAAGACTGATCCGGCTGGTTGAAACTTTTTTATAAATTGCTCGTTTCTTTTTATCCTCTCTTTTTAGCTTCATTACGTCAAAAAGACATTCATTAAATGAATCCATTATTCATTCCCCTATTTTACTTATCGGTATAATCTATATGCTAAGATAAGCTGTCTCCTTTTCTTGGCACTTACTTCCGTGCTAAGTGGATCTTTTAGTTTTTAGAAGTGAATATTGGGTCAGTACGAGACAAAAAGTGAATTTTCATGCTGGTCTCAGTCTCAAAAAGTCTGTCCGGGCATGCGCACTTTATGGAGACTGTCAACTAGAATCATAATTATCCACTGCCAGTATGAGTCAGTAATGATTATTAGTATTGCGTCGTTGCAAAGAATAATGATTAATGAACTTTGTCGCAACCTTTTGGCCTTTCAGAAATTCACCTCATTAGAGATTACTAATGAGCCATCGGAGAAATGCGGAGATCCTGACTGAGTAATCTCTCAAATCCCCCAAGAAAGATGGGGCGAGGTAATCATTATAAAGTTAATCATTTCCTTAAAAGTTAAAAATTTTGATTGATACTTCGTTGTGCATTTTTTTCTCCAGCATGCAACGGCAGCAATTTTGTTTTAACGAGTATCGTTTCAACAGACTGAATACTTAAATATACCTTTAGGTTTGAGAAATCATTTGCATCTGGATTTTTTTTATTTGTATAACTTTTATTGAGTAACTGATAAGATATGATAATAATTTGAGATCTATTATAATTTTCATAAAATTTGAGTGTTTAACTTAAGGTATCAAACTAGGTTCACAATAAAATAGTTCGAATTTTAATTTATAGTTTAAAAATAAAACCCCAACGTTTTAGATTTTCAAATAGTCTTCAAATTTTTACTTTTTCGTATACTTAGATAGAGAAAGTATAGCAATCGTCTAAAAATTCGAACTAGAGATTTTAACGAAAATCCACGTTTTAGACCAACTAGAGTTCGAAAAATGCATTTTTGGAAGATGTCCGTTTGGCTGTCTGTCTGTCTGTGACAATGATAATTCAAAAATGCTTCGAGTTAGATGATTTCAAATTTGATATACGGTTTTTAGTCAAATACATAGATTTCTAGCAAATTTGGAGTAAAATCTGTTTAGAGGAAGTTCGTCTGTCCGACTGTTTGAATATAAGTCAATACTATAGTTGCAAACGAAGAGAGCTAGATAGATAAGTTTCGGCATACAGATTTAAAAGCTATAGTATAAACACTTGTCAAATTGTGAAAAAAATCTAACTAAGGACTGTCTGTCTGTCACTCTGTACTTTATGAAACAAATAAACGCGATAATTCAAAAACGCAGTGACTTAAATGCATCAAATTTGGTATCGACTTTTTTGACTACAAGTGTAGTGTTGTGTCAAATTTTGTTTTCATTCGGATGGGAAAGATGCGTGTAAAATGCAAATGCAGTTTTCTGGAACTACTAATTGCATTTCAGAGATTAATAGCCAAAATTCTCGCCAAAAAGGACACGACAGATTCAGTAAAAAGGACAAAATCATACCAAAAGTAAATATTTCGTATCTACTGTACGCCAATGCCGTGCAAGGTGTTCTCTGGCATGATAAGTTTGTTAGAGAGTTTGCCAGAAAATTTTGAGGAGACCAGACACTGCATTACAGACACTGCATTTTTAATATATGCACAACAGTTAAAAATATATAATAAAAATACTTACAATTAAGAAAGGAAATTAATATTTATATTACCCTGAAAGGTTTATACCTTGTATTTAATTTGACCCATTTTGCTTATTTTGTGCAATTCTGTTAAAATGGATTGGAAACAGCATCGGTTTTTGGTGTAGACATGTAAACTAATGCATACATATATTCTTGAAATGCGTTTTCTGAAGAATACATCTTTCACTATGATTAATGCACAAAAAAAGTGAGTTTTCAAAAACAATTGAATAAAATATAATAAAATTTAGTACATACACGCCTAAAACATTTGAATGTGTAATAGAGCGCAGATCTCCAGAGATCTCCAATTCAGTCATAATTTGCAGTCACTTTCAGTTCAAAACAAAGCGGAATTTTGATAAAAAATTCATTAAATATAATTTCGAATATTCGTAAAATGTATTTATTTATTGAAAATATTTTTTCTTAAATTCTATATAGATTGAGTAGTATAAATGTAAAATAAAAATGAAATATGTTCCTTAATTTTATTTAATTATGCTTTTTTTAACATTGAAAAAATTGCTAAATTTTATTTATTTGTTATTTTTTTTTCTTAAATTAACGGTAGGTATACAATTTTTTTTTATATAATTGCGAGCTTTTAAGGCTATTTCAGTTGTTTGATACTACAAAAAAAAATTGTTGTATCATTTTATTAATCAGTTATAATGGTCTTCCCAAAACTTTCTCTCATATTCTTTAATAAAGGTGTTACCCCTGAGAACACTTTGCATGGCACTGGCGTTCTATAATTACGAAAATTAACCTTTGGCATGAATTTAGAATTTTTAGTGAATCTATCGCGTGTTCCTTGGCGAGGATATTGGCGACTGATCCCTTTCATGCGGATAATAGTATACGAAAATCGAATTTGTGTTTCAGATACGTTTTTCCCAATCAACGCAACTTAAATCAAAACCGGGACTACACTCATAATCATGTTGTTGTTTATAATGGCACTTGCCATGCACAAGCTCGCTGACGAAGTCAGTGGTTTTAAGCCAAGGAAGCGTCTCTTGTTTTAGTAGCGCCAACCAGGGCCAAGAGTATGTCTTAGCTACTCACACATCTCATTCGCTTGCACAACCCCTTTTTACAGGGGGGCACATTCACACATCTCACAGACAGAACGGAATAAGAACAGCCATGCCCGCACCGGGACTCGAACCCAGGACGCCCAGACCACGGGGAAGACGCGCTACCCTTATGCCATGCCCCTACCCCTATGCGCTATACCCCTATGCCAGGATTTTATAATCATAAAATCCCACATCAAATTTGACCAAATTAAAATAAATATTAGAAATAAATATTAAGTTTAAAGCCAAAGAATAAAAAAGAAAGATATAATGAATCCGGCCTGAAGACTTTCTCAAGGATCACCCTCAGGCAAGGATTCAAACCAGGGATTTTTCCTGTGAGGGGTCTGACTTTCGTCCAGCAAACTGACCCCTCGTGACCCTAAAATCTTAGAAAATTGAGGTTTTGGAGATAAAATTAGTTTCAAAAAATTAAAAATCATTTTACAATAACAAGTCCAATTTGATATATTTAAGTCTGCATTTTTGAGCTATCGCTTTTACATGTTTTTGAAAATACAGACCGATGGACAGTCAAACCGTGGTTGGATTTGTCTCAAAATTTGATGGTTGTCTACACTACTGATGTTGAACCTGTGTACCGAATTTCATATATCTAGCTTTCTACGTTATGTAATTGCCCTGTTTGCTGTTTTTCGAATTTTTTAATAAAGGAAATACTAGGTGAAACTCAATCTTTTCACCAAAGGATACTTATATAGAAAGTCAAAAATTTCTTACTGAATAGAAATTACAACAAAATGTAAGATTAAAGAAATGTAATGTTAAATCTGTTCCTAAAACGAATTGATACAGGATAAAAAAGAGGTAACTGCTTCATTTACTGAATCAGTAACACAATGGCATGTTCCGCCTGTGTATGTCTTCCAAAGAGCCCACTGATATTGCAGCACAAGGGCTCCCAATTATCGTATTGTACCACAAAACTGTGAGAAATGGAGCGTAAAATGAGGCTGTCGCCATCACCGGCTGCAGTTACCGTCACAGTTGAATAGAAAAGAGAGCCCCTTACTTTGGACACCTCTCTGGGGAGGCATCTTCGAGCACTTCCCATTTGTTTGGGGAAAACGAAATAAATTTAGTTGTTTGCTTTCAAGAAAATGTTTGCGAGCTCCGCGGAATGCTAAGAAGCAGAATTTGCATTATTATGTACATTCGGCAGAGGAAAAAAGAAAGAGAAGTGTTTTCGTAGAATTTGTAGAAGAGTGGTAGCAATTCAAACTTATTTATTGCAAAGTGTTTTTTTTAATAGCTGGCATTGTTCACCATTTTATTTCTAGCCAGAGGTCTGAATGTATAAATAAGAGTACAGAGAATTTTTTAAAAATTTAGTTAACTCTTGAAAATGCTCAGATAATTAATTTTTAATAATACAGTTACACGTATCAGAGCTTTGAAATAAGACAATACTCAAGATTATCGAAATTGAAGCTCATTAAATAATAGAGAAATTTTCTTTTTATCATTTTTACTTTCTCATAGTACTGAAATATGTGGGTTAGTGCTGGTTTCAATTACCTAACCTACAAATTTGCCTACCTATTTTAAAATATGCTAGAGCTAAGAAAACAAGGTTGAAGTTAAAGAAAATTTAATTACAACATATTTACAAGACTTTGTACAATTGCAAGATTAGGAAACACTCACAAAGATTAAGTCAGCATCGTCCCGGTCGCGGAAGTGTTTTTTTTTCTTGCTTCGCTGGTTTAAAAATAGACTGAAGGAGCATACTTGCCGAGATCAAAAATAACCACCAAGTGGCACTGTCAATTTGATTTGAACCTCGTGGCAAATGTCAGTTTGTAGTTGTACTTTGTAGTACCGCTACAGCATTGTCAATTTGAACCTCGTGGCAAATGTCAGTTTGTAGTTGTACTTTGTAGTACCGCTACAGCATTGTCAATTTGAACCTCGTGGCAAATGTCAGTTTGTAGTTGTACTTTGTAGTACCGCTACAGCATTGTCAATTTGAACCTCGTGGCAAATGTCAGTTTGTAGTTGTACTTTGTAGTACCACTACAGTATTGTCAATTTGAACCTCGTGGCAAATGTCAGTTTGTAGTTGTACTTTGTAGTACCGCTACAGCATTGTCAATTTGAACCTCGTGGCAAATGTCAGTTTGTAGTTGTACTTTGTAGTACCACTACAGTATTGTCAATTTGAACCTCGTGGCAAATGTCAGTTTGTAGTTGTACTTTGTAGTACCGCTACAGCATTGTCAATTTGAACCTCGTGGCAAATGTCAGTTTTAGTTTGTAGTACCGCTACAAATATATGGAAAGTATATGCCAAAATACTTTCCATATATTTCAGTACTACTTTCAGTATATACTTTCTCTTTTGGAAAGTATATACCAAAATATATGGAAAGTAACCGCCAAAAAATCGAATTACAGATTTTTCTCCACGTTCTAGACCTCTTTGAGTCCGAAAAAATATACTTGTGGAAAATGTCCGACCGGTCCGTCTGTCTTTCAGTGACAAAGGCAATTCAAAAACGCGTTGAGTAAGAAAGATGAAATTTGGTATACAGACTTAAAACTAAATTGTAGCTTTCTATCGAATTTTGAGTAAAATCTGTTTTAGAGGAAGTCTATCTGTCCTGTTGCTCGAATATAAGTCACTTGATATTTAAAAAATGAGGATAACTAGATAGATAAAATTCGGTGCTTAGATTTAACAAACGCCTTCCAAATTTTGAGCGAAATTCAACCAGGGATTGACCATCTGTCGGTCTATGCTTACAGAAACATGTAAACGCAATTACTCAAAAACTCTATGACTTAAATATATCAAATTTGATATGTAATTTTGTGACTTTAAATTTTTTTATGTCAAATTTCTGTTTCAGTCTGAACTGAAATTCGATTTTTTGGTTACTTTTGATCACTGCCAGGGATTAATCGCCGCAATACTCGATAAGCATCGTAAGACAGATTCACTAAAAATTCTAAATTCACGCCAAAGTTTGATATTTCGTAAATAGTACACCAATACCATGCAAGGCGTTCACTGGGATAGCATCTTTATTAGAGTTTAAGCGATAAAGTTTTTGGGAGACTACTTCCAGTAGTAGTTTAACTTATTTTTATGATATTAATTTATTTGTCATAATACTGGCTGGAGAGTAAAATAAAAATAAGTAAAAAAAAAAATCTCTTTTTGGAAAACGATAAATTCCAAACGTAAACATCGGAAAAAGTTTGAAGAAATGCATCCGCTACGATACGAATTAAATGGTTCTATTACAGACTTAAAATGATATTTATCCTATCAGCCATAAAATGCCTTATCTATTTTACTATTGTTACTGTGTATTCACGATATTTCTCAGTATTCAGAATATCCAACGATATTGTAAAGATATTGTACAGTATCTTGCATTCATAGGATAAATAGGGATAGACATTGTATTTAAACCTTCTGATAAGAGTTTAACTGATTTCAGTTTACGATCATTCCGAAATACCGGGGTTGACAGAACGAGTATCCACTTCGAACTCTCCTTTCCCCATTATCTCCGAAATAGCGAAGGGGACTTTGGAATAAATGAGGTGTCAATAAATTTTCAAAGCAAGGATTACTTTAATTTTGGAATGCACTACATAGGTTATCGCTATTTCAGTGGCCTGGAGGAACTAACTCCACCAGGCTTATTGGAAAACAAGCGGCTGAATTAAGATAGTGAAAATTATAGTTACAATAGTTTGAAAGGTGGTAGGTTATATATGTTTATGTAGTGTTCGTAGCTTGTTGCTATCATGTGGGTTCTAAGTTAAAATGATCATTGCATTAGTACATCCAAAAGGGAAAAATTGGACAAAACAACGTTATTTACTTTTCTCACTTCTTTTAATTAGAAGTAGAAAATCGATATAATGTAGAGAATTGGAAAAATTAATGCATATTTAATTTTTGAAAGATTTCTTACAGAAATTGTCTTGACTAACTTGTAATCCGATGGATAAATCGGTTCTACGAATAAATATCATTAAAAGATTCAGATTCAGAATATTATTGGATTGAACTTATAGCTGTTTGAAAATTATTTTTGCATAAATATTCTCTCACTCCACATCAGAAAGTTGCTTGTTAAAATCCCGTCCGGGTCATCATTTATAGCTGTTTAAGGATTAATTTTGCATAAATATTGAAGTAACAGCCATTAGAAAAATAAATCTTATATTACCCCACAACCATCATCGCATTCGCTCATTCGCTGAAGAGAGTTCTTTCGTATGATTAAATCACGGCGTGATGGCCTTAGTTGTCACGATGATCACTACATGTTTTTTAAAGTATATTATACTGTCTCCCATTCACTGAATGGGAGGCAGTGGATTTAAATAAATAATTTGCAAATAAATAATTTTTCCTGATAGCATTTATGATGTTCAAGATACAATGTCAGCATCAAGATTGCTATCGCGTATTTGGAAAATATATTTTGCTTGTGTTTATTATTTGTTGGTGGAAGTGAAGTTAAAGTTCTCTTTCTCTTCTCCATGGGAGACAACATTGCCGAACTATCAAAGTAAAAAATCAAGATGATTGGCAATAACTGTGTCACAGTATTGTTTATCTGGTCAGCTATCTTGATTGGCGTTTTAGCATTGATGACACCTTTGGCGAGCTGCCGGGGTACGTTAAACTAGATTTCAACCAGGCCGAGATAGCCTGGTTGGTAGAGCGTTGATTCTCGCCCCTTTGGTTACGAGTTCGAACCTCGCCGGCCGAAGATTCATCGCGTGCTTGGTGGCTGATGGGCGTACAAATCTGTCGTGGTCACAAAGTCCTCCATGTCGAGAGTAATACCACTGGGGGTACTGGATCAGGGGTGATCGTTTTCTGATTCAGGTATAAATTACGATCTGTGGATGAGTGAATGAAGTCCGCCCCGTAAAAAGGGTTGTGACGTGTGTGTAGCTAAGTCATTCTCTTGGCCCTAGATGGCGTTACTATAGGAAGAAGAAGCGCTCCCCTTCAGGCTTAAGTTGGCTGTCCTCGAACAGCGGGCTTGTCCATGGCAAGTGCCATAAGTAACAACAACAGATTTTAATCACATATTTATTGAGGGATTTCCGTCTTGAGGCTGATTTTATTAGCACCTTCCAGAAGCATTTAGAGACCTTGATACAGAGGCAAATAAACACAGTAAAATTTTAAAAATACTAAAATATGAGAGATATTAATCAAACGATTAAAGATATTGAAACCATTTTAAAAGACAGCATTTTAAGACGAATTACTGAATAGGAATTGCTTAAAAAATTCAATTCAAATTTAAAACACTACGTAACAAAAGTAAAATTATAGGAAAAAAAAGTTACTTCAACATTGACAAAAGCGCACAAGTGATATATGTTATTAAAATGTGAAATAGGTGTGATGTTTCAATGAAAAAAACACATTGTTATAAATTTTTCTTAAATTTTTTTTTAAAAATATTGTTTAAAATTATTGATATATATGATTAGAAATAAAATTTATGTTAATGTAAAGTTAATTTTTTGAATTTTATGCTGATATAAAATTTACTAATATTGTTCAGTAACTTTTGCAGAAATTAGAGTAGAACGTAAAATCTTTCGACTTCCATTTCGCCATATTTAAAAAGCTAAAGAGGATTTTTAACAGCATAATAAATCTTTCTAAGCGCTAAGAAATATGTGCGCCAAATTTCTTTCGAATCCGCCAAGGACTGTGAAATCGTATAAGTTTCAAGCATAAAAAAAAAAAAAAATGACTTCCTTGTATACGTAGTATCGAGAAAGTATAGTAACCATGAAAAAATTTCGAACTCGAGATTTTGACGAATCTTCACGTTTCAGAATTGCCTGAATACGAAAAAGACATTTTTTGGAAAATGTCTGTCTTTGTCTATAACAAAGATGGCTCAATAATACTTTAAGCTAGAAGGTTGAAATTTCGTATACGATCTTTACACCAAATTTGTTGATTTCAATCAAATTTTGTGGGAAATACGTTGAGAAGAAGTCCGTCTGTCTGGTTGTTCGAATATAAGTTAACACGATAACTACAAAACGAAGAGAGCTAGACAGATAAAATTCGGTAAACAGGATTAACATCTATAGTGTGAATACCTGTCAAATTTTGAGCCAAATCCAACAACAGGTTGATTGTCTGTTGGTCTGTACTTTCAGGAACATGTAATTCAAAAACGCAATGACTTAAATATATAAACTTTTGTATGACATTTGTGACTACAAGTGTAGTTTTGTGTCAGATTTTGTTTTAGTTGGTTGATAAAAAACATTTCGAACACAAATTCGATTTTCGGACAATCGGATTTTACTCGTTAAGGCTGATACGATAGATTAAATAACTATTTTAAATTCTGTCGTGGTCACAAAGTCCACCATGTCGAGAGTAATAATCATTGGGGGTACTGGATCAGGGGTGAACGTTCTCTGAGTCAGGTCTAAATTACGATCTGTGGATGAGTGAATGAAATGTGTGATGAAGTCTGCCCCGTAAAAAGGGTTGTGACGTGTGTGTAGTTAGGTCGTTCTCTTGGCCCTAGATGGCGCTACTATAAAAACAAGAGACGTTCCCCCACCTGCTTAAAATCGCTGTCTTCGTAACAGCGGGCTTTTCCATGGCAAGTGCCATAAGAAACAACAACAACAATTTTAAATTAACGCCAAAGGTTAATATTTCTTAACTATTGTATGTTAATTCCATGCGCGGTATTTTCTAGAATAATACTTTTATTAAAAACTGTGCAAGAAAGTTTTGGAGCTACAACTCCCACTGGTTATAACCATAGATTGCAGCAGAATTTCTAAAAACAAACAAACAAACGAATAAACGAGGACTTTATTGGTTTTTGTAAACATTTCCTTTCTTTAAATAAATGTTACTCTTCTTTTATTTTTGTATTTTTGGCTATATGTAGAAATTAGTTTTTTTGCAAATATTTTTCAATTTATTCTAACATTTTCAAATTTTTTTTTTGCAAGATCCGGAGAGTAAGTTTCACTTCGAGTTGTTACCGGTTCCTTTTTTCTCTCTTTTATCTAATATCCATTTCTTGACAGCATCATTATTCCCGTTGTCGTATCAGGGAACAAGTTGAAGGAAATACGCTTAAATATGTCCGAGAGAAAAACATGTCAAAACCCGGGATTTATTTCTCTTTTAAGCAACGCCGGGATAATGCTTTTCCCGTGGAAAATATTGCGGATAAAGGGGATGAAAAAGATGTTTATCTTCGTTCTGATGGGAAAAATGTTCGCCGCGTGTCAAATAAAATGTGGCGCTTTCACTGGTTTCCGCCGGATTTTATCTGGTTTCATTAGACAAGAATACTTTTATTTGGAGAGTCGAGATTTTGGAGGAAATATCCCTCGGTCGAGAGCAATCGACTCGCAAACATGACAAGCAATATTGTGATTATTGCCTGCAACTTGTTTAAAGGATCTGAAAATGACATAAAGTAAAGATTGTTTTTCTTTTGGTAATTAGGTACAACTTTCTGCATTAGTTTTAATTGCGTTCTTCTTTCAATAATTTCAGGAGAGTCACTATTTAATTGCGTTCTTCTTTCAATAATTTCAGGAGAGACAATATTCTTCCTGTTTTCATTTCACTTGTAAGGAGAGAGAGACTACTGAAGATGTCTAAACTTTCAAACTCCTGAATTTGATGACTTCCAGGAGCTCTCAAAATTTATTTTCGAATTATGAAGATCATCCCTCTCCCTTCAAATTTCATTGGGCCATAAAAATATAAAAGTAGAAAATACGGTTCCTACTCGAGTAATCAACCATATTTCTCGATAAAGTGTCATATTCAACTATATAGAAAAATTAAAATCTCTCTCTATATATATAAAGCATTAACATACGTGGCACAGAAATTGCCCCTATTACTTATTGCCTACTGGTAACAGTCAAATGTAAACAAAACATCGTACGAATTTTAGAATCTTTCATTGAATATATTTGCATGCTGTTGTGTTGTATCTTATGGCACTTTACAAGCCAGATGACAGTTATTTGTTAGCGATTTAAGCCGAGTGAGCATCTCTTGTCTTTTCAGTAACTACAACTAGGGTATGACTTAGCTACTCTCACGTGACAACCCATTTTACGGGGCGGACTTCATCCATGCATTTCATTCACTCATCCACAAATCGTAATTTAGACCTGAATCGGAGAATGATCACCTCTGAACCAGTATCCTCAGTGGTATTACTCTCTACATGGAGGACTTTGTCACCACAACAGGTTTATACGTGCACCAGTCACCGCACATGCGGAGAGTCTTCGGCCGACGGTTTTCGAACTCGCAACCTAAGAGATGCGAACCTAACGCCCTACCAACCAGGCTATCTCATTGAGAATTTGCTTACAACTGCATTGAACTGAGCATTTCACTAAGTTAATTGACGGAACTACAAAATATTATTAAAAGTTTTGGAAAGAACTTAACGTGTCATCAAAATAGTTCATTTAATTGGAAAAAAGAAAGTTTAATAGAGCGCAGAAATAGTCTTAACCATCAGCAGATGAATGATCGCTGACTTGCCTAGGGAAATTGATGTTTATATCTTCCAAAACCAATTATCTTACAAAAGTCGTTTAATATAATTATATCTTTAAGTTTAATCATTTTACGAGTTAAAAAAATACGGAAATGAAGTTGATTTCATTTAATACGTATAATTTTTTTTTTATCAAAGGCCGGAATAGCCTGGTTGATAGGGCGTAGGATACACATTACTTGGGTTGCGAGTTTGAACCTCACAGGCGGACGACTCTCTATCTGTGTAGTGGCTGGCGCTCATGTAAATCTGGCGTGGTCACAAAGTCCTGTATGTTGAGAGTAGTACCACTGGGGGTACTGATTCAGAGGGGATTTTTCTCTGATTCAGGTCTAAATTACGATCTGTGAATGAAATGCATGAATGAAGTCCGCCCCGTAAAAACGGCTGTGACGTGTGAGTAGCTAAGTCATACTCTTGCCCCTAGATGGCTTTACTGAAAAAAGCAAGAGATGCTCATGTCACAACACTTGTTAAAGGAGTTAGTCAAGTCCTTCTAAAGACACGGAAAATGTTAGAATTCTTTGTGAGGTTCGTAAAGGTTCCGATACTTGTTGACATTACGGGATGGAGTAAATGCCTGAAATGAGGAAAATTATCCATGAAAAAAAAATGTGGTGTATTTTTTTTTGTTTTAATGAGAAAAACTATTATTTTGGGTCATTTCATGTCAGAATGGTTAAATAATGTTTCGAAAATTGAGTGAAATTTTAAGTTTGCACCCATTCTATCAAATATAAGAAAGTGGAAAATATCTTTGTACACATTGTATCAAATTTAATATGTCCATTCATTACAATTTAATAATATCACGATTTTATATTGTTTCTGGTGTTAAATGTAAACTTCTCAAGCCTAGAATATTTTTTATTTTGAAATTAGCAAAATCATATAGTAAAGAGTTGACGTCGTTTCCAGACACACAATTTTTTTATGCCAATGAATATCTCCTTCACCGAGCGCCTCTTTTTTTTAAATTTCAGTGATTCTATTTTTCGAAAGATTTATTATCTTTTAGTAGCTATTTTAAATACCTATTAATGAGATTTTCAATCTAGAACTCCCTACTTTATAAGTTGGTTATTCTTTCTGTTTCTTGTCTTTATTTAAGTATTGAAACGGTGATTTATTTAAATAGAAACTGAATAAGAATCTATTGGGGAAATAATAATTCTTTGTGGATCGACAGTTTTTTTTTATTGTACATCGCATTTCACTTTGTGCAGATTTTGCGCTTATAATTTTACCATTTACAGCCCTTGATTAATTTTAGAGAACTGATATATCAGAATTTTTCCTGTAAAGTACTATAAAAAGTGAAATTTATGTTGGATTTTAATATCTTAGAAATGCATCTAATTTAATAAATGCATTGCTCAGAATTTGGAACCTTCCAGAAATTTACGTACATTTTAAGCATTCTGTTCTGTAAAATATTCTTTTACATTTTTTTGAAGCTCGGAATAAAATTTTGACTCAGTTGTCGCCATTTTTTCCTTTCTATCTAATATCCATTTCTTGACAACATTTTTTTTATTCTTTCTGTCTGCTGTGGGGAGTATGTTAAAGGAAATATACGTCCGTAATATCTGAGAGAAAAACATGTCATAACTGGGGATTTATTTTTCTTTTAAGCAATATGGAGATAATGCTTTTCCCTAAACAATATTGGGGATAGCGAGGATGAAAAAGATGCTTATCTTCGGTTGGATGGGAAAAATACTGTCTGCTTGTCAAATAAAGTGTTGCACTTTTACTTGTTTCACCTGGATTTTATCTGGTTTCATTAAACTGGAATACTTCTACTTACAGAAATAAAGTTTTTTTTGGGGAAATGTCTTTCATTTGAAAGCAATTGCCTCTCAAGCATAAAATATGTCATGATGATTATTGCATGCAACTAGTTTTAAAGAATTTGAAAAGGATACAATATATTTATGGTGGATATATAAATATTTTAATGGTAAAAATAATTGTTTAGTAATTAAAGCGTCTCAGTTGTTTACTTCCTATTAAATAGGAGAGGAAAATTGTTGTTAAATTTTTTTGAAAAGAATTTGTTCAGTTAAAATGTATTAAAATTTTATAACTTTTTAAATAATGTTTAACTTTGAACATTTAAAAAAAAGATTTAACCGAAATTTAAAAATTAGGGGAACAAACATTTTTCTAAAGATTATTTAAATTTTCAATGATTTTTCATTTCTGACTAGCCGTTTTCGGCGACCAGCTATTCTCTCACCATGTCAATAGCATGAATTTAGTCACATCAGACAACATTCATGAACTATGCCTTTCACTTAAAATTGTGGCTTAAAATAAAATTATAGCATTCTGAAAAGATAAACTATGCATTCAGAATTTCGAAATTAATTAGCAAAATCTGTCCAGCTATTAAAGTTGGGGGCTGTGTTAAAGTCCCCCCCCATTTCATCTCTCGTGAATGGAGGATAGAAAGGGTTAGGGACAGTTAGTGATATATATAAATGTTGCGAATTTTGAAATAAAATCCAAATAGGTCAATTTTGAAATAAAATAAAAGTCGGTACACTGATTAAGGGACAATATAAGAATTGAAAGCCAGTAGAATGATTGAGGGACTCCAGAAAGGAGGAAGGGATGACCATGTGACAATTGATGCCACCTGGCTGTAAGGGTAATAAGTTTTCACATAAAATATAAATTAGAAATATTGGATCTATGGTTGGAATTTGAGAATTAGTTCTTGGGGTGGGGGGTTCACTATTTCTTTTAAATGTATAGACGAGAGAGAAGTAGAAAAAAGAAATTCAAAAAAAGATGTAAACAAAATGTTACTTTATTTCAGCATATATATATATATATATATATATATATATATATATATATATATATATATATATATATATATATATATATATACAAAAGTATTAGAATCAAGTTAATAGGAAAAACAAAATCAAATAAAAATTAAACCAAAAAAATTATTAAAAAATATTAAAAAAGAATCCGGCCTGAAGACTTTTTCAAGGGTCACCCTCAGGCAGGGATTCAAATAAAGGGATTTTTTCTGTGAGGACATACAGACATTAAGTCTAATAATGATTCCTCGTGACCCGAAAATCCCCCGAAATTATGCTCAAGAGATATACCATTTTAACAGAAAGGAAATACAAAATAACAAATTAGAAAAAAACCACAAAGTAAAAATACAATGAAAACAATAACAATAAAAACAAAAACAGCATTAAAATTAAAATTAAAAACAAAAAGGCCAGAACATACCTTCCAACAGTGAATGAAACTTTAAACAATCGATTGTGATTTCCTGTTTTTGAAAGTTAACGGTTAAATTATGTAAACAGAGGTAGGCACCCAGCGCCATCTATTGAGTGATCCAATATGCAAGTAAATTTCTATTTTTATTTAAGCCAAAAGATTAATCCCAAACCATACCTTGTTTAATTAAAAAATTGACATTACAGTAATTTCTAGGAAAATCATTTTTAATTAAATTTTTAAGGAGGATATTTGATGCTTCAATATAAGAATTTTTATTATTGCAAACCCTTTTGATCCTGTTAACTTGTGAGAAAATTAGTAGTATTAGTAGCTGCAATTGCGCTCTCTAAATACTATGAAGTTCCTTTTTGGTTTTAGTTTAAATAGATAATAAATTTTAGTTGCGATTTCGAAACTGTTTTGTTTCGTTTTCATTTTAGTTTCGTTTTCAAACTTTTTCTTACTTTAGATTGGTTACTCGTTCTTGCATTTGGTTGGAATTTAGCTGCAGGTGCGCTGTTCCACGAACTGCAAAATTTTTAAATAAAATATTTTTAATAGTTTTTTTTTGGTGGTGGTGGGGGGTTCAATAGGTTTTTTGGTGTATTGCCTAAAAAATTTAAGAATTTTCAGATCATTTTTCCTGATTTTACTTTTTCGAGAATTCCTTGTTTTTGGCGTTTAGGAGATATATTTTCATTTTGATAAATAAATTAAACTATGCAAAAAGTTAATAACGAATTTATCATAGCGCATGGCCCGTCGCGCGCTCTACCAAGGGGCACTGTGGATAGCTTTGTGTCAGGAGCATTCACGGAGAAAAAATTACTGACACAATTGTTTTGTTTAAAAAATCTTAAAAATACAAAAAAAATATAAAATTTGTGGAAACGGAAAGTGTAGGACATGTCCTTTGGCAGATAAGGAACAGATCAAAAATGAAAACTCAAAATTACAAACATTCTGTAAAAACAAAAATTTGATTTATCTCCTTAATTGTTCAGAATGTAATTTAAAATATATTGGCCAAACTAGCACCGAGCTTAATTTAAGAATTAACAATCACAGATCCGATATAAAAAACTTCATAAAAAATAGGACCACTGACTTCGAACTGGAGCATTTTCAAAACCATAACTTTAACAATATTAATATCTACATTCTAGAAGACAATATTAACGAATTAAACAAAAGATTAGATCTGGAAAACATTTATATTTGCAACCTGAAAACTTTATTTCCTTATGGTCTCAATAGTAAATTAAATGGGGAAGGTTATGCAGATTTAAACAATAATTGCATTTATAACAAATTTAACATTTTTAAAAATTTTCTAAATAAAGATAACTTTTCTAAAAGATTTAAAAGAGGTAAAGGGAAAGGAGGCAATTTTCAAATTATATTTGAGGAATTTCAAAATTACTGTAATCTGGAACACAATAGTGAAAACATTCACAGAATTAGGAAATACATTTTTGGTCTTAGAAATAATAAAATGAAATGGTTTTTAAATAATAAATTCGGGGAATTAGAGTTTAAAAATTCGTACACTAAATGTATTATTCTAGATCTTATTAAATGTAAACTTAACATTGGAAAAAACGATTTACTTTTTAATAATAAAAATAATGTTTACAAAGAATACTGTGTGATTAAATTCTTGGATATTTACTTCGAATATCTAAAATTACCCAAAATTATACATAATAATAATATATTTTTTCCTCTTGCAGATAAAACTAATGTATCAATAGCGTTTAGTTACACTTCAACTTTAAAGAAAAAAATTTGTAATTATAATTACTATAGCAAAAATTTAGATAAAATAAATAAAACAGATTGTTACTGTAACAAGGAAAAATATAAAGATTTTATAGATATTGATAAAGGTCATATTATTACAGGTAATTTAAAAATTATTGAATCCAACTCTTTAAGAGATTTGATGGGAAGAGGAACAAAATTTAGATTAAGAGAAAAAATAAACCATAACAAAATTTTGATTTCTATTGGTAATGATTTGGATGTTTTTATTGCCAAATTAGCTAGAAAATACCACTGGCCTGCGGAAGGTTTCGGGGAATGGAAAGTGAGAATTTTAAAGGAAATTAAAATAAAATTGAATACTGATTTTGACAGATCTAAAGAACGTGGAATTTATTTTAGTAAAACATTAAAAAATGAAATAAAAAATTTAAAAGAAAAATTTGTTATTACAGTAATAGATAAATCAGCAAATAATTTCTGTTTAATTTGTAAATATTATTATAAAGAACTTTTAATTAATGAATATAACTCTAATGCAACTTATATGTTAAAGAACACCGGAAAAAAGGAATTAGATAAAAGAATGCTAGCTTTTGCAAAAAAAACCAAAACTAAGACTTGCTCTCTTAACTATCCTTATTTATTCCCAACAGTTAAATTTCATAAAAATCCATTAAAATTCAGATTCGTAACCTGTAGCACTGGTAGTTATAATTACTATACGGGTAAACATTTCTTTAAATACTTAAAAATTATCCTGGACAAAATAAAAAATGAAGACAACTTTATTATTTCTAGTAACAAAGAAGTATTGGATTTTCTTAAAGATAACAACATTAATAAACTTAATACTTTTGATTTCGAAAATTTATACACTAATCTACCTCATGAAAAATTAATAAAGGTCTGCACTTTTATATATGACGAATATTTAAATGAAAATATCATTCCTAAAAATAACTGGCTTGAGTTATGTAATTTTAATATTACTGAAAATTACGTGTTTAATGGTATTAATTTTTATAAACAAGTCAAGGGCATTCCAATGGGGACAGCTTTCTCAAGTGCTTTAGCTAATATTTTCCTGCATTACTATGAGAAAAAAATAATTAAATATAATTTAATAAACGGGTGGAGATATATTGATGACCTACTTTTGATTAACTTCGACAATACTAATATTATTACTAATTGCTATCCAAAAGATTTAATTCTAAAAGATACAAATATAAATCAACTTGAGGCTACCTTTCTGGATTTAAAAATCGAAATTGCTAATGATAAAACAATAGTTGGTATATACGATAAAAGGGATGATTTCAACTTTAAAATAACAAAACTATGTAACTACCATTCCAATCTAAACTCTAAAATTTTCAAAAATCTAATTTTCTCACAAGTTAACAGGATCAAAAGGGTTTGCAATAATAAAAATTCTTATATTGAAGCATCAAATATCCTCCTTAAAAATTTAATTAAAAATGATTTTCCTAGAAATTACTGTAATGTCAATTTTTTAATTAAACAAGGTATGGTTTGGGATTAATCTTTTGGCTTAAATAAAAATAGAAATTTACTTGCATATTGGATCACTCAATAGATGGCGCTGGGTGCCTACCTCTGTTTACATAATTTAACCGTTAACTTTCAAAAACAGGAAATCACAATCGATTGTTTAAAGTTTCATTCACTGTTGGAAGGTATGTTCTGGCCTTTTTGTTTTTAATTTTAATTTTAATGCTGTTTTTGTTTTTATTGTTATTGTTTTCATTGTATTTTTACTTTGTGGTTTTTTTCTAATTTGTTATTTTGTATTTCCTTTCTGTTAAAATGGTATATCTCTTGAGCATAATTTCGGGGGATTTTCGGGTCACGAGGAATCATTATTAGACTTAATGTCTGTATGTCCTCACAGAAAAAATCCCTTTATTTGAATCCCTGCCTGAGGGTGACCCTTGAAAAAGTCTTCAGGCCGGATTCTTTTTTAATATTTTTTAATAATTTTTTTGGTTTAATTTTTATTTGATTTTGTTTTTCCTATTAACTTGATTCTAATACTTTTGTATAAATTCATCTGTGTTTTAGAAGTAGCTGCAATTGCGCTCTCTAAATACTATGAAGTTCCTTTTTGGTTTTAGTTTAAATAGATAATAAATTTTAGTTGCGATTTCGAAACTGTTTTGTTTCGTTTTCATTTTAGTTTCGTTTTCAAACTTTTTCTTACTTTAGATTGGTTACTTATATATATATATATATATATATATGATTTTTTAAAGAAAATTCTTCTTCTGAATTCTAAAATTTCCGCATAAGTTTGAACTTAAAGATAGAGAATGGAAGTATTTAAAGTTTGGTGAAATGAAAATATTTTATTCAATTACTGATGTTCAGGCTTTTTAAAAATAAATTTATATATTCCTTTTCAGAAAAAAAAACAACATTTTTTAATATAAATTTAGGGGGAAAAAACAGTCCTGAAATCCATCTATCAGACTTATTGGCGTCAGATTTAGTTAATTATGGTTTTATTTAGTTGTTATTATATGGTGTTTTAGGCTAGAAGTCACCTTACATAGGTAAAACATGGAAATAAACCCGTTTTAAATCTAAAAACTTCTCCCCGTACATTTCAAAATTTTTTTAAAAATATTTTTCGATTTACATAATAATAATTTTTACTGTAACCTCGTTTAAGTAATTTTCAAGGACAAATTGTTAAATATATTTATTAATGAAATTCAATACCTATATATGAGGTACCTATGTTAGTTATAATTTAAAAATATTTATTAATAATATTTTATACTAGGAACAGATGAATGAAGATTCGAGATATGTTCCCCTTTTCAAAAGAAAAGGTAAAAGGATTTTCTTTTTTAAAAATGGATTGTTTATACTTAAAATATGTTTTCACAAGGTGGTATACGCGAAGAAAACATAATAATATGGAAACATTCTTTGGGCCACATATAGTAAGTGTTGAACAACTTTTCAGTCTTCTCATTACAAGAACTGAAACACCTGAAATACTGCGCCCGAAATATATATCCAATTTTGCATATACCTGTATTTTAGAGGCCGCAAGGAATAAGAATCAGTGTATTATTATATGTGAATGCTCAAGTTTAAGAGACTTTGGCACCCACTTAGCACACAGTTTCAGTAACAAAAAATTTCGGGTAATAAGGTTCAGTACACCTGCAGGAAATAACTGCTGCTAGAAGTAATTGTCATGTGAAGATTTTCTCAGTGTGCTGCCATAACGTTCAATATTATACAGTGATAATTAATATTATCCTTGATACACGGGAGAAAGCTGACATAAGATTTACGCTTAAACCTCTCCGCGTAAAGAAAAATTCTAAATAACAGTGAAAACCTGCGGAAACAGCCTTTCTGAAGCTTTCGCGCATGCTATCTTAAAAGATATGACTTCCCTTTCCTCGCATAAAATTCTGAACTTTGGGTGTGGCTGTGAGTTCATTGCATAGTATTGATGAACGAAAGTTACGATATGTTCGGCATGAATCTAATATTTTTAATAAATCTTGAGGGCGATTTTTTCAGTGTTTTATCTTAGGCTAATACAGAAGTATGTGAGGGCCGTGGTGGCCTGGTGTCATGGTCTCGGCTCTTGAGCCGTAGGGTTTCAGGTTCGAGACCCGATTCCACCGACGAACTGTCGTGTAAGGGGTTTGTTGCCCGTTAAATCCATCAAGGTCAAACGTCCTCTCGCTGATGTGGCGTGCTGTGGAGAGGAGGATGCCAGCTCAGGTGTCGTCCTCGTCATCTGATAGAGGTTCAAAATTACGAGGTCCATACCAAAACAGCCCTAGTGTTGTTTAAAACGGAACGTTAATATAACTAACTAACTAACAGAAATATGTGAAAATCGCACATTTATTCGAAACGTCCTTTATCTGACCGGGAAGTACCAAAATTTTAAATAGAACTATAATTATAGTTACAAGATTGCATTCCCAATTTTTTTTTATTTAAGTTATTATATTTACATGCATACAAAAGTATAGATTGACAGTTTTATTCAAAATTCGATAAGAATCTACATTTTATTTACTAAAATTTTGATTCAAATTTCGTTCACCCAATTGTTGCGTTTTTTAATTGCCAAATTTACATGCATGGATGCGTATTGACCGATAATCGATTAACCCTTTAACGGATTTGGTTCTAAATTTGCAATTTAGGCACTTAAACTGCTTTTTAAATTTTATCAATTTAGTATTTTACGTTTTCTAGTAATAACGTTCATTTTGAAGAGGGCAGCCAAAGAAACAGAGTGCCTCACAATGGATCTCGTTCAAAATTTGATAAAAATCTATAAATTTGGAGTTAACTAAATTTTACTTGTGTAGTTCAAAATAATTGTAGTTATAATAATTGTAGTTATATATATATATATATATATATATATATATATATATATATATATATATATATATATATATATATATATATATATATATATATAAAGAAAATTCTTCTGAATTCTAAAATTTCAGCATAAGTTTGAACTTAAAGATAGAGGATGGAAGTATTTAAAATTTGGTGAAATGAAAATATTTTATTCAATTACTGATGTTCAGGCTTTTTAAAAATAAATTTATATATTCCTTTTCAGAAAAAAAAAAAAAACATTTTTTAATATAAATTTAGGGGGAAAAAACAGTCCTGAAATCCATCTATCAGACTTATTGGCGTCAGATTTAGTTAATTATGGTTTTATTTAGTTGTTATTATATGGTGTTTTAGGCTAGAAGTCACCTTACATAGGTAAAACATGGAAATAAACCCGTTTTAAATCTAAAAACTTCTCCCCGTACATTTCAAAATTTTTTTAAAAATATTTTTCGATTTACATAATAATAATTTTTACTGTAACCTTGTTTAAGTAATTTTCAAGGGCAAATTGTTAAATATATTTATTAATGAAATTCAATACCTATATATATGTTAGTAATAATTTAAAAATATTTATTAATTATATTTTATACTAGGAACAGATGAATGAAGATTTGAGATATGTTCCCATTTTCAAAAGAAAATGTAAAAGGATTTTCTTTTTTAAATATGGTTTGTTTATACTTAAAATATGTTTTCACAAGGTGGTATACACGAAGAAAACATAATAATATGGAAACATTCTTTGGGCCACAAATAATAAGTGTTGAACAACTTTTCAGTCTTCTCATTACAAGAACTGAAACACCTGAAATACTGCGCCCGAAATATATATCCAATTTTGCATATACCTGTATTTTAGAGGCCGCAAGGAATAAGAATCAGTGTATTATTATATGTGAATGCTCAAGTTTAAGAGACTTTGGCACCCACTTAGCACACAGTTTCAGTAACAAAAAATTTCGGGTAATAAGGTTCAGTACACCTGCAGGAAATAACTGCTGCTAGAAGTAATTGTCATGTGAAGATTTTCTCAGTGTGCTGCCATAACGTTCAATATTATACAGTGATAATTAATATTATCCTTGATACACGGGAGAAAGCTGACATAAGATTTACGCTTAAACCTCTCCGCGTAAAGAAAAATTCTAAATAACAGTGAAAACCTGCGGAAACAGCCTTTCTGAAGCTTTCGCGCATGCTATCTTAAAAGGTATGACTTCCCTTTCCTCGCATAAAATTCTGAACTTTGGGTGTGGCTGTGAGTTCATTGCATAGTATTGATGAACGAAAGTTACGATATGTTCGGCATGAATCTAATATTTTTAATAAATCTTGAGGGCGATTTTTTCAGTGTTTTATCTTAGGCTAATACAGAAGTATGTGAGGGCCGCGGTGGCCTGGTGTCATGGTCTCGGCTCTTGAGCCGTAGGGTTTCAGGTTCGAGACCCGATTCCACCGACGAACTGTCGTGTAAGGGGTTTGTTGCCCGTTAAATCCATCAAGGTCAAACGTCCTCTCGCTGATGTGGCGTGCTGTGGAGAGGAGGATGCCAGCTCAGGTGTCGTCCTCGTCATCTGATAGAGGTTCAAAATTACGAGGTCCATACCAAAACAGCCCTAGTGTTGTTTAAAACGGAACGTTAATATAACTAACTAACTAACAGAAGTATGTGAAAATCGCACATTTATTCGAAACGTCCTTTATCTGACCGGGAAGTACCAAAATTTTAAATAGAACTATAATTATAGTTACAAGATTGCATTCCCAATTTTTTTTTTAAAGTTATTATATTTACATGCATACAAAAGTATAGATTGACAGTTTTATTAAAAAATTCGATAAGAATCTACATTTTATTTACTAAAATTTTGATTCAAATTTCGTTCACCCAATTGTTGCGTTTTTTAATTGCCAAATTTACATGCATGGATGCGTATTGACCGATAAACGATTAACCCTTTAACGGATTTGGTTCTAAATTTGCAATTTAGGCACTTAAACTGCTTTTTAAATTTTATCAATTTAGTATTTTACGTTTTCTAGTAATAACGTTCATTTTGAAGAGGGCAGCCAAAGAAACAGAGTGCCTCACAATGGATCTCATTCAAAATTTGATAAAAATCTATAAATTTGGAGTTAACTAAATTTTACTTGTGTAGTTCAAAATTATTGTAGTTATAGCGTTCACAGACAGGCAGATATAATTCCAAAAATGTTTTTCTTTTTTGACTCAAGGTGGTTCGGAATTTACAGATTTGTCAAAATTTCGACTTCAAAAGGTTTGGCGATTTCAATACCTATTCTTCAGGACACCTAGTATACTTCTTATATAAGTAGGTAAAAATTTAAAAAAAGGGAGAGGTCAACATACAATATGTAAAAATAATGTCTACATTGAACGATTTAAAGGCTAAAGAAGGCAAGCCTTTGTGACTGTGAACTTCTTTCATGTAGACGTTTCATAATTTTCCTTGTTTATAAAATCGTTCTTTAATTTTGAAAAAAATATTTTACCTCTAGATAGATAAGTTTCCCACACTGCATTAAGTGAATTGAAAGATTTCTTATCAGATAGTAGCTTAAATCATCTTTGTCAGCACAAACTCAAAGATTATGAGAATTTGGTGATAAGCGATGCGCGAGGATAGAACCTGGGACCTTGTGGTTAGCAGTCCAGTAACTTAACCATGATACCAAAACAATTGCTCGGGTAGAAGAGCTGTTAACTGGCTTATATGCTATTCACCACAGACTCTCTCTCCAGTGAGTCGGAGGTGAGACGAACGATATGGCTGTTGAGTGGTGATGTATTGAGCTGTTGTCTAATGGGCCTACCCAGTTGAGTAGCGAGTGTGTGTGGGTGAGTGGTTGCTGTGTCAAGTGAGTCTGACGACTTTGGTTGGTTTTGGTTCGGGTAGCAGAGCTGTTAACTGGCTTATATGCTATTCACCACAAGAACATTAACAGAAGCTGTAGAGATGCGTTACTAAAGGTTCATGTTGTGTGATAAACAGATTAAATTTTTGAATTTTTTTTATTTTAAATATTAGAAAGATTCTAGTGTTTTACTGAAGATTTACAGGAAAGAATACTTTGTATTAAAATTTAAACTATTTTGATAAGTTGCGGGTAGTTGCATTGTTTATACTACATTCATATAGTTCATTGTTCATATAGTTTTCATTTTTTCTCTTCTCGCTCTCGAAATAAAAAGTTATGAAGTCTAGTATATAATATGCCAAATAAATAGACATTAACCCACACCTGTTACTAAAAGCTAGGTTTCTTTTTAAAACCAAAAAACCTGACAGAATTGTAACTTTTTTTTTCTGCTTGAGAAGAAGTGATTACTTAGAAAAGTTGAAACTTCTTTGTTTCTAACCCAGCTCAATTTAGAAACTTACGTGAAATTGCTACGTAGATCTAACAGAGAGAACTTAATTTCATGGACGATGACAGGAGGCTATACAATGCTTTACTTGTCGAGGATTTTCTGAAGGAGGAGAGTATTCGTTTTAATGGCTGGCCAGCGATTTCGCCGAATCTAAATCCTTTAAAGAGCATCTGGGATATTCGGTGAGGAGCCGGAGCACAGTTCAATTCCACCTCCAGAGCCCTATAGCCGTAAAATCGTCGCTTCAAGAAAAATGAAATTCCTTACCTCAAGCTATAATCATCAACTTCTCCAAATTTCAAGTTCTGCTCCATTTTTTCGAGGTGCTACTGAACATTATGAAGTTACAAGGTATCTTATTTTGGTATTTGGTCACAGTTGCACTCCTCAAAAATTTCATGACCTTTATTTTATTATATGTTTTTACTGATTGTTTCGCTAAGATTGTTCACGCGGAGATCAGATTGATTTTGTCAAGCTATTCAGAATGCAATTTTTCGTTTATTGCGCAAATGCAATTTAAAATAATATTTTATTTATATTTAATAAATAATAAATACTAAATTTTAAAATAATATTTTTTTAAATGTGTTTACAGTTTCTACCATACTATTTTAAAAGCTATAAACTGACTCATTTAGACAATAGCATTAATAATAATACTAATAATACATATAATGACTCTAATGATATAACAAGAATAATACAATAAATAGAATGAGTATACTAATAATTCAGTGAGTGAAAAGCTGGTTGCACAAGACGACTAGTAGGCAATGTTAATCGAATTATCTAAGGGATTATTATTAGTAATTTGATTTTTCAGTATTGAAAATATATAATGGGTCATAGTAAATACAATTTATCATTATGACTGTAAGCATCTTTAAAATGAACGGAAAACTCTACAATGCGAATTCCATATACAAATTTCATTTTTTAATATTAAAATTTAAAAAAATAAATAATGCTTACAACCATTATTATTTAAGTTCTTAGACAATATATATATATATATATATATATATATTGCATGCAAGAAAAAAAACAAAGTAATAAACAGAAAAAATTTAAATTAAAGACCTATAAGTATATAATATAATGCCACAAAAGATACTTTGCCCTGAGTTGAAGGAACACTATGGCAGCATTGGTGGGAACTAATCCCAGTTTTAGAATTGGCAAGAATTGAGCCTTAAGAGCCATCAAAGGCCGAGGTACAACTGTTTCTGTAGGAGGCACGTTCCGTTAGCGGAAGGGAACAGCCAACTTCACACCATTTCTATACCCACCAGGGTGATGAGAACAAACTATCATACCTGAAGCTTTTCATTCCCATCTTTTGGGGGCAGCGGTGGCAAGGTCTCGGCTTCGGAACCGAAGGGTTTCAGGTTCGAGACCCGATTCCACAGAAGAACCGTCGTGTAAGCTTGTCTGGTGCACGTTAAATCCGTCGGGGCCAAACGTCCTCCCGCTGGTGTGGTGTAGAAGTTTGGAGAGGGGTTTGTCAGTTCTGATGTCCTCCTCTTCATCTGACCTGTTCAAAATTATGAGGTGCGTCCCCAAATAGCCCTAGCGTTGCTTTAAAACGGGACGTTAATAATACTAAACTAAAAAAAAACATTTTTGGACACCCCTCGGGGAGCATATATGTACATAAATGCTATAATCTGTATAATCTTTAAACAGTTGCAAAATCAGAGATGTGATAACTGTTATAAAGAAGATCAATAATTGTCATAAGACATAATATCGCAGACCAAGTTTAGTCTGCTACTTATTGACGAAATATTTACGCAAAATTTGCTGGACACATAACATCAGAACTTGAAGTTGTACCTTTGCAGTTTTACACCAGATTGATTGTGTAATCATTTTTATATAATTGCAATGAAAGGATTTCGATTCTCCGGGGCTGTTGCCTGATATCCATAGTTCCGGTTGTTGTTGACCTCCTTTAATGCTAGTATGTAATTCATTACAATGTCCTTGATGTTTCAATCCCTTTAAAAAAAACTTTGAATTTTAAAATTTGCTATACCAAAGGTTTGTAAAAATATTTGTCTGCTGATACCTTATTCATTCACTTTAGTTTTGTTTTAGTTGAAAATTAAAATGTTGATAACAGAAATATTATAAAAGATTATATTACTCTAGAGCTTGCATTTAATATATTGAATGACATTGAATTCAAAATAAGGAAAACCAAAACTAAATTTATTAATTACTCAGAATTACGTTCCTCTATATCAACGTGAAAAGGCCATATATCCGAGATTTGTTAATATAAAATATAAATTTTTGTGATCTTCATTATTTAAACAACATTGAAATTGGATACATTTGATGCAATTGTGTTTTTTACCTGATGGCACTTCGTGAATCCGTTTAAAATTTAGTTTTTCCTTTTCTTATGAACACCTTTAGATACAGTTCGCTTTGCAAAAAGATACATGTTTCTTAGATCAACATAATATTTCATGTGAGCGTTTGCCAATTTTCGTAGATTATTTCCTCCTAAGTAATTTTCCTTTATTTATTATTTATCAACTGAATAATGAAGCTGTTCAATGTAATTGCTTTACTATTTTAAACAATCAACTATTTCAAAACAACAAAGCAAAGAAGATACAGCAAAATTTACGTCAAAACGTTTGTGTATATCTCTGAAATAACTAGCGGAAGTGGTTTCCTCAAAATTTATCGCATACTCTCTAATCCCAGAGAACACCTCAGGTGTCGTCCTCATCATCTGACCGCGGTTCAAAATTACGAGGTCCGTCCCAAAATAGCCCTAGTGTTGCTTCAAACGGGACGATAATATAACTAAACTAAACGAAACCCAGAGAACACCTTGCATGGCTTTGACGTACAATAATTACGAAATATTAGCCCTTGGCATTAATATAGTATTTTTATTGAATCTATCGTGTTATCTTTTGGAGATTAATCCTTGTCATAAATATAATAGTAGTAATTAATAGTATCTTGAAATAGAATTTGTGTTTTAGGCGAGTTCTTCCCAATTGATTTAAACAAAAATTTTTGCACTAAACTACATTAGTAGTAACAAAATCCCATTCCTAATTTTATGTTTTTAATTCTTTGAAACTTTGAGTTATCAAGTTTACATGTTTTTGAAAGTATAGACCGAAAAATGGTCAATCCCTTGTTGGATTTGGCGCACAATTCTCAAAATATGTAGACTATAGATGTTAACCCCTTGCCTGCCGCTGTCGTATATATACGTCTTTATAAGTCAATGTATTTGCTGCCCTGGCATATATATACGTCTCGCAACTATATGCTTATATATATACGTATCACTGGGGACAGAATCTCGCAAGTTATCTTCGGCAGGTAAGGGGTTAATAGCGAATTTTATCTTTTAAGTTCTCTTCGTTTTGTTGTGTTAGTTTATATTCGAACAGCCGGACAGACGTATTAAGTCTGAGCGGATTTTACTCAAAATTTGACAGAAATCAGCAAATTTGGTATAAAGTTCATATACCAAATTTCATTCGTCTGGATCAAAGTGGATTTGAGTATTATCCAGAAATGTGTTTTCCGTTCTCTGGGGGGTCTAAAACGTGGTGATTCCTCAAAATTTCGAGTCCGAATTTTTTGACGATTACTATATTTTCTTTATATTTCTTATAGCAGAAAGTAAAAATACCAGATTCGCAGAGTTCTATTAACACCTCGAAT
Organism: Argiope bruennichi; assembly: GCF_947563725.1. NCBI lineage: Eukaryota > Metazoa > Arthropoda > Arachnida > Araneae > Araneidae > Argiope > Argiope bruennichi. Next base: position 87,606,316 of record NC_079159.1, on the reverse strand, counting down.
TCCAAGCATTGATTAATAATTTTTGGATAGGAGCTGGAGGAATGACCAAAGTCATACCTTCGTAACTCCCTGTGATAAAAAATTATCAAACGATAATCTCTAGTGCATCTCTCAAATATGATCATCCGCTGGGATGTTGAAACGAAGGGGAAAGATATTGATTTTGAAGTTTTTTTCCCTCGTGTTAACGATATTGCCTATTGAACTGCAGATGATAAAAATTGACAAGAATAAGTGGAAATGAAGAAATACTAGAAAAGAAAGAGAGAGTGTGAAAGAGAGAGAGAGAGAGCGAGAGAGAGAGAGAGATTAAAATTAGGAAATTTCTAGCAAACTATGCAATTAAAATTTAAATTAGATAAAAATAATTTTTCTTCATTCTCTGCTTTCCAATTTGGCTCCTTTACAAATCAGCGAATGTGTAAAACTTCTAGATTGCAGATTAGTAAAGAAATCCTTTGAGTTAATTGCGAAAATAATTAATTAAAAACCAATAAAACTAGGTATTTTGAATATTTTAGTTCTAAATTAGAAATAAACCTTTAATTAATGACTTCAAAAATATTTGGAAAGGATAATGGAAATACAATGCATAATTCAAGAATGTTAGTTTCAATTTTTACGATTTTTCGAGCAAAGTGATAATAGTCAAAGTTGGAGATGCAAAAAAATTTCTCTATTGTTACATTACTATTTTATCTATAATTATTATAGACGATATCACAAATTTCTTTTGAAGGACAAATGTCTGTACTCTCCAGTGGTGCATTGCTGTTTTCTCTACAGTTAGTACAGACGATATCGCAAATTTCTTTTGAAGGACAAATGTCTGCACTCACCAATGGTGCATTGTTTTTTCTCTACAATAAGTAGAAATGATATCACAAAAAATGCGTGTGAAAAACATTCAAAAATATTGAAAATATCAATTAAAAATATTTCTACGTTAAATTTTAGAATTCAAACTTTAAAATTCATTGTATCGCGATTAAGAATATCTCCGTGTCAAAGCTCGCTACTGAAAGTGCGTTAAATTTTTAACCGCAGACACTTGTATAAACATACAAGCAAACAATTCCTTTTATAAGAATGATGCTATATATATAAAACATAGTTCTCCCGTTTATTTCCTATCGAAAGAAAGAAGAAGTAAAAGGTAAAAAAAATCACCCAAAGTTTTGTTGAATTTCTTTTATAAAGATCTTAATCTGGAAGCAAACAATTTTTTTCTTGGCCTACTTTAGCTTCTTTCGAACTTGCTGTATTATTTAACAATTTGATCTATTAATAACTGGAGCAAAGATCTATTTCTATAAAACAAGCCGAAAAGATGACACGACAGTGCTTGCGACATCCTTAGAATAGTCCTATAGTAAACATTTTGGTGAAAGTGATGAATGCTGGCACTTTGTAAGAAAAGGCTGTAATGGCTTGATAAATAAATGACGATAAAGGATCGTCAAAGCACAAATGATGACAATGTCGTACCAATTTGAGTGTTATTTTTAGAAAATTTATTTCAAGAGTAGGCATTACGAAAAGCATATATAATGAATCTCTTTCTGAAATATTCCAATTATCAAAGAAAGCAAATTCATGTTGGAAACTCGCAAATGATATTATATTATAAACATACCAATAGGGATTTCATTCCTTATTTTGCATATGCGAGACTCTTATGATAGAGATTTTGCGAATGAAAAGCAGTTTTTTCTTTATTAGAGGCAATAATAAGTGCTTACCAAAAAATTAACATTGATTGTTTAGTAGGGCATTGAAAATTACCATCAGTTTTAGAAATTAATCAATCTTGATGTGGATCCTAACACGATAAATTTGGAACATAATCAGTTTCTGTTTCCTATTCAAGTGATGATCCTTTGTCAAGTGCTGAGCTGAGAACATAAAGTGACGATTATAAATATACCATGGAGTTGATCTCGTTTATTTTTTGATGGTATTGTCAATGCAAAGATGCAAATTTGGATCATATTTTTGGTTAGAATATTTTTACACGCTTTATTAGAATTTCAATGATTATTTTATAGTAGCCGCCTTTGGCGACCAGCCGGTTCGCCAATCTTAATGTTCGTTAAAATTTTAATAATTAAATATTTTATGCAATTCCAACTTTAATAGCTTCTTCATCAAAATATTTTAAAACTTCAAATTTTGATAGTCATATAATTCACTCATAATATTTATAAACTCCTTCAGTCATAACGCAATATGTATCTCTCTTATTTTCTATTAGCTCCCGTAGAATTTATACTTTAAATTAAAGTGGAACGGATTAATCTGCAATTAATATAATGATATTTTTTATTGAAACACAGTATTTTTTTGTAATATGATTACTGAAAACAGTCACTGAGTGTTTAAACTTTACGGGCATTGAAGAATATCTTTCTTAATTTATGTAATATTTCAAGAATTTGTCAACAAAATTTTCTCAGATTCATCATGACCAGATCGATTAATTAACAATGTTTAATTTTAAATGTATCAAACACTAAGAAAATAAAACGAATCGTTTAAAATAATCGGTTGAAAACATGTTAAAATAAACTACTTAAAAAACGATGGACTTAAAACTATAAGCATATACAAAAAATATATAACTAACATAAATACACTTTAATTACAAAAGCATGCAATTAATCCAAAAATAATTTAAATCATCCGTTGATAATGGTTGTCATGTCAACAATCAGAACACAATGCGCATGCGTGAATTTTCAACGCCAGTTACGGTAACGCAAATGCGTGAGTTTTTCTACGCCAGTTGGGGTAACGCTATGCAGATTAGAAATTTTTAATTTCCTTTATTCTGTTTTATTTTAATTCAAAAGTACTTCAGAATGAATCTGAAAGATCGATTAATTAACAATGTTTCATTTTAAATGCATCAAACATTAAGAAAATAAACAGAATAATTTGAAATAATCAGTCGAAAAATCTTAATCCTAGCCTCATTACTGTTGGGAAAAAAACCTGAAGTCTTACTCATTTGGCGGTGGGGAAAACGAAAAGATTTTTTTGGCGGGAAAGTTAGTTTTTAATTAATAATTAAAATTCTAATTAAAAATTCAAAAAAAGGGACACCAGGTGCACATTCCCGACCTCCAAGGTATACATGTACCAAATTTCGTAGCTGTAGGTCAAATGGTCTTTTCTGTAGAGCGCCAACACACACACACACACACACACACACACACACACACACACACACACACACACACACACACACACACACACACACACACACACACACACACACACACACATTGAGCTTTATATATAAGTATAGATTTATGATTAATTACAATTGCAATGAATTCATGCTTTATGTTATTCATGATTCATTATAATTCAGTTGATTTATGATTAATTGCAATGCTTTATGTTATTTATGATTAATTATAAATCTTTTAATCAATGAATAAGTTCTATGTTTACTTGCCCCGTCACACTTTTCATTTCTAATTTCTTGGCGTTACATTGAATGGCAATAATTTTATCTCTTTATTTTATATTTTCTTATTGTATGCTTGCATCTTCCTTGCTTTGATTGGTCCCTTCGATTTTGCTCTTTTTCATATGCATGTTTGATTATATGCAAATTTTTAATTATTATTCTTTTCCGTCTTGAGATTATTGTTTTATTAATCGTATATTCTATTTTTACTTAAATGATAATATATGTATACTTAATTTACACTCATATTTTTCTGCTGCTTGTACAAGATATTAATAATGAAAGAGATGTTAATTAGTTCTATGTATAGGCGATCTGACTGACGTATTTTGTTGAAACTTGGTTCATACGTTATTTAGACCATTCGGATAAGATATAACTGCAATAACAAGTAATAATTCTCATTTTGACCACCGGGTAAAAAAAGGGCGCATAAAAAATATTAAACACAAAATTTTTAATCACGTTGCTTGTTCAATGTTTGTTCATTCCATTTTTAGCTTGTTAAATAGCATCGTGAAGATATTCTTAAGGAATTACAGCAACGTCAAGCATTACTCTTACCTTCAATTCAGGCAGAGATTATATGCTTTTTACATAGACGCGGTCTTTTAGAAATCTCCCGCAACCAGAAATCACAAGGATTCAAGTCTGGAGAGCGCAGTGGCCAGGCAGTCAGAAAAGGTATCGAAATTACCCTGTACGAAAGTGTGTACAAGGCAGTTCTTTCACTTATGGAGCAACCTATGATGCTGCATCACTTTGCATGTAGACAATAATCCTTAATTATTCGATTTCTTGAAAGATAAGAATGAATTGCTGCCACAGAAGCTATCGGAAAAAGATGCACTTTTATGTTCTTGTGCAGTGCATTCTTGTGATATATTTTAGACCATTGAGGAGCGTGTGTCCTCAAAGAAAAAGAGACCAAGAATGTTATCAGCAATAAAACTACACCGTACAGTAATGGAATTAGAGTTCAGAGACTGTTTATGTGTAAGTTTAGGAAATACAGTATCCTATGTGAGACAGTTTTGGGTATTCATTGTTACGTTTAAGATAAAATGCTCCTTCTGATCACAAAATGTTCTAAGGTTACTGTTAAAGACTATTCTGGCCAGAAATTAGTAAGAAAAATCAATGCGTCGGTCTGGATCACGAGAGTGCACATTTTGAACTATGTTGACCTTGTATGGATACCACAATACTACTTCAAAATGAAAAACAGAGTTTTTTTTATATCACAGATCAAGGGAGTGACAAATCACGGGACATCCCTCGAACACTTGCCTAAGACATATCTAAGGGTCTTGTGCATCTCTGTGGAATAGAAATTATTTAAATCAATGCAATGGTTGTCGTATGTTATTGCAATAGTGCATGCGGCGTAGATATTTTACCCATTGAAAATGTTAGTTAAGTAGAGGTTTTGAAATTTCTCTTTAAATTGTAGGGAAGCTGAAAGCATATTTGAAGATCATGGGATTTCATGTAAAAGGAAAATTGGCGAAATCGAATCAGTAACAGAATCTGAGGCCTGGTTCTTTATTTTCATCAACTATTTTAAATGTGCAGATCCTAATTTTTAATGTATAGAAAACGATATTTGAATAATTAAAACTAACAATCTCTACTAATAATAAAGACTAATGTGCATCTACAGGCAAGAATGTTTGATCTACAATCGATATCCAGAAATTACGTTACTCAATCTTTAATGGAACTCTAATATTTTATTAAGATTCAGGCACACTATAAACATATTTAAGAATATTAAAACACGGTGGCAATATGTTACAATTTGATGTTAAAAAATTCATTATTGGGAGAATCCTTTTATGTCAAGATATGTATAAAAGATTTAATTGAAATTAAATACAATAAATATCGCCTGCCAAATTAGATAATAAAAAATGGCAAATGGTACATATAAAAATAATTTATAAACAACAAACTCTATTTGATGTGAAGATAAGCATTGGTTTTCTAAAGTCTCTATGATTTTTGTTTAAGAATATTCAAAAATTAAATAAAAGGCATTCTTCTTTGTAACATTTCAGGATATATTTTGTGTCTGTAATTAATTCTCAACACAATTGTTTTCAACTGATTTAAGGAAATAAAAGTTTGAGAAATTCATTCGAAAACAAACAATTCCGATGGTATAAATCAATTAGACCTAAAAAGATCCGTGTTTCTTGTCTGACTCCCCCCCCCCCCTCCGTCAGAAAAAAAAGGTTTAGAAACTAAGAAGAATGAAGAGGATTTTATCTAACTATTAGTGCTAGTAATAGTTAAGTAGCATGTTCAGGAAAAAACACAGATGTTGTTAGAAAACCTGCGAGGGTTGAAGAAAATAGGGATGGACCAATGCAACCAATGAGAAAATTAGAAAGTATCATGTTAGATACTTTATATCGTCGTTTTGGATCATGATTTTTTTAAAACTGGAAAGCAGATAACTTCAGTTTAATTATATTAACATTCGGTTTTGTAGTAACATAAAGTTTGTTTTGAAATGTACCCTATGATTTTGATCCAATATCAGATGAAAAGTATCACAATGTATTAATTTTAAACCTTTCTAGGGTCGTGCGAAGTATGCTTCCCACCAAATTTATCAATCTTTGTATGAATTTATGTAGGTTGGTATAAGTTCTGACACATTTTTTTAGCATGACAGAAACTTAGATGCTTCAGCTCTTTATCTCACACAAAATGACGTGTCTTGATTTTTTACTTAATTATTAATTAACCAAATTAATTAATTAATCAAATTAAATTTATCTAATAAGCTAAATGAATCCCTTTTCTTATTCTAATTTCAAGCCTAAAAATATTTTAACATAATATGACTAGAAAAAAAGGGCCCTTTAAAGGGTTAGTTAAATTTTGATCCCATGTGAAAAATATAGTCTCGTGGTAGCAATGAAAAAAATGCTGCTGGCGAAATTTCCTAATATTATTGTCTTGTTTGATTGCTAATATTAAAAATCAGTTATTATAAAATATTCTTCAGAGTCTTTCATTTGTCAAAATTAATGTTTACATGACCGGGAACGCTGTCCCATATAGTCCGCAGTAAGCTCTTTAAATATTACTAAGGTTTTTTGGAGTTTACAAAAGCTAAGAATCTGTATTAAATATGTTTTAATCTCTATTAATAATAAAAGAGGAAGTATCTGTTAGTGCTCTTCAAACCAGACCATTTCCTTTACATATATCAGATTTGATACAAATATATACCTTGGAGAGTTAAAAAAGTTCTCGCTGGAGAGTTTCTTTTTTAAAAATTTGAATTTGAATGAATTAAAAACTAAGAGAGTTTTATATGTTTTTTCATAATAGTTCAAGAAAATATTAATTTTCTAAGCTTGACTTCTATAACGTTTTAAAATGAAAGAAAAGTTTTTTAATGATACCAATTTAATTGTCATACGAAATTTTCAAAAATTTGGCAAATCCTTAAAAAATTTACATAATTTTAAAAATAATAATAATTTTCGAAATTAAATTTCTATAACGTTTTAAAATAAAAAAAATGCCTTTTTAATGATACTAATTTAATTTCTATACAAAGTTTTCTAGAATTTGATAAATTAAAAAAAAATTACATAATCTTCAACAATATATTTTACTGTTATTTCTATTGTTGAAATGAAATTCATTTTCATCGTTTCATTAAACATTTAATAACATTTAATCATTTGATTTTTTTTCATTGTTGAAAATTAAGGAAAGAAAAGATACTGTTTATTATTTCCACAATTTCCATGAAAAATCAGAAAGTGAAATTACATTACTGCTAAGAACAGCGTACAATTTGAAATTGATCGCAAAGTCACTTAATTTTTTTAATGGGACTATTATATCCTGGAACTAGATTTCATTAGGAAGTTTCATCTTGTTAATAAATAGAACAGATGTCAGGTTTTTAAAATAACAAGGTAGTAATATCTCTTACATTTCATGGTTAAAAAGATTTTGTCGATTAAATCAGTATCACATTATGCATAAGAGATTTATTAAAAATTAATTACAATTAATGCTCCCAGAGAACCAACTGTTTGCTACAGGTGGCTAGAATATAAAAAGAACTCTTTGAAAATTTTGAAAAATAGATTTTTTGCTCTGAATTAAAGTGCTTTTTTTGCGTAATAATTATTTTGTGTCTCATCACTGACTGATTTGATTTGTTAGTGTACAATTCATATTAGTCTTGATATTAAGGCAGAACAGGGATTACTTTTTATGGTTACATTATCTGACAATTATTAATCTTAAAACAAGAAAGAGAGGGAGAGAGAAAACGAAGAAGGAGAAAAGGAATATATCACATTATTTTACATAATTATGTTTTCATCAATGACTTCTTTTATGTGAAATGGAAACTGCAATGTTTTAGTGATAAGAGCCCAGCTTTAAAGCATCAGACAGTGCCAGGTGTTTCTTTAAAGAATCGTCGTTTGTCCTGTTATGGACATTATGTATAACGGCGAGGATCAAGGCATTTTTTAAGCTAGCATGGAGGGCAAATTTACAAAAAGAGTATTGGTTCATGCTCCTATAGTAAGAAGTTACCGAATCTCCTCAAGTATCTTCCAAAAAGGAATGTTAATATAATTAAACTAGGAGTGCCTGGACGGTGTTGCCGGTAATATAAACAAAAGCACAAAATTAGTATATCAAGTATCTTCCAAAAGGAATGTCAATATAATTAAACTAGGAGTGCCTGGTTTAATTATATTGACGGTAATATAAACAAAAGTACAAAATTAGTATCTTCCAAAAGGAATGTCAATATAATTAAACTAGGAGTGCCTGGACGGTGTTGATGGTAATATAAACAAAAGTACAAAATTAGTATCGATAAAAGTTTCTTTCCTTCGTGACAATAATTCCACTTGCGAAATTAAAAATGAGAAAAATCATATTTAAATATCAAATTTAATAATTTAAGTCATTGCGACTTTGAGTAATCGCATTTATATGTTTCTGAAAATACAGACAATCCCTTATTTTGACCAAAATTTGATAGATGTTCTACATTATAGACGTTAAATATGTGCACCTAATTTTAGCTGTCTAGCTCTGTTTGTTTTGTAATTATCGTGTTAACTTATATTCGAACAGGCAGACGGACATCCTCTGAACATTTGGTGTGAAGACCGTATAACAAATTTCAACCATCTAGCTCAAAGCGTGTTTAAGTTAAGTTCAACTTTTTTTTTTTTTTTTTTAAATTTTGTGTTTGCGTCTGTTTGCCGCAGACAGACGGACGGACATTTTCCAAAAATGTGTTTTTCACCCTCAGGGAGGAATGAAACGAGATGATTCGTCAAAATCTCGAGTTCGAATTTTCCGATGATTACTGTAGTTTATACTACATATACGAGAAAGTAGAAAATACTATAAAAGTAGACAGTTTGCTACAACTGATGGTATTATGATTTAGATTACGCAAATTTTCTTCCAACTATTTTGGTAAAGCTATCATCAATCCATATCGGAGTATGCGAGTTTGGAGAGGCATGTGAAGCACTTAACTGATAACAATTCAGTTAGAAACAAAACAAATTAAAGCGATTGCTATCACGAATCTGGAATAAAATTTTTAAACTCAGTTTGGGAAAAAATTAACTAAAAAAAAGAAAAAAAAATGGCAAAAGAAAAAGATATTTCGACAGATCTTATTTTAAATTAGGGAAAATGTTCCATTATAACCTCAAAATCATTGAAAATGAAATGAAAATTTTGGATATATTAATTTTCTTTTAAATTTAAAAAAATTTCTGGAAAAATGACTACATTTCCTAAATTTCTCAAAATTAAGTACATTAAATAAGGTATACAAAATCAATTTAATTAGAAAGATTACTGGTTGTTCTGGCTTTTGATGCATGCTTGAGTTGGTCTCTTGGCGTTTTTTTGAATTCTCGCCAAACCAGTGACGATAACGTTGCCAATGTGGCAACCTAGACAGATTTTTTATTTCTTTTTATTTTATTTTTTTATTTCTTTTTATTTTATTTTTTATTATATTTATTTATTATTTTATCTTATTATTTATTTATTTATTATTTTATTTTATTATTTATTTATTTATTATATTTATTTTTTATTATATTTATTTTATTTTATTTATTATTATTTCTGGCCACGTATCGTTTTTTAATGAAAAATAATAATAATAACAAATATTCAATTAGTAGTCAACTTGGCGAGATTTCAAATAAGTCGCCAAGAGGTGGGCCCATCTAGGATTTTACCGTTTCTTTTTTTAGAACTACTAGAAATGTTATTATAATCAACTGCTTGTGGAAGAAGATGAAGCACTTAAAAGAACATAAGACATTAATTCTAAAAATTAATTTGAGTATTTAGTTGCATTGCATTTTGTAAGATGATATTGGTTTCCCAATGTTACTAAAAAAAAGCAAATTCTTTTTAAAAATTTGTAAATATTTCTTAAAAAAAATTCATGAATATTCGGAAATTGATTTCTAACTGGTTACATTTAGAAATTTTACATTAGGGTATACAAAGTACAGAGAACGTATTGTAGTAATCGAAAATTCATACTCGAGGTTTGTCAAATCTCTATATTTTCAGTTTTGTTATTATGTCTGCTTGTCTGTGAACAGATTAATTTCAAAAAGTTTTGAAAGAGACGAATGAAATTAAGTATATGGATTTAAGATCAAAATGGAAGATTTCTGCTAAATATTAAAAGAAAAGAAATTCATTCAGAAAAAATATCTATTTGAATTCAGGTGAACTCGATAAAATGTTACGAACTGATAGATAAAATTTGTTACTCTGGTTTAGCATCTGAAATGAAGATTCCTATAAAATTTTGAACGAAATCTGTCAACTAGTTGATTATATGTCGTTCCATATTTTCACATGCATGCACCTGCAATAGGTCATAGACGTAATGATTTAAATTAATGAAATTCGGAATGTGATTTTGTGACAATAATTATACTTCCGTGTCAAATTTTGCTTTTAAACGTTCGGAAATAAATCGCTTCTAAAATATGTATTCGCTCGATATATTCTCTAAAAATGATATATTCAGGTCAAAGATCTATATTTCGTAACTATTGTTTATCAATGCCATGCAAAGCATTCACAGCATTATCAAAATCTATAGTTTTATACAGGGAGGGATGATAATCTTTAATTGGAGAATAAATGAAAAAGTTTTGAAAGACTACTTCCATAGATTTTTTAGTACAGGTAAAGGATAATGAGACTACTTTCGCGCGTATTAATGGATCTTACATTAAATAAATTAAAAACTACGCATAATCACCTAATTTCAAAGACAATTATAGTTCGGAAACGATTAGAATATTTCCTAACTTCTCACTAAAATTTTTTAATAGATATTCAGAAATTGGTTTCAAATCTTTTTGTTTTCAAGAAAAAAAAATGGCAGACGAATAATTGAGTATGTATCAATGAATTCTATTTGAATCAATTCAAAGAGATATATAATTTCAAAGACAATTACATTTCAGAAACGATTTGAGTATTTTTTAACCTTTCATTAAAATATTTTGTTAATATTCAGAAACTGGTTTCAAACGATTTTATTCAAGAAAAAAAATGGCAGACGAATAATTCAGTATGTATAAATGAATTCCATATTGAATCGATTCAAAGAGATATATAATTTCAAAGACAATTACATTTCAGAAACGATTTGAGTATTTTTTAACCTTTCATTAAAATATTTTGTTAATATTCAGAAACTGGTTTCAAACGATTTTATTCAAGAAAAAAAATGGCAGACGAATAATTCAGTATGTATAAATGAATTCCATATTGAATCGATTCAAAGAGATATATAATTTCAAAGACAATTACGTTTCAGAAACGATTTGAGTATTTTTTAACCTTTCATTAAAATATTTTGTTAATATTCAGAAACTGGTTTCAAACGATTTTATTCAAGAAAAAAATAACAGACGAATAATTGAATAAGTATAAAGGAATTTTACATTGAATCAATTCAAAGAGACATATAAGTTCAGAGACAGTTTCCATTCAGAAGCGATTTGAATATTTTTTGTAACATTTCATAAAAAAAGGACATTATAAACATTCTGAAACAAGTTTCATCTGCTTTTTTTGTAAAGAAAAACTCGGAAGGGGGGAAAGAAAAGAAAGAAAGAAAGTTTCTGTATGCTTAAATCCTGCTTTCAATCAATTCAAAGCGGCTCATCATTTTCGGAGACAGTTACGAACAATTTCCATTTTCTTCCATTTCACGGAATTCTTCGTTTCCCTTTAATGCGTTTCGATCAAAATCAAATTCTTCCTAATTCTGAAGAATGGAAACTTTTTCTACCTTTAGAGATCTTTGAGATGGAGATAAAGAAAGTAAGAGAGCGAGGGAAAAGAGATAGAGAGCCCGTGTCTGGGGCGCTGGTGTACTTTCTCGTAATTCTGTCCAATCGATGTAGTTTTGCGAGTCCGGAAGAGAGAGGAACACCCCTTCAGTTCAGTTTAGTTACTCTTTGCCAAACGAAGAACAACTTCAGAGAACTCCGGAGAAACAAGTGCGAGAAAACGTGCGACTCGTGCTACGATCTCTCGTCGTTTTTTTATTTTTCGTTGTTTTGTTCGAATTATTTATTTTTCGGTTTTGGTCTCTTTTGATTGCATGTATTGATTAGAAGTGGAATGTTTTGGAGACATGTGGTCAGAAGATTTGCTGCAATAGACTGGGAGGCCGGTTTTTGAATATTTTTTAGATATATTTCAGAGTGATGTTTTGATTTTCCTTTCTCTTAGAGAAGATTTGTGCGGAAAAAGAGAAAGGCCTATATTTTCAGGTATGTACGCTGCTATTTTTTTTTCATTCGATTTTGTTGAATTTTTGTGATTTTATTTAGGCTTGATAAAGGACTTTTAGATAGATTTTTTGTTACAAATTTCTCAGTTATTTTTTATTTTTGCCATTTAGCAAAAATATTTCTGGCTCAAAAAATCGTTCTGATATTAAAGAAATAAAAATATGAATAAAAATAAATTTTAGATGTAAGTTAAAAATTAGAAATAAAAAGTTCAAAACATTTTGGATAGAAAATATCTAACAAAAATTTTTATTTAATAGTAAGAACTTTCTCAAGAGAAGATTCTTAAGATAATTATAAAGCAAAATTTCTTAATGAAAGTTGGAAATTTTAGACTTTTGTGCTCATATTATGCTCCAGTTTATTCATATTTTATTGTAAAAAAGTATTTCTAATTTTTCAAATAAAATAAATTTCAAACTTCATTTTAAAAGTCATTCGCAAAAGTCATTTAAGTCATTCGCAATACTTTTAAAAGATCTTTGACTTTTTTCTTTAATTTTTAAAGCACAATGAGTATCTATGATCGATAAAAACATTATATGAATAAGTGAATAAAACTACATAGAAAATTTATCCAAAACATTATATTTCTACAAAATATAACAAATGATAGGATGCCTTTTATTTATTTAGGTTTTTTAACATAATTTATCTTATACTATAAGAAATATTAAATATTAATTATTAAAATATCAATGGATATAATAGGAGGAATTCAATTATTAAAATATAAGAGAAAAGATAATAAGAATTTAAAATATTTAATTTTTTCTACTTGCATATTATATTTAAAACAAGTAGAAGAAACTAAACATTCCATTTCATTTTAAGGATATTTCAACGCAAAATTTTAAAAGAAAAGTTTATTCATTTAAGACTTAGCAGCCTATGAATATATGAATTTTATTAATGATATAAGAACAATTTTGAGTTATTTTAGGTTTTTATAGGTTTATCATATTTATTATACTTATAGGTATATCATTTTTATCACATTTATTTAAATTTGAAATTTTTTTTTTCAAATAAATACTTTTGTTGTTTGTAAAAATTTAATAATTCATCAGATTTTTTCTAAATTTTTATATTTTCTTAGAAAAATCTCTTTTATTGTTGGTAAAGTTTTAATAATTCTTCAGAGAATTTTAAATAACGATAATTAATGATGTACGGCATTATTTCTTTTCAATACCCACAGAGTTGGAATCTCTTCAGCAGTTTCAGCGGTCTTACATCAAGTTATCGTCTGAGAGTAGAATTATTATCTTATATATATCAGACTAGAAAAATTATCATCTAAAATTAAGTGAAACTAATATTTTCGTTTTAAATAATATCGCTAAAATTAAAAAAAAATTATAGCCTTGCATGGTTATGAGGGTCAACATATTTATATAATTTATTAAATTAAAAACTCCGTTTCGTCGTCCAGGGAATTAAATGCGCAAGCAAAATGGTGTTGGAAATGTTTAGTTTTATTCATTAGGCATTTTAATAATCTTTAAGATACAAAAAAAATTGGAAAATATCTAAATATATAAAGTACTTACTTTTATTCCAAATAATATAAATGATTTTATCAGAGTGTTTTATCTTACAAATTTCAATTTATAAAAACATCTATTAATTATTATTCTTTCCAATGAGTTATTGAACGAGTTATTAGAAATTTGAAAATCTTGAAAGTGGAATAAAATGTTTTGAAGTTAGGGGGAATTTAAGGACAAAGAAGATATTTATTTTTTTATAGGGATTTATTCATTATTCAATAGATTAAGCGATGCTAAGAATATAAGAGATCCTAATATTTTGCTGTTTTGTAAAGGGCTGCTCTATTATACTTTGCCATTTTATTAATTCATAAGTCTCTGAGATATTATGTAGATTTTTGGTTTCATCTGAATTCAATTTTAAATGGCGCCACTATAGTTTTCATATTGCTTTCAAATGGGCGTGAATCTAATTTAAAAAATATCCCAAAGTTATTGGATTCGTTAAACTGTTAGAATCTTCAACATATATGTTGTAAGATTAAACTATAAAATCAAATCCATAAAATATCCACTTAATATTTTTGACTTCTGATAAAATTTAATTTTTGACACATCATCAGAATGCTGATAGCCTGTTTCGATCACTTTAGTATGCCAGCCCTGGGCCAGAAATATAACAAGGAAACCCGTTGATAGGTTTTCAATAATCATAGGGTGCTATACCTGGAAAGTGCCGATTTTGGAAATTAGTTAATACTCATAATCAAATTACAGAAGAAACTTTAGAAATACATTGGAATTGGTTTATCAAGCGAGCAAGTTTGAAAAATTATATCTAACTATTAACATAATGTTGTTTATAACTTGAGATAATATTTGTAAGTTGTGATATGCGGGTTGTATGATGGGAAAAATGTACGAATTGCTATACAGGACAGATCTCTGATCTTTGCACTTTGTAATATTTGATAATTTGAACTTTGTACTTTGTAAATATGATTTTTTCTGTGTGTAGAAAATGCTCATTAAGAAGAGATTTTTCAAAATTTTAATTAATTTCTAATTAAATATTAGTGAAAATTTTAACATTCGTCTTCAATAGTTTCGTAGCATATTATTACAAATAAATTATTTTCACATCATTTAAAATTCAAAAAATTAAATTTTCACTTATATCAGCTTTCACTTCCATATAATTTGTCTGATAGGAAATTTCTGATAATATTTTAAGTATTACAACAGCACTTTTCATTGTTTTAGTTACTGTATTCATATTCATAAATGATAATATTAAGCCCATTTTGTTATGTGTTATCGGGGATAAATAATTAAGAGCAATTTTAAAATTTTGAATAAAGTCTATGATATTTTCATGTTGCAATTTTTGCGCTAAAGAATTGAATCTCCTTCGAGTTATTTACCATGTTTTTTTTCTCTCACTAAACGTTCCAAATGACTTTTTTATTTTTTTACCATCTCTTTGTGTGTCCAACTTTGATATAAAATGTTTTTCGCTTTTTGTGGGAGTCATTTTTTACGAAAAATCAAATACCTACTTTATATATCACTTTACGATAACAGATGTTTCATCAGATATCTGTTATTTTATCAAATATCTGTTCATATATTTGAATTGATATTTTTGGATTCAAATATCTGGGTATAACAATTAAGATATTCAGTACTCTAAAGAAGAATTTAAAAAATTGTAATTAATGAGCGCCAAACCTTAGGTTTCAGAATTTTTAGAATAGTCATTTTGTACCACAATTAATCGAGATTTGAAAAAATTATTGGTTCTCTTGTGATGTTGAACAAAATGTCCAAGTTATTACGGTTAATTAAATATAAGCAGATAATCATATAGAAATCATATAGACAAGTTTAAAAAATTAGCTAAATTTAAGTAAAAAATGTTAACATTTGAAGAATTTTCTTTCTCTAATTTTACTTCATATAGCATATTATCCTTTTAACTCAAATTTAATTAAACAATATCTTTTCTTTTTTGAGCTTTTCTAAAAACAAATGTAATTTTGAAATAATTTCATTATGTCTAGTATTCTATATGTATATTAAATTATGCTTAAGGTAAAAATTGTTACAAAAACTTTAAAGGGTAAACTTTTAAATAAATGTAAAACCAAATTTAGCTGATAGTTATTCGTTTAATTGATACTCGCTGAAACCGAATTTTTTTTAAAAAAAATAATTAATCCAATTTTTAATTAACTAAAACGAACTAAAAATGAAATTAACTAAAAATTAACTAATAGTTTTAGTTAAATAATTTATAAAACTTAAATAATATAAAACTTATTTAATTCACTAATAAACTAAAAATGAATCAAAAGAGTTTTTTCTAAATATCCTCGGGATGTAAAAACCATTTTCTCAACTTGACAAACTGTGAGAATGACACACAAAAAAAAGGAAACAATTTTTTTTCAGTGAAATCTATATAATTTCAGTGAGATTTTTTTATTTAATTTTGACACATTTTTTTCAAAATTTTTTATGCAGTGGCTACTGCAATAGATTTTTATTATTCACTCGCTGTTTGAATACTCGGTATACGCTATAAAGTTGACTTTCAAAATATAACAATAATTAAAAGGATGAGCAAATTTACATTACAAAAATATTGTAGTTTCAAGGCTTTTTATGCATAATTTCGTTTCAAATTTAAAAGAAATATCTCGTATTTTGTAGTATTTTGATATGAATTTTTGATGCTAATTCAGAAAATGACAACACAGACTATAAAGTAAATAAGGAATTTTTTGAAAAACATAGTAACGTTATCATGATACGCTATTTCAAACTAGAAGTTCGTTTTCACTTTCTTTCATCAATTCATTCAGAACTTCTACAATTCTCGAAATTATATTTCCTAAATTAATTAGTATCAGACTAAATACATAGAAAAAAAAGCTTACTGTGATTTATAACTGTATTTATATTAGAGATTTATAACTGTATTTAAAATTGCATGTTGCACAAAATTTTATTTTAACATAAAAAAATCTCTGGAAAAATCCTTTATATAAAAGTAACTGGAAAATATAAGACTTGTACAAGAATCAATGGAAAGTGGGAAAAATCCCTATGAATCTTTTTTTTTTCTTCTTAAAAACCATTAAAAGAACAAAATTCTTTAATTTTTTAAATTTCAAATAAAAGTCTAATTCCTATAAGAGCTTCATTTAACTTTAATTAAAATTGACTTTAATTTTTCTCTAAATTAAATTTTCTTTTCTTTAATGTTTCTTATACTTATTAGGGTAGCTAGGGGAAAATAGCGTCAGAGAGGGTTTTACCTTTTTATCATATTTAAAATTAACACTTTCAGAGATATTTTTGAATTTTTTTTCGGGAAATTAGCGTTTATTCTAGTTTAAATTCATAAAAAAAAAGAACGCGCATTTACAACCATTACTCTCATTATACATTACATCTGTTTAAATATATTGATTTAACCCTTTCTAGGGCTGTGGAAAGTATGCTTCCCGCCAAATTTATCAATCTTTGTATGAAATTATGTAGGTTGGCATCAGTTCTGACAAATTATTTTAGAAAGACAGAAACTTAGATGCTTTATTTCTTTATCTCACACAAAATGATGTGTCTTGATTTGTTACTTAATTATTAATTAACAAAATCTATTAATTAATCAAATTAAATTCATCTAATAAGCTAAATGAATCCCTTTTCTTATTCTAATTTCAAGCCTAAAAATATTTTAATATAATATGACTAGAAAAAAATGGCCCTTTAAAGGGTTAAAAGATAAAAATCTCTTGGGGTTCACTTAAATATTTCTAGTTTTCTTACGCAGACTAGAATGTGAATAAGCGTCATACATAAAATGTGCCATCTAATTAGAAGATTAAATAAATTTTTAAATAAAAAGGTTAAAAAAATGTTTTAATCATTACTTGACTTCCGCGGAGGGGGGGGATACTCATATAAGGGGTTGGAGAATTTAAGGATGAATAGTTCTCTCTTGTTTCATTGATAAGTAAAATAATGCTTGGGATCTAACTATCTCCAATACAATGACGCTACATACATCTTATGGGAGGTGTAGTACTGTGACGAGAAATAGCTATTAGGATTCAACTTTGATTCTGATCTCGGAGAAATCAGGATAGATGATAATAATTCTAGATAATTTATATTATCTGGAAAGAGGAATTCCACCATGATTACATTACATTGAACCCCATTTCAGACTTTCAGTGTGAGGTACGAAAATTTCTGCATTCTGATAGTATAAATGAATCAAACTGTATGTGAAATGATATAAAAATATACTCCAAAACATTATTTTATACTTCTGAGAAGCTTTCATTTTGGTTTATTGTATAATCGATATTAATAAGAAAAATAAAATAAAAAAATATTACATAAAAATCACAACTGGCTTTCTGTGTATGAATTTTAAAATAAAATGATAAAATAATTATAGCTAAAGAACATAGTCCCATAAAGAGGTAAAATAAAAAAATTTTTGAAGGAGGTAAAAATAATATTAAATTGTGATATTTCATTTTTATTAAAGATGGATTGTAAAACATTGAATACGTAATCTTAATGATTTTTTTTAATAACAAGAATCTTATAAATATAAACGAGTAATTATTGTATATATATAAATTTATTTGTTTCGCATATCTCTGAAACGGCTCTAACGTTTTGGATCAAATTTTATATTTAGATAAAGTTTTGCTTTTTAAGTTTATCTATATATGTGTCTTTCCTGAAAAAACGTGATTTTACACACATTTTTTTATAAATATATTTAACATCCGTTTCGCAGTGTGGGATGTGTTGAGGGTCCTCGGTCCGAATCGCGCCTTTTGCTTTGTTTTTTTACTTATGTATTTATATTTAATATTGTTGCTTTTTAAGTTTATCTCTATAGGTGTCCTTCCTAAAAAACACACACACACAAAAAACCCAAGAATTTACACAGACACACACATAAAAACATTTTTTTTTTGTAATTAACTATTTTTCTATTTGCTCTTATGCTGAAGATGCCATATAGCGCCCTCTCGTAAATTTTTGCGGTACTCACATTTCGTTAAGACCCGATTTCAGCCTAGTAAAACTGCGTGCAAGGTCAAAAATATAAGCAGTGACAGATTAATTGTAAAACGAATACTGTAATACAGCAGATTGTTTCGAACAACATATTAAATTAAGAGTATTCGTGATTCTTTTTTATTGAAGTGACAATTCACATGCAGGTAAGACTTAAAAATTTTCATTTGTATTCAGTATGTCATTCGTATCTAAATATTTTCTCAATCCCCCCCCACACTATTTTACCAAAAAAAAAAAAAAACTCTGTCGAGTGAAGGTTAGTTTTCTAGATAATGGATCAAAATTACGAACAACAATTAAGAAACAATAAAGAAAATGATGTAGATTTTCGCTTATTTATACCACATTTGCGCACTAAGTGATTACTCGTTCAAAATCGAGTTACTATGATTTGCAGCGAGAAACCTTCAGAAGCATTTTTCACTTTATGGTTTCTGGAAAAAAAAAATAGATATTCACAATCAAATTCTAATTGTACTAACACATTGATTTATAGCTTTAGTTGCATCATTTCCTCGAAATTTTAGCAATGACAAGGTGCTAACTTTATGGACTGGGTAATTAGAACTCCCTAATCTTATTAGACAAACTAGCATTAATAATTTACTGGCTATTGAGACGTCTACAATAATGAAAAATCATTATGGTGCTTTGTTTTCGAAAAGAATTCGATTGAATATTAAGGTATATAGAAAAAAAAATGCATTTCGAAAACTTCGGAGCTGCTGTATAGATACAGAGCACAGACTCATGGAATGAATAAATAACATGAACCAGAAAAAGAATGACAAGCTATTTTCTATTTCGATCCACGAACAGAAACAAATCAATCACTGCCTCCCACACCAAGTAATTCAGGATTCCTTTTTTTTCACATTGAAAGAGTATCTTTCAGCAGCTTGCCATCGATTTAATATTGCGAAGAATTTAGAAATAAGAAGAAGAAAAAAAGAAGAATGAAAAGACTCATCTCTATTTTTGAAAAGAGGAGATGAGAAAATACTATGTGCCCAGCTCGACAAGTTCGGAGATTCGTTGTTACTTTAAAGGAATCGTTTATAAAGTAGAATTTCTTCTGCCAATAATCCTTGTTCCTATCTCTGTAGTATCCGAGGACAAATTTGAGGGGGCGTCTTACGATGTAGTAAGGGAAATGCTATTTTCTTTATTGTGTTATAAAGCATACTAAATTATATTTTGCTTCTCATTTTTTTTTATTAAAAAGAGTAAGAAAACCAGCAGAAATGGTCTCTCTACTACACTGGTGGGCAAAACTTAAGCAACGGGTGCTTTTTTTGCCATAACTCTATGAGAAATCCTCTGACAGATAAGAAATTTAGAAATGTGAGACAGCATTTAGTATTTAAACGATGACGAAAGCATAGTTGAACAAAAATAAATACAACGCATATAGTAGGGATTCAAACAAAAAAGGCTTTATTGAACTCATAGGAGGAAGAACAAGAAGAAGAAGCAGATGTTCCTTAGTATGGGATATGATATCCCCTTACTGCAATGGTTGCTTCGCATCATCTCTCCATACTCAGCACCAGATTGTCCAAAGGTTCTTGAGGTAAGAGTGCCCATTCCTCAACCAGCTTCTGTTTCAGTTGTTGTGTGTTTACCAGATGATATAAGTGTGCCCGAAGGTGTCTCCCCAAAGCATCCCACTCATGTTCTATGGGATTTAAATAGGGAGAAAATGCTGGCCAGTCAAATCGAGTGATATCTTCACTTTCCAGTAGCTGCTGAACATCAGCAGTCCGGTGTGGTTGTGCACTGTCATCCATAAAAACGAAGTCTGGTTCAATAGCACCTCGAAACAGAGGCATATGGGGAAGGATCACCTCCTTACAATAGTGATCTACGGTTACAGAACCTCTGTCGAAAACGTGGAGTTCAATCCGCCAGTTCAGCATAATGCTTTCCCGATGACAACTACAGGACCACTGTAGCACTCTCCTTCCGTGATGTTACTGGGATGAAACAGTGTCCCGACCTCTCTCTAAATCAACTGGCTTTTAGAATCACTTGTAGCACTGAAATAACTCTCATCTGTAAAGATGACAGACTCCATTGATGAGATATCCAGTTTTTGATGATCAACATTCAAAGGGATGCAGCGTTCAGGACGGTGGGCGAATAGGCCATCTTTGTGAAGGTGGCTGGTTACAGTAAAGGTGACACTTGTCGCCCTGTTGCTGTACACAGTTGCTGAACAGTGGCACTTGCTGATTGGTATCGGGCTCTTTCCGCCTGCGGGACGGTATATCGGTCGTCCACTGCAGTTACCTTTCTAGAGCGGCCACCAACAACCTTTTCTAACAACTGTACCTGTGGTTTAGAAGGCTTTACAAGCGCGCGAAACGACGCTTTTTTGATTCCGAACTCTTCAGCTGCACTGGTCAGAATGCTCCCCTCCTCCAGCTTTCCGGTCATTCCTACACGTATGAAGTCATCCAGGTGATTTATTCTACCATATTTTACGAAATAACTCACTTGCACTTGCAGCGAATATCTTGAATTACGGTTTCCGTTCTTCCTTTCGTTGTAGTTTTGAGCTGCACGTCCCGACTATACACTTTTTATGTACACTCACGTCACCGGTGTTTTGTTCCTGACATTTGCATACGCATCATCTTTCTACTGAATTGCATGTCCATTGTACTGACCGCAATAACCCCTTTTCTGCAATTTCAGGACTACCTGTTTAAAATTTACATTGTTACACACCAGTGTATATCGTATATTCTTTAATAAAAGAGTTATACAAAAACTGTATTGCATGGCACTGCCGTAAAATAGTTAAGAAATATGAACTTTTGACGTAAATATAGGATTTTTACTTTATCTATCGAGAGTTATTTGGCGATTACACCTTGATGAACGAAAATCAAACTTATATTTTAGAAGCATACTTCCCAACCGATAGAAACATAAATTTGACTCAGGAGCAGAATTATACGTCATAAAATCTCACACCAAATTTGATATATTTAATTTATTGCGTCTTTGAGTTGTCACGTTTACATGTTTCTGAAAGTACAGACGGTGAACCCACTATTTAATTCAACTTAAATTTGATAGGTGTTTATCTGTGTACCAAATCTCATCTATTTAGCTCTCTTCTTTTTGTATCTATCGTGTTAAACCATATTTGAACAGCCAGATAAACACGCTTCCTCTAAGCAGATTTGTCCCTAAATTTAATAGAAATCTACAAATTTGATATTAAGACCGTATACCAAATTTCATCTATCTAGCTCAAAGCGTTTTTGAATTATCTTTGTTGCAGACAGACAGACGGGCATTTTCTAAATATGTTTTTTTTTTTAAATCCAGAAAGGTCTAAAATGCGGATATTTGTCAAAATCTCGAATATCGATTTTTTTTATCGATTACTACTATTTCTCTGTACTACGTATACGTGTAAGTAATGAAAGTACTGACTGAGACATTAAATGGAGAAATTACAAAAGTTTTTTCGTAATTTCTTTTTATACTAATATATAAGAAAAATGTATTGTAATACCTATATACATAAAGACAAATCACCATTACACAAATCTACAGTTTTTGACCAATTTTAGTAAAATTTAGCTCATATGCACTTGAATGCAAGGTCATATTTACAAAATCTAAAAAGTAATTAAAATATGTAAATTAAAAATTAAGTTTCTGATATTTTTCTGCAATATTTTAAAGTTTTAGTTCAGTTATATCAGCGACTAATTTCAAAGCAACACTAGGCTATTTTGAGACAAAACTCGTAATTTTAGATGACGGGGATGGCGCCTGAGCTAGCATCCCCTCTCCAAGCTTCCACATCGCGCCAGCGGGAGGGCATTTGGCAACGACGGATTTGGCCTGCACCAGTCCAGTTTACAGAACAGCTCTTTGGTGGAATCAGATCTCGAACCTGAGACCGTCCCTAAGATGAGACCGTACCACCAGGCTGCCATGACACTGCATTATTTTACGAAAACGTTATAGCGCAAAACATGATTTTGACAGTGTCTTCAAAAATATCTATTTTAATTATACTAGTATTAATTCTTTACAATTATTTTCTCTAATTTTATGACATTTAAGTATATAATTTGATGTGCAATTTATAACAATAATTATTGTTATGTAGAAACTGAAACTAATCATATTGCCCATTAAACTATTCAGTCGCTTATTTTTGTCAATGTTAAAGTAAAATCAAAAAAGTTCTTTCTAAATATATTAACTCCAATGAAAGAGTTTCACTTCCGCTTTTCTTTCTTAATGTGCACACTATTTTTTATTTGCACCCGTGGGAGATTGTTCTAAATTGATTCCATAAAATTCATATTTTTTAGTCTTATCAAGTAGCAAAGGGAGACTTTAAATAAATAGATTCCATATCTATAATTTAGCAACCAGAAACACTAACATTCGAGTGGAAAAGAGCTGATCGCCGAAGGCGCCTAACAAGTTCAGCCGCGAGATTTTGAAGAATTTTTATGATGTAGACAAATACATTGCCAGGCCTTTAACAAAAAAAGCTGATTCGATTCATATTATTGGTATACAATTACCAACTTAAAAATTTGATTTAAAAATAAATTTCTTGAAATTTTTTGAAAATAGAGACAAAAATCAATAAAATTAAAGTTGGCATAGATAAAAGATAATATAATTTAAAGTTACTTTATAAAAACTAGGTAAATAACATCAAATTTTTAATAAAATAACAAAAATGCAATATGAAGGTTTTATGAAGCGACAAAATCGGTCTGACTTCCATCACGAAGATGAAAAAGTTATTGCAAATTGTTTAAAATGCTTTTAAAAATTTGTTAAAGTTACGGAAAAAATTATTATTTAATTAAATTTACATCATTGGAAGGATAATTTTTATTTTTTAATTTTAAGATGACTAAAAAAACATTTTTGTAAAATAATTTTTACGCCATCTTAAAATTTAAAATAATCAATGAAAACTTAAAAAAATTTGCATAATATATAATTAATTAAAATTCTAATTAAAATTTAAAAGAAATAACTTTTAAACGCACATCAAATTAAATAGAGCGTGCTAGATTGACGCTTTTTTAATGAACGAGAAATTATTCAACTGATTTTACTTAACTAGTGACAGAAAATATACGCTACACTTCTCTCTTAAGCATAATGGAGATGCAAAAAAATATTGCGATTTTATAAAATATCCAGGCTATGAGTGAGGTTTAAATTGAATTCAGTTGAATTAGGAGAGTATGGATAGTGTTAAAATGTGTTATAGTACGAATCATAAGAAGTATACATTATTTCACAGACATTTGTCATTGAATTCAATAAAATCCGTCCTATATTGCGAATTATGGCACTTTAGAAGCCCGCTGACAGTTATCTGTCAGCGATTTAAGCCGAGGGAACGTGTCTTGCTTTTTCAGTAGCGCCAATTAGAGCCAAGAGTACAACTTCGCTACTTCATGCGTCACATTTGCTTGTACAACCCCTTTTTACAGGGGGGCATATTCACACAGCTCACAGATAAATACAGAAGAACAACCACGTCCGAATCGGGATTCGAACCCGGAACACCCAAAGGTAAAGACGCGCTACCCCTATGCCAGGACGCCGGTCAATGAAGTCTAAATTTACAATGTGTGGTTTATAATTACTTTGCTCTAATTACAGTATTTGATGTGTTATCAGATAAGACTTACAGTGAAATGATAAGATTTACATGAATACATGATAAGATTTAATGAAATGATCGACTCTAGTTGAGCATTATTGAAAATTACAATTACAAATATGTCAGAACCGTTAAGTATGCCTACTAATATAGATGGACATTAATAAATGTCTAAAGGATTTATTCCATTCTTATTGGATTTCTTTTTCGAAAAATATCTCATCCTTTTTTAAAAAATTAGACTTTGTTTTAGAGATGAGACAATTAATTGGACAAAAGAGAAAAAGAAATGTTGAGTAATTCTTTAGATAATTGTTTTCGAAGATGATTCCACAATAACGAAGACGAAGTAAAGCAGAATTTTTGGACAAAATGTAATAAATAAATAATTTACTTTAGAAAATACTAATGCTCATTATAAGACATCGTACTTTTGTAGTCTGAAATGAGATAGAATTAAATCTCTAAAGTAAAAAAATATTAGCCCCGGACACAATCCCTTGGCATGTTTCAATGAAATGGAGAAAGTAATTTGGAAACAACAACTTTTCGCAGTCAATGAAACAACAATAACAATTATATATATATATATATATATATATATATATATATATATATATATATATATATATATATATATTGTTACGAATCTGTAATGCTGCTTCCCAGCATAGTTAGTTCCATCAACAAAAAGAGTTTTACAGTCATCTGTATTGGACGGAGTCCGGTGTCGCGTCGGAGGTTCCAGAGCTTGGCGACCATTTGGCGACGAATTTGGAGACTTTGGCGCCAAAATAGATTATACCCGAAACATCGAGAATTTTCCCGAACCGTCCAGTAGGAACCGAGATACGCCTCGAACGTTCCTGCTTGGTTGAGAGGCTTCTAGCCCCCACCTCCTGAGACCTATATAAGGAGACAGCCGTAGCTGCCAGGGTAGAGTAGTTGGAACCGACGCTATAGAACTGGCCTTCCAGAGAAAAGCGGAGCAGCGACGGAGGGAAGCTAGAGCTGAAATAAGCTGTGTGCTACTGTCTGCATTAGAGTCTGTTGTATGCTGCTGTTTATGCTGTTTTGTATGCTGTTGTTTGCTTCACGTCTCGGCTGAAGATAATCGTCTTCTGTGCTGTATATAGTTGTCGTCTTTGTGCTGTCCTGTGCGTCTTCGTGTAGATAAACGTCGTTGTTTTATTTTCTACTGCCGCCTGGTGATTGAGCTTTCTTCACACCATATAACCCCCACTATCCAACAACGAACCCCGAAAATTCCGTAACAATATATATATATATATATATATATATATATATATATATATATATATATATATATATATATATATATATATATATATATATATATATATATATATATATATATATATGTATATATATATATATATATATATATATACATATGTGTGTGTGTGTGTGTGTGTGTGTGTGTGTGTGTGTGTATCATGTCATATTGGAAACAAGGCGATCGCCGCATTAATGGCATATCGGGGGATGAAATTATTGTGGAAACTACAGCATTTTCTTCAAACAGCATCGAATGATTAAGCGAAAAAATACTAACTTGGAAAAATACCCAATATGGGATGATTGAAAGATGATGCAAATCTGAGATATAATATAAATAATTTAAAAGCAAAGTGATTGATAGATTAAAATCTTAGTTTATACTGGAGATAAAAAAAAGACGGAGAAACTAAACGGAAATGTGTGTCACAAGAGAAAAAGAGAAAAGTATGCAAGACAGACTTTTTTCTCCGTGTCGATTACCGAAAAAAAATCTTACCATAAATAAATGAACGCAAATATCGTACGAGTTATGAAACTTTAGAAAAGTGCTTATTATTGTTCCCAAAAGAGAAATAAGAACTTTTAAATGTGTACGATGAAGAAACGATAAAATGTCTGTAAAGAATATTACATTCCCCCCCCACCCCTCTACATTAATGTCATCCCTTGATGAGCAAATAATGCTTCTTCTTTCACATTCTGCTTTGCATTTTATTTTCTCCTTTACTGTTGTTGCTTTATGATTTATTTTCTCTGTGTTCTTTAACTTGTAACTTTTTATGCATTTTTCATTCATGTATTCTACCTTTTTTACATGCTTTAGGCCATTTTCTTCTTTATTCCGGCTTACTTCCGGTTTCCACTTTTTAAAATTTTGGTTTTTGTTATCTTTTCAGTGATATTGAATTAATTACTATGAAATTAATCTTTTAATTTATTAATTTCACTTAATTTCCTATTTTTTAAAATTTTTTCAACAAATTTCAATTATTTTTAAAGTTATTTTAAGTTTTAATTTACAATTTTTTTCTCATCTATACTTATAATAAAGCTCAATGTGTGTGTGTGTGTGTGTGTGTTGGCGCTCTACAGACCAGGTCATTTGACATACAGCTACCAAATTTGGTACATGTATACCTTAGAGGTCGGGAATGTGCACCTAGGGTCCCTTTTTTTGAAATTTTAATTATTAATTAAAAACTAACTTTCCCGCCAAAAAATCTTCTTTTGTAATTAAATTGTATTTATGTTAGTTATATATTTTTTTATATATGCTTATAGTTTTAAGTACATCGTTTTTTAAGTAGTTTTTTTAACCTGTTTTCAATGATTTAAATTATTTTTAGGTTAGTTGCATGCTTTTGTAATTAAATTGTATTTATGTTAGTTATATATTTTTTGTATATGCTTATAGTTTTAAGTACATCGTTTTTTAAGTAGTTTTTTTTAACCTGTTTTCAATGATTTAAATTATTTTTAAGTTAGTTGCATGCTTTTGTAATTAAATTGTATTTATGTTAGTTATATATGTTTTTATATATGCTTATAGTTTTAAGTACATCGTTTTTAAGTATTTTTTTTAAACCTGTTTTCGACCGATTATTTTAAACGATTCATTTTATTTTCTTAGTGATTGATGCATTTAAAATGAAACATTGTTAATGAATCGATCCGTTCATGATGAATCTGAGAAAATTTTGTTGACAAATTCTTGAGATATTACATAAATTAAGAAATATATTCTTTAGGGCCCATAAAGTTTAAACACTCAGTGACTCTATTATCAGTAATCATATTATTAAAAAAAATTCTTTGTTTCAGTAAAAAAATATTATTATATTAATTGCAGATTAATCCTTTACACTTTAATTTCAAGCAGGAATTCTACGAGGGGTAACAGAAAATTAGAGAGATACATATCACGTTATGACTGAAGGCCTTTATAATATTATGAGTGAATTATATGACTATCAAAATTTGAAGTTTTAAAATATTTTGCTGAAGAATCTATTAAAGTTGGAACTGCATAAAATATTTAATTATTAAAATTTTAACGAACATTAAGACTGGCGAACCGGCTGGTCGCCAAAGGCGGCTAGTATACAATAAAACTCACATAATTTTTTTATTGTTGCTACGAATATTTCATTAGGGAATTCGATTCCATTGTTCAAGATAAAGATACGAATATATAGGTTACTTTTACATAATGAGTAATTTCTGTTTTTAAAGTATTCTTTTAATAAAATTTTTGAAATTTTGTTTTATTTACAATTAAGGTTCCAGCTTCATATTTTTTAGTCAGTTATCCGTTTTTAATAATTGTTGCTCTTTCTTGTAATGTAGCTGATTTATAAAAATATATTACTTTTCTTATAGCTTGGTTTATATTGTTTTATTTGTTGATATGAAAGAAATCTATATTAAATATTCTCTGTTATATCGCATAAATTATGATACATGCACTGTAGTTCATATACAAATTTAATGTGGAAAGCTTTTACTTAAATCTTTATATTTTTAAAGATCAGGAAGTTTCAGGAAGAAATTTATTCTATAAGTTGAAATTAAATCGCTTCCTTTACAAATTAAGCTCAAAGTTTTGGTGAAATCATAGAATATGTAAACGATGCATAACACAATGTAAAAAAAATGTAAGGCTACTAACATAGTACAAGCTTCATATCTATCAAAATCTGAAAGCAAAAATTTTTTTTGTTTAGTTTAGTTATATTAACGTCCCGTTTTAAAGTAGCACTAAGGTAATTTTGGGACGGAACTTCGTAATATTGAACCTCGGTGAGATGATGGGGACAACACCTGAGATGGCACTCCCTCCCCAAACTTTTACACCACACCAACGGGAGGACGTTTGGTCCCGAAGGATTTAACGTGAACCAGACTCTTTTACACGATAGCTCTTCGGTGGAATCAGGCCTCGAATCTGAAACTCTCCTGGTCCGAAGTCGATACCTTACCACCAGCACCACCCCCCTAATTTTTTTTGGAAAAACTGTCATAAGCATGTTACATAATATATTTCATTTAAATTTTAGCCACTAGTTATTTTGCCGAGCCAGCTCGTCACTGTAGGTGGCTTATAATAAAAATGAAAAGAAATGAAAGGGAAAAAGAAACCAAATTCTTGAAGTACTGATAAAAATATTCTAAAAAAAAAAGAAAAATAATTTAAATGTGGTTTAATTATTAGCTAATATTTATCATCTTATGATTTAGATGCTTATGAGTTTATATCTATCGTATTTTCTTCTGCACGTTTTTTTAAAAATAGTTTTGATTTGACAAATTCTTAACAAATTCTTAATTCTTCAATTTGGCGAATTCTTAACAAAATTTCTTAATCTAATTCTTCTGATAGAAATATCCTTGATTTCTTTTTGACATATATGTATTTTTAACCATAAAAGTGGTGATTATAATCGTTATTCATCATTTTCAACATTTTAACCTTTAATTCATTATTATAGAATCTTGTCATTAATCGTAATCGAACTATTTATCACATATCATCTCTAGTAACGAATGAAAACTAAATAAAATGAAATGATTAATTGATAGTTTGATTCTAAAAATAACAAACTATATTGTTGTTCTTGGAAATCTGAATCAGAAAAGTGTTTTAACCTAGAAGGAAATTATGAGAAATCAGCGGAAGTGGTCTACCCGAAACTTTCCCACGTACTCCCCCTTCCCCTCCCAAACTCAAATGACACGAACTCAAAATATTACTTTCAGAGCTCCTCATATGAGAAGTTTATGTTTCATAGTATAACAAAGAATACCGAATATGCATTTGTATGTAAATAGATTAAAAGCAAAATTGGCAGAGAACTGTTATTTTTATAATAAATAAAATTTCATTTACTAGAGTCGTTGTTAACCACATAAAGTCGTTTGCCTACACCAAAATTGTGTGCTTAATTTAATTTATTTAAAGTTTTGTCCTTTTGTGTAATATTATATACATGCTTTCGGAAGTACAGAAAAACAGACGGTCAGTTTCTTGCTACAAAATTTGATAACTATCTGAGTTTTATCCAATTTTGTTTATCTGCCTCTTTATGTTTTGTGTTTATCATTTTCACCTATACTTGGGTTGACCAACAGGTTTCTTATAAATGGATATCGTTCAAAAATTGATTGGGACTTAATTGATTTAGAGTAAAGATTATACTGTATCAAACTCAATCTTTCAACTCAAAGCAGTTTGGAGTTATCTTTTCAAGGATAAAATATCAAAAATACATTTTGGGGAATCTGGGATCTAAAACATGCAGATTCTCGAAACTATACTTGGGTTGACCAACAGGCTTCTTATAAATGGATATCGTTCAAAAATTGACTGGGACTTAATTGATTTAGAGTAAAGATTATACTGTATCAAACTCAATCTTTCAACTCAAAGCAGTTTGGAGTTATCTTTTCAAGGATAAAATATCAAAAATACATTTTGGGGAATATAGGATCTAAAACATGCAGATTGTCGAAACTATACTTGGGTTGACCTATAGGTTTCTTATAATTGGATATCGTTCAAAAATTGATTGGGACTTAATTGATTTAGAGTAAAGATTATACTGTATCAAACTCAATCTTTCAACTCAAAGCAGTTTGGAGTTATCTTTTCAAGGATAAAACATCAAAAATACATTTTGGGGAATCTAGGATCTAAAACATGCAGATTGTCGAAATTATACTTGGGTTGACCTATAGGTTTCTTATAATTGGATATCGTTCAAAAATGGGGAATTTAGGATCTAAAACATGCAGATTGTCGAAACTATACTTTGGTTGACCAACAGGTTTCTTATAAATGGATATCGTTTAAAAATTGATTGGGACTTAATTGATTTAGAGTAAAGATTATACTGTATCAAACTCAATCTTTCAACTCAAAGCAGTTTGGAGTTATCTTTTCAAGGATAAAATATCAAAAATACATTTTGGGGAAACTGGGATCTGAAACATGCAGATTCTCGAAACTATACTGTAGAATTCTTTACCAATAGTGATACCCTCTTGTTCGTATGTTTCGTATAAGAGAAAGTAAAAAAAAAAATCTCAAAATTTCATCTCAGACATTTGAAAAGAAAAAAAAAATGTAGAAAAAATGTAGAAAAAACAAATAAAAAAATTGAAAGCTTTTAAAGTTGGAAAACTTTTTCTCCTACTCACGTAACTCAAATGATAAAACAGAAAAAAACATTGCCTTGAACACTTTGAAAAAAAAAAAACTATAAAATGTTATCTCAAAATAACAAATGTACTGAATTCTAATGAATCGTTATTTTATGGAATTGCTGGTATAGTTAAACAATATTCGTGACACTTTTAGCTCGCGAAAGCTATAAAAGTACGCATAGATCTTTGTCAAGTCAAAATAATGTTAAATGATAAATAGATTATTTTGAAATAATACATTTATGAGGACATACATGACATGACATATCTATGATGACATTACATGATGGCATCTATGTTGTTGTTTATAATGGCACTTGCCATGCACAAGGTTATGCAAAGTCAGCGATTTTAAGCCAAGGGAGCGTCTCTTGTTTTTAGTAGCGCCAACTAGGGCCAAGAGTACGTCTTAGCTACTCACACATCTTATTCGCTTGCAGAACCCCTTTTTACATGTGGGCACATTCACACATCTCACAGATAGAACGCAGGAAGAACAACCATGCCCGTACCGGGACTCGAACCCATGAGGCCCAGAACACGGGGAAGACGCGCTACCCCTATGCCAGGACGCCAGGATGTGAATATCATAAATAAAATGTACCGGCATACTAAAATTATATTAGTCTATTATTATCACTGATTATCTGTATATATTTCTGCAAGCATGGAAATTAGATTACTAAAATATGCCATGATTTAAATAAATCAAAAATGTGTACAGTTTTAGCATTTAAAGTGCAGATTTTTTTCAAATTTGAAACTAAATCCATTAAAAAATTGACTGTCTGTGCATCGGTGATTTTCATACTTGTTAAAGCTGTAACTCGAAAACTCATCAATTTGGGTAAATGAAATTTGGTGCACAGTGTTATTATCTAAATTTCAATTTGAATCAGATTTTATGCCAAATATGTTAAAGTGTTAGTCATCTGATGGTCTATACATTCTCATGGACGTAAATGCGATAGTTCGAAATGCAATAATTTAGAGAATGGTATTTTTTACTAATAAAAGGATCCATGCGCCAAATTTGGTTTATTCGATCGTGGAAAAGATATTAAAAACGCAGCAGTGGTTTTTTTTTTACCATACTACGAAACACAAAACGCTCATGTGTGGGATTTAGAAAATAAAAATCTAAGCACTCCGACGTTCTCGGCCTTGACCAATGTAAACAATTTTATATGTAGTGAATAGCTTAATCACGTCCGGGTCACCAATTTAGGGAAATGTGATGCGCGAGGTATAGAAACAGGGACCTTGTGGTTCACAGTGCAGTAACATGACCAGGATACAAAAGCATATGCTCATGTAGTGTAGATGTTAACTGGCTTATATGCAATTCACCACATATACTTGATTTGGGAAAGGGATGTCATTTTTATCAGATGATATTTGAAAAGGTTCCATGCAGACTTCTTCCGTTGATTTTTTATACTATATCAACATTGCTTTCTGCTATTAATTTGATCAAAATTTTGGTTCCTGGTTAGTTTGGTACAAAATGTTTATATGCTGCAATATTCTCTTTGAATTGTGGCAATCATGTACTGTCCTGTAAAAGGCTACACTTTTTCAATTCCTACTATTAGTTCACACTCACCCTATATATATTTATATATCTTGTTCAAATTTTCAATCTTTAATAAAATACATTTTATTCATCCACTCAAGTTCAAATGCATTTTTTAAAACTTGTAGTGGATAATACTAGATTTTAATACAGTTTTTTCAAATATTCATTAATTATTAAATTTAATTCATTTTTATACTTTAAATTGAGTTTTAGCAGTTTGTAATGAAAGTTGAAATCAACAAGCAGTAGCTCGATCGGTAAAATGCAAGAATTTTAGTATTTTTCACGTGAAGGTGAAGAATGCCAGTTCAATTCTTGCGAAAGTAGGAATTGACTTTTTTTTTTAAATGTAATACTTGTTTAGATTATCTTCACTTTAGAGAATCATGAAAAATCATTCTAAAATTCTAAATATCACAAAAAAAAAATATTTCTAAATATCATAAAAATTATCTTTACAGGTAAATCGTTGGACTTAGACCATAGCGTTGTCTAGAAATATCCCCAGACTAGTAGATCTAAACATGGCCGTCTGGAGTTATCTCCAGACAGAAATATCTAGACCTAAAAAATTTGGCCTATGGTTACTTCTTGGATAATAAATAACAAAACGTTTCTCAAAATCATAACTAGAGTTTTAATTAAAAATTCCTTTAAATGCCGTCTTTTTTTCCTCCGCAATTTCGAAGCATATTATTGTTTAAAAACCAATTTTAGATCACAACTGACTTTTCAGTGTGGACAATTTTTTAAAATTTTATTTTTTCAATTTTAATAAAATATTTAAAATACTTTTAAATGTATCTAACAGAAATACTATTTTCATTGCCTTAGATACTGAATTTATACTAAAGAGTTTTACACGATGAATATTTTATATTTTTTTATGTGAAAGTATGATGTGCTATATTAAATATATTACATATTTGGTGCATATTAGATTTTATCTTTTATATATTTCTTTTATATGTTTTGTCTTTAAATATTTTTTGTGTCGAGCTATTGTTTAATTAAGAACTAATATTACGAACAAAGCACAAATATATGATTCAAGTCTAAAAAAATTAATATGGTATGATATTTTGGACTAAAGTTTCAAAATTTTAAATTTCTTTTTCATAACTCAATCCCCGAACATGCCTTTTGAAGACCTCCCCCCCCCGCATTTGCTTTCATGTTATGTTGTACCTCGTTATACTCAAATAAAATGATTTCTGCCTCAAACTCTGCCCTTTATTAACGTCACAATAAACATCATTGGCGTGTATGCGTAAATTATGAACCGGATTTTAAAATGAGCTGCTACATAATGCATTATAAGGGGGTCATTATTTGCAGGACG
This sequence comes from Argiope bruennichi, assembly GCF_947563725.1. Lineage (NCBI taxonomy): Eukaryota > Metazoa > Arthropoda > Arachnida > Araneae > Araneidae > Argiope > Argiope bruennichi. The sequence goes on along the minus strand of NC_079159.1, from coordinate 87,572,267 downwards.
CATAACTTTCGTATGAACTTCATTATGAGTTTCTGTGGTTAAAATTCACGCAGAATACAAGTAATAACTTTTCTGAAAATTTTAATATGACGCACCTGCAGTTTTAATTAACCACTGGAAATGATTCTCTTCTACGAAGCAACCCGTCCGTCTGGATCATTAATTTTGAAACAATTTTCAACTTTTATTTTTACGACGACAACTAATGAAGATATTGGATGTTCCTGAGATTAGTTTTTTTTTGGCAAAAGTTTGAAACTATTGCCAAATGAAGGATAAGTGTTAGTAATAAAGTTGAGCTAAATTATCATATGAAAATGTTAGAGTTTCAAGGATATATCATTAATTTTTTTTAATTGATAGAAAATTTATGGCTGTCAAATCTGCTAGTTATTTTTATGATAGTAAAGATAAGATTAATTAATATGACTGTTATATATGGCTTTTATGAATCGTATGAATTATTTAAATTTGGACGTAGATTTAATGAGATGATTCTTTTTATGTGTATTGGTGAAAAGTGCATTTCATTATGAAAAAAAAGATCTGCTTCCTAACAGGGAAATGAATATAAAATGTTCAAATAATTCATTCGATATTTAAATGATTGATTGGAAGATCAAATATCTAACTATAAAATGATTTTGAGCATTGGATTTTAAATGACCCTTTTTCACACCTATCATCCAGTACCAATACTTTCTCCAGACTGTAAATTTCTTTACATACTTTGGAGGGAAAAGTACTTCACTCTAGTACTTTAAGGGGAAGTAGTAATTGATTTCTTTTGATTTGATTTGGAGTTTAATATCCTGATTCAAAATTGCAGAAATTACACTTAATATTTTAGGGGATTGGTATGAGAGAGGATATAGATTGCATTCACTACAAGATAATAGTAGAATATGCAAAATGGATAAAAATAATATATGCAATGTATTTAGAATAATAATGCATGCAAGAGTATTGAGAACAATAATGTATGCAAAATTCACATGAATATATAAAAATATATAATAATAAAATACTGGTTGCATTTATACAATATAGACAGTAACTAGATCCTTGAGAAGTCTACTGTTCCACTAAACCCTACTAAACCGTCTACTATCACTAGATGTGGTCGTACAGTCAGATTTCCTAAGCATCTAGTTGCTGTCTATGTTGTATAAATGCAACCTGCATTTTATTATTATATATTTTTATATATTCATGTGAATTTTGCATACATTATTGTTCTCAATACTCTTGCATGCATTATTATTCTAAATACATTGCATATATTATTTTTATCCATTTTGCATATTCTACTATTATTTTGTAGTGAATGCAATCTATATCCTCGCTCATACCAATCCCCTAAAATATTAAGTGTAATTTCTGCAATTTTGAATCAGGATATTAAACTCCAAATCAAATCAAAAGGAATCAATTACGATTCCCCCTTAAAGTTCTAGAGTGAAGTACTTTTTCTCCAAAGTAAGTAAAGAAATTCCGAGTCACCAATGTCGTGATATTTGAGTGGATAGAACCTGGGACTTTGTGGTTCGCAGTCCAGTAACATAACCATTATGCAAAAGCAATTGCCTGTGCTGTGTAGTTGTTAATTGGCTTATATGCTATTCACCACAATATGCACTCCGCAACTTCGTTTCATGGTCAATATTTCTCTCTAAACAATAGTTTCAAAGCGATGACGATGTCAGATTCAGGTTAATAAGCCTTCATATTATAATTGTATTATATATTTTACTTATTGTTTAACTTTTAAACTACTGACAAAAAGAATCCTGCAGACTCTTTTTGATCATTACAACTCCAAGTTTTGCAAAATGAGTTCATTTATGTTTGACTTGTATAAATTTGTATGTAACTTGTATTGATTTGTAACTAACATGATGTTAGACTAATTCTGCATATAAAAATGTTAATACCATCAATTAATTGATCCGTTTTGGAATCTTTTAAACTACGAAATTAAAAAAAAAACCTGAAATTTATCATTAGTTAGCTAATATAGGCAGTAAGTACTATTTTTGTCAATGTTAAAGTAAAATCAAAAAATTTCTTTCTAAATATATTAACTCCAATGAAAGAGTTTTATCTCCACTTTGCTTTCTTAATATGCACACTTTTTTTTCTTTGCACCCGGAGTTATTGAAAACTGATTCCATAAAATTCATATTTTTTTTAATCTTATGAAGTAGCAAAGGGGGACTTTAAATAAATAGATTCCATATCTATAATTTAGCAACCAGAAACGTTCCACATTCTGGTGGAACAGAGCTGGGCGTCGAAATAGCCTAACAAATTCAACCGCGACATTTTGTTGAATTTTCATGATTTAAACAAATACATTGTCAACCTTTAACAAAAAAAGTTGATTCGATTCATATTATTGGTATACAATTACCAACTTAGATTAAACTTAAAAATTTGATTTAAAAGTAAATTTCTTGAAATTTTTTGAAATTACAGACAAAAATCAATAAAATTAAAGTAGGCATGGATAAAAGATAATATATTTTAAAGTTACTTTGTAAAAACTAGGTAAATAATACCAAATTTTTAATAAAAACAAAACAAAAATGCAATATGAAGGTTTTATGAAGCGACAAAATCTGTCTGGCATCCATCACAAAGATGAAAAAGTTATTGAAAATTATTTAAAATGCTTTTAAAAATTTTGAAAGAATTTTTCAAAATATTTGTTAGATTTTATTTAATTGATAATGAACCAAAATTTTGGAGTTTTACCGGAATGATTTCTAAGAATTAATTAAGAAAAATGATTGATGGTAACGTCAATGATAGCTTTACCCATTACATTTATAGCAGATATTTATTTCTCCATCCACAACCTCCATTGACATACATAAAAAAGTTGCATTAAAAAAATTCAATTAATTCAAGTAGTATTAGATGTAATATAGTACATGACAAGAAACAGTAAATAATGAATCATCCAAATTCACAGATTTGCGAGAAAGCAACCGTCGTTCGTAAAATGAACAAAAAGCTAAAGACATCAACGACAATACCCACAGAACGACAAATAAACATTGCAACTTATGACTCAAGTTTCAAAGCGTCGTAAATTTGATAACAAAATTCCATTATTTGAGACAAATTAGGCTAAAAGGAAAGATTTTGCCGAGATCTTTTATACTATAAAGATTTATGAGTAAATTCTAGACAGGATGAAAAATACTCTGTGAGATTCACATTGAAAAACAAAATAGTCTGCGTGAACAAATTCCCCTTAGAGCCATTTCGCTGCGTTTAATAAAGATTTTGCATGAATGAATGAGATTTCAAAAATTTATTTCTGAAAAACTTTTGCACATAATATAGCAATGCACAAATAAGAAGAAAAATGTCCATCGCTCAATTGGTGGTAATTATCTGGATATGTTGGAAATATGGTAATTTATATAATATAGTATGAATTTTATCTTAGAATAAAATAGGCTTCATCTCATTTGAGTTTTGATGTTCAAACCCTACTTAAATGTGGAGCCTTCGCAATGCTGGATTGGACATACGGATTACACTGATTTAGTTTTCGTCATATGGCCACCAAGGTCTCCAAATCTTACTTAATGAGATTTCTTTTTCTGTAGTTATACCAAATATTTGGTTGAAGAAAACAGTCAATGACCTTAAAGAACATAGAATACTTCATTAATAACCATTAACAATATAAAATTTCTTAGAGTGTGGAACAAATTTCACGCACTTTCGATAATTATCGTATCGAAAATTTGATATTTATCATATTGCAAATTGTTCATATATCGAAAAGCCTTTATAACAAAAAAATGATTGTTTGTTAATAATTTTCATCTATCGCTGATTATATTAGGTCTAATAACTTTGAAAATATAAATGCTTAATATCCGGTCCTTCATTTATTTTAAGCCAATAATTTGAATCTGAGAAGATTTATAGGATGGTAACAAATTTTTTTTATTGATTATTGATTAGAGTTTTAGTTTTAGTTATGTGTAGAAACTCTCTCATACATTCCGATCTTAAGAATTAACCGATAATACATTCCACCTAGAAATCCTATTTTCAAAGCAGCACTTTTTAGAAAAGATTATAAGGTCAGGATAAAACTGACAACTTCTAAATTTTTGCTGCACTCTTGAAGTGTTTCTTACGATTTTAAAGTTATTCTGAAGATTGGTATTAAAAAATTGCTTTCATAATTGAAGTGTTAGAAAAGGAAATAGAAAAATCCACTTCATAGAAAAAATTCGGAACTTCATCGCTTTATAAATTTTGTTATCTTTTGAGTTTCCTTTCAAATATTTAGACAAGTAAATGTTGCGAATTTGTAATATTGCTTTCCAGTGCAGCAAGTTTTATGGTAAGAAAAAGAGTTTTACAGAGAATTTCTAAAGAATGTTGAATGGATGCCATGTTAATGACATTCGGTTTCAGTGGCGGTCACAAAAGCTTTTCATTAAAACTTCAATTCTGAGATTTGTTCCAGAATATTAATATCCTATCACATGAGCTATAAAAGTGAAGGCACACAGGCAAGTGCCTCAATTTTAGAGAAAGAGCAGCCGAATGAATACATTCTTTGAAATTTTGATTTCCAATGAATCCTCTCTAAACACTTCATGTTGAAGCGGTTGTTTAATAACGTTTTGTTGATTGTAGGTTGATGATTTCTGCAAGTTCTCTTTTGTGTATGCTTCTTCTTTTTTCATTACAGTTGTTTTTTGTAGAATAAAGTGTCGTTGTTTGTTAATGCGCCTGTTAGACTTTTCATCATACCCTCGCCGGACGGATTTTCTGTAGCAATATAAAGCTGAATGTCTTTTCATATTATTTTCAAACTAAAAAAAAATACTTTTTATTGATACTAATTTCATTTCAGTTTAATATTTTCTCTTTTAATGTTTTAAAAATATTTGAAATTCAATTTGACACACAATCTATAACAAAGTTTCTGTTATTTTGATGAAATGTGGACTAATTTTATTGTCCCATGGAAGCATTTAATAGCGGGTTTCTACACTATTAAATACCACAAATTAAATTAAAGAAATATTTGGTTTGGATATTGATCTTAAAATAGGCAATCGTCAAAAAACTCTATTCTTTGAAGAATCTCCATGTTTTAGATCTTCCTGAGTTCGAAAAACACATTTTTGTAAAATGTCCGTCTGTCTGTGACAAAGATAATTAAAAAACATTGGAGTTAGATGGTTGAAATTTAATACACGGTCTTTACACCAACTTTGCAGATTTCTATCACATTTTGAGTAAAATCTATTGAGTAAGTAGTAAATCTATTGAGTAATTGAGTAAGTAGATAAAAGTCGGTGCACAGATTTAAGATCTATAATGCAGACACCTGCCAAATTTTGAACCAAATCTAGTTAAGGGTAGATAGACTGTCTGTCTGCCTGTACTTTTAGAAATAAGTAAACACTTTAATTCAAAAATGCGATAACTTAAATAACAAATTTAGAGTGAGAATTTGTGACTACAAATGCAGTTTTGTGTCAAATTTTTCCTTCAATCGGTTAAGAAAAACGTGCCTAAAACAGAAATTCGATTTCGGGATACTATTAACGCTTGTCAGAAATGAATCGCCAAATAAGTTGCCAAGGATCACATAATAGATTAAATAAAAATGCTAAATTCGCGCCAAAAGCTAATATTTCGTAACTATTATACTCCAATCGTTTCTGTGACATGACTTTATTAGAGAGTATGAAGTATCATTACTGCTGGTTTTCGCTATATATACACTTTTTGATATACACACGCAGTAATTTATAGTAGAACTATCCCATTAAATATATTTTTTAAGCCTTCTCTAATAACAAGGTGAGATTTGAAATAAATATTTTCTGTATCATTAGATTTACAGCTGTGAAAGCCAGTAATTTTTACAGGAAAACTGGCTGCTAAAGCCAGCTAGTTTACAATAAAATTTATTAACTCATGCGCGATAAATTTGCAATATATGCAAAAAATCACTACGCTGCAAGAGAAAGTGCTACTACATTTCTTTTACCCGTTGAAACTCTACACTCACCATGTCCAACGTGAACACCCGATATACGATTTTATTTTCAAAGCGTTATTTTACGTTTGAAATGTCTGGTTACATTTGATAAACGAGAGCTCTATTTTAGATCAAACTCGCAACTCGCATTTCAAGGGAAAAAAAAAAGAGCTTCTTCCACTTCCCATTCCATAAGTCCATAAAGCTCTTTTTCCTGCTTATGGGAGTAGAGCTCGGAAAATGGGCAAAAGCGAGTTCGAGACCCCGTAAATGCTGAGATTTCGTCACTCAAATATGGAACATTTCACATTTCTCCATTTGATGGTGAATACGAAAGCTGTTCCGTTGCAGTTTTCAGTCCCCGTGGAATAAATGCATTGTTTCGACTTCGAGAAATCAATTCCGTCGCTTTTTTTTCTTTTGCTTCTGCTTTCGTTTGCCTTTATAATGCTGGGGTTGTGAGTGACTGTTTCTGATTTATTGTTTCAGTTGAATCCGTAAGCGTGTTTCAGAAAAAAAAATGCGATATTCGCTGGAGAGTACTAGTTAACCCTTATGATTATAGTGTTGCCATCATTACCAATCATTGATATGAGAGAATGAAGTGCCAAATAAATAAAACGTGAAAGAAAAAATAAGCAATGATTTATTTTACTCTGATAAAATCTGCGGGAATCATCTGCTTAAGAATTTTTCGAATATTCTATAATAAAAACTGTATTCCTCTCTCCTCTGGAATAAAATTAAGGCCCTTTGGCAACACCATGAAGGCCGCGGAGGCTCAAAGTTTTATTTTGGCACATGAAAGTTACATGCTTCTATTATAATAAAGAGAACATGCACTTGTGTATTAATTGTAAGACATAGGCGAATATTTACCAATTAATACACGTATACTTAGGTTTTAATTTGATGACATTTCGAAACATCGATCTTGGCTTGAATCTAGTGTGTTTAAGAAATCTAGATGCGGACTTTTGGCTATTTTTTGATGATCAATTTCTGTTTTGATATTAATACATAATGCTGAATATTTTGGGCTTCTTTTTTTCCTAGAAATGACCCTAAATCTGACATAGAGGAGAAACCTTAATTACAAGATCACTTACCAAATTTCACTTATTTAAGTCATTATGTTTTTGAGTGAAATTAAAATCGTTTTCAGTTTGACTTTTAATGCTACACCCTAACATATTTTTTGCATTGTTGATAATTCAAATATAAAGATTCAGCTTGCTCATTTTATCATGTTAATCAAGTTTCCATATACTCATACTTTTGCTGAAATTTTTGAAATTTTGTTCTACTGGCAATTGAGATTTAATTTCGAAATCAAGAAAATCGTTTTTAAATCTCACCCATTTTTAATGTCTGATGCTTTTCCCTACGATATTTTTGAATTTATAGAAAACTAAAGAAATGCACAGCACAATGAAGAGAAAAGCCGAAAGAATTTTAAAATAAAATTTTATGTTTATCGAAATTTGAAGTTCAAAATATTTTCCCGAGGAAATCATTAAGAAGAATTTACTCAAAATATTTAAATGAAATTTGAAATTATCATTAAACCCATTAAAGCTTCTTCCGATTGGTTAAACTTATAGACCGCTAATGCTTTATATACCTTGAAATTTTTTTTTATAACCATCCTTTATATAAATGTTGTAACTAAATCCATGAAAGTATTCCTGTAAAATATACATAGAAAAGTTTTTAAAAATTATGGAATAAATTGAATGAAAATAAATTTTGTATCATTGAAAAGCTAATTTTTTGAAATTTAAATTTGGCATAAGAATTATTATGGTTCTTTGATATTCTTTGAAGTTTTTCTTAAGAGAAATGTTAACTGATCACTCAATATTTAGATAAAAATAATTTGAATTTTGAAAAACCTTTTTTTTTATCAGTCTAATATTTACTCCCTAAGCAATAATTATAAGTCAAATAAGGTAATTTTAGTGTAACGATTTATATTTTGTAAGCTTAAAAAATTTATTGATTGATTTTCATATAATTTAATGATATTTTACATTTTTAAATGATCTTTTCTGAACTTCTAAATTTGGTTAAATCTTATCACCAAATTCTTAAATTAAAATTCTTTTTTTGTTCAGTTTTGGTGTAATAATTTCTCACTGTATTGCTCCCTAAGCATCAATTAGAATCCAGATGTGGTAATTTTATTGCAACGGTCTGAATTCTGTAAACTTAAAAAAGTTAATATTAAATTTTATATTTGCATAGTTAAAATTTTAACGATATTTTGCATTTATAAGGTGTATGTACACACTTCAAACTTCAAAAATCGTACAAAATATCGAATATTTTTTATTGCTTAATAAGGCTCTCTGATCCTTTAGCTTTCTAACGATAACAAGATGTTGTCAATATTCGAAATATTTCTTGAGTTATAATTATTTTTCTTGAGGTGCTCTCATTAAAAACTCTAGTTACGGTGTTTTTAAAACTCATTTTATGAAGAATGATATTTTCCCACTATGTTGCTTCATTCAAACAATCATAACTCAACAAGAAATTAACCAAATACAGTTATTTATATATCAAAATAATCTGTACGAAATAGCGGATGTTTTGTGCCTCAATCAAAGTTATATTTATAGAAATAAATTTTTAATAGCTGTTTAAAAGTTAAAATTACAGAAAAAATCTCGCTTTTTCTATTCATCGTTGATGAAAAAATTGTTTTAAAAAAACTATACATTTTTATAACATGAAGGCAGACAACATGAAGACTAATATTAGGCATCATTTCCAACTAGAATTGTGTGTCTGTAAAAATTAGAATTTAAGATATCATGTATCAAAAAATAATCTAATTAGCTCATTAAATATTATTTCATTAATTAATAATTAGTATAATATGATTCTTTCTCACTGATATGAGTTTAAACATATATTAATAATCTACTGTGAAAAAACTGGATTTTTAAAGTTAAAATTAAAAAAAAAAATCTTCAAGTGTGTACGTACACTTTAAATGCTATTTTCTGAAATTCTAAATTTGGGGAAATCTTATCACTAAAAAACATAAATTAAAATCTTTTTTTTGTCCAGTTTTGGTTTAAAATTTCTCATTGTATTTGGCAATTCCAAATTAATAGAATAAATAATTTAATGCTTTAATCCTACGAGCCCGAGTTCGTCACTGGCTAGTTGAGGCATTGGAATTCTTCAACTAGCCAGGCTCATAGAGTTAAAATGTTTTTATGATTGCTTTAATGCTTCATAATACGAAAATAATTGAAGGTTTCATGTATTTTCATCTCCCAAAATCTAGTAATTAGAGACTGGTTAGAAATATAATTTATTTCTTAGTTCATGAACTAAATAATATATTAATTATACTATTTATGAGATTTTTAACGAATTTTTTAGCAAACTTCTAAAGTGGATGACTTTTGGTTTGCATATCTGCTAAATAATAAATAAATATTTCTTTCAAAACATTTTTATCTTCTAACTGATATATTTTAGTTCCATAAGTGTTTCTTTGATGCATTTTATGCAAAAATATAAACACTTTATATATTTTTGAGAAAACTCATCTGAAAATTATTATTTACTTTAAATAAATCATGGGAAATATATTAGAAGAATTTTCCATAATAAGAAAAGGAATACTAAGAAACTCGAATAAATGAGTTCTTCTACAAGATTCTTAATTAAGACCAAATAATGAGTTCACACAAACATTATGTCAGAAAATATAGAATAATTTAATGCAGCACTTGATAACTTTTTGAAATTACTCATTCCTTTCATTTTAATACATTTGGCGTGGTTTTTGATAATTGTATGATTTTACTTAATTACTTAACTTTACACTACCCATGCTCCATAGGAATGTATATTATGTTAAATATTATTCAGTTTCGCCAGGAAAGATTCTTGTTTGATATCGGAAATATCAGCGATGTGCTGTCTTTACTTTGGAGTCTAGGAATTGAATATTATCTGGCAAATGTCAAACTGGATAAAAGTCAATGTCGTAAACAAACACATGGCATGTAATTCGCGCAGACAAGCTGAAAGAAAATTACAGATTGCATTATTCATTCAATATGCCATGTTATTTTTTCCTTTTTCGGATATTTATATGTAGAGAGAAATGCGTACTAGCCAGGGATTCTCTTTGTAGGACTCAAAACTGGAGAGTCAAAATATTTTGTTGAAAAGTCCGTCTAAATATTTTTAAAATAATATCTGAGATACGTTTATTTCTTAAAAAATATATACAAACATTCTCTGAATATTTGTATTGAATTTAACTATCGTATTTTATTGTAATAAAATTCATTAGTTATTTTAAATGAAATTTATTTTTTAATTCCTACTATTAATAAATATATAGTTCAATTAAAAATTAAATTTGGATTAGCAAATTTATTTTGTAAGTATTATCTCCTAAAAATAATTTTTTGTACTATCTTAAATCTGAAATCCTTACATTTTTGGTGATAGGAGTTTCAGTTCAGTAAAATGTGTCTTCATATTAATTTTCAAGTTTTTATCTCTATAAATATAGGAAAATTATTGTTTGCACGTCTTTTTATACAAATCCGCAGATTTTGTCCAATCTTGATCAAATTTAATGCACTTGTTTTTCAATTCAAGAGAAAAATTACCTTCAACTTTTCAAAGTCGAAAAATCAATTAACATATAGTTTAATTAAAAATAAAATTTGGATTGGCAAATTTATTTTTCAAATATTATATTTTTGTACTACCTTAAATATCATCTACATTAATGGCTTCCTTTCATATTTGGCGACAAAGTCTAAAAATTTCATTATTATCTAGTAGCTGTAGTGACATTTTAAAAACTTTATCGTAACTTCTAGCAGAGATATAGCTTGGGGAAGGAGAGAAATAAATTGCAGAGATTAAAAAAAATGTATGGTTCTTTTTGAAACTGAGTAGCTGAATGCATGTTAAAAGTTATATGAATCTCGAAGTAAGAATGAATTGTAAAAATATCTTAAAGTGTACGTACACACTTGAAGATTTTTTTTAAAATTTTAACTTTAAAAGTCAGTTTTTTCACAGTAGGTCATTAATATATGTTTAAACTCATTTCAGTGAGAAAAAAACCATATAACATAAATTATTAATTAATTAAATAATATTTAATGAGCTAATTAGCCTATTTTTTGAAACATGATATCTTAAATTATTATTTGCACAGACACATAATTCTAGTTGGAAATGATGCCTAATATTAGTCTTCATGTTGTCTGCTTCAATCAAGTTATAAAAATATATAGTTTTTTTAAAACAATTTTTTCATCAACAATGAATAGAAAAAGCGAGATTTTTCTGTAATTTTAACTTTTAAATAGCTATAAACAATTTATTTCTATAAATATAACTTTGATTGAGGCACAAAACATCCGCTATTTAATACAGATTATTTTAATATATAAATAACTGTATTTGGTTCATTTTCTTGTGGAGTTATGGTTGTTTGAATGAAGCAACATAGTGGAAAAATACCATTGTTCATAAAATGAGTTTTAAAAACACCGTAACTAGAGTTTTTAATGAAAGCACCTTAAGAAAAATAATTATAACTCGAGAAATTTTCGAATATTGACAACATCTTGGTATCGTTTGAAAGCTAAAGGATCAGACAATATTATTAAGCAATAAAAAATATTCGATATTTTGAACGATTTTCGAAGTTTCAAGTGTGTACATACACCTTAAACCTCATAATAATCTGAAATCATCACAGCGTCAAAAAAATTACTAGTTTCCTTCAAGAAATAATTAAACAATCAAACGATTTTGTACTGAGCTTCAAAATGTTTCTCAAAATGATTACAAGAGGAAATGTTACCAATTCAAAGGAATTATCGGAAGTCATTTATAGACCTGGATCATTTTATGGAACGATTTAATTTTAAAAGTCTTTTCTTACAAATAGAGTTAATGCAAGAATAATTTCAAGAAGTTTATAATAACTGCTTTATTAAATGAATTATGGCACCATGATTATTTTAATAAACTAATATTTTCGAATTAAATTCCATATGAAAAAAGAAATATGAATGATAACTCTAAAAACTGTTTTTCTAATTATTTTCCTGTATAATATTATCTCGAGTTCAAATGACAAGTTAGAGAATAATCTGCAATCCCTAAAAATAATTCTTAAACAATAATAAAACGAAATAAATTTCGATTGAAATTATATTCCTAAAATAGTATATATCCTAAGCGAACACACGAAGGTATATTTTAGAAAGAATCTGAAGTTCCGCGGAACTCCGTTCTCGATTTTAAATTTCAATTTAATGTGTTAAGTCAATAATTGCATAGTTCAAAAACATAGTAAAATCTGGTCAAAACTTCCTAGAAATTACAACGGTATTTTTAGATGTAATTCTTAGAATCGATTTTGAGACAAGTTCTCTTATTTGATTAGGATTTTAGAAGTTATCGAATTGCGAAATTATTCACACAATATCTGGTATTTAAATATTTGCTTATGAATTGTGGGAAGTATGAAACATAAAAAGAAATTCTTGTATAAATTCGCAGTAAAAAATAGTTCTACATTCAAAAACAGTTTAATTCATATTCTTTATTTGTGGTGATACGTTTCTATGTAAACATTTCTCAAAATATTATTTTGAAAAAAAAAATGAATTATCGTTGGTGGATGTTAGTTTTTCATTTTCGTGTCTTCAATCTTTCAATCTTTCGTGTACTTCAAGAGCTTAGAGAAAAAAACCAAATTCTTATGTTACATTTTCCAATTTCTTTTTTGCTTAGTGGAAACTTATTTAACCACTATATTTTTCCTTCGTGAAGACAAACAGCCGTAAAATGGAAACATAAACATTGTTTAGGATACTAAATTATATACTAATATTAAAATTTTCTTATGTTTATAAAAATTTTTATACAGTATAACAATGTCTATTTTTATTTGAAACCGGTTAAAATACCTGAAATTAAAGGAATTAAAATTCTTCCATGTATAATATTTTTAACACAAAAATAATTTTTGTCTAAAATATTATAATACGAATATTTTAAATAATTTGAAACATTTTAAACTTAAAAGAAGTGTCAGTTAAACTAGCCTATTTTTATAAACCGCTAAAAACTAATTTTTTAATTTATAATTTATAAATCCATAAATATAACCCATAAATTTTAAATATTTATTATATTACTACTATAAATGTTGTTCACAAATAATGAAATATAAAAATTATAGAATAGTGAAATACAATTAATAAAATTTGTTGATTTATTATTAATAAGATAAAAATAAATCAGGTCAATAATTGTTCCTGATACAAATTGTTAATCACCTGTTTTTAATATTAAAAAAAAATTATCTAATGTGTTCTGACAACAGATCAAAGTTTGTGTTCTTGTTATTTTCAACAATAAAAATTATTACATTTTTAGGGAAAGCTTTAATTTTCTCTTCTTGAGAGAGGTACCATTTTAGGATGAGTTGTCATACCTGAACTACAGGCTCTTTTGCTATCAAACAACTGTTTAATTTATTACTATAAGTTTTGCTTTTCTAGCCTTTGTTTCAATTTGAGCGATTGACTAAAGAATTTTTCTAAGCATCGATAATTTACTGCTTTAAAAACCAATTAAAGTGTCTAAAGAGATGCATTAAAACAAAGTAGAAATTAAAAAAAATCGGAGTAGAGTAGTTCAAGAAGAAGTTTAGTAGGAAAGAAAAAGTTTAATTTAAGGAAAAAGCTAAATTTTATTTAATTTCTAGTTAAATGCATATTTAGTAAATTCTCGTATATCGAAAAAAGACAGTTTCTTTTGTCTTAATTAATGAACGCATGCAAAATGCAATTGAATTCAGCTCGAAGGAGATGCGGAGTATATATACAAAGTCACAATGATTTTATATTAAAATTAATATACTTTTTTTTAAATCTTTATACTTATTTTAGATCAGCAAATTTCGTCTTTTTGGAAATGCGAATATTGGTACCTCATTTTCATCTCTGCTATTAATAAAAGAGAGCCTATGTGTTCGTTGGCGTATTAGAGGACATATCATTTGTCCCAGGGAATCTAAATTTGGCACATAATTACTTTGAAATGTGTTAAGTGCACCTCAGAACATTTATGAGATTTTAATTAATTAAAAAGTTAAGAAAGTTTTATTCTGGAGAATATTTTTGCACAAAAATAACGTTTGCATTACTCTAAAGTCCAAAAACATTTTTTCTATCATATTAAATTGATTTCCTAGCAAATTTTTTTCATAATTGACATTTTTCAAAAAATAATTTCTTTTGCACAATTTTTAACACTAATTTTTATTGTTGCCTGAAATTCAACCCATTTCACTGTTTCGTTAATCAGAAAATAAATTATCCGCACAGTTATGCTTTTAATAATCATATGGGATCTCATGGGACTCGACTCCATTATGAAGGTTCATGCACTCAATAAGCAGAAAAGCCATTGATTTTTTTGAATAACATTTCTTTGATTTCTATTCTAATTTGATGTTTCAGTTATCTTTTATGCAGAAATCATGAACAAATTATGTACGAGAGTTTTAATTGAACCAATAGACCAATTCCCTGTCGAATAAGCTGATCTGAAATGGTGGCTAATATGAAAGAAAGAAAATTTCAATGGGATAATGAGCTACGTTAAATGTACAGTAATTAATTAAATTACCTTTATTTTTATTTGATATAAATGCAAAAACGTGAATTAAATATCAGAATCTACTCAATATTTTATTTAAAAGAAACAAGATGTAAAATTCCTTCAGAAGCTAGAAATGTCGAGCACTTGGATAAAGAGTGTCATTTTTTTTTGTGTCGTCATAAAAGCATATATATTAATCCTGGCCGGCGTCCTGGCATAGGTAGCGCGTCTTGGGTGTCCTGGGTTCGAGTCCCGGTTCGCGCATAGTTGTTCTTCATCTGTTCTATTTGTGAGATGTGTGAATGTGCCCCCTGTAAAAAGGGGTTGTACAAGCGAATGTGATGCGTGAGTAGCTAAGACTTACTCTTGGACCTAGTTGGAGCTCCCTTTGCTTAAAATCGTTGAATTCGTCAGCGAGCATGTCCATGGCAAGTGCCCTTATAAACAACATTAATTATTTTTTTTCGGAATTTGTTTCTGCGCCAAGGATTCAATCTATTATTTTCTTATTTTTCTATTATGAACTTTAAAATAACATATATCTAATTTTATATCTCAGATAGCTGCCATGTAATCGTATAAGATACCTAACAATTCATTTATTGAATTATATAACTCTTTTCACAGAAATATCCTCTCCTTTAATAAAAATAAGTAAAATGGTTTATATATTTTTTTCAGGACTTTAGTGCAACATCCGGTTTCGGAATCGATTCTTCCGTTAGATTAATTGCATAGTTTTACATTGCTATAATTTGGCCTCTAATTGTTACAGAGACAAAATGAAGATATAATTGAAAAAAAAAAACACTTTCTTTTTTTGAAACTGCAAAAAATGTGAATTTTCATCAGAATTCATATTTTCAACCTAGTCGGAATGCATGCCTAAATAAAACTGAATTATTGAATTAATTATACAGCTATTTAAAACTTCACAGAAAACTTTTTCGTAAATTTAATTTTTTATAGAAAATATTACATTTCATATTTATTCCATTTCATAGAAATACGTGATGAACATTACACTTCCCAATGTTTAGTTTCCATTAACTTAATCTTTCAATTTGAGTTTTTGTCAACGCTATGGCAACGCGCCGATAAAAGTTAATTGCTTTTCACGTATTTATAACGTGCTCGTACAGGTTAACTTTTATCTTCATTTTGTGTGCAATAAATTGGTGGAAAATATAATTTAAATGTTTTTTTTTAAATTCATTTAAAATAGAAACTTAATTTATGGGTTAAAACATTGGTATCATTGAAAAGATTATTTTTTGACCTTTAAGATGATGATTAAAATCAGTTCGATGCTGTAATATTTTCGGATGTTGACAAAGGGTAAACGACAAATTTTGTTTAATTAATTAAAATTCTAATTAAAAATTAAAAAAATCTCTCCCAGGTACACATTACCGACTTCCAAGGTATATATGTGTTAAATTTGGTAGCCGTAGTTCAAATGGTCTGGCCTGTAGAGCGCCAAGCCAACACACACACACACACACACACACACACACACACACACACACACACACACACACACACACACACACACACACACACACACACACACACACACACACACACACACACACACACACACACACACACTTCAAATATATTAACATTTTATGATAATTCAAATATGACAATAAAATTATTTTTTTAGTTTAATATTTTTATAAAATGTCAGTTGAGAACTTTTTAACAATCTATAAACTTATCTTTAAAAAACAAACATATTTTTGGTTTGATCACAATTTTTACTGTTAATGGTCAAAAAGACTTGAATCGAGTCATGGTGCTTACACTAAAATTAGAGTATGTTTACAAAAATGTTTATTCTTATCCCTTACAGTATCACAAAGATTGAAGAAAGAGACAATTATACTTTTAATCTATTTAATGCTGAACTCGAAAACGTTTCTCTAAACAATTACAAAATAAAACGTTCCGCATCCGAAGGAATTATTGGCAATCGTTAATGGACGTGGATCAATTCCACAGGATAAGTATTTAATTTATAAGTCTCTTCACTTTAGTCCGAGGTTGTTTTCAAATAAATTGCGATGTCTGACTCTATACAAATTATGCAGCCATGATTATTTTGCTAAAATAATGTTTTAGAACTTCTAAATTGCGAGAAAATTTTATTGTCTGTCATAATTTTAAAATTGTTTTTTTTAAGTTTTATTTTCACGTCTCTTTTATTCTTCGCAGAGACTAATTTATATGAAAGTAAGAGATTAATTTGTATTTGCGCCAACACACACACACACACACACACACACACACACACACACACACACACACACACACACACACACGCACGCACGCACGCACGCACGCACGCACGCACATTTATTTTTAATATAATTATAGATAGAGATAGAAAACATAATCTTAGGAAAAATAAATAGTTTTAATCTATTAAACTGCTACTGAGAAATATCTAAAGATAAATCAACCAAAAATGCTTGATTGCCCAATTTAAATGCAACAATTATTTTATTGAAATATTTAGTGTTAAGGGATAGAAATGCATTTAATACAGCTATGCGAGATTACTCTAAGCATGTTTATAAATTTGCTCATAGATTATCTTTTACAGTGCCACAAAAGGTAACTAATCTCAGTAAAAATAATAAACAACTCACCTTCACTGCTTTTAGTCTTACATATATGTGCTTTTTTAGTGCATACTGTAGTTTAAAAATATATGGTATCTGCTTTAATTTAGAAGCATTTGCTTTAATTTTATTAGAATTATAAGCATTATCAATTTAGACTCCATTTACATAAAAAACTTCAATAAAGTTTTCGTTTAAAAAATTCAGAAAATATCGAATTAATAACAAGAATTGATAAATCAATTAAAGAAAATAATAATAGAATAAAATGTCAACTTCTTTATACTTTTGATTATGTAATTTCGGTGATATTGCAAGGTAAAGATTATTTGAATATTTATTCTGGAATAGAAAAAACAAAAATTCCTTATTCTTTCTTACTTTTTCTTCTCTGTTGAATTTTTTCTTATTAGATTTTTTAAAAAATTGAGAAGAATAAGGATAGAATAATAACTCTTTAAACTTTTTTTTTTATTTCGCTAAAATTTATTAGCAGTTTTATTAAATTGACACAATAGCTAAAAAAATGTTGTATTTTTATTTAATTATTATTATTATTATTTATTATATTATTATTATGATTATTTATTATTATTATTATTATTTTGTTATATATTATTATTATTATTTATTATATTATTATTTTATTATTATTATTATTATTTTATTTAATTAATTTTTTTTTATTTTCTTGCTAAGGACTTTATATATTTATATATAGATATGCAATGAAATTATCTTTCTTTTTTTGGAACTGATTTGATTCGGTCATTTAGTGTATTTAGGATTCTGCATGAATATATTATTGTCGGCATGAATATATGGATTTTATTTAGTGCAATTTCAAATAAAGGAAAGAATCATAAATATATGTGTGCTATTATATGTGTGTCGAAATAATAAAAAAAGAAAAAAAAATCATGCTGAAATTATACAAATTAATTGCTTGTACTGATCTGTTTTTCAAGTAAGTTTTACATCGCATCACAAGAAATGCAACAATGGTTTTATTCAATTTTGTTGAAATGTTTAACTGCTGATGGATTAAAAACACATTTAATCGCGCTTTGGGAGATTATTCTAGAATATAAACATGTTTATAAAGATACTCATAGATTATCTTTTACATTTCCACAAAAGATAACTAATTTCAGTAAAAGTAATAAACAAACTAAGTGTTACTAACAAAACAACTGCACACCTAAACGCTTTAATGCTGCACTCCAAAATAGTTCCCAAAACAAAAATGAAATGTTCTGCATTTAAATGTATTATAGATAATCGTTAATTAAAAGGACCAATTTCACTGACGGATTTAATTTTAAAAGTCTATTACTAGAGATAACAATTTCCTCGGATATTCTGAAACAATTTATAATAGCTGCTTCTACACGAATTATGGAGAGTCTTGATTATCTCGATAAAAATAAAGTTTTAGAACTTCTAAATCCCAAGAAAAAGATATTGTTGTAATAACTTTAAAATTGCTTTTCTAATTGTTTTTCTCCTGCCCCTTTCTTTTTTTTTCCGCAGAAACTAATTTAAATGAAAGTCTAGAGATTAATTTGTATTCTCTGCAGATAGGTTTAACAACAAAGAAATTAAACTGTCTGGAATAGGATTATATTTCTACAATGGAATGTATCATGGGAAAGGTGGGGGAAACGAAGATAAATTTTACAAAGTTTCTGGAAAAACCCATTTTGTATTTTAAATTCAATTATAAGTGTTGAGTCAACAATTACAGAGTTAGGGGATATGTGGATTGAATAAAAATTTTATTTGAGTTTCCCATGAGAATGTATTCATTATTCTTTTTAATATTCAGAATTCAACCTAATGCTTGCTTTTATTTTATTGAGATAGCAGGTATTATCAACCCTTCACAAAGTAAGTTTTCTGAGGATTTTTCCTTTCATAAAAGAACAAAAAAACTCGAATTAGAAAATGGAGTTGTGATATCAATATTTGGAGGAGAATCGTTTTCTTTTTATCTATGTATTAAAATTGTTTGGTTACCAATCATTGTTTGCGATTAAGCTGTTCAAGCAGATAATTTTATAAGATGTTTATGCTAAAATATAATAATTCTTATAATTTTAAAAGACGAAGAGTTTTTATAAATTTTTTTTATATAACCAGATTTTTATTATTTTAAAAAAGATTTTTTTAAAAATCATTTGAAATTTCTTCAGTCGAGTTCATTGTAAAATATAGTGTAGGAATATATTTTTTTGTAATAAAAAAAATATATCATCTGTTTTTTTTTTCACTCATTAATTCTTAATGGTTCTTTATTGTTTGGAAAGTTTCATAATATCATAAAATGGCAAAAAAAGTATTTGAACGAGTTTTATTGTATTTATTTTAACACTTTCGTATTTTTGTGTGATTAATATTACATATAAATAATTAAAGTATTACATCTTTGTGTCAGTATCCAATTGTTTTTTCATTTTGATATTGGTGCGTTAATCTCATAGTGGAATAGAATGTTTGCAGATATTTTAAAGGATGTTGAATGAATACCAGATCAATAACCCCCAGCCTGAGTGATCATTTAGCAACATTAATATAGGTTCTAGAAGAGATTAGGATTTTGGAGATATTTGGATTAGAATCCGAGATTCAGAGATTCTTCTCGAAGGCTGTAGGACCTGCAGAACAATCTATGGAAATTCAAATGGATGAAGTAATTGAATCTATTGAATTCCATCTTTGCAGTATTGATCGCATAGCGAGCTCTCTAGCTGCACTGTACTAATGTTTGATTATGATTTTTCATTTGCGTGTCTGTTGGTGATTTCGGCAAGTGCAGCCTCTGTGTGTGCTTCACCTCTATTTAGTTCTCTATTTTTTATGTTTTTTTCTTAATGTGGAATTATTATGTTTTTTTATGTCAGTTTTCGAGCTATTTAGATTTTTCTTCGCATATCCACACAAAGATTGCCGTAACAATATACTGAGAATTTTCTAATAAAATTATTGTTTGCTTAAAAATACAAGCCTGTTATGTGCATCCTTTATTGTGAGATACCAAATAGTATCTCACAATATACTACTTGGTTCAATAGTAGTAGTATCTCACAATATATTATTATAATTTTAAATGAGTTTTTATAAAATGGTACCATTTTATGCTAATGGGATAAAAGGGTAACCTTCTAATCATGAGTCAATAACAATGATTAACTCGTTAGAAACTAACATAAACTTCCAATTGAAAAAAAAATGCTTTATATAAAGTAAAAAAATAATTATTTATTATTTTTGAATCTATAAAAGCACTTCTGAAAAGATTCTTATATCATAACTTACATTCAGCTACTGTTCTATTATTAATCATATTTTTTTAATATTTTTGACTCATTAATATTTAATTTTATAAAAAAAGGGGGTTCAATTTTCCAACAACTAAAATTGTTAGAGTTATGAAGCTACCGATTTCATCATTTTAAAACAATCAGAGGCTGCCTGGAGAGATGATGAACTTATGAGTGATAGAAATTCTTTAAGACATAAATTGAAAAGGATAAAATTCGTCTAAAATAGATTATTTAAAAATTCATAATTTGATTAAGATTTAATAGTACAGATTCCATCTTGCATTCAGTATCATGTTCCTGTGGTAGATAGTTTATAATTTTTAAAACTCACATTTACTGACACAAATTATTAAATGTCAATACTTTAGAGAATGTTTCCATTTGGAAAGTAGGAATATGCTTCCAAATGGAAATGTCTTTATGCAGTAATATAATTTCACGTCTTGATTATTCATTTAATTTCTACAGATAATCATAAGATTCTCTTTTTTTTAAAATTTCAAAGATGGAAGAAAGTCCCACGATTAAATAATTGATGAAACAACGAAAACGGTTTGAATTTCACTACAACAATGAGATCTATTGTTGAAAATTATGTAAAAAAATAAATGGAATGAGTAGTATATAAACATTGTTAGATAAGCTAAAGGTAATTTTAAAAAATTAATTAAAAATGCAAAAAAAATTTAAGTTAAAAATTGGTAAAGAAAAAATTATTATTGAAAGTATTCAGTATCATTGAAAAGATTATTTCTTTTTTTTAAAATTTTAAAATGATGTTGCAAGTAACTTTTGTTCTTTTAGAAGTACAGGTGGTAAAACGGTAAAATTTTGCTGAATATTTAGTTTATTGTAATTGGAAATAAATTTAAAAGAAATTCTTCCTTAGCTCATATTCTCATTCTCCAAAATATACAGATGCGTTAAGATTAGTAAATTTAGTTTGGATTGTATAGCTTGAAGGATTCCAGCACACACACACACACACACACACACACACACACACACACACACACACTTCAAATATATTAACATAAATGTGTATCAGAAAACTTTTTATGATAATTGAAATATGACAATAAAATTATTTTTTTAGTTTAATATTTTTATAAAATGTCAGTTGAGAACTTTTTAACAATCTATAAACTTATCTTTAAAAAACAAACATCTTTTCGGTTTGATCGCAATTTTTACTGCTAATGGTCAAAAAGACTTTAATCGAGTCATGGTGCTGACACTAAAATTAGAGTATGTTTACAAAAATGTTTATTCTTATCCCTTACAGTATCACAAAGAATGAAGAAAGAGACAATTATACTTTTAATCTATTTAATGCTGAACTCGAAAACATTTCTCTAAACAATTACAAAATAAAACGTTCCACATCCGAAGGAATTATTGGCAATCGTTAATGGACGTGGATCAATTCCACAGGATAAGTATTTAATTTATAAGTCTCTTCACTCTAGTCCAGAGATGTTTTCAAATAAATTGCGATGTCTGACTCTATAAAAATTATACAACCATGATTATTTTGCTAAAATAATGTCTTAGAACTGCTAAATTGCGAGAAAATTTTATTGCTTGTCATAACTTTAAAATTGTTTTTTTAAGTATTATTTTCACGTCTTTTTTATTCTTTGCAGAGACTAATTTATATGAAAGTAAGATATTAATTTGTATTCTCTGAGGGCAGTTTTTAGTAACAATGTAATTTAACTGCATCGAATGAGATTATGACTCTACTGTAAAATGTGTCATTGGGAGATTTACAAAGTCTCTGAAAGTGTCCTTACAAATTTTTATAATTTTTTTTTGTAACGTTCAGAAATTATTTTCAACAGCATGCTTTTATTTTTTTAAGAATGTAGAGATTATCAGTTTTGGCGAAATCCACAAAGAAAATCTCTATAGAAATTTTTGTTCATGAATTGCGAGATGTTTCAAATCAGCAGTAAGAATTTTCGATGTTAATGTTTGCAAAAAATTTTTTGTGTGAGAATGTTTCGGAAGCTTTTTCTCGAATAAAACAAATTCTGATGTGGTTTTATTATTTTTTTCTACCCCATTAAATATCTTCTGTTCAGTTGAAGAGGGAAAGAAAAAGATAATATTTAAAAGAATTCCTTTATATTCATGTGAAACCTTTAGTTGTTTGGGGGTATTTTTGATATAAATTATTTGCGTGATTTTGCGATTAAGTATTTTTGTGATTTTCAAGCTATCATTAGGTAAACATGCAATAAAAAGTTTTAAAATTGAGTAATTTAATGGATATCATTTATCAATATAAGAATTTTTCACGAATCCTTAAAACAGAATAAATGGATAGGTTATTATTTTCATATAAAACTAAATGCCCAACTATTCGTTAGTTATTTTAATAAGGTTGATAAAGTCGTTTCAACGAACTTTGCTAAATTTCATCTCATTAAAATAAAATAAAGTACTTATTAAAATTAAACTGAGAAACTAACATAAACCATTTTGATTGCTTCGCGATGTCTGGAAAAATTGATGTAATCGGTTCAATTGATATGGATGTGGTTTTGCCAAAGTTTTATTTTTGCAATATGTCTTGTAACTTTAGAACGGTGTGGGGAAAAGGACCATTTATGACAGATTGAAGGGTCATAAACTTTCATACAAGACATAAATTTTCGAAATTTGTACTGTGGGGGAATTCTTTTCGATAATTTTTCTTCACAGAGAATGTTTAGTGAAGCAACATTTTTGAAACTTCTCTCGGAAAATGAAGGGTAAAAAAAAAAAAAAAAAAAGAACAACTGTTTCCTGAATAGGGGGAAAGATCTTGGAAATAGTAAATATTTGCAGAAAAAATAAAAAAAAAAATCTGTGAAAAGTGATATAAAGTTTTAAAAGCATAAAACAAAAACTAATAATGGTTGTAGAATTTTAATTTTCTTGTATGCTATTTCCCCTATCTTGAAAAATGCACGAAAATACTATTTAAACTTAATATGATTTAATATACATTTTTTAAATTCAAATTATCATGCTTTAGAAATATATAAGTAACTAGCTTTTACCCTCGACTTCGTAAGGGGCCCTATAGATTGGAATTTATGGCATCAATGGCTTTATCTTTTGTTACTCCTTCGCATGTGTGTTTTTCTACGTTAATTGGGTCAACACAAATGTATGAATTTTCTACGCCAGTTGGGGTAACGCAGTACAGATTATACATTTTTAATTTCCTTTATTCTGTTTTATTTTAATACAAAAGTACTTCAGAATGAATCCGAAAGATCGATTAATTCACAAAGTTTAATTTTAAATGTATCGAACACTAAGAAAATAAACAGAATCGTTTGAAATAATAATCAAAATCATGTTAAGCTTAATCCTATTGGCGTGGGAAAAAAACCCCTGAAGCTTTACTCATTTGGCGATTTTTGGCGGAAAAGTTAGTTTTTAATTAATAAACAATTAACCGCTCAATTAAACGGAATAAATAGTAGCCTATATCCTATTCCAGACTATAATCTACCTCTGTGCTAAATTTCATCCAATTCTGTTCAGCAGTTCTGGTGTGATTGACTAACAAACATCCATCCAAACTTTCACATTTATAATAGTAGTATAGATAATGGTTATGAAAATAACATATCGTTCTTTATTCTAAATTTAATATTTTCATAAATATTTTAATAAAATATATTCATAACACAATATATACAATGTCAAATAACATAATAATAACACAATAAAGTAATAATAACACAAAATAAATATAACTTCTAATTTATTCTCAGTTTTAAATCGGTAAAATTTTGCCAGTTTGAATTTTTTTTTTTTTACTCCGCTAGTTAACACTCCACTGAATTAATTTTTAGTATTCATAATAACACAGTTTTATGAAACAGGAACATCTTCAATTTTATTCGAATTACCAATATTCAAAATGTTGTTTTCTGTATTCTCTTTCTGGCATTTGCAGAAGATTGGTTTACATAATTATTGTTTCCACTAAGCTGCCATATCTCCAAAGCATTACATTTCAATAACTATTTTGTCATGGAATGATCACACCATAAGAAACAACAAACATTAAATTGCTAAGCTTCTAAGTAAAAAGAAAATTGTATTCAAAAGTAATATTGGCTATGGAAAAGTTTTCTTTATAGATATTAGTTAGGTAGTAATAAAACAAAAAAAGAACAGAAAGGATTTGGATAGTGAAAGATGCTTATCGTCCAGCCTAAAGAATTGATTTATTCAAAAATATTTTTTGATTCATTTTAATAATAGAAAATTTCTTCAAAATGTAAACGAAACTAACTACATTTCCTCAGTCTGAGATTGTTAACTTTAAGAAAAGTTGTTCAAATATCTTTAAAACTATTTAAATATGAAATCTAAAATATGGAATAAAGCTTCTCAACACAATATGAGCCATTGAAAATGGAAAAAAAAACAAGAACTAGATTTGTTTTGTTCTTTTTAAAATAGTGTGTATCCTTAAAAAAATTCTCTGTGGTTGTTAACATTTAGAAAACTTTATTTAGATATGAAACAAATATTTAGATATGAAATCTAAAATTTGTAGTCAAACTTTGAAATAATATAAGCCATTGAAAAATGGAAATAAAAACTAGATTTGTTTTGTCTTTTTGTTTAGGATAATATGCAGCCTCAAAAAGTTCACCGA
Organism: Argiope bruennichi; assembly: GCF_947563725.1. NCBI lineage: Eukaryota > Metazoa > Arthropoda > Arachnida > Araneae > Araneidae > Argiope > Argiope bruennichi. The sequence goes on along the minus strand of NC_079159.1, from coordinate 87,546,926 downwards.
GATTGTTAATATTCAGAAAATTTCACATATCATTAAAGCTATTTAGATATGAAATCCAAAATCTAAAATTTAGAGTCAAGCTTTTAAATAATATGGGCCATTAAAAAATGAAAAAAAAAAGCAAATTAGATTTGTTTTATCTTTTTTAGGATAATATGCAGCGTTAAAAACGTTCACTGAGATTATTAACATTAAGAAAACTTTACATACCTTTAACAATATTTAGATGTGAAATCAAAAGTTTGTAATCAAGCTTTTAAATAATATAAGCCATTGAGAGATGAAAAAAACCCCTAGATTTGTTTTGTCTGTTTTTAGGATAATATGCAGCCTCAAAAACGTTCACTGAGATTGTTAACATTCAGAAAACTTTACATACCTTTAAAAATATTTAGATATGAAATCTAAAATTTTGGGTCCAGCTTTTAAACAATATGTGACATAAAAAAATAAAAAAAACCTAACCTAGATTTATTTTGTCCTTTTTAGGATAATGTGTAGCCTTAAAAAACGAAAATATTCCAAAGTAATAAAACAAACAAAAGTCAGTTCTCTCTAAAAATTCAAAGAGAGTTTTATAAAATTAAATCAACGAAGAACATTTAATTGTACTATTCCAACATAAATATCATTTGGTTGCATAGCAATTTTTGTTAGTAACGAAAAAGACATTTAATCGAACAGACGGGCTTACTCGGTAATATGAACATGTTTAAAAAGGCTCATATCTTATCCTCCACAGCAGCACAAAGAATAACTCATTCCGTAAACGAAACAATTACACATTCAACTCTTTAATACTACCCCTGAAATTGTTGTTTGAAACGATTACAAAATGAAATGTTCCGCATTTTAAGGAATTATCGGCAATCGTTAATGGACAAGGATTAATTCATCTGGAGAAGTATTTAATTTTAAAAGTCCCCCCGTACGGATAACAATTCTCTCGGGGGATACATTCAAACAGATTGTGATGGCCGCTTCTACACTAATTATAGAACAATGATTATCTCGCTAAAATAATGCTACAGAAATTTTAAATCGCGAGGAAAAGTAGTGCGCGTTCTGTATCTGAAATTACTCTTCTAATTATTTTTCACCCATCTCTTTTATTCTTTGCAGAAACTAAATGAAAGGCCATAGATTAATTAGTGTTCCCTTTGGATAGGTTTTAATGACAAATAAATGAAATCCTCGTTTTATATTACAGTGGATTGTGGGAAAACATGAAGGCATATTTTATAAAGTATCGTAAACATTACTCTGTAATTTAAATAATGTTACAAATAATGTTAATGAAATAATAGTTATTTAGATTAGGGGATGTGAGTTACATCAAATCGATTCAAATAATTTAAAATTTACGACTGTCATCAAAAGTAACCAGAAAAGTGGCAAAAGCAAAATATAGCAATTTAGTAATTTCATTCTTCAAAATAATCTCCTTCAACTGGAATGCTTCCCCCCCATCATCAAATTCGTTTTCGTGTAACCCCCTTCAAAGTTCGTAACGAATCTAATTAATGAATTTAAAACAGTAATAACAAATAGACAATTTCATCCCTTGAAAAAAGAAAAAAATCACATGGTGCTAGATCAGATGAATAAGGAATTTATAGAGTTGCAATGTACAATTTTTTTAATCGAAAATTTATGAATGTTAATGACATTGTTTAAAAACACATTAGCGTTTTGTAAAGTTTCATTAGATATTCTTTTCTGGTTTTTGTTGGCTTCGACGTTTTCCATATATTAAAGTTGTTCAATAATGCCATTAATTTTTTATTGACGATCACTACGCTCTTACGCATCGACAACTTTATAACAAGACGAAATGGATGGTCATCCAGAGCGGGGTTCATCTATGACAAATTTTCTACTTTTGAAAAAAAAATTATTCCACTTGAAAATTCTATTTTTTAGCAAACAGTTGTTCTTAACGGTTTCTTGCAACATTTCAAATATTTTTGTTATTAGAATAGCTTTGCACAAACAAATTTTATTGCATATTCTTGACTCAAATTCTCCATTTCGGAAAACCTAGAAAATTATTAATCGTATCTCATTAAAAATAAATTCATTTTAAACAATAAAATGAAGTAAATTCCAGATTGTTGCCAGATGTTAATAAAGGTCGTAAATTCTTTGTTAAAATTTTAAAGATTATATCTAATATAGATACATTTTAATTGAAGCATTCCGGACACTTTCTGGTCACAGTAGTAACTATTTGTTAGTATTCGGAAAATTCAGAATTTATTTTGAAAGAGGTTCTTTTCTATTGGATCATTAAAATTATTAATTAATCTAAAATTATTAATTAGTCTTTTTTGTAGAAATTTTGTCCTTAAACTACAGAAAGTTTGAAATTTGACACTGAAATGCAGATAGAAGTATTCAGGATAAAGGAATATATTTTTTCACTCATATACAGGGTATTCATGAATGAATATCCCAACTTTTAAGCACTATTTAAAGAAAATAAAACAAAGTATAACCTTTTTATTTACCTGAAATGAAAAATAATTTAAATTTTAAATTCAACGATATTATAAGTTTTAAAAGTGAGTTCTAAAAACAGGTATGATCCCAAAGATGTATGATTGTCTTTCTATCTGCATATGTGGTGAGGTGTAAAAGGTTGCAAATATACGTGTATGGCGATAGGTGGCGCCACTAGTGGCTTGAACTCTGCAAGTTTCATATATGTAAATCATTTTTTGTTACTCTTTTGTAACAATGCTTCTCCGCGCAGTAAATTTTATGGTAACGAAGAGAGTTTTACAGATTTTTTAATAGCTGTTGAATGATCAATAATTCCTCGGCCTGAGGGTAAGCTTTGGTGTCTTTCAATGTTATAATAAATTCCAAATTATAGTTGTAATTTAAACTTACAGTTATTATTTGTGATTTCCAAAAAAGCAACAAGGTTATACTGTGTTTTGTTTCATTTTCTTTTATTATCCCTTTTTTAAAACAGTAGTTTATTTTCTTTTATTAGTTTGCATTTTTTTGATAAGTTAAAATACTTATTTATGAATGCCCTGTATTTTATGGCATATCACGTATTTTATTTATACCTTATGTTTATGCTTGTAATGATCTTTTTATTCTTTGCTAGAATTGAAGGAATACCCATGGTAAACATTCCTGCCTGAAATTCAATTCCACTTGTTTTATTTAAATTAAAAAGTAAATTTAACGACATTTCTGAGTCGAGAATATATATACGGGGGTTGGAACTTTTATAGTGGCAATACTGCTGTAAAAACGTCACGCAACAAAACCAAAGAATGTTACGTATACCATACGATAGATACATACCTACCTTACCTCTCAGCAAAAAAGACTCGTCCTTCTTATGTCAAGCGCATCGAAGAACTGATCCTTGTATTAGCTTGCGATCTAAAGTAGTATTGTCAGGATGTTTTCAAAACAAGAACAACGGAGTTGGATAAAAATTGAATGTGCCAGAGGTCGTGCAACACGACAATGTCATCTAGGGCTTCAAGAGGCTTGCGCGGAATCTGCTTTGCCTTACTGAACTTTTGCAAGATTGGTAAAACCTTCAATGAAGGACGCGAAAATGTGGCAGACATGCATCGGCCAGGTCGTCCTAGTGTCGGCGAAGCAGAAGTGCATGCTGTTGCCGCACTAATGGATAGTGATCGAGGCTAAGTCAGTCGTGAGCTGCCCGACAAAGAGGATTTGCACATACGACTGTGCTGCACATTCTGAAGGAACGCCTGGCATGAGAAAAATTGCTTCACGATGGGTTCCACATCATTTGACGGAAATGCAGAAATGGCTACAATACGATGCTGCTTGAACTCACCTGGAACACTATGAGCGCGAAGGAGAGGCTTTTTTACGCCGTATCATTATGCTGGATGAGACTTGGGCCAGATCGTACGAGCCAAAACTGAAACGCCAATCAAACGAATGGCGTCATTACGGGTCACCACGAAGTTCAAAATTTCTTCAGAACCCCAGCAATATGAAAGTTATGCTAATTCTCATGTATGACTGTGATGGTGTCATCTTAACGCATGCCGTTCCCCCACAGTAGATCGTCAATGCGCGGTATTGCTGCTCATTTTTGGAGCATCATCTCAGACCAGCTTTAAAAAAACAAAAAAAAAAAAAAAAAAAAACGGCTACATTTTCTGCCGAACGTCCCTATCATTTTGCATGACAATGTTGGGCCGCATGCAGCGCAAGCTGTGGCTGATTTGCTCGATCGATGGGGCTGGGAAGTACTTTACCATCCACTATACACCCCAAATCTAAGCCCTTGTGACTTTGACTTAATTCTTAAGATTAAGGAACGACTTCGTGGCATTCGTTTCAAAACTCTTCCAGAGATTCTTGAGGCAGTATACCGTTCTATTCCAACTATCAACAGAACAGGCGCTGCTACATTTGTTCAGCGACTTTCATATCATTGGAAACGGTTGTACACAATGCTGGCGACTATATTGAAGGGCTGTAAAACATGGTGACATGAATCACTTTTGTATTTCATGTCAATAAATAGTTACCTCTATTAAGGTTCCAACCCTCGTATATATATAACATAAAATTTTTGAATAAGAGTCGTGGCCGGATAGAGAAAAGAGATGACACTTTCGAATCTTTAAGTTCGTTTTATTGCATCCTGGGAGGCATGTTTTATGTACAAGAGGACGCGGACAAGGCATGTCCATTCCCATTGTGGCACAAAAGCAAAAGACACATAAAAGAGAGGGAAAGTATTTTATATACAATGTGATTTTTGTAGGGATTTCTCACACGTGTCGATTTTGATAAGGGCAACACGGATCTTTTAAAAAGAATTTGCTTTGCTTACAACTATTTATCCCTTCACTCGGAGTGTTTCAAACGCTGACTAAAGCATTTTACAAATCTTCTTTTGAATAAACTGAACAGAAAAAGTGGAATGGGATCAGGAAATAAAAGTATTTAATGGGTTATGGGATAAGTTAATATGGGCTGAATTACGATACAACTTTGGAAATTGAATAGAATTGAAATTAGTTTTATATATATATATATATATATATATATATATATATATATATATATATATATATATATATATATATATATGTATGTATGTATGTATGTATTAGTGTATGTATCGATATATCATTTATTTATATAATGAAGCTACACATGCATTAGGCATTCTAGATAATACATTGAAAGTTAATGCATGAAATAATACATTTATTTTTTATTTGATTTTACATGAAGGCATGAAATATTGCATTTGAATTTAAAACATATTAGATTATTCTGCTTATTATAAATAACAAAATTCCTACATCTGAAGAATCAATTTTTGGTCTTTCCCTGACAGTGCCATCTATCTGCACATTTTGGAATTTTTTTTCTTCACCAAACAAATTTCCAATGCCTCACGACTGTTCTTCTAAAATATCAAGTCATTCTGACCAGTAGTTGTAAAATTATCGGATTTTTGAAATCGTAGCTCCATTCTATATAAAACATAAGCCTTATTGTCAGAAAAAAAAATTTGAATTCGAATTTTTGATGAATTTTCTCAATTCAGACTTTCTTAAATACGAAAAGCACATATTTAGAATTTTGTCTCTCTGTGTACACGATAACTCCAAAACGCCTTAAGCCAGATGTATGAAATTTGGTAAATGGACTCTTGCACCAAATTTGTAGATTTCTGTCAAATTTTGAATGAAATCCTTTAAAAATTCATTCTGTTTTTTTCTGCCTGATATAATTAGTCATAATAATTAAATAATGTAGAAAGCTAGATAAATAAAATTTGGCTGATGGATTTAGTATCTAAAATGTAGATTCGTATTAGATTTTGATCCATACATTATGAGACTAACTATCTGCTGATTTGAATTTTCGTATTTAAACGCAAAAACGCAATGAATTAAACAGATGATATTTGATAGTGATTTTATGACTATAAATGTAGTAGTTTGAAATTAAATTTTTGTTTCAATCGGTTGAAAAAAGATGTCCAAAATACGCATTTGATTTTCTGCTAATTGAAAAAAATCACATGCCAGAAATTAATTATAAAACACTGCACCTAAATTTCAGTAATAGCGCCACATTCATGCCACAGATCGATATTTCGTACCCATTGTTCGCCAAGTACAATTCACAGCCTTCCCCAAGATTTACAATTTTATGTAGGGGGAGGGTGGAAATAGGATGACATTTTTTTAGGGAATATTGAGGACATTTGAGGGAGGAAAAATTCTGCTGATTTAAAATAATTTACACATTTATTACACTTATTCATTAACTGAATATTGCACATTTATTAATAATATTAATATATAAAAACTTACACATATTAATAATACACGCTTATTAACCCTTATGTTCATTTTGTATAGTATACCATACATACAATTTTATAAAAATATGCTACCACTATAAAATAATTTTTATATAAAGTTGTATGTATGGTATACTAAACAAAATGAGGTATACTATACAAAATGTATAGCTACCTATATACATTTTTTTTTGCTTTTCTTCAAAAAAGCAATCTTGCCACGATAAGGGTTAATAATATCATGCATACTTATAATATGCACATTCATCTTAGATACTTATTCGTATTGAAGTTAGTTACTATATCGTTCCATAATTCACATTACAAAGGATTCAAGAATGGAAGGAAAAAAAGTTGTCCAACACACTACATTTGCATTTTTAAAATGCGTGTCAGAGCGCGAGAAATGTCGATACTGAGGGCCATTAGGAGCTTCATAAAGAATGGCCATTTCTCAACTGATTGATTAAGTTAAATGGTCTCTCTGACATACAACGGCGGTTCTTTACAACTTCCTTACTTGCTTTCTGTTCCGTGGAGAGAATCAGTGGATATTTAGAATATTGGTAAATGCAAAAAAAAAAAAAAAAAAAAAAAATTATAAAATCTGGCTACATGCAATTTAAGTGTTTTTTGTTTGTTAATAATTTATCGACTGGCAACATTCGTACCACTTTTATCCATTTAAATTACTGTTGATAAAGTTATAAAAAGTTTTTTTCTGACTTTTTTTTAAATATTCCAATATTTCAGAAGCGTTACTTGCTATTTTTGTAATCTTTGTTCATATTTAGTAACTCTTTCTTCTTCTGTTAAATGCCGAATTTCTATTTTCAAAAAACCAATAAAAGTTCTTAAAATTACATGTTTTTTAGATATGATATATGTGGATTATTTAGAATGATTTTAAACCGAATTTTGAGGAATTTAAATAATCGGTTATACTCGAATTACACGAATATGTTTATTTATTCTTGTTCAGAAATTAAAATGATTCCTCTAATACTCACCACGCATTTATAAATTTCTACTACATATGTATTTTTTCCTATTTTGAAAACTTATTTACATTTGACAGTCTCTTCCACGAAAGTACACTTCAGAAATGAGGCGAAGAAGCTTCCGGCATGGTGGTTGGTTCTCTCCACCCAAATGGGTACAGAAATGATGGGAGTCGGCTACCTCTTTCTGATGATGGGACGTGCTTCCCATTGGAAGTGTTGTACCGTGGCCAGTGACAACCTTTAGGATTCAATCTTCGTTCCGTCCAATGCTGTCACGGCAGTTGGATCATTCAAATTAAATACGAATGCCTTTAATTAGACTGGTGGTGTAACCTTGTGCGGTTACATTTGACAGTCTCAGTTCTATATTTTTGAATCTTTTTAGAAAATTTAGATACTTTGATTTATATTAACATAAAATTTGTTGTAAATTAACTTCGTCTTTGTTCTCAGTGATTGTATTTTTTTTTTTCCTATGCCACGTTATGAAATTCCCTCATGAAGTTAGGCATCGAAGAGAAATATTCGAAAATAATTTACCGAGTTAAAAAAATCCTCGAAATAATATAAATGTATGGGAAATGGCGCAAAATCCTTTGAACGCTCTATTCAAATATTTTTAAGAATTAGTGAATTGAGACCGTTGGATTGCGCAATTCAGATACAAATACCATTTTGTTTTAATCGTATAATTAAAGGAGAAAAATGCATTAAATTTAATTATATTAATTGACAAGGAAATATGAGTTAGTTTACAAAGACGCTTGTAGATTATCCCCTACAGCATCACGAAAGATAATTCATTTTATAAACGAAACTATTACACATTCAATCACTTTAATGCTTTACTCAGAATTGTTCCTCAAAATGATTGCAAAATGAAAAGTTCAGCATCCAAACATATAATCGGCGATAGTTAATGGAGAAGGATCGATTTCAAAGAACACGTATTTGATTTTAAAATTCCCTTTATAAATATCAATTTGCCCCAAAGGAGTTGGAAATATTGTGTAATGGCCATTTTTACAAGAATTATAGAATTATAATTGCCTCTCTGAAATAATTCTATATTTCTAAGAAAATGTATTATGTATATTAACTCTAAAATTGCTTTTCAAATTGTTTTAGCCCCATTTCTGTTTTTCTTTGATGAAAGTATTTAAAATAAATGTCCAAAGTTAATAATATATCCTTTGAGAATAATTTGTAGCAAAAAAATTAATCTGTCTCGAATGGAATTAAAGTTCTACAATGGAATATTTTTCAGGTGAAATTAAAAGAAATATGTTATAATGAGACTGAAAGCATCTAAAATTTTAATTCGTATTTTAAATTAAAATATAAATTTTGTGTCAGAATGTATAAGTAATTCGTAATTAGTTTGGAAATGTTTCATTAAAACAAAATTTGATTCTCATTTTCCTGGAAACTTTAACGTTTACTCTTTATAATATTCAGAATTGGTTTTGAAGCTTAATTTTTATAATCTTCCAGGTTTTTGGAATTTATAGTTTTTATTCTTTGTGATATTCAGAATTAATTTTGATGTGCATTTAAATTTTAATAGAATTGTTGTAATTATCAGCTGATAGACTGTCTTGAAAAAGCTCTTAGTTGCATTTTTTTATCATAAATTGCAGATAGATTTAAAGAAGGAATTTTTACTTTTGTGCCCAAAAAGAATAATATGCATTAAAATATTTTTACCTATAATATTTTTTGATGACAGTTTTTGTTAAATAAAATACATTTTTCCAAATAAATTTTCTGCCTATCTAGTTAAATAATATTCAAGTTTTTGTTCTGAAGATGGCTATAACAAAACGAAAAAGCAATTTTGAAAGATATTTTTGTGCGCTTTATTTTTGATATTAAATTTTGTCGACTTGGAGAAAAATTATCGTTTGCGCTGTAAAATTAAAAAATTTTCAACTTGTTCTGCAGAATTGATTAATTTTATTCTTACAATTAAATTGAAAAGAAAATTTTCTTGGAAACTACTATAACAGCTATTCCCTGCAATATTCAGAGTTGATTTTGATTTTTAAAAAATAATTTTCCAGTTTTTCGGGGAATTATAGTTTTTATTTTTACTAATGTTAAGAATAAATTTTGATGTGAACTTTTATTTTATTAGAATTATTGAAATTATCAGCTAATGTACTGATCTCAAAAAGTTCTTAGTTGCATTTTTGTTCATAAATTGCAGATGCATTTTATGCAGGAATTTTTACTTTTGTGCAATATTTTTTACTCTAATATGTTTTTGTTAAATAAAATAGACTCTTCCAAATAAACCGTCTGCCTTTCAAGTTAAATAAAATTGCTAATTATTTACTGAAGAATTAAAATTTATGGGTATAATAAAATGAAAAAGCAGTTTTCAAAGATATTTTTGTGTACTTTATTTTTTGGCATTAATATTTTTTTGTCTTTAGTAAAATTATCGTTTGCGCCTCGAAATTAATTTTTTTATTTTCTCCTGCAGAGTTGATCCTTTTTAATTCTTCCAATTAAATTGAATAGAAGAACTATATTGATTTTGCTGTGTAAAACAGGCTCTGAATTATCGATATTATAATTATTTTAGGTAATCTGAAAATATTTGTAATATTCACTATACAAAAGGAATAATTATCCTTTTGTATAGATAATATATGGCGATAAGCGCAAATAATAAGATAAAAGAAAACGTCTATGGTTGATAATCATAGTAAGATTTTGAAATTCAACTTAAAAGGTAAGAATGCATTACTGACTAAGAAATAAAGATAATTTTTCGATATATTTCGAAATTAATGTTAATTCCAGAAATAGAATTTAGAATATGCTTAAAATAAAAATTGCTTTATAACTTCAACTATCCGAGCTGATTCGGAGGCAGAAATAAATAATTATATAACACTTTAAATCGATTTAATTACGAAAAAAAAATTAAATCATGATTCTTTTTTTTCGATAAGGTTTTTTTCTCCCGAATTTATTTGCAATAATAAAAATAAATTTTTAAATATTACTACACATGAGCAATTTAAGAAAACTCTTTTATTGGTTTTCAAACTTTTTAAATGGAATTTAAAAAATATATATTATTTGTTTTGAAAAAGTCACGGAAGAAAGGAAAATAGCGTTATTTCTGAAAACAGAAAAAATAGCACGTTGGATGTCACATTGAGATGGCCTCCACGTCCAAGTAATTATTTCTAGGAATTGTGGAAAATGAAGAAAATTCACATAGTATATTAGAAAAAAAAACATTAGAAGATCCATTCTTGATAAAAAAAAAAGTAAAAAGAGTAGCCTCTATTAAAAAAGATTTCCGATTGTTACTGATTGTTGATACTTTTTTACATAGTCACACTAATATTTTCGGAATGTTCTCAAGGGTATATTTTTCTTCTCTCGACGTCATAAATTATTTCAATTTATTTTTTCCCATCATTACTAAAAGGCTTCAAAATAGAAATAAGTTTTTAGTTCACATGTTTATTAAAGAAATATTTAGGTTATGAGAAATTCAGGTTTAGGTTACTTAATAATAATGATATCATAAGCTGCAGTGATAGCCATTGTATTCAATAACATGAAAATCGATGAAATTCGGTTCAAATGCTTTGACATGCCTTACAGAAAGTTTCGTTGATTCGTTCTGAAAAATTTGTGACACAAGCATCGAATTATCGTTCTTTAAATTTAAAAGCAGTTATTGAATTATTGAATGATGTCATAATGGGATTCAAATATCATACATTATACATACACATCACAAGTATTTGATGGATTATTAACCAAATAAAGATAATACATCCCCAAACTGGAAGATGTTATCTGGTAGATAATAAATAATGCAAAACAGTTAAGGAGTCGAATAAATATTATTATTTGAAATTATTTATTGTTATTGAAATATTATTATTTTATTTTTTGAAAATGTCTTATTTAAAAGAAATTTAGATTAATACAAGTTCGAATAATCAAATTTCTATCACATATGCAGCTTCATTCCAAAAGAAGTCTAGTTAATATAATGTTATTAACATGAACTAATAAAGAAAAATTCTTAACACGTTCTTGCATTTCGAAGTTTTCTTTTGGAAAAAACATAACCTGAAACAGGACAATAAAAAGTGAAATGAAACATTTAAAAAATTTCAATTGCTTAAAATATTTTGATAAAAATTGATTTATTCCATCATACTTTTGAAATGTTAATTTAAAAGATTCTTAAGGAATCGATTAAAAATTGAAAAATACGTTTTTATTTTCTGATACTGGCTGAGTTAACAGAAATCTCAGTTAATACAAGTTCGAATAATCGAGTTCCTATCATATGCACATTTTTATTAAAAAGAAGTATAATTAATATTATGGTGTGATGATGAGGACGTCATGCCCGCTTTACAACGGAGAGGAATTGCAGTTGCTTCAGATTGTAAAGACCCCTGAACACCCGAGGGCAGAAGTCTGACTTCTAGCTCATGAAACTCACACAGATTCGCTTGCACAGCCCCTTTTTACAAGGGTACGCATTCACACACATCACAGATAGAACACAGATGAAGAACAACCGTGCCCGAACCGAGACTCGAACCCAGGACGCCCAGACACGTATATTTGCAGCCTTTCATACCTTTACACCGCGTATCCGTTATTGAACTTCTATAGTTCAATAACTGATTGTAAAACCCTCCGCGCATTTGCGCATGCTTTAGGGTGGGTTTAATTGGTCAGAATAGGGATGAGAGGAGGAGATGTTTACATTTATTAGTATCTAATAGGAGAAATCCAAGGTCAAAGAGAATACCGGAAATGTACTCATCGTTCCGCGTCTCACCCCTTAATGAGATGGAGTCATCGAAATGTGGTCGTCTCAGAAACTGTTGACGAACTTTAATTCATTTGACGGTGACACTCACTTGCGCAGCTACTTTTTACACGGGGGGGGGGGGCTCTTTCACACACCTTACAGATAGAACACAGGGAGAACAACAATCATGCCAGAAGCAGGACGTGAACCGGTGACGCTCAGATCACGGGGAAGACGCTCTGCCTCTAGGCCAGGACGCCAGCGTATATATAAATATGACGAATACAAAATGATTAAGACATTTTTTTCATTTTGAAATTATTATTTGAGAGAAACATAACCAGAAACATGGCAATTAAAAATAAAACGAAATATTTTTGAAATTTTCCTAACGTTTTTGGAAAATTTTAAGAAAAGTCCATTATCCTTTTGAAAAGTTAATTTAAAAAATTTATAGTAGAACGTATGTACCTTCATTTCCGTGGTGCTTTTGAAAGAAGACTAGTTTATTTTAATTGGAACGAATAATTTATAACATTCTTTAACAATGTTTTTGTTTCCCATTCACTTATAACGAATGGTGTTACACCTTCAGAACAAAACTACTTCCCGGAAACGATAAAGAACAAAAGAAAAAGAGAATTCCAGAACATTTGCAATCTTAAAATGCATGCCAGGGCAAGAAAAATGACAATATTCCGGAACGTTTGGAACTTCTATGGAAAGAACGGCCACTTTTCTACTGATTGATTACGTTAAAAGTTGTCACATCTCAGACACACAATGGCGACTTTTTACAATTTCTAAACTTATTTGCTGCTCATCGAAAGGCGTTGCCATTTATCAAGACATGAGAAAAGCGCATTAGCGTCATAATTGTATGTTGGAATGAACTGCTTAAACACTTGTTATACATTTGATTTATGTTTATATTCTGAGTTGAGAGAGATTTCTTTTGAGTTATACATTGTTGGTATTCATACCGTAATTTTCAGTGGAAATCAGCTCTTTTTTCTTGTCTCCCTAGCTTTCAACATCAAGTGTCATACACATAAGGACTAAGGGGGGAAAGCACTACAGTTTCTTCGCATTCATATGAAATGTAATTCAAGTAGAGATTTTTCCTTGTAACCATTAATCGAATTATTTTATACTAGCCGCCTTTGGCGACCAGCCGGTTCGCCAATCTTAATGTTCGTTAAAATTTTAATAATTAAATATTTTAAGCAATTCCTACTTTAATAGCTTCTTCATCAAAATATTTTAAAACTTCAAATTTTGATTGTCATATAATTCACTCATAATATTATAAAGGCCTTCAGTCATAACGTAATATGTATCGCTCTCATTTTCTGTTAGCACCCGTAGAATTTATGCTTTAAATTAAAGTGGAAAGAATTAATCTTCAATTAATATAATAATATTTTTTACTGAAACAATGCATTTTTTTTATAATCTGATTATTGAAAATAGAGTCACTCAGCGTTTAAACTTTATGGGCACTAAAGAATATCTTTTTTAATTTATGTAATATCTCAAGAATTTGTCAACAAAATTTTCTTAGATTCATTAGGAGCAGATCGATTCATTAACAATGTTTCATTTTAAGTGCATCAAACACTAAGAAAATAAAACGAATCGTTTAAAATAAACGGTTGAAAACAGGTTTAAAAAAAACTACTTAAAAAACGATGTACTTAAAACTATAAGCATATACAAAAAATATATAACTAACATAAATACATTTTAATTACAAAAGCATACAACGAACCTAAAAATAATTTAAATCCAGTCTGCATCCGTTGATAATAATTGTCAACACAATGGAATAACAATGTTTCATTTTAAATGCATCAAACACTAAGAAAATAAAACGAATCGTTTAAAATAAACGGTTGAAAACAGGTTTTAAAAAAACTACTTAAAAAATGATGTACTAAAAACTATAAGCATATACAAAAAATATATAACTAACATAAATACATTTTAATTACAAAAGCATACAACGAACCTAAAAATAATTTAAATCCAGTCTGCATCCGTTGATAATAATTGTCAACACAATGGAACACGCGGTGGGGAAAATGGAAGATTTTTTTGGCGGGAAAGTTAGTTTTTAATTAATAATTAAAATTCTAATTAAAAATTCGAAAAAAGGGATCCCAGGTGCACATTCACGACCTCCAAGGTATACATGTACCAAATTTGGTAGCTGTAGGTCAAAAGGTCTGGCCTGTAGAGCGCCAACACACACACACACATTGAGCTTTATTATAAGTATAGAGAAGATTAGATTTTTAACTACATCCTCATACTACTTTGCTATGATAACAAGAGCAATAATAGTAGAATTCATGCGTTTTCTTATACATAATAATTCATGCATATTATTACTCCAGATATTTCTTCTGTATTATTTCAAAGTAGAAAATCATAATAAACGGTTTCATATTATAATAAATACGTATATGTTTGTAAATTCTGTAATTTTTTTAATTTTTGTTTTATCTTCTGTAAATATTATGGAATTTAATAATATTCCCGTAACATACCGATCAATCCGTTCAGTGACCAGAAGGGTTACGGATACTGGAGTATGAGATGGCTTTCTGTTCTGTACAAAACTGCTGTTATTAGAGCTGTAAACAATTATTCTTTTAAATTTTCCAAATATTTATACATTTCAATAACATTTCCGAAATTATTGTGTTATAATATAGAAATGGCATCTATATTTTGGGGGAGATTATAATAATTTGAAATTAAGTAAAAAAGGGTTTATTTCTTTTTTATTCATTAATTTTAATAAACACTTTTGTTTTTCCCAATCTTAAATTTTTTTGATAAACATTTTTCAAATATTTTGAAAATTTAAATTTTTTGATGTACTTTTTTGATAAACATTTTTTAAATATTTTGAAAATTTAAATTTTTTGATGAACTTTTTTGATAAACTTTTTTTTGATAAACATTTTTTAAATATTTTGAAAATTTAAATTTTTTGATATTTGCATCTTTACATCTTAGTACTTGGTAAGAAAAATTTTGAATTTTATATTTTGTTTTTATTACAAGTAAATATTTGGTGAGTTGCAAATAGTTTTTTTTTCTTTATTATTGTCAATATATGTTTAATGGGTTTTTTCCTCTTGTGACTGATTTATGTTGTATTATGCTGATGTTTAGCTATGCCTCACCATGAAATCTTATTAAAATCATTTAAAGAATATCAGAAAACTAGATTAAAACTTTATTAAATGGTCTATTAAGAACCTTTTAAGAATCGATGAATTTAGAACATTTTATTGCATTGGAAAGTGCGTGCCAGGACAAGAGAAGCGTCGATACTAGGGTCCATTAGGAAGTCCTCCGGAAAAGAATGGCCACTTTTCTGCTGATTGATTAAGTTAAAAGTTGTCAAACTTCCAACACAATGGCGACTCTTTACAACTTCTAAACTTATTCGCTGTTCGCTGAAAAGCGTCGCAATTTATCAATACCTAGGGTCAAGTGAAAAGTGAATTTGCTACAATGATGCCATTTTAGAATAAACCACTTGAAGACATGGCATAAATTTGATTTTTAGAAAATATATTGCTTTTTTATTTTCTTTAAATGATAACTGTTGTTGTGATACTGAAAACACAACAATACATATTTACATATATTATTAGATATAACAGAGAAGTATGGGGTATGGTGTTTTTGAATTTTCTGCATGGCAACTACTCTTATCATATAAAATTGTATTTTTCTTCAATGAACGCGTTCATTGAAGCGAACTTTGAACTATGAACGCATTCTTCAATGTTTGAGTGCAGATCCATGTTCAGTTACCTATTTTGAACAAGTTCCTCATATTTTGAACATATTCCTCATATATCATCGTTCAAATAAATAGCCCCAGTTTTCTAATTGATTGATTTAGAAAGTATTTGAATACGGGAATTATTCTTTTATTTGATACTTTCACTTATTGACGCAGACTTGCATAAGCATTTTCGAGAAATTAAAAATCACTTAATCAAAAATCAATGTATTAATTATAAATGTTTCTGTGTTAAGTTGAATCGAAATTTATTTATAAAAATGACAAAAGAATTTCTGAAATCAAAACTCTTAGAACATTTTTAGATACCGATACTTTATTCATTAACTGGATGAATATGAAAGTTATTAATTGCAAGGTGAACATTAATTTCAACTAAATTATGCTAAAAGCTGCACTTGAATTTATAATTTCAGTGCATTACTTAAAACTCTCGAATCTATTTTATATTCCTTTATTCAATGAATATAAAAAATTATATTAATAAAAAAAATATTCCATACAATAACAGTTTTTAATGTAATTTTTTAATGTTTACTGTCAGAAATAATTCGTTAAACTAGATACATGTGACTTCACAAGAATGGACTCGTTTTCTTTATCATTTGCCAAAAGGGACTCATTTTGTTTTTTTACTTATTTTTAAAGGTATTCTCGTTGCCCTTATACATATTTATAATTTAAAACGCAAAATTCTTGGATTTTTATAAAATATCTGTCTATTTTTAGAGAATAACATGTAAACAAAGAATATATGAACTTCTTGATAATAAACCATTCTGCTGTAATTTTTTGCTTTAAAATTGAGAATTAGAGACCTGTAGAAGAGTTTCATAAATGAAGTGTTCATCAAGATGAAACACCGACTCTATCCGTCTTGATAATGTTAAGAAAGATCTGGAAATTCTAGAATCAATTAATGGGACACTATGAATTCGTCTCAAGTTTTGAGCAGGTAACATCCATTGTTATCATATCACAGTTAAAATTGTTATTCTGTGTGCAAATAGCTTGACATTAATCTAAAAAAAATTAATTGATGAATCAGTCTAATGCTTTTAATTCTCATCAGTTTTTTTTTTTATCTAGATCAGAAATTGCAAGTTAATTTCCTTTTTCTTATACATAGTCCATCTTGATTACAATTTTATTACACAAAATAATATATTTTCATATATGATTTGATGATCATATATTTTCATGATCTTTATGCATGATCTCTATTGACTACAGTTTTTGAAAAACTAAAAGAATTATTGGCATAATCATGGTCATTTAAACTGTAAACTTGAAATAATGAGTATACAAATATTAGTTGTGACAATGGAAAACGCATAGATTTTGAAATACAGACAAAATATGAAAATGCCACCCTTTTTTGTTCTTTTACTGATATAGAGGCTTAATTTATCGAATGATCAAGAACCATGAATCAAAGAATGCTTAATATGGATGCTTTGTCTGTGTTTCTTATCAGCATTATTGAAAACAAGTCAAGCCATGGATATTTAAGATTGTCACGGTTAGATAAGCTGCTAGAGTTCGTCTGGCTTTTTATCTCAGCCAACTTAAACTTCAGGGCAATTTCTTCTGAATTTCACCTCGGAAGGGACCTATTCTCAGACACTAAAGCTTAGGGTGCCATTCAATTTCTTCGAGTTCGTTTTAACTAACAGAAGATGCCTTATGCCTTCACCTTTAAAATTTTAACCTCTTAACTGTCCTGCTCATGCACAAACACTTCAAGTATTCCATGGATCATTAGTTGATCAGTAGGACGTTCCATTTCCCAAACTGAAGGCGCCATCTAATAAAGTATAAGAGAAAGAAACCTTAACCAGCTACCTTCGACTAGCCCGAAAGCACACGGAAAAATCTGAATGATCGGACTGCCGCGACGGAAACATTGACGGGAATTGTGGTTGAGTCCTAAGGGTCATCACCGGCCACAGTACAACCCTTCCCGTGGGAAGTTCGTCCCAGTATTGATAGGGGGTAGCCAACCTCCACCATTTTTGTACCTATCAGAGTGTCGAGAACCAATCACAATGCCGGAAGATACTCTCCTCATTTTTGAGGTACCCACTAGAGGGAGATAAGAGAAGGCAAATGAGTTAAGAGGTCACATTGATTCCAGATTTGACTAAATGTACTAGAACAAGTAGGATTAGTTCCTGCCAAAAGCGCAGTTTTAATTACTTTTGTTGAAGTCATCTTTACTTGATCAATATTTAATTTCCAATCTCAATAATTATGTTCGTCCCAGTATCGATAGGATGTAGCCAAACCCCCACCATTTTTGTACCTATCAGAGTGTCGAGAACCAATCACACTTCAGGAAGATACTCTTCTCATTTTTGAGGTACCCCCTAGAGGGAGATAAGAGAAGGCAAATGAGTTAAGAGGTCACATTGATTCCAGATTTGACTAAATGTACTATAACAAGTAGGATTACTTCCTGCCAAAAGCGCAGTTTTAATTACTTTTGTTGAAGTCATCTTTACTTGATCAATATTTAATTTTCAATCTCTGAAGATAATTACAAGGAAAATAGAAATTGCTCATGTTTATGATTATTTAAAAAGCGCTATAAATTGTGTTATATCCTGGATATATATATAAAAAAAGCTATATATGTCAAAGTAACAATAAGGCTTAGCGATAAAAATTACTCGTATCAACGGGTAATCTACTCGGATAATGTAAAAAATAGTCTGCTATAATTTCCTTAATGTTTGTTATTTCGAAAGAATAATCGCATAAGCTCGAACATAATATCCCACTACCGTCATTAGGTATATGAAACATATTATTTTTGTATTATTATTTCTGTCCATAATAGCTAAATGTGAGACGAAATGATATTTAAACGCCATTTTTCGAGCTTTATCCGGAAAACTACACAATTCTTCTTCCATCAAACATGTATTTTTTTCTTTTATCTTGGAACTCGGAGTATTCAGTTATAAATTTTCATTGCCGCACTTAAACCTGGATTTTACAAGAAGTCATAACGCCGGAAGCAACAAGAGTCGCTCGGAAATGGAAGTATCGAAAATATTTACCATAAAATTCCTGTCCCAACTCTAATCACATTAACGTCGTGGTTTTATATCCAGAGAAAAAGCTGAATCGTTGCACTTCAGACACTTATGGGACTAGGAAAATGGCGGGAAAAGAAGACTCTCGCATGCAATGATTTTGGGAGGGAGTAATAACATGCTTTTTTCGATTTCTTTTAACCTTATGGGCAAGAAGCATTCCGTGCTATTAAATTTCGAGAAAGAACTCGCGTCGTCGCTGCCAAACGATCGCAGGGAAAAGTCTTTTCAATATTTTAGAATTCTTCAAAAGATCTGGCGCAGTGGAAAATGGTGGGAGGTTTTCTTGGAACGAGTGTTTGTGTTAACGGCGGTTAGCCGTTTCGCGTGATGATGGCTGTGGGATTTTGAATCTTATTCGGTAATCTGGGATGGTATTAAATCTTGGAGTCTTCAATTAACCGTTTTTTTTTTAACATAATTCGTCTTACTTTTATCTCATTAGATTGAACTCAGTTTTACTTCTGAAAAAATTGGAAAGTGAATTTTTTGAAAGTTAGAAAGCTTTATGACAGTAAATTATTGGCTTTAAATATGTTGCTCATGCAACATTCATACTATATATGTAATTGGTGAATGTATAAATGTAATTATATTTTAATATCTAATTTAAATCTTAATGAATTTTCAATATTTTTAATCTTAATTTAGTTCATGTTCCCTTATTTCCTGAACCAACTCAATCTTTTTATTTAATTAATTCTACAAGCGCACTACAAAACTATTAACTTCAGAATTTTTTCACACGACCAAATGAAGTGATAAAAATCCTTTATGTTTACAACATTCTTTACAAGATACCTAAGATTTCCTTTTCTAGATCGATAAGTGGCAAAGAAACGTGGCCTATCAAAATCTCATATTAAAATTCACTGAAAAATTTCTGCCACATTTGCACTTGTATCGCTATATATATATATAATACTTTTCGAATACTGTCGGCTTTTTAATATGTAATATTATTTTGGTGAAGTAGAATGCAGTTTGAAGACATTGAAGAGACTTTTTACGTTTTTAAATTCTTTTTAATATCCATTGGGAAAGCATAATTGTTTACAAGCAGAGACGCGGACAAGACGTCCGCCGCAGCGCAGTACAAAAGCCAGAGTGGGGAAGAAGAGCTGAAATAAATTATCCCTCGCCTTATATAACCTTAGATTTTGATAGGGAAAATATTTCTTCACAGTGCCAATATATTAATAAGATTCTGATAGGGATTTCTGACGCATGTCGATCACATGTAAGGGAAACACAGGGAACTTTTAAGAAAGAATGTGCTTACTGGACATTTTTACCCCTTCACGCCGAGCGTGTGAAAGTATCTCGGTGTTTAGCTGACTAAGCAATTTTATGAAGCTTCTCTTGAATTAATTAAGTAGAGAAAGTGGAATTGGATCACGAAATAAGAGAATATTTTAGAATGAAGTTACTATGGGCTAAATTAAAATAAAATCTTGGAAATTAATTAAATTGAAATTGAGAGTTTAAAATATCATTACATATATATATATATATATATATATATATATATATATATATATATATATATATATATATATATATATATATATATATATATATATATATATATATATATATATGTGTGTGTGTGTGTGTGTGTGTGTGTGTGTGTGTATGTCGATCTGTCTGTCTGTCTGTGTGTGCGTGTCTTGGTGTGTTATAGTTGATACATATATATTTAGAAGAAAAAAAACGTGTACCTCTGAGATTTTTTTTTTGAAATTTTGATAAATTAAAAAAAAAATAAGGAAATGTTGGCATTTTTTATCCATAATTTCTTTAAATGGTGTAATAGTTTGGTGTGTAATACTTCGGATAAATGAATATAAGATTTAATTTTTTAAAAAATTTTTCAAATCGAAGACGTTAGACAAACCCTTGAGTGGTTAGCTCAAGTGATAAATAACCAATAATGGAATATGACATTAAGAAAGCTGATTGCTCTTTACAATGACAGATGCAACCACTTCAACCACAAAATCATCATGATCATCAACGTTCAACTAGAAAAAATTAGAGCTCTAATGTCATTAATGTTTAGCGTGTTGCCATCTGGTTAGACTAAATCCTATCCTAAAGAAATATAAATCAAAGTAATGAGAAGTTGGGTAACAAATCATCCCTTCTTGGTTATTTACGGTGAATTAGACTGATTAAGCTGATAAATCTCTGATATAATAACAATAATCGTCTTTGAAGGATTATGCCTATTATCCTAGTTTGTTTTCATCAACTGTTTATACATAAAAAAGAATTCCCCATCTATATAAATCTGCACGGACTGATGGAAGGGAGAGGTTCCGTGTCAGTAAAAGAGCAAACATCAGTTCATAAGACTGTTATTAAGAGCTATGGGCATGTTTTATTACTGCCTGGACAGTGTATCTCTCCACTGTGAAACTGCTTTTACAGCTTATTGATTGCGCAATCAAACTAACGGAAGCTTTGCACGTATGGTGTCTTTACAGAGCAGATATGGTAACAGAAGCTTGTTAGGTATATTTTTATTGCAGGAAAAAGTCGAGATATTTTAGTCTCCGTTGGATGAACAACAACAACTATTTTATGGAAATAATGGAAAGGCTGGATATCTAACAGCTAAATGCAAGGAATAAAGGGAAATTAATATGAATTTTTGGAGTATTTGCTTTATTGATGTTATAGAAATATTTTTGTATCAGAATATTCGTATCTTTTTTATTTAATTTTTGTATTTTTTTCAGTTGCAAAGCTAATCTATACTTATAATAAAGATCAATGTGTGTGTGTGTGTGTGTGTTGGCACTCTACAGGCCAGACCATTCCACCTACAGCTACCAAATTTGGCACGTGTATATCTTGGAGGCCGGGAATGTGCACCTGGGGGTTATTTTTTCGAATTTTTTATTAGAATTTTATTTATTTAAAAAATAAGCGAAATTTTGGAGTGTTTCTGCTATAACTTCCAAAAATATTACCGCAAAAAAAAGATTTTTACATGAAGTTAAAGATCAAAAATTTATCTTTTAAATGATACCAATTTTTTAACTTTAAAATTAAATTTCTATTTTTAATGAATTTTTAAATAAATATTTTAACTATATTTTTCAACAATTTTTTTTCGTACAAAATAAAAATAAAATTTAAGCTGCACGGGCACGTTTCGCATTCATGGGAAAAGCTTTTTTCAAAGTGTTGCCATCACATTGATTAAAGCTCCAATTAAGAATAAATTAAATCTTTTTGGCAATGAAATCTGCAAAAATATAATTTTCGGCACGTGTCTGTAGGAAATGAAACAAATAAAAAATATTATTTTTTCTAAAAAACAAATTCAAAAAAAATATTTTATGATCTTTTACAATCTATATATTATTAATCCAATAAATCAGTTTTATTTTAAGGCAAGTTTTGTTTAATATGAAAAGGATATCCATTCAAATCAGGGCCACACAGGTAATTTGTAAACCTTTAGTAAGACACAGATCTGCTAAAATGGTCTAAATGGAAAATGATTATATTTTATGTAACTTGATTCAATAAATGCTCTAATAAATAACGAATTTTTGATTTTACATAAAGCTTCTGCTGTGGAAATCACGAATAACAAAATGTTCTTGAAACACTAATATTTTAAGTAAAAAGAGTTAATTTCCAATCAACTAAATCAATCACTTAAACTGACTGATTTATGAAAATTTGAATATTACTATTCAATAAAAAAAAAAAAGGATAATTTTAGATTTTTCCATCGATCGGTTCAAAGAAAATACGCCAATCAGCGCGCAGGTTTCTCAAGATTAATTGGCCTAAGATTATGAAAATGTTGATTTTTTCTAAATTTTTAACATTCAAAACTTCATAAATAAGTCTTAGTTGATCGTTGAAAATAGAAACATTCATTCATTTATTTAAAATTTGGTGTGTCCAGAATATTTCTCAGAATCTGATACCTTACTGCATTAAATTTAGACTTCATAATTTTTGAAATATATTTATAGACCGGAACAAAATATTTTTATTGATTTCATTTCAATCCTTTTGAAAGCAAAACTAAAAACTGAATTTTATGCTGAATCTGAGAAATTTTTGTTGAATTATTCTTTGAGATATTACATAAATTATGAAAAATATTTTGTAGTTCACATAAGACTTAAATACCGAGCGATTCTGTTTGCAATAATCATATTCAATAATAATAAAAAATAACAATAAAAATGATAAATAAAATAAAAAGCTTGGTTTCATTAAAAAAATATCTTTATATTAATTGCAATTTCAGCATTTCCACTTTAAATTAAAGTTGAAGTTTTATCGGAAATGACAACACATTAGGAAAATATATATAGTAAATTGAACGAAACGATTTAACCAACAGTATAAGTTTGGTATGACTATCAAAATTTGAAGATTAAAAATGTTTTGTTTGAGAATCTATTAAGAGACCAGTTACTTAAAATATATAATTGAAAATTGTAGCGAGCGGTAATACTGGCGAACCGGCTGGTCGCCAAAGGCGGGTAGTAAATAATAAAATAAATAATATAATTAAATAACAATAAGGTTATTATTTGTTAAAACTATTTGCACAAGGAATGAAAGGTAATCTAAGGATGATAAACTGTATTTGACAATAATTGACTTTTTTTCTTTCTTCAGTTCATTTTAAATTAAAGATGAACATGAATTCACATCGCAGATTCTAATATTAAATATATCGTCTGCAAATAGATAGATTTATATAGATCAATTAGGAGCATTGCGATAATTTTTGACAGATTTTATTTTATTACTACATCATAACATTTTTATTTGCTATCAGAAGATATAATTGTTGATTAGGATGAGATTATTTTAAAATGTTTTGACTAATGAAGAATTAAATGCTCAATTACTTCGTCGCAAAAACTTTAATCAAATGCTGCTTCTGCTTTGTGAACAAGGGTTGATGTACTTAAAATGGGGCTTGCATGCAAACGATATATATCAAAGATGAGTAGGTTTCTGTACGTATTTATTTAAAAATTTGCTATGTATCTATATTTTAGACTAGATATTTTTGGTGACCAATTGATTGACATCAGTGATTGCTGAAACATTTAATAAAATAATTTATGTAATTGCTGTGAATGGTTTCCTCAACAAAATAGTTTGAAATTCAAATTTTGATTGATATATCATGGCATTATTATTTGAATATTATTTTAGAAAATTTTTAATATCGTTCTGTTTATTGTGCTGTAATTTTCATATGTTTATATTTCTATTTTTAATGATCATATAAAAAAATGGCAAAGAGCAATGGTATTTGAAAATAAATGCACTTTAAAATCTTTTCACCATTTGTTTATTTATGAAGTGAATGCTAGAAATAAAATTAAAACAAAATATTAAAAGTATGTGTTATGCTGAAAACAATTTATTCTACTAATAATATAAATTTAAATCATGCAGATATTAAACATAATTATTCTTCCTTAACTTTCAACAAGGAAAAAATTACGCTAACAAATATATGATGAAACACTGAAGAAGTAAAGTTTCACTCACAATAATATTGCTGTAAAATATATTTAAAAACATCTTGGGGGGAAGGAAGTTAATTAAATTTAGGAAAAAGACTTTTACAGCAATTAAATTGGTATAGTTAAAAAAATAATTTTCACTCTTTTAAATTGTATAAAAATAATTTTTTGAAGTATTATTTTTAAATGTTATAGCGAAAAAAAAATGCTAAATTTTTTCTTAATTTTCATTTAATTAAAATTTTAAAAAATGGCACTTCGAGCTGCGCATTTCATCCTCCAAAATAAACATGTGCGAAATTTAATAGCTGTAAGTCTAACAGTCTGGACTACAAAACGCCAATATGCACACCTCATACTCCCACTCAAATCTACAAATCTACACGAATCTACAGATTACGTGTAAAAAACATATATCAAATTCCATATATTTAGATCAAAGTGTTTTTGAGTTTTCGCATTCATAGACTGATAGAGGGATAGACAGTAATTTTACAAATGATCTTTTCGGATTCAGAAAGATTGGAAAGATGATTTGTTCAATGCCTTAGACTCTTGGGCCTGTTGCACGATAAATCCGTTAGGGACAAACGTCCTCTCGTTAGTGTGGCGTGAGGAGGGGATGCCAGCTCAGGTGTCTTCCTCGTCATCTGACCGCAGTTCGAAATTACGAGGTCCGTCCCAAAATATCCCTAGTGTTGCTTTAAACGGGACGTTAATATAACTAAACTAAACTAAGTCTTTGACTCCCTCCCAGCAATAGAAGGGTTTTCATCTCATGTAGGGGATACTTTTTCTGTACATGGGGCACTTAAAATCTCGAGTTAGAGATTTTTGACGATAACAATTTTTCTCTTTGTATATAAGAAAGAAAAAACACAATGCACACTACAAATGCAATGTAGCAAAATAATTGTAGATCAGTGTGAATTTTGAACTCGATGAGTAAATGTAAGAGATACAGAATACACATTTAATTTTCTTCATTATATCATGACACTTACTCATAGATTGTTTTGTTATGCAAATTATTTGACAAAATCGATGGGTGAATTTTTATGTTGTTTTTTCATTAGATGAAAAAAAAATGTGTTGATTTAACCAGCAAAATAGAATTACTTCACCTGTTGAAGGATGATCGCAGCTTTAAAGTCTTTTCCTCGATAAGTATTATATTCTATTTCGAATTATATAAAACAAATGCTTCGAAATTTTTTTTATCTCGTCTAACTACCGAAGAAATATCCCACTTATTTTCTTTACAGCTTTAGCATTTACTGACATTTACGGCATAATAGGCGCTATAATGGGACAAAACATTACGACAAATGGCATTACACAAAATCGATGCAACAACCTTCTCTCACGTCCGTAAAACCTTCCATCCCAAATAAAAAGCATTTCCAAGAAAATAACCTTCTTGGAACCTTAATGAATCCCACCTAAAGCTTTGAAAAATCGTTAAAACTTCTTCATCGAATTGCTGCTATACAAAATAATAAGAGAATGGAGTAAGCTCAGGATATCAGGTTCGTTTATTCGAACCAAGGTGGGTTCGTATCACTCTGTAATCGGGAAATCATTTTTGTTTGCTGGACACGCACCACTTAAAGACCTTCATTAAGCTTCGATCATTTTCTTTCGTTCACTTATCGCGAGCGTGAGTGTGTGCGATTACTGTTGGTTGACGTGACCCTGGTGCGCAATCACGGACCTGATTTCCCCCCCTTCTTCACTTCAGTTCTAGTCCCTACAATACTAGCTGTTGAATGCCGTCATTGGACAGAGAGGGCAATTATCTTTGCTTTAATTTTGGGAACGTTGCTTATGGATTGCGTAATTTTATCCGTGTAGATCGTGTTGAGAATGCTCCTTTGTCAATGTCTTAGCTTAATAAATAGTATCAGTTTTAAGGGGGGACTTAACTGTAACCCGTTAACAGTAGCACGCAGGATATTGAACCGTTCATAAATAATAAATTGCGGAGAATGTTAAGTGCGTATAAACAGGATATGTCCTGATGAAGGGTTGTGTCTATTCTGCCGTGATGTCAAAATTATCCTGATCGCTAAAAAGTGACAGTTGATCGATTCAGTTTGTTATCCATTGCGTATGAAGTATTAAAGCTGAATTTCTTCGGGACAGGGCTTGCCTTAGGAGGCAAGAGCCCCATTAGGGAAAAAAAATATTAATTTGTCTCCTTGACATTAAGAAAACTAGTACACCAGCGGTCTCTCCCTTTCTGTTCACCTTTTCAAAGACGGGGTGAAAAACAAAAGCAGACTTGAAAAAAAAAAACAATACAAAAAACAAAAAAAAAAACAATGACTAAAAATGTCTTCGCTTTTTTTTATTTTCATTATTATTATTATTATTATTATTATTAAAAATAAAGGCATATTTCTTTATTGTTTATGACTGGCACATTATGGTCTATCCTAGCCCTTGTGCTATAAAACAATAATTCATTCGTTCACTGCTTCACTTTATTGAATTATGTTTTATTGGTATAATCTTTTTATTTTGAATTTTGAATTTTTTTTTTCTATTAATGGCGTGGAAATAATTTTTAATGGAAAAAAATTATCTAGAAAATTAAGTCAACCAGGATCCAAGATCTAGCTGTAAAAAGAGAAAAATTAATTATCTCCAGAATTAGTTGGAGACATTTGTATTTAAGATTCTAAAACCTTGATTTAAAGAAAAAAAATATTTTAATTCTTAAGAATTTGGAGACTCTTTTAATGGTATTCAGGCCATACGTCTTTAAAAAAATGTCTCTTTAAAAATCTTAAAAAATACAGCAAGAATAAACATTGTCTAACTTCAGAATCATCCTACATATTTCCTAGTTGTAGACAATGTTTACCAATGTGATACTTCCCTGATACTGTACATCATTCAGAATATTGAACACCAACCACCATAGGGTAACCGTACAATCTCACGTACAAATAGTATTAGGATAATATTCAAGACCTTTTAATTGGTAGAAATGATACACTTCTTAGGAATACACTTCTTAGGATTAAAGATACAGTTAACATTGCCTTTGATTGATTCTGAACCCCTTTGTAAGTTAGGATAATATTCAGGATTGTTTATATGCGCTTTGTGATACACCGCCAAGCTTTAGCTATGCAACTAGAATTGAGATGGGTTGACTTTTTAATCACCCTGTAATTTAAGACAATATTCAACACTGTTTAACTGAGCATAGCTCAGCCAGTTAATATTGACATTGACTAATCTCTGAATCATTCTGTATATACGGATAATATTCAGGATTGTTTGTATGCAGAAAATATGTCACCAGAATTTAAAAACAAAATTAGAATGTGCATGTATTGATTTTTGAAACACCCTGTAGTTAGATAATATTTAAATCTGTTTAACTAAGTATAAACATACAGCGTTAAATTTTAAGACACAATAAGAATTTATACAGAACTGACTTTTGAATCATCCTGTAGATATATTCAATTAACACTCTAGGGTAATACTCAAGATTATTTAACTGGGTATAATGATACACCTTATTGGCTTAATGTTATAGATATAATTAGCGTTTACTATGTATGTTATGCTACTTTAACTTATGGAAACAGGCTCTGAAGCAATTATTCTGAATTTTATTTAGCTGAAAGATTTTATCAATGCAATGAATCTTGTCATCAGAATCCTTCTTTTGTTAACCCATTCTCAGATGACAGTACATTTGTAACTGCGATTCCTCCCAATTTCGGTAATCAGTGACAAAATTACCCTCGCTAAAGAATCAGAACCGAATCTCGCCCGGCAACCGAAATGGATTAGGAACAATAACAGCAAGCAACAGCCAGAACGGAAAAGCAAAATATGCTTGATTAAACTCATCACTCGGATCGTAATGGGGATAGGCACTGTCACGCGAAGATAATATCCCACTTATAACTTTTAATACTATCGGCGCCATCCGTGGTAATAAACCTTTGCTCGGTGTTCTGCCGTTTTGAGACGCCAGGATAAATTGTCTGCAGCATTCAAACGTGGATCAGAAAAGGCGGGACATCGCGATAAATTCGAGGGTGGAAATTTTCTGGAGAAGGCGGACCCGAATCTCGTTTTATGGCCCCTTGTAATTACCTCTGTTACAGGATCGTAAAAGGTGAGGAAGCCAATGGGCGAGGGGGTCGCGACACTGCCGTCAGCTGTCTTTAGCGAGCCGATCCTACTGTTTCCTTATGAATGGCAATTTGTTCTGGGAGCGAGGCTATCTCCTGGCAGATGTCCCAAATGGGCCTTACGCTTTTGTTTGTTGTCTTCTACTATAGACAACGATTAATCCCAGTCACTCTGTTTTTTTCTTCTTTTTTTTTTTCTTTTCTCTCTGTGTATGTTGGCTTTTTTTTGGTTGCTTCGACGGTATAAATTTTTTTTTTCGTCTTTTTTTTGGGCTTAGTCTTCTGGGAGAATCTTCCTTTTTTCGCGCCATAGCTATGGAGTTTTCCTTTTTCTTTTTCTGTTTTTAGTCTTTCCAGGTTGAAAAAAACCCAAAGAAACTCATTTCTCCTTTGCTTGATTTTGTAAAGATAAAATGTTTAGGGCAACATTGTCTTACTTTGAAGGATAGAAGATAGAAAAATGTCGTAAAAGAATGGATGGAATTTTTTTAGGCGCTATATATATATAAAGACGTTTGATGTATCTTAAGGAATAATTAAACAGACAGCCAAGTGTCGTTTTTTGTATCAAAGTTAGAAGGGAAACCTCTTTAAACCTCCCCCCCCCAAAAAAAAATTTAAAAACTGCAGAGCGGCACTTTTGAACATGCAATCAATATAAAAATAATTATAAAATGAAAGGATTTTTTTCCCTTTTAAAGATTGCTAACATTTAAGAACTTCCCCAAGCGATTGATTTAGAAGGAAATTTGATATAAAGAATTCTAATCTAAAGTATTTTATAAAAAAAAAACTAAAAGAAAATTAATACTCCTTTTATAAAAACTGCATTCGATTAAAGTGTTTTTTAAAAATCGGTTTTTGTAATCTCGGATTTTATTGGGGATGATAAAATTTTGATTACAAAAAAAAAAAAAAAAAAAAAAGGATTTTTACTTTAGAATGTGCAATTGAAGGATAGAAATTTCTCATTTTTTTTAGCTGTATTAGCATTCCTTATGTCCTGAAAGTTATCTCCAGTGAAAAAAACAAATTGTTAATTTACGTTTATAAAATTTCTCTTAAAATTGAAAATTCTGTTCTCAAAATTTTCCTTTCAATTTATTTTTATTTCGTTTGGATAGACATATGGTCGATTTCACAATATCTATAATGTTTTGGAATGTGTTTTTTTTCTAAATAATAGAAATGAATTCAAAATTTGAATCGAATTCTAGGTCATTTATCAATGAAAAATTTAATTTGAGGATTATAATTTTAAAAAATCTTTTCAATATGTTTAATAAAAGAAATTTCAGCTTATTTTATGAATTACTATATTTATCGACTGCAGAGTTTTTATTTCTATATTGAAACTATTATAATTAATAGAAGTATCTTAACTTGTAATATTAATTGAAAATTCCAATTTATTGGATTGAGATTTAAATTAAAAATTGAAAACGCAAGAACATCAAAGAAAATTTGTCAAATAATAATTAGGTTTTTCCCCTAATAAGTTTCGCTTGAATTTTAATAACTTTTATTTTTTTTTCTAAACACCCAAACAATATGCAATTATATTCAATCAACAAAGGCATCATATCTTCTGTTGAGAATTATCATAGCGAAACCACACACACACAAAAATATTTTTGAATTAAAATCACCAAATAGTATTTAAACGATTCCTTTCTCAGGTGGAAAAAAAAAAGAGTATTTTAATTTCTTGACCCTAACGGAAAAAGTAACTTTTAAAGTACTATTTTATTGAAATGATTGATTTTGAACATATGCTATTTTGACTTTCAACAGGCGATATTAAATCAGACAGTGATATTATTTTATAAAGCATGGGGTATTTTAAAAAGGTAAAATTGGACAGAAAATTAAAGCAGTGGACAGTAGGAGAAAATAAATGAACAATCTTTAGTATTCGAAGAAATGAATCAATTTCCTATAATATTTTAATCACTGTCCCCATTGCATCTAATACGAATTGTAAATGGCACAAGAATGCAGTAGACACTATCAATTGTTATGGGTTTCTGATAGTTTATTAAGTGTTTATAAACTATTGTATAATGGAGAGTTTCTAAGTTCTAAATGGTAATTTGTATCGAAATAGCCGCCTTTAGCGACCAACTAGATCACGCTGAATAATTACTTTTCTGATTGTTAAACTATTAATATGAAAAAACAAATATTAAAACATCACCTTATTATTTATTAAAACTGAAACATATGAATTAAATGGTGTTTGTATGTTACAGTTAAATGAATGTAATAAAGTTATTTCACTAAATATTATATTGTATGAAAGAATAAACTTCTATCGTATTGTATCAAAGAATAGACTTCTTCTATCATATTGTATAATAGAATGGAATAATTTTCTGGCCACAGTTAAGTCTAATTACGTATCAGATTAACCCTTCTGTAGGTCATCAGAATCTTGATTTCTTTTATATTTCTTTTCTCTTATTAAATGAAGATTTCAGGAGCAATGAGAATTCTTTTTCTGAGCAGGATTGTAGGTAGAGAAATGATTGAAATCTGGTGAATTTTCGCTTTATTATAAGAATCATCTTTTGCATTTAAAGTTTTTCAATAGTTACAGTTGCTTAGAAGTCGAAAAAAAAAGGTGATTTTTAATATTTAATTTTGATTATTTTACTAATAAATAGGTGAAAACCTGATCGGAAGCTCTTACCAGATGCATTCTGTTCAACTTTCTTTCTTATTTCACAATTCCATGCAAAAAAGAAAATCAGTGGAGTGATTGACGGAGGAGTGAAATTTCGTTTTCTTATATTTGAGAGCAAAATAAATCTACATTTCATTTTTATTTAATATATATATTTTTTTGTCAATCATTTACTTCTGCTCTGATATTATAATGTTACGAATCTGTGATGCGGCTTCCCAGCATAGTTGGTTCCATAGGAGGTCCCAGAGCTTGGCGACAAACTTGGCGACCATTTGACGACTTGGTGACGAATTTGGCGACTTTGGAGCCAAAATAGATTATACCCGAAACATCGAGAATTTTCCCGATCCGTCCAGTAGGAACCGATTTACTCTTCGAACGTTCCTGATTGGTTGAGAGGCTTCTAGCCCCACCTCCTGAGACCTATAAAAGGAGCAGCCTGCAGCTGCCGAGTAGTCGTGAACCAGTGGAGTCGAAGAGTAGTCGTGAATCGAGTGGTAGTTGGAAGCGACGGTAAAGAACTGGCCTTCCAGAAATAAGCGGAGCAGCGACGAAGTGAAGCTAGTGCTGAACTAAGCTGTGCTCTACTGTCTGCAGTAGAGTCTGGTTGTATGCTGCACGTCTCGGCTGAAGATAATCGTCTTTTGTGCTGTATATAGTTGTCGTCCTTGTGCTGTCCTGTGTGTCTTCGTGTAAATAAACGTCGTTGTTTTATTTTCTACTGCCGCCTGCTGATTGAGCGTTCTCCACACCATATAACTCCCACTATCCAAACGAACCCGGAAATTTAGTAACAATATGCATTTTTTCTGTGCAAACCATATTTTACTCAAGGAAAATGATAAACAACGCAATTAAGTGCCTTATATCTGCTTTAACTTCCACTAATTAATACTTTATTTAGTTTCATAACCATTCTTCTGAATGAAAATAACATTTCTGACAACTTTTTCCCCCAACTAAATGGAGGCGCAATTTGGAAAAACGTGCTAAAGTAGAAAAAAAATTTTTTTTTTTTAAACCAAGATCTTCGAATTTGATGCATCTGATAAAAATTGTTCTTTCATTTTTAAAAAAAATCGTTTCCTATCTTTTATGAATTGATTGCACCTAAAACGGCATGATTAAAAATGTATTTCTCTCTCCTATTTTTTTTTTTTAATTCTCTTTAAAAATTCTGAATTCTTGTTTATTGCAACCAATTTTCTTTTCTAATTAGAACTCCGTGGCAATTTTTTTATATTTTGATCTCATTAAATATTAGAATTTTTTTTTGTGATTACAGTCAAATAATTAATTCATTGTTTTTTAAAATAAATAATGCTGCTTCGTTTTGGAATCGATTTGATTTCTGGGTTAGAAAAAATAGAATTTTTTTTTTCCCTCGGGAAAACTTTTATTTTAAAATTTAGGAGAATGAAAAAAATAATTACTTAGAAACATGGGTTAATTAAGAATCACCATAGATCCTCTTCTCTTCATTTTAATTGTTTAAATAAGGATTTGGTGTGTCCTTATATTTTTAACAACTCCAGAAATTTCCAATTTTTTTATGAGCATTCAGAAAAACAACTTTTTCTCAATTGGCTGCCGAAGAGAAAAATAGATTGTTTATTAGAAATGGAAGAATAATAAATAATTAAATTTAACTATTTAGAAATCTTTAACGGTTATGAAAAGGAATTTATTAACTTTAAAACAATTTTCTTGCGGAGGGTTTAAAACATTAAATTTAAAGTGAAATTATCTTTTCGAATTTCTCGTGAATTAACCGAGTATAGATTCAAATGCCTTTCTTCCCATTAACTGCTCCTGAAATTCGATACAGATAATGTTGATAGAAATGATAAAAAAGATAAAAACATGTTGACAAGATTATATACCAAATTTCATTTATTTGTTCTATTTATCTTCGAATTTTCTCTTTCATATATACTTAAATATATAGGCCGAGGGACAGTCAATACTTCCACGGATTTGATCTAAAATTTTATAAAATTTGCAATTTTGAAACAAATTTCAAATTTCATGTCTGAAGCTATAGTATAATTTTTCTGTTTTCATGTTTAATTTTGGTTGGGCTTAGTTTTAAAAATGCGTTTTTTAGGTCTAAAGAAAGTTTTAAACACGAAAATTCATCAAAATTTCAAGATTGAACTTTTTGACGATTTCAGTATTTTTTTATTTGTATATACATTTAAGGATATATCTTAATCTAATTTAAGTCTAAATTAATTTCCATCTTAGTTTAGCTCATATTAACTTCATTCTAAAATGGTCTGTTATTTCCTGATCTAATTCCCACTTTTTATTTAATTAATTCTACACGCGCTCTAGAAAAATGAAGGTCTCTGCATTTTCTCAAGCTCTGAGTGAAGAAATAAAATTCCCTAACGTTTACAACATTCTTTTAAAGATACCTAAATTTCCCTTTTCAAAAACTGCGTATGTCTAAGAAATCCCTATCTAAATCTCAAAGTAAAACCACTGAAAGGAAAAATTTTGGTATCTTCTGTTCGTGAGTCGCAATGTAGATTGACGCATTGCTAATCGTTTTGTATGACTTATGCCTCCCGTGGTGAAATAAAACGAAATTTTAAAATTTCAAAAGTTTTTTCTATTTGGTCAGGAATTGCTAATATATATATATATATATATATATATATATATATATATATATTACATCCCTCTTTAAATATTACAAAAAAGTTTAAAAAAATGTTACATATACAAGGCATTCGAAGAAAAAAGTGTATTGAAATTTACGCTGTTTTCATTATTTTATAAAATATTTAATCGCATTATTTTCTCTTGTGGTTACAACAGATGGAAAAAAGAATGTTTTTAATATATCTGCAGATTACATGAGTAAACACAGGGAAGTGAAATTACAGTAACATGGATGTTAGAAAATAAAGGATTGGCATAGCTGCATTTTTAAAAGTACTATAATATCATGAATCTTAACTCCATTAGAAGGTTTATTTTTACAAAAAATAAATCATTTGAAAATAATAGTTTCTAATGTATATCTAAATTTGGAGTTTAAAATTTATTTTTTGAGGAAGAATTTAATATCTGCGAAGTTTACACGTGAAAACACAGGAAAATGAAATTATAGTACTAAGAATGTTAAAGGATGAAATATCAGCATGGCTGTATTCTTAAAAGCACTATAACGTCATGAATCTTGACTCTATTAGAAGGTTAATTTTAATAAATGAAACACGTTAAAATAACATGGTTCTAATGCTTAAAATAGTGCTTAGGTTTAGTGCTTAAAATTACTTTTTTGAGGAATGAATTTAGTTCAGTGCAGTTTATGCCAGGAAACACAGGGAAGTGAAATTACAATATTAAGAATGCAAAAGATGAAAAATCCGTATAGCTGTAGCTACATTTTTAAAATCACTATAACGTCATGAATTTTAATTCCATTAGAAGGTTTTACAGTTCATGAAGCATTGAAATAACATGGTTCGAATGTATATCGCAATTTGGTGCTTAAAATTACTTTTTTTCCCCGAAGAAATCATGTATAAAGGGATTTAATAGAAATTAAATGCAACTAATATTACTGGTGAACCAGTTAGTTGCCAAAAGCGGCTGGTTATATATATATATATATATAAAAAGAAGTAATTATTAAATTTTTTTAGCTTGAAATCATTTTGCTTTCTATTCCTGAAACCATTTCTATTTATTCAATGGTCAGAAGTCGAATACAGACCGTCTGTACCACAAAATTATTTACACCATTCCATTTTATGGGTAAAAATATGATGCTTTTGAACATTATTCTTATCTCGAAGCAATTTGGTGCTTAAAATTACATTTTTTCCAGAAGAAATCATGTATAAAGGGATTTAATAGAAATTAAATGCTACTAATATTACTGGTGAACCAGTTAGTTGCCAAAAGCGGCTGGTTATATATATATATATATAAAAAAAGAAGTAATTATTAAATTTTTTTAGCTTGAAATCATTTTGCTTTCTATTCCTGAAACCATTTCTATTTATTCAATGGTCAGAAGTCGAATACAGACCGTCTGTACTACAAAATTATTTACACCATTCCATTTTATGGGTAAAAATATGATGTTTTTGAACATTATTCTTATCTCGAAGCAATTTGGTGCTTAAAATTACATTTTTTCCAGAAGAAATCATGTATAAAGGGATTTAATAGAAATTAAATGCTACTAATATTACTGGTGAACCAGTTAGTTGCCAAAAGCGGCTGGTTATATATATATATATATATAAAAAAAGAAGTAATTATTAAATTTTTTTAGCTTGAAATCATTTTGCTTTCTATTCCTGAAACCATTTCTATTTATTCAATGGTCAGAAGTCGAATACAGACCGTCTGTACCACAAAATTATTTACACCATTCCATTTTATGGGTAAAAATATGATGTTTTTGAACATTATTCTTATCTCGAAGCAATTTGGTGCTTAAAATTACATTTTTTCCAGAAGAAATCATGTATAAAGGGATTTAATAGAAATTAAATGCTACTAATATTACTGGTGAACCAGTTAGTTGCCAAAAGCGGCTGGTTATATATATATATATATAAAAAAAGAAGTAATTATTAAATTTTTTTAGCTTGAAATCATTTTGCTTTCTATTCCTGAAACCATTTCTATTTATTCAATGGTCAGAAGTCGAATACAGACCGTCTGTACTACAAAATTATTTACACCATTCCATTTTATGGGTAAAAATATGATGTTTTTGAACATTATTCTTATCTCGAAGCAATTTGGTGCTTAAAATTACATTTTTTCCAGAAGAAATCATGTATAAAGGGATTTAATAGAAATTAAATGCTACTAATATTACTGGTGAACCAGTTAGTTGCCAAAAGCGGCTGGTTATATATATATATATATATAAAAAAAGAAGTAATTATTAAATTTTTTTAGCTTGAAATCATTTTG
Organism: Argiope bruennichi; assembly: GCF_947563725.1. NCBI lineage: Eukaryota > Metazoa > Arthropoda > Arachnida > Araneae > Araneidae > Argiope > Argiope bruennichi. The sequence goes on along the minus strand of NC_079159.1, from coordinate 87,510,518 downwards.
CTTTCTATTCCTGAAACCATTTCTATTTATTCAATGGTCAGAAGTCGAATACAGACCGTCTGTACCACAAAATTATTTACACCATTCCATTTTATGGGTAAAAATATGATGTTTTTGAACATTATTCTTATCTCGAAGCAATTTGGTGCTTAAAATTACATTTTTTCCAGAAGAAATCATGTATAAAGGGATTTAATAGAAATTAAATGCTACTAATATTACTGGTGAACCAGTTAGTTGCCAAAAGCGGCTGGTTATATATATATATATATAAAAAAAGAAGTAATTATTAAATTTTTTTAGCTTGAAATCATTTTGCTTTCTATTCCTGAAACCATTTCTATTTATTCAATGGTCAGAAGTCGAATACAGACCGTCTGTACCACAAAATTATTTACACCATTCCATTTTATGGGTAAAAATATGATGTTTTTGAACATTATTCTTATCTCGAAGCAATTTGGTGCTTAAAATTACATTTTTTCCAGAAGAAATCATGTATAAAGGGATTTAATAGAAATTAAATGCTACTAATATTACTGGTGAACCAGTTAGTTGCCAAAAGCGGCTGGTTATATATATATATATATAAAAAAAGAAGTAATTATTAAATTTTTTTAGCTTGAAATCATTTTGCTTTCTATTCCTGAAACCATTTCTATTTATTCAATGGTCAGAAGTCGAATACAGACCGTCTGTACCACAAAATTATTTACACCATTCCATTTTATGGGTAAAAATATGATGTTTTTGAACATTATTCTTATCTCGAAGCCAAAAGAACATGGATTCCATTACAGAATGCTGTGTTAAGCTAAGAAAAACGAAAACTTTTCTAGATTAATCTCATAAAACGACCTCCGGGAAATGTTTCCTTTTTTTCTTCTTAGGAAACAGTTAAAAGGGTTCGTTGAGAAGCTGGCTGTTTTTCCATCGAACTGAAATATTACTTTGCTTTAGAAAGAAAAAAAAATTATTCTCTGCACTTTTGTTTCTTTCTCCAAGGCAATACCATATTAGTTTCCTAGTTTTCCAGGGTAGATAATGTTTAATATTTAGCTGGAGTCAATCAGTTGAAATCTAAGGCTTTCTTTGCTTTTTACAAAATGTTCCTGGTACAGTCTTCCTTTTGATGTGCTACAATTTTCTTTATCCTTTTTATTCATTTCTATTGCAATTTTGCTCATTGAAGCTAGGATTTTTGTTCTTTAAAACTTTGACAAAAAATAATAGAAATTAAATTTATGTACTAAAATATTGTAAAATCATAGTTACGTAAAAAATTTAGCAATATTATCAATTAAGAAGTTGCAATCTAAGGCTTTCTTAGATACAACTTCTACAAAATGCTCCTGGTACAGTTTTCCCTTTAATGTGTTACAATTTTCTTTTCCCTTTTTATTCATATTGTTACGAAATTTCCGGGTTTCGCTTGGATAGTGGGAGTTATATGGTGTGGAGAACACTCAATCAGCAGGCGGCAGTAGAAAATAAAACAACGATGTTTATTTACACGAAGACACACGGGACAGCACAAAGACGACAACTATGTACAGCAAAGAAGACGATTATCTTCAGCCGAGACGTGCAGCATACAACAAGACTCTCTACTGCAGGCAGTAGCGCACAGCTTAGTTCAGCACTAGCTTCACTCCGTCGCTGCTCCACTTATCTCTGGAAGGCCAGTTCTTTACCGTCGATTCCGACTACTCTTCGACTCCACTGGTCCACGACTATTCTCGCCCTTCACTGGTTCACGACTCTGCGGCAGCTTCCTTTTATAAGTCTCAGGAGGCGGGGTTAGAAGCGTCTCAACCAATCAGGAACGTTCGAGGCGTATCTCGGTTCCTAATGGACGGAGCGGGAAAATTCTCGATGTTTCGGGTATAATCTATTTTGGAGCCAAAGTCGCCAAATTCGTCGCCAAGTCGCCAAATGGTCGTCAAGGTCTGGGACCTCCTATGGAACCAACTATGCTGGGAAGCCGCGTCACAGATTCGTAACAATATTTATTCCGAGTTTCTGCTTTGAAGCTAATATTTTTATTCTTCAAAATTTTAACAAGAAATAATAGAAGTTTCGTTTACTTACTAAAAAAATTGTAAAACAATAATTATGTAAAATGTTTTGCAATATTATCAATTGAGAATGTTAAAAATTTCAGTATCTCTTAGTATAAAGTTTGACCAAATGGAAAGTGGACATGTTGAATGAAAAGAACATTTTTATTATAAATCATAAGAAATCGCTAATGGCGTTGTAACACAGTTCCCATCTTTTTTTTAGTAGGTTTATACCTTTGCGGTAGAAAGATGGTGGTTGATCCTTGAGCAACTCCTGCACAGCTTCTTTCACTTTTTCGTCCGAATGAAAACGTGTCCCCTGTAATGCTCTTTTAAGTGGCTCAAAGAAGTGGAAGTCACATGGTGACAAATCCGGATTGTACCTCAGGTGTTCTAACACTTCCCAATGGAATTTTTTAAAGGTTTTCTAGGTTTCACGGGAGACGTGTGTGCGAACATTTCATGGAGAATGATCACTTGTTTGAGAAAGCCTGACCATTTGCTTTTGACTGATTTCCGTAGTTTCGCCTGAGTACTACTGTATTGCGTTGAATTGATAGTGTTTCCTTGGGGCAGGAAATCAATCAAGAGTTTTCCACAGCATTCGAAGAATCAGACACCGTACTGACGAGTTTTGTTCCGATCTGAGTAAATCCCTGTATAGCACGACTTTATTTTCGATCCATTTCCTCTACCACGAACAGCTTTCACTACTGAATGCTGTATGAAATGCACACCTCCTACCACCCTTTATATTCCTGTTCGGTGCCGCAGATAGTACATAGCTGCAGTCATTATGACACAATCACAAGTGTCTACTTTTCATTTGGTCTAGGTTACAGTTTAGTATAAGGTATAGGTTTAGGTTTAAAGTATAGGTAAGTTACAGGTTTAGTATAAGGTTACGGAAATGTATAGTTTTAATAGCATACTATACACATTGTATTCTTATGTATTCATTTTTACTTTCTCGTATACATAATATAGAGAAAGCATAGTTGTCATTAAAAAAATTCTAACACGAGATGTATGTAACTTTACGTTTTAAACCTGCCTGAGTTCGGAAAACACATTTTTGGAAAATGTCCGTCTATCTGTCTATCTGTGACAGTGACAACTTAAAATTGTTTTGAGATAGACAGTTGAATTTTGATATAGAGTCTTCAAACAAAATTCGCATATTTCTATCAAATGTTGGGTAAAATCTGTTCAGGGGAAGTTCGTCTGTCCGGCTGCTCGAATATAAGATAACAACATCAGAACGAAGATAGTCAGATTAATAAAAATCGGTACGTAGATTTAACATCTATAGTGTAGACGCCTACGAAATTTTGAACTAAATCCATCAAGAGGTTTACTGTCTGTCGGTATGTACTTTCATAAACATATAAAGGCGATAATTACAAAGTGCGATAAATTAAATTTATTAAATCTGTTTCGGGAGTGTGGCGGATTGAAATGTGCGAGGATAGAACCTGGGACCTTATGGCTCGCAGTCCAGTAACATGACCACGATACAAAAGCAATTGTTCGGGTAGCGTAGCTGTTAACTGGTTTATAAGCTATTCACCACAAATTCTTCCTCCAATGAGTCGGATTTGAGACGAACGATATGGCTGTTGAGGGGTGATGTATTAGTTGTTGATTCTAATGCGCCTGTACCCATTTGAGTAGCGCCAAGCGTTATGGCGAGCGTGTGTGGGTGAGTGGTTGCTGATGCTGTTGCTGCATCAAGTGAGTCTGCCGACTTTGGTTGCTGGTAGATGACGCCACAACAGCTGAATGAAGGTTGAAGGTTCATCGTCTGAGGTCACCAATGTGGCGAATTTGTATGAGCGAAGATAGAACCTGGGACCTTATGGTTCGCAGTCCAGTAACATGACCATGATACAAAAGCAATTGCTCATTTAGCGTAGCCTTTAACTGGTTTATAAGCTATTCACCACAGGAGTTTGGGACTACAAATGTAATTTTTAACAAATTTTTAAACCGCATGCAAGGAATTAATCGCCAAATAACTCGCCAAGGATGACACAATAGATTCAGTAAAAATGCTAAATTTACGCCGAGGGGTGATATTTCGTAACTATCGTTCGCCAGTGCTAGTCAAGACTTTCTTTCGTATAACACTTTTATTAGAAAGTATGCGAGAAAATTTAGGAGATATCCCTCCCCCTGGTTGTTTCAGTGAAAACAAACTGGATTCAAAATGTATACAAGATTCTAATTCCAATAAATTAACTTAATATGCACCATATGCGAAAATATGCGATGAAATTGTAAAAAGAATACATCCGCTGATCTGGTTCTAACCAGAGCAATTTGAATAAAGAAATTATGACATGAATACTTCAAATAACTGATTTAAAAACATGAAAGAAACACCTAACTATAAACAAATCAGAAGTCATCTAGGCCTTCGCTAAGTAATTTATTCCGATAGCCATTGTAGCTAATTCACCTTCTGTTTGACTCATGATCGTGATGAATTGCAACACTGTTAGACATACAAGAATAAGTTTAGAAGTTGTAAACAGTGGTCATTGTGTGATAGAAAGTCTGACATATTGGAAGTTAATCAATCAGTTGAAAAGTAGCCGTTCTTTTCGAAAGTGCTTCTAATGGTCTCGAGTATTGACATTTCATTCGCACTGGCGTGTGCTTTAGGCATGTTTCTAGCTATGATATATGCAAATGGGAAAAACAGGGATTTTTTTTTCCATTCTTAATGACTTTAGCGATGATTATTTGCTGTTAATATGAATACAATTTGTTATGAATAATCAACGAAAAAAAAACGATGTAGCCAGATCTTTTTAAAAAAATCTCTCATTAGTACTAAGTCAATGAGTTATTTTAACAAGGTTCTTATTCGTTTCCTTACTAAAAAAAGAAAAAAAAATAGCGATAATTTATTATTTTAAATTGTGAGACAAAAAAAAAAAAAAGAAAGAAAGAAAAAGAAAAACCTCAAGAAATAATAAACTCGCTGGTTTAATATGCTTTATATGCTGGTTTATGTTTTAATATAGATAAAAATAATTTTTAGTTTAAATCTTATTACAATTCCCTTCTATCAATACTTATTATAATTTATGCGGAATTTCTTACTTCATATCGATTGATTATAAAGAAATTTTTACTTATTCTCAAGAATATCCACTTCAGACATAATACAAACATTTTCTTCATTTTTTGCTTCTTCGTGCTTTAATAGTATCCAAAAACCGAATTTCTGCTGTAGATACGTTTTTCTCAATCACTTGTAGACACAAAATAATATACCAAATTTGGTATATTTTAGTCATTGCGTTTCGGAACAATCGTGTTTACTTATTTCTGAAAGTACAGATCTACCAAACATTCAGCCCATTGTTGGATTTGACACAGAATTTTACAGGCGTCTGTACTACAGATGTTAAATCTGTGTACAGAATTTTATCTATTTTAGCTCTCTTCGTTTTGCAATTATTGTGTTAACTTATATTCAAACAGCCAGACAGACGGACTTCCTCTGAACAGATTTTACACAAAATTTGATAGATATCTGGAAATTTGGTGTAAAAATGGTATACAAAATTTCAACTGTCTCTCTTAAATCGTTTTTGAGTCATCTTTATCACAGACAGACAGACATTTTCCAAAAATGTGTTTTTCGATCTTAGAGAGGTCTAATAAGTAAAGTTTATCAAAATATCGAGTTCGAATTTTTTGTTTCTTATGTTGTTGTTGTTTCTTATGTTGTTGTTTTTTCTTATGGCACTTGCTATTTCGCACAAGCCCGCTGTTACGAAGATAGCGATTTTAAGCCAGTGGGGGAGTGTCTATTGTTTTCTTTAGCAGCGCCAACTAGGGCCAAGAGTATGACTTTGCTACTCACGCATCACTCATTCGCTTGCGCAACCCCTTTTTGCAGGAGGGCACATTCACACATAGAACAGCGGAAGAACAACCATGCCCAAACCGGGACTCGAACCCGGGAAGGACGCGCTACCCCTATGCCAGGACGCCAGCTCGAAGTGTTTGGAGATTGCTATCTTTCTCTAGTACTTTTACGAGAAAGTAAAAATTAAAGAACTTAATTTTAATTTAAAATCTAATGAGCTTCTAGTAAAAACTTTCATAAATTTTAATAACTTTGGTTTAATTTGTGTTTTATTTTTATTTATATATCAACAAAAGTATATGCATAAAAAAGGAATTTGACATCGTCACAATGCACACGAGTACGAATTAAGTAACTATAACAATATCATGTTCTGTTCCAAAATATATTTAAAAAGTATTAAAATAAGCTAAAAAGAATTTAGAGGAATAAAGTTTGTATCATACAAAAGCTTATATATATATATATATATATATATTTGAATTTTAAAGAGATGCAATTGTAATTTGTAAAATAGCTTGTCTCTGATATTATCAATGAAAAATACTAAAATTTTAAATGTTACATTACATTTTAATTAAATATGTAATTCAAATTTAAAACGGCCCTTTCTTAGTGAGTAAATAATCAAGAAGTAACCATGTTGAGAATTGTACGTTCAGTGAATCCATGTTTTATTTAAATTAATAAAGAAAACTTTAATAACAATAGTTAATGTATTGACTATAAACTGAGATTAAATCTCCGTTTTTACCATTATTGATAGGGCTGACGACACTACTTTCCATTCAAATTTCAGAGCATAGTCAGACCCAAATCTCTTTATATATCATTATGCACAAGTGGGGTGTGCGGGCCATCTGATATGTCAAGGTAGATTTTTTTTTATTTCTTACTTAATATAAATCATTTCCCTTTTCTAGCGCTGTGCAGCGGCGCTTTTTATTTCCGGTAATGATATTCTATCTAGCAAATTGTAGTCTTTTTCTGGGTATGCTTTATATGAGAATGCCCAAATTAAGATGGTTGAAGAAGCAGATTTTTGTGAATATCTCCCAATCGGCCTCCTATATTGACTTTCTCTTCTACTGATGCAGACATTGTGTTGCTTTTTTAAATTTGTCCTTTTTCCTTCTCTGCTAATTAATTTTAACATATTTTGCAGCTTTATGCAGTGGAACGGAGAAAATAGAAGTTAATAATACACAAAAATTACGGTTCCATACGAATCTGAAACTTTTGAAAAAGAGCGAATCATCAAGTTCGGAAAGTTCTTAATTCGTTGCCATCGGAAATTTGATTGGAAAAATTCAGAAACAATTAAAAGTGAAAAGGGATTTTCCCGATTGTTAGATAATTAGTAGAAAATTTTGAAAATTGTTTTTACTATTATTAAAAATTTCCAGATACTAATAAACTGTGGATTCTTCGAAATTAATTAGCCTAATGTTAAGAATTCAGACGTTAAGAGTTTTTTTTTTATTTCCATGGAATTTCCTGCGATAATTTAAAAAATGATAGGGAAATGTATGTTCCATTAAAGCATTTTAAATGGAAAATAATATTGGAAATAAGTATTGGATTTCCCATTTTATAAGTTACTACATGTATAATTTTTCTCACATATAAGATATAAATGAAAAACCAATTAAATGAATCAACAGGCGGATACATAACAGAAGGGGATATCAATAAATAATGTTTATAACTCTGAACTTATTAGTAAAATATGCAGTGAATAACAACATGAAACGGAAATAAAGAGTTCTCATTTTTTTTTTTACTTTTCTACATAAATGCAATTCATATTGATGAATTTGTCCTAATACTGTATAGTTTTGCAAATTCAGGTCTCATAGAAAGTTGTGGGTTCATGAATTTGTCCTAATACTGTATAGTTTTGCAAATTCAGGTCTCATAGAAAGTTGTGGGTTCATGAATTTGTCCTAATACTGTATAGTTTTGCAAATTCAGGTCTCATAGAAAGTTGTGGGTTCATGAATTTGTCCTAATACTGTATAGTTTTGCAAATTCAGGTCTCATAGAAAGTTGTGGGTTCATATGGAGTTGTCATTACAATCAAACATGTAAATACCGAGGAAATTCTTCACGAGTTCAAACAGTCAAACAAATAGAGAGTGCTAAGTCCGGGATGAATGGTCGGTGCTCAAAAATTTCCAACATTATTTCATTTATTGTATTCCCCTACTCCATTCATTCAAAACTACAAGTATACGGTTAGAAACTTTTGAGCGCTCACAATACAGCCCGAACTTGGCACCCTCAGATTTTCAGAAGTTTTTCGTATGAATCCTGCCATTTATGTTGAAAGTGCTATTATCACTTTATTTACATATATCTACATGTTTTTCATGTGCATACTGCCATTTATATTGAAAAAAAAAGTACTATAATTGCTTTATTTACATGCATTTGCATTTTTTTTTCACACGAACTCTGCAATTTATGTTGTCAGAAAGTACCGATATCATTATTTTCATACATCTACATGTTTTTCACTTGCACATTGCCATTTAGTATTATTATTAGTATTAGAAGTATTATTATTGCATTATTTACCTGTGCATTGCTATTTAGGCATTTTTAGTTTATGCATTAATTTACATGATTATTGCCAATAATCACTTCAATGCAAAGAGTAAAGCATTTATTTATTTAAAAGTTTTCTTGTTTACAATGTACAGGGTGATCAAGAAATAACAGGAGATGTTCAGAGTCCTGTTATGTACTGGACGAAATATAACAAAATTTGGCTACTATACACATTAAAGTATGCGATTTCTATTCGCCGATAGGGAAAATCCTGGAACTGAAAATGTATAATGTGAAAAAAAAGAATACATAACTGCCAATGGAAACAAAAAATAACAACACACCAAATACCAATAAAAAACGTTTATTATAGTAACTTACAAATTTGATTCAAGATGACCACCAGCCTGATATTCCAGTAATCAATAACATGTGATACACGAGGTTTTCGACGGTGGCTTGCAGCATATCGGCATTTATTTGTCCGACATGAAACGTTATTTGTTCTTTTAAAGTAGGAATGTCAGAAACATGTCCTTGATACACAATGCCTTTCAAACTTTCAAGTAACCTCAGAACCAGGAATCATCCTCGGCCTGGTTGCACACCAAGTATTCCTGTTGTTTCAAATCTTTCTACCATTCTTTGTAAATTAGTTATGGTCATCAGTTATCTAAGTAACTGTTTTAACCACCGATATTCACGAAGAGCAACACTGGCATTTTCATCTCGCTGATAAAATAGCTTGACTAATGAGGCACGTTGACGCAGTGACAACGCCATCAACGGACGAATTCTTGCTCAATGACTTGAATTAGAGCAACCCTTCCTTTTATCCTGATATCGAGTCACAAAGTACCGTACATACAAATTACATAATAAAGTTTTCAATTCAGCGCCAGGATTTCCCCTATCGGCGTTTTTTGGTACTATTTTTTTTTTTTTGATAAATCGAAACCGCATACCTTAATTTGTATGGTGACCAAATTTGTTATATTTCGTCCAGTACATAATACGCTGCAGGCCTCCGAACACCTTCTGTTATTTCTTGATCACCCTGTAGATGCACTTGTTCACTTTCAGTGTCAGGATTTTATACCAATTTTCATATTTTCGGTTTTTTCCACTTTTGGTAATCTTGCTGACATGCATGCAAAGAGATAGACATAAATTTAATTTTAAGAATATGTTTATCGGATTTCGAAAGTTGTCAAATGTGAATGTTCATCAAAATAACGCTGTTAAATTTTATTCATTATTACAATATTTACTTCATATACAAGAAAATAATAACAACCACAAAGTAACGACCATTATGAAACATATTGTCTACTTCTATCAACTATATTATCTCTTGTTATTCTGAATAAATTACTATATCTTAGTTTTTTTTAAAGTTCAATTTCCCACATCTTGCGAACGAAAGCCAACATAATACAATCTTACAGCAGAGCTACTCACATACCTAAAAAACAAAATAGAACTTCAACCCACTTTTAACCCATGGCACTTTTCCCTCCGATAACAGCACCATTCCTTGAACAATAAATCGATGACATAATACCCCTTCGAATATCATCTTCAGGGAATCAACTGCTCATCATTTGATCTCAAGGGTGACCGATCAAGTGCAATAAGAATGGGATTCCGATACATCCTTTGGGAAGATGTGGAGAAGTGGGGTGGGCCAGGTCAGCGTAAAGTCTTCTAACACAGCATCAGGATATTTGTAAAGAGCATGTCGCTGGAGTCTGTCCAGCATGGGGGTTGTCGCCGAGAGGGGTGGACCGTTTCTGGATTAGGGAGGATTCCCCCAGGAAATGACTTTCTGGGATTTGTTTGAAGCGGGGACGGTGTGCGCGATTTTCGAGACGTTAAAAGGGGAGAAGATTTAGTTCGGAAATCGTTTGTCAGGATTTGTGCGTTATTGTAGAGGAAGAGATAAAGCATAGACATGAAAGGAAGGACGTCCTGTGAGTGCAGGATGTGATTTGTGAGTGATGGATAGATTTTGATTTAGGAATTAATGATTTATTTATCTACAATGTTGAGAATTTTTTAAAAGGCAGACAAATTTTATCGCAAATTAGAGTTGGAATTTTGTTTAGTATTTATACGTATTCTTTGTACTGCATTAAATTTGATATTAAATCCCCATAAATAATATATTTTATGCAATAAAAAAGCGCTATAATAAAGCAAAATATTTAATATAAAAATGTATAAATTTAATTTCATGACGAACATGCTTTATATAACAATAATTGCTAATATATAACATATAACAAGAATAGCTAATATAACATGTTTTATATAACAATAATGGAAATGTGTCCCCTATTATTCTTTCTTAAGTGACCTAAAGATGTGGTAGTCACAGAGTGACAAATTCGGACTGTACGGCGGGTGTTCTAACACTTCCCAATTGAATTTTTTAAGGACGTCTAGGTTTTCCAAGAAACATGTGAGAGGGCATTGTTGTGGAGAAGGCTGTTAATCATTTGTTATGTGAGAAGACCAGGCCATTTACTTTTGATTGCTTTCCGTAGTTTCGTCTGAGTACTGAAGTGTTCCTTTGGGGCAAGAAATCAATCAAGAGTGGTTCACAGCAATCGAAGAATCAAAAATCGTACTACTGTGCCTTGTTCCGATCAGCACGCATCCATGTATAGCACGACTTTACTTTTCATCAGTTTCCTCACTGTTGTACTCCGTATGCAGTGTACACCTCCTACCGCCCTTTATATTTCCTGTACAGTGGCGCTGCTATAGCTGCAGTCATTTTGACGCAATCGCACGTGCCCAAGTTTCATTTGGGCAAACCTCATGCTTTATGTTATAGTAACGTTTGAAATAAAATTCTCATAAAAATATTATATTAAAATGTACTAATAAATATTATATTAAGTGTTTTATATTATATTAAAGTGTAATAATGTAGTAAAATATTTATTTCATATTAACGTTTGGAATAAAATTCTCATAAAAATATTATATTAAAATGTACTAATAAATATTATATTAAGTGTTATATATTATATTAAAGTGTAATAATGTAGTAAAATATTTATTTCATATTAACGTTTGGAATAAAATTCTCATAAAAATATTATATTAAAATGTACTAATAAATATTATATTAAGTGTTATATATTATATTAAAGTGTAATAATGTAGTAAAATATTTATTTCATATTAACGTTTGGAATAAAATTCTCATAAAAATATTATATTAAAATGTACTAATAAATATTATATTAAGTGTTATATATTATATTAAAGTGTAATAATGTAGTAAAATATTTATTTCATATTAACGTTTGGAATAAAATTCTCATAAAAATATTATATTAAAATGTACTAATAAATATTATATTAAGTGTTATATATTATATTAAAGTGTAATAATGTAGTAAAATATTTATTTCATATTAACGTTTGAAATAAAATTCTCATAAAAATATTATATTAAAATGTACTAATAAATATTATATTAAAATGTACTAATAAATATTATATTAAGTGTTTTATATTATATTAAAGTGTAATAATGTAGTAAAATATTTATTTAATATTAACGCTTTGAATAGAATTATCCTAACAAGCAAGTTTTATTAATTTTTAAGCATAATACTAAATTGCAGTGTGTTTATATAGTAACAAAGTTTAGAATTAAATCTTCATAACAAACATAATTTTTATAATACTAAAGAATAATAAGAAAATGAATAAAGAATAATAATAATACTTATGAAATTTTCATAAAGAATGTGTTTTATTAATATTAAATATATTGAGTAGTAGTAATGTATTTTATATAGTAATATATATATAATTAAATTTTTGTAATGAACATATTCTATATAGTAGTAAAAAATAATATTAAATTAAAATATTTTACATAATAAAAAATGGACTCATATAGTCATAATGAAGATGTCTTATATGATATTGCTGCTACTTTGTATTTTCTTGTACATGAAATAATAAAGAAAACGCATTGTAATCACCAAAAAATTAAATCGCAAGATCTTGTTGAATATCTATGCATTCAGCCCCAAAAAAGCATTTATAAAATTATATAAGGATTTATATTCATAGGATAGGAATTTATATTAAGATAATTAAGATAGAAAAACGAATTATATTAAAATATTTTTATTATAAAATTATATATCTGTATAGAATTATACATATATTCGTTAAAGACAAATCTTTACGTCACTTTGTGACAGAGATATTCGCATGTTTGAAATGTGAGACAAGCAAGAATTTTTACAAGAGAATCAACTTGGTTTGTACTGGCTTCATGTTTCAAGTTCAAGTTAAAATTAATAAAGCGAATAAATTTGAAGACTAGTTCATAAAAAACATAAATGCCGGAAATCAAGAAATAAATCGTTTACCTACTTAAATAAGTCATTCATAAATTATTAGTTAATATTTTTATTTAACTTGCAAAAGCTATTTGAAGAAAATTCAAATACACATATTAATAAAAATAAAATGTTCAAAAAGTTATTAAAAATTATTTTTAGGAAATATTTTTTTAAAAATAACCTACTATGAATGCAATAGAATTCCTATTATATCGTTTATTTTCTTGAGTCTTTTACTAGTGACTTTGCATAGTGATAAAAATTATGTTAATATCAGCGGGAGCTGTGTCCGTCAGTTTCTTTCGTTACTGTCTTTAAAACTTGTCTGCCGGCGTCCTGGTATAGGGGTAACGGGTCCTCCCCATGATCTGGGTGTCCTGGGTTCGAGTCCCGGTTTGGGCATGGTTGTTCGTCCGTTGTTCTATCTGTGAGATGTGTGAATGTGCCCTCCTGTAAAAAGGGGTTGTGCAAGCGAATGAGTGATGCGTGAGTAGCAAAGTCGTACCCTTGGTCCTAGTTGGCGCTACTATAAAAACAAGAGACGCTCCCCCACCGGCTTAAATCGCTGTCTTCGTAACAGCGGGCTTTTCCATGGCAAGTGCCATAAGAAACAACAACAACAAAACTTGTCTTCCCAGAGAACGCCTTACATGGCACTGCTGTATAATAGAAAAAATTTTAACTTTTGGCATACATTTAGTACATTTACTAAATCTATTAGGCGAGTTAAATAAAAAATGGCGAGTCTTTTGGCGATTAATTCCTGGCACGCTGTAAATGGTATCCGAAAATAAAACTCATGCGTCAGACTTGCTTTTCTCAATCGATTGAAACAAAGATTTGACACAAAACTGCGCTTGTAATCACAAAATCCCATTCCTAATTTGATATATTTAAGTCATTGCGTTTTTGTATTATCGTGTTTACATATTTCCGAAAGTACAGACCGACAGACAATCAACTTGTTTTTGGGTTCGTCTCGAAATTTGACAGTTGTCTACACCATAGATGTTAAATCTGTGTACCGAATCTTATCGATCTAGCACTCTTCGTTTTGTAACTATCGTGTTAACCTTTATTCGAACAGATGGACAGAAGGACTTCCTCTGAAAAGATATTACTCAAAATGTGACAGAAATCTTCACATTTGGTGTAAAGCTTGAATACCAGATTTCATCTGTCTAGCTCAAAGAGTTTTTGTGTTATCTTTTCTTAGACAGATATACGAACATTTTCCAAAAAATGTGTTTTTAGAACTTAGGGAGGTCTAAAACGTGAAAATTCGTCAAATTCTCGAGTTTGAACTTTTTGACGATTACTGTTCTATTTCTTACTGTATATAAGACAGAAAGTAAAAAGTGAAGCTATATATTTATTTTTTAGAAATTAATTGCAAACTAAATTTTTAATTTTATTATAAGAAGACTCTGCAAATAAAGTTACTATATGTAAAATATTCAAATCAAAATGCTTTAATATACCTATATTTAAAATTTTGTAATTTTTCTAATGAATTTCCATACCGAAATTTTTACCTTTTTTAAAAGTTTTGCAGCAACAATCCTTAAGGAAGATGTTACTTATGATGATTTCATCAAAGTTTCATCTTAGGAAGATTTCATCTCTTCTAATGACCGTGTGAGAAATAGTTAAAACTTTCTTAACGAAGAATTAAGAAAGTTTCAAACATTTCGCGTTTATTAATGGACGCGTGCACTTTCGTTTAAAATCTGCGATTCGGACGTTAGTTCTCCAACTCACTTATTTAAATTACTCTGTCAGGCGAAGAGATCTGAAATGGGACGGGCATTGTTTCGTGTTAATGAGTTATTAACTCAGCTTTGAGAGGAGTAGTTAGTTTCCCGTTGGTGCAGAAGTTGGTCGCTTGAAAACATTTACTAGATTGCTACGAAATGAAATGACAGCTTCTTCAGTATACACTGTATCGTTGATAAATTAAACAAACTTTTGATATATGCGTATTAAAGCACAGGAAAAACATATACAAATTTATAAATTCAGGCACCATTGAGTTATAAATTGATTTATAATGATACAATTCAGATTTTTTAAAGAATGACAAAAGTAAAAAAAATGAACTCTGCTATCGCAAATTTCAAGTTGTCATGTGAGACCTTTATTTTTTAAGTCACGTGGTCCGACTAATCCAACAAAAAGCAACATCATGTTTTCACATGACTCATATTTCGCAATCCCCAATATTTAGTAAAGCGATCGATTTTGACCATCTCAAATCAATCGAGTTCTAAAATTTTTTCACCAGTTTATATATTATATATACATATATAACTTTCGATACCTTACTGAAGATTTTTCACGTTCATTCCCATTTTCATCTGCTTCTTGATTCTGTGTTTCTTCGTGCGATAACTTCTTGCGATCCGGATTTTTATTGGTCAGACAGGAGAATCAGATACATCGCGCAGACATTCGCGTCAAGTTGTAACTTTTTGTTGGTGATAACTTTTTTTTATCATTTTCTAGTAACCCTAAAATCGAAAAAAACTGCTGCCTTAAAAGCGATAAATCGCCAACTTTCAGCATGTGCTTTATGAGGCTTCAAAACTCCCAAACCAAAACAACATCAGGTTCTCACATGATAATAAAAACATAATGTTTGTAATTTCTAAAGAATGTTTACATCAGGGATTCTCAAAATTTTTAGCATTACAACCTCACTTTTTAAAAACCGATTCCATAGAGAATCAATTCACCTTCGGCGCATTGCATGTTTTCTATGGCGAAATGTATTGTGCGTCTTTCTGAAAGACTTTTTCTGGGTCAAAAAAGAACTTCTGTGAAGAAAACACACACACATATGTTAAACTAGCGGCTTTTGGTGATCAGATAGTTCACCTGGAGTAATGTTGGCTACAATTTTCAATTAAATATTTTATGTAATTTGGTTTCTAAATAGCGTCTTCAGTATTATTTTTATTTTAAGCTTCAAATTTTGATAGTAATAACTTATACTATGATAGAAACCTTGCACAGTTCTATTCATTGTACTATATGTCTTTCTTATTTTCTGTCAGCAACTGTAAAATTTGAGTTTTCAATTAAAATTAAAATGATTAAACTTCAATTAATGCAAAAACATTTTTTGCTGAAGCCAAGCCTGTATTTTAAAAATATATGTTCAGAAAACGTAATCGTTCGGCCTTTAAGTCTTATGTGCACTATAGAATCATTTTCATTTTTTATGCAATATTTCAAAGAATTATTCTATAAAAAAATTCTATGATTCATCATAAAATTCAGTAATTTTGCTTTCAAAAAGATAATTAATTTCGAAGGTGCAGTTATTCAAAAGAGCTTGGATACACCTTACTACATTTCATGAAATAACAATAAATATGGATTGAAATAAGAATAACAATAAATGACCCAAACATGATTAATAATCGCATTTATGTATTAAATGAAACAAACTCTGTGTGGATCACAGTTCTGAGGATGATCCTATGACAAAAACCAGTGAATCAATCATCAGCACTAAGTTAGCCATTTTTTTTCCTTAAAAGTTTTTGCACCCTTGGATTTAACAACTGGTTTTAAATGAATAATATTTACAACCAATATTATATTGTAGGAAAAAGTTTTCAAGTGATTTGCATGCAAAACAGCAGCCTTCCGCTTCTGAAACTGACCACATTATAAATATTTCATATATCAAAGCATTATTTCCAGTTTTTATATTTTAAAGGATTCACCAACCGGAGATTCACTTTCAGACACTTTCTTTAAACCTGTTTCCAAACAGAAATCTGTGAGAGAGCTCCAGATGATTATGATATATCCTTTACAGAATCAATACCTCTTACTAATTCAAATTGCAGGTTTGGTGAATGGGGGGAAATGGCATTGGTTGGGACCCGATATTAGAGACTGCACTGGCGGAAATGTGCAAGTATACCCACCAAATCTGTAATATAATAAAGCCGCATAACGTGTACAGGAAATGGCGGGAGCGTGCTTAATGACGTCGAATGGGAAAATCGAACATAATTCTAGTGTTTTAATCTACCATTACATGGACACAGAAGTAGCATTATTTATTGGGCCTAAGTGCATGAAATGGCCAGGTAAAAAGAAATTGGCAGTCATTTTGGAAGGAAATAAATGCGCAGAGAAGAGTAGAAGTGTTTCGAGTTTTGTGTCTGATTTTAATGTAGAAAGGTAATGGTTTCGATTTGTGTTGGAGAACTGGGGGTTCTTCTCGGGTGTTTGGCTCTTTTAAGTGATTTTTTATGCTTCCATTTTGCAAGAATACTTAAATAGTTGAATGCTTTCACTTGCATACATTGGATATTATGCTAGTTACACGGAAACGGAATTATGCAATTCACGGCTTTAAAATATCATTTGTTAAGTTTAGTTGTTGACTTGATAAGGTTGGAATGGATATCGAATATGTAAAAATATATCAACTGAATCCTTAATTTCTGAGATATTATGTGAAAAAAAAAGCTTACCCCCTTTTTTCCCCCTTTTTTCCATCTAACATAATAATGCTTTTAGGTTGCCATGCTATCTGTAATAAATATTAAATATAATAAATTGATTTAAACGAATTACAGGGAAGGACGTTCAACCTGGAGCTACCGAATTTGGGAGGTTGTTAATTCTTGGATAGTAGGTGATTACTAAGATTACTTTTTTCAAAAGTTTAATTATTTTTGTAATTGGGAAATAAACCAAACGTTTGATGTTTTTCTTCAATAATTTCGGTATGTATTGTTGCACAAAAGACGGTTTTTTTTTTTTCTTTTTCTCATCACTTAAAAATATATTCCGTTTTACCTATTCTATTTTCATGAAATATCTTTCTGAAATGAAACCCGGTGACGTAGTCCAATGGAAAGGTCCGAAGTTCGATCCTCGGGCTGGGCAACATAGACTCAGTCTTTCATCCCTTCACTGGCTCGATAAACTGAGGACCAAGCATGCTTGGGGACTAAACATTTGGGGTTCCGCGTTAGGCTGACCACCAAACCAGGACATATGCCTTGCACCCCAGCGCTCTCGGTCAAGAAAACAGATATGGGCACTGTAAGCCTTGGCGCACGCCCATGGGCTGTTGTGCCACTGAGTTTAGTTTTTATCTTTCTGAAATTTGTATAAATTTTTAAAAGCATTTTATGTATATTTTACAGTATTATTTTCATTGTTTTAATAATTATATATATATATATATATATATATATATATATATATATATATATATATATATATATATATATATATATATATATATATATATATATATATATATATATATATATATATATATATATATACAGTAGACTCCCGATTATCCGCGGGCGGATTATCCACGCCTGCCGCACTAAGTGTTTTTTTTTTTTTTTTTTTTTGCTTCCAAGCAAAGAGAAAATGCTTCCAAAGCAAGAAGCAAACACAAATGACTGATTTCTTCAAAAAGGTGCAGTTTTACAGTTATGCTTTTGTAATTATATAATACATAATAGTATTAAAATAGTACATATGTATTAATTTTTCTGTGTATCCTTGACGCCTCTCGTAAGTACAAAGCACTTTTCTATTTTCATTAACAAAATGCATTTTAAGTTAGTTTTGAGTGATATACTAAAATATTAAGCGTTAGTTAAACATTTCCTGCTGTTTATTTTATGTTTTAATGTACATAAAACAATATTTCAAAGTTGGAATGACTGTTTTCTCTTTTGCTATACCCGTTTTTAGCTTTTTTCGGTTTATCCGCGATTTTTGTTATCCGCGGCGGCCGCGCCACCCAATTCCGCGGATAATCGGGATTGTACTGTATATATATATATATATATATATATATATATATATATATATATATATATATATATATATATATCTTCACGCTGTTTGTGACGATATAAACTTTTTTGCATGTTTGCTATCACAGCTATATAATTAAGGGCAAATTATAAAATAAAGGTAGACGAATTGGGTTCCAAATATTATTATGCTATGATGCTTTGCATTAGAAATCTGAATCCCCCCCCTTCTTTCTCTCTCTACATATAATTGCTAAACATTTTATTCAATTTAATTAATTTTATACTCATTGAGTTGCAATTTTGTACTTAAATTTTGACTCGTAAGCTTATGGGTTCCAGATTTGAAACTTTGTACTGTTGCATATTCTCGATGATAATGCACTTATTTAATGCTTTCTAAACTTAATTTACCCAATCAATAACTAAGCAAATTAAATTCGAGAACGTGCTTTTGCTAAAAACATTATAATTTGCTTGAGAAACTATACACTTCCAAATTAAAAAAATATAATAAAAATATTTTTATTGGTTAGTATACTTATAAAATTGTCTTTGGAAATCCTTTTTAAATAATTTTTTCTTTGTTTAATATTTGTAAAAATGAAATTTTGTAAGCGAATTTACACTCATTTTCTGATGACCTAGTTCGAATATTGCTGAGTTTATGCTCTTATATAATCTTGATGATAGTAAGATATTTACTATCTTCAGAATAGGATTGTCAGTCAGTCGACTATGATATTTGAAGTTTGAATCTATAACATTGGCGCCATCTGGTAGAGAAATTATAAAGTAATTTCTTTCTGGATTCTACTGTTTATTTAATAATTAATAACAAATTAAACTCGGGGGGGGGGGGAAGTAGGAAATAATTAAAATAAAAATATCTACTTTTTTCTCATTAATAAAAGTTTTATCTTAAAATACATGTATTTCATTACACTTGTTTATTTAATTTGATTTCATTCATGTTGGAAATTTCATTCATGTTTAAACTCCAAGTTGATGAATTAGAATTCTAAAATTTCTTAATACTATGCGTTTGTCAGTAAATATGCAACATTTTATATCTTCGAAATTTAACTATCAATAAATCGATGAGAAGCTACTAATAGTTGTGGATATGATAAAAACAGATTGTATATTATCTCTCAAAAGGAGATACGTAATATTACAAAAATTTAAAAAAAATCAAATTAATTTTTAAACCATACTTTTATAAAAAATTTAAGTCGAAATTATTTTCCATTTCATATATGGAATAGAAACCATGTTCTTATGATTTTTTATCGCCATTTTTTGATAAACAAAAATTTACTTTTTTTACTTTTAGCTTAAATACAAAATTCACTATGTTATTTTATTGTTTTATGCAGCTTGATAATTAAAAAAAACACATACATTTTTTAAATTTTCAAATTATGGTTATAAGATCAGATAAATAAAACGAATATCACAAGTTGACTACTCTGCCCTGTCCTGCCCTGAGATAACGAAGAGGAATCTGAATGATCGAACAACCGCGAAAGCTTTGGCGGGAGCAGCGACAGAGCCATAAGGGCAGTCAGCAACCAAAGCACCCTCCACCTGGGTCCGAGCAGTCATTACTAATGTGTAGCCTATTCCATACCATTTCTGCACCCGTGTAGGTGCCGAGAACCCCTTACTGTACCTGAAGCTTCTGATCCATAAATCTGAGATGCCTCCTGGTGGGAGAAATAAAGCGAATGTGTACGGATTTATAAATATCTCTTCATCACGGTATCATCAAAATATTAGTTTGAGGAAGAATTTTTAATAAAGTTTAGTGGAATCTCAATCGTCATCAATGTTTAAAAGGATATTATACAGTTTTGATGTTAATATTGTCACGAAGATACTTTAGTGCGGAACTCAATGGCACACACAAGAAATAGAGCTAAACCAATTTATTAATTCAACTCTGAACTCAGAACACAGTGACTGAGAAATCTTTTGCTTTTATACTAGAGGGAAAGTTCCAGAATACTTTTCTGGAGCCAGTAAGAAAAGTCCAAAACACTTGTCTAGTAAACTAAAGAAATGTCCAGTATCTTCTGGAACATGAAATAAAGGAAAACATAAAATCAAGGAATTAAATATTTACATATACTATGAATCGCATTGTCTCTAGCGGGATTCGAACTTACGGTCTCTTGTTTATGAGACAAATGCCATGACCATTGGGTCATGGAGGTTCGACTGTCTTTCTTCAATGCGGCAATATTCCTAGTAAAATAATCACAATCTGCACTAAGCTAATTCTTAATAAGTAAATTATCAGAAAGATGGTAATCATTTGCTAAATTTGGCGTGAATTAACAAATTCTAATGATATTAGTGATGAATATTGGCTCCAAAACGAATAATGTCAATATTTCAATTCATTGACCATTGGGTTTTCGTTAGTGCAGAGATACTAAAAAATATTTTCGTCAGAACAAAAACTTGACTTAGAAATTAATTTCTGTATAATGCAAAGGGTGAAAACTTTATTAATTTGATTAACTATTTCGTCATTATTTTCTAATTATGTTAATAAAGACATTTTTTTCATTAATTTAATAATAATTCATACCATCTCAAAATCATTTCTTAATTTCTTGGTGAATAATGATCTAATTCTTTTAACAGGAAAGAAAAAAAAAAAAAAAAAAAGAAGGCAGGAAAAATATTTTCAGGATATTTTGTTAATACTGAATCATGAAATTAATTAAAAAAAACGAAAATAAAATTTTTGAATAATGATTTTGAAAAGAAATCTTAGATTTCAATCTATGCTTAAATTGTTTTTCAATGATTATTAATGGAACGAATTTATCAAAAGAACATTATTGACAAATCGAAAACAATTTTAATTATTTTGTTGTACGCATATCAATATTTCAAAAACGGGGGGGGGGATTTTTTTTAATGGGAAAGCAAATTCCTTACAGTATCATTAATCTTTAAAAAGAATTTTTTTTTTCACATGTTCCTTTCTAGATTTTATTTTATTTAGTCATGGGAATTTATAAAGAAAATAAATAGCAATGTTAAATACCAGATATAAAAATAATAGGGATAATAGATGTACTAGATAAATAATGGATAAGGAAAAAAATATTAATGTTAAATACTAGTCATAAGTGGCGGTATGCGACATCATAATGCAAAACTTGTTCAAAATTCTCTAAACACATATCGTTAGATCTAGAGCAATTAATTAACTACTTCTGGGGTAATAGATGCTGCTAAGAAACATATTTTAACCGTATGTTTAATTTAACTGACGACTTTTAAAGAAATTACAGAGCTTATAATAGCAGAAAAATATTTATATTTCGACGCTACTTTAAAATTCCAGACTATACAAACTATTTTCTTTTCGAACAATCGTTTTTGCCTTTAATTTTAATAAATTCAAAAAAATACTTTGTCCATTTTAAAACAATATTTTTCATTGTTTTATAGAGGGTATTTATGCATTTTTAGAATGATTTTGATAAAGCATCTAGAAAAAGCAAATGTTTTGCAGGAATTTCTGGCAACGGCTGATTATTTAAAATGAAAAATATCGTCTGCTGCTTTTAAATTTATTCTTTTTTCAAAATGTATCATGTAAGCAAATTGTGGATTGAAGAATATGTTTTTGCGCTTTCTTAATAAAAAATATTCTTATTCCATAAATTAAAAATTTTGTAAAATGATTGGTATTAAATTTCTAAGTGCATAATAAGCTACATTATTAATTGTAAACAGAAAAAAAATAGCCAAATTTTAGAATAGAAGAAAAATGTCAAACGAATACTCGAAAAATACAAGTACTGTTTCAAATATTTTTAAAGAACAGAAATTACATTGACGCAGAAATAAGTTACAAATTCTGTAAATATATTTGCAACAACAATAAATAAAACAGTAAACCAAGAATTACAACTTGGAAAAAAAAAGTAAAAAAAATAATGTTTTCAGGCTTAGGTTTTCAATGCCGATCAATTTTTAGAACCCAAATGAAAATTCTTTAACAAGAGATAAATGGAAATACTTTGTAACCCTTTTAGGATCATGGGTTTAATTAAATGACTCCAACAAAATAGATTTATTTGTTATTGAAAACGTAGAGAAAAAAAAATCCGGTTCTGTGAATGTACAGAAAGTGTCATTAAGGGTTTATGACTGTCACAAGTTTCTCTAAAAATTAAAAATTAAAAATGAGTATAAAAAAATGTTAAAATCAACTTATTATGCTATAAAAAGATTTATGTCAGATATTTGTAAACGGAATTCCATTTTTTTTTATCCTAATGACTTTCAAAGAGTGGAATTTCATCATGACAAAACTACAAAACATTTTACGAAAAGTGCCGCTGCATTTCTTGGGAAAAATTGAATTAATCTTATATAAGTATTGCATGAACACCTTTTCAATATCCATTACTTTTTCACCTATAGACAATTTATTATGCCTTTATTGTTTTGAAAAGAACCCTTTAACCCCTTCTAAGCTCAAACCCTCTCAGATGGATGACTCTGAAAAGTAATAACCGAAGAATATAAATCAATACCCTGAGAAATTTTATTAAAAATTCTACTATCATGGAAGTCACGATTCAGGTTTATTGTTCAGAAAAAAGCGATCGAATCGAAGGATTAAAAAAATCTTTTTGTATTAAAGTTTTTATATTTTAAACATTAATTAGACTACTACGAAATCACTCTAAAATCGTGTAGACACTTGTTATTGCACTTAAAAAATAGTTAAGAAACATTTTGAATGTCCTTTATCTTCGATATAATTCAAAGTTATTTTTAAATAAATAATTTAAAGTCAGATAATTAGGACTAAAACATTGTAATGCTTTGGATTAGAAGTTCGAATCTCTCTTTTTAAAAAAATAGTTTTTTGGATATTGTTTAATTCATTTAATATCTTTTCCGTTTGCGTAAGGATTACAGAAATTCATAAGCAGTATAAAATAAGTCTAAACTTAAATATATTAATGTTTCGAAGAATTCATAATGCATCTAGTAAACGGTTTTTCGTTTCTATGTTTCTTATTTTCTTTCTAATTGTTAATCAATAAATATCTATTCCAGTATGGTGGTTTATAATATCAAGGTAAGGTTTGCAAGAACACATTCTTATATAGTTTTGGAAAATCTATTCTTCAAACTTTTGATTATCAAAGCTTTTAATAAACTGAATAGTTAAGTAGAAATTTGAAATACATTTACGTATGATAATTGCATCTTTATTCTTTTATTACAACCAAAATATTTTCACACCTTTTTATTTAATTTGATTTGTTGGATATTTGCAAACATGGAATTTTCATAAAAAATCGTTCTCTTATTTCCTCATCTGCTAGTTTTTAAATTTAGTACTCGAGCATTTTCTAGATGACAATTTACTAGTTCTATAAATCCAGATTTTATTATTTATTAATTGAGTAATTTAATTACACACTGTAGAAATAAATGAAAAAAGCAGTTTTAGTTAATTATAAACAAATAAAGCTGTATCTTTATAATTGTTTTTCTTAATTATTTCTAAATTAATTATTTCTAAAGCGTACAAAATGTACAGTAAGTAAATATAGACTTAGAATAACGTACAGTACGACACGCTAGGATAATGCATATTGAAAGTTTCATGAAATAAAGCTATTTTTATCATACGACGATATCACAGAAACTGAAAACAATTTTTCCAAAATATCAATAAAACTTGGGCTATAAAAATCTAACTATGACCAAATTCATTATCTCAAATCTTTATCTTCTAGATCGGCCCTAAAATTAATTTGATATGAAAATAAATATCTTTTCAGGAAATATATGATTCTTAATAATAATGTGCACTTCATTTCCTATTTTCTATTACAATTTTCTCAAATCCCATTGTTGAAAGTCTTGCTCTTGGAGACTTTCGTAATTAAAAAGAAAATTACTCGAAGTAATTTCTTTTCCTTTCGCACGATAAATCTACATTCTCCAGAGGAATCAGAATTTATTACTTTAATTTGGTGTGAGGGATTAAAAAAAAAAGAGATAATTAAAATTCTGGAAAATAAATTTCCTCTTTTCGGTGAAGTTCTTCGAATTTCTATTGTCTAGAATTTTCTGGCTGTAATTGTAATCAGTGTTGGCAGCAAGTGAATTGTGTATAAAGAATGTGCATAATAACTTATGATTAGAAAAGTTATGAAATTGAATTTTTTTTGTCTTAAATAATATTAAATGTAGCGTTAGAAAGTATATTTACTCTACCAATTAATTTTAAGTAATAATAATTACCATCAGGTTCACTAATTCAAGTTTTGATTAATTGCTATTTTCAAATATATACTTAAAAATTATACTATTATAAATATTTACATACATGTAGATATTTAATCATATGTCTAGGTATAAATTTCTAAAGATATATTTTATGAATTAACTCTTACCAACGATAATTTAAAGTACCGTTTAAATACGGCAAATATCTTCAAAATATGACTATTTTTTGTAAAAATATTGGAAACAACAAGAAGAACGTATTTCAAAAAAAAAAAAAAGCAGTAGATAATGTTACGAATCTGTAATGCTGCTTCCCAGCATAGTTGGTTCCACCATCGGAAAGAATGTTTTACAGTCATCCGCATTGGACGGAGTCCGTGTGTCGCGTCGGAGGTCCCGCATCTTGGCGACCGTTTGGCGACTTGGCGTCGAATTTGGCGACTTTGGCGCTAAAATAGATTATACCCGAAACATTGAGAATTTTCCCGAACCGTCCAGTAAGAACCGAGATACGCCTCGAACGTTAATGATTGGTTGAGAGTCTTCCAGCCCCGTCCCCTGAGACCTATAAAAGGAGGCGGCCGCGACTGCCAGGGTCGTCTTAGTCGGAACCAACGGTAAAGAACTGGCCTTCCAGAGATAAGCGGAGCAGCGACGGAGTGAAGCTAGTGCTGAACTAAGCTGTGTGCTACTGTCTGCAGTAGAGTCTGTTGTATGCTGCTGTGTATGCTGGCACGTCTCGGCTGAAGATAATCGTTTTCTGTGCTGTATATAGTTGTCGTCTTTGTGCTGTCCTGTGTGTCTTCGTGTAAATAAACGTCGTTGTTTTATTTTCTACTGCTGCCTACTGATTGAGTGTTTTCCACACCATATAACTCACACTATCCAAACGAACCCCGGAAATTTCGTAACAATATCAACTAAAAATAAACTTTAAAATCTTTTATTACTAATTGAATTGACTAAAAAAGTTTTTCCTTTTTCTGGGTTTGTTCTGTACAAACCTTAACTGATAGTTCAAAAATAAATTTGAGAAACTGATGGTAAAATAATTCGGTAAATATAGGATTAAAATTATTTAGGGATTGTAGAGTTTAAAGAATTAGAAAACACAAAGAGACATATTTCTTGAAGTATTTTAAATATTACAGCAATTTGCACGCTCAAAGCTCAAGCAATAGTTTTTTCGACATATACATCACGATCTTAATTGCTGTATATATACTGCGTTAAACATGAATATTTTTCATATATTATATGTTTATTACATCTGCGTTAAACTTATATATTTTTAAGAAATTTTTAAAAATACATTGATTATTTATTAAAATTATGAAGTTTAATTTGGTTTAATAAACTTCCTACTTTAAAGCAATTTAAGCTTCTTTTAAAACAAACCTCACAATTTTGATTATTAAAACCATGAAAGGATTATGTTTAGTTTATGTTTTAATAATATATTTTATGTTGAATAAATCAAATTATTCTGTTATACTACATAATTTATTAATTTTGATCTTTTCTCTAAGTGTTAAATCTGTTTAATCATACAAGGTACAAATCGTACATTATATATGAAGCTTTTTCTTTTTCTCTTGCTACTGAATAAATATTAAAAAAACATTTGCAGCGATGTTAAGTGAGCTAACTTTGATGCTTATTATTTTCTTAAATTGTAAACAAACATCTTTTAATGAAATTCCTAAAAGAGTCACAAATATTTAATGAAATCGATATGATGATTATATATATAATTTAATCTATCTATTTTAATCATATTTTTACATTAGAAGGTTTTCTTTTGTTTTGCATTAATATTTATAACAAATTTTAATGTTCTTTCCATCATTGAATCTCAAAAATAAAATACAAATATTCTGTTTTAATTACCTTTTTATAACTGAAAAATTGCTTTGATATACCTACAAATTTCTGAAAATATTTTAAATAAAACTTTAAAAGACAAAGTGCCCCAAAAGTATCTTTAATAAAAAGTATTGAAAAAAGATATGCACTTAGTTTTTTTAAAGAATAAATAAAGATCGAGAAATTTGACTAAGCCAGTAATATCATCCTAAACGTTTAAATAAAGTTTCGTAACAAAAACAACCTCCATTGTATCAAATTTTCAAGGGGTACGAAACGGAACTAAACGACACTGTGAGTATAAATTAAGATTTTATTCAAAGTATACACCATAGGCCTGAGCACAACGGTCCTATTGATTAACTAGCCGAAGGATTCCTTGTTCCCAGAATTCCTGTGGCCGTGAAGAGACTTAGCCCTTCACAGTTCGCCGAGTTGAAGCGCTTCTTTTTCAAATGTTTTTCAGGGAACCAACACATGAAAATCGCAGGGTGACATGTCCGGGCTGTACGGTGGATTGTCGAGCTGCTCGAACTTGAACTTGGCCAGTTCCACGTGTGTGACCGTTGAGACGTGTGGACGAGCGTTATCATGGAGCAGAACCACACCCTCCGTGAGTAGCCCCGGTCTTTTGTTCTTGATGGACCTGCGCAGTCTTCAGAGTGTCTCACAGTACATATCGAAGTTAATGGTTCTGAAAAAACATCTGAAAGAGAAGCGCTTCAACTCAGACGAAGAACTCAAGGACACTGTGAAGGACTGGATCTCGTCACGGCCACAGGAATTCTGGGAACAAGGAATCCTTCGGCTGGTTCATCAATGGGATCGTTGTACTCAGGCTCATGGTGTATAGTTTGAATAAAGTCATTTATACTCGCAGTGTCGTTTCATACCTTTTCATTTGAACACCCCTTGTAAATGTATAATGCAGATACGTCGTAAAAAACGAGCTATGCATAATAGAACTTTAATGTCGTATACATAATTTATGAAAGACATAATAAATTTATAATATTGCATTTCTCCTAAACTAAAAAGAATTCAAATATAAAGAAATTTCCATTGTATTTAATAAAATATGGGCACTTTGGAATGCTTTAATAAAAAACAAAGTTTTTTTTTTTTTTTTTTTTTCGAATACAGAAAATTGTAAGCGCATAACTGTGTAATGCTATGCGTATGCCAATAATTCTTTTAAATCGTACTTAAAAAAAAAGTACTTTTGTTTTAAGTATTTAAAGTATAGAATTATTTTCTGACACTTTATCGAGCAGAAATGATTCAATACCATTTTCAATAGCCAAAATATAATTTTTACATACATATAACAGTATTTTATTATTACTTTATTTCTATATTATACTCATGTGGATTTTATTGAAACAAAAGCTTTCCAAAAGCTTTCCAACATAAGGCACTCCTTAGAGAATATTTAACGTCATTTGAAATTGCAGAAAATATGTTGTCAACAGTCGACAATTACAATAATCCTCTCTGAGCTTTTCTAAAGCACTAAATGACTGTTATTGCGTATGGATCCCAGGAGGATGCTTAACTTTATTACGAGTACTAAAAATTGTTGGCAATAAGTCTTAAAGCATTCTTTATTATCTAGGGTGATATTTAATGTACTCATCTGATCAGTTTTAATACATGACTTGGGATTTATAGAATAATTTGGGATTAAAATCATTTTATCTTTCGGATGAGGATAAGCCAGCACATTTTAGACACCAATATCTCTAACATTAGTATTATATGTATGAAATCATAAAGATAAAAGTAGCTTAAGTGTTAAGATAATGCAAACAAATAACATGAAGCGCGATGAGAATTATTTGTCTTCTAATCATTGGCAGTAATATCAACAAGTAATTCATAATCGATATGACTGTTTTATGCTAAATCATCAAAGGATATGCAATTTGTTCTAATTATTTAAATCCTGATATTCGTAGAGTGTACAATTTTAATTTATATCATATTATGAATGGTTGCTGTAAGCCTTTAAATTAATATAAATTTCTATCATTAATTTCTATTTCTGATCTTTTCCAATGCACGAGAACAGAATAAAAGAAGCAAGAAGGCCAGGAGATGAAGTATATCAGGGTTTAAATCCTATTCATTAGAAAATGTAGTTCAAATTCAATCTTTAACAATTAATGAAATGCTTTTAAAGATTTAGTGACGAGTGAAAACTTTAGTCCAAAATATCGCATTATGATTATATTTCAGACTTGATGCATCAGCCTTGTTTTTCACTGATTTGATTGCAATAGTAATTATCTTCCATGTATAGAGATTTTTGTATGGATTAAAATATAAAAGGAATACTAGAATAAAAATATTATCATGCTAATAAAATGAAGATGAACAATTCTGCTCTTCTTTAAGTAGAAAGATGACTATTTTCTTACTTGACCTAAATTAGAATTTCGATGAAACCTTATACTTATGCTCTTTTTAATTTATACAATGGTATGCCTGATTCATGCGTCAAATGATAAAAGTTTAGGTATTTTCATCTGTAACTAAGCTAAAGTACATTATATAGACATAAATAACAATAAATGTTTCAAATAAGAAGCGCAAAATCATATGTTATGTAAATTCGGAGATCAAGGAGTTAATATAAAATGAATGATTATTAGTCTTCAATACAAACAATTTCAAAGGTGATGTATTGAACTATTTTATTGTATATTCAAGACGTAAATGGTATTACACATTGTTGCCATCCTGTTCTGCAAAAATATCATAAAAAATCTTTGATCGCTGAAAATTTTTATGAATTATTTTAATATTTCTCAGAATGGCCCAAGCTTTTGTTGAATAGGTAAATTAATTTTATCTAGGTACCTTGTCCCTTTAGACAT
Source organism: Argiope bruennichi (assembly GCF_947563725.1). Taxonomy (NCBI): domain Eukaryota; kingdom Metazoa; phylum Arthropoda; class Arachnida; order Araneae; family Araneidae; genus Argiope; species Argiope bruennichi. The sequence continues at coordinate 87,480,797 of NC_079159.1, read as the reverse complement.
GATGACAAATGGCAGAGTTTTGACATAAAATAAATTTATAGCTAGAAATCGGTTTATTGCATCTATCGGTCATCGATAAGGAACTGCTGGGCAGTCTAAGTGATTGCTGAGAGTCATTGTCCAGTTACAGCCTTACTGTCGGATAAATTCTTACCATAATACAACATGAACTCTTTATTTGAGCTCTTATACTTTTAGAACTTGACTATACAAATCAAAAAGGACTTGATGTTTATTTTATAATAGGTGATCACATTAAGAAATAAGTTCTTTTTGCGAAAATATCAAATAAATATTTTTATTCCCATTCTAATTTTCTTAACAGCCTTTATCAAAAAAAAAAATTTGAATTTTATTTCTAAGTTTATTCTTTGGAAAATTACATTGATTTTTATATTTATATAAAACCCGTTTAGTGCTAATTTAAATATTTAAATGTTGTTTTCTCAGATTCTTAATTATGGTAGAAAATTCTTATGAAAAAATTCCTAAAATATAATGCATACTTTTTTTTATTTAAATTAATAACAATAATTTTTTAATATTTTCTGCAGTTTCTGAAATAGCGAATAAACAATCACTTTATTTAGAAGTATTCTAAAGTTAATTTAATTATTCGGTATGCTAAAGAAATTGAAAATTTCATGTTATTTATCAGTCAAACTCCAATATTTAAGGATTGGTTAGAAATACACATTATGATTTATTTCAGGAATTAGGTAATAAAATTTTAAAGCAATCCTCAAGAATTTGGATAAACTTCTACAAACTTCTAAACTAAAAAGATTCTGCTTTATACCTGTTTTTTCAATCAAAAAAAAATTACTTTCTAATTTTTAAAAATTTTATTTTATACAAAATATTAATTTTTTTTATTTATTTATTTTATACAAAAATTCGAAAGTGTAATAATTTTACAAAATCTTTTTAAAAAATTTTCCTGAACGTTATGACATACGTACCTTAACCCTTTAAAGAGCGATTTTTTTCTAGTCATATTATGTTAAAATATTTTTAGGCTTAAAATTAGAATAAGAAAAGGGATTCATTAAGCTTATTAGATAAATTTAATTTGATTAATTAATTAATTTGGGTAATTAATAATTAAGTAACAAATCAAGACACATCATTTTGTGTGAGATAAAGAACTGAAGCATCTAAGTTTCTGTCTTTCTAAAAAAATGTGTCAGAACTTATGCCAACCTACATAATTTCATGCAAAGATTGATAAATTTGGTGGGAAGCATACTTCCCACGGCATTAGAAAGGATTAAGTAAACCTTATGCCACTACTTTTTTCATACAATCAATGTTTCATTTAGTAAATGAAATTGATAGCTTTTCCAGAATAATAAAATTTACTACCTTATTAGCAATTCGGCCATATTAACCGAATTAATTTGTTAATTACCATCAACTTTATAAGCTGTATCTTACAAGGGAATTATTTTAAATTTTATTTACATAATAAATGCAGATCAATCTTATAAGTTAGGTAGCATTTAAAGTTATGAAATTAATTTGCGAAATCAATCCACTTTATGAAGCAGGAGGTTGTATGAGGCATTTATTTCTCAAAATATGGAGACTTCAAAAAGAATCTACAGTGAAACAGAGTTTGTGGAATTTCTTTTGAAACTAAGGAATGGTGGAAGACAGGTAAACAAAGATGGAATAGGTAAAAGTGATGATTTAATTATTATGAAATATTAAATATGAAATTATGAAATATTGTGATGTCTGTAATTTGGTTGTTATTAACTTCTATTATCATTTTGTCGTCCATTAAATTAAAAACAATGAAATTATCATAAATTATTTTTATATTAAAATATTAAAAAAATTATAATTATATTCCCTTTTCTTAATTTCATAAATCAAGTTATAACCAAAGAAGCTTTTGCATATTCATAGAGAAAGTAGAAATCTATAAAATCCTAAGAACTAGACAATGTTTCATCCGATCAAAGTAAAAATACATATTAAGATATTTAGTCTAGTAAGCACTTGCCTCATACATGCAACAAATTTCTCAACATATATAATTCGTATTATATTCTGAAATTACACATTTCTTTGAATTGCTTTCAAAGGAAAGCGAATTAAAATATTATTATACATTTATTTAAAATTTTATTGTATTTAACTTATAAAATATATTTTTCTAAAATTTTATTGTATTTATCTTATAAAATGTTTTTTTTAAATCTAAAATTGCATTTTATTGCATTTATCTTATAAAATGTTTTTTTTTTAAATCTAAAATTGCATTTTATTGCATTTATCTTATAAAATGTTTTTTATATCTAAAATTGCATTTTATTTACATTATAAAATGCTTTTTTCTAAAAATTGAAATACGTCGCGAAACATCAGTTCGGTTTTTATAATGTATATTTTAAAGCTGAGTAATTAAAAGAATACTGAAATACGAATTCACTTCTGATGTAAAAATCTTATATCGTTTGAATAAAACAACATCTTAAATATATAGTCCATGAGGAGACTAGTCAAAATTCGATTACAAATTTCCATTTTTATACATGTGAAGTATGCTTGCTGAATCGAAGCACGCTCTTAAAAAAATATAAAGTAAAAAAAATGCGTTTATTATAGAAATGTGGTATATGTACTACAGAATTTCTTTGACGATTTAACAAGAAATTAGGGGATTATTCAATAAAAATTTCTCTAATTCAGTAGCATATCGCGGTAACCTAGTGATATTTACATTATAAAATGCTTTTTTCAAAAAATTGAAATACGTCGCGAAACATCAGTTCGGTTTTTATAATGTATATTTTAAAGCTGAGTAATTAAAAGAATACTGAAATACGAATTTACTTCTGATTTAAAAATCTTATATCGTTTGAATAAAATTCAAAATTAAAAAAAAATTCTTTGCAGACACTGTTTTTTAACAAAAAAGAATTGTTCTATAGCATAAGATATTTTTAATCATTTTTTACGTGATATACAGCATTGAAGCTATTAAAAATCCATAAAACGTATTGCACTTTAAAAGCATTTACATCTAATCCAAAAACCCATCGAAAAATTCTCATCCTGAGTTTTCCTTCCAGTTGTTTTCAAAATAGATAGGAAAAAAAAAAAAAAAACTCCGAACAGTTTTACATTTTATCTTTACGCTCGCAATATCATCGAAAAACCGAGCAGATACGCAAACAGGCCCCTTGAAAAAGAAAAATCATTAGAAGAATAATACTCAAACTCTTCTAATCTATTTTCACAGAAGGGGGACGCTACAAAAACAAGGCATCCAAAAAATTGAAATCCTTTCTATGAAGATGAGTGTTTGCCGATACTGTTTTGCGTGTTTACAAAGAGGAGGGAGGGGGAGGGACTGGTGGGGGGTGCCTTCCCTTCCACGTTTTTACATGTGCGTGATTCTTAATGTCTCCCCGTTTTTTACCTATTTATACAAGTAGTAAATCCCTCTTAGGTTAATTGAATTCTGTCTATGGCGCTACTAAGCAAACATTTATCGATGCAGGGTGGTTGGTACTGGAGGATTATTAACGCACGGGTTCACTGCGCTTCTTATGTTTACCTTGTTACTTACTAGCAGTTCCAAATCCAAATGAAACTCGGGGTCAGACCTGCGGTAATGGGGTTTTGCCGTCGTTTATGATTTTCAGTCTTTGTTTTACGTGTGGATTGTAAACGATGATGAATGTAATAGTGAATGATGTATGTCCATAGATGTTTGATGTTCGACATTGAGTCGATAATTCAGTTTAATCTATACGTGATCCATTGATTGGCTGATTATCTATGCGGGGTGAAAACAAATATTATCAATAATGTAGACATGGACATGGCCTTTGGGATTGATTACTAATCGATATTTGAAGATACTGTCTATGTCAATCCATAAATTCGATTTTTGCAAATATCTTTGAGAAAGTAACAACTTTAAACCGAATTTAGAAGAAGAACCTTCAGGAATTGAGTCTCGGTGTCATTTATAATGTTTAGTTTAGTTTAGTTTATTTGTACTGTTAATAATAATGAAAGACGTATATGCAAAGGTATAAGATGGTTGTATTCATTCGATTATTCAGTTTAACCTATATGTTATCTATTGATTGGCTGATTATCTATGTGGGATGAAAACAAATATCATCAGCAAGACAGCCATGGGCATTGCTATTGGGATTGACTACTAATCAAAGTTTGAAGATCCCATTTATGTCATTCCATAAATTCTGTTGCTGTATATTGGAAATACCTTCGTGAAATTAACAACTTCGAAAGGTTCTAAATTAAAATTGAAGTTCAGGCTAAGAACAGCAGTGATTGAGTTTTCGTGCCTTTTATAATGTTTAGTTTATAAATAGCTTAATTGTAAATTGTCAATGATGATCAATGATGTAATAAACGATGAATATATGTATAAAATGGTCGAATTGGATAACTCAATTTATATATGTGATCCATTGATTGGCTGATAATCTTTGTGGGATGAAATGAAATATTATCAATAATATAGACATAAACATGGCAATTGGGATTGCTTACTAATAGATTTTAGAATCTTATCTATCTTAAATCATAAATTCGGTTATTGTTGTTTCTAATGGCACATGTCATAGGCAAGCCCACTGACTTTAGAAGTCAGTGATTTTAAGCCAACGGTGTGTCTCTTGTTTTTTTCAGTAGCGCCATCTAGAGCCAAGAGTACAACTTATTTACACACACGTCACAACTCTTTTTACGTGAAGGGCTTCATTCATTCATTTCATTCACAGATCGTAATTTAGACCTGAATCAGATAACGATTACCCCTGATCCAGTACCCCGAGTGATATTACTCTTGACATGGAGGACTTTGAGACCAAAACAGATTTATACGTGCGCCAGCCGCTACACATACACACACACGGAGAGTCTTCGGCCAGTGGGGTTCGAACTCACAACCCACGGGATACGAATCCAACGCCCTACCAACCAGGCTATCCCGGGCCTTAATGCGGTTATTGAATATTACAAATACCTTTGAGAAAGTAACAGCTTCGAAAGGTTCTGAATCGGAATAGAAATTCAGATCAAGAATCTGCAGTAATTAAGCCTCTGATGTTTAATTTCCGTCTTAATAAACTTTTAAGCAACGATGATGAATGCTGCAGCGAAATATGTATATGAATGGGTATAAGATGGTTGCTTTTAATCGATATTTAATTTATATCTAAAAGGGATTCATTGATTATCTATGGGGATGAAAACAATATTATCAATATACATGGCCATGATATTTTTGACCTTGAAAATAAAATCTTGAATCTTCTGTTCATATGTGAATATGGCAACTACAAAACGCATTATCAACTGTTTTAGCTGAAGATATCTTAATGATGTTGTTGAACAATTATGTTAATAGGGTAGACGAATGGAATATGGCTTATAATACGAAAATTTCCTATTTGTATCCAATAGTTAATGCGTATATTATTTATTTACTGCCTATGTACCAGTTATGAACCCGATGGTTAAAATCCCTAACGAGATAGATAAATATGATAAGTAAATTTTATCTCTACAAAATAATTTTATATTTATATTAAACCCATAATAAGATGAGTATTAATTCTATACTATATTGAGAGTGTTTTCAATTTATGTTGTGATGCAGCATACAAAGAAAAAAATAATGCGATCGTTAAAACATTTGTGGTGAAAGCTTATAAGCCAGTTTACAACTACTCTGCAGGAGCAGTTGGTTTTGTATCGTGGTCATGTTACAGGACTGCGAACCACAAGGTCCTAGGTTCTATCCTCGCTCATCGCAATCCGCCACACATTGGAGCTGAAGATTTTTGACGAATTGCCATGTTTAAAATCTGCCTCATTCAATGAAATGATTTTTGGAAATATATATGTCAGTTCACCTTTCATTGAACATGAAAACTAAAAATATGTACCTAGCTAGACTGATGACTTTGGAGACTACTTTTTCGATAAAATACTCATACTTGTTTCAAATTTTCAGTGAAATCTTTCGATGGCGAATATGTTTTTCTGTCTATCCGTGTGAGTGTTTGAAGAAGATGATCCAAGATCACTGCTAGTTAAGTAGGTGAAATTGGTATACGGTTCGATTATTAGAATGTTGAAGGTCTTTCAGATTTTGGGCAAAATCATCAACAGGTTAATGCTCAGCCCTTCAACCCGTGGTATGGATGGATTATAATATCAGATATTTTCATAATAATTGTACATCTGTGCATAAATTTGGAGGAAATCGATGAAAGGGAAAACTGTCCGCACACACACACACGCACGCACACAAACACACACACACACACACACACACACACACACACACACACACACACACACACACAAAACAATATGCTAAATAAATGAAATTTGTTATATTGCCTTGAATATGGATTCATGGCCCTTCGGTCCAAGTGTAAAGCCCTAAAATATATCAAGCAAGAATCTCTTCACTAAACCGAGAAATTAAACAGAAAACCCTCTATATTACCAATTTATACCAGAAAATAGACGAGAGCCTCCACTCTTGTATCGAATTTTATTTTTTGTGCACTCCGGACATATTATAAACTCAATTTTATATCGAAATGTTGTATGCAGAATGTATTCAAACATTTAGTTGCTGCAAAACATTTTGCTGATGTACAGGTAAACATTTAATTGATTAGCAAAATACTTAATCGAAGTAAAAATAGAGATTTGATCGATTTATAAAACGCCTAATCTATATGTAAAAGTATACATATTTGATGTATAAAATATTGATCCTGAAAATATACAGGGTGTTTATAAAGTCCCGGACCCATTTTGATGTTTAATAACTCATAAAATAATAAAGATAGATTTAAATTAATAACATAAATGGTTAAATAGACTCAAAAAGTTTCATGACCCTTGTCAATGAACTTCCACGTGTGCCCACTTCGTCGCACGGAGAATATCAAGTCGATAGTCAATTTCACGCCAGGTAGCGACAAGCTTGTCGGCATCCACAGAGCCATTTGCGCACATTATGGCGATTAACAATGGCAGAAACATGAAAGGATGCTTCATCGGAGAACATTATGCTCTTCAGAAAATCAGCAGCATCTTCTATCCTTCTTAGCATATCTGTTGCAAAGGCCATCCTCCTAGGCCTATCGTTCGGTTCCAAAACTTGAACAATTTGAACTTTGTATGCATGCAGTCTTAATTTTTTCTTAATAGCCTTGTACACCGTCGAAATTGGCATATCCAATTCTGTTGCCGCTGATCTCACAGATATTCTAGGATTGTGTAAAAATGTCTCTCTGACACGCTCAACATCAAAATCACTTGTGCAAGGACGTCTGGAATGTTTCTTATCTTCGATACTTCCAATTTCTAGAAAATTCTTTTTCCACCGCAAGATGCTGTTTTTGGATGGAGGATCTTTTTGGTAAATTCTTCTGAAATTTCTCTGTGCTTGCACTATCGATTTCATTTCTATGAACCACCATAAAATCTGTGCTTTCTCTTGTGGTGTATGCATTCTCCTTAATATCCGCTCGAATAAAACATCACATACAAAAGTACTACATAGAACAAACACACCAAAAGTAAACATAACATTGCAATAGTTGCCAAAAACAAAAGAGAGAAAAATGCAATTAATAAGCAGACGATATTTAGAAAAGTACAGATATTTAGACTGGAAAATGAAATTATCTGAAATTAACCACACGCGCAGACGATATTTACAAAAGTAAAAATATTCAAACCTGAAAAGGAAAATATACGAGTTATTCCATCAATAAATGCCATAAGTTTGTTTATATCTTTATTATTTTATGAGTTATTAAACATCAAAATGGGTCCGGGACTTTATAAACACCCTGTATAATTGATGCAAAATATTTCTTTGGTGTATAAGTAGACACTTATTTTAATTTCCCGCCTAGCTTACTTAACACATCTAGACAGTAAAATGATGTGCAGTTAGGTATTTATTGATGTAAAAAACACTAATTTGCAAAAGCATTTAATTTATGTACAAATAAACTGTGTCTGATTACAAATTTATGTCTGTGAATCTATATGATGTTTGTAAATTATAATGAACTGTTTCATTAAATTTTCGTTTGCATTTTTAATTCTTATGTTTTTTGCTGAGTGGTTTTGAACATGAAACATCTTGATATAATAGATTTATAAAACGCGATAATTATTATTATAATTATAAACGACTATAAATTTTTAATGCGAATCAAATACTAAATAAATAATTTGAATTTTTGGTTCTGTCTTATTTTTTTCAAAAAGCATTCGCAAAAATTTAAGCGGTTTATAAGATACAATTATTAAAAATGCATCATGTTTTTAAAATGGAATTTTTGATTATCGGCCCAAGGTAACATCAAAATTGACTCAAATTGCAAAGATTAGATCTTACGTGATATTATAAGCCATACTTGGAGGTTTCATTTCACTTTTAATTAAATATTAAAGACTATTCAGGGCTAAGAACTGCAAGGAAATGATTACTTTTACTTCACTTTATCTATTACCTTAGTAAGGATTTATTTATTTTTCAAAGCTGCAGGAAAGTCTTTGCATAATACAGTAAAATTTCGATAAATCGAATCTCTATAATTCAATACTTCCTATTTTTCCCCCATTCCTTGAGCATAGAAGTATCAAATATTGCAGGTCGTTATTTAATACCAGTTCTGTATGTAAAGTAAATCTAAAGTAAAGGGAATATTTATCTTATTTCATAATAATGAAAATGAATTCAATGGATAAACTGAGGTTTATAAAAATAATCAGTGAGAGTGGTTTTCCGAATTTTTCTAATATATTTTCAATATAATGGTATTATCTCCTACCCAGCATAAAATTATTAAGTTTGGGCAAGCAGTAATGCTCAACTTTTTATTTTCAAGGTTTCGCAATGAAAAGTTTGTGCTTCATAGTATAGTGGCAATTTGAATGTTTTTTATTTCGATAATTCGACACACAAACTACAAGTTCAGTTAAAGGATCACATACCGAATTTTACATAAAAGATTATATTTTCATAAGTGCAACGACTTAAATAAAAAGTCATTGCGCTTGTGATTTATTGCATTTATATGCATGTTGAAGTACACATTGACAGACGGTCATTTGTTTGATGGATTCATAATGTGTATATGATTCTACGCTGTAGATGCTGAAACTGTGTACTGGATTTCATTCTCGTTTCTAAGTTGTATTTAGAAGCTATCACGTTCATATGCATGTGAAAATACAAAAGGCATATGCCATACCCCTGGTGGATGTTGCTTAAAAATTTGATATTATTTTATACTTTAAATGTTAAATCTGCTTTACAAATTTTATCCATTTTGATCTTAATGTTGTACAGTTATATAGTTATAATATTCATTTGTAGTCCAATCCAAAGATTTAATCCAAAGCTATTCCATATAATAAGCCATGCCTTTCTTTTATTGTTAAACCCATAGATGCATTTGCTTTGTACTTGGTAGTTTCGAGGGAAAAGTGGAAAAGTCAACAATAAAAGTAAAATATTCAATTTTATTCTCTGATTGATCCAATTTTAATTTTAAATTATTTCAAAACGCAATGATTTTTTTTCTGTGATTCTTTTGTATTTCCACACTTTATTTCGCAACAACAGTATTCAGCAGTAGATAATTCAGAAATAGGAATGAGAGGTTTGCGATGTGGTGGTTGGTTCTGGCTTTCAATGTGGACCCATTAAGGCTGTGAGATGAGTTACTTTTATTTATATTGACTTAAATACAAATTTACTTATATATATATATATATATATATATATATATATATATATATATATATATATATATATATATATATATATATATATATATATATATATATATATATATATATATATATATATATATATATATATATATATATATATATGATGATATGATGAGATGTACTGATTTGGGGATGGTCAACATTCGTACTCAACTTAATTTCGATCTTATGTTCTTTATCGACAGCAGTCATTCAGATTGCTCCGGTTGCTTAGTTAGGGCAGGGATAACAACAACATCAATAATGAATGAAAAGTTTACAAATGGTTACTGAAAGCAGGCATCGCAATTTTTGGACTCAAGAAAACATTTAAAGATTTAAATTTTTTTAATCACTGTATCTTGAATGTATTCCTAATTCAGTCTTTTGCTGAAAGGGTTATAAAGTCATTTTACACCTTGGACTTAAATTATGATATACTTCTAAGCTGATTTGTATGAGCCTTATATTTTATGAATGAATTTAACATTTACTCCTTTCTTAAAAAATATATTCAGTAAAGTATTTATTTACTTATTGAAATATAGCGTATTTATCTATCATCCGCTCATCTAATCAAATTAGCATGGTATTGTTGAATGTTTGCCGAATATGTAAAAGCAATTATAAACTTTCTAGGCTTGGGGATTATTTTACGGAAACCTCTACTAAATTAATTAAATTAATTTGTGCATGCATCTTAAGGAAAATTAACCCTTCCAACACTTGCGATTTTCTGTATAAATTACAGATATTCCAAGGTTACGGTTCTGGATTACTCTTTTGAAATCTTCTTCTATACGAGGATTAAAATTTAATAACAGCAGACAAGTAATTGCAACTGATGCAACATAGATAATTGTTGGAACAGTTATAGTTCTATTGCGTAATTCACTAAAGTTTTGTATAACCTGTTGTCAGTAATTCAGTAATCAAAAAATATCTGAAACAATATCAGCTATTTTGATATTTTATAGGGAGTATTAATCATTTGAAGAAATCTCAGGCAAAACTCAACATGGAATGTCAGAAATGATTCATTGCTTTTATTTTTATTCTTTTACATGATTTTCTACACGTTATTTAGGAATTTCGATGAAGTCATCTGTTATCCATTGAGATGCAATTTTTCTCACGCACAAGCGTTTCTTTTCCGATGTACCACACAGTTGTGGCACGTCGTTACTGCGCCATTTTAAATTGCCATCATAGCAACTGCGAATAGTTTGGATAGGAAGGCCCATCTATAGGAAAGTAGGTTGCGATCAAATAACAAGGAATGCGTAGTATAAGCTCAAGCGGCTAATTCGTTTATCTATCTTATCTATAACTAATTTGCCGCTATTAAATTTTGTTGAATCATGGAAGGAACAAAATAATTTTTATTTTAAATCGACACAGCTAACGTATATTTGCGGCACATCGTTACTGCGCCATTTTAAATTGCCATCATAGCAACTGCGAATAGTTTGGATAGGAAGGCACATCTATAGGAAAGTAGGTTGCGATCAAATAACAAGGAATGCGTAGTATAAGCTCAAGCGGCTAATTCGTTTATCTATCTTATCTATAACTAATTTGCCGCTATTAAATTTTATTGAATCATGGAAGGAACAAAATAATTTTTATTTTAAATCGACACAGCTATCGTATATGAACAAGACATAATGTACACAGAGAAAAACACATAAATACGAATTTACTATCGAAAGTGAAATATTTTAAGGGAAATCCATATCATGAAGGGGTGATCATAATACCATTCCTCCATCACCACCCCTTTCTCTTTTTCTCCCACGTCCCTCCACAGCAATTGCCATTCGATCACAGGAATTGCATTTGTGTTTTTGTGAAATAGATGATTTGTTTTAATCTTTATTTCCTGTATAATCTAATATATAAAAATCTGGTGTCACGGTGTTTGTGTTCGTACTCCTCCGAAACCGCTAGATCTATTTTTATGAAAGTTTTTATGTGTATTTGGTAGGTATGAGAATAGGTCGTAAAGTATATTTCATTATGCTAGGTAATTAGGGTGTCCCTATCCAGAATTTTTTTTACACGTTAGATTACAATGCTGAAGGATTCGATTTTTTGCAGTCGTATTTTTAAAAAGTATGTTAGTGCAACTGCCAGACTGCAAATTAGAGAGATAATATAAGATTGCAAATTAGAGGGATAATATAAGATTGTAAATTAGAGGGATAATATAAGATTGCAAATTAGAGGGATAATATAAGATTGCAAATTAGAGAGATATATTATACAATGAAAAACATATCCTAAGGTTTCTATAATAATATGAGTCATATGACCATCGAAATCTGAAGTCTTAAAATTGCCGAAGAAGTTATTAAGAAACCAAAGTATATAAATATTTAATTCAAAATTTTAGACCGTATTGTTCCTGGCGAACCAGCTGGTCGCCAAAGGTGGCTAGTGATAAATAAAAACCTCAAACTTTATGTTTTTACGAAAAAAATTGTGAAATTAATGAAACTGTGAAAATTTAGTGATTTAAATAATCATTCATTACTCTATTGAATATTAGACTTCTATTCTAACTTTAAAAAAAATGAAATTTGGTGGCTTTTGAAGTAAATAAATCCATAGAAACTAAAAAAAAAGTATGGAATTTTTTGTAATATCAAATGCACAGAATTTCATTAAAATATCTAAGTAACGATTTATTACATTGTTCTTATAATACGAGAGAAAATATTGATTTCATTTTAATTATAATTTAATTTACATTTTAAATGGTTACTCACATCTTCAGTTCAACAACGGCTTAAAAAAATAACATTTTTATTTAAAAAAAAAAACTTTAAGAAGTTTTTTTCTAGTTAATGGAATATATATAGCAAATATCTCTATAAATCTCGTGAGCACGCAGCTTAAAATGCGACGTCATCTTTATAAAAGCAGGATCACCAAATCATCATAATTCATTCAAATAATGTTTATATATAAAAGTAACTTTTAAGTTAGTAGATAAAAAAAAGAACATTTCAGTAGAATTATTAATTTTGTTTAAAAGATGTTTCCATCTTCCTTTTGGTTAAAATTTTAATCTTTTACTTTTTTTTCTTTTTTAAAATCTTATTGGATGATAGTTCCGTTTTCGGAAGCATTTATCTTATTAATCCTGAAAACAATCCTTAGAGTACTCATCTCTTCGTAAATTATGAGTCATTTTTGTATATTGTAGCCACTTTGAATTATTTAATTCAGGCTTATAAATTTGTGAAAGGATAATTTTATATCTGTATGGAGATACAAAGATTAATAAAACATTGTAAAGATTGCTTAGAGGGTATCCCAAAATTAACACAAGTTTTGAATTTGCCACCTTTTGTGCAATAAAATATTGGCAACCCTATTAAAAAAAATTTGACAGCTGATAGTTTAGGGTTAATAAAAATGGAGAGTTACACGATAGAACAACGAATTTTCACTGTTGAACGATATTTAATGAAAGTCTGGCGGCCACTTCAAAATTTTTTGAACTGAACCCCTAGATCGTGTGATTTAACACCAGTGGATTTCTTTTGATGAGGTTTTTTGTAGCCAAAGTTCTATGCCAACAAGCCCAACAAACAGGCGTGCATTGAAGGAGGAAATTCATCTCTGCATCAAGGAAATTCAGCCACATTTTGCAAGATAATCATGAAAAATTTCGACAAAAAAGTGTGCATGTACCAGCAAAGCCATGGAGGTCATTTGCCTAATGTTTTATTCCGTACATAACCCTACCCTGTGTACTTTACGATTCAATAAAAATATAACAATTTAAAGGAATAAAAAGCGTGTTTTTTTATTTATTCAAATCTTGCGTTAATACGTAGTTCTATCATGTAACGTTCCATTTTTAAGAATCCTAAACTATGAGTAGTCAAATGGTTTTTATAATGGGGTTGCCATCATTTTACTGCACGAACTTACAAATTCATATCTTACGTTAAATTTGGGATACCTTTTATAAAGCCTTAAGAAACTAGTGACTTAAGGCATAAAGTAAATTAATGGTTTTATCTTATGTAAAACTCTTAAGTGGTTTTATTCAAATCTTGGTCGACAGTTGCAGTATAAAGTAGTGATCAGTTTACTTCAGTAAAATTAGCTTCTGAAAATTTTCTTGATTTTATACTAAACGAAACAAAATGAACACTAGTTCCCCTTTAAAATCCTGTTTCCCACACTATATATAAAAGCCAAATCAGGTCTGTATTTCAAAGTCACTTCTATCAACATAAATGGGATAAATATCTTTTTTTCATAAGTATGCGTCACATGTGTTGTCCGTTATGTTCCATATTAGAACCCCGATGAAAGATTAAAAAAAAAAAAATAATACAACGAATTAGTGAATATTTCCAAACTTCAGAAGTTTGCTTTATATTTTCCGCTTTGAGAATTTTTAGAGATGATTACATAAATATATAGAAAATTTAATATTTCAGAAAAGTTTTGTGAAATCACATAACTGATTTTCTTGGGTTTTTTTCTATTTTAAATAACACATTGAATGTTACGATAAATTACATTTTTATCTAGTACAAAAAAAAACTTTTGCAAGATCCTAACACTTGGTGGTTTACATTAAATTCTCATCATCATTTTCCAGTCTAGCATCTTCGCGTTAAAATATTTTTCATTCGTATGAACAACTTTTCTTGAAGTTTTCAACTACTGAAGCCTCTCTACGTTTCAGAAATGATCACAGCAGTTTTTAAGAGAAATATCGAAACTTATGACTAAAAAATTACAACAGACGGTAGATTCGATTTGAATAACTCTAAAACCCACACTTAATAAAATTTGAGAAGTTCTGAAGAAATCTGTAAAAGATTTTGGAATTTAATAAATAGAATCCGAGAGATTCTTGAGAACAAATTTTTTAACGTTGAATGTTTGATGCTAACCATAACTCTTTTTTTTTAAAGAAAATAATTTCTTTTCATGTATAATAAAAAAGTTATCCGAAAGTTATTTTGAGATTTTGAAAGCATCGACGCAGAAAGTAATTTTCTTTGCTGCTAGCTGCATTTTCCCACCCCTAATTTTTGTGACATCATTTTTCATAATGGTTGTATTTCAATGAATAGCATCATTACAATATCAGTTTTTTTTTACTGAATACTTCTATAATAATAATAATAAAATCAATAGATAAAATTATGAACGTTGCATTAACAGTAAAATGTTAAATTCTGTATTAAAATTTTACAAATTTTACAAGTTGTTATTTTGGAATTATATAAGTAATTAATTCTAAACCAATGGTGTGAAGCATATAATTTTGCCTACAAATATTCTAAATAATGTAGAAAAGTGTAATTTATATTATTTGAATCAATAAATGTATTACTGAAAAAATTACGAAGTTTAAACTTTTACATCATCGTCGGTCCTATTAGTCCAATCTAATAAAATATTCCATACATACTATTATCTCAAAAAATGTCCACTCTTCTGCTGCTGAAATCTTGAAGGTTATAAATTTTTTAATTTTATTTTTTTAAGGAAATGAACTTCTGCTTCGAAGAAATATTGTGTATTGAAAGGCAGATCTTGAGGAAGCTTTTGGAAATTTCCTAATTAGTATCAATAAGCAACAGAACATATAATTATTAGAAATATTAAAAAATAATAAGAAAAATGATAAAAAAAATATAGTATCATCTCTAATGTATTAAAAAATGAATTTTTTGTAAAGAATTTGGAAGTTAAAAGAAAAATTGTATAATGATAAGGTATTGATAAAAATACTCTAAAATTCGCCAGAAATATAAATATTTACCCATAAGTTTTTAATTTTAATTCATTGCTTTTTTCTTCTGTTATTCATTTAATTCAATTTTTTTCCAATTGTCTTTTATTTCTAGATTGTTGAAAAACACTTATTTTCTACTTTTTGATTCATTACTCGAACGAATTTTAAAAGAATATTAATAACACGTACAGCAAAATATTTCACACAACGATATTGGAAATGATGCAGAATCTCTTGATATCAGTTACTGTTGGAACTCACTACCAGATGGCGCTTTCAAATTTTATTCATTTCATGAGGAATAAAATTTTATTCATTTAATGAGGAATAAAATCTGAAACAAAATTGATTACTCATCTGATATATAAGCCCTGAAACCATTAAAATATTGATTTATCCTCAAGAATATAGCAATATTAGTCAATAATGGAAATAGATTAAGACACAATTTTGTGCCAGTTTCGAGATTTTTTTTCTTATTATATCACCAAACTGATAACAGGTCTTTTCACTATAAAGACTTCCTTGATTTGATATTGCAAAATGAAAAGAATTTATTTACCAAAATCTATCTTAATTCCAAAAAGCCATTAACATATTATCACTACCACAAATGGATCATTATTTGATTAAAATAGTACCTTTTTTTAAATTCATATCTCTTAAACTCACAATCACTAATAAGTAAAACTATGGATGTAACAGTAGCCTAGAAACTATTCTTAAGTATTGGTAAGTGCGTGAAAAAGAGAAGAACATCGATGAAAACTAGTTTGCGATATATTGAATTATTGAAGAAAATAATGAATTCTCGTAAAGAATAAAAGAACAGTTATCACAAAGGTTCAGTTATCCCACTACAATAACCCATGCTTGAAATAAGCAGTTAACTAATAATTGAATATTTTGAGAAGGTACAGAAAATCTTTTTAAGTTTTTAGAAAAGTTAATAAAGAATTGGGTTGTCTAAATAAATTTAGTTGCATTTTTCTTAATTTGGGAACTACGTGATTTAGGACCATATAAATAACTTTCAAAGTCCAAAAGAACATGAAATTTCTGACTGAATTTTTAATTATGGTATTTATAATAGAGTGTATATTATTGTATATTTCTTATATATAATATACAATAATAATTTCTTATATACAATAATAATGGGGGATCTGTCTGCGTTTTTCTGTTTGTGTGTGTGTATATTGGTGCTATAGAGGACTACCCCTTTTACTTAAAGATAACGCGATTTTTTTAACTTTATGTAAACACTTAACAAATAAGCGAAAATTTTCTGTTTTGTCGGATAAGATAAAAAGACAGGAAGTTACATAGTGAATGGGTGAACTTTTTTTTGGCCTCATGTACAGTTAATCGACTCAACCAATCTGAATCTTTTGAAAAATTTTCGCAATTGGTCATGTCCAGTTTTAAATAAAATTTCGCTCCCGGACCATTTTTAAAAAATGGTGCTATCTAGGGAGAGATATCAAAAGCGGATGACTAACTGTTGCTTCTTCCTAGTCTCTTTATCATAATTTTATAGAAAAACGCATTTAATATTTCTTCAAGTAACTTATCGATTTTTCTAGATCGATCGGAGTTCTTTCAATCATGACTTTTCGGTAACTGGTCAATTCTTTCGTCTCCAAATTAGCCATCATGAACCTTTATCCAGATAAGAGTTACATTTTTAAATCGAGAGAGCAAAGTTTGAATAGTTTTAGGTATTTTGATGATAGATTTGAGTGATTTAAGGGTTGAGAGACTGGAGAGACTATTACTCCAGACATTTCAATTCTTGTTTTGTTCTATTATTCATATCATAGCGTCGTGTTATACCAAGAGATCTGTTTGGAACAAGCTATTCTCTTGTTGAAGTCTGGCCGTGCATTCATGTAGCTTTGTATTAGTCTGAAAAGCAATGAAGGCGGTACCTGTGCTTTCAATTTTGGAGTCATTTTTGTAACTATTAAATCCTGCAAAAACTATAATATTTAGGGATAGTCTAAGTTTATTATCAAGGTCATTTTTAGTAGAATGATATCTGAGAAATGGATCATTGACCTCGAACTCTTCAGAGAGAAATTCTTCAAGAAAGTATCCTCTTCTTTTTCGTTTTACTACTTGAACGTAAATAGCTACTTATTCCATTTTTTATGTGAAATTGTTTGTATCTGCTGTTGAAGTGGTGCGATAGGCACAGATGTTAAAAGGTAGACATTTTCTTTCGATGGCTAGAAGGCGTTTCTTCTGTCGAGGAGTTATTTCTAAGCCTATGAAGCTGCAGCATTGAGAATTATCTTCTGATACAGTGAAATAATGCTATTCTTTAAGGCTTCGGGTTGTCTTTGCTATTTTTGCAAATATTTTAGGAGAATAGTGATGTGTATAGTTTCCAATAGATTCAAATTCCAATGTTATTTTTACATATAAATTGCAAAGTTATTTAAAATGAATGCACAAATTCAAAATGGCTATAACTTTCTTTTAAACAACAATAGAAAGAAAATTTGATTTGCAGTCACATTTGCAGAAATCTATTTCACTCCCCATACTGTGGAACATGTTCTCAGTCGTTGATGGACGTTCGATAGCCGCATCATGTACTGCATATAACTGTCTAAATTATCTAAGTGTAGCGTGTCTTCCCCGTGATCTAGGAGTCCCGGGTTCGAGTCCTGGTTCGGGTATGGTTGTTTTCTTCCTTGTGTTCTTTCTGTGACGTGCGTGAATGAGCCCCCCTGTAAAAAGTGGTTGTGTAAGCGAGTGTGTGTGTGCTATCTTCATTTGAGCTAGAAGTGAGACTTCTACCCTCGGGTGCTCAGGAGTCTTTACCCTCAGAAGCTACTTCGTAAAATTTGACTTAAATAGTCACACGACAAAAAATATCTAACTTTGTTTATCTAGCCTTCTTTTCTTTCAAGTGTATTGTAGATTCGGTCTTAACATCTCGTTTGCTTGCAATATGAATGTATGTATAAGAAGTTACATTACATAGAGAAGATGAAGAATATAGTTATAATTTATACCTCGGATGTTACGCATATGACCAAGAATAGCTACAGAGAAGCTATCAAATAAATAAGGTCTATATTGAGCTGTTCAAATTTATTTTCCTATCTTCATTTGCAAGGAAATTATAGACATTTATAATAGCTGCCATAGTTTTGAATTACTCTATATTATAGTTAAGAATAACTTTGGAATAAGAATGTCACGTAATAATAGAGTGATTATTAAAAAAAGAACAATTCTTGCTATTGAAGAATCTTATAAAAACATTAAGTTATTAATAAGTTTAATAGTTTCTATTTAATAATAATTATTGATCAATTTAATAATAATAAATATGTAACTATAAATATCAGGAAGTCCAAAACATTAATTATGTAAAGGTGAAGATTAAACTTTACTTGACAGTGTGTTTCCATTGTTTAAAATAATAAATCTCTCCCAATATATACGTTGAAAGAACTCTTGCGCAAGTTTAAAATGAAAGTCGAAAACGAATGTATTTCCTAACTTCGAAAGTGATGAAGTAACAGGTATAAGTAAACTCTTGTCCTAACTTGAAAGCTGAAAAGAATTACTTTGCCTCTCATTAGTAAACTTTTCTCGCCTGAATAGAAAGCCTGGAGAAAGGGGAAGTAAAATAATTTCTCATTCCACGTTCTGTGGAATAACTGAGCGTTCATGAGTTTTTCGCAGTTCCTCTCCTCTTCCGGAATGTCTTTGTCGACAAATTTATTCGCTGCGAGGAACAATCAAAACTTGTTTGCAGCACATAAACTCTCGAAGTGTTGCCAAAACGCACTGACGATTCTCCGAGACTGGATTGAATCGGCGGGAATAATTGCTTTTTGGAATCTTCTCTCACACTTCTTTGGAGGGGGGGGGGAGGAGAAATTACTTCGGAAAAGAATTTAAATACCTGAAATAGCTTTTAAGGAATTCGGAGGAGTGGTTTTTTTCCCCCGCCTCTTTTGGGAAGGAAGTTACTTTCTCTTAGCGAGGTTGTTCTCGATGATCATTACATAGCTTTACTTTCGTCTTAAGGCACTAAGCCTAACATGGCGGAAATGAAACTGAATATTTTATTTAATCTTAGTCATTGGTTTAATGCATCTGGTGGCTTGAAAAATGGAAAGCAATATCAGATATTCTGAGTGGAATTGAAAATATACAGTTTGATGTAATATGTGATTCCTCTAAAAGATTTTTTAGTATTGAAATGTTTTGGATTAATTGAAAGAAGTTTAATAGAAATGGTTGATGTTTTTAAAGTCTTTTTTTTTAAAAAATAAGAAAGTTTGCTTCGATAAATAAATGAATATATGAATAAAGTTAAGTTTTCACTTTTTTCAATACAATAATAAAATTTTGCTTATAACTGAAAATAGTTATAGTTATGTAATAGTTATTTTACTTAAAATTTTTTCAATGAAATAAATTTCATAAGACACAAATACATATGGAATGCATGATTTGATGGTTTCATTAGTTGAAATATATAGTATTTACAATACATATTTTAGAAAACTGAACATTCTTCAGAATTAGCATTATGAATATTTCATTTTTAAATATTATATGAAAATCATTAAAACAATCGCTCATTTTTGTCCATTTCTCTCATGCACACACGCACTCGCACAAACATTAAGAACTCATTCAGAATATATACAAATTTAAAGAAATATTTAAAAACTTCTCTCATAGAAATTTTTAAATTTATTTTCCACTCTCTGGAGTTTTGCCAACATGTATTACAACACTAATTAAAGAAAACAGTGAAATTTATTATTTAATTTTAATTAACTATTTTCATTTCAATAAAGTTGTAGTATCTTTTATTTCTTTCCCTCTAACGAATATTTACAAACAATGAATATATGTTGCCAGAAAAATAATAGAAAAGAATGTAAAATAATATTTATACTTTAAAGGCATAAATCTTTTTTATTTAGTGACTACTTTTCATCGTACGTCTTTCGAATATCATTCTATATTTGCATGAAAAAATAGTTTATAACACAGTTTCATTTTTTTAAGTGTTAGTAACGAAAATTCCTGCTATGACTTGAAATTCTACTTAAGTTTTCGAATCAGTTTATTTTTACACAACACGTGAGTTTCATGACACTATCTACATATGGACAATTGGAATCGATCAGAGTATTTACAGATAAAGTACATTGAAAATTTATCAAATGATTTAATTTATAATTTATCAAAAAGATGAATATCTAATGTAAAAATTCTTTTCCTTAAAAATAAGTGCGACATAATTCCAATTAATTGAAAATTAGATTATCAGATTCTATGTTGGAATAAAAATGCAATGAAGTCTAAAATGGGAACAAACAGGAAATATAAAACTTAATAAGTGTGGAAGCAATCCTTACAAATATTTAAATAAACTTTCCTATACAAAATAATTTTCCTTCCACTTTTCACGACAGAAGGGAATAAAATAAACAATATGGGAATAGCATACTCATATAGCATTCGTCAAAAAATTCGAACTTAAGATTTGGACGAATCTCTACGTTTTAGACACCCCCCCCCTGTGTTCGAAAAACACATTTTTGGAGAATTTCCTTTCTGTATGTCTGTTACAAAGATGATTAAAAAACGCTTTAAGCTATATGGATGAAATTTGGTATACGGTCTTTGCACCAAATTGACAGATTTCTATCAAATGTTGAGTAAATCTGTTCTGAGGATGTCCATCTGTTTGAATATAAGTTAACATGATAATTACAAAAAGAAGAAATCTAGACAGATAAAATTCGATACTAAAGTTTAATAGCTATAGCGTAGACACTTGTCAAATTTTGAGCCAAATCCAACCAAGGGTTGGCTGTTACACTTTCTTTTATCAGTACTTTATCAGTAATTTGCACTTTCAGAAACATGCAAATGTGATAATTCAAAAACACGATGACTTCAATATATTGAATTTGGTATGGTTTTGTGGTGGATTGGAATGAGTGACGATAGAACCTGGGACCTTGTGATTCGCAGCTCAGTAACATGACCACGATACAAAAGCAATTGCTCGGGCAGCGTAACTGTTAACTGCCTTATAAGCTTTCCCCACAGACTCTCCCTCCAGTGAGTCGGAGGTGAGACGAACGATATGGCTGTTGAGTGGTGATGTATTAGCTGTTGATTCTAATGCGCCTGTTCCCATTTGAGTAACGCCAAGCGTTATAGCGAGCGTATGTGGGTGAGGGGTTGCTGATGCTATTGCTGCATCAAGTGAATCTGACGACTTTGGTTTGCTGTGGGTAGATGGTGCCACAACAGCTGCATGAAGGTTCATCGTCCGAGGTCACCAATGTGGCGAATTAGTATGCGCGAGTATAGAACTTGAGAACTTATGGTTCGCAGCCCAGTAACATGACCACGATAGAAAAGCAATTGCTCGGGTGGCGTAGCTGTTAACCGGCTTATAAGCTTTCACCACAGTATTTTGTGATTATAAGTGCAGTTCTGTGTCAAAATTTGTGTCAGTCGGTTGATAAAAGCATGAATTCTATTTTTGGATGTTATTAACGCATGATAGGGATTATTCGCCAAATAATTCGCCAAGAATGACACAAATGATTCAGTAAAAAAGAAATGCTAAATTCACGCCAAAAGTTACTATTGCGTAATTATCGTACGGCAATGGCGTTCTTTGGCATAACACGTTAATCAGAGAGTATGCGAGAAAGTTTTGGAAAGACCATTTCAGTTGGTTCTGAAAAAAAAATGAGAAATTAAACATTTTTGAAAATTTAAAGCAAATTTTTTTGACCACTCAATAGTTTTCAATGAAAACATGAAGTACTGTTACGACTAAAATTATCAAAGATAATAAATATAAGCCCAAAAAATCTTCTAAAATTCATCATCAATTGAATATTATCGCCAATCTTATTAAATGCACCTAATGATGATAAATTACTTCGACCTTACTAAACCATCAATACATTTCCAGAACAATTTAGATTCAACCACGAAGGTAAAGATGAGGATTATACAGTTCTTTTTTTGATGCTGATCAAATCCACGCAAAATTAACGAGTAGGGGTCTTGTTCGTGCCTTCATCCCCTTCTTTTAAGAGGTGATTTCAATCACAGCAGTCATGCTAAAGTGCGTGTTAATAGGCGATTTAGGAGAAGAAAAGACCCGCTCGAGTTTTTTACAATGTCTAATTAATTTTGCAAAAGCTCCTCTTGTGAAACTACCATCGTTTTTTATGATAAAAGGCCATTAAATTTCATTGAATAAAAGGGGCGACGTATATTAAAAATTACAACGGACAAGAGAAGGTTACGAGATATGGACGGGGGGGGGGGTGCAAGATGGAAAAAAATATTAATTCTTTAAGAACAGCTTGGAGCTATGTATTTACACGATGATGGCTCTTTGGAATGATGTTATGGAAAGAAGAATATTAAGTTTCGGTTCTTCTGAAATATATAAGGGGGATGTAAAAAAAAGGTACTTGTTCTTATGTTCTTGTAAATGACAGGCATTATTTTTTTAAATCATTTATAACAAGATTCTTAGGATGTTTCAGTATACTTAGATGTGTATTTTTATTTGTATCTAAGGAATCAAAACACCTAATGTTGTTTTAAGTATTTTTTTTCGTTTTAGGAATTTACATAAAGATATTTTGAATCCTGAAATAATGACACAAATATTAAAATAAATATCAAATGAATGTTATCTATTATTATATTTCATATTTTTTATGCTTTTATGAATTTATAAATATTTCCAATATTAAATGTTAAACACGTATTCTCGAAACAGATCCAAAAATTTGAAATCTGTTATCGCAAATTTCAAGTTATCGTGTGAGAACATTACTTTTTTTTACAGTCATGTGGTATCAATCCGAGAAAAAAAAACATCAGGTTCGCACATGACTTATTTTTTTTAATCAGCAACATTTGAAAAACGATGGTTTTTGACCTGAAAATCCTTCGAGTTCTAAAATTTTTTTCTTGAGGCGAGAATTTCTTTTTCATGAAAAAACAATTTAACCCTTAAATGCATGATTATATGTTTTGAATAAAAAAAAATCGTTTATTATAGATAATAGTCATAGGTTATGTAAAAAAATAAATAAATACAAAATCCAGGTAATAATATGGTATATCTATTTTGAAAAAAGCTGTATGTAGACTTCAGAAACATGCAGTATTTCCCAAATATCTAGCTTGTATTTAATTTATTTTTTAAATACAACATCAAACATTGATAGCTTACCTGACAACAGATGAGAAGTAATTTTTTAACTAGATAGATCACTCCTTTACAGGGAACTCGACAATAGAAACTTTCTCTTCAGGTAACACACTGAATTTGATCCCCCACCACAGTCGAATGTAAAAAAAACCATATAACTTACATGGCAAAAGTAATGTTCACTTTTTTTTCACACATGTTTGATTGTCTATAATTATCGAAGAGTGTTCAGAAACGGACACATTTAGATTTTTGAAAAAAAATTAAATGAAACTGGATGTAGACAATTGGAACAATATACATTTAAGGTTTAAAATGGTTTTAAACAGTGGCGTCACTATCAGATTACACATGCATCAATATTAAAAAAAAAAGTTTTTTTTTTCTTTTTTTTTCTATCTCAAAATTGTTCGAGCTCCAAAAAAATCAAAACTTTCTACTTCTGGCAATAACTTCTTATGACCCTGCCTTTTATTGTCCAGACAGGAGAAACAGGTACATAGCGGATAGTCGCACTTTTGTACCAAGTTGTAGCTTTTTTTGGCGTTAAGTCAACAAATATGACAACATTTTTATCATTTTCTAATAGACTTAAAAGCGAAAAATAGATGCCTCAAAATCGCCACTTTTCTGCCCGTGCATTTTGAGACTTCAAAAAAAGAATTCCGAACCGAAGTTTGAGAAGAACCGGTTTCTTCTCAAATCAAAACAACATCATGTTCTCACATGATAATAAAATATTAAATACTAGATTTATATGTACATTTTCAATGCATTTGGAAAAAGATTTTGAAAGATCGCTATACATTTGGTGATAAACCTCATCGAATGATAAATACAGAATTGTGCTTCACAAACTATGATACATTTACTACCAATAAAATTATTTTAAATAATAACAATATGTAATTTACATACATAACACTATTTTAGGTTGTATATATTGTTACAAAATTTTCCTTGTCGGTGTATTTAGAGGCAATCCAATAAGCAAGATCTTACAAAATTAAAGCTCTTTATTTTAATGAAGTCTACCAGAAAAACTCTAAAGTAGCATAAAGCAACAGACTTGCATCAGTCAACAAGAAATATTGCCAATCAATCGAATCAACACATTCAATCACTAGCTCTGTAGCTTGCTTGCTGCCCAATACTGCACTCCATTCGATCTTGAGTGCTTGTTTTTTGATAGTCTCTACAGGAAGTGATGTCACTGATAGGAAGTGATGTAATCTGTGGAAAGTTCCAGAACTTTCTCCAAACTTCAGGAAAAAACTGGTCTTGGTTGATACAATGTTCAGACCATATGGATTTTTCTAGAAGATTCCTTTTGTCATCAAAGTCACCAAATTTATCGCAAAGGTCGCCAAATTTCTTGCCAAGTAGCCACCTTTTGTCGCCAAGATTGGCATGTCAGGGATACGTTTTACCATTTTGTAATAATATTTTCTTAAAAGATATAAATAAATGTTTGAAATTAATTAAAATTGTTCCCATTTTAATTCGTTACAATCTGTATTTTTATACATTTATATATTTTCCATCTTTTTCCACCCCTCCTCCCCTTTATTAGAAATTAGCATTTGTATTGGCGACCATAGTAGCTACAGTCCAATCAATAAACATGGGTTGATATTAAAACTAGTAGTAGTCTTTTCGAAGGATTTAATCGGCAGGATAAAATATTACATATTTCTACTGATTGCAATACTTCCTCTATAGTTCGTATGGGACAAAGTAAAAATGCACGTTCAAAAATTACATGCAGTAAGAAAACCATTGGTCAAACTTTTTATGAATCGAGATTGCATTTCCAATGAGTTAATTGTCTCTTTGTGTAGTAGATTAGCAATTCCCTTCTTTCTTTTCTTTTTCTTTATCAAAATTTATTTTTTCTGCCTTCTACAGTCTATATATGAAATATGATTCCATTCCGTTCATTAGTTTTAGCCGTATGCAACTTTAAACAAGAAATAATGCTTTATTACTATCCAACATACAGATTTTATTTGATTTCTTAAGAAAATTAAAGTTTTTCAAAGGGAATTAATTGTTCCACAATTAAGTTCGTCTTCCTTTTAGTCACACTATAAATTAACCCTTTCATTGTTTTCCTTTGGCGGAAAACAACGGAGATTCCTTAATGCAATGATTAAATAAAGTGCATTCTTCTGAAATTTAAATGATGTGGAAAAGCAATCATCATTTGAATTTAAGTGAATCTATTGAAAAGGATGTAGAGAAAAGAAATTTGTTTGCTGGGAAACAAAAAATCTTGGTTATAAATATACAAATGGAAACGAACAGTTCAAAAAAGAAGAAAAGAAATGAAAAATCGGGAGGAAATTTATCAATAAAAATTATCTAAATCATAGAACTCTTGACCTTTATTTCTTTATATTAATTAAGTTGCTATTTGCATGTTTATTGAATTGCTAATATATATTACACTTCTTTAGCCCTTCTTCATAATCGATACACAGCAAAATTACGATTAAAATATTATTTGATGGCAATTTAATTGTTAGTATGCAATGAAATATCTATCCCCTTCAGAAAAAAATCGGTCATTAAAAGCAGCCGTATAATCTCAAGGATTTTCAGTTTTAAAAGAAAAAAAAAATTATCAAAGACCTTAATTCCTTTTTTTTTCTGATGTAGTGAATTGTAAAATAAAACTAAATTAAAAAAAAATGAAGATTCTAAATTACACAAAGGAAAAAAAGGATTTATTCAATGATTATCAATTTTTATTGAAAAAAAAGATACAACTTTAGTTTGCTTATTTTAGCTTTTTTCGGAAATAATTTTTTTTCCAATCTAATTTTTAAATTGGAAAATTTTTATTTCTATCGATTTATCAGCAGTTGTAGTGAAATGAGCAAAATAATTAGTCTTTCCCAAAAATTGATACAATTAAGGAACTTATTTATTTGCGTTTTTCAGCAATTTTTAGCAAAATTTTGCTAACTTAACTTAATTTTAAATTCTGTTAATTTAGCAATTATGGCCATTTGAATCTCCCATCCTTATAAAGGGCAAAGTTCATTTTGGTTTTACATTGAGAAAAAGGTGACTCATTTTGGTTTTATTTCTGGCGTTATTACTTTTTTTTTACATTGCCTCTCTCTCTCTCTCTTTTTTTTGATAAAATAGAACAAGGAAAAGAAAAGAATAGATTTCGTTGAAGTTGAATGGATGACCAATTTTACATCTCTGAAGAATTTGAGTGTTCATTTCGAAAGTTTATTTTAACATTAAGTGTATGATCCGAAAACTTCATGACAAACAAAAATGACCCATGAAAGGTTACCATTATGCAGAAATGGTCACCAAATAATGCTTTATTGTACTGGAAACTGTTGGCTTATTTTTTTTTATCTCTCATCTAATGCTTTCTATATCCTCTACCTATTTTTGAAATGTAGTATATTGTTTATTTTGCCACATATTGATCGGAAAAATATTGATATTTGGCATTTCAAAAATCTCTTATTTATTTTCTGTATTATATTAAAAATGATAATTTAACTCTAACTATCTCTTACGCTGAATTACTATAACCGTTCTCTAATTTAATTTGATAACTGAGCCAATTATTTTGAAAGTGGAGCAAGTCCATTTTTGAAAAAAAATGGAGGTAATGGCAGTTATAGATAAAACTTGTTATAATCTTTTTATGAGTAAAAATTTATAGTAAAAAAATATTTAGATTCTAGTATTTTGGAGATGGAAGTTTTAGCTCTTAACAGTATTGAAAATCTGTTTATTTTGAAAGTGGTGCAAGTCCATTTTAGATTGAAATTATATTTGACCGAATATATTAAAGCAAAATTTAGCTCCGGTTTCTCTATGGTGAAGCAAATGTGGCCATTTGACATCATGTCTGAAATCTAGGGTGTTTATATTTATCTATTTTTGATATTCAAAATCGATGGTTGTTCAGTATTTTATAAATAATAAAAAGTATATCTTAATTTTGTGTGTCCATGATAATGTTTACTTCCACCACCGATTATTCAGTCCAGTGACAACAAAATAAATATCATTGATCAGAAATTTTTATTGTCAGGACATTCATTTCTACCGAACGATCGTGATTTTGGAGTGTAACTCTCCATTAACTTTTCAATACAGAAACCAGTTCCTTGCATATTCCCCAGGATTACTGTAAAGTAAGACAAAATTGACGAAAGCATAATAAATTTTTAGTACATGAAATGAAACGTGGAAATTTATTTTCAACCCAACCTCTGGAAAAAGCGGTTTTACAAAGCAAGAAAAATACCTATTGAGAAACCGTGCATTGATAAACTATATGCTGGATCAGATTTACAAGGGATGTACCATACAAAATGTTCAATAAAACTTCGATAGAACGAGATGCTGAATTTAAAATTATCGATTTGTCAACACAACCAGGAAGGTAAATAATTCCAAGTAATTTCAGAAATAAAAAAATATCTTTTGTGTAAGAAAGAAAAAAGGAGATATATTACATCTGAAAAATACAAGGATATGATGGAATTATTACCATATATACCTACCGTTCATCATGAATTTTTTTAAATGTTAAATCTTGATTATACCTACGTATAAACTGAAATATATAATTTCATTAAAATTCTTAATAAAACTGAATTGTTTGTTGTTATGTTATATTTTCTCCTAGAATATTCTTGGTTTTGTTTCCTTTTTATCAAATGAATAAATATTTATAAAAAAAGAACAGTATTTTGTTTTTATTCTTAAAAAAAGGCTGATGCAACTGAAATATTATTTCAAAATTAAATTCATTAAATTTTGAAAGTGAGGCAAGTCAATTTAATTATAATGGAACTCTTATTTTTTTAGTCAGCACTGTAAACACTATTGGATTATAAACTTACATTATCTGCTTCCACAAAATACAAAAAATATATCAATTAATACTTACCAATATTTTTAAATTTATTGAAACGCAACAATACAAAATGTTCAACAAAACTTCGATAGAACGAGATGCTCAATTTAAAATTATCGATTTGTCAACACAACGAGAGAGGTAAATAATTCATGAATTCATCATGATTTTTTTAAAATGTTAAATCTTGAATAAACTTCAAATTGATTATACCTACGTATAAAAACTGAAATATATAATTTCATTAAAATTCGTAATAAAACTGAATTGCTTGTTGTTATGTTATATTTTCTACTAGAATATTCTTGGTTTTGTTTCCCTTTTTATCAAATGAATAAATATTTATAAAAATTTGAATAGTATTTTGTTTTTATTCTTAAAAAAAAGCTGATGCAACTGAAATATTATTTCCCAATTAAATGATGATTGTAATAATTCTTTAATTTTGAAAATGAGGCAAGTTCATTTAGTTATAATGGAACTCTTATTTTTTTAGTTAGCACTGTAAACACTTTTGGATTATAAACCTTCATTATCTGGTACCACAAAATACAAAAAATATATCTATTATTACTTACCAATATTTTTTTTATTTATTGAAATGCAAACCTTTAAATATCTCGCCATAACAAAAAATGGACTTGCCCCATTTTCAAAATAAACGGCTCAATTAAAATATTCACTTAAATGTTTTGCTAAAAGCATTTTAACGAGCCTTAATTCAAAATGTTTTCTTTCGGAAGATGCTATGTTTATGCAACATAATATATGTTCTCATATATTCAATGTCTAATACATTAATTTTAGAGAATTTTTAACTTGCAAATATGTGTTAATGCTCGCTTATACTGGATTGTACTTATATTCCATGGCGCCTTATTTTTAACGTTGCTCGAAAATCTATTATATAGAGATGATGAATATATCTCTTAAGTACAGAATACTTTTGTTAAAGTAATTATGATAAATAATAAATAACGGAACAAACTTGAATAAATATTTAATAATGAATTGAATGCACCTAGAATCCAAAGGCATAGATTACTACTCATATAAAAATATAATATCTACTAAGCATTATATGGCGAGCTTAGTATTCATAGAGTATAATACGCTTTGTGCAGAACATTCTTAGAGCTACTAAACTGAAAGAAGACTGACGTAAAGATACTTATAACACTATTTAATATTTAAATTTATAACTTGAAACTACTTTATTTACATACTCATTCAGAAGATAACTTCAAACAATTTTCATTCAAAATAAAGGTGAAATACCGAACATTGCGTCTATAAGATTGGATGCTATATAATACTCAAATGAAAAGATAAACATTCTTTTTATGTTAAGAATTATACTAACTTCTCATAGAAAGAACTGAAAATGCATACATGCACGTATTCAGTATACAACATTCAATTTAAAAGATTTATCCACTTAATAATAAACTTGATGCTGATGCTTCTGGATTATTTTGAATTTTTAGAAAATTACTTTATTTTGAAAAATATCTTCTACGAGAATTTGTATGAATATCGAACATTTTTCTACCCGGTTATGTGTATTTCATTCAGATATAATATTACTTAAACAGAGCTGTGAAATATTGCCCAGACATTATTAAAATGAGCTCAAGTCTCAAATCGTTATAACGTTGTTGCTTTTTCTACTTTTATATGCATGAGAAATTACGCTCATGTATTTATTTACCCAAGAATTTTTAATATTTTTTGTTTATTCCTTTGTATGGATGATATGTATTCTTATTTCAATTTGTTTTTTTTTTTTTCTTATGGCACTTGCCACTGACAAGCCCGCTGTTACGAAGACAGCGATTTAAGCTTGAGGGGGACGTCTCTTATTTTTTATAGCAGCGCCAACTAGGGCCAAGAGTACGACTTTGCTACTCACGCCTCACTCATTCGCTTGCACAACCCCTTTTTACAGGAGGGCACATTCACACATCTCACAGATAGAACAACAGAAGAACAACCATGCCCAAACCGGGTCTCGAACCCGGGATGCCCAGATCACGGGGAAGACGCGCTACCCCTATGCCAGGACGCCGGCTTATTTCAATTTAAAACCAATATATAATATTGCTTAAATATTATAATTTTTCTAACTGTATATAACTTTTTCGTATTCTCTAGTGTAGGTGTTGCATAAAATTATGAACTTATGGGTAAGATGCCGAATGCCTTACACAGTATTGGTGAAGAATAGTTACGAAATGTAGATCTTTGGTTTAGTTTAGTTATATTAACGTCCCGTTTGAAGCAACACTAGGGCTATTTTGGGACGGACCTCGTCATTTTGAACCACGGTCAGATGACGAGGACGACACCTGAGCTGGCACCCCCCTCTCCACACCGCACCACACCAGCGGGAGGACGCTTGGTCATGACAGATTTAACGTGCAACAGACCCCCTTACACGACGGTTCTTCGGTGGAATCGGGTCTCGAACCTGAAACCCTCCGGTTCTGAAGCCGAGACCTCACCACCAGGCCACCGCGACCGCCTGTAGATCTTTGGCATTAATACTCTATTTTTGCTAGATCTATCATACGATTTTTTCAAAATCTGATTGGCGATTAATATCTGGTATGTAGCTAATGCGCATGCGCACAAAAATGAGATATGTTTCTTATAAGCCTGTTTTGTTCGATTCATACCAGAATTTGACAGAGATACACCTTTATAGCCTTAAGATTATATATCAAATTGCATTTACTTAAGTCCTTGTATTTTTGAGTTATTTCGAGAGAGAAGTTCCGATATTTAGACAGCCAACCCTTTGACACATTTGGTTCAAAATATGATAAGAATCTATATTGTAGATGCTTGGATGTGTTATCAGTAATCATGGAGTTAACTTATACTGGTGGGCCGTGGTGGCCTGGTGGTAAGGTCTCGGCTTCGGAACCGGAGGGTTTCAGGTTCGTCACCCGATTCCACCAAAGAACCGTCGTGTAAGGGGGGGTATGTTGCACTTTAAATCCGTCATGATCAAACGTTCTCCCGCTGGTGTGGTGTGGAGAGGGGGATGCCAACTCAGGGGCCGTCCTCGTCATCTGATTGTGGTTCAAAATGACGAGGTCCATCCCAAAATAGCCCTAGTGTTGCTTCAAACGGGACGTTAATATAACCAAACCAAATCACTTGTACTGGTACAGTCGGAGAGATAATCGATATTTTAGATATTCAACTTTCTAGGATTAAATTTTAAAAAAAAAAATCTTTCTGTTTATTTAAGTCACAGTATAATTTATCTCAATAATCACTTAGTTTTATAGAAGCAATTATATTTTAGTAAAAGCTCTCTTTTCTTTATGGAATTCAACTTTTGAGATGTTTCATTTTTTTGGCTTGAAAACGAAATTTAAGGCTACTATATGGTCATTTGAAAAAGAAAGAGAAAAAAAACCCTTGTAGAATTATAAAACAGAAAATTATTTAGTGATCAAAATTAGTGACCTTGGAAAGGTAAATTAATAACAGACGCAACAATGAAACAGATTTTGCAAGTTTAGCACAAAAACACAAAATTCAATTGATTCGAAGTATATTTCATTGGTAATAAGATCAGTAATTTTGGGGTGAATTCCCAATAACGTTGAGTATCACCCCTGATTATATTTGTAATAATATAGTGATTATGAAAGCCAATTTTAATTTATTTACCTCTCCAAATTCAAATTAATTCCTGGGGTCTCATTAGATGTCGCTATGAAATTAAGAATGCAAGGACCATAAACATAAAAAATACTGAAAGGTTAAAAAATTTTTGTGTAATTATTTATGCTAAGCCTAACCAATGGAATGAGACCGAATTTCATATATATGCTCTGGAATAGAGAGAAATTTTGCAAAGAATTAAAAAAAATTATTAAGCGGTAATACATTTATTTGATAAAGAAAACTAAGTAATTAGATGTCTGTTGTAAAAATCAATTATTTGTAGTCTTGTGTAGTTTATATTGTTTTATCATGGAAACGTTTACAAGAGTTATGTTTTTATGGAAATTGTAAGAACTTCTCACTTATAAAATATTTTAATATCCTGCCGTAATAAGCTCCAATAATAGTAAAAATAGGGCTTATTGAGTGTTTTTAAGCCTAATGTTAGTTTTAGAAGAATATCATGATTTAGACTAAAAATACGTTGCATAAAGTGACAAAAAAAAGAGTGTAAAACTGCCTTCTGTGTTGGCTTAAACTGCACTTTAACTATAATTACGCTTTGTTTTTCTTGTCTCTCTGATTAACAATGTAACTTCCAACTACAAACTACTTTTCTTGTCGTCGTCATTTGCAGTTGGTCATACTTCAAAGTTTCTTTTTTTTTTCCAAGAGGAAAAAAAAAAGTTCTCCTAAGTTTTTGTCTTTTTCCCCAGGGCTAGTTTAATAAAGTCAACATAAATGAAGAAAACTTCAAGGTTTGAAGAAATTGTTTTTTCCCTTCTACTATATTGTGTCTTCATTTTTATAATTGCATTCACAAGTTCCTCTTTTTTTCTAGTCTTTTTTATATTCTAGGTGTCAGAAAATGTTCTAAAAATGTGTAGCAATTAACTAATACAAAAGAAAATTTCTTATGAAAGATGTGAATATGATTTTTTTTTGTCAGAGAAAACTTATTTCTAAACGTATTTCTTTTGATAAATACTGATGAATAATTTCATGTACTATTTGTTTGTCACTTTATTGTCGTTATTAATTGCTTCGTATAATGAAAAATACCAAATCTATTTTTTTTAATAGCACTATGCAAAAAAAAAAAAAAAAAAAGAAAGATGCTTCGTATAACGAATGGAATAAGTTTTTGATACTCATCTAATTTTTCTTCTTCAGCGCTAAACAGAGTTCTTTGATAGAGTTCTTTGTTATCAGAAAACAGCACATACATTAAGTTTTTAGTTATAAAAAACTAATTATTGAAAGCTTAATTTCATTGGAGAGTGCCTTAATTTTTTTCCTTATTTCATATTATTTCAGAAAATCAGCCAAGTATTTTTTCTTTATAATGAACAAATAAAATAACGGAAAGAAATGTTAAAACCCGAGTATATTATTTTGTGACATGGTTATAGAGTTTTGGAATATTAAAATATATATTTTAGAATATTATATATTAGAATATAATAGAATACATATAATATATATATTAGAATAGAATAGAATATATGTATATTAGAATAGAATAGAATATTTATATTAGAATGGAATAGAATATTTATATTAAAATAGAATAGAATGTATATATGAGAATAGAATAGAATATATATTAGAATTGAATAGAATCTATATATGAGAAGAGAATATTTATATTAGAATAGAATAGAATGTAGATATGAAAATAGTATGGAATATATATATTAGAATAGAATAGAATGTAGATATGAAAATAGTATGGAATATATATATTAGAATAGAATAGAATTTTTATATTAGAATAGTATGGAATATATATATTAGAATAGAATAGAATTTTTATATTAGAATAGTATGGAATATATATATTAGAATAGAATAGAATTTTTATATTAGAATAGTATGGAATATATATATTAGAATAGAATAGAATTTTTATATTAGAATAGTATGGAATATATATATTAGAATAGAATAGAATTTTTATATTAGAATAGTATGGAATATATATATTAGAATAGAATAGAATTTTTATATTAGAATAGTATGGAATATATATATTAGAATAGAATAGAATTTTTATATTAGAATAGTATGGAATGTATATATTAGAATAGAATAGAATTTTTATATTAGAATAGTATGGAATATATATATTAGAATAGAATAGAATTTTTATATTAGAATAGTATGGAATGCATATATTAGAATAGAATAGAATTTTTATATTAGAATAGTATGGAATATATATATTAGAATAGAATAGAATTTTTATATTAGAATAGTATGGAATGTATATATTAGAATAGAATAGAATTTTTATATTAGAATAGTATGGAATGTATATATTAGAATAGAATAGAATCTATATATTTGAATAGAATAGAATATTTATATTCGAATAGAAAAGAATCTATATATCAGAATAGAATAGAATATTTATATTCGAATAGAAAAGAATCTATATATCAGAATAGAATAGAATATTTATATTCGAATAGAAAATAATGTATATATGAGAATAGAATTTTAATACATGTTATTAAAATGTGAAATTATACATGTTCTCCATGATAACGAAATCTTAACAACTTATTTCGAAAATTATGTTTATTTGCAATCAATTATGCCAATGCCCGCACAATCGAAGCAAATCAAATGTAAATGGCAAATTCTTTAAAATCTGCCTGGTATTACAGCATGCAACAGTATGAAGAAAATATAAAATACAAGTTAAATACGATAAATGACAGTATGGAAAATCTGAGAATATTACAGAATTTAGACAATATAAATCTTAGGGCTTGAAACATATTTAACACTAAAGAATATTATACATATATATGTATTAATCTATAGTAGAGTTTCCATTATACTCTGTACAATGTTCTTAATCCACATGTATAGTCTGTCTTATACTACAGCCACCTCATGCCAATTCTATAGAAAAATCGCCATGTAAGGATTATGGTGCATGTTAAATCTGTCAGCCAAGTGTCCTCTCACTGGTGTAATGCAGAATTAGGAGAGGAGGTGATAGCTCAAGTGTCGCCCTCATCATCTGACCACGGTTTCCAATTACGAATTCTGTTCCAAAATAGCCCTAGTGTTGCTTTAAAACGGGGCATTAATATAACTGAACTGCATTGCAGTTCATGCAATTATACACCTGATGCAAAAATAGGAAATATTCAATTCTGAAATCAATCACTTATTATATAATCTAGTTCTATTAAAAGTTCTAGTCTTTTGTAAAAAGCTTGTTTAAGCGGAAAACATATCGAAGACAAATTTCTAATGAGTGTGATTTTAACCTGGAAAAAAAGCCCTAGTTTTGAAGACTACCGAATTTATAACTAAACGGCATGCTTTGGCATATAGTGATATTAATTTAAAAAATTAGGTTCGAAAGCTTTAAGCTTCAGAAAGATTTCCTACATAGAAAAAAAAATGATTGTAAACTGCAACTGTAGTTAATACAAAAATAATTTTGATTTCATGTTTTTAAAGCATATGAACGATTTAATCAATAATACGGTGGTCGTAAATATTGAATTTAGGAAGAATGCTCTAAATCAATATACAACTGAGATTCAGAGAATAAATGAAAAAGAAAATTGAATAAATCTATTCAGATTTTTATATCATCATTGTAATGTTTTATCATTAGAAAAAAAATTTTGGCACAATTCAAATACAACATTTAAAGAATTTTTTTTTTTTTTTTTTTATGAGACAGGAGAAAAAAATTCTTGTCTTAACTGAAGAATTTACATGAGAATGATTTATATAACATGAGTTGTACATTGTTGAGACTAAATTAAAAATTATGCTTATAGCTCATAGAGATAAAGAAAAAAAAGCACCCAATATTATCATTATTAATGGAATATTTTTAACTAATATAAATTTCAATAATATCTTTAATTGAAATTTTTGAGTTTTAGAAATAAAATGCCAATTAATCCTTATTCGAAGAAATTATTCACACTGAGAAAAGCTGCATTCAATTGAAATCAATTTTAAATAATTTGGTTCAGTGTTTGTTCTTTTGAAAATAAAATTTTAAAGCATGTCATTCTAATAATTTATTGCTTGCGATTTTCAATCATGTAATTCATTTCAAATCGTGATTTAATCCTTTAAAAATACTATAAATTAAAGACACAAAAGAACTATATAAAACTAAATGTATATGATTTATGTGATGAAATGGCATTTTTAAAATTCTTTGGCGAATACGTAGAAATTTTAATTAATTTTCGCAAAATAAATTTTTTTTTTTCATTTTTCTCAGGTAGGATTTTAATCCTATGCTTAAAAAGTAAGCATAGATTTGAAATATCTTTGAATTTAAAATATTATCCAAATAATTGAAATAAAGTTGCTAACTAAAAATATTAGCGGAAAATGTTTTTCAGCTTCAGCGATTTATCTTAATTTCAAAAGTGATTACGTTAAACATTTTAGTGTGTGAAAAATTGAAATAAGTGAAGTAAATATTTCAATTTGAATAAAGTCTTTTTTACGATTAATTGTTATTAATTAATTTATCTAACCTTAAATGTTTTTATCAATGTTATTTAGATTGTGTAGTTTTACTTTCTATCTGTTAAATTAAAATTTGAAACAAATTTCATTTTTCTTTATGAATGTTAGTGTTTTATTTGTTTAGCTTAGTGGGTTTTATAAATTCAGAGGGAAAAATTATATTAATGATTCTTTAAAGATAAAATTTCTGTTTTATGGTTCTTTAAAAAGTAATAGTATATGTTTCTAATAAGTGTATGGTTGTAATACTATGATTCTTTAAATCGTAATAGTTCAATGGTTCTTTAAAAAATAAAAGTATTTTGATTAAATTTTTTTAAATTTATAGTTTTTAAATGATTAGAAGACATATATTATAATTTGATAATTATTTTTAGAATCATCATTTTTCTAGTAGCTGAGCCTGAGATAAGATAATAGGAAATGTTAAGGTACTTTAAGGCTAATCACTGTCTGCATGGAGGACTATTAGCTACTCAGTCAAGACCAATGACCACCCATAAGCAGGGACAAATATGTGTCCTATCAAATTTTATCCATTGTCCTTTGTAAATAAGGACAAAAGAGGAATAGCGGCAAAAAATGATGATTATAATTAGTGTTTCTTGATTGATATTAGATCAACATATTTTTTCCTATACCTTTTACTCCGAGAACAGTCTTCAAGTAAGATTTCTCCTACCCATGGGAAAATTTTTTTAAAATCTATTCAATCTATAGATGGTTTTACTTTCACATTCTGCTAAATTGTAAGATTGGCTCCCAGATTAATTGTTAAAGAAATAAAACAGGAATAAATTCTCCAAGAACAATCGATAGAAATTATTATTCTATAAATTCGAACGAAAATTAGATAGGATTCTATAACTTTGCGATAAATCCGTATACCAAATTTCTTCAAATAAAATGGAATTATATTTGCTTGTAGTTAATATAACAGACGTAGTTTTCATTAAAGGATTTTGTCCAAAATGGTATGCAGATCTACAAGTTTGGTGTGAAACACATATCACATTTTATCAATCACATCCAACAAACGCGAAATATAATCGCATACAATCATACGGACATATCAATGTCTCACGAAAAAATTTTGGACTATGAAACATTCAACTTTATGTGTTTTCAAGTAATCATTTAAACAGGATGACAGACATAATTTAAAAAATGTTTTTTTTTCTGGACTATGGAGAAATCTATAATTACGAAGATTCATCAAAATCTTGAGTCAAACTTTTTGATGATTTTTAAGAATTTTTGATAGCGCATTTCGTATAAGACATAACAAGAAATCTTAAATACACTCTATTGTATATTGGTACGAATTTGTAATGTAATTTCCCATCACAATTTGTTCCATCATATTAAAGATAGTTTTATGGAACGCTCTGTGGGATACTGACAGGCTGCCGGATCAATGGTCCCCAGACTTGGTCACAAACTTTGAGGCTAATTGGCGACAAAATGGATGATACTACAATCGTGAGGAATTTTGGCGATCTGAACAATAGGAGGCGAATTATGCTTGATACTTCTAGAACCTTCTATTCCCTGCCCCGGAAGCTATAAAGCCAGCTGTCCAAACCAAAGTATATCGTATAGTTAGAACTGAATCAACGACGAATTTGTTGGATCAATCCAACGA
The DNA here is from genome assembly GCF_947563725.1 of Argiope bruennichi. Lineage (NCBI taxonomy): Eukaryota > Metazoa > Arthropoda > Arachnida > Araneae > Araneidae > Argiope > Argiope bruennichi. Next base: position 87,442,204 of record NC_079159.1, on the reverse strand, counting down.
AGCGAAAACGCTGAGTGGAAATCAAGAGATTAGTGGATTGAGAATTGAGCTATGTGCCGAGTCTTGGAGACAAGTATTGAAGCAGCATTGAGTTCATGAGTTGAGTAGCCAGTCGTGCAGTAGTGAGTTGTCAATTGGATACGGCTAAAGAGTGGATACGGGGGAGGGGCAGCAGACGTTTGGAGAGACCTTAGTTAATTGCTGTGTGGATTCCCTCTTTTTGCTGAGTTATATATGCTAGCTTTGTGGGCTGTTGTGCCTTTTTACTACCAATTTTTATTTGTGAACTGCTGTTTATTCTAAATGAGCTACTGTGTATTGCTTATGTACACCTCGGCTGTGTTTTGTAGGTCGTGTCTCCGTGTAAACAAACGTCATTATTTGTTATTGAGGTCTGCTGACTGAGTTACCATGCACCCACTACAAGCGAACCCGTTCGAGTTCAGCGGAATTTTTTTTTTATACAATACTAGCCGCTTTGGCGACCAGCCGGTTCGCCAATCATAATGCTTGTTAAAATTTTAATAATTAAATATTCTATGTAATTCCTACTTTAATGGCTTCTTCATTAAAATATTTTAAAACTTTAAACTTTGATAGACATATAATTCACTTATAATATTATAAAGGCCCTCAGCCATAGCGTAATACGTATCTCTCTAATTTTCTCTTAGCTCCTGTAGAATTTATGCTTTAAATTAAAGTGTAAATGATTAATCTGCAATTAATGTAATAATATTTTTTTGCTGAAACATAGCATTTTTTTTAATAATATGATTACTGAAAACAGAATCACTGAGCTTTTTAAACCTTATGGGCACTAAAGAATATCTTTCTTAATTGACCTAAAAATAATTTAACCTAAAAATAACTTAAATCAAGTCCGCATCCGTTGATAATAGTTGTCAACAATCAGAAACACAATGGGCATGCGCGAATTTTCATCGCCAGTTACGGTAACGCTAATGCGTGAATTTTTCTACGCCAGTTGGGGTAACGCTACTAGATTAGAAATTTTTAATTTCTTTTATTCTGTTTTATTTTAATTCAAAAGTATTTCAAAATGAATCTGAAAGATCGATTCATTAACAATGTTTAATTTTAAATGCATCAAACACTAAGAAAACAAACAGAATCGTTTGAAATAATCGGCCGAAAATATGTTAAGCCTATCCTTGTTAGCGTGGGAGAAAAAACTGAAGCCTTACTCATTTGCCGGTGGGAAAATGAAAAGATTTTTTTGACGGGAAAGTTAGTTTTTAATTAATAATTAAAATTCTAATTCAAAATTCAAAAAAGGGGCCCCAGGTGCACATTCCCGATCTCCAAGGTATGCATGTTCCAAATTTGTTAGCTGTAGGCCGAACGATCTGGCCTGTAGAGTACCAACACACACACACATTGAGCTTTATATAAGTATAGATTAAGACCTTACTCGAATATCTAGGTTACATTTTTAATTCAATGAATAGTTTGGTACATTTCATGTTCTTGTACATTGAATCGTAAAAATCTTTTTGATTATTATTGCTGTATAATTATTTACCTCTGTCAGTAATTTAGAAAGGCACATCTTCCTTTCGTGCATACTAATAAAAATGAATTTTCTACTATAAACAAATAAATTCTTCTTAAATAAACTATTGTATGTTTATTCTATAAAATATTATTCTTTAAATTCTTATTCCTTTTTAAGGCTTTTAGAAAATAGCAATTTCTTAGCTGTTTACCTTTTATTCCTATATAAGTCTAGACTTTGAATTAATTTTATTTAAGGGACTTTAAGAATGTCAAAAGAGATTAGAATCTCTTATTTACAATATTTTTAGAAATATTTTAGCAATTTGAATAACATCTATTTTATAGGAGAATTTCTTGTCTGTAAAAGAATTTCTGAAAAATTCAAGGCAAATATCTAGCAACACAAATGACTTTTCGCCTAAAACAAAATTATTCTAAAATTTGAAAAATTCTTTCCAGGAATTTATCTTTAATATGCTTCACGAAATATTCTTAGTAATATGACTGCAATCTACAAAAGTCGAAACATATTTCAAAATTTTACGTCTTGCTTAATAAAAGAATGCTGATGTTTGTTCAAATGTGAATATATAATAATTCAAAAAACATAGGAAAATATGAACATATAGCATTGTGTATTAGGAATTAATTTTCAAGAAACTACATCGTATTATTATAAAACTAAAATTTGAGTAAACTTTAATAATAATAAAATATTCAAACCTGTTATATATATATATATATATATATATATATATATATATATATATATATATAAAGGAAATTTTTACATTGTTTTATATGTTGAATTAATCAGTATAATCTCAAGAGAGAGTGCAAATTATTTAAATGAAACGAAATATTTATTCTTTTATTTTGTTATATTTTTATTAGTAAATCAGACAGAAGTCGTGAATTTGTTTTTTCTTATTGATATTTTATTGGTATCCATTAGTTAGTTGATTTTCGTTCGAGTGTTTTTATTTTGAATGTGTGTAGTTATAACCCGCGTTTAACAAAGAATGATTTTGTAAAATTCTTGAAATTTTCTTGAAACAATTTTGCAGCATTTATTTTATGTTCTTTTCTGGAAAAATTGTTTTTTGCAGGTTTGATTCAATCTAAAGTCCTATTTTGAAGCTATGGAAGGTTTATTTAGAGCCAAATCTCGTAATTTTTGAAAGTATTCAAAAAGGAACATTTGAATTTGAGCATTTATTCCTAGAATATTTTTTCGGAAGTATATATAGTAATGTTATTGCATTCTACAAATCTCATAATTTTTGAAAGTATTCAAAAAGGAACATTTGAATTTGAGCATTTATTCCTAGAATATTTTTTCCGAAGTATATATAGTAATGTTATTACATTCTACAAATCTCATAATTTTTGAAAGTATTCAAAAAGGAACATTTGAATTTGAGCATTTATTCCTAGAATATTTTTTCCGAAGTATATATAGTAATGTTATTACATTCTACAAATCTCATAATTTTTGAAAGTATTCAAAAAGGAACATTTGAATTTGAGCATTTATTCCTAGAATATTTTTTCGGAAGTATATATAGTAATGTTATTACATTCTACAAATCTCATAATTTTTGAAAGTATTCAAAAAGGAACATTTGAATTTGAGCATTTATTCCTAGAATATTTTTTTCGGAAGTATATATAGTAATGTTATTACATTCTACAAATCTCATAATTTTTGAAAGTATTCAAAAAGGAACATTTGAATTTGAGCATTTATTCCTAGAATATTTTTTCGGAAGTATATATAGTAATGTTATTACATTCTACAAATCTCATAATTTTTGAAAGTATTTAAAAAGGAACATTTGAATTTGAATATTTATTCCTAGAATATTTTTTCGGAATCGTGTATAGTAATGTTATTGTATTCTAGAAAAGTCAGAAACAATTTTATGCTTACCGTTTTATTTACATTGTGGCTTAGTATATTATTCAGCAGACACCTACCCCGACACACCCTTTCAAATTTTCACACCACAATCTTGTGAAGTACTTTGATATAGAGAGACTTATTGAGTACTGGATAAATTCAGTGGAATCTTGTCTCTAAGCAGTAACTTCCTAATTTGAAGTGGGTATTCAGTCGCTAGTTTCTTGCTTTCTTAAATGATTTTGAAAGATCTGTTATATGCAGCACACACACTAAATATCATTTTTTTTCTATTGCCGCTGTTCTTCACACATTTAGATGGATTTCCAAGCAGACGTTTAGTCTTTTATTATAAAAATACATCATTATTTCATGTTAAACCAGCGGGTGTGATCTCCTCGAAACTTTGCCGCACACCCTTGTGGTAAAAGCTTATAAGCCAGTTAACAGCTACGCTACCCGGGCAATTGCTTTTGTATCGTGGTCATGTTGCTGGGCTGCGAACCACAAGGTTCCATGTTCTACCCTCGCACATCCCAATCCGCTACGTTGGTGACCTCGGACGATGAACCGTCAACCTTTGTACAGCTGTTGTGGCGCCATCTGCCCGCAACCAAAGTCGTCAGACTCACTTGACGCAGCAACAGCATTAGCAACCACTCACCCACACATGCTCGCCACAATACTTGGCGCTACTCAACTGGGTACAGGGGCATTAGAATCAACAGGTAATACATCACCACTCAACAGCCATATCGTTTGTCTCGCCTCCGACTCACTGGAGGGAGAGTCTGTGGTTTTCAATCAGTAGGAAAGTGAACGTATTGTGGTGCAAGCGTATAAGCCAGTTAACAGCTACCCTACCCGGGCAATTGCTTTTGTACCGTGGTCATGTTGCTGGGCTGCAAACCACAAGGTCCCAGGTTCTATCCGCGTTCATTCCAATCCACCACACCCACCAATAAAATGGCTTATCCACCTTTCTCCGCATAAAATCATGAACCTTGGTGGATAAGACCGCAAATACTTTACATGGTTTTGGTGAACGATAGTTATGAAATATAAATCTTTGGCATAAATTTATCAATTTACTGAATCTATTGCAAGAATATGTATTTTTGATGCTTTTTTTGCCTATGGATTGACAACAAAACTTAACACAAAACTAAGTATGTAGTATAAGATAAAACACTGAATTTCATTGATTTCAGTCGTTGCGCTTACAAGTATGAGAAAGTACAGACTCAAATGGTCAATCGTTTTGCAAGTTTTGTTCAAAATTCTATAGGTTTAGCACCGATATTTTAAATGCTAAACTTAAGTACCAAATTTTATCTACGAAGCTCTATGTGTTTTGTATTTTTGTTGAGTTCATTTACTCGGACAGTTAGACAGGCAGACTTACTGTGAATGGGTTTTGTTCAAATTTTGAATTAAATGTATAAATTTGATTGCAACTTCATATAGTAAATTTCAACTTTCTAACTCAAAGCGGTTTTGAGTTATGGTGTTCATAGACAGATAGACAAACAGCGAGGTCTAAAAAGTGGAGATTTGTTAAGATTTCGAGTCTAAATTTTTTGATTATTACAATATATCCTCTATACATCGTATGCAAGAAAGTATAAAAATATCTGAATTATTTATACCAATTAAAAATAAACTGTAGCCATTTTTTCAATATTTTATTACAAAAATGACAATAAGGTATTTTATTATTATTTAACTTTTAAATATTTCATACAAGTTTTAAAACATTCTGAAATATTTTATAATAACCGCATATATATTATGATTCACTCACATTCAAAATCTCGTTTTTCACCCACATGATCCTATATTCAAGCTTATTTTTCAGAATTGATTTTTTTTTCGAATTTCTTAAATTCAGTTTAAGATATAATCACTTTTAAATGCTATATTTTATTCTGATATAATGCTTTCTTACTTTGATATATAAACGTAAAGCATAAGAAAAGAAATTTCATGTTCTTGGCAACATGTTTGTATAATTTACTGTATTTTTTATAGATATTTACAGCAACTAAGTTAATCAAAACTTTTATTGTTTTTAATAACTAAACATTAAATGAATATCACTGATAAAATAACAATAATTGTAATAATTATAATAATACTAAAAAAATAATAATGTAAAATCTATAAAAAATTTTATTGCGCTACTTTTATAAAACTACTTATGGATCTATTCGTGAATGCTTTTGGACATCTCATATTTTTTTTCAGTAACTATCTTTCAGGAAGAAGGATTTAACATTTGCTTTACTGTATTTTATAGATTTACTTTGTAACAGCTGTTATCTATAAATTGAATTATTCATAGAATTCAAAAAAATTTTTGTTGTCATTAAGTAAAAAATCATTCAATGTGAAATAATTCCCTGAAAATAATAATGATCCCTTTTTTACTTCTTTTAACAAAAAGTATGGATAAAGGGAAAGACAGAAAAAAAGAAATTATAGCTTCTAATCGCTAGCACTTGATTGTTCAAACATGTTTACTTCTAACTTGGCTTCATTATCCACATCATAGCAATAATAAATATTGAATTAATATGTTTAAAAATATTTTTAATTATTTATTAAAATGATAAAAATAATTATACACCATCTCTTCCTTATCATAGAAAGATAGAAGTTTGAATTTTAAGATTGTTGAAAAATCCTCTTTTGTTCAGTATTGTTACGAATCTGTGAGGCGGCTTCCCAACATAGTCAGTTCCATAGGAGGTTCCAGAGCTTGGCGACCATTTGGCGACTTTGGTGCCAAAATAGATTATACCCGAAACATCGAGAATTTTCCCGATCCGTCCAGTAGGAACGGATATACGCCTCGAACGTTCCTGATTGGGTGAGAGGCGTCTAGCCCCGCCTCCTGAGACCTATAAAAGGAAGCGGCCGCAGCTGCTGGGGCAGAGTAGTCGGAAGCGACAGAGAAGAGTGGTCGTGGACCAGTGGAGTCATCGTAGTTGTGAACCGACGGTGAATTGAGCCTTGGACCGGTGGAGTCGAAGAGTAGTCGGAAGCGACGGTGAAGAACTCGTCTTCCAGGGACTAGCGGAGTAGAGCTGCTGTGTATGCTATTGCATGCTGCACGTCTCGGCTGAAGATAATCGTCTTCTGTGCTGTATATAGTTGTCGTCTTTGTGCTGTCCTGTGTGTCTTCGTGTAAATAAACGTCGTTGTTTCATTTTCTACTGTCGCCTGCTGATTGAGTGTTCTCCACACCATATAACTCCCACTATCCAAACGAACCCCGGAAATTTTGTAACAACATTAATAGAAGCTGTCACAGAAAAAAAAATTTAATTTTCCTGACTTCTTAATCAAATATATTTCAAATAAAAAAATAATTCTGAGGTGCAGATTCAGGCTCACCTAAAAATGTTTATGCTAAATCTAAAAGTTCAAGTCTAATTAATGAATACAAAATTTTCGATTTTAGGGAAAACTATATTTTTACACAAAAATACATAAAAAAAAAAACGAATATTGCATAAAAACATTTTAATTATTAACTTTTTAAAATATTGAGCATATGTTCTTTAACTGCTTTCAGACATAAGATACTGTTTTAAAACACCATTTTGTCGCAATACAGAAATATTATAATTTATAACGTAATTGGACAACATAAATAACCTAACTAACATCGCCCATCTCTTTTTCTCCAATTATGCAAGAAAATTCGCAAAGAATGAGATGTTTTTTGTCACTAATTCCGGAAACATAACTACCCACATAAATATGAGCTCAAATGCTCATTTTTAAGATCGGTAACTTGAAATAAAATGCCAAAAATGGCATATACAAAATAAAATTTCCGTCGCAACGCAGGAAACAAATCTAAAGAGAACCTAATGATGTACGCACAAAACGCTCTCTCTCTTAACAAGATAAACTCCATAATTTATTTTTAAGAACAAGCATCCATAATTACAATAAACTTCGTGGAAGAGTCTGAATCGGGGATCGCAAAGCATAATTTTAACTTTACTTTCCTCATTACTCTTAACGATAAACTCCAGGAAACGAATACAAAATATCTTTTTCTGTTCCTAAGTTGTCCATTGTAACCCTCAGCTTGTCTCTCGTCATTAAAAGCTAAAAAAGAGATGCCATCCTAAGCTAAAATTAAAAAAAAAAAGAACAGACGGATCGACGAACTTCGCTCTTAGATCGTTATGCAGCAAAGAACATCATTACAAGCAGACGAGTATCACTCGAAAGCGAGTTGAGAAGTTAGAAGAAATATCGTTTGCTTCCAGTTTTGTTCTTCTTGTGTTCTGAATTTTCGGCACTCTCTTGATTTAATTACGGAAGATATAAAAGTAATAACTGAGTACGAGGCTTTTACAGACGACATTATTTCTTTAGTAGTTTAATGCGAAAGATTTGTGTGTTTTATTTATTTAATTTTGGCGAGAAAATGTGCGCATATTCTGATTTTTCCTTTGTATCCAAAATACATTCATTTACATATTTTGATAAAACTTTAAATATTTTCTGAATTAAAGATTTGTTTTGGGAACTAGGAATAGAATCGGTGGATATTTCTTAAGGACATTGTTTAGAATTCTACACTTTCATAGATGGATTAGAACAGTTTATTAGATCCCCGAATGAAAAAAAAAAAATGCTTTAAATTTTACCAGGCATTGAATAAAATATTCTTGATATTCATATATAAGTGAATAACTCGTATAATTTTTTATGAAGTTAGAAGATTTAATTTTGGAAGACAATTTCGGAAAAAATATCGTCCCAGTTTCTGTCATCCGTAGAATATGGCAATTTTAACGCAACGAGGGGCCGGAATAACCTGGTTGGTATTGCAACCCAAGAATTTGCATTCCTTGGGTTGTGAGTTCGAACCCCGTCGGCCGAAGACTCCCCGTGTATTTGGCGGCTGGTGCGCTTATAAATCTATCGTACCCCCAAAATCTATCTTGCCGGGGGAAAATGCCAAAGGGGGTACTGGTTCAGAGGTGCTCGTTCACTGATTCAGGTACAAATTACGATCTGTGGATGAGTGAAGGAAATGCATGAATGAAGTCCGCCCCATTAAAAGGGTTGTTACGGTTGAGTAGCTGAGTCGTACTCTTGGCAATAGACGGCGCTACTGCAACAAGAGACGCTTTTTCGAATTAATATTGGTGACTTTGCAGCGGGCTTGTATATGACAAGTGCCATAAGAAAGAACAACAATATAATAAATCAGAAAAATAATAATCAAATTCTACCTAAAGGCAAACTTATTGTTTGTGATTTTCTTATACATATTTCTTACTTTTTTTTGGGCAATTCTTGATAGTTTGAGGTTTATCATACTTTTTTTCCGCGTTTGGATTGATTTTGAAAGACTATTCAAAATCAGCAGGAGTGGTATAAATTTCTTGCATGCTTTCGAATAAAGATGTTATTTCCCACACCCACGCATAAAAGATTGAACCCTGGACAGGTTAAAAAAGCCACAACTGCTGAAATTTTTATTTTTGTAGTTCCACACATGAAATCTGTGTACTATGTAGCATTATAATAAAAAAAATCTCGATACTTGTGTTTAATTAAGCACATTCCATTGGTGATCAATTGTTAGGAAAATACCCATTAACATGTGATTTTTGATAATTTTTTTGGCTCCTAATTGCTAGGGTACTTTTAATATGTAAGCACCAGAAAATCAAACATGTATTTTGGACGCCTTATGCTTCGACTGATTGAAACTGAAATTGAAAATAAAACTACAATGGTAGTTAAAATATCACTTACCAAATTTCATTTCAGTAAGTCATTAAATTCTTGAGTTATTATGTTTATTTAAATACAAAAATACATATCTACAGACGGTAGATTTCTCATCAAAATACAAATACAAATCCACACTCAAAATGTCACATCTTTGTACCAAAATTTACCCATTTAGATCTTTCCATTTGATACAGCCGGACAGGCAGAATTCCTCTGAATGCTGAATCAGATGAATCTGAAACGTTGAAATTTCACCAAAACCTGGGGTTTGAATATTTTGACATTTTTAAATACTTTTTCGTTGCATTCTTCGTATACAAAATAAATAAATGAATAAATATATAAAAGCTAGATACAGAATCGAGATTTTTCTTAAGGAAGTTCTGGAGTCTTGGTGTCAACCATAAAAGTGCTTGTCAAAGGAAAAAAAATTGGGGGAAGAGAATACAGATCAAAACCATTTTGTTTCTTATCCTTCATTCAAATCTGTACTTAACCGGCAAAGAAATAACTTGTTTTAAAGAAAAAAAAACGCTTTTCTTTTTTTTTTAATCTTTCATAAAATATTAAGAAAAATATTTTTTAGTGAATCTAAATGTGAATTCATCACTTTCATCCAAATTCTTTAAAAATGATATTCTCAAAGGAATTTTATTTTTTACGTTAAGCATAAAAAGTAATGGGTGTCATTTACAACACACTTTTGTTAACGATGCAGAAAATAAACTGGAAACTAAAATAAACTTCTAATAATTTTTTATTCAGAAATCAAATAGACATCCATTATTCTAAAAAATGGAAAATAAGCAAATCTATTTTTATTTTAATATTTTTTGAGCTTTAATTTTTTAATTTGTTAACTTGTAAAAAATTAATAATTAGTAATTAATAATTAATCATAAAAAGTAGTAAGTGGATTCTTTGATGAATGTTGAATTTATTTCATTAATAACAAAATATTTATAACTTAAACTTCTTAATATATTTATTAGTTGTAATTTAAAATGAAATTTATTTATTTTTATGAAAGAAGTTTCATCTTTCATATTTGAAGGAAAGATAATATTTGTTGTAAGCAAAAAGTTTTGGAAAAATTCCCAGTATTTTTATATTTTGAAACATATTAGGTTAAGAAATATACTCATATTTTCCTTTTTTGTTAGAAACTCTTGAGTTTAGAGGAAAATTTATTTATTTTGGTTATTTTTCAGTTGATTCTGGATTATATTTAAAGGAGAAATTTTTTAGATATTTATTTTGAGTCATTTTGAAAGAGATTTTTAAAAATGTGACATGAAAGTGAATTTTTTTCCAGAAACCTATTGAAAAGAATTTAATGGCGCATGAATAATAAAAAATGGTGTTCTTGTTAAACGCCAAAAAATATTCATATTTTAAACTAAATGTATTTAAAATTCAAACTTAGAATAACATTAATAAGGAGATGTATTATGTTTAACATAATGTTAAGATGTATTATGTTTACTTTCTCAAGTGCAAAAAAGAAGCTATTGTTGTTTTGAAAAAACATTCAACATGGAGATTTTGATGAATTTCCCCATTTTTGATATTTCAAAATTTAAAAAAGTAAGTTTAAGCATTATGTCGATTCGTTTGAAAAGAAGATATTTCAAATTCGGACCTAACAAATGGGAGAAATTCAGTATGTGCGCTCAAAAATAAAGGTGCAGATTTTTATTAAGTTTTGAGCAAAATCCATAAATTTATTGTTTGTTTGTTCATTAATCTATCTATGTGTATTTGAAGATGATAACTCATGTATACAATAAACAAGGTTCTGAAATTTGTTGTGTTGTCTTGAAATTGAAATTGGAAACAATCGGTGAATGGTTATGTACCCATATAATATTGCTACGATAATTTTTCCGATAAAATCGGAATTGCGGTTCTGGATGTATGATGGCACAATCAATAGACATCAATAACAAATAATGATGTTTACTAACGCAAAGAGCGGCGTCTTGGCCTAGGGGTAGCGCGTCTTCCCCTGAGATCTGGGCGTCCCGGATTCGGGCATGGTTGTTTTTTACCCTCTGTTCTATCTGTGAAGCCTTGTTCTAACGATCTATGGCCTTACAGATGAGTCACGCTTTCACCCCTTGACCCTCTCTAGCGGTTTTATGGGGTGCTGTGAGGTTTGTTCAGTTTACCAACATTGGTAAACCGACGTGTTCAACCGGACATCGGCACTCCAGAAAACCGCAAGAGAGAGGGTCAAGCGGGGAAAGCGTGCCTCGTCTGTAAGGCCACAAGTCATTGGAACATGGTTTGAGGTGTGTGAAAGAAAGGGTTGTGCTGTAAAAAGGTGTTGTGCAAGCGAGTGTGTGAGTGTCATCTTCATATAAGCTAGAAATCACACTTCTGTCCTCAGGTGCTCAGGGGCCTTTACCCTCAGAAGCTACTGCACAAACTTGGCTTAAATCATTGACTTCGCCAGCGGGTTTGTCTAAGTATCATAAGTAACAAACAACAACTAACACGAATACACAGCCGAGACTTACATAAGCAACACACAGCAGAACTTGCAATAAACAGCAGCCCACAAGTAATAATTGGTAGCAAACAACCGGCCAGACAGAAAATTTTCGAAGAATGAAACATAATTCTCCTCTCATTGGGCCCATCGCAAAATTTTCAAAATATTTCATTTTATCACCAAATTCTTTGCGAGTTGCCAAATGGTCGCTAAGTTTGTCTTTAAACCTGGGGATCATTGATCCAGCATCCTATCAGCATCCAACAGAGCTGTCCATAAAACTATCTTTTCTACAATAGAGCTAAGTGTGTTGGGAAGCAACTTTACAGATTCGTAACAATATATACCTTGTATCTTTGAATGATCATATATTTTATATTGAAGTTTTAAATATTATGTATTCTCAATGACATTACAATATTTTAATATTTTTGTGGTAATGTCGATGTCTCTAAGCGCTTGCTTATCTTTTAGTATGTGTTGACAATTCACCAGCGAAACAAGAGTGGGAAAATATATAATTCCATTTTTTATGTCACTACCATTGAATAGAAAAAATAAGAACTGCTAATAAAATTGTTCTTTAAAAGGTGGATGAATGCATTTGCTTTAAAATCTGAAGATGAATGTTTTGCAATTGCCCGAAATATAGTTCAATAACCATCTGATAAACACTATTATTTCTCCATATTTTCCTACCTTTATTATAAGTTAATAGATTTCATCAATTAATTTAAATTTTGATTTCATACTATTGAAATCATCTAGTCGTGCAGGTAAAAATTGATTTTAAGAGTCCATTGTAGTTATAAAAGTGATATATAAATTAAAAGCTGAAAAGTAAAATATAATTTAATATTAAGCATTTTTTTTAGAAATTGCGTGAAATTACAAGCATTATACAAATGAAGGGGTATTTTTTTAATTGGACTTATTCATATGACAGATGGGCTATATGTTTTGCCAACATATCGATGGGTAATATTCTGAATTATATACATGAATATGTTTTAGGATCGTGCAATGAGTTGCTATATTAATATACGAATATATTAAACTTAACTAATTGTTGATTTTATCATTAAAATGCATAATATAAAAAAATTATAAATGATAAAGAGCTGGCTCCTCCCAAAAAAAATTAGACATCGTTTTTCACGTTAAAATGGTAAATGAGAAATTCTTTATAACGTAATAAATGTGAAAATTTCCATTTGGTTTCCCATTTCTCGTTTACCATTTTAACGTTAGTCCTACCTTTAAGCAACAGCAGTCAGCCACGAAAAAATCTTGTCGATACTGTTTCGTTCAACGGTGGCAGGGTGGTCGGCTATACACAAGAAAATCTTACCTCTAAATAGTTAACAAAAGCGTAGTATTAAAAAAACGAATGTACGTAAGTTAACGTGAGTCCTTTTTTTTATATATTTCCCAATGTTTATTTAATGAGTCTCCCTTTTCTCATTTTTAGTCCTTTGCTTAAGAATTTTTGATTATAAAATATTAAGTGTCTCTTGTTTATTTTTTTTCAGAAAAGTCTAATATCTGAAACAATACCAGCTACATGATGAACTGATGGGAACCGGATCTTCATGAGAAATGATTACTGATCCATCGATAATAGCACAAGCTTTCGAAAATTTATTTTTTCTTTTCATATCATCGCTGGCAGCACTGAGTAAGTTTTAAAAAAAATGTTGAAAATCACGAACTCCGATAAAATGTTTATAATTTTGTTTATTCATATGTTTGTTCCTTTTTAAAATAATGTCTTTTGATCTAATTCTTTTTGTGAATTGAGAATTGTTGAGGCAGAAACGTAAAAAATTCTCTATAGTGTACCAAATTGGATGTAATTATTACTTTGGTTGTAGGATCTCACTAAAAAGGAATTTTAAATTTTAATTAGATATTAAATTACTACAAGGAAATTGCAATGTTTTTCTAGAATAACTTAGGAAGTTATTATTGCACTGTTCAATTTCTTTTATTATTTATATTATATTTCCATTTCACCATTTTCATTGAAAAGTTTTCTTAAATTCACTATTAGGCTTTAAAAGCATCCTAAACGTAGTTAAAAGAAAGAAAAATACCCGAAGATATTTTTTTTGAAAAACAAAAAGTGGCGAAGTTCCTTAAATGTTTCATGAAAAGCAATCCAATGTAAAAAAAAAAAAAAAAAAAAAAAAAAAAAAAAAAACATTTTCCTAAAATTAAAAAAAAAAGTTAACATAGTCATTTATATCAATTTTATTTAAAACAATACTTCTCTAATTTTAGTATATTTTAAAATATTTTGAGTATGCGTTACAACAATATTTATGAAATATTTAAAAAATATTTTAAAGGTCTCTGATAAAAAACAAACAGCAACAACAACAACAACAAAACAGACGCGCACACACACACACACACACACACACACACACACACACACACACACACACACACACACACACACACACACACACACACACACACACACACACACACCGCAGCAACGGTAACACTGGCGGTAACTGTGGTTGAATCCTAATGGCTCTCTTCGCCCACGGTACAACCCTTGTTTAAGGAAGTATGTCCCGGTACCGATGGGAGGAGCTAGACCCTCACCTTTTCGTGTACCCACAAGGGTGGTGAGGACCAACCATCCTGCCGGAAGCTTGTACTCATCAATTACGAGGTCCTCCCACACCCTTTGGGACTTTGTCTAAAAATAGGAACACTTGTGAGAAGATTACTGAATCTCTGCCTCTCACGTTCATATGCTGTCATAGACATGCAATTACGAAGTCGTAAACTCAGGCACAGGCTGACCCCAACCCACCTGTAAAAAATAAGATAAATCGTTTCATTGACTTCTGTTGTTTTCCAATCTTCTTCTAGCTTCTACGTGGAATTATAGAAAGCAACAGATGTAAAAGTTTTATAAATTCCTAAAATTTCTACACACAAAAAAAGGGGGTAAAAAAGACCTCTTGCAGGGACTTTGCTGACTGGTTAGATGAAAAAAGTATCTTTTCAAAAGATATAGCAATTAGGAGAAAAAGTTTTGATGCTTCAACAGATTTCATCTCATTATCACCAAAAATATCTCTAGAGGCTGTATATTTAATCTAGAGGCTGAATATATCTCAATATTCCTGTATAATAACTCATTACTTTTCATTGAGATTTGGATAAAAATACAGGGTGTTTATAAAGTCCCGGACCCATTTTGATGTTTAATAACTCATAAAATAATAAAGATATAAACAAACTTATGGCATTTATTGATGGAATAACTCATATATTTTCCTTTTCAGGTTTGAATATTTTTACTTTTGTAAATATCGTCTGCACGTGTGGTTATTTTCAGATAATTTCATTTTCCAGTCTAAATATCTGTACTTTTCTAAATATTGTCTGCTTATTAATTGCATTTTTCTCTCTTTTGTTTTTGGCAACTATTGCAATGTTATGTTTACTTTTGATGTGTTTGTTCTATGTAGTACTTTTGTATGTGATGTTTTATTCGAGCGGATATTAAGGGGAATGCGTACACCACAAGAGAAAACACAGATTTTATGGTGGTTCATAGAATTGAAATCGATAGTGCAAGCACAGAGAAATTTCAGAAGAATTTACCAAAAAGATCCTCCATCCAAAAACAGCATCTTGCGGTGGAAAAAGAATTTTCTAGAAATTGGAAGTATCGAAGATAAGAAACGTTTCAGACGTCCTTGCACAAGTGATTTTGATGTTGAGCGTGTCAGAGAGACATTTTTACACAATCCTAGAATATCTGTGAAATCAGCGGCAACAGAATTGGATATGCCAATTTCGATGGTGTACAAGGTTATTAAGAAAAAATTAAGACTGCATGCATGCAAAGTTCAAATTGTTCAAGTTTTGGAACCGAACGATAGGCCTAGGAGGATGGCCTTTGCAACAGATATGCTAAGGAGGATAGAAGATGCTGCTGATTTTCTGAAGAGCATAATGTTCTCCGATGAAGCATCCTTTCATGTTTCTGGCATTGCTAATCGCCATAATGTGCGCAAATATCTCTGTGGATGCCGACATGCTTGTCGCTACCTGGCGTGAAATTGACTATCGACTTGATATTCTCCGTGCGACGAAGGGGGCACACGTGGAAGTTCATTGACAAGGGTTAAGAAACTTTTTGAGTCTATTTAACCATTTATGTTATTAATTTTAATCTATCTTTATTATTTTATGAGTTATTAAACATCAAAATGGGTCCGGGACTTTATAAACACCCTGTACTTAACAATTGTTGCTTACAATGATTTACTTCGCCAAACTGAATCACTTTATCTAAATAACCAATAAATCAAGCAACTTTTAATTTAGTTGATGCATTTATTTATCCATTCCTACCTAAAATACTTAATTAAAATACTTTATTAACTTAACTACTTTAAATTTTAATATCTACAATTCATTTAAAAATTTCATTCAGCCATAATTAATTTATTTCTGTTAATAACTTATTGAAAACATTTATCTTATTTTAACAACACAGTTAATTACTAAGCAAAATGTTATTCCAGACTGATTATACATTTTTCCAAAATTAGTTTTAGCAACATTATATTTAAAAAATTTATTAAAACAAAAAGAAACAAGACGGATCAACTAATTAACTTAAAAATACATTTTATAATACTGTAGTCCATTAAAATATTTTTGTTTTTCGCATCAGGAAATTCGATACTCTGTTAAGTACTTTATTTCTGTTTCAATTATTAGCTGCCTAAAGCTCAAATATTGGCAAAACAATTATTGTCAATTATGAAAGTTTAAAAATAAAGTAAACAACTTTTAATCTCCGAACATTGGAGTGCTTTTTAAATATTTTGTTTTGTTTTTATTGCATTGTCTGTGCTAATATTAGTTTTATTATATGAAGTAGAATGCATAAAAAATAATTGTGAATTAATCTTCTTTTTTTAAAAATATTTTCTTTCAAGACTATTGTGTAAGCCTTTAAAGCAATTTTTGTGTTCCAGCTTTCATTTTACACGCCAAATTATAATTAGAGATAATGAAATGAGATTTTTAATGTGCTTTTTATGATGTTCGGAAAGATTTTTTTTTGTTCCGAGCATTAGATTGGTATCTTCTTGTTTTAGTTATTTTTTAAAAGCAAAATATCGATTGAATGGAAGTGTTTTTTTTATACAGATGAATACACACGCTATTTTTTAGCTTTCTGTTTTCATTTTTTATAGATATGTATTAAATGCTTATTTACTACAACAAAAATAGAGTGAAAAAATAAAAATAATAAAAGATTGTAAACAGTATTAGAGCCTGTACATCATGTAATCAATATTAAAAGGCGATAGTTTTTAAAATCTATATGGAAGTAAGTTTTACAGGAAATAATTAAAAAATGTATCCTTTTTGTCATAAAGATGAGAAGGGCATCTTTTGTCCATAACAATAAGTTTAATGAGTATTGTAACCTTTTAACAACATTAGTTTGAATTTAATATTTCGATAACTTTCATTTGATTATACATGGTGGTTATAATTGAAGTTCCATTTTGAAGTGGTCATAAAAAAGAAACTACTGGACCAAATGTTATCAAACTTGGTAATAGTTTAAAGGAGAACATGGGAATTTCTTTTCTAGCAAAAAAGTTCAAAAACTCACCACCAGGGTTTAGTTTAGTTATATTAACGTCCTGTTGTAAAGCAACACTAGGGCTATTTTGGGACGGACCTCGTAATTTTGAACCGCTGTCAAATGACGAGGACGACACCTGAGCTGGCACCTCCCTCTCCACACCACACCAGCGGAAGGATGTTTGGCATGACGGATTTAACGTGCAACAGACCCCCTTACACGACGGTTCTTCGGTGGAATCGGGTCTCGAACCTGAACCCCTACGGCTCACAAGTCGAGACCTTACCACCAGGCCACCGCGGCCTCACCACCAGGGAGAAATGGCACTGTATGCAATATTGTTAAGCAAAATAGGACATGAAGGCATCGGTTTAAAATATGTTTAATCGTTTCTGAAACGTGTTACAAAGCATGTTCAATATGTGATATCTCAAAATGCAATGTTAATGGTGATAATTTAAACAATTCGGCGGAACTGAAAGACGCGATACACTGATATGTGCGTAACATTCCCCCTGATATGCTAAGAGCTACTGTTGAGAATGCAGTATGCGATTTATCTTGCTTTCAGAAAATGGTGGAAGCCCCATTGAACATGCTTTGTAACACATTTCACATTAACGATTAAACATATTTTAAACCGATGTCTTCATGTCCTATTTTGCTTAACGATATTGCATACAACGCCATTTCTTCCTTATTGGTGAGTTTTTGAACTTTTTTTTTTTTGATGAAAAAAATTTCCATGGTTTTCTTTAAACTGTTACCAATTTTGATAACATTTGGTCCATAGTTTCCCTTTTAGGACCTTTCAAAGTGGAACTTTAATTATAACCACCCTATTATCAAAGCTATTTTGAAGAGACAAATTAGGAAAATTATTAAGTGGCTATGCATTTGATGAACAAAATAATCCTAAATCTTCTTCCTATATATAAATAATATATACGAAGAACAAATATCATTTTTTTTTTATTCAATCGAATTTCATTGAATTCAATTGTAAGAAACGAATCATTTAGAGAAAAAAAATTAAAAATATCTTTTTATTGTCAAGATTTAGTAAAATACATGCTGCACTTAATAAACTTCAAGTCTGTTATCTTGACTTTTCATTCTAGTCTTCATTTTTGTATAAAGGAAAAAAGCTATTATGCAACCCTAATTTTGTATTTTTTTATTATAGTTTAAATAAATACGAACCACTGGAAGTGATTTTATATTATCACCTTATTGTAAAATGTTTGTGATTAACCCGTAAATAATAAAATTTAATGTTATAGTTATTGATTAACTATTACAGTTGGTTATCAAATCTTCAAAAATATAATAGAAAAGCCTCGAAATGCATTAACACAATAGATCACTTTTTATGTTAAAGTGAGTTTAGTTTCTTTAATGCACAAACAGTGTGAAATCAAATGGTCAAAATTCCAATGATAATCTTAAAATACTCAAATGGGAGAATGAAATTTATTGCTAATTAATTTAATTAAATACTTGGATACAGCTTCTTATAAAATATTCAAAATTTTAACAAAAGAAAAAAAAAAGAACAGACATAAATTTATTTATTGTTATTTCTGTTTCTTAATTGGACAAGAAATAGTTGGTTAAATCTTCAAACTCTTCATAAAAATGTTTGAAACTAACATTCAGAAAATATTAAATTTGATATTATAATAAGTTCATGAAATGAGAAAAAGTATTTAATCAAATTATCAAATGAAAAAACAACACACGGAAATAAAAATAATCAAACTCGCTTCAGTATTAGACTTTTCTGGTGACAAATTCGTTCGTCTTCGTTTCTTTAAATTAAAAGTTTGTGAAAATTTCTTTTGAATAATTCTGTAACTTAGTGTTAATTATTTTTTTCAGCAATGTATTTTTTAAATTGCAATTTTTTGTAGAAATATAATTTATGTTATTTTAGTAATCTTACAACGTTCTGTTCATTGTTCTATGCTTTTCTCTAATAGTCTATCTTTGTCTTTATGCCTCCAAACGCATCACAGGATCGAACAGAATTGTTTAAAAACAAATGCCCTTTAAATAATTTTCATCTTTTTTTGATTCTGAAGTCAAACCTTAGTTATAGAACCAGTTAACACAACCTGTTGTACAATATTGTGCTGTATTATATGAAATCAATCAATTATCCTCTATGTTATACAATATTGCGAATATTGATCTATGTCATACAATATTGTACAGTATTTGTGTGGTATTTAGGGAATAATATTAAATTTCAGAACTTTAATTAAAATAAAGTTTTATACTGAAATTCATTCAACTTGATAACGTATCCCGGATCTTCCTAAATTGATCATCAACAATGGAAAAGAATGCGTGGATAAAATATTATTAACAACGACAAAAAAAGTTTTGAATTTCAATTAAGGGATGAAATATTTTGTTCTAGAATAAAATCTTTTTTGGAATTAATCTTACAAAACACAGCGAACATTCAGAGTTGTTGCGCCAGCTGGCTCACGAGGTCATTAGTGATATCCTCGATCAAGACCTGAAATTTTACACTGATGGAAGCAAAATGGAGTCTGGGAGGACTGGAGGTGACATATTTTTAAAATCAAGCAGAGGGGAATAGAGGCATTGTTTTAGAAACCCAGACCATAGCTCAGTTTTTCTATTTGAACTTCTTGCTATTAACAAAGCTTTGGACCTCGTCTTGAAGTCTGATTTTCCCAAATTTGGATCCTCACAGACAGCAGGAGCTCAATACAATGTTTAAAGGACTGGCCACAAATTCATGACAAGTTGGGCCAAAACATTATTTCCAAATTAACTACATTTGCAAGGACCTGTTCAGTGAGCATACAGTGGATCCCTTCTCAAGTGGGCATCCACGATAATGAAAGTGCATACGCTCTGCTCAAGGAAGAAAGCCCAAGTCCCAATCCCCCCTCTTATAGATTGCAGACTGCAGAGATCCACACCTGATTTAAACTAAGAACTAAAACGAAATGGAGGATTCCTCCAGAGCATGACTGGTATGCCAGTAGGTGTCCAGGCTTGTCTCTGGCATGCACCAGTCCAAGGAGTGCTCCAATGATAAGGAGTCCAAACGCTCTTATCTATTCTAAGGTCTGGCCATATAAAAAGTCTTTTCTTCATCAGTGGCCAAAAGATGTATACCTTTGCCACTTCTCGGCCGACGCTTCCCCCCCCCTCATATCATTGAATGCATTGGCGCCTCTGTGAGGCAGCTGGTGAATGAGGGGGATGAAGTTTACAATCTTATCATGCGATTCGATCTCTTGGACTTGCTTTGAATTGCTGTTCAATCCAAGGGGAATAAGAAACAGCAACATAAAAACTTTTAAGACTTAATTTAAAAGTGAAAAAAATTACATGGCAAAAAAAAAGATGGTCAGAGAATTTTTAAGTTTTAAAAGATGCAAGGACTACCTTTTGTACTGTGTTATTTTTGAACTTAATCGGCGAAAACATCAAATTGTAACGTATTTTTCAATTAATCATAATTCTAATAATAATTTCTAAAAATTGCATTCCGAGGCATATTTCCATCTTCCAAAGTATTTATGTACCAAGTTTAATGGTTTCAAGTCAAGTGGTCTGCCTACAGAAACATATTGATTTCTATTATTAGTAGAGATTCTCTTTTTTCGCTGGCAAGCAGGTGCTAATTGAATCCTAAAAAAATTAGAATTATTTATTTATTTTCTATTAATTTATTTTTTTATTTATTATTTTTTTATTAATTTATTTTCCATTTACTTGTATTTATGAAATGAGAATTTTTCTTATTTATTTTAACGATTCAAACTTCATTTTCTTTCCAGGTATTTGCTCTCCCTTGAAAATCAACATGTTCCACATCCCAACCCCCGTGGTTGCTGGTGAGAGCGTGATGCTGAAATGCAAGTACGAACTAGGCAACGAAACCCTCTACTCCGTCAAATGGTACAAGAATATGGGAGAGTTCTTCAGATACGTTCCTGCTTCGGACCCACCTTTCAAGACATTTCGACAGATAGGAATAGATGTTGATGTAAGTGCTGCTGATGAAACTAAATACAAGTTATGCTGAATGAGTTGTGTGCCTTTTTATAAAATTAATCAGGTTGATAAAAATTGCTCCAGATGGAACTAAATGCTAGTTATGTTGAATGAATTTTATATCTTTTTAATAAGGTTAATGATGTTGATAAAAATTACTCCAGAGGAAACTAAATGTATGTTATGTTGAATGAGTTTTGTAACTTTTTATAAGATTAATGATGTTTATAAAAATTGCTCCAGAAGAAACTAAATACAAGTTATGCTGAATGAGTTGTGTGCCTTTTTATAAAATTAATCAGGTTGATAAAAATTGCTCCAGATGGAACTAAATGCTAGTTATGTTGAATGAATTTTATATCTTTTTAATAAGGTTAATGATGTTGATAAAAATTTCTCCAGTGGAAACTAAATGTATGTTATCTTGAATTAGTTTTGTAACTTTTTATAAGATTAATGATGTTTATAAAAATTGCTCCAGAAGAAACTAAATGCAAGTTATGCTGAATGAATTCTGTACTTTTCTATAAGATTAATGCGGTTGATAAAAATGGTAACACATTTTTCTGTTATTAGTAATTAAATAAAATATTTATAAATATTTAAAATAAATAAAATAATAACTAATAACATATTAAAATAAAAAATTAATAAATGAAAATAATTAATTTTAAGTCAATAATAATTAAGTAAATTAAAATTTTAACAAATCCTTCTCATTCCAATTATTTTTAGCTTAAAGTAATTTCTTATAAAATAAATTTTAAAAAAATCATGCCTTAGTTAGAGTGCCGAAATGTAGTAAACATTTTTTTTTTGATAAAAAAAATCTGGAAGCAAAAATAAAAATCAGAAAAGTATCCACCGTTATCAAAAAGAAAAAAATATTCAATATAAATTTGACTATAAATAACATTAATGATATAGTTTGATTTTTAGCGAATACGGAGGAATTTTTGGATATGGTATTCATTTTAATTTTATCTGAGTTTCACACTTTTAAAATTTTATTGGCCTCTTAATCATAAATATAAAATTAATTACAGAGAAACCTTTCATGCTATTGCGCATGTGCTAACGGGTGTTGATTTCATCAAAATAGAATGGGATGAAAATACAGGAGATAATGTTTATATTTTATTAAACAATGTTATAAACTTCGATTATCAGTAGAATTAGGACCGCAAATGGAAATAGTTCCTGAAATTGAATCAGACATACGAAAAATAACACAGAAAATGTGAATGAAAATAAGTCAAATTTCAATAAACTTCGAAAAAATCAATGTGACACATGGGGAAGAAAAGGAAAAATAAAAGGGAAAGGAAACGTATTGAGCAGGATTGTAAGATCAAGGCTTTACAAATAATTCCTCGAGTGCATTCGTCATACTCACTTTTTATTACTCTTTGCCAGATGAAATCACCCAAACGTAATTTTTTTTCAGGTTAATGAAATTAGTTAATGAAAAGATTTGAATTCGCAATTATTCGTGCAGTAATGTGCTGGTAGCCCTATTAAAAAAAAACCCGTTTGACAACTGATACTTTAGGGTTAGCAAAAATGGAGCGTTACACTATAGAACAATGTGTTAATGCAAGATTAGAATTTAATAAAGAAACACAATGTTTTCCCTTTAAATTATTATATTTTTATTGAATCGTAAAATACACAGGATACGGTTATGTATGGAATGAACACATGGAGCAAATGGCCATACTCATTATTTTGTCGAAATTTTTTCATGATCATTTTGCATATATGTGACTCAATTTCTTTGATGCAGAGTTGAATTTCCGCCTTCACAATGCACGCTTGCTTGTGTGCTCGTTAGCATAGAATTTTGAGTTCAAATAACACCATAAAAAGATATCAAATGATGTTGAATCATACGACCTAGGGGGCCACTTCACAACTTTTTGAACTATGCGCGCAAAATTTTTATTATTTTTGAAATATTACACCACAATGAAAACACGTTGTTCTATCGTGTAACACTTCATTTCTACTAACACTAAACTATCAGCTGCCAAATGATTTTTTTAAGGTGTCTGCCTGGGTACGGAGGCACATTTAAAAAAAAATCTTCGATTATCAGTTTAGTAAATTTTCTTGAGGATTATAACTCAAAATAATGAATAACATTAATTAGAAAAATTTAAAAATAATTTAATGAATTAAATTGAGGTATTTATGTAAAGTTTGATGAAATTAGGCCATAACGCAAAACACTATACACTAAATTTAAATTCTCCAATTTAAATTATATTTCTACACAACATATTTATTGTACTTATAAAGGCAATGAACTAAAAACTAAGAAAAATAGACAAATGAAAAGACGTTATGGATCTTCGAGCATTTTTATGGTAAAAATATTGTAAAAATCATAGGTATTGCTGGTAATAAACTTTTAAAAATCAAAAACTGTTAACATTAGACCTAAATCTTTAGTTCATTGCTTTCATAATAATTCTGGTAATATAATATATATACAAAATTTCAAGAAAACATAACTGTACGTTTTTGTGAAACTTTGTTTTGTGTAGTAAAATTTTGACAAAAAATTTTTTTTTTAAATGCATTTAAAGCTTATATTACTATACATCTAAAATAATATTTAATCTTAAACACTTAATATTCTCCACTTTTGTAGCAAATGCCTTCCTTATTCTCTGTTTTATTAATTTTTTTCTTTCTAATAGCCCGTTTTACTTTTCTGGACAATTTTGTAGCAGGCAAAGACTGTCTCTTTGCAGCAACAATTTGCCCGTTGTTGAAACCACTTTATTGTGTTATCATGTAATGACCTGGAGTAATACTTAATTCATTAAAAATTTCTATTATGTCAGAAAAACATTATTGAATAGCAGTACAGCTTTATTAGCCCCTAAACGAAAGTTTTCAACTCAACAAACGTGTTTTGGCGAATAATTGTCCATAATAGAGTGTTCAAACATTCCTTAGCATGTTGGGTTTCCACATGAAGACATTTTTTTCAGAAGATTTTCGTCACATAATTTAATATAAGTAGGCTTAATAATATTCATAATATTTTTTGGGAGTCCTATACTCAAGTCTTTATATTTTTTGTCTTCTGTACATTGGTATTTGCACCAAGTATCCTTTTCCTTTGGGCATTATCCATGCATTGGTTTTTTATTACTGGAACAAACATGAGCAAATGCAGCAAGTGGTGCACTTTGCAACTGCAAAAAATTATCAACATTGGATCTTATTGCAATGTCATAATAGTTTTGTAATTTATTTATGACATTGTCTGTAAGCTTTCCTTTGCCCCTGAGAAATTTAATAGATTTTTTTAAAGCTATTAAGTGAGTATCCACTCGCTTTTGAACACGCCTTACTTATTCACATTTCACAACAGAACCTTTAGTGAATTTTAGTCAGTGAACCTTAATGGTATTATAGCGCAAAAAAGTGAGTCCGTTTTTTTTTTTCGTACTGCTTTCAGTTTCGTTTTCGTTAATGTTGACTTAATGAAACATCTATATCTTCTGATATAATAATCGTAGAAACAAAACAAACGCAGATTTTGAAACGTAAACGTCTTTCAAAGAAAACAATATCAATATTTTTGTATTTTTAGTCAAAAACTGACTTGGCAACCCAGGCAGTTATCTTAATAGGGTTGCCACCACTTTACTGCACGAATGGTGGCAAATTCAAATCTTGCGTTAATTTTGGGACGCCTTTTATTATCAAAGCAAATTTAAATTATAGATATAACTTGAAGAAAAAATGACTAAATAAGGAGGGAAAATCACAGTCTTTAAGCAGTTCATTTACAAATAAAATGGAAATTACAAAATATAATTCAATAAACAATTCAATATATTTCTGATATTTTTATCTCTGAAACCATTCTAATAAAGAACGCTAAAGCAAGTAAGGAAGGCTATGGCTTCGGAAAACAAGTTACATAAATGAGTTTAGTAAATCTGCTATTTTTCAAGCTATATTGCTTCCATCGCACGATAACATAGAGACAAGAAATGAAATAAGACAGGCACTCCAAAAAATCCATCACGGAATACTTTCTTCTTCCGATTTCTCCCTGGACTAAATCCTTGTCAAACTAACTTTGCGAGTTACTTGTCAGGGGGTTCTGGAAGAAGATATCTCCACATCGAAAATTCGTTTTAGTATATCTTAGGTGTCACTAAAAGAGATCGTAACCCTGGGAAAAAAAAGAAGAAAAAAAAGCAAGAATTTATTCCGATCAGTTCCTAAGTCTTCGTGGTTTTGGACTTAATCGACAGTTCCATCTGTCCATTTCTTCTAGATTTCTGGACAATCTAAGAGTACAAGAATAAATCAAGTTGAAGGAACAAATTTATGTTGTTCTGGCTAAAGCAAGTAGCTTAGAAGTGACAACAATATTGCAGTTTTAACACTCTCGTTTTATGCTTTGCGAGAATATAGCTTTTCAGGAATTTAGGACTAGAAGTTCGAATATAAAAGCGTAGGAATTTGTTTGAATGTACAGGCTGAAATTTATTTATCATTGTTTCGATATCGATTTATTTGATTATACAAGGCAAGAAATTTTGATGATTTTTTTTTTACAATTAAGTACTTTTTATTACAACATTGCCGTCTTTAGTGGTTGGTTGATTTGCTTGGAATAATGGATGCTAATAATAAGGTGAATTAAAATTGAAAAATTCTATCTAGGAGACCACCGCCATCCTCCAAAATATATAAATGTGCCAAGTTTGGTAACTCTAGGTGGTCGGACTGCCTGGCTTGTAGAATTCTAAAGCACACACACACACACACATAGAGAGAGAGACAGATATTCGATTTTATTATTATTACGCTCATATACACATACTAAATACACACATACACTAATCACTAAATACTAAACACACACTAAACGCACACGCACACACACACTAAACGCACACGCACACGCACACACACTCTAAATACACACACGCAGAGTGAGACATTCGACTTTACTATTATTACACACGCAATAATAAAAACACACGCTCACACAAACAGAGAGAGATTTGACTTAATTATTATAAGTGAATTTTTAGAGTGACTGAATACCGTATAACAATGAACATCTAAAATTTTCTCCAGTTTTAAAGGTATTTCTAACAATGTTTTTAGCATGAAACAGTTTGTTAATAAATGCATGCACCTATTTAAATCCTTCTACGAAGTCGTTTAGATTGTCTCTGGTGCATTATTTCTGAGTTAACACTGGGTATTTTCTAACAATCATCTGCCAAAATTGGGTTGAACCTCGCATCTTTTCTCAATTTTTCCAATGCTCTGATAAAATGATCTTCGTCAAAATTCAATTGGCCACTGTCTAAATGATATTCAAGAAATGTATTTTGTTCTGAGGGTTTTTTGGATATATGTACATATATTCTATACATTTTAAAGTATTTCTTTTTCGATAAAAGATATCACATTTCACAAATTATTCTAATTTGTAAGTTGCATTATATATATATATATATATATATATATATATATATATATGTGTGTGTGTGTGTGTGTGTGTGTGTGTGTGTGTGTGTGTGTCTGTGTGTCTGTGTGTGTGAGATACATAAGTTATAATATTATGTGTTATAATACATGGGCATATTATACAATTTATATATTCCCTACTTCATTTTTCAAATATACTCGCATTTTAATGAAATGGAGATAACCGAACACTTTCATATTTTTTATGCAAAAGTTGATTTTAATATCACTTTTGAGTTCAGTGCCCCCAAATTAGCATAAAATGGCTATTTTCTTGTTTGATGTTATTTTGCTACCAGTGCTATTCAGAAATTTTATCTGTAAAGGAACCTAATGGTTGACTTGTTTCATATTAGCTGAACATGGAGGAAATATAAAAATATAAAAATAAGAATGAATAGCTTTTAGATACAAGAAAACACTTTTGAAATATGTGACAAATTGACAGTCATTTCATTATTCATTTTTTTTTTATTAACAGTAAACTCAAGACACTATTATTTTTTACACCGATAAATGTTAATTTTTACTTATTTAAATTATGCGATTTGAACCCTAATCGATAGAATTTTTTCTCTTATTTATCTTTTTTTGTTATTAAAAATAGAAAAAGCATATAGAAATATGCATTTAAATTATTTGTGTAATCTTATAATAAAATTGGTTAAAGTTTCTTTTAAAAAGTGTCAAACAAAATTTCTGAGTCATTTTCCATTTCAATTTATTTTTTTTTCTCCCCAAGGCGAGTTTTAATCACTTTTATAATTTAAGCCAGATGAAACTTTCCTAATCTGCGAAACGAATTTTTAAGGAAACAGGACGCTGCATCATAAATTAAAAACTTAGAAGTCAATCTTGGCATGCCTGGGAGGGGAGAAGGGAAGGATGAATATTCAGACGCTTCAAAATTAAAGAGAAGAAAAAAAATCCTTAACGAATTTTTGGAAATTCCAGAAATATGGCGAAACTAAAACAAATTTCAGAGCGAAGTAAACGAACGGTCTTTCAAATAACCAGAGATAAAATATTATTCCGAGAAAAGTTTCTTGGTCATAAAACAAACTTCAAATAAGAATTTCCGAAATATTTCCACCCACATAGATAATTTAATACATTCCTTTTAATTTTTTTTTGTGCCGAACTTGTTTCATGACGACCTAAGCCGATCTTAGTTTGTTAGAAATTCCGAGGAATTCGACGACCCGTGAAGTTTCGTCTAAAGTGTGAAGGAAAACTGTCTCTTCAAAAGTTGTGAAATATATTTATGAGCAAGGAAAGATAAGAAATATGTCTTCATCAATTTAATCAAAACAGAAAACGCTCGAAACGTTTTTTTAAGCTAGGTAACTCTTTTTTCCCCCGAGTTTTTGATTTATTTTTTATTCTGTTGACCTTCGAGAATTTTTTAAGAGTATTTTTAGTTTTTATAATGTAATGCAGGATCCTCCTGACTTTGACGTTCCTTTTTTTAATATTTTTATAATATTTGGTTCGAAAATACCTTTTATGGGTGGAGTCCTATACAAAAAATGTGTATATTATATCATCAGTGATAATTATACTAGTTGAAATAAAACGTTTGGTATTTCATTTAACCATTCCAGAGGTGGTTGTCTTTTCTTATACTGTTTCGAATTTTAAAGTGGCGGTGGTCTTAAAGTGATCAATGAGAAAAAAGAGCCTTTTCAAATAATTATAAGTTCATTAAATGTCAGAAAGTATTCTAGACTTCTTTTCTAGCAGACTTCGAATTCCACATTCAAAAAGAAAAACGAATCGATTCAAATCTCAGTGAGTAATGATTTCTTTATTGTTAAAAGATTGAATCATGTGGTGGAATTTCTTACCATGAATGGGTGTAATAGTGATTAAATGGTAAAACTGTAGTCCCTATAATGAATATTGTAGATTTGAAAGCTCTGCTGTTGCTTCTTATGGCACTTGTCATGGACAAGCCCGCTTTTACGAAGACAGCGACTTAAGACTGTTGGGGAGCGTCTCTTGTTTTTATAGTAGCGCCATCTAGGGCCAAGAGTACAACTTAGCTACTCACGCACCACATTCACTTGCACAGCCCCTTTTTACAGGAGGGCACATTCACACATCTCACAGATAGAAGAGATGAAGAACAACCATGCACGAACAGGGACTCGAACCCAGGAAGACGCGCTACCCTTATGCCAGGATGCTGGCTTGAGGAATGTAGATTTGCATATCAATTGTCAATCTGTAAGCAATCTGCGAAAGATATACAATCTCGATTGTCCCATTCTATGCCCAACCATGCCCAAACCGGGACTCGAACCCCAGACGCCCAGATCACGGGGAAGACGCGCTACCCCTATACCAGCACGCCAGATCGAAGGCTCTTTACATCATTGATTGACAGTGTATAACGGAATCGCTGTACAAGGTTTTTTCAATTAAAATTCCGAATTGAAATGCCCATAAAAAGTAGATTACTGGACATATTTCTATAAAAACTTGTTATTAATTTGTAGAAGGTCATGTAATGGTATTTTCGAAAAAAAAAAAAAACTACTGAAAAAAGAAAGCATCACCGCTAGCTGGAAATGGCCCTGTATAAAATATTGCTAAATGAAGAAAAGGAAAGACGATAGCGATAATTAAAAAATTATCGCTATCGTCTAATTCTAATATATTCTACGACCTATCATGTTCATTTATTATAATAAGATGTTTGTTTTTATGTCTGGCACACTCTTTATGAAGTTATCATTCTGTCACATGGAATAACATTCATCATCCCGGACCAATGATTAGAAAACTCCTTCATCGTTTTATGTATTAAGAGGTTTATATTCAAACATTATTTAAAAGCCTATTTTTGCAGAATTATGTTCTTTGTTAGAAACGTGTTGTTAAACGTAAATGAACACATATGATGAAATATTTCATGTTATATTACAAAATATATGATTTTGAACAAAAAAAATATCAATTAATTCAGCTGGAAACGTATTTGAAAGGCAATATCAAAATTCAAAATATTTTAAATAGAAAATTCATACTCTTCCAAAATTGCTAAGTATAAAATGTCACCCTTTCACTAAGTACAGTTTTCATCATTTATCAATCTGAAATTTAAAAATTAATAGTAACTTCTATAATTTAAGAGATTATCAAAATATATTTTTTATATATTGTATATCATACAAATTAAAACTCCGTATCATCGCATCAATTTTCAGTAATTGAACACTCTTTGTTCCATATTACTCGGTTTCCATTAGAAGGATTTAATAGAACTTATCTAAACATCTAATTAAAGAGCATTTTTGACTGTAAAATGTTAATGGTATATTTTCAATACATTCATTATTAGACAGAGAAAATTAGAATAAATCTTTAAAATATGCAATACAAAGTAGGCGATGTAGTTGCAAATTGTGGAAAAGAAATGGAAAAGTCTTCTTTCTTATTATAAAAAAATGTATACTTACTGAATTTTATTAGACAGATTTAATGGAACATCTAAACTTTTGATGAAAGCATATTTTCAGAATGTGAAAGTTTAATGATGAATTTTTAATATATCATTATTAGCCATAGAAAGCCAAATTAAATCATTATAAAATACAATACAAAAGTATCCGATATAGTTGTATACTATAGAAAAAATTTGCACAATATTCATTTTGTATTATAAAATATGTAAAATACTAACTGAAATTCATTAGAAAGATTTAATTCAACATATATTGTTTTATATATAATTAAAAAAAATTCAGAGTGGGAAAGTTTAATGATTAATTTTTAATGCATCATTAATTAGACACAGAAAGCCAGATAAAATCATTAAAAATTGCAATACAGAAATAAGCGATATAGATACATACAGTGAAAACAAATTTGTAAAATCCTCATTTTGTATTAATAAATATGAATTAAATTTAAAGATTACGATTAAAAGTCACAATACATTGATTAAAAATATTTTAGAAAAAACAAACATTAATGATTTTCATATTTCTGCAATATTTTTAAAACCTCGTTATTATTGTAATTCTGGTTATAATTATAAAAGCCTGCTCAAAAATCGGATTATAATATTTAAGCGATACATATTTTTCGCTGAAAACAATTGTCTAGCTTAGTTTGGATTTGACATACCGTTCAAATAAGTATCAGTAATTTAATTACTTATTTCTTACTTTAGATGAGATGAACATAAAAATTTAATAAACAACAGATAAAAAAAAGAAAGCTGTTATAATTTATTTACGGATTATATTCTTATCGATACTTTTTAAAACCTTACACCAATCCTATTGCATCTAAAATTCATGTAGAAAATAAAATCACTCAAATGCTTAAGAGAATTTCTGACGCTCAAATAGATTTTAATAAAGAGACGGAAATTGAATTCTGAATTTTTTCCTCAAAGCATTTTCCCTGTAGGCTTTTAAAATTATGACACAGTTCCCTGGATAGCTTCAAGTGGAATTCTTATATCAAACTTCAATTAATGTTTCGCTCGAAGCTTCTTCCTCAGCTGGGGAATTCTTAAAAGCATTTATTTCTCTTTCGCACTTCATTCGTCAAATTAAATTAGCAAACGATTTTCTATTATGTCCTTCGAAGAGAAAACGAAAAGAATATTTATTCTTTTTATTTCCTGTTATATTATTCTTTCAGAAAAGATTCGAATTCCGCAGTAGAAAACGTTTCATAGAAGTGGTTTTTTTTAGGAGGCATTCATCTAATTAAATTAAGAACAAGAATGAGAAGTCTTTTGAAAGAATGTTTTTGTTTTCGAAACGAAATACTGCAATATCAGAAATGATATACCGCGTAGAATTATATGTTCTCTTTAATTAGTTTTATCAAAAATTTTGATATCAATAGAATGAAATGGTAAGTGATTACATAAACAACGAAATGAAACTCTCGCAGGAAATTGAAGAAACGTAACAAGCACTTTTATTAATTTCTAAAAATATTTCAATTTTCAGAAAAATATCACTTAAAAGGAAATAGAACCTTCATTTTCTTAAAAATTATGTGTAGCAATTGATAAAATTTGGAATAGCATTTGAAAAGAATTTTAGAATATTGATGTTCCAATAAATTTCAAATAATTATCACTATTACATATAGGATGAATATTGTATTTTGAACGATGTTTTTTGTTAGATTTGTGAATAATTAATTTAATAATAGATTTGTTCAATAAAAAATTATTAAATGTTTTGTAATCTCTTAGAAAACGTCTCTGTTATAAATTAAAAAAAATAAAGAAATAGAGGAAATAATTTTTTGTAAAATGAATGCTATGGTTAAAAGAAAATAATTTTATTTTGTTTCTTATTTTCTTGTTCATAAGATGACTATTTTTTTCTGATATTATCTCTATTCTGTTACTATTTTTGCTAAGCTTCTTTTATTGATTGTTTTCCTAACCTATTCTGTTCATTTTTGATTTTCTTCTTCTTTATTTTCTAATGGTATAGAAGGAAATATTTTAACTACTTCTACAGTCAAAGATGAACTGAAAACTTACTTAGCGTTTAAAAATTTCCTGATACATGCAATCGAGTAACTGCTCATAAGAATTGTACACTTTATTCAAAATCATTCAGAGGAAAAATATTTTTCTGTTCTGTGGTTATTTTATGTCCCTAATTTTAGCTTATATTTCGAATTCTGAATGCATTTCCACCTGAATGCATTCAGTATCAACATGAATTCAAGTATCGCATAGATACAAGTTTCTTTAATTGTTCAAGTGTGTTAAGCCTAAATCAATCAAATTTAGTCTGTTTGTTTTAAACATGTTGTTAAAGACACTTAATATTTAATAAGTTCAAACACTTCTTAAAATTACGCTGCAGTTATAATATATATGTTTTGTTAGCAGAAACTGTATTAAGAGAGATGCAATTTCATCATAAACATTTCTTTCCATGATATAGAATTCAATTTAAATTTTTGAATAAATTCGAAATACTTGAGACGAGATATAAAGCACAATTTATAAATATTTTTCCTAGATTTTTATTTAATATAATAACTTCTTTAGGAAAAAATGTGTAAGAATGATAAAAATCTGCGTAAGATTGACGAAAAAAGAAACAAAAACAAAAAGAAAACAAATTCCAATGAGATATTAATTCACTTCTGGAAGACAATATTTTGTAATATTTCAATTAACTACCAATAATATTATAATATTTTCTAAATTACATGTCTGTTATGAGATTAAATCTTAAATACATTTATAAATTAAGAGGTTTGTTTCAGATAAAGAATTTTAAATACAAAATAAGCCTGACTTAATTGTTAATTAGCTAAATTATTTTTTAAAAAAATATTTTGCAGTTTTTATTTTGAACGTAGAATTGACAACAAATGGGTTGCAGTTTTCTACAAAATTTTAAAGTAAAAAGAATGAAGTTAATCGAAATTAAGGAAGAAAGAGACATAATGTTTTTAAACTGTAAATAAAATAAAGCGACAAAAAGAATTAGCAATAAAAATTATAATTGGAATTTTTAATAAAATATTTATACAATTCAAAGAGTGCTTATTAAATTTTAAAATAAAATTTTTGGAAGGCATTTATTCTTCTTTGCAAAGTAGAATTAGACAAAAACTAAATTCACGAATAATAAGAGTATGGTGTAAATATTAAATTAAAAATTTAAATGTGCTTTTTTTCTGCATAGTTAATTTCACAGTAAGAACACAGAAGCTTCCGGAAATTTTCAATGGAAGCTAAATGTCCGGTCAATGACACCTGGATTTGAAGAGAAAAATGAAAGTTTTAGAAAATACAAGAACCATGGCAATATCTCTATTAGAAACCAAGATGGAAGATACCCTTCTCGAAAATTCAGTATTTTGCAATGGAGACTTTTTAAATGCATTTAATAATATATCAGGCCAATCTAGTTGATTCTCTTTTTGAAGTATTGATCGCAGATCGAGCTTTCTAGTTCTTTTGCTCTGATCTGTTTTCTGTTTAACTATTTGATACTGTACTGTTTTTGTGTACGCTTCGTCTGTGTCATGCTACTTGTGTTATCATGTTATTGAGTTTAGTAATTTCTCATTACATACTAACTGAATGGTTTTAATTACAATATTGCAGGTGACAAAAATTTTTTAAATTCTTAAAGCTTTTTTTTACTGTGACTATATTATTTGCTTATTTGTTGTGCAATTTTTTTAAATTCTTATTATTATTCGAATACCGATAAATTAAACTTGGTATTTCTTTTTCAGAATGACTTCATTGTTAGAAAAATTATACTATAAATGTATTCGAAGCATTCTAATCACACCCGTATTTATAAAATATCTGAAAAAAAGATTTTTATTTAAAGAACAACAATACTTTATAAAATGTTTAAAAAGATGGACCCGAAATTCTGTATGTTTGGCAAAAAAGTAAATTCGTAATTATTTAAGAACAAATTAATTTTTGAAACAATTAAAGAAAATAAAAATAATGAATGAATGAATATTAATTTACAAAGGATTCAAAACAAAAGAAATATACCATCTGAATCTATTTTTCTTCTGAATGTATTATTCCATAAGCTCTACCAACAGAAAAACAGAAAAATTCATTCCAGCAAGGCGAAGTATTTATAATTAGAATGTATAGCCGTAATTTATTTTACTTTTCTTATTTTAATGAAATATTCTGAATTTTTCTGCTTTTACTGCTTTCTTTTGTGGTATAGCAGAATATTTTAGTTTTAGTTTTTTTTAAAAAAACATACAAATTCCGAATAAAGGAAAATTAAATTTATGCTTGTAATTTCATAATTTTTATATTTGTTTTAATGAATAAATTTACAATTACGAAGAAAAATATCTGCCGCAGTAATTTAATTCTAGCATTTTTTTTCTTGCAACATTTATTGTACTTACTTTCAGAATATTTTTTACCTTTTTTATATAGATTGAAAAAATAATTTTTACTGCTTTATTAGAATTACAAAACAGAAAATATATATATATAAGAATTAAAACAATGTTTTTAGGACACCATGTCTGAGACAAGAAGTATTATAAAAATATATTTATTAGATAAGAACACAGATAAAACATTAGAAAAAAAAGCAAGAAAAAAGATTGAATAACCCAGAAAAATTTTTTTTAAACAATTGATGTAAGAGTTTTTTGGTTTTGTTCTTATATATATATACATTCAAGTTTTTATATATATATATTCGAAAATTCCCGAGGGTAATATAAAATTGCAAAAGAACGGAAAAAATTAATGATATACAAATCATGCCACGTTGAATGTCATAAATTAGAAAATTCCTGGGTATATATTAAAATATATTATAAATATTATTAAATTCTTCTTTATCTATTGCATTTTTATGAATTCTGAGTTATCTTATATTCTAGATTTTTTTTACAGAAAATCTTTTCCAGCTTGAGCATTCGAAAAATAAATAAATAAAATAAAATAAAAAGAGAATATTTTTGAAGGTTCACTGTTGTTATTTCTTTATTTTGTAGCTTTTTTGTTTTGTTTCTAATTACAAAGCATGGCTACATAACCCAAAAACCATTATATATAAGGGATATAAGGGTTACCTACAATGCATTAATCATTATTAATGTAAGAAAATGTTCAAAAATTTTGATATAAAGCAGTATGATTTTATGAATCCTCGATTGTTGCTGAAAGAATCAAGATAAAATCCAGGAATGAAAAAACTATAGTAATCCATTTTCATTAAATTTTCCTTTGACTTTTTAGATATCCAAATCCGATAAAAATACAGTGTACTTACGGGAGTTAAGTATGGATAGCTTCGGTAACTACACATGCCAGGTGTCCACAGACAAGCCGTACTTCCGATGTGTGCAGTCGACGCGGCATCTAGAAGTTGTAGGTATGTATTAACATTGCATTTTTTATCCAGTAACTGCGTATTAATCGTATGGCATTGACGAATTTCGACTTAACTGCATGCCACGTGCAAAAGTATAATGTAAATAGAATAACATGAAATTTTTGTGATTAATTGCTTGTTGCAATAAACATGATTTGGAGATTTTTTGGAGATGAATAACTGGCATGAGGTTAAAGCACAAGTACATTTCTTATGGAATTATAAGTTATGATGTGTTAACTTAATAGTAAAGTTTTTTTCAAAGATATATAGTGTTATCTACAAATTGATAAATAGGCTGAAGTTGTCAGAAATTAGTTGTCACGGTAAGACGATGGCAGAATAAGAAAAACGAATAGAGAAGTAAAGTGATAAAACCTTGGAAATGCTTCATATAATATGATAATTTGAGCATAGATTCCAGTCATGTGATTATATAGACACAATACATAATAACAGAGTGTTACTGTCTATGGCAAAAATGAATACAATTCCACTTAATATCCTATATCGAGATATGACTCTGTTTATGTTTAACCATTTTTCCTTGATAAAAAATAAGTTAAAAAGGTACTTTTAGAAGCATTATGGTTTATACGAGACACATTTTTCACCTATATTTTAAAAAGTATCTTTATAATAGGATATGATATCAAAATTTTTGGATTGCCATTTTCTAGAAAACTGGGACTTGGAGAAACATAATTCTTGAAACATTTTTCACTTTATGAGTATAAAGAATCTGTAAATGCTGAGGAATATAAGAATATTATACATTGAATAATAATTTTGGAAACTTGTATATAACGGTTTTGAAATGTGATTTCAAAGAAGATTTCAAATATAAATTAAATTCACCATCAAACTAATGGAATTAAAGTTTGTCTTATTAGCGTGGTATGAAAATTTAGAAATGAGACTGTACATCTCAGTATATAGCTTTGATTTGAATCAACTAGATCCGTTTGAGATATTCTGTGTTGTTCTTTTGGCAACGCAAATGTAACTGAACTTAAATTTGAAATGTAATTTGCTTTAATATCTAGCACAGATTGCTTATAAAGTCAAAAGAAATTGGATAATTTTCCAAGAAAGGAGTTTGATAAAAAAAAAAGTTTTGCTTAAAGCGATTCCTTAAATAAATTTCAGTTTTTTTAAAGCAGTATTTGTCTTTTTTTTATTTTCATCAAAAACTTCTCATTTTGAATAATAGCAGCGAAAAATCTGCATGGGAATTTTTATCGGATGGGTAATTAAAGTCAAACGATTTTTTTAAAAACAAATCCTCAAAGGAAAACTTTTTTTCTAGAAACAGAGTTTTTAAATTTTTTTTTATTTTAAAATTTAAGAATAAATTTTGAAGTTGTATTAATGCATTTTAATTTTCTTTTTTTTAAAAAAGAATGTTTGATAAAAGAATACTAACATAGAAAAAAAAAGGATGGAAAAAATATTCTTCATTTAGAATGTTCCTGACATGAATTGTAAATTTTGTGATTCTTTCAAAAGTTATATTTAAACATTTCGAGCTGGAAAAGAGAGGAAAAAATATCTGAAATTCTGTTCTTATTCATAACTTAAAAATATAAGATTAAACTTCCACAGAGATACTTAGTATTTTTTTAAAAAAGAAAACTTAAAATGAAATAATTTTATTCAGCAGTTCTAAATCTTCCTTAAATTTATTCTTTTATGCTAGATGATATTTTGTTTTATTCTCAAAAATGTGTTCAGAATGAGAGCTAAGTGTCATTAAGTTCCCCATTCTGTATGTAATTAAATATATTTTTTTAATGTTTATAGGCCTAAAAAATTTCTACTTCTGAATTTCTTCTGTTTATTATTATTGTTATTATGTTATTATCTTTTTAAGAAATGATATAAATTCTCATTTTTTGCTTTTCTTTGTTAGAGTAGATCCTCATTCAGAAATGACTGGTCTTAATAATATTTTAACATCCTAATCTAGCAAAGAATTTTTTTTAACAATATACAAGTTTTTGTAATGCCGTATCATAACTTTACTAAAATTAAGCTTAGTAAATTCTACTATCCTTTTATATAAAGTTTTATTTGATTCATTAGTCGTCAAAAAATATCTACAAATGTATCTTCATTTATTGATTTACTGATTAATACTTTATTGGATTATGATACTGTGCTTTAATTATTAATAATGAACACATTTCAACATTTTTCGACAGTGGTGAATTTAGGCATATTGTGGCCCTAAGTAGTGCGTGTTATAAGCCTCCACTTTTAATATACTGATCGATTTGATTTCATATGCAACACATTTTTAATTTACCGACATGTTATTTTTTATTTTAGTATTTTTTTCAAAATTATACATTTTTATTTATTTATGTATTTATTATATGATTCAAGACTGTCCGGTATCCATGGCCGTACTTTATGTTTATAAATAGTCTAAAAACTAAGTGAACGTAATGAAATGTAAAAGGGCCTGACCAGTTACACTTGATGCAGTGTCAATATTATCCTTTTATTTTGTAATTAATTAATAAAATTTGTATTAATTTATTTGGCAGCATCGAAGATAGTGTTTTTTAATCGATCTATTTGTGTTTGCTGTCAGTTGAGCAACCGCAGCTATGTGGCTCGCTTAGTAAAAAATTCACCAGTACTTTTCTATATTACTCATTTTCATCCTTGTTATAAATTCCGAAATTAACACAATTAAACAATATTATTTGTCTATATGCCACTAAATCTATCTTATCTTTGAATCTAGAATGTATGAAAACTATTCAGAGATAAAAAAAATATCAGAATTAATTGTAATGTAAAGGATTTTAATTGAATAAATTTCTTATTTTATAAAATTTGTAGAATTATTTTTATTTATTTTTCCTCATTTTCACGAATTGACAGTGCCACCATCTGATGGTCCAAAGCTCACTGAAGAAAAGTCTGATTACGAAGTAGGAGACAATGTGTCAATCTGGTGTATTTCTGGGAAATCTAAACCGGCTCCAGATCTCAAATGGTACATCAATGATCAGCTGGTAAGATAATGCTTACTTTTTCCTTTCGCTCATTGTTATAGTAATAATAAATTTTTGACAAATTCTCATTTAATTTTTGACGTTTTTTTATGCAATACTAGCAGCCAGTTGACTGAATAAGATTAATGGCTAATAAAAACTTCCTTAAATTTTTACATACGTAATTTAATCTTAAAAACCTCCAAAGGAAAACAATTTTAAATTTTGATAAACTTGCAATTAGTATTATTTTAGAAGCTGTGGTGGTATGTAGATTATTATGATCCATGCAGGAAGCAACAGGACAAATGTTTTTAGGAGCATTTCTTTTAATAATCACATTCACACACTAAACAAGCACAAACACAAAGACAAGACATTCACGCGCGCGGCTTCACAGTTCAGCCTCACATCTCATTCTAATTACAATGGCAATGCACTATGGGATGACATAAGGGATGGCCTAATCAGAAAAAACAAGAGTCATGCAACTGCTACAAAGCTTTTTATTATTCTATTCATCGTTATCTGTGTCCTCTATTTTTTGAATGAACCTAATTATATATGAACCTAATTTTTTTATAACCTAATTATATATGAACTGCATTTTATATGAACCTAATAATTATATTG
Source organism: Argiope bruennichi (assembly GCF_947563725.1). Classification (NCBI taxonomy): domain Eukaryota; kingdom Metazoa; phylum Arthropoda; class Arachnida; order Araneae; family Araneidae; genus Argiope; species Argiope bruennichi. Next base: position 87,402,783 of record NC_079159.1, on the reverse strand, counting down.
TGTGCACATTGCATCCCGAAACGTGCAACACATATGCATGTGCATTAAAATAGATCATATTATTATTATTTATCCGTGCATAGGAATTTATCGTCCAAAAGCATTATTTAAAGTTTCTAAAGTTACCCTTTCCTGCAGTAATATTTTCCTTGTAAATCCTCAGACTTATAAAGTATTATATAAAAAACATGCATAAAAAAAAAAAAAGAAAAATTTGATTATTTTTATATTGTACTGATACTTACAAAATAACATTTTTTTTTCCAAAAGAGAATTAAGAAAAAAATTATATTAAATTTAAGTAAATTAGATTATGGTATGTTTTTTATATTTTAGCCTTTTGAAAATAATTAAAACGGAAAATTGCTTCCAAATAAAAGTTTTATCCTTTATTCAAATGAAAATTATCTAATGTTCTCAGATCTCTTACTTAAAAAAAAACAATTCTTTCTTTATTCTTTATTTTCGTGCTTCCTTAGGGAAGGATTATACCGTGGCCGGTGATAGGCCCTGGTACTCAAATACAGTTCCCGCGAGTATTGCTGTAGAAGCGGTATGGTCATTCAGTTATTTTATCCATGGGCCTTCCGGCAGTTTGGATTATTCTTGATTTTGAATAATTTGTTTCTGAAGAAAAATATAGAAATAAATTTAAATTTACTTATTTATTTAAATTAATTAAAAAAACGTATATGTGATTTTTTATTTTTATATATAAAATTCCTCAAAATATCTTTATATGACTTTTAGAGGAAAAGGCTAAATTAATTTAAGTTGTGTTAAAAGTTATCAAGAAAGTAACAGTTTTAAAACAATTTAGAAAAATTAAAGTAGTTTTGATATGAGCAATAGTTGAAATAACCCTAAAGGAATGTATAGAAAGTAATTTTATTGTTCCATAATTTTAAAAATCATTCATTTTTAATAATAAATATGGATGATTTCATATAATCAAACGATTTTCTTGTAATTATTCCAATTTAGAAAAATTAAAGTAGTTTCGATACGATCAATAGTTGAAATAACCCTAAAGGAATGTATAGAAAGTAATTTTATAGTTCCATAATTTTAAAAATCATTCATTTTTAATAATAAATATGAATGATTTCATGTAATCAAACGATTTTCTTATAATTATTCCAACAAGATAAACTTTAAGAGTGATTCCACTTTCTTCAAAGAATCATATAGTTGATCTTTTTTAAACTAAGTTTATCTTCAAAGAAAATTGGTTTATTTTCTATAATTCAACGGTCTTATTCTTTCTGTTTCAACAAGTGACACTTTACGATAATTGAATTTGCTATCGTAGAACAGTTTCTATAATGCAACTATTTCTTTAACTAAATTTATCTTCTAACAAGTTTATTTCATTCCCTGCAGTCAGCTAAAAATGGAAACTTATTTATCTAGGTGGCGTTAAAATTCTTTAGTCGTCTTCTTTCTGTCTCACTGTCTGACATGTTCTATTTCCATTTGCTTTCACTGGAAATTCGGAAAAGCTTTCTGTTCGTTACTTACTCCAGACTCTCCATCCATTTATTTACAAAAAATGACTACCAGACCCAACTATGGACTTAGATACACTTTTCGCTGTCACGTCCCATGTTCCTTTCTACATTTTTTTTGGACGTCAGAGCACTTCTAAGATATGGCCTCAGTGATATCTGGCTGACGTATGAATATTTTAGACATCTTTCTTTTCAATTCCTAAGCTGTAGAAAGTAAACACTTTTCTTGTCAGGGCAAGGAATACAAATACCACATACCGTTCGTTTCGTGTTTGAGTTCTGTCAAAGAAAACAGAACTTGTGAATGTATCCATTTGCTCTGTGTAACTGCTTGAAGAGAACTGGTAAGATGTGTGAAAAAAAGTTATTCAGTAAGTGATCTTTGCAGAGAAAAATGTTTGAAAAATTCAAAGTTTATATATTTAACTTGGTTTCATTGTTTATTTTTGTTACAAACAAGTTGTTGATTTTTTTCTATTAAGAATTTGTTATCATGAAATATGATGTTTTAAAGAAGTTAAATTTCAATTTAGTTGCGATCACTTTATTTATATTTCCTTTTTCTTTGAATATTTTGTTTCCAGATAATTATTTTTGCTGTTTAATCTTTATTAATTTGTTGCCTAAGAGAACGACCAAGAAATGTAAGTAAAGCAGCTTCGTATTCGAGACAAATGCACTGTTTTCCAAGTAGAATTGCTGTGCATTAATCTCGCAGTTAAATGGTTTCAAGGAAACGGTTTCATCAAAATATTTAATCTACTCTTATTCTCTTTCTTCTTTATTTTCACTTCAAGATATCAACAGTAGAGAAAGGCTTGGGGAGGAAACCCTAGAAATTCTTCAGACTCTTAAAGACAATTGAGTGGAAATTTTGTTCACACATGTAAGAGTACATTGTAAGATCCTTGGAAATGAAAGAGAAGACTTTTTAGCAAAGAATGCTCTTAATTTCACAATTAATATCGACGTCAGAATTCCTAAATCCACAGTGCTCTGATTCTCTTTCTTCTTTATTTTCAACTTCAAGATATCAACAGTAGAGAAAGGCTTGAGGTGGAAACCCTAGAAATTCTTCAGACTCTTAAAGACAATTGAGTGGAAATTTTGTTCACACATGTAAGAGTACATTGTAAGATCCTTGGAAATGAAAGAGAAGACTTTTTAGCAAAGAATGCTCTTAATTTCACAATTAATATCGACGTCAGAATTCCTAAATCCACAGTGCTCTGATTCTCTTTCTTCTTTATTTTCAACTTCAAGATATCAACAGTAGAGAAAGGCTTGGGGAGGAAACCCTAGAAATTCTTCAGACTCTTAAAGACAATTGAGTGGAAATTTTGTTCACACATGTAAGAGTACATTGTAAGATCCTTGGAAATGAAAGAGAAGACTTTTTAGCAAAGAATGCTCTTAATTTCACAATTAATATCGACGTCAGAATTCCTAAATCCACAGTGCTCTGATTCTCTTTCTTCTTTATTTTCAACTTCAAGATATCAACAGTAGAGAAAGGCTTGAGGTGGAAACCCTAGAAATTCTTCAGACTCTTAAAGACAATTGAGTGGAAATTTTGTTCACACATGTAAGAGTACATTGTAAGATCCTTGGAAATGAAAGAGAAGACTTTTTAGCAAAGAATGCTCTTAATTTCACAATTAATATCGACGTCAGAATTCCTAAATCCACAGTGCTCTGGTTCTCTTTCTTCTTTATTTTCAACTTCAAGATATCAACAGTAGAGAAAGGCTTGGGGAGGAAACCCTAGAAATTCTTCAGACTCTTAAAGACAATTGAGTGGAAATTTTGTTCACACATGTAAGAGTACATTGTAAGATCCTTGGAAATGAAAGAGAAGACTTTTTAGCAAAGAATGCTCTTAATTTCACAATTAATATCGACGTCAGAATTCCTAAATCCACAGTGCTCTGATTCTCTTTCTTCTTTATTTTCAACTTCAAGATATCAACAGTAGAGAAAGGCTTGAGGTGGAAACCCTAGAAATTCTTCAGACTCTTAAAGACAATTGAGTGGAAATTTTGTTCACACATGTAAGAGTACATTGTAAGATCCTTGGAAATGAAAGAGAAGACTTTTTAGCAAAGAATGCTCTTAATTTCACAATTAATATCGACGTCAGAATTCCTAAATCCACAGTGCTCTGATTCTCTTTCTTCTTTATTTTCAACTTCAAGATATCAACAGTAGAGAAAGGCTTGAGGTGGAAACCCTAGAAATTCTTCAGACTCTTAAAGACAATTGAGTGGAAATTTTGTTCACACATGTAAGAGTACATTGTAAGATCCTTGGAAATGAAAGAGAAGACTTTTTAGCAAAGAATGCTCTTAATTTCACAATTAATATCGACGTCAGAATTCCTAAATCCACAGTGCTCTGATTCTCTTTCTTCTTTATTTTCAACTTCAAGATATCAACAGTAGAGAAAGGCTTGGGGAGGAAACCCTAGAAATTCTTCAGACTCTTAAAGACAATTGAGTGGAAATTTTGTTCACTCATGTAAGAGGACATTTTGGGATCCTTGGAAATGAAAGAGAAGAATTTTTAGCAAAGAATGATCTTAATTTCCCAATTAATATTGACGTCGGAGTTCCTAAATCAGATTGGAAAAGATTCACTTACCAGAAGCTCCTTGGCCAGTGGGAGGAAGAGTACGGTTTTTCATCGAAAACTAGACATACAAAAAAGTTCCTTCCGACTATTAAATATAGGCTTGTACGAGAATCGTTCTTCTTCTGCTCTTTTAAAGTGACTCAGTTTTTTACTGGTCATGGGGACTTCGTTAAATACTTAAAAAGGTTTCGTCGACAGACCAGTGACTGTTCCTTAAGAGAAACTCAAGACGTTGAACACATTATTTTTCGGTGCCTGTATGCGCAGGATTGCCGGAACGTTCTTTAACAAAACTTGGCATTTCAGCAAAGGATTGGCCAGTTGTTCTGGTCACTTTTGTGAATACAAAGCCCTCCTTCTTATCTTTTGTAGAATTTGCTCAAGCTTGTAAATACAAATAATTTTACTCTTATACTATAGCCTAGAAATTTACACCCATCATTAACTACTTTGCATAGTATTTTTTCTAAACTTTTGCATATATATATATATATATATATATATATATATATATGCAAAAGTTTAGAAAAAATACTATGCAAAGTAGTTAATGATAAGGGCAAATTTACAGACACATATATATATATATGTGTGTGTGTGTGTTCTATTTTTGTTTACTTTTATCTATTTCTTTTGTTTTGTTTTTCATTGCCTTTTAACTTTTGTTAAGGTGTTTCGTAAAAGGTCTAATTGTTTTTATACTTACTTCTGTAAGCTTCGTGTTGTATACTGTGGTGCACGAGGAGTATTTAATGTTTTAACTATAAATAAATCTTTATTAATGAAATATTTTGTACTTTTAAAGTTATATTTAATTTTACATTTTTGAAAAGTGTAGTTCTTGCGCCATCAACTCTCATACAAAAGTGGACGGGTTTTCAGTAAAGAACAACACGGCTTTTTTTTTACGAGAATATGAAGTTTTCCAGTTTTTCAATTTCACAAAAGTACTTAATTCTTCAGGCTCATTCTGAAATGTCAGACCAGGAACTAGTTATCTACCCAGATCAACTAGAGAGTTCAAGCCTGGCCCTGAGGTTTCACTTGAAACCGGATGTTCTGCACAACGGAAAAGTGACCCTGAAATGCGTGGCGACCATACAGCACATATATGCAGAGACTGTCAAAGAAATACGAGCTACAGGTAAGCAGCACCATGACTTAAATGTTTTCAAACATGTTCAACCATCATTGTTGTTTAATTCCTGAAAAATTCTGAGGTTATATGCAATTTCTTCTGATATGGAACAAAAAAAGAAAAAAAAAAAACGAGTGCTACGAACAACAGTTTTTAATATAACTGTTATTTCTTCGCTGAAAAAAACAGTAATTATTCTTGTTTCTTATGGCACTTGCCATGGTCAAGCCCGCTGTTACGAAGATAGCGATTTTAAGCCGGTGGGAGAGCGTCTCTTGTTTCCATAGTGGCGCCATCTAAGGTCTAGAGAACGACTTAGCTACACACACGTCACAACCTTTTTACTAGGCGGACTTCATTCACTCATCCACAGATCGTAATTTAGACCTGAATCAGAAAACGATCACCCCTGATACAGTACCCCCAGTGGTATTAGTCCCGACATGGAGGACTTTGTGATCATGACAGATTTACACGCGCGTCAGCCACCAAGCACGCGGGGAATCCTCTACCGGCGGGGTTCGAACTCGCATCCTAAGGAACGCGAATCCATCGCTCTACCAACCAGGCTAACCCGCCCTGCAGTAGTTATTGCAGACAGTATCAGTATGTCTCCTTTTATGAGTATGAAATATTGAAAGAGTAAATATTGTAATCAACAAAATAATTTACGGTGAAATTTTAATAAATCACCTTGATTTGAAATAAAATCTTTTTTTTTGGAATTATTTTTGGAATAAAAACTGATTGTTTACTACCTAATCTATGAATACACTAGCAAAAAAACAAATCAGAAATAAATTACATTAAATTTACAAATGCAATTTGGATTAAATCCATTAGGAAATTGGCTAAGCATTGGTCTTTTTATTATGCGTAGGAGGAGATAATAACTCAAATAATAATAATAATAATAATAATAATCTATACGAATAATTTTCATTTTTTGGGGACTTTGTAATGAGTGATTTGTTTGCACATATATGCACACTAAAAGGAATCGGAAAGAAGAAAAATGCATATTTGTTTCTTTTCATCTTAGAATAAACTAAAGCCAAACTTTTTCATTTTAAAAATATGTAAAAAAAAGAATTGGGAATTATACAACATTAATTCTTCAAATTCTTGTTGATGTGTTGTTGTTACACATTCGCAAGAACAGCAGATCTATATCAAGTCTAGGAAACTGAACACCCTTAAGAAGTTCCAATACTAAGAATAGATATTCTTGTTGATGCTAAGGTTCTTGTTTAAAAATATTATGCTGTAGGTTCCTGAATAATAAAGCATTTGAATCTTTTTCCCATTCTTGTCACCAATTACTGATCTATAATAAGTAATCATATTTGCAATATTAAAGCAGCAACCGAATTAATTTTACGTTCTTCTTTTTTTATAAATGAGGACATGTATAATTTACTTCATTTTTGAGATGCTTCATAGTAAATAATTTTTAATTGATGATAATTGCGATGAAATCATTTTAAATAATTTTTGTCTTTCATTCGCATCAGAAAAAATTTAAGCTTCCAGGATAATCATGTCTCCTCATTTCATTAAAATTAATTATTATTATTAATTATCGTTTCATTAAAAATTGCTAATATATCATGCATTATTTTTTGTATTAATTGAATGAACCAAGACGGTTACAATTACGCTGTAATGAAATATTCTGCTATTAAATAAGGCACACATTATTTATTTCTTTGATTATCGTAATATTTTGCAATTTGGGGATTCTCTCTCCATTTTTTTTTTTTTTTTGAAATTTTTGCAGTAAGTAGCTAAAAGTAAATTCTTATTAGGATTTTTTTTAAAAATAACTCATGCAAAGAAATGGGGTTGAAATTAAGGAATCACTTGTCCACCCCGTAGTCTCTTTCAGTATTTTTTTTCTATAATTTTGACTTAGAAATGCATACATGATTTTCAAAAACATATTCAAACTTGGATATTTATTGTACGCGTACCAACAACTATAAACTTTTGTTGGGTTTTCTGGAGAAGTAAATTTGTTTCAGTAATTAATATTGAGATAAGTTACCCTAATATTAGAAATTAGAAAAAGAGCAAAGTTGTTTTAAAGATTTGACTAGTGAGTTTTTTCTCATGCAGTTTTTTTTAATAATCACAGCTTTCTTTTATATGTCCATTTGCAATTTTTATTTGTTTTTAATTTTTTTGGCATTGAAATTATAAGCTCATGCATTTACAATGACACATATTAATGAAAATATTTTAATTTGCTGGTATTGCATTCATCCATTTTTTAAAATTTTAGAGCGCCATCTACATATTTTTATTTAATGGTTTTATACCTCTATCATTTATAAACATTTTATCCAGATAGGAATCACAAGAAAAAAAATTATCGATTTGCACTTATGATTGATTCACTCTGTACATTAAACATATATACCATGAATCGTATTTTTAATATCGCGGTAAATGTGTTAAAATTTTTATAGAATAAGTCTTGATATTTTTCTGCATTTGCTAAATGATGTAGGAGAAAGGCACCTTTATTTGCTTATTTTTTAAGATTTAAGTGAAAAGTATATTGTGAAAAGTGTTAAAAAAGTGTATATTTGTATCTTAAAATGATGTTTAAAACCACTAGCAGAATTAACTTACCATTTTAATTTCTATAACTGCACTTGCTTTTTATTTCAGGATCTCAGATTTCTACTTCGAAATGGTTGTTGTGGATAATTACAGTTGCGGTTTTAATTCAGTATGCGAAAATGTGCACATTCAATGGAAGATGACGGACTCTCTTCAAATAACATGAACATGACATGTTTGAATACATTTTGTACATAGATACGACGCTGAGAAGAAAATTATTTATGCGTATGAAGTTGTAAATGAGGATGTGATTTTGCATTATGCGGTTTCCCTTACATTTTCATAATACCAATAACATTAATTCCCGAAATGGAGTTAATTTAATACTATTACGATCACGTGGTAAACGTCATTAAGCATGTCATCTGATTTACACATTTATTCAATAGACTATTTTGTGTTAAGTATAATGTGAGGTAATATTGGAAAGGTAGATACAAACTGTGAAGTGGATTTCAACATCAATTCCGCAACGCTCTTGACGCATATCACGTGAGCAAGAATGAATCCTTTTTCGATTCAAAAATGAAGTGAAAGATAGCTCTTGAACTGTATTTAACTTTTTCAAACATAACTTTTTTTTAATCATAAAAACGAAAAGATTTTCTTTTATTGCATCATCTTAATTTATTAATATTGTATTTGCATTTTATTTTGTATCCTCAGAAAACAAATCTGAATATTTATTATATTTTTCCCTCTAAGAATAATTTTATTGCGTAAAAAAACCTAAATATACTCCCATAAGTCTAAATTTTTGAACAGATTAAGTACAATGAAATTGAACTAAGAAGCATATTCTTTCAAGTGAAAATAAATGTAATGCACGTACTTTAATTATTTTTTCATTAAATATTCAAATATGTATAATTTAGGTTCTATTAATATACATTTGTTTCAAAATGAGTTCTGTTATGCCATATGAAACAAAATTTTACTAAAATCCAAACTTAATCATTTCATTCTTCTCGTTTTGTTATTAAATTATTTTTGCAAGTTTTATGGATATGTTATGTAAATAATATATGTTTCAAATTTATCATCAAATAAAGATTTCAATGACTATACATTCAAGATGTGTCCATTTATTTCGTTTTATCAAAACAGGAATTCAATTATTCTAGCAAAGGAATTATTCTTATTAAAAACTACTGATGAAATAATTAGAATAAAATAATTCAATGATTTTGCTTGAGACAGAAGATTTAAAATTATTAAAGACTTATTAAAATTATAATTCTAAAACGAGTTAAATTCTATACTGGTGGACTATAAAAATTATTTAAAAGAATTATAAACAAATGGATTACTTTATTTGTGTTAAAAAAATAAAGAATTTCGATACATATTTGGAAGTTTTAATTTTTATATTTAAAAAAAACATCATTAAGTGTAAGTTTTTAAAAATGCAGAATTTCTCTATTAAGTTTTTTTGATGAATCTGTTTCTTTATCTAATTTCAAATGAAATAAAATATCAGGCCTTAAGTTTTTTTTATAATTTTTTCCCCGATTGAATTTCTTATATAGTTTTACTTTTTTTTTAAAAAATATAAAACACCATATGGTTAGTATTCTAACTAAACGAACAAAGAAATAAATCTTTAAAGAAAGAAGTTTTTTTTCCAAAAAAATATTTTTTACCACAGTGGATGTGACATTTATTTAATAAGTCTTTAATAAGTTTTCCATCAAAAATTGTAAAATGGACATGAAAGTTGTCACGATAGCCTAGATATGTCTACTTATATTTAAAATTTGTAACGCTTGTTAACCAATTGTTTTGTTGCGAAAATTGAGTATAGTTAATTTTAGGAACTGCGACATACTTTCATGCCCGATATTTTGTCAAATTTTCAGACATTAAAACCACATTGTTTTAACAGACTCACATATTTCATTCTGTAGATGAACTTTACTGATGTAGACCAGACCCATGATATCATAGAATTATTAAAAATGCAACTGTGTAATTCATCTCTTCCCTAATTTTTCACGGTATTGCAAATTTATTTTTTATTTGCTTTGTAAACTACATAAGTATTAAACACAATTTTTCTTCCTTAGCTTTCAACAATGAAAAAAAATTACACAATTAAATATTTGATGAAACAGTGAAAAACATTTAAATTTCAGCGACACAGAAAAAAAACTTTTAAAAACATTTCTCAAAAATGAGGAATAATTTACACAATTGTTAAATTAATATTATTGAAAATATTTCTTTTGTGGTACTTTGAAACGACACAGAATTTTGTGTGATAAAATTATCACAAATTGTTGTAGTAAAACCATAAAATTTAATTAAATTAATTAAACTTTTTTTAATAAACGAACTGAAAGGAAAATTTTCAACCTCTAGGGTATAAATGGGCCTAATCTGGTAACTATTCTTTATTACTAGTAACGATTAATTTACTATTAAATCATCTTTAGGGTAATTTCAATTTCTAAACTCTTATCTTATCATTACAATTCAAAATTAACCATTCATTTCCTTTATTAAATTAAAAGTGTCTTGATGCAGTATGTTTAAGTATAACTTATTTTTAATCTCATCCAAAATTTCCAATTCAGAGTTTGTTTCATAACAAACAATGGTGTTATCTAATAATTAATATTCAATGGAAAATTAAAATGACAAAGGAATGGCATGCTTATATTTCTAAAGAGATTTTTAATTGTGATCTTTCTACAATTGTTTCTCGAAAACTGCATTCAAAACTTTTAAATAAACAAAGATATTTTATTAATATTTGTTTACATTCTTTCATTTAAATTAGGAGTACTTCATATAAGATAATCGACATTTCTTTCTTATAATTTGAAATCTAATCTCTATATATGACTATATATACACTTTGAAATTTTCTATGTTTTGATAAAACTTATGATACCGTATACATTATAAATAATTCGCATATAAAGGAAAAGAAACTTTTATGTCTTTGATCTGATGTGCTTGAAGTTCTAAAATTTTATTGGATTTCAGAATCAAAAATAAAAACTTCAACATTATAAAAAATAATTTCTCATCTATAGATGACAGGATTTTAATTCTGTATCAACTCAAAATAAACTTTTTAGTTTCTTTATAATACCTTTGATATATCTATTCCTTAGTTTAAAAGATTGAGAAGTATATTTTAATATCCATAACACCTTTCGCATATGCTAAATTATATATGAAAAGAAGAAAGTATCTCTTTGGATATAGTTATGTGAACATAGAATTAATGCGTGCCTTTTGATGTTCTAATTTATAGAAATACTGTTTGAATCTCTAGTTTATAATTTCGAGACATCTTATATTACTATGAATATATACTTAGTCTTACAGAAAGAAACAAATTAATAATGATGAAAGTTTTGATAAAAAAATAGTTATATTTATTCAAACATTATGTAATCATTAAGAGAAGTAGAAAATATTCTAAGATCATAAAAAAAATTTCTTATTAAAAATAAAAATAATGGTAAAAGTTCAAATAATTAAGAATTTTAATATAAAAAATTCTAATATAAGTAATGGAAAACTTTTCTGAAATTGATAAAATGTTTGTGTTGCTAAAATGCCTTTTTAAAAGCTAGACAAGTTTACTTATTAAAGTTTTATTGTAAGATTTACATTACATTCCATCTATTTTCTATCTATATTAATTTTCCTCTTTAGAATCGATTTCTACTAATTATTTTAATCCATTTTTTATAGTATAATATTTTAGAAATAATATGTTACAAAAATGCCAAATATTAGACATGCATTTTAAAATTTTGCTACGAAATAAAACAAATTATTTAAGACTTATCTATTTTCAAAGTCAATTTTCAATTTAAAATATCCGTAAACTTGCGTTAATGACTGAATCAAAGTGTTTTTGTATTGAAGTCATTCAAAGTATTTTGCTTTATCAAGGGATTTATTAGTCCCTGAAAATTTTTGGATATTCTGTTAGGAACAGTTTGAGTAAAATTTTCTTGGTAATGTTCGCTTCAGAAATCAAGTTAAGAAATAATGTTACTTTTTTATAGAATTAAGTTTTAATTAATACGATTTTTTTTGTTTATAATAATTTATTTTACAAATTATTCACAGTAAATATTTTTATGGCCATCACGATAAATGGCCAAAAAATAAAAATTAGCGGCAATCACCTTGGCGAAATTTTAGCGTCTTCTAAACAATGTAATTGGGTGGTCTTGAAATCTTAGGCAAAGTAGAGCTTGCCAATTTTGGCGTAATCTGAAATTCTCCGAGTGCATCAGGGAATCTTGGTATCTTATGTCCAGTGGAACTTGACCATCTGGACATAATTTGAAAATCTCCAAATAATTCTATAATCTTTGCGATCTTGATGAAATTCGAAAATCAGAAAGTTAACTTAATTAAAAAGAAATAAGTGCCTATTTCTTTTACATTTTTCAGAAGTGATTGATTATATAGCGACTAAATAATATTGCATGGAATATTATTTTACGAAATAAAATAGAAATTTGTTCAAGAATCAAATAAATATATGTCATATTACGAATTTCATATATATTTTTACCAATCAACATTCAGTTAGAAATATTTCTGGCCGTAATGAATTAGTGTCAGTGTTAAAAGACATTGCTTTATTTTGTTGAGGTTTTCATTTAATTGAATATCACATGTTCTTTTACGTAACTCGTTAGATATTGTAGGCTAGAATCAATTAAAAAAATATTTTTTTAATGATATTCATTTGGAGATTTAAGTTCAAAGCCGATTAAATTTTTTACTTCTTGGTCAAAATTTTTTACTTCTTCTACTTTTATTTTTACTTTTCCCAATTCACAATGTAAAAAGAGAGAACATTGTAATTTTTTAAAAAGTTTCAACAGGAGATTTTGATGAATCATAACATTGACTTCTCTTAATCAAAATTACCATTTTTTGACTGGATGACTATGTATTAAGTGATAATTTAGTGCATACGAGAAAAGCAGCTTTAAGCTTTATCGAATTCTATTTTTTATCCTTCATTTAAACACTGCTTTTCTAGCAGTACTGTTAAGAAATAATACATTATACATACATATATAATGTATTCAAAGTATTGAAATCATTTTGACATGGATGTAGCTCTTCTGATCAGAGGAGATTGTAATCATGTTTCATATATCGTTTTTTTTCCCACTCGCTTATCAAAAATTTTATTCCTGATAACTTGGTAGGTCATGTTATATGCATATTTTGAATTTATATCTTCTTCATAATAGTTGCTGAAGAACATGGATATAGGAAGGAGTAAGTAAAATCGTATAACAGAAAAATTGCATGTACACTAGAATAATTTCCTGAATTTTTTATAATTTACTAGTTTTTTTAAGAAAATTATTTGGAAGATTTAAGTTTACCAAACAAATTAAAAATTTCTTTAGAAAAAATTCCTATCGTTGTATTTTGTGGACCTTCATAATAATTTTTTTTGAAACAAGAAAATCAACGGCAGGTAGTACTTTGAGGCAACTTTTCTTTCTTTAACAAAGAAATAACTACAGCTGTCTTAAAGCCTTGATTAAATCCAAGCAGAAAATGGTGTCAAATATACTTAGTTTACTCCTCTTGAAATTCTCTTTTGTTATATGAAAATACTAAAATATCAATGAAATTAAAATGATTGAATTAACATTCTTGTAGAGCAAATGTTATCTTTCAAATATAATATAAAATATTAGTTGCCTTTGGCTACCAAATTGTTCGCCAATTGGCTGGAATTGACATTTCAGGTTGTGGAATGATTAATGTGGAATGCATTTTTATAAATTTCACCTTGTCTTCTGATACAATTGGAAAACATGATTTTAAATTGAATCAATATGCTACAGATTAAAGTGGGCATAAATTGAAAAGTGTATATATTACAAAAGAAAAGTAGTAAAGAAAATCCTTTTTCAGAATTCGTGCCCTTAGAAAGCTATTTTAATTTTAATTTTAACATTGAAAAAAGCACGCGGATGAATGTTGTGATGGATGAGTTTAAATTTTATAAGGCCTTTAAAATTATTGTTTTAAATTGTGTATTACATTTAAAAATATTAAAAAAAAAATCGAATAGGAATGAAAAGGATAAAATTTCCTTCCTATTCAATTAAAAAAGCAATAAAAATAATTTGAGATAAAAAAGAAAAAATTATGATAATAAGATAATAAAGAGAGAAATATGAGATAATAGTTTTGAATGATATGGTCATCAGTTTCCATATCTAAGTTATTACTCATTCATCAATGGTTAAAAGCTAGTTAATGGTTAATAGCAGATAATGCTAATTAATGGTTAATAGCAAAGATTAATCCAAAAGAGTTAGCCTGTCTTGGCAGCTAAATAAATGTTTCATTTGAAGCCTTATTTCTTTATAACTATTTATCTTCTTTCCTCTAAATAGAGTTTTCAACGATAAGCAAGCCCTATCAAGAACATTTCTAATAATGTTTCACAGGTTCATTAGTTAGTAAAGCATTGAATCAATTGCAACTGTAAAATCGTTCAACAAAGAAGTCTGAGATTTATTTAGATATGACTATTTCCTTCGATAGTAAGTATTAAATGCGATTTTTGAGCCACGAACATTAGCGTTATAGATAGAGATAAATAGTTATAGATAGATTAGCAATTATGGAGATTGATAGCTATAGATAGATTAGCACATATAGAGATTGATAGTTATAGATAGATTAGCACATATATAGAGAGAAAGCGATAGATAGATATTGTAGCGGATTGGTATGTGCGAGGATAGAACCTGGGACCTTGTGGTTCGCAGTCCAGTAACATGACCACAATACAAAAGCAACTGCCTGTGTAGCGTAGCTGTTAACTAGTTTATAAGCTTTCACTACAATATTGTAAATTCGGTTTTTTTCCTGAAAGCATTTTTGAATTTTTAAAATTATCCGTCAACTCGAAAATAATGAAAAAAACTTTAAGAATTGAAGAATTCAATTGAAAATATTGAATTCAATGAATAAAATATTTAATGCTTAGTAAAAGATAAATACTTACTTTGAAGAGAAATCAAATATCGTCGTTTCATATAAATTTGTGAGTGAAAAAATTTTCTTATTAGATGGAGATTCAAGATGAAAGAAAAAAAGGCCTAATGAGAAACAAATAAACTTGTTAGATGAATATATAAGATAATATACACAAGGTTTTATCTTGGATAAAATACTAGATTTTTATCAACAAGTTTATTTAACTCTTTGTGAATAACTATTATTATTATATTAATAATTATTTTTCCAATTCCTTAAAAATCAATGATTTAAAACTTGTCTTCCTACAACATATCTCAGGATATTACACAGAATAAATATAAAATTTTTATTCGATGCATCTTTCAATAAGATTAAAAAAAATTCTTAAACACATTATATTTTTACAGCTCTAAAATTTCTCTTTTCAATTTTTACACAATTCATAAAATCGAATAATAATGGCGCGATCATTTATTTATTTATACAATAAGAGAAATAATATCTTTCTTTAAATCATCATATAAAAACAGCTTTCCCCTGTTGCCATATTTCTTTCCAAATAAAGATAAAATGTGCATCACCGTGTTCCTATTGTTTGATTTAGGGCTATAATTTGTTTGTTTTAGAAAACATTTGCACGTTTATTTCCCCATGAATTATTTATGGCAGCAAGAGAATAGAAACGGAAAGAGAAAGAATAATTATAGGGATAAAAAATGGCGTTGCTTCTAGAAAAATAGGAAGTAATTTATGGGTTATTCTTTAAATAGAAAATAAAATAAAAAGGTTTTAAATCTCTAATTTTATGCTTCGGAATAATTTTTCATTAAAACATAGTATTTGTTGACGACTATATTTGCTCAATTTCTTTTTCGAAATAAAACATCTTTTAATTCTAAAGACAACATTTTAGAATTATGTTTTATTTTCATATGCGAAAGGACAAAACCACATGAAAATAAAATAAAAGAAGTTAATATCTTTACAATTTATTTTTCAAAACTACGAACTAGCTATTTCGGTTAAATGATATTTCTATATTTTTAATGCGATTTTCTTTGCAATGAGAAAAAAATGAAATTTATTTCATTGAATGGAAATTTATCACATTATTCTTTTATTACTTTTTCATATTCGAAGTATAAATAAAGTGTAATAATCGTCAAAGAATTCTAACTCGAAATTTTGACGAATAAGCACGTTTTAATTTTCCCTGAGTATGAAAAACATATTTTAGGAAAATATCTGTCTGTGACAAAGATAGCCCAAAAACGCTTTGAGCTAGATGGTTGGAATTTTGTATATTGCTTTTACACCAAAATTGCAGTTTTCTATCAAATTTTGAGAAAAATCTATGCAGTGGAAGTTAGTCCAGCTGTTCGAATATTAATCGTTGTTTCTTATAGCACTTGCCATGGACAAGCCCGCTGTTACGAAGACAGCGATTTAAAGCCGGTGGCGCAGCGTCCCTTGTTTTGTTTTATAGTAGCACTAACTAGGGTCAAGAGTACGACTTATTTACTCACGCAGCACTCATTCGCTTGCTCAACCCCTTTTTACAGGAGGCCGCATTCACACATCTCACAGATAGAACAACGGAAGAACAACCATTCCCAAAATGGGACTCGAACCCAGGATGCACAGATCACGGAAAAGACGCGCTACCCCTATGCCAGGACGCCGGCTCGAATATTAGTAAACACGATAGCTACAAAACGAAGAGAGCTTGATATATAAGATTTGTAACATCTATAGTGCAGGCGGCTGTCAGAATGTAAGCCAAATCTAATAAAAGGTTGAACACCTTTCGGCCTGTACTTTCAGAAGTACATAAATGTGACAGCTCAAAAATTCAATGACTTAAATATATCAAATTTGGTATGGGATTTTGTGACTACAAATGCTTTTTTGTATCAAATCTTGTTAAAATGGGTTGGGTATCTAAAGAACAAATTGGATTTTTGGATATTATTAACCACATTCCTGATATTAATCGTCAAATAAGTCGTCAAGGATCACACAATAGATTCGATAAATATTGTAAATTTACACTACAATTTAATATTATGTAACCATTGTACAGCAATCCTATGCAAGGAAAGCTCTGGGATAACTTCTTTATTAGAGTATATAAGTGAAAGGTTTGGCAAAAACACTCTCGCTGTTTTAAATATATGAAATTCCAAAAAAAGCAGATTTTAAGGCATAGCATATTTAATTAAGTTTCATCTATTTCAGACAGAGAAAACTGCAGTATCTTTAGTTGTTGTTTCTAATGGCACTTGTCCTAAACAAGCCCACTAACTTCAAGAAGTCTTTTGCGAATTAAACCAAGGGTACGTCTCTTGCTTTTTCAGTAGCGCCATCTAGGGCCAAGAGAATGACATAGCTACACGCACGTCATAGCCCTTTTTACGGGCGGACGTCATTCAAGCATTTCATTCACTCAACCACAGATCGTAATTTAGACCTGAATCAGAGAACGATCACCCCTGATCCAGTACCCCCAATGGTATTACTCTTGACATGGAGGATTTTGTGACCACGACAGATTTATACTAGCCTTAGCCACCACACACACGGGGAGTCTTCGGCCGGCGAGGCTCGAACTCGGAACCAAAGGGACGCGAATCCAACGTCCTACCAACCAGACTATCCCGAACTTTTGTAGCTGTAGAAAATATATTTCATACAGTCAGCTAGAGTAACTGAGAACAAATTTTGCAGATTTTTTCATTTCCTTCTATTTAAAATAATCGCATGATATGGAAAGTACATACTTATAATTTATGTTCTTTTATAATTATGTTTTGGAGGGCTCATTAAATAATTATCTTTTTTTTTCCAATTAATTTATTGAATAACCCATTTCAGTTATTAGAAACTTTCATAATTACTCTTGCATGCTTCCATTTACTTCATAAGAAATAATTAGGAACACGTTTGGCTTTTCGTCACATTGACGGACTGATCTGAAGAGAAAAAAATTGAAAAGACGAGGAACTATTATTTATTGTCTCAAAATTTATTATCCTATCTGTTCCTACCCCAAATTATTGGTTTATTAAAACTTTTTTTTAAATAAAAATATAATCTATTTCATGAAATATCCCACAAAGAAAATCCTATTCATTTATAAATATATTGTTACAAAATTTTTCTTCTACAACAAATGCCACAGTAAATCGTAATAACTCAGCGCATTTAATTGCTAGTTCAGCAGCTTCCTTGCTGCCTAATCCTCCAAAATCTCTTATTTGTCGGCGACTCCGACTCCTCTCACTCACGTCTTCTGACGATCCACACGACGACTTCTTCCGATACACACGACACGACTTCCTCTGACGATATACACGACTTCTTCGTCGCTTCAGAGTTCCCGTCTTTTATAGTTCCGGGAGGCGGGGCTAGAATATTCAGACCAATCAGAGCGTACCTGGCTGTATCTCGGGTCTTAGTGGATGGATCATGAAAGTTATCGAACATTCCAGTAGTATCCATTCAGTCGCCAAACTCGCCAAATTCGTCGCCAAGTCACCAAATGGTCGCCAAGCTCAGCACGCACAGTACAGATCTTACAAAGATTTTAATGGTGATACTAGACGTGATGGGACAATATCATTAGTTTGGAGTAAATTACAATCAGCCTATTGCCATTTTTACAAAAAAAGTCAGAAAATGAATCTTTTTAAAAGCATGAATGTTTGAATATTAGAAGGCACGAAAAGAAAGCACACCTCACACTTCGAAATAAGTAAAGATTTTTTAAAATTAAATAGTAGAAAGCAGATCTCATCCTTCAATAGAATTTTCAAACACCTAATTAATTAAGTTTCGGTAGCTGAAAAAATCTACTTCAGCGATAGAATCATGTGACTCTAGAAAATCGTATGCTATCATTTAACCCCAAAACTCAATAGGCCGCGGTGGCCTGTTGGCAAGGTTTGGGTTTCGGAACCGGAGAGTTTCAGGTTCGAGTCCCGATTCCACTGAACCGTCGTCTAAGGAGGTCTGTTGCACGTTAAATCCGTCCTGACCAAACGTCCTCCCGCAGATGTGGAGAAGGGGGTGCCAGCTCAGGTGTCATCCTCGTCATCTGACCGAGGTTCAAAATTACGAGGTCCGTCCCAAAATAAACCAAGTGTTGCTTCAAACGGGACGTTAATATAACTAAACCAAACCAAACCAGAACTCAATTTGATTTACACAAATTAGTGTTCTTCAAACCTGTCATATACAGTTGACTGTGGTAAAGTAACTTCATCAGTCTCTTAGATGTACGAATAAAGAGAAATCATAATGGCACTTTCCACATAATCAATCAAAATATTGTAGAAATTTTATGAAAAAAAATCAAAATGCATGGTTCCAAATTACTCATCTCCATAACATCTATTTCCAATTGAAAAGAACAAAAATCATCATCTTTATATCCCTTTCTGAGCATCATATTTTTTTCCTTTTTCAACATCAGGTTTCTTCTATGTCTGATATAAAAAAAACATCAGACTATTATTAATAACTAGCTTTCATACGTAAAAATGTAATATATATATAGATTATAAATTAGATTCCTTAAATATCACGGTTCATAATTTGACATAAAATAATCATGACTAGTGGGACGAGGTGTTACCTCTTTCCTATAATAGCATTTCCTATCGTACAAGTATTATTAAACATGCTTGAAAAATGTAGATTACTTAATTTGTTACTAATTACTCCATGATGTTACTAATTGCTTCAAAGTAATAATTACTCCAACTTTTTACTAATTACCCCATGATGTTTCTAATTATTCCCTTAAACTAATTACTCTAAATTGTTATTAATTATTACATTGCACTAATTAATTATTAATTACACCATGATGAAAATTATGACAGGTAATTGGAGGTCATAGGAGAAAGTTTATTAATATCAGTCTTACTCTAAACCGTTATAAATTAAAGATCCAAGAAATGTATAAATTAGCAATTTACATCCCAATAACTGATGCAGATAAAGAGTAATCACTTGTAGAAAAATTTTGGTTTCACATTTTTGCAACAACTAAAGCTATCAAATGTTAAAAAATAATACTGAAAGAATCAGGAAAGAGTTTTATCCCTCTTTTGAGTCCCTTATACAAGATACACTGTTTCTAATTTGCTTAGTGTTTATCTGTGCACATTGCAGTATTACTTCCCAATTACACTTGTTAATTAACCTTTGTGACGCTACCTTTTCAATGAAATGTAGATTGCTAATACACAGTTTTGTTATAGAAATTTATTTCCCAATTCTTTTTTTTACAGTATTCTTTAACATTTTTTCTTTAGACTAAGTCTATTTCCTATTTATTTATTTAGCTTTTATCATGAATGCTAGAACTCAAGATTTTAGACTCATGAATTTTAGAAAAATTGTTGTTGTTGTTAGTTCTGTTCCCAGATGGTACAGCTGCAATATACTGTCTCCATAAAGCCAAAGATTTCTAAAAAGTCTAAAAACAAAAGCGGATCCCTTAAAATCTCAAAAATAGTAAAATTTAAACATTTAAGAATATGATTGGAAAAGGCTTGATCTGCCTTGCACCAAGGACATTCAGCAAAGATCCTCCGAACATGTTGGAAGGTGAGGGATTTGGTGTGTCCACTCAAAGAACGCGAGAGAGAGAGCCGTTTGCTGTTTTCTAGAGATATCCAGACTGTGATACCAATCAGGACTTCTACCAAAGTGCCAAGGGTGAGATGGTGGAATCTTCCACAATCTTCGAATATGGAGATGGTTTCATGACAAAGGGAAATGAGCAGCTCCCATCGGTTCGAGGACCTGGGGCACCGAATTTGGAAGACTGAATTAGCCTCGAATGGATGCAGACCTTAGCTGAGCAAAATGGAACGGACTTCACGCCTTGGGTGACCCTGCCAAGAGAATACTCTCCAGACTTGCTTCGCCTGTTCCACCCAGGATCACCCCATCACCGGCTACTGGAGCACACTACGAGGCGCCTGCAGGACTCCAGGGAGAAAATCTTCGTTTCAAATATGACCCATCGAAATTCGACATTATTTTAATTGATGAAAACGGGATTTATTGACCGACATTTGTTGATAAATCATCAATGAACATAATCGTTAAATAAAAATTATTATTACACAATGAAAAAAAGCATATTGTTTTAAAATCTATTTAACAATTGATCAAAGCAAACAGTAATAAATATATGAAATCAAAATCTAATTTCATATGAGATAAAAATTTTTTTTCCAGCAATGGAAGAAAATTTATATAAATTGTTCTAACTCATATATTTTAGTAATTATTAACAGGAGGAAAACTGATGGTGATTTGTTGAGGCGTAATTTTTAAATATATTTAACATTATTTATATCGAAGTACCAATGGGTTTGATGTTGAAGAATTGTCTTTTATGGCTGCAGACGGTATATCATTAAAAAGATTTATTATAAATATATATAAATAAAGATGATATATATATTTGCTTGTGAAAACAAATAAGTATAGACATTTATCACTTTTTCATATATGTAGTATACAAGAAGAAAGTATTGCAATCATTAAAAAAAAAATAAACTGGAGATTTTGACAAATCTTCACCTACGTTTCAGATTTCTTCAAATTCGCAAAACGAATTTTTGAATTATGTCTGTCTCTGTGAGTATTGTTCTAGATGAATGAAATTCAGTGCTAGGATCTTACAAAAAATTTGCTGATTTTTTTAAAATTTAATTTTATTTGTATAGATGGTCTTTCAATCTATACTTTGAAAGTCATATAAAGATCATATAAAAGTCATAAAAAATTTAAAAACCCAGTTACTTAAATATATAAAATTAATAAATATAAATATTAATTATATATTAAATATATACACTTGTATCAGAAGTGCCGCATTAAAATATATGTATAAAACAAAATAATTTAATACAAAATCGTGTCTAATATTATAGCATGTAAAACAAAATAACTCTTTTTATTTCTTCCAACAAAAGTTTGTGTTTATTCCTCAATGGTTTTTGGTTTTAAAGGGAAAGTGGCTTACCTGTCAGTTTGAGCCATAGCAGGTACTTCATAAAACTGACAGATAATTTAAAAATTCCCGTGCCAATAAACTACTTCTGATGTTTTTTGACAGCTAATTTTATTAGTTTTCATAAATAACAATTTCTTTTCTTGCTAGGGATGATTTGTTTTGGTTCGTGGGTTGATAGTACGCATCATATATTCTGATATATATTTCAATATTTTGAAATCTGCTTATATTTAAATAAGAATTTCTGTTGAGTAAGATTGTTACATATTTAAAAGTCAAGAAGCAGTTGATGACTCAAGCGTTTACATTTTAAAAATTTTCTTTATCATTTTCTCCGAGCATTTATATTTAATATTCTAATTGATACCTTAAACAATTGACCTTTGAGAAGTACAGGGTGTTCATTAATTATTGTCGGAGTTTCCATACCTCATAACTTTCGAATAAAAAATATTACGCAAAAACCGATTACGTATTCGTAAATTAGAACTCAAAGAATTTTATTAATGATATTAAAGTGTAAAGCTTGCATAATTTACACTTTGTAGGCATTCAGCTGAAGGCGATTATGTATTCGTAAATTACAATTCAAAGAATTGTGTATTCGTAAATTACAACTCAAAGAATTATGTATTCGTAAAGTACAACTCAAAGAATTATGTATTCGTAAAGTACAATTAAAGTAGTTGTAATTTACGAACTTTTGCGTAATATTTTTTATTCGAAAGTTATGAGGTACGGAAACCCCATAATAATTAATGAACACCCTGTATAATTTTTGGAGGTTTTTAGATAATTGGAGGCAGATATTAATTTCCACTTTATATTTTAGAAGGCATATAAATTGTTAATTTTTTTAATGTTTGCAATGAACCGCCACAGGAGCCAAAGTGTTTTCATATACCTATCAACCTTATTTAATGAAACTTTGTTAATGACGGTAAATGTCTATGATCATATATATATATATATATATGGAAGCTTATTTTGTTTTTTTGTTTGAATCAGAATGCAGGCTCGAAGACATAGATGAAACATTTTACATTTTTAAATTCATTTCAATCCATCCCGGGAAAGCAATTTATTTACAAGCAGGCGCGGACAGAACATATCCACAACAGTGCGGAACAAAAGCAGAAGTAAGGAAGGGACGAAACAAATGATCACTATTCTTATATAACATGGGATTTCCGGCCACGTGTTAATTCAATACTCGTGCTGACCTTGGATAAGGGCATCGAAGGGATCATTTTCACTTAACACGTGGAACTGATGACGCATCATTTTTACAAAGCTTCAACAGTGGAATGGGATCAGGAAACAACAGAACACTTTAGAATGACCCCGAGATGGCTCGAATTAGGCAAAAATTAAGGAAATTAATTAGGATTAAATTAGATATTAAAATATCATTACATACATACACACATATCTCTATCTATCTATCTATCTATCTATATATATATTAGAAATTGTCTATTTGAATTGTTGTTTAGAATTGTCTGTTTTTTTAATTCCAATAAGCGAAATTTTGGTTTTGTATTTTGAAGAGATCAACAATATCGAAGGAACTGTTTAATTTCATGATTTGAAATTTGATTTTCCGTTAAACGTCGTTTGTTCTGAGCAGAAAAAGAAACATTCTTTATTTTCTGTAGAGTCCAATCCTTTATTTTCTATTGAATTTTGATGGCAACTACCCTGGAGCATTCCAATTTGCGGTGCACATTATGAGTGGCAATACTCTATTAGGCTTATGAGAACTAGAACGAAAGTAAAGATATATTTTCCCTTTATATAAAAAGTAGATATTGTTGATTTCTTTGTGATCGAAATAAAATCTATCTTTTAAATTACAGATAACAAAATTTGAATTCATTGTATTGGTGAATTTTTCGCCTAGTCGACACATCTTGTTTGAGGATTGTGTTGTTGTTGTTTCTTATGGCACTTGCCATGGACAAGCCCGCTGTTTCGAAGACATCGATTTAAGCCGGTAAGGGAGCGTCTCTTGTTTTAATAGCGCCAACTAGGGCCAAGAGTACAACTTAGCTACTCACGCACCACATTCACTTGCACAGCCCCTTTTTACAGGAGGGCACATTCACACATCTCACAGATAGAAGAGATGAAGAACAACCATGCACGAACCGGGACTCGAACCCAGGAAGACGCGCTACCCCTATGCCAGGATGCTGGCTTGAGGAATGTAGATTTGCAAATCAATTGTCAATCTGTAAGCAATCTGCAACAGATATACAATCTCGATTCTCCCATTCTATTCCTTTTTTTATTAAAAAATAGAACATTTTGATTACATCATATTTTTTTCAGAACGACTCTGTTCTCTATCTCTAAGTAAAAGCGATATTTAGGAAAGAAAGGACATTCCAACCTGATGTATGAAAAATCGTAGCATATGAATATTTTACGATTTATTGCGTATATATTGATTTTTAAAAATTATTGTTCTTGTTGTTTCTTATGGCACTTGTCATGGACAAGGCCGCTGTTACGAAGACATGGATTTAAGCCGGTGGGGGAGCGTCTCTTGTTTTTATAGTAGCGCCAACTAGGGCCAAGAGTACGACATCACTCGTTCGCTTGCACAACCCCTTTTTACAAGAGGGCACATTCACACATCTCACAGATAGAACAACGGTAGAACAACCATGCCCAAACCGGGACTCGAAACCAGGACGCCCAGATTACGGGGAAGACGCGCTACCACTATGCCAGGACGCTGGCTTAAAATTTACTCATATATATAGCAATGATAAATTGTACACAATGCATATAACTATAGATTATATTTTTATCAATTCATACTTCCCAAAATAATTTCAAGATCTGTTAAAATTCTTTTCAGATTATTACAATACATGATACATATCTGAAAACCTTTACAAAATGACTGTGGCAATAAAATGCAATTTCATTCCGATCTAATGCTCATTTAAGCTAACATTATTACAAATAGGAACCTGTATAGTGTATTGTTTTCATTTCTATGGTTTAATCTTTCTTCAAAGCTGAGAAAAAAAACAACTCATCTTCATTGCATTTCACTTGGAGTGTGTATCCATTAGGCTCAGAGGAAACGAAGAACACGCTATCGAAAAGATTTGAAAAAAATATAGTAGGCAATTGTTTTAACTTCCGGCTAATGGCCATTTCCGTATAACGGGAGAAACATCCAATTCTTGTCTTTTATGTTTCCATTTCTATCCGATGCATTCGGAAAATATTTCCTCTTACGTCCTTCTCGGATGCTTTCAGGAATAAAATCTACTTACCGAAAAAGGAGAAATATCTGCTTTTATTTCTTTGACCTGTCTTTAGGTGGTAAGTTTCAGATGATTTCATAGGAAACGAATATTTCTTATCAAATATTATTTTTTGGCCGTGTATACTTTTTTTTATATGTATATTCTTTTTCTGGCAGAGAGATGATTTCAACTTTGCAATGATTATGGAATACTTAATTCATAGATTTTTAAATAACCATAGTAAAATAATTCTTCTTATTCTTATAAAAAATTTCGGACATTATATAAATATTAATAAATTATGACCTAATAATGGGGTTTTATAGGCATATGTTTATAATATTATGTAGTTGTACTAATTATCATTATTAGTCTAAAATAGTAATATATTGTGGTGACTTGTTATGAGTGAGGATAGAACCTGGGATCTTGTGGTTCGCAGTCCAATGACATGATCATGATACAAAAGCAATTGCTCGTGTAGCGTAGCTGTTAACTGGCTTATAAGCTTTCACCACAGACTCTCCCTCCAGTGAGTCGGAAGTGAGACGAACGATATGGCTGTTGAGTAGTGATATATTTAGCTATTGATTCTAATGGCCTGTATCCATTTGAGTAGCACCAAGCGTTATGGCGAGCGTGTGTGGGTGAGTGGTTGCTGATGCTGTTGCTGCGTCAAGTGCATCTGACGGCTTTGTTTTGCTGTGGGTAGATGGCGCCACAACAGCTGTACGAAGGTTGAAGGATCACGTCCGGGTCATCAATGTGGTGAATTGCTATGAGTAAGGATAGAACCTGGAACCTTGTGGTTCGCAGTCCAGTAACATGACCATGATACAAAAGCAATTGCTCGTGTAGCTTAGCTGTTAACTGACTTATAAGCTTACAATTCACCATAATACTAACAATGAATTCTAAAAAGAAGACTCATATATGCTCTTGCCTAATTTTCGATGAATGAAAAAAAAACATATGGTATTTCTGTTCCTTATCTCAAACCACAATGCTTGATAATTAATTTATCTAATTGAATTTTAAAAGGTAACAGAATTTTCTTTACGAAATCAATTTCAATCTCAAAAATTTCAATCTCGAATTTTGTTTTTAAACAACATAAATAATTTAGTCATAATTTTTTTATGAGAATAAACTTGGAATCTCTAATGTCTGCTATTGCTAATAATAAACACAATTACATAATAATTTTGTCAATTTACCACATATACAGGTCAGTGCTGTTTAAAAAAAAATTATTATGTTTCATTTTTGTGATCATATATTTTTATATTTTTTTAGTTATTTATACTATAGAGAATATTAAATTTTATGTTGAGATGTAGAACTAGAAGTTGCTGCTTGAAAAGTAAGATATTTAAATCTATAATTACCACTGTTCACCATTTTTTAATTCATCTAAAGTTCATTGTGGTAAATTTACTAAAAAGTATTTTATTGCCATAAAGCATTTTTTTTTAACAAAATGCGGTTTTGAAAGCATTTTTTCATGATTTATTCAAGAAATGAAAGTCAATATAATTTTAGATTAATTAAAAAAGTTAGATGAAGGGTTAAATAAGAAAATAATTTTTTTTTATCTTGTTATTTATCTTTATCAACTTTCGAGAAATCAGAATTAAGAAGTTTAGCTTTTAATCATCAAAGCAAAAGCTAAGAATCACAATTTTTATTTCAGACTTTCTCTTCTAAAATAACAAGTTTTTGTTTTTTCTCATTTACCATCTTTATTTTTTATTTATATGTTTTAAGTTATATAATTTTGTAGTAACTTAAAAATAAAATGGATTTAATTTAATGTGATAAGGAGATTAATTTACTTTGTTAATTGTGAATGATTATCGAAGACCTTCAACAGTAATTTCATTTTTTAATAGTTCTAATTTTTTTTATCTTTATTTTTTTATTTCCCCTATTGGTTTAAGAAAAATATGAGCTTTTCTATGCTAATGATTTGCAAATAATCTGGAACATGAATCTTTTAAAATGTGGATTAAAATAATTTTTCAAAACTAAATATATTCATACGTACTCATAAAAGTTAAAAAAAAGTATGTAATATAAGAGATCGTATATCACATACTTTTTGAAATAAGGCATATAATAATCGAACCTAACTAGAGTTAGTTTTACAAAAAACCGCTTGAGGCACAGAATTATTCAAATGATTGATATATCTTTTTGAGAGAAGCATATTCTACAGCTTATTATTTTCATGTCTTCTGCACATTCTTTATTATTTTCAATTTTAAGATCTTTGCGATGAATATATGCAATACTTCTCTGAAGAAAGGATTAATAGAATATTGAATAGTACTTCGTTAGTGGGAACTTTCACAAATTCTTTTTAATCCTCAAAGATCTGGATTAAAAGGAACGATTCTTTTTAGTCTTTGCCTTAACTGAAAATAAATTCAATGGGTTTGAAATTTCTTATTAAAATCGCAGAAATTTCAAATGAAATTGAATACACTGTGATGAATTCTGTGGAAGTCAAGCTAATTCTATGCGGTTTTTTGCTCCGCAAAAAGAAATGTTGGGAAAAAAACCCAGAATGACTGTAGTTTATGATATTATAAAGACATCATTAAAATGGAATGTTTTAAAAAGTACTTTACTTTACAGACTGATTCTAAGAATATGTTTGCAGATTAAAAATAATGAAAATCAAATAACATTCGTTAACATTTGTACTTTAAAGAGTATAAAATATTTCTTTTATAAAATATATGGATGTTAATATAGAAATGCGAAAGTGAGAGTAAATTATAAAATTACTACAAGCAAATAGAAAATTTTAACAAGATATTTAAATAATTATTGTAAATTGATTATGATTTACAATGAATTCAAGAAGATTATAAAATATAAAAAAAATATTTATAAATATCGTTTTCTTTGACATTCGAAATGACTTGCTATTCTTATAATTTTGTTTTTGATTTTGTTTGATTGATTCCTTTTTTTATATTCTAATTTCTATTTTAAAAAAAATCACGTTTTTAAATCCTATTCCTTTTAAGTAATTTTGGCATTTTTCTTTTAATATACATTGAAATATTTTTTTATATATTCCACAACAGATGAATCCTCTCATATGGAATCACAGCTCAATTTAAATCAATTTATTGTTTGACAGTTTTGTAGATGTTAAAGTTTTACGTTTTGCTAAAAGTGCAAGATTAAAAATTTCAGATCTTTAGAGCATATAAAGGGGATGAAAAGTCTATTGCAAAATTACATTATTTTTAACTTGATGCGAGTCCTGAGAATAGAGTTTTTAAAATTTTATTAGTCATTCCATCTCAAAATTAAATTATTTAACTTAGTATTGAATCATATTTGAGAGTTCCACATGAAGGGCTTCAAGATACGAAATTGATATGAAACTATATATTTTCTGAGCTTACATATGGAACTAGTCATGATAAAAAAGACAAGTTCCTTGAAAATGTTTTTTAAATAATCTTGTCATATAAAATCATCATCGATTTTTCAAATTATATATTGAAGCGTCAGTCATACTAAAAAGGTTATTTTTCACTCTAGTTGATATAGTTATTTAAAGTAGTTTCTGCTAATACAGGGATATTGAATCAACATCAAAGAGATTCCAAGATTTGACATGTTTTGATAAAGTAATGAAATTTTGTAGTATTTGCAACCATACATTGTAGTATTACATCAAACATTGGATGTAGTATTACATAAAACATTGAATGTAGTATTACATCAAACATTGGATGTAGTATTACATCAAACATTGAATGTAGTATTACATCAAATATTGAATGTTGTATTACATCAAACATTGGATGTAGTATTACATAAAACATTGAATGTAGTATTACATCAAACATTGGATGTAGTATTACATCAAACATTGAATGTAGTATTACATCAAATATTGGATGTAGTATTACATCAAACATTGGATGTAGTATTACATAAAACATTGAATGTAGTATTACATTAAATATTGGATGTAGTATTACATCAAATATTGGATGTAGTATTACATCAAACATTGGATGTAGTATTACATCAAACATTGAATGTAGTATTATATCAAACACAAACATTTTGTAGTATTTTGTACATATTTGCAGGTGAAATCAAGACTTAAAAAAGAACATGTCTACAAATGTTTTGCAAACAAACATTGAATGCATTATTTATGATTGAAAAGAAATCAAATCAGATTTGTCAGCTATAATAACACTGTTAAATATAAGCGAAATAAATTGTGAAGATCCATTCGCCGATCCGATAAAGTAACGGCTGATATTAATGCAGAAAATTTGAGATATATATCGCCGGTCTAGAGCTAGAAAGTAATTAAATCTCATGTTCTGAATAATTAACAGCGTTAATAATTTTTAATCCTGTCGGATACATGTTTTGGTTGTCGGAAGTCAAACCCAGATCGTTAATTTAATATTCCATTGGCTGCAAATTTGATCTTGAGTTTAATAACGATCATCTGTCACGAGTGGAACGAATTTGCTCCTCTTTATTCAGGTGAGCTAATTATTAAGATTTGTTAGGATCTGTTTGGGGAAAAAAACTGCTTGCTTCCATTAAAATTCTGAATATTTTATAACTAGTTAGCAAATGAGTTCATTCGAAAAATGAGTTATCGTACGTCATTTCTGAATTCAATGTTAATATAAGTAAAAGAAATTGGGGTAAATTTTATATCTTTATTTATTATGAAAATTTCAATTAGCAAGAACATTCAGAAACCTAATAGTAGAGTGATTGAATTTTCAATGTTTGATATTTTATATGAAAATGTTTATTATTTTATATAGAAAAAAAATTGGGGGTGGGGGACAACAGAATAAAATCTAAGCCAAAGTTCCCAAAGTTTGTTGATGGTATTTTTTATCCTACGAGAAACCTGAAGGCACTCTAGCGATATCAAATATTTATTGTGTTGCGTTGAAAATATCTGGCTACGGACAACCATTTTTATTTTTATTTTGAAGTTGCAACATTCTTTAAATATAAGCATCGAAAACTTTGAAATTCTAAGCGCATAGAAATATCCAGAATGTTTACAAGATCCTCTTCCCTCTCTGAGGTATACATCCGAAGATTTATAGTGACATATTTTTCAAGTATTATGTTCTCACATTCATAGGATATAGAATTCTGGCATCAAATTTAATAAATACTATTTGTACTTAAAAAATAATTATAAGTAATGCTAGTAATAACAGTAATCTTTACAGATGTATGAAAAATAAATGAGACAAGTGTATGAATTCCACAATTTAGAAAAGCAAAATAATAATAATAATAACAAGCAAAATTCTGGGAGGCAAAGATTTGAACATGCCTATGAGCTTAAACTTGTAAGCATTAATTTTTATTTTTTTGATCGGACCCAACCGATTCTAAAAGGAATATTGATATAACAGATATTAAATGAGCCAATTTTGAAAGCAAAAATTCTTTCTGAATCATCTGTATAGTCAACAAATCAATACTTAAAAGTAAATAGATAGCATTAAATTTAATTAAAAATTTAAATATTGTAGATTGTAATTCTTAACGATTTTAACAAAAATTCCCATTTAATTCTCAAAAACATTTTATTTTAAGATGGGAATGTTAATTAAACATGACAGAAATTCCCTCAAAAACGAAAGTTGGAGGAGATTTTTACATTAAAGCAAAATAAAATAAAAGTATTTAGATTTGAAGAAATTTAAGTGATTTTTAACGTTTCTTCTTCGGAGAAAAACATTTTCTGAGGATTAATCACCTGCCGTTTCTAAAATTATAATTATGATTTCTTGCCCAATTTAGTCATATCTGCTTTCTATGTATTTGAAAACTTTAATTTTATGCATCTTGCTTACTTAATTTTAACCTTGCATTAACATACACTGGCTTATTCTATCGCTGAAAAAGAAAATTTTGATTACAAAATTTACTCCTTTATTAATTTTTTCACATAATATGCTGTTATTTTATCAATTTCTTGAAATATTTTTATGGAATACATTTTTACATGTGGTTATCAAAATAATGGAAACATCTGTGAATAAAAGTGACATTTTTGAATGCGTTTCGTAAGCATTAAAATATAATTATAGCTATTAATCTTTCTTTATAAAAGCAATGTATATATTCTGGTAGTATGTGTTGACTTTATTGAAGTTCTGTAATTCTTGAATCTTTTTCAAAAGCGCAAAATGTCGGACCCCTCAGCTCTTCAAAGAGGCCAAATTGTAGAAGCCCGCCTAGCTGGAACATGTTCGATCGAAACAACCCAACTTTTAGGTGTTTCTAGAGGTGCGTTGTCTAAAGTCATTACAGCATACACACAACGCGGCAAGACAAGTTCTGAAAAGAAAATTAGCGGGCGGAAAGAGAAGCTCAATTCAAGAGACCGACGGGTATTGAAGCGGATTGACTAAAAAGCAAACAACTGCAGTAAAAATAACCGCAGAGCTCATTTGCCCATCTGGATTCCCCAGTGTCAGTTTTTACAGATAGAAGGCACATTCATAAACAGAATATTTATGGCAGAGCAGCAATTCCCAAGCACTTGTGACAGATGTTCATGGTGAACATCGTCTATAGTGGTGCCACACTCCCAAAACCTGGTTGATCGCTTAGAGGAAGAAAACAATATGTTCTGACCAATCGTGTTTCACACTTTTCCCTACAACAGGACGGGTGCACGTTTGGAGGACACTGTAAAAGTTTATGATCGAAATTGTCTCCTTCCAACTGTCAAGCCTAGAGATGGATCAGTCATGATATGGGCAGCCATGTCTTGGTTTTCTGCTGGTCCAAACGTAACCCTGAAAGGAAGGATCACTGGGGAGAATAATATAGAAATTTTAGCTGCGCAGATCCATCTTATGATGCAAACTTTGTTTCCTGCACGAGATTGTCTTTTTTACGGAATGATAATGCACATTTTCATGCAGCGATACTTATCCAATCATGGTTTGATTAATACGAGGATGAAGTTAAACATCTGCCTTGGCCCGCACAGTCACCTAATCTCAATATAATTGAACCGTTATTGTCTATTTGAGAGTGTTCAATACGGAATCGATATCCTCCATGGGCATCTCTCCCAGAATTTTCACAATATCTCCAGAAAGAATGTACAATATTTCTCTAAACAGTTGCATGAATCGATTCCTAGGCGAATCAAAGCTGTATTATATGCCAAAGGTATAATACAGCTTTCGTATTATAATACAGTTTTCGTATTATAATACAGCTAGTAATATACATTATTATACAGTTTGTAATGCTTATACACCATACTAATAAATGATTGTTGGGGCAATCTTAGTTTAACCTCCTTCTTCTCCAAGTTGGCGAAAATGCGCCAAAACTAACAAACCCCGCTTTCTCTAGTCTAGGACTCCTCCGAAAAACACGGCGCAAGCTCGTGACTGGCGAGTTGGCGATTTTGAAAAGTGTCCAAGCAGAGGGTGAAACGATCGCACCGATTCTTTATAAATCTAAGATGTTTCCATTATTTTGATAACCACCTATACTGAAGCACTCTTATGGGAAACATCACTTAAAAGTATAGCAGAGCGCATAATATTTTTTGATTTGATTATTGTTATATTTAAAGAAAATGTGCAATGAAACGATATTCTCTTGTTTCTTAATTTTATATATACTTTTTAGAGATTTTTGAATCTACTTCCCAGTTCTGAATTATATTAGACTGTATTATGCCAGACTTATATTAGATTGTATTGTTATTGGTTTGAATTATATCAGAATTATATTATATTGTATTATTAACTCTTGAATTATATCAGAATTACATTAGATTGTACAATAAGTGTTTTGAGTTATGTCAGAATTATATTGGATTGTATTATAATTATTGGTTTGAATTATATCAGAATTATATTAGATCGTATTATTATTGGTTTCAACTATATTAGAGTTATATTATATCTGTTCTATTAGAATTATATTAGACACATAATAAGTGATTCTGATTAATTCTGAGTAAATACACAGAAAGTAACACATTGCATGTCATAGTTGCTATCGACCTACATTATCATCAATCGGATATAATCTATTTTTAGCAACATGAAAGTCTTGAAAGGTTCCCCTTTAACCTATGCAACATTATTTAACAAAAAGCATTATGTATTTGACAAATTGTTGTCGCGTGTTGGGCTTTCATCAGATATTTCTTAATTTTGTTCGCAGCTTTTTGCTACTCTCGAACATACAAATATTTTCCAGCCACAATGTGCTATCTCGAAGTCGTGTTTAGAAAAAAATCTACTAAACAGTTCTGGTTAATAAATTACTAGCACCAAACGAGAACTTTTATGCATTCAACCGAACAAATTTTGGTCCAAAAATTTGTTTTCCGGTCAACCACGTTCCTCTTTCTAACGCTTGTTTTTTTTCCCTCTTAAAATCTATATAAAATATTTATATCATGGAGAACAAGGCATGCTATATCTTTCATTTTTTTTAAAGTTATGGAAACTTTCAGATAATAAGAGGGAAAAAAACCTTAATATACAAAAGTTCATACATTCCTAAAAAATAAATAAAATTTCGTATAGTTTCGAATGCCTGTCAAGTACACACCCATCATCCATATGAATGAGGCCCACCCTATCATCCCAGCGACACATAGAGAAAGAGAACTGTCGCTGTTCCTTGTCCTGACCTGTATTTTTCAATGATAAAAAAAACTATCATCTTCTGAATTTTCACTCATGTATTGCTGAGACTCAGTACACCTCCTGCTGGTTCCTGTCTTTACTGCGAGCAAAAAAAAAAAAAAAAAAAAAGAGAGAGAGAGAGAGAGAGTGGGAGAGATCAATTCTTTTAAGGGACTCTTGGAGTTTATGTGAAAGGGTTCTTCCTTTCCTGTTTTTCTGATGCGGTGGAATTTCAGGAGATGTTTTATGGTGATGGAAGAGAAAGTTCAGAGATATTCTCCAAAATTTGGGTAAAGGCTTTTGTGTACATTGCAGGTGGAAAGAGGATGAAACAACAGATTTGAGAGGATTGGAACAAATAAAATAATGCTTCAAATATTGAAATTTCAATATTTGGTTGTGTTTGTTGTAAGTAGTTGATAGTTGGGTTTGTTGTTCCATAGTATTTGTTGTAAAGCTACATATTTTTAAAATTTCGGGTAGGGAAAATGAATACTGTATATATGAGAAAGGCTAAGTTGTAATAAATTTGATATTTTATTAATGAATTGAACTTTTATATATTAGTAATGGATCAGGTGATGAGAAGACAATTCATCACAAAAAAACTTTGATGAAATGATTGATGTTGAACAATTATACTATAAAATAGCTATTATTTAATAAAATACAAAAACCCTTTTATTTCACAATGAAATGATTGCATTTCAAAATGCAATGAATCATGTACCAGAAAAAACAATTTGAAAAAAAAAAAAAACTACAAACTTGGCTACTTCGACCCGCTACTAAGACATACAGATTAATTTGACTGATCAGACCGACAAGAGAAAATTCGCGGGAAAAAGTTTGAGTTCCAAGGATCATCACCGGCCACAATATAACCCTTCCCATGGGAAAAACGTAGGAGGCAGTCGATCCACACCATTTCTGTACCTATCCGGATGGCAAGAACCAACCTCCAAGCCGAAAACTTCTCATCCTCGTATCTGAGGTGTCCTTCCTTGGTGGAAGAAAGAAAATGGATAAATGAACTTTAAGCGAATTTAGAGGCTATTGTATGAAAGTGTGGTGGATTGTATTGATTGAGGATAGAATCTAGGACCTTCTGGCTCGCAGCCGAGTAACAAGACCACAAGAGAAAAGCAATTGCCTTTGTTTCGTAGCTGTTATCTGGATTATAAGCTTTTCACCACAGTACTCTCCCTCCAGTGAGTCGGAGGTGAGACGAACGATATGATTTTTTGAGTGGTGATGTATTTACTAGCTGTTGAGTCTAATGTGCCTGTACCCATTTGAGTAACGCCAAACGTTATGGCGAGCGTGCGTGGGTGAGTAGTTTCACCACAAAAGAAAAGATAACAGCCCAAAATATTAATCCAGACTGGAATCCGTTAAGGGCTATCTTTAAATGGGGATTCAAAAGAGGATTTTTCTATGAGGGACCAGACTTAAATCTATAAACTGACTAAAATTTCGGGGAGACATTTCGTGTTAGTTTTTTATTGATTTTTTAAAAAGATTTTTGAGATCTTTCTTTCTAAAATTCAAATTTCAAGAAAACCCCTTATAACTGCTAAAAGTCCTGAGAAAATTCTATAGCAAAATTTTAGAGAAGTTAAACTATGAGTTGCGTAATTTATAAATAATGTTTTCAATTTGTTGAAGCAAGCAGAAAAATCATCATAATGTTCATCATATCTTGATTCATTTTAAGAGTTAACGAAATTTTTGTACATGATCTTGATGTTTATTTTGAAGATTATAGTATAATTTGTGACATTTGTAAACTATTTTTGGTTGGAAAATAACCAATTGCCTCAGTAATCTTGTTCTTGCTATTTTATTAAAGCATGGCATATTTTTCATTCCACTAGGGATACATTTTTCTAGTCAAAAATATTTGAAGTATATAGGATGATTTATGATATAATTAATTTATTTTTAATTAAAAAGTAATGAATGAATAATAAATATTATAAATTCTCATAAAGTCAAAGAATGATATATATTTTTTTTAATTCCAACATACACGCATTTTTCCTGTAAAATTTATATGAGGAGTATGACATTAATTTATGATATTAAAAAACTATTTTTTTTGCTGAACAAAATCACTTTTTAATAGCTTTTGTTTAATATTCTTCTGTTCATGCGTCTATATGACTTCTATTACACTTTTTGATAACATCTGTGCTTTTTTTATAGATATGCAAATGAACATTGAATAAAGAATAAATAAAATAAATTTGTTTCCAACTTTCTCCAACACCTGAAATTCTTTCGTATTCCAATTCTCGAACATTTTCCTACTGAAGCATACGTGTTAAATATGTCCATAGAAAAAAGAAATTCTCAACGATAGCGTAACAAGTAGGGATTGCAATACCGGTATACCGATATACCAAATACCGGTATTTTGAGCCATTTGTTCATTTTGTAATACCGGTATTCACAAGTTTAAATACCGTTTTTTCGGTATTTACTAGAAATTTTTAAAATTGTCTCCACTATATGTTCAGGGATCGCGAGCATAGCAAAATAGTATACGTTTTTGTTTTTATGTCTCCCTAACGGGCGAAATTAATTAGATAATTAATGGTTTAATTAATTGATTACATCTAAATTAGCGAAACATGGATTATCCCTGAACGAATATATTGTATCCATAACGACTGATGGAGCAACAGTTATGAAAAAAGTTGGAAAGTTGATTGGTGCAAATCAGTAATTGTGCTATGCGCATGGCTTCAAGATACGAACATTGAAATTTTGGTCCGATATTGCAATCCCTAGTAACAAGTTATATTCTTTGATAAAAATTGTTGAACAACAGCAGTTCAGTAAAGAAAAATAAATCCCATCAAAATCTAGGCTGAAAAGTTTAGAACTCAATGGAAGAAAAACATTTTCCCATTATTCATATGTGCTTATCACTACCTTCTTTTCTTTCCTGTATATATTTTATATTGAACAAAAAAAAAAAAGAATAGAAGAGGTCATTAGCATTATTCAGTAAAATTTCCATTCCAGAGTTTGCGATCCTAAATTCTAGAAAAACAACAACAACAACAACAAAAAAGACAGAATAGCAACAAAAACCAGGCAGTGATTTCAGTGGTGGTCTTAAAATTTTTGTTCATATGGTTGCTCTTATTTTTTGAAATGTTTTTCAGAATGCGTTTTATAGTAATGCATTTGATAATTTGGAAATGGATTCGCGATCTTTAAGCTTTTTTACTCAGTTTATATAGCTTGTGAGGCGCATAGATTCTAACCTTTTAAGCATTTATGTTCTACGCATTAGTTAGATCCATCGATATGTATTAGATCATAAAATATAAACATTTTTGAATTACAATTTGAATTGATCTGGAGAATGTTTTATAATAGGGAATGCTTTGATAAAAGAAATATTTGTATTTTGAAAAAAAAAAAAAACTTTAATGGGATTTAGAATCTATCCTATACTGTATTTTCAAAATTTTATTCTATATTTGCTTAAAACATAATTAGTTTTGCCACAAAATTTCTTAAGAAATCTAACTAAATTGAAGAAGACTTCTAACCACTTTAGAAAAATATTTCTTTTTTGTGGACTAGACTTTTTTCTTCTTTTAAATTAGCTTGACATTTCTTTCTAAGTTCATTAGATCAAAGTTATAAAGATTATAATATACTTTGTCTGAAGCAAATCTAAACCGGATTTAGCATTTCGAAAATAAAAATAGTCTAAAAATTATAATATTTCGATATTTTTCTTAGTTTTTGTACACGATATCTCACAATACATTTATGCGGTGAATTTCATGAAAAAATACGAATTAATGAATATATAGAAAAAAAAGATTCGAAATTCTAATTCAAAACCTATAAAGAAATTTACAAAAAGCATGAGGGGAGAGAAAAAGGAAAATTGACCTATCTCATTATAGATAAATTGCAAAACTATTATTTAATTGCAATTCATAGGATTAAAGAAAACTTATAAGATATGCAATGTGTTATGTGTCTTCAAATTTGTTCACGAATGAAATATCTATTCATTGTCAAGGCCCGAAAGACATTCATTATTGATGCAATATTAGGGAGTAAAAGTTTTGGCAAAAAATTCAAGCATTTCCACAATTTATAATGAACATAATAAAGCCTATTTATAAAATATTGTGTTATCAACAATGTCAGTGTAAATATAATTATAGAAAAAGGCAAAAGACATATGAAGATTTTTATGACACCTTATTGAACTCTGAAACAATATTTTGTAGAGTTAAAAATCAATGCTTTTATTTCTGTGCATCGGTTTAGTTATGATTAAAGTCGTATTAGCAATTTTGAGCAGTATAAGTATGAGAATTGGACATTCCATGCCAGAAGGATTGAGATTAATTGAAACTGAACTAGTTAAAAACTTCAAAAGATATTTTTCGCCAAAAACAAAAATTCAACGATAAAAGAAAGCCTTTAATCAAAAATAAATAAATAAAAAAAGCTTATAATATTAAGAAGTAAGGTTAGATCTTTTTTATGGGTAATTTTAAACATTTGTAACGATAAAAAGAACCGATTTTCCAATTACAAAAAAAATCTTTAACCAAAATTTTTTCAAAGCTTTGTTTTTCGTAAAATCCCATCACCTTCTATCTATTTAATATATGATTATCTACCAGAGATAATTGCATGAAAGTTTTACTATAGATTTCAAATAATATGAGAAAAGAAATGAGAGAAAATTGTTGGCTTTGGGGAAATACTTTTCCATTTAGGAATCTTTACAGCAAAATTCAATTGTAAATTAATGAGAAAACTGCATATTTACCCACATTTTTATTTCTAATTTTTTACGTTAGAAAATATTTCTTTTATTTTGGTTTTTTTATAGAACATTATTTACCTTAACTTGCGTGCAAAGAAAACTAAACTTCAGCCTTACAACATAGTGCAGAGTGCTGAACATTTTGGTCAAGCTTCATTAAAATTTACTTCAAATTCCGCTGACCTTGAAGGAGAAAATATTATAAATATTAAAAAAAACAAACCTTTTTCCACTGTCTTTTTATATTCATAATTAAAAAAAATAATAGATAATAAAAGTTTATTAAAAAATAAAAATTAAAAATATTGTTTCGATTGTAGTACTCCATCTAAAAATACCATACTGTTTCTATACTAATGGAAAATTCCAGCCCTGCTCGAAATTAAATTCTTTTCAAGTCTAATATTTTTAACGCAAAACATATTTTTTGTAAAAAAAAAATAATAATTATACTCAAATTCCTTTTATCGTCTGAAGCTTTTTTTGATTGAAAATATTTGTCAGACTAGGAGGCTTTTAAAAATCATCGATAGTTAATTTTCACTTTTAATTATTACTATTCTCTCTATAAGTTTTTCAAACTTTGTTCATAATTGCTGAAATATATAAAAAAATTATTTTAAGAATATTTTGAAACAATTAATTAAATAGTTAATTTGGAGAAATAGAAAAATATGAAAATAAAACAAATCATTAGCTGTTCCAGATGCAAATTTTTAATCGTCTGCCTTAACATTTTTCGAATTTTGTTAATATGTTCTGGCAACAATTCTTTATTCATTCATTCGACAACCTAAAAAAAACTATTTGATTGTAAGAGTTTTGCTTTCCTTGCTTTTATCTGAGTTTGAGAAACAGGCAAAAGCTTGCCATCTTAAATTTAACAGTAAAAAAAATATTGTCAAGAGATATGCAGATAAATAAAAGAGAAATTAAAAATAAAACAATTGCAGAGTAAAGTTTTAATGTTATCTGAGAAAATAATATCTAAAAGTTCTCTTATTTCCAAAATCGTTTGCTTTAAAATTTGAAGAACTAAAACAATTGAAAGGAGAAATTCACAAAAATGAAATTGGCCATGTTGAAAAGATAACATTTTGAATTTTAAGAGTACTTATGCTTTTTCGGAAACTTTTTCTCCGAAGTTATCGCACAGGTAAGTCAAAATATTGGATAATTTATCAACATCGTCAGAATTCATTTTATTTGTTTTCAAGAACTTTGCTTTTTTTACTTCTTTTTGATTAATCGACTTTTGCCTGCTTTTAATTATTGTTAAATTACTATCTTAGATGAGTAAAAACATTATAAATATATATTTCGAAAAAAAAGTTTAAAAAATAGTGGTGTGGTAGTTTAAAGTTAATATCAGAGTCATTATGCTTAAATTGTTAGAAAAGTAATATCAATTAAAAAATGACAAAGAAATAAATCAGATATTATTTAAATAATATGATTTTGAATATTAAAACGGTGTAAAAATAATTCTTGTGGATTAATTTGCTTTGAAATTCCTATGGACAAAAATATGGAATTTTGATTAATTTCTAATTAATTGAATTTTTAAATAATTTTGGTGCTTTGAAAATATGGCAATGCTCTTTCTAATGCCATACTTTACCCTTTCTTTTGTCTCAAATAATAAGTATACAAAATTTGACCAATAAAAACCTTTTTTTGTATTAAGAAAGTTTATAGTTATATAAGTCTTCAAAATACTATTTTATGTATTATTTTTTATATCTCATAAATTGAACGATGTATTACGGTACAGTAAAAACGTTTTTCATTCCTTTATGAGAATTAATTCTGACTCAGTTTTGGTATTAACATGATGATCCAAATGCAAAGAAAAGTTGCTTAGCTAAAATACATTAGTAGTGATGAAGATGCTGAACACCATGCTTGCATTTTTGTACTTTGATTAAAAATGTGTTTTTAGTTAGTTTAGATGCTGTAGATAGTGTAGGAAAAATTCTCATTTAATCATAAAATTAAAAATTATCTACATTGTTATTTATTATTACTAAAAGGAGGAAAAATTAAAATAAAATAAAAGAAATTAGTTCCTTTTAAAATTATTTTGGATAGATAGATGGATTGAAGCATACGGAAATTAAAATCGCTTTACAATTTTCCGGCAATAGTTTCAGTAGAAATTTAAAGAATTAAAATTAATATTATTGAATAAAAAATCATAACCAAAACTTTGCCATTAATGAAAACCAATTGCTCCAACAACAAATAATCATTCAGAATTTTATATAATAAATGGAGAAAAATGTTTCAACGTTAAATTGGTCATTTCTTCTTTTTTATTGAAGCAAAAAATTAATATTTAACAGACAGGTATTTTTTTATGTAATTAGGTGTTTAAAATGTGTAATTATTAAAGGAAAAATCATTTGAAGATAATTTTACTAAGCAATTTATACACCATTATCAAAATTATTTCCATTCTTAATACCTATTATATCTTCAGTGATAAGGCACCGAGTTAGGAAAAAAACTGACATTTGAAACATCTATACTTATAATAAAGCTCAATGTGTGTGTGTGTGTTGGCGCTCTACAGGCCAGGTCATTTGATATACAGCTATCAAATTTGGTACATGTATACCTTAGAGGTCGGGAATGTGCATCTGGGGTCCCTTTTTTTGAAATTTTAATTTTAATTTTAATTATTAATTAAAAACTAACTTTCCCGCCAAAAAAATCTTCCATTTTCCCTACCGCCAAATTTTCCGCCAAAATAATCTTCCATATTCGCCACCGCCAAATGAGTAAGGCTTCAGTTATTTTTTTCTCCCAACAATAATGAGACTAGGGTTAATATTTTTCGGCGGATTATTTCAAACGATTCTGTTAATTTTCTGAATGTTTGATGCATTTAAAATGAAACATTGTTAATAAATCCATGTTTCAGATTCATTCTGAAGTACTTTTGAATTAAAATAACACAGAATAAAGGAAATTAAAAATGTCTAATCTGCATAGCGTTACCCCAACTGGCGTAGAAAAATTCACGCATTTGCGTTACCTAACTGGCGAAGAAAATTCACGCATGCGCATTGTTCTGATTGTTGTCATGACAACCACTATCAACGGATGATTTAAATTATTTTTAGGTTAGTTGCATGCTTTTGTAAGTAAATTGTATTTATGTTAGTTATATATTTTTTGTATATGCTTATAGTTTTAAGTACATCGTTTTTTAAGTAGTTTTTTTAACCTGTTTTCAATGATTTAAATTATTTTTAGGTTAGTTGCATGCTTTTGTAATTAAATTGTATTTATGTTAGTTATATATTTTTTTGTATATGCTTATAGTTTCAAGTACATCGTTTTTTAAGTAGTGTTTTTTAACCTGTTTTCGACCGAATATTTTAAACGATTCTGTTTATTTTCTTGGTGTTTGATGCATTTAAAATTAAACATTGGTAATTAATCGATCTGTTCATGATGAATCTGAGAACATTTTGTTGACAAATTCTTGAGATATTACATAAATTAAGAAATATATTCTTTAGTGCCCATAAATTTTAAACGCTCAGTGACTCTATTATCAGTAATCATATTATTAAAAAAAATGCTTTGCTTCTGTAAAAAATATTATTATATTAATTGCAGATTAATCATTTACACTTTAATTTAAAGCATAAATTCTACGAGGGGTAACAGAAAATGAGAGAGATACATATCACGTTATGACTGAAGACCTTTATAATATTATGAGTGAATTATATGACTATCAAAATTTGAAGTTTTAAAATATTTTGCTGAAGAATCTATTAAAGTTGGAATTGCATAAAATATTTAATTATTAAAATTTTAACGAACATTAAGATTGGTGAACCGGCTGGTCGCCAAAGGCGGCTAGTTTCAAATAAAAAAAAATATTTTAATTGTTTCTAATTTCTAATTTTGCTTTAATCGTATACCATTTATAATATTCATAAAAATATGAATAATCGATGGAAAAAATTAGCTATTAGTGATTTTTAAAGTTCATTAACTAATATTACGATTTTAAACTAAGAATTTTTCAGACACTAAAAGATTTGTAATTACCACAATTATTTATACAAAATTTGTTTTGACATGAAAAATATTATTGGTCATAAAAGTATTTTAACTCCGACAATCCTGGCCCTAAATATTTATTATTAACACAGACACACACACACACACACATTTGAAAAGATGACACACATACATATACTTGAAAGATAAAGCTCAAAAATTCTACAAACATCAAAACTCTTGACAAACTCAAACTGACATTCAGTATTTCATTTTTTAAAAGCTGTTTCGATACATTTCCTCCCTTTCAGAACTAAGAAGAATTCGTATTTTCAATGTATGAAAGACGGCAGAAAAATATAATGATTACATTTCTTTTTCACCAGCAATCTAGTAATGTTTTATGCATTACAAAATTCTTTTTGAAGTAAAGTGAAAATTTCAAGAAGTTTCTTTCTTTTTTTTCTGGGAAATATCTTTAAAGTTAAATCGTCATGAAAATGAATGGATTCCATTCCATTATCTCGAATCCATACTTTGTCCAAGATATCATCAATGGATTTTAAAAGATATTTTTTATACTATATATTTTGAAAAGTGAAGACAAGTATACTGAATTTATGAGAATTCATTTCCAATTGTTGTGGCGATATAAATTTATATAAGTGTGCTATAATTTTTCTTCTTATAATTGAAATAAAGAATATTTAATAAGTTAAAAAAGGTAATAGATAAAAATATTAATTTATATTTAAATAAAAAAAACTAAGAATAATAATTAAAATGAAAATGATACGAAATTGGTATGAAATGAAAATATTGTGACCAAGATTATATTATATTATGAACGCAATATAATAATATAATGAACGCAACATAATTTTTATGAATATTATAAATGGTATACGATTAAAGCAAAATTAGAAATTAGAAACAATTAAAATATTTTTTTTTATTTGAAATGTTTCAAATGTCAGTTTTTTTCCTAACTCGGTGCCTTATCACTGAAGATATAATAGGTGTTGAGATTGGAAATAATTTTGATAATTGTGTATAAATTGCTTAGTAAAATTATCTTCAAATAATTTTTCATTTATTAATTATGAACGCAATATAATGTTATGAATCTTAAAGTAGTCTGCTAATTCTAATATCATAATCAATAGAATATATGAAAAAGTGAAAAACAAAAAAGTATTATTCAGCAATTTTTTTTTTATCTTTACAATTTTTAGTTTTAAGAAAATTATTTAAAATATTAATCGTTATATTAAAAATAAAAAATAATACTTCATACTAACTACACAGTGCTAAAGGAACAAAAGCAACGCAATTTTTTGAAAATTGAATGAGATCTAATAGAAGTTTACTTATGTTTTTTTTATTTTTCTGAAATGAATATAGTACCAATTGGTTTGATTGTCTTTCACAAATAATAAAAATGTAATTTCTTTGATATCCC
Organism: Argiope bruennichi; assembly: GCF_947563725.1. Taxonomy (NCBI): domain Eukaryota; kingdom Metazoa; phylum Arthropoda; class Arachnida; order Araneae; family Araneidae; genus Argiope; species Argiope bruennichi. The sequence goes on along the minus strand of NC_079159.1, from coordinate 87,358,559 downwards.
AAATTTTAATAAAAAAATGAAAATAAATGTTTCAAACAATAATTTATTCCCTATGCCAAAAATTATTTCTTTTGCCTAGTTAAAAATATTTTCTTCCCAAACAATTAATTTACTTTTTATCTTTTATATTTATTTATTATATTAAATATTATATTTATGTTTATGCCCATGCATTCTCTGAATCTTCCCTATCTTGTGAACTTCAAATAACGTGAAGTAGCCAACGCCATCTATTTTTCTAAAAATGTATTAAAAATTGAATAGAATAACGTGTGTCTATAAATTTAAATTAACAAAAGTTATTTGCTTTAAATTTTGTGAGCACTGTTAAGATTTGGTTTGTAAAAAACCTCACATAATGGTAATTCTTTTAACGTAGAATAAGAAAATTTTCCATTTAAATATTTTATAAAGATGATGTAATAATAAAAGTTATAAAGAAGATTTGTTTGAATATTTTTCAGTACTGCAATACCAGAATTATGCAAGATTTATCTTTATTTCAAAATTGATATTTCAAAAACAAAAGATTTAGTGAGAACTAAAATACTAATCGAATTTCTAGTATACAGTCTCTATTACATTTTGAAATTATTACTATGCTATTAATTATTATTATTAATTATTAATTATTATGTTTTCTCATAGCAGAAAATTTCTGGCTGATTCGATTGAAATTATTCTTAATTAAATGTATCGAATATATTGTTTTATAAAGCGCAAATATAAAGGCTAAAAACATATTTTAATTTAAATTTATTTAAAAAAGGAAATCATAATTATTATTCGAGCTACTCGAATCAATTAATCACGAATGAGGGCATGAAATTCTACTATACTCATTCTAATTTGGCATATTTCGTGCTTACAAAAATATAATTATGAAATTAAATTTTCATTCATTTCTTGGCTATGTCTTGTCTATTCTTGGCTATTCTTTCTAGGCTATGTCTTTGAAATTTTGTACATTTATGTATTCCTGATCGAATTACATTTTTCTAATATTTTCAAAACTTTAGTTAATGGGTTTATATAATTAATATTCGATTATTTTTGCCAATATCTGTGCCTATTAGTGACTTTGAAAAAAAAAAGAATTGATTATATTGTTTAAGATAATTTAAAATAGTTACAATAAATATTTTCTTAGTAAACCAATAAATGTACGTTTCTGAATATTATTATTGAAATTATTTGTATTTTAATTGTTTAAAAGATAGCATTTTAAAACAAATTTTATAAGGGAAATTGGTTTTTATTAAGTTCAACATACTAATCATTCAGTAATATAATTGTAATGAATAAAAACTGATTTTTAAAATAAATAATTTTTAGGGATCAATCACGTAATTGAACGTTTCAGCATTTTGATAGCTAAATGAAATTGTTCCAATCAATATCCTACATTTCAATTTTAATGATGATGATGATGATGTGTTCGTGTTACCACGGAAATAGAGTGCAGTAGCTTCTGATGGTAAACACCCCTGCGCATCCGAGAGCAGAAGTCTAGCTTATATGAAGATGACACTCACACACTTGCATACACAACCCTTTTTTACAGCGGGGGGGGGGGGGCTCATTCACACAACACCTCACAGAAAGAACACAGGGGGTAGAACAACCATGCCCAAACCAGGATTCGTAACCGGAACGTCCAGACATAGGGGAGACACGCTACCCCTAGACCAGGGCTTCGGCTTCTATTTTTAGGAGAATTGAATGAAGCAATCTAAATGATAAAGGAATCCTCACCGAATAAATATTTAATTTTGCTTCAGATTTCAAAATTCAACTCGAACCAAATGCAATGAAAACAGGTCTGCAAACTATAACCATTCTGTCAGAAGCAAGCGAAATTAAGAGAAATAAATTTTCCGATCTGCACGCCTCGTCTGCAGACGATACTAAAACAGAAAATTCGAAATAAGCTGTCTATTCTGAGTCCCAAAAAGTAATTAAATCTCATACTAAGACTAATTAGCAGAGCACGGATCGTTAAATTATTTTTATTCCGATCAGCAAAAGGTGTTTTGGTTAATGGAAATCACGCCCGGTTTGTTAATTCGATATTCTAACGGGTGGAAACGATCTTGTGTTTAATTGCGATCATCTGCTTCTGGCGGAATGCGTTCATTCTTCTCAATACATGCGGGTTAATTATGGAGAGGTGTCCGAGCGAGGAAAAAAATCCGTTTCCTTTTCTTCTAGAACGTTGAGGATGTTTGCTAACGGTCTCAAAAATGAATCATTTATTTGTTCCAATGTCATTTTCAGATATTCTTAAGAGCCTATAAGATGGTAATAAAAAAACTTTTATTGTATTTTGTTACAAGAGAATAAATCGTCTCCATGCTGTAAATTAAGAATTTATTGCTTAGCGATACCTTGTTTTGACAGGAGTCAGTGGATTTATTATATTATAAGCAGAGAGATATTAATAAAAAATTATGAAACTTTTTCTATTGCTCCTAAAATTTTATCCTTTTCTTGGTGATATTATAGGCTATGTCACTTAATTTTTATAAAAATGTGTTGTATTTTAAGAAACCATATTATTTAAGAATATTAATATTTGAATTAATTAAGGTACCTGTATATTAACCACCGGACAGTTATCACCAAAGTTGCTGTTTGTTGCTAATGCCGATTAAATGTACAAATTATCATGTTAGTTCATGTTCACCAATGGTATATGGTAAATGTTAAAGCTCTCTGGTTGCTAAGAAAACAAATTATTTAAGAATACTAATATTTGAATTAATTAAGGTACTTGTGTATTAATCACAGGACGGTTAATCGCAAAGTTGATCTGTTTGTTGCTATTACCGATAAATTGCCCAAATTATCATGTTAGTTCATGTTCGCCAGTGTTATATGGTAAAACTTAAAGCTCTCTTGTGGCTAAGAAACCATATTATTTAAGAATACAAATATGTCAATTAAGTTAAGGCACTGGCATATTAACCACATGACAGTTAATCGCCAAAGTTGCTATGTTTGTTGCTATTACCGATTAATTGTCCAAATTATCATGTTAGTTTATGTTCACCAGTGGTATATGGTAAAACTTAAAGTTCTCTGGTGGCTAAGAAAACATATTATTTAAGAATGCTACTGCTTGAATTAAGTTAAGGCACTTGCATATTAACCACATGACAGTTAATCACCGAAGATTACATTTTTGTTGCAATTACTGATTAATTGCCAAAATTTTCATGTTAGTCTAAGTGCTATGTTCTCCAATATTGCATGGTTAAACCTAAAGCTCACCAGTAGTCTGTGGTTAGTTCAGAAATACATAAATAAATACATTTGAATAAATAATTTATTTTTAAGAAGAAGTGTCTAATTAAAAAAAACGCAACTTTTATATGTAATAATTCCTAAGCTTGTAAGAGTTTAGAAGCTCACTTAAAACTTCTAAATTTAATTCAAAATATATATCAAATTTCCATTTCTAAACATCTGAAACGTATATAAACATTTAGTAGCAATTATTTGTTTATGTAAACACTTTTACATTATTTTGATTTAATGTTTTCTCGTACTTTAAATTTTCAGTTTTACGGTACCCTGTTAATATCCAATAAATTACAGTCAATTATTTTAACTCTGAAACAAATATAGTAAAAACAATAGGACATATTTTTGAATATTTCTATTTTTTTTTGGTGATAAACTAGATAAAATAACTATCATCATTCGGAATGAAATTTTCATGTTTGTTATTAATGGAAAGCTTATGATTAAATTAACTGCTGTTAAAACCTCATTAAAATCTTGCTTATACTTTAGCATTTTTGAGTAAAGTTTTAATTTTGTGTGGTAAATGATAAATTGAGAATCCAGTATTAGCATTCGAAGGAAACCAGAAGTTTCTATAAACAAAATATTTCTAAATAAGTTACTTTAAATGCAAAAGTTTTTTTTTATTGTACAACAATTTTTTAAATAATCCTCAATTTTTATTTTAATGAATAAACTTTAATTTTTTAAAAAAAATAATAAAAGACAAAGCTATTTAAAAAATAAAACAGAAATATCAAAAATTAAAGATTGAAAATCTATAACTTTCTTTTTCCAAAATCAGCATCAATTGAATTATTTATTAAATTCTGAAGGATCAATAAAAAGGAATAGAAGTTAATATCTTGGAATAAGTGTAGATTAAAATAGTATAAATATAGCTATATAAAATAGTATAAATAAATTTCTTATGGGGTAAATTACTGTTAATTTACAGAAGGGCTACGGGACAAAACTGCTGTCAGTTTCTAATTAAATTAAATCCAACTTAATTTTTGAATTTTGAAAAGCTGAACAGATTTCTTTTCTTGACATAAATAATAAACAGTTTGGGTGATTCGAAGGGCATTTAGAACACAAATGCAAATCTACAATGACCTTCATTTATATAAAGATCTACCATGCAATATATTTAAAAATGCATTTTAAAAGACATCGCATCACCTATTAATTCTTGTGATTTCAGGAACTAATTCGAATTTTCTGACAATCATTCAGCATTTTAATATCGATCTTTTATCAGATTTAGAAAAATAATCACTTTACACGGCGAAGAAAAAGCTTTAAAAGAAATTACTTTCTATACATTAGATTTACATTTTGGGACATTCTTGTCAGAATAGAAATGTTCGCTTGTAAAATAGAAAGTTTCGAGGCAGAAACTGACAACTTTCCCATTGGGTGCAACAACCGCCATGGAATTCTAAAGAATAAAATTGCATTAAGTAGTAGTAGTGAAAACTGTCGAAACTGACGTTTTGCAATTGCAGAATTTTCATTCAATTTTCCAGCACGTATTATTACTTTATAGTGATGAATATTTAAGTCGGTTCTATTTACCAAAGAGGAGAAGACATCTGTGAAAGCTTTGATTTTCTCTTTTTTTTTTTTTTTTTTTGAAAATGTCAAATGAGTCAGTTATTTGAACAAATGTTAACTGAGAACATAGAAATTAAGTCTGCAATAGAATAAACAAGTTTATTTAAACTGATTATAAACATGCATTTTATAACTGTAAAGATTGAAGCAGAGGTAAATTATTATTAATAATAAAAAGGAATTTTTAAAATTTAATCATCCAATACTTTTGGGATTTTAATTTATGCTTTAGTATTATTCAAATATAATCTTTTGAAAGGAATTTTTTTCTCAAATTTATTATCAGAGGTTGCAGCAAGTATGAAACCAAAATTTAATTAAATAATCGACGAACTGAAAATATCAGTTAACTAACTGACTGAATTAAAAAAATAGTTACATGAAAATTAAGTGTCCAAAATATTGTTGTCGATTACACAGAAGTTTATAAAAGTTAACAAATAAACAAATGAATAAAAATTGTTGAAAAATTAAATTCGGTGGGAAAAATGTTTAGAAGAAAAAATTATTTTATTCATTATGTGGAACGTTGGATTAGTTGAAACAGTGGATATCATAAATGGCCTGTAAATGATACTATTTTAAAATATTTGAAATTCATCTGCAATGCAATTAAATAGTCTTTGGATGTCTTCTATTTTGTTTTCATTTGTTAGAAGAAATATGTTACTGAAACTGTCTGTTTCAATAACAGACAGTTTACTGATGGTCTGTTTCAATAACAGAAAGTTTACTGATGGTCTGTTTCAATAACAGACAGTTTACTGATTGTCTGTTTCAATAACAGACATTTTTTTTAGTTGGAATGTTTGCATTGGTAAACTGCCAATTTACTTTTCGAAAATCCATTAATATTCAACAAAATTATCAAGAAAATTATCAAAAATTTTTTAACAGCTGTTTTATTGGTTTAAATTGTTGAGTTAATTATATGAAGAATAGGGGATAATTTTATATAAATGAAAAAAATACCTAAATAAAATATTATTATTCTGTGTGAAAAATGTCTAAATTAAATATATACAGTGATGGCCAAAATTGTGGACACTTTTGAAAATGTTTATGTTTTCTAACTTTGTATGCTTATAGAAAATGTAACGTTTCACAAAATGGAAACACTTACATATCATTTTAAAGAGAATTTAATGCTGATTCCAATACCAAAAGCAAAATCCTAATGTTTGAAATACAAAAAAAGTTGAGAGGCAATAATTATCGAGATACATTAGATGCTGATGACTGCAGTGAGTTATTAGTCCTTAGTAAGGTAGCTTTTATTTTTTATTACAGCTTCACACTGATGTTTCATTGAGTTGAAGACAGTTTTAAGCTCTTCTTTCATTACTGCTTGATGCCAAGAAACAATTATAGACTCAATTAATTTTCTTTTATTTGATATATACAAGAGTATATATTATATATATATAAGAGTTTTCAAACGGTCCCATAAGTTCTCAATAATTTTGAGTTTAGGACCGTTTCCTGGACATGATAACAATTCAATGCTCTTTGTACTAAATCAAGTTTCGATATTTTTGCTGTATGGCAAGGAGCTGAATCCTGCTGAAAAATAAATGATGCATTGTTGGGAAAGGAAATCAATGATGGAAGGTGGAAGTTTTAGCTCTAGACCAGTGTCAATGTATTTTCTTGCATTTAATGTCCCATCGATAACATGAAAGAGTCTAATACCGTCTGGTGACATGCATGACCAAATCATTACATTAACTGAGTTCTTCATAGTTGCCTGAATGCAGTCAGGATGTAGTTCTTCGCCAATTCTACGTCTTACCTATTTTCGCCATCGCTACTAAATAACAATATCTTTGTTTCATCACTCCGTATAACTTGTAAACACTGATTCATCTGGGCAATTAATGTGTTCTTTTGCCCACTGTAATCTTTTTATACACTGCTGTAAATTTTTTCGTTGAATTACCTTTAAATCTAACATCTAATAATCTTCTCCTGATTGTTCTTGAACTGACATAAATGCCAGCCTCATTCAATTCATTTCTGGTGGCCGCTGATGACATTCTTTGATCATGCTGATATATTCGTTTTATTCTTCTGTCATGAACTGATGTGGTATGCCTTTTTCAGCCATTTCCTGCTTTGTTTTTTATTGAATTTGTCTTCTGGTATCGTAAACAAAACTTTCGGACGCCATATGTAGTTACTGAACCACCAACTAGTTTTGCAATTTCAGCTTCGGAAAGACCACATTCATGTAACACAATAATCTTGGTTCTCTTTCTAGGTGTCCAATCTATTCTTTTATTTGATGACATTGCTTCATGACTAAATATTAGAAATATTTACAATAATTCCTACTAAATATTAAAAGGCTTAAGAAAATTTCTTACTTGTGATTTGATTACATAAAAAACAGTCTTCCTTCTTTAGAAAAAGAAGGAAAGACCCGTTCCTTTAAACATGATGTCATCTTCTTCTGGCAGTTATTAACATTTTATTGGTTCCCAGAATAAGAACAGTGATTGGTCAGGAAAGTTAGAAATTACAATGCACTTCATCACTGTGTTTGTTATTCAGATTAAAGTAAGAATAACTTTTTTTTGTATTGAAAATATTCGAATTTTGCTTTTTGCATTGAAATCAGCATTAAATTCTCTTTAAAATGATATGTAAGAGTTTGCATTTTGTGAAATGTAACATTTTCTATAAGCATACAAATTTAGGAAACATAACGATTTTCAAAAGTGTCCACAATTTTGGCCACTACTGTATATATATATAGGTATTAAGAAAACACATAAAATGTGCTGCTGAGCATTATAACTTAGACAGTTTATTAAATCAGGAGCAAGTTTCAAAAATAAATAAAAAATGATAATTTTTTTCATTTGAGAGACATATTTTGAATTTCATTTAAGAATCTATTACACTGAAGGAAATAATCAGCAAAAAATTCAAATGGTTATTTTCCTTATCTCGATTTTTTTTGAAAAAAAAATTCAGGATAGTCGGAAAAGGCCTATAAGTATTTTTTTATCAATAAGAATTCGCCAGCAAAATATAATCCTATTCACCAATTTCAGATTGTATTATAATCGTTAGTTTTAACTAAAAATTGGTGAATTTATTTGAAGCTAATATTTTGTCTTAATTATATGTCTCAACGTATTTTTTCAGTTATGTTCGCGACGTTTATATTTAGTGTTTTTCAGTAATCAGACTTTGCAAAGAAGGGAATTTTTTCCTTTTTTAAATTTAAGAAATTATTTTTTTAAACATAGCTGAAGTTTCCGAAAAATAATGTAGTTATCTATATGGAATCTTTACCATTTATTCATTTTTATGTGCCACGGAATTTTAGAATTTTTCTCTTTAATTTTGAAGAAATAAAAGATTTTATTTAAATTTACATTTTTTGAAAGAAGTTTCCTTATTTGAAATTTTTACCGATAAATAACCTTTTGTAACATATATATATATAAATAAAATTCCGAAAATAATTTTCAAATTAAAAAAAAAGAAAGGAAAGAAATGTTTTTAATTTGAATGAATTAAATTTAATAAATTAAAAAACTATATTTTACGTTTAATAATTAAAAAAGTGCGCATTTCGAGACACATAGTGTACAACAAAAGATAAATATATCTCATTAATAAGGATTTTTGTTTACCTCTAATTATGCAATTAATAAGTTTTTTTTAACATTTTAAATCTTAACTTTTGAAAATGAAATAAATTTAGATTCATAACAAAGAATTTCATTTCCTCATGGAACCGAACTTATTTTTTATTTCAGCATTTAGAATTGATTCTTCATAAGAAGTAAAGTAAAAAATAAAGAAATAAATATGCAATGCTTCAAGAAATGAGAATATATTGAATTGATTAGACATAGTTTGCCGAGTAAGAATATTTTTTATTATTTTCCAGTTTTAAAGAAAAAAAAATATTTTCAATCCTTAATTATTCATTTTTTTTTCTCAAATTAAAACTTTTGGATATTTTCCTCTTACATTTCTTTTTACAAAAGTCATTTTTAATACGCATTCTATTAAATAAAATAAAATAAAAATTCGAGCTTTTTTATGTAAGCAAATTTGAAATTAAAAGAACAGAAAAATTTTTCCTAAAGAGGAGAAATTTTTACTTATCATATTCAAATTGGAAAATAAAATTACTAAACATTTGGCCATGTTTCATTAAAATTAAAAAAAATACTAATAAATGTTGTTCAGAAGGTTTACTCAAAATTAATCTTTCAGAAATGTCAATTTAATTATATTTTAACAAAAAACTAGTTTAATGAAAAATTAGAATAGGGAAAAAAATCCAGAAAAGTATATTAATCAAAAACTTGCTTCTTTAATTAAAAGAAGCTATATTAATTACGTGAAATACTAATTACTTCGTTCATTTAGTTGAATATTAATTTACCAGTGCTTTTTGAAAGCATTGCAGAACTTACCATGAGAGTGAATATCGATTAGCAGTTTCCATTCTACTGATTTGAATGATCAATTTATTACTTCAAAAAGAAAAGAAAATTAATCTATTGAAAATTAACAACGCATATTAGATATCAGATGTGATATTTGTATTAAAAATGGAATGGAATGATATATATATATATATATATATATATATATATATATATCAAGTGAATTAAAATCAAAAATAAATTTTTAGATTCATTATCATTGAGTTTTGATTCTGATTTAATTCATAACGACAAGCAGGAAGAAAAAGTGTAACTGTTTAGGTTTCGTTCTAATTTAAAATTTAATTACTGAAGTAATTTAAATGGAGCAAAGAATCTTTTCTGGTTTGACATTTTTGTATAAGGAAAGACTGACTTGATTCCAGGTAAGTTTTAAAATGAGTATTTCTTATTAAAATTAGTCATTATTATTTGGAGAAAAGATTAATTAATAATAGAAACATCACGTCCTTCATTTCATTCTGCATTAAAGTAAGGATGTTTGATGATATAGGATTTCATATAGACCTGAAATCTATAAACAAAGTAAAACTTTAATAGACTGAATTTCGAACATTACTGGCGGTCCTCTGAAATCACAAATCATCGTAAAAAACAAAAAGAATGATAGAGCCAAAAAATATATGCCATTTAATATTAAATTACTTTTATGTGGTGTTTAAATGTCACTTTTAATTTAATATAAAAAACTTCACATATATCAGAAATACATAAATAAGATAGACTTTTAATAGACTGGATTTTTAACGGTACCGACGATCCTTTGATAAAACAAATCATGGTAAAAAACAAAATGAATGATAGATTAAAAATTTTTCCAATTTAATATTAATTTCTATAGTGGTTAAATGTCACTTTTATTTAATTACTAGCCGCCTTTGGCGACCAGCCGGTTCGCCAATCTTAATGTTCGTTAAAATTTTAATAATTAAATATTTTATGCAATTCCAACTTTAATAGATTCTTCAGCAAAATATTTTTAAACTTCAAATTTTGATAGTCATATAATTCACTCATAATATTATAAAGGCCTTCAGTCATAACGTGATATGTATCTCTCTAATTTTCTGTTACCCCTCGTAGAATTTATGCTTTAAAATAAAGTGTAAATGATTAATCTGCAATAAATATAATAATATTTTTTACTGAAACAAAGCATTTTTTTAATAATATGATTACTGATAATAGAGTCACTGAGCGTTTAAACTTTATGGGCACTAAAGAATATCTTTCTTAATTTATGTAATATCTCAAGAATTTGTCAACAAAATTTTCTCGGATTCATCATGAACAGATCGATTCATTAACAATGTTTAATCTTAAATGCATCAAACACTAAGAAAATAAAATGAATCGTTTAAAATAATCGGTCTAAAACAGGTTTAAAAAAACTATTTAAAAACGATGTACTTAAAACTATAAGCATATACAAAAAATATATAACATAAATACAATTTACTTACAAAAGCATGCAACTAACCTAAAAATAATTTAAATCATCCGTTGATAGTGGTTGTCATGACAACAATCAGAACAATGCGCATGCGTGAATTTTCTTCGCCAGTTAGGTAACGCAAATGCGTGAATTTTTCTACGCCAGTTGGGGTAACGCTATGCAGATTATACACTTTTAATTTCCTTTATTCTGTGTTATTTTAATTCAAAAGTACTTCAGAATGAATCTGAAACGTGGATTAATTAACAATGTTTAATTTTAAATGCATAAAACATTAAGAAAATAAACAGAATCGTTTGAAATAATCGGCCGTTAAATGTTAACCCTAGCCTCGTTAATGTTGGGAGAAAAAAAAATGAAGCCTTACTCATTTGGCGGTGGGGAAAATGGAAGATTTTTTTTGGCGGGAAAGTTAGTTTTTAATTAATAATTAATCAATTTTATAATTAATCATATAATATCAATTTTAATTAATAATTAAAATTCTAATTAAAATTTCAAAAAAAGGACCCCAGGTGCACATTCTCGACCTCTAAGGTATACATGTACCAAACTTGATAGCTGTATGTCAAATGACCTGGCCTGTAGAGCGCCAACACACACACACACACACACACACACACACACACACACACACACACACACACACACACACACACACACACATACACACACACACACACACACACACACATTGAGCTTTATTATAAGTATAGATGAAAAGCTTCAAATGCATCAGAAATCCAAAAACAAGATATACATTTAATAAATAAGATTTCGAACTGCATCGGCTATCCTCTGAAACCAGAAATCATCTTAAAGACAAAAAGAATTATAGATATAAAAAAATTATAATTTAATATTAAATTTCTTTTTCATAGTGTTTAAAATTAATTTTATTTAATTATGAAAAGACTCTCATATATCAGAAATCCATAAGCAAGATAGATCTTTAATAGAGTGGATCTCGAACTCTACCGGGAATCATCTAAAATCACGAGTCTTCGTAAAAAACAAAAAGAATAATGATATACATAGTGATGATGATATACTTTAGTAATGATGATATACTTACTTAGTAGTGATGATATACTTTATAACACTAAATTTCATTTTTATAATGTTTAAATGTTACTTTTATTTAATTATGAAAAGCTTCACATGCATTAGAAATCCATAAACAAGATAGAATTTTAATAGACTGGATTTCGGACTATAGATAATAATAACTATAGAACTATAGAACTTCGGATAATAGACTGGAATAGATCGTAAGAAACAAAAAGAATGGTAGACTCAAAAACATATGCAATTTAATGTCAATTTTTAATAGCATTTAGAAATTGCTTTTATTTAATCATGAAAAACTTCACGTGTCTCAGAAATACAAACACAAGATAGACTTTAAACAGATTGGATTTCGAACTGTAGAGGCAATTCTTGGATCAACTGAGTATAATCTTATACAGTTTTATACATTTTTACAAGTAAAATTTTATACATTTTTACAAGTATAATTTTATACATTTTTCTAGAAATTCAGAGAAGCAATAGAAGTAATTATGTGTAGTAACTAACTATTATCCTTTCAGACGTATAAATGAAACTTACTGAAGTAATATAATTTCGTTCCAAAATCTTCTACAGAAGCACTCGAAATCAGTTGATACTTATTAAACTCGGAAAAAAAAAATGCGTATCCTTTGACCAGAAACAAAGCATAGGAGAATACACCTTCTAAGAGATTTGAAAAAATCCTACAACAATTGTGTTAACGTCGGGTTAATGGCTCCTTCTGGATAGTAGAAGAGCTATCCAATTCTTTTCTTTTCTTTTCCATTTCCATCTATCGCATTCAAAGAAAATTTCCTCTAGTATCCGTCTCGGATGCTTTCAGGGAAGAGAGATGCATTTAGCGGGAATTCGAAATATTTATTTTTATTTCTTCATTGTGCTCTTATGTTGTATTTTTTTAGATCAATAAATAAAAAAAAAAATATGTTCTGTCTGCATCAATTTTTCTGTTTTTTCAGTACAGAGTTGCTTTAAATGTATAGAAAAAAATAAAAGAAGTTTTTGATCTTTATTATGCAAAGCAGTATATTTAAAATGTGAATATCAGTAATCAGTTGCCGTGTCTTGTTACTTTCTCATTAATGAATTATTCAAAAAGTAATTACTATAGATGTCAAAATCACCGATAAAACGAAATTCTTTAAGAAATTAGGTAATTTTATCACATGATTTTCAAATTTTACGGAATTTTCCTAACGTTTTCGTAATAAAAACTTCTTTATAAATCAAATATAGAGCATAAACGTTTTATATTCAAAATTTTTGTTCTTTTAGTTGTTTCTGTTGTCAGATGAATATTATGGAATTAATTAATTTATTTTTAAATGAAATTATAATACAAACTTGTTGATGCTTATAAAATTCTTTATTTTGTTTAAAATTCATTTATTTCGGAATTTCCAAGTAGGAAGTTTTTAAAAAGCCAGTTCAGTATTGCATAAATTAACAATTTTCATTATACGTACTTAAATTAAGTAGTTTAACTACATTCGTTTTACTTTTTGAATCTTTACAAGACTGAGAAACAATTTTGCAATTTTCAGTATTACCAGGATGACATCAGAATCGACACACATGATTCCAAACTTTCACACCACACCTATTAAATTACAATTAATCCAGACAAGTTTAAAACGCATCAGATCCGTGTATGTGATACATGTTTTTTAAAATCAATCTTCGAATTTGCAAAAAAATTTACAAGCTATTTCACTATGCTTTAAATTTTGATACGTATGACGCTTTGAAAGGCTATACATTTGAGACGAAATAAATTGGTAGTAAATTTGCAAATTCAAAACAAGTATTTTTTGACAGAATTTCTACATAACTAAAGAAATCAAAAAAATAATATTCTTTTTAGTGTTGATTTATCTATTATTCGAAAAAATTAATTTTTAATACAAATATAATTTTTTTAATACAAATACATGTTTTTAATAAAAATATATTCATTACGAAAATTATAAACAACAAGATAATTGCTGAATCAACAAGTCATCAATTAAATTATCAGGATGAAGTGTCTCCAAACTTATTAAGCATGACAGGAATGATCTAAAAAAACTCAGCTTAGTCCAAATGATATATGGGAAAAAAATGGCTTTTGGTTTTCAAAAAAAAAAAAAAAAAAAAAAAAAAAATCCAGAAACGGCAGATAGAGGGCGCTAGAAATTGTAATTTTTGAAAGGAAATCTTACTTTTTTTATGTTATACGAAAAGCTATTAATGAAGTTTCAAGCAACTTAATAACCAGTGAAGAAGATATTTAAAGCAAAACAAATGAATGTCGTTAAATTATTAAGTAAAAAAAAGGAGAAAATTCAACAGAATCTCTATAGAAATAACGTTTTTATTCAAGGGATTCACTGAAATTTTAGATGCAAATAGTGAGAAAAATATTCCTTTTGATTTAACTGTAACCGTATGATGATTCATTCACCCTTTCATTTATTTTTTTCTGGCACTGCTTATCTCGTTTCAATTGTTTTCATTGTTCTAAAAAATTTCAAACTCCAATAAAAACTGAATTCGGAAACACACCTTTTCCTAATTGCTAATCTGATTGTCTTGCTAATTCAACCTGTAATTAGAAGAAATGAATGGTCTGTGGTAGGATAAATTGGATTATTAGAAAACCTATTCTGCTGTTGGAAAAAATTTCCTAAATTCACAATTAAGGAAATTCATTATCATGAGATTTTTCGATTTTTTTAAAAAAAATCTCTTTATTTCCTTATTATAATTGTACATCAGAAAATATTATTAAATGAATGGTTTCAAAATTATATTGGAATTTTTTAATATATATATATTTGTGTGTGTGTGTGTGTGTGTGTGTTTATACTTCAAATAATAAATAATTTCAAATAATCCTAAACGTATTTATGAAATATATACTGAAATAAATAATATAAACAGAAGCAGAAAGTATTCGAATTTTTTATTTCATTCCCATAATCTGAATTCTATGATTTTTTTAAAAAAAAACCCATTAAATGTTATTTAGAAATGAAACGATTCCTGCTTGTTCCCACAAACACGCATTGTGCCATTCAAATAATGGTCACTAAGACTAGAATACCAATCTGTTAACATTTTAAATTTTCATTATACCTTTAAATATTTAATTCTACGTATTCAATCTTCGCTTTTTTTATTAAAATATATACGCAAACTATATCTAATGAATAAAAATATCAATATATGGCTTGGCTTGAAAACTCGCCAAGTCATATATTGCTTTTAAAGAACCTTCTGTGAATACGGGCAAGAAAATCCTAAAGACCTGGCCAAGAAAGTCTATGACGTCTCCTTATAAAACTGAAATTCCAGTAGTTCCGAATGCTAATCAAATTTAAATTATATGGAAGAAATTCACTTTATGCTGCACATATAGAGTCCCCTTTTTTACTCTAATAATTTATATTTTAAGTTTGGGAAGAAAATCCAAGTGTTTTCATCCATGTGTTACTAGAATTCAGGAAACTTTCTCTGTGTTCGTAATCATATTTTTTTTTCTGTGTATAAGATATGTAAGATAGCGATTCTCTCACTTTTTTTAGAAGTTTAGAGAAATATTTCCATGCTTTTTTTGGTTTTTCGAGGTGTGCCTCATAACGTGTTTTATACCATAGATAATTGAATATATATATTTATGCTTCCGAAATGGAAGCAACGAACTCTATTTATGATGCAGATATAAAAGTTATATAATTGCATCTTTTAAAAATATTTGCGAAAATATATAGTTTTCGTTAAAATATAATAGTTTTTTTGAAAACAAAGACATATTTATATGAATCTTGAGAATATGAATTTTGTTAGAATAAAAAACGCAGTAATGGACTTCTCATGAATTTTATTAATAATTACTATTTGATTATTAATAATTTAAATTTTTTTAAAGTAATAATTAACATTCTTAAATATCTGTCTTTCTTTTTGTTTGTCTATGTGTCTAAAATAATAAAAAAAATATAAAATAATATAAGCAAAATAAAAATGTAACAACGAAAATCGAAAGTAATCTGGAGAAAAGAAAAAAATTGCCTAAGGCATATGAAAGGCAAATTCACGAATCTATTAAAAATGAAACAAATTATGATATTTTTATACTAAACCTACACAATTATTTAAAGAATTGGAGGTCCAAAAAGAATTCAGAAAAGTCTATTTTACTAAAAATTAATTAAGGTGTAAGGTAATTAATCAAGTATACATACTTGAAACTTCAAAAATCGTTCAAAATATCGCATATTTTTTTTATTGCTTAATAATGTTCTCTGATCCTTTAGCTTTCAAACGATACCAAGATGTTGTCAATATTCGAAATATTTCTCGAGTTATAATTATTTTTCTTGAAGTGCTTTCATTAAAAACTCTAGTTACGGATTTTTTTTAAAACTCATTTTATGAAGAATATTTTCCCACTATGTTGTTTCAATCAAATAATCATAACTCAACAAAAAATTAACCAAATACAATTATTTATGTATCAAAATAATCTGTATGAAATAGTGGATGTTTTGTGCCTCAATCAAAGTTCTATTTTAGAAATAAATGTTTAATAGCTAATTGAAAGTTAAAATTACAGAAAAAATCTCGCGTTTTCTATTCATCGTTGATGAAAAAATTGTTTAAAAAAACTATATATTTTTATAGCTTGATTGAGGCAGACAACAGGAAGACTAATATTAGGCATCATTTCCAACTAGAATTGTGTGATTGTACAAATTAGAATTTAAGATATCATTTTTCAAAAATATGCTGATTAGTTCATTAAATATTATTTAATTAATTAATAATTTGTGAAATATGGTTTTTTCTCACTGAAATGAGTTTAAACATATATTAATGACCTACTGTGAAAAAACTGTATTTTTAAAGTTAAAATTAAAAAAAAAAAATCTTCTAGTGTGTACGTACACCTTAAAGATTTTAATTAATTTTTTTCCATATGCCTAGGGTCATCTATTAGTAAATCGAATTAAAAACTGAGTATTGGATTCTATTACATTAGTGATAATGAATTATAGATTAAATATAAAAAAATCAAAGCTATTAAAATGAAAAAGGAAACATCTATTTGTTAATACACTGATGAAAGAAGATATTTTTCAATTTTTTAATTAATTACTGCCTAATCGACGAGCTATTTTGCCATGGATATTGGTCGTGTTTTTGTTCAATTAAATATTTTATTCAGAATTTAACATTCATTACTCCCACTGGAAACTACTTTTAAGTATAATATTGTGACAGAAATTAAAATCGGATAAGTACAATAGCTTACACCGGTTCTGTTCCTTGTTTACATGAACTATCTAAATAAAATCAAGGTCTATGATATCATAGTGTTATTAAAAATCTCAAATGTCCTTCTAATTTTCATCTTCCTTCTAATTTTCGTGGTATTGTAACTTTATTTTACTAATTCTTACCTAAACCATACATCTATTAAATACAATTCTTCTTTAGCTGTCAACAGGAGAAAGAAATCACTCTATTAAATATTTGATGAAACGGTAAAAACAGTTTGAATTTTAATGTCACAACGATATTATATAAAAATAGGGTAAAATGTTAAAAAAATATTCCAGAATTTAGGAAAACATTCCCTTTTTGTTAAATTGGTATCATTGAAATAGAAGTTCTTTAATTTTAAGATTGTAGGAAAATCATTTTTTTTTCGATAATAATTTCGGAAATTTTTATGGAGAAACTCTAGTATTTTCTGTATTTTTTAATGAATAAAAAATAGCATTTCAAAAAAATTACCACGAAGTGCACATTTTGACTAATTGTTCACAACGATTAATCATTGCCAGATTTATAAGTTCTAGGTTTAAAGATTTATAGGGCGCCAACATAAACGCATAAATTTTTTATAATATTGGTAGAGATTTGATTTCTCTACCAATAACTTCTACCACTTTTCTACTGTTAATAATTCATAAGTGCTAGCACAAAAAATAAATTTTTAATGTTAAAAAATTGCTATAATAAAAATCTGAGTTTTAAATTTCAAATTCTATTTAAAATATCAGGATTCCAAATCAATTTCAGTGATCACAAAATATAAAATTACATGATTTTATTAATTCTCAGAAACTATATCGAATTTCGTCATTTTGCGATATCTCAGATTTCTTCTTTAAGCTTTAAAAAATTTGCATTTTTGGAAAAGGTTATTAAATTATAAAACGGATGCATTCGAGAATTAATGTAATGACATTTCTTCAAAAGTTGTACAAAGGAAACCAAAATTGAAAATAATCCAAAATTAATTGAAATAATCTTGCATATATTAACTGTATTGTCAACGAGAACGGAAATGAGAAGTGATGTAAATTTATTAGACTTTTCTACTCTTTCATCAATCCTTGTAATTGTCAGATGCAAAACAAAAATTCTAAATAAGCCACAGATTCTGGTACCAAAAAGTAATTAAATCTCAACTGCTGAATAATTAGAAGCAGGAGGGTCGTTAAACAATTTTTATTTCAGGTTCAGAAAAGTGTTTTGTTTAATGGAAGTAAGGTATGACTAATTGAGGTATAATATGAGGTCTTTGAGTATTCTAATGGACGGAAATTATCTTTGTTTAATTGCTATTTTTTGCCTCCACAATTTATTCTTTTGAATATATTTTGATTTATAACAAGAGGTGTCTATACTAGAAAAACCATTTCTCTTTTTTATTCTTGCAGTTTAGGAATGTTTGTTAATGGATTTTAAAAAGAGTCCGAGCTATTTCTTTCTTTTAATTTGAGTTTAAGTTATCTTTAGATCTTTTAAGGCTTTTATGAGACACTTTTTTGTTATTTGCTTCATGGTAAGTCGCCTTTTTCCTAAATATTAAAGATATATTGTTTGGCAATTGTCCAATTCTGTCCTTTGATTAATTATATTGCAGAACATAGAAGCGAATAAAAAGTTTTTTTTTTTTTTTTTTTTTTTTTTGTGATTAAAATTTTATGTTTCCGTAAATGGCAATAGGAAATTATATTTTCTCAATAACATAGGATATTCTGAAGAATGTAAATATGGTTTTGATTAAAAATTTTGTATATTCACCACGTGATTTTTTTTCTTGAAAGTTAATACTATTTTGATTAGAAATGTTGTACAGTCACACATATTTTGATGAATATAAATATTATTTTGATTAGAAATTTTGTACATTCACATGTGATATTCTCATGAATGTAAATATTGTTTTGATTTGACATTTTATACATCCACATTGTGTTATCATGAATGTAAACACTGTTTTGATTAGAAATTCTTTACACTCACCATTATATTCTCATGAATATACATTTTGTTTTGATTTGAAATTTTGTACACTCTTATATTATGATATTCTCATGAATATAAATATTGTTTTGATTTAAAATTTTGTACACTCACACATGATATTCTTTTGATTAGATATTTTATACATTTAGATATGATATTCTCTTGAATGTAATTTTTATTTGGATGAGGAATTTGTACATTCACACATGGTATTCTCACGAATGTAAACATTGTCCTGATTGAAATTTTGTACACTGACACATAATATTTTCATAAATGTAAATATTATTTGATTAGAAATTTTGTACACAGTATCACACCAAATTATGTTCTCAAACTTAAGCTAAATTTAATACACGGCAAGCATTCCTCTCTCATTTGGAATGTTTTCAATTTTTAACGATAGCTTGAATGCAGAATTCACAAATAAGAATTAAAATTTAAAATAAACAGAAAATTTATCAATTCCTTTCAAAGATGAATCGGTATTAGCACCAAAAAAATTATCAATAACTCATGTAATAAAAAAAAACGCTGTCGATCTTGCCAATCAGTAAGATTTGGTAGTTCAAGTATTTTAGTCAATCAGATATTGGACTCGCATAGCAAAGAGTTGACACTCATTTTTTTTCCGAGACCACAATTGAAACTGAGATCTGCAAGAAGTTCAAATGACCAGTCACTTTAAGCTTGACAGGCAGCTTCGGCTCATTTGAAAAAGATTACAAATCTTTGAAATATTAGATCCAAAAGTTTAACATATTCAAACTACGAGAAAATAAATAAAATGATACATCAACAAAAGTATTTGTTAGATCTTAGAACTCCAACAACTTGGAAATGACCAATTTCGGTGCAACATTTTTAATACCAGCCACTTTTGATGATTAGCTGGTTTATCAGGAGAACCGGTTGTGTTTATTTTTAGTCAAATCTTTTATGCATCACTGGATGTTCATTATTCTTAGAAGAAAAGGCCATTATCCATTATGGCTGTGTTAATTTAATAGGCACATTTAGATTCTATTTATTTTGCACACAAGCATCCCTATAAAAGTCTTTTTGCACCATAAATAAAAATTTAACCGTCCGAATCATCTTTCTTCTAACGTTGGCAGTATTGTAACTTCACTTTCCGAATCCTTTTATAAATCATACATGCATTAAATATAATTCTCCCTTGAATATTATCATTCAAAAAATTACGCGATTAAATTTTTGATGAATCAATAAAAACAGTTTGCATTTCAGTTTAGCACTTAAATACATTGCAGAAAATTAAAAAATATCTTTAAAAAATTCCAAAAATTATAAAAACAGTTTGCACGTATATTAAATTGGTTCAAAAAATAATTGTTAAATTTTTAAATTGGTATAAAATTAGTTTTACATTTTAACATGTATGAAAATTAGCACTGAAAAACACCAAAAATGAGCTTCATTTTGAATAAATTACAATTATAATTAAAAGTTTTAAAACGTATCTCCCAGGGTCTCTTTTCCAGCTAACAAAGTTTATATGTGCCATACTTGGTAACTCTGAAACAAACAATTAGGCTCATAGAGCATCAAAGAACATATACAAAAAAAAGTGCAGACACTCAAAAATTCGTTTTCATTAATGCTAAAAATCTGCTACAATACATTGATAAAAATGAAACCGAATTCTTTGTTATATTATTCTTTTCAAAATAATTTTTTTTTCTAGCAATTGAATTAGAATTTGCATGTTATATACCTAATTAGATTGCGATTTAACCCAATAATATCACACGTTACACTGTTGTTTTGATAGTCAAAGGGAGTTAGGGGATTAGGGGATAGTCAAGGGGATTTAGAAGTGTAGATTGAGCGTGAAGTCCATTACGTTACTTATTCCTCCCCCCCCTCTCTCTCTATATATATATATCAATATAATATATAAGTATGTTTGTATGTATTTTTCCCTAGTTGGTTATAAGAATTTTAAAATATTAAAAAATCATAATAGCTGCAGCTTGAAACAAGTTAAGGTGAACTGTGAAAGTAGAATATGTCTTCAAGACATTCCAACAAACATCTAAAATAAATCTATCTTGTTTTCATTGTGGACTTATGTGGGTTTTTATGCATTTAAATAGAAGCAGCTTTCGTAACATTTTAACAATAACGGATATAAAATACAGATAATTTGAAAGTTACGTTGCGAAGAAGCAACTCCAGACCCCATTTGACAGTTACTTTATTAAATTTCATAAAATATCCTTATTTAATTAATTATTATTTATTTTTGGTGGACTCTATTTTATACCGATTGCACTGAAATTTAGCTAATATTCATTTCTTCATAGTAAACGAAAAAATAATCATTTCCTGTTCTGTAAATTCAAGTTCCAATTTTTAAAAAATGGGAAATTATTTAGTAACTTCGTTAGGTTTTTTCTTTGATAATTTTTATTTAAACTAGTAAGTATTTTCATGGAATACAAATGTTACTTAAAATGCTTTTTTTTGCTTGCATCCGATAAAGGTTTTATATCCAATTTATTTTTATGGATGCCAAAATAATTCATTAATAATATTGTCTTATATTTTCAGCCTAATAATTTTATTATAGCATTATTTTACAGTTGTACAAATGCAGCAGATAAAAATTCTCTCAAATAACTATTTTCTTATAAAAAGCACACAAAAAAACAAGCATTGAAACACAATCCATTCATTACCTGAATAATAAACTTTATGACATTTAGGAGTAGAATAAGTTTATTGATATACATTTTTTCACGAAAAAAAATAAAAATTCGATGCTTTAATGACTTAACTTTCCTGCCTCAGTCGCCGAAGAAAAACGTGGTTCAGTAGCCAAACAAGTAGGAGCAGGATGAGTTCATTTACATTAATTTTCGTAAGAACAGACATAAAGAATAGATATTTTAATGACTTAAATTTCCTACTTCAATGGCCAAATAAAAAGTTCTTCACAAATGCGAATTTATATTCATATACTCTTTCTTAAATTCCGTAACAATGATGTTCATTTCGGTCAATCGCATTGCAAAATACAAGGTTTTTTATTTCATTCCGAAATCTTCCATATAAGCAATAAGACATAGCACAATAGAATATTATTTGATTTACATTGAATTCCAACAGAAAATTCGTGTCCATTAGCGAGAAACAAAGCTCAGAAGAACATGACACATTAGAGATCCGAAAAAACCCCCCAGAAAACAACTGTTTTAACGTCCGGTTAATGGCCCTATCCGAATAATAGGAGAACCATCTAATTCTTTTATTTTATTTTTCCATTTCCATCTATCGCACTCGAGAGAAATTTCCTCCTGCGTCAGTCTCAAATGCTTTCAGGAAAGAGGTCCATTTAGCGGGAATGCGAAATATTTACTTTTATCTTTTTTGTCGTTTTTATTTGGCTTTTCTATGACTGATAAGAAATAATAATCTTCAGCAACAAAACTATATATATATATATATATATATATATATATATATATATATATATATATATATATATATATATATATATATATATATATATATATATATATATATATATATATATATATATATATATATATATATATATATATATATATATATATATATATATATATATATATATATAAAAGTATTAGAATCAAGTTAATAGGAAAAACAAAAATTAAACCAAAAAAATTTTGATTAACTTCGACAATACTAATATTATTACTAATTGCTATCCAAAAGATTTAATTCTAAAAGATACAAATATAAATCAACTTGAGGCTACCTTTCTGGATTTAAAAATCGAAATTGCTAATGATAAAACAATAGTTGGTATATACGATAAAAGGGATGATTTCAACTTTAAAATAACAAAACTATGTAACTACCATTCCAATCTAAACTCTAAAATTTTCAAAAATCTAATTTTCTCACAAGTTAACAGGATCAAAAGGGTTTGCAATAATAAAAATTCTTATATTGAAGCATCAAATATCCTCCTTAAAAATTTAATTAAAAATGATTTTCCTAGAAATTACTGTAATGTCAATTTTTTAATTAAACAAGGTATGGTTTGGGATTAATCTTTTGGCTTAAATAAAAATAGAAATTTACTTGCATATTGGATCACTCAATAGATGGCGCTGGGTGCCTACCTCTGTTTACATAATTTACCGTTAACTTTCAAAAACAGGAAATCACAATCGATTGTTTAAAGTTTCCTTCACTATTGGATGGTATGTTCTGGCCTTTTCGTTTTTAATTTTAATTTTAATTTTAATGCTGTTTTTGTTTTTATTGTTATTGTTTTTATTGTATTTTTACTTTGTGGTTTTTTTCTAATTTGTTATTTTGTATTTCCTTTCTGTTAAAATGGTATATCTCTTGAGCATAATTTCGGGGGATTTTCGGGTCACGAGGAATGATTATTAGACTTAATGTCTGTATGTCCTCACAGAAAAAATCCCTTTATTTGAATCCCTGCCTGAGGGTGACCCTTGAAAAAGTCTTGAGGCCGGATTCTTTTTTAATATTTTTTAATAATTTTTTTGGTTTAATTTTTGTTTTTCCTATTAACTTGATTCTAATACTTTTGTATCAATTCATCTGTGTTTTAGAAGTAGCTGCAATTGCGCTCTCTAAATACTATGAAGTTCCTTTTTGGTTTTAGTTTAAATAGGTAATAAATTTTAGTTGCGATTTCGAAACTGTTTTGTTTCGTTTTCATTTTAGTTTCGTTTTCAAACTTTTTCTTACTTTAGATTGGTTATATATATATATATATATATGTATGTATGTATATGTATATATATATATATATATATATATATATATATATATATATATATATATATATATATATATGTATGTATATATATATATATATATATATATATATATATATATATATATATATATATATATATATATATATATATATATATATATATATATATATATATATATATATATATATATAAAACAAAAGTATTAGAATCAAGTCAATAGGAAAAACAAAAATCAAATAAAAATTAAACCAAAAAAGTTATTAAAAAATATTAAAAAAGAATGCGGCCTGAAGACTTTTTCAAGGGTCACCCTCAGGCAGGGATTCAAATAAAGGGATTTTTTCTGTGAGGACACACAGACATTAAGTCTAATAATGATTCCTCGTGACCCGAAAATCCCCCGAAATTATGCTCAAGAGATATACCATTTTAACAGAAATTTCGAAACTGTTTTGTTTCGTTTTCATTTTAGTTTCGTTTTCAAACTTTTTCTTACTTTAGATTGGTTATATATATATATATATATATATATATACATTCATATATATATATGAATATATATATATATGAATATATATATATATATATTTAACATTTTTAAAATAATTTTAATATCCATTCTGGAAAGCATAATTATTTACAAGCGGAGGCGCAGACAAGGCCCGTCCACCCCAGTGCGACACAAAAGCAGAAGTAAGGAAGGGAGAGCGAAACAAATGATCACTAGTCTTATATAACATGGGATTTCCGGCCACGTGTCGATTGAATACTCGTGTTCATCTTGGCAAGTGCAACTGATGGAAGCAGTAATTTTTACACAGCCTCAGTTGAATGAAAAGTGGAATGAGATTAGAAAATAAGGGAATATTTTAGACTGACTTTTACATGGGCTGAATTAGGCTAGAAATTTAGGAATTTAGTTAGGATTAAATTAAGTTTAAAAATATCATTACACACACACACACACACACACACACACACACACACACACACACACACACACACACACACACACACCTTTATTAATATATATATATATATAGAAATTTCTATACTTCTTAAAAAACTGTATTCCTCTTTGGTAGAGTACATATTTTAAAATATGTTTATATGATTCATTTCACCGTGCAGGTAGGCTTAGACGTGCAATTCAGAATTGATTGTCATGTATTTTACTTTTAACTATTAAATTTGTAAATCTCGCTAATTAAAACTTCCTCCACGAAATTTGGAAACATTAAACATATTTTTGAAAATGTTTGATGTTCCTGGATTTTGAATTATTTTCATTAATTTTTGTAATTCATGTTATATTTAAAGAAGCTAATTTAATTCGATGAAAATTCCTGTTACCACAAAATATGCAGCTTATGGAAATTATACACTTAACTGTTATTAAATAATGACACTTTTTAATCACTCAATAGGTTGTTTTTGTCAGAAGTTTTGATAAATGAAATTGCAGAGTTCATAAGTATTTCTAAAATATAAAAGATTTCCAAATTAAGCGGAAGAGCTTTTTGACATTTGCATTAAATCACTGAATATTTTCATTTTAGATTTTTATAGATCAAATCTTTGAGAAGGAAACTTGAAAGATTCACACCAAGAGGATGCACAGTTTTAGATAAAAATATTCTTAATAAGGGAATATAAAGGACAAAAAGAAGTTAAGAGAGAGTTAACACATTTTGTATATATGAAATGAAAATATTTCAAAAATGCATGGCTATAATAATGCATTTCTAGATTTCATTGAAAGTGATGGTTTTAAGTAACTATGCCAGTTCTCTTAAGAATTTTCTAGAAAGTTACCAAAATCCTTACCATGTCTAAGATGGATTTATCTAAATCGGATAAACCCCGGGGGGGGGCACCTCGAAATGAGGATGAGATGCTTCCGGTATGATGGTTGGATCTCGCCACCCTGGAGGGTACACTAATAGGTGGGGGATCTGGCTAATCCCATCGATGACGGGACGTACTTCCTTCGGGGAGGGTTGTACCATGGCTGGTGACGGTCCTTAGGACTCAACCACAGTTCCGCCAATGTTGCTTTTGCGGCGGTCCGGCCTTTCAGTTTTATGGTTTAAATCCGTGTACCTTCGGGCGGGTCGGAGAGTTAGATGGTTGACTTATCTAAATCGTACCAATCAGAACTTGTATTAGATGATAGAGTATATGAAAGATTGTCTGGAAACTTCAGGTAATAGTTTGTATGTAACATTTATTTTGTATACGATATCTGCAATTTCCAAAATATACTTTCTTTTAAGATTTGGTTTTCTATTTATCTGCACTAAATTATAAATATTATCAAAGTATGGTGTGTTACACTGCTTTAGTAATGGCTCAACCTTTTTTGTCATATTAGGTATAAATCCTCTTGTATATTTTTCTCCTTACAGAATAAGCATTCTATAGCGCTTATTATCATTTTATCTCAGAGCTCCAAAGTATTGGAAAAATCCATCTTAAGGTCATCATTTCAAGTTTGTTTTAAACTACCCTTCTTGTTCAAATAGAAAATAAGGCAGCAATCTGTAATCCTTTAGATGCTATCGATTTCATATTCCCTGAAGCATTTCAATTTATAGTGTAAGTAATGGTTGGAACATAACATTCAAAGACAACCAAAGAAATAAAAATAAAAATTGAATGAAGGATTTTTTTTTTTTTTTTTTGAAAACAAATAGTCGATATTGGTGATATCGAAGCATTTTCTTTTTAAATCGTATTCTAAGACAGAACTGGAATTCTAAATAATTGTGAGCTTTCAGTCAGTCTGTAAATCAGCGTTCTAGGTTTATCGCTTTTGTTTGCGAAATGTCAAGCATTTCTGTTTGCAAAGCATAAAGCCCGGAGGGAAACTGAGAAACTGGATCTGTTGCTGTATTCGATAATGCTATTCGATATTTTGAAATTAAATATTTGTATTTTAGTCTGAAATCAGCTGGAGTAGTCTCCCAGAAACTATCTCGTATACTCTCTAATAATTTTATCATGCCCAAGAATGCTTTACATGGCATTGGCGTACAATAGTCACGAAATATTATCTTTTGGCTTCAATTTAACATTTTTATTGAATCTATGGTTTTATTCATGGCGAGATATTTGGCTATTAATCCTTGGCATGCATTCATAGCATCAAAAATCGAATGTGTGGTTTAGATAACGTTTTTCTCAACCGTTTGGAACAAAACTTTGACATAAAACTTCACTTCTAGTCACAAAATCCCATAACAAATTTGATATATGTAAGTCATTGCGTTTTTAAATGATCACGCTTACATGTTCCTGAAACTACAATCAAGTTCTTGTTAGATTTGGCACAAAATTCGATTGGTGTCCATACTATAGATGTTAATTCTGCGCATCGAATTTTATATATGACTCTCTTAGTGTTGTAATCATCGTATTAACTTACATTCGAACAGTCAAACAAACGGAATTCCTCTGAACAGATTTTACACAAAATTTGATAGAAATCTGCAAATGTAGTGTAAAGACCGTATACTAAATTTCAACCGTCTAGCTCAAAGTATTTTTAAGTTATCTTTGTCACAAATAGAGACATTTTCCAAAAATGCGTTTTTCGAACTTCCAAAAAATGCGTTTTTCGAAGTTCCAAAAAGTGGAAATTCGTCAAAATTCCGATTTTTTTAAAAAAATTTTTTACGATTACTATACTTTTTCTGTACTACGTATACATAATAATAAAATAGTAAAGATAAATGTTTTTTTGTGAATTTTGCCATTTCTACTTTAAGTACCAATTTATTTTCTAGTGCTTAAATTTTTTTTAATATTTTTTTCAAAAAATTTACATTTGAGAATAAATTTTTATAGAAAATATGTAAAGACTAATACGGTATAAATTTATGCCGTACGAAAAAGGGAAACAAACGTTAATTGATAAGAGATAAGTTGGGCCACATGCATAAGCATAAACATTCGGAACAATAATTTATTAACAGCATTACATACAAGTATATACTTTAAAAAAACAACTTTTTTCCATGCGTAATAATTAATTTTTTTTTCATTGAACAGATGACCCTGGAGATGTACACCATAAATTTGTAGCTATCATAGAGATATATTGTCATATTGTTTCAGAAATGCCAAGTATTTGTTCCAACTGCGCAGCTGAAAAGATTATGCGAGCAGCTCTTTAGTGTTAATTATTCAGTATGTTCATCAAATAATCTAAATCAGCATGTTTTGAATCATTTACATGTTTTCAGTTTGATATTTTCATAACATTTATATTAATAAGAGAATTAATCAAGAAATTCTTCTTATGTAGGACTTAGAAAAGAATATTTATAAAGAATATCATTATTGAATGGCGAAAAATCTATTTAACGCATCATGACTTAAAATATGATTGAAATGATAAATACGTTAGACTTTAAAAAAAAAATACTTTTTTAATTATCCATAACACCAAAATAAAATTCAGAGGGGAAAAATCTTTTATATCGTCAGTATGAGATCTCTAATTCCAGACTGATGGTAAACTAGAAAGTGCATTGGTGCTCTACAGGATATACCATTTCTCTTAGTATACAAAAATTGAGTCAAATATACTTTTGACGATGAAAAAATGCATTTGAGGGAGATTGTTTTGAAATTTGAGTTAGAACGTTGATTGAATGAGATTTTGATATTTCTCTTGTACAAAAACCGAAAAAATTATAAAACAAAATTGATATTTATATAATTTAATGTTAAAAATATTGCCCTTTTAAGAATGTCAGTTGATTGTCACGTAGTATTTTCTTGAATTTGAGCATTTTTTATAGATTTCTTTTACATAATTTTCAAAAATAAATGGCATTCTTCTATTGAAAATAAACTACTTTCATTGTTTCTCGAAATACTTAAATTGTTTAGTTTTCTTGCATTGATAAAAACTAAGGAAGGTGCATTCCATTGATTAAATGTGTAGTTCACATGAGAAATGAAAGAGAGTTATCATCCTCAAAGTTTCATGCTTACTTTCTAATAAATGTATTTTCTTTCTCTCCACCATAAAACTTTGGACCTTTTACACATATGTGAACAGCCAAAAACTCACATTTTTATTTTCAGAGTCTCGTGCATTAGAATTGTATACTTTGTTGTAAAGTAAATTAAATCTGAATTTATATATTAACTTCTATTATGTGAATTTTGCATTATGTTATAACCTTAGTATGGCGATTAATCGCTATCATGTGGTTAACAAAAAAAAATGACGGAAAACCGAATATATATTTTGGGTGTTTTTCGCTAGCTTGGCGTAGATCTGCAATTGTAATTACAAGATAACAAAGTTAATATCATTTTTAAATCATTGTGCTTTTCAGTTATGTTTACAGGTTTGCAAATGAGCTGACTGACAAATGATTAAACCTTTGGCTAATGTAGCGCAAAATTTAATAAGGATCTGAGCTTTAAATGCTGAAACTACGAACCAAACTCTATTCATCTAAGTTACTCAATTTTTGAAATGATAGCATTTAAATGCTTTCAAAATTAGAGGCAGACATACCCTCAACCCCTCAGACCCTTACTGCACTAATGGTGGCAAATCTAAATCTGGCATTAATTTTGGGGCATCTTTTACTAACAATATTTCAAAATCAAACAAATACACTGCAGTACTTTTATTTTACTTCGAATCATCCAAACACTTCTACTTCATTAAATTTTCTTGAAATGCGTGACTATTAGGTCTAAACAAAAACGAGAAAGAAAGTGCTATCCAAGCGATTTGAAAAAATTCGGTAGCCAATTGTTTCAACGTCCAGTTAATGGCTCATGTCGAACAAAAAGAATGCTGTCCGATTTTTAACATTTATTTTTTTCCATTTCCATTCGACGCACTCAGGAAGAGTTTCCTTCTTGTACCTGCTTTGGATGTTTTCAGAACAAGAACCCATTTGACGATAATGCGAAATATTTATTTTATTTCTTTTTCGTTCTTTTATTCAGACTTAATAAGATAAATATTTTTTCGCCAAGTGTTTTTTATTCGATAGTGTGGCATTTTGAAATATATAGAAGGAGTCTTTGATACTCATTTTACGAAGGAGATTGGTTTGGATGTGGAATACAAGTTTTTATATTTTAAATAAAAGTTGGTTAAGATAAGGAACGACTTAGTTTATGTTCATATTGTCATGTAGGTACTTTAGCGTGGAACCAGAATACTTTTCTGGAGACAGTAAGAAAAGTCCAGAACACTTGTCTGGTAAACTAAAGAAATGTCCTGAATCTTCTGGAACATGAAATAAAGGGAAACATAAAATCAAGAAATTAAATATTTACATAAACTGTGAATCACATTGTCTCTAGCGGGACTCGAACCTACAAACACTTTACCATGAGTTCAGTGCTATGACCATTCGGCCATGGAGAGGCGGCTGCCACTTTTCAATGCGGCAATATTACGCAAAAATCATCATTTTAAGAATACTGCTAAAGCGTTACACTGTTGGATACTAAAAGTTTTCCCAGTAAAGCCATTACCGCCATTTCATTATTTGTTATCTTTTGAATTGTTATTGATTTGTTACATTCTTCAGTGTCTAGTAAATAAGATCTCGCTACCTAATCCTATTTAATCATGCTTCGTTATGCATAAATATCCGGAAAACTAAACGTCGCTCCTTATTTATTTATTTATTTTTGTAAAATCGCGTTTTTTCGGAGAAAATATTTAGATACGAATCACATACTGATTACATTTGAATATTAAGGTTCCGATTTGTGAGCTGTAGGGTTTCAGGTTCGAGACCCGATTCCACCGAAGAACCATCGTGTAAGGGGGTCTGTTGTGCTTTAAATCCATCATGCCAAACGTACTAACGCTGGTGTGGTGTGGAGAGGGGGGTGCCAGCTCAGGTGTAGTCCTCGTCATCTGACCGTCATCTTCAAAATTACGAGGTCCGTCCCAAAATAGCCCTAGTGTTGCTTTACAACGGGACGTTAATATAACTAAACTAAACTAATATTTTTCGTTCTTGCCTTCATATGAACTGGTCGTTTAAATAATAAAAAACCCATGAATGCACTTAGTTTAACATATTATTCGAAACAACATGCTACATTACTGTATTCGTTTAGCAGTTTATCTATGATTATTTATATTTTTGAACTTATAATCAGTTTTACGATGGTGAAATCGTTTCCAAGATGGCGCTAGATGACATTGCCACCATCAGAGCAGATAGAAAAAAAGTTCTAATAGTTATTATTTTAAAAAAAAGTGTATTTTTTGCACGCGTGTAAAATTGCTTTTTTTTTAGAAAAAAGCACGTATTTAGATAAACTTATGCAAAAATATTAAATATAAATATTTAAGTAAACAAATAAAGCAAAGAAAGCGACGCCAACCGAAGATCCGCAACACAAGGAACATTCATGTTGTTCTGTCACTACATTGCACTTCCCATAATGAGATGTGGAAAATGAATATACTTCTTCTAATAATTAGTTGAAAAACAGTGGATTTTTTTCTGTGTAAAATGGCATTTTTTCAGGAAAGACACTTGTATAGATAAACTTAAAGAGGAAAAATTTATATAAGTATAAAATTTGATTTAAATCGTTATGACCGTTTCCGAGGCACATGAAATATATATATATATATATATATATATAAAGAATTGCACTTTTAAAGTTATAAGATTCTGGGTATTAAAGAAATCCATCAGATTCTGTCTTCAGAATTTTTTGAGTCACGCAGTTGTCAACATACAGTGAGAATTTTAGTTTCACTGCAAGGCTCTTCAAAGGCTCTTTTACTTGATCTAGCTCATAGTTCAAAATTGCTGCAAGGAGGAAAGGGCTGCATGATATCCCAAATACAACCCTACAATGTCTATAAGTGATGGTATTTTGGGGATTCCCATCATCACGATAAAACATCTCTATTTGATTCATTTAGGGTTATTTGCAGAAAAGCATGTTTTATGTCCGAGATAAATCCGATTTTTCACCATATAAATCTATTTAGGATAATTGGGATTATTTCAGTAAGGTTGGGGCATTTTTCAATGCATTCATTTATTGACACGGAGTTCCTAGTTTTAGCGGATCCGACAAATACAAGCTTTATTTCAGTAGTAGAATTGTCTTTAAAAACTGCTCTATGAGGCAAATAATGTATCCCTAGACCTTCAGGATTATTCTTATTTGTATTAATTTGCTCAAAGATATCGTCACTTTCCTACTGATTGAAAACTTTGTGGTGGTAACTTTATACACCAGATAACAACCTCCTGAATATTCATTTTATTTATTCTTTGATTTCAAGGATTTAACTGTGAATTTAAGCTTTTTGGGGGCTTTTATTAGAAGGCAAAGGCGGATGTCCATCTAACCAGAGTAAATTTGCCTTATGTCTACCTGTATTATCTTTACTAACCATATCTCTGAAATATTCTAAAGTAAGTTCCTGGGTTTCTGCTTTAGTACGTTTTGTACTATCAAGGAATCTAAATTCCATAGATCTGTAATCTTAGCATTATTGACATGCAATGATAATATTAACAGTGAACAATTTTTGTTTGCATTTATAACATCAGATTTACCCATTACAGTCCATACAACGAGTGTTTGTACAGCAACCTAGTTCTTTTATATCTTCCGTTAAAAATTAACCTGTGTAATCAGCTCCAATATGCAAATGAATTTCACTAGGATTTCTTTTCATATAGACATGATTTTTCATTTATCACCACATAATTTACCAGAATGCCCATATATTTTAACTGGTTCAAACAACGAGCATTGTAAATAATTATTACTGTTGCTTTTCTTGATTACACAATATTTTATTCGATAATGAAGACTGTGGTCTGGGTGAAATGACTTGAAGACACATGTTGTCTTTTATGTGATTTATTGGTAATATCAACAACAGAAGGCACATGATTGCGCCAAAGTGTAGTAGGCCTGGAAAACTACACATAAAATTTCTCGGGAGAGAGAGAGAGAGCTGATATCACACTCCCCCTCGTACTGAATCAAGTTCGCTTCTACTGGAAAAAAAAAGTATACTAAACAACAACAAGGAGACCACGTGATACATGATTGGCAGCTAGCTCCGTCCAGGAGAATCACGTCGTTAACTGAATTCTTAACAAGCATCATTCATTTTCGGTAAGGAAGCACAGATTTTCTTTTCATCGAGAACATCTAATTCGAAGTTCTAGCTTCCATCATCATTCAACAGACTAATGCGGTACCTTTGGTGCATTTCTGCATGTTCAATTATTCCGAATATATCATGATTTACGGATTCCTCTCCTAACCCCTTAAGTTTCATTTTCCTAGCAATAAATTTAGAAACATATGATCGTTGTCTGCCCATGTCAATAATTACCCTTATGCTTCGAATTATTTTCATTAATATAAACAATCATAGTCTGAAGATAAACTTCCCTCGAGCAACTATTATTTGCGAATGTTGTGTTTTCAATTTCTTACATAGATTCCGATCTCTCATTAACTGAACGTTTATTTTCATCGTAACAAATTAAAGTTACATGTCTCTTCCCACAAATGGTGCGGTTGACCTTTGCCCTGCATAAAGTGCTTATATGCCCATATGCCCTATCTTAACGCAACGAAAACAAGATTCCTTTTTAATGAGTATGGACTTTCGCTTTTCAAGTGGCAAGCTTTTACCGTAAAGCGCAATTGATGCTTAGATGAGATGAATTGTCACAGAAAAGGCATAACTTAGCTATTGGACCATTGCTATCATATACAAATAATTCACTCGCAGTAAGATTTCTGACTCTTTCATTCTGCGCTTTGACCTTGGCTCTTATCCAATTCGAATGATTTATGTATTGAGGCCGTAATGATTTTTTCATTTGTAAAACATAATTCGTTTTTTTCTTTCTCAACTAACTGCCTATTCAGAAAATAAAGCAAGTCCCTGAGTGAATATTTTTCTCCGAATTCGGCCGCGGCGGCCTGGTGGTAAGGTCTCGGCTTCGGAACCGGAGGGTTTTAGGTTCGTGACCCGATTCCACCGAAGAACCGTCGTGTAAGGGAGTCTGTTGCACGTTAAATCCGTCATGATCAAACGTCCTCCCGTTGGTGTGATGTGGTGTGGAGAGGGGGATGCCAACTCAGGTGTCGTCCTCGTCATCTGACCGCGGTTCAAAATGACGAGGTCCGTCCCAAAATAGCCCTAGTGTTGCTTCAAACGGGATGTTAATATGACTAAACCAAACCAAACCAAACCAAACTTATCTCCGATTTCCTTATTAAATTCCAATAATAAGAGTCATGATAGCGACTTTAAAATCATAGGAGACAATAAGGTACTAAACGTATCTGATTCAATTCCTAATGATTTTAAACTTCTAATATTATAGGTACAAAGGTTTATATACACAATAAACAGAATTGAAGTGAGATAACGAAAATAATAATGAAGGTTTGGTAGAATGACGACATGAAAAATCTAAAAGACTTAAATTAAATCCAGCAAACGAGCTGGTTTCCAAAAGCGACAAGTATATATACATAAACAACTATAAGGGGATGATAGAAATCACGTCACTAAAATGGAAGTAGTTATTGTTAGTCATTTTAAAATCTGTAAGAATGGTCTTTTATATAAAAAAAGTTTAATTGATTGATTTTTAATAATTACTCATAAGCATAAAAATGATAGCTTGCGCGCAATGTCTATAACGATAAATTAAGTTTTAATTAATATATAGACCAAAAAGAGTCTCAAGATTTTTTACTCTTTTCCGATTGCTACATTTAATGTTATGTATCTCCAATCTTTTACGAAATGACTCTGATAATAGAAATAATTTTTTCCCGATTTAGTGCTCATTTAAGCTAACATTATTACAAAATCGAATCTATAGATTGTATTTTTGTTTTTGTTTTTTGTTAAGATCTTTTCTTCAAAGCTGGGAAAAAAACTCATCCTCATTGTATTTTACTTGGAGTGTGTATCCATTAGGCTCAGAGAAAACGAAGAACACGCTATCGAAAAGATTTGAAAAAATATAGTAGGCAATTGTTTTAACGTCCGGCTAATGGCCATTTCCGTATAACGGGAGAAACATCCAATTCTTGTCTTTTATGTTTCCATTTCCATCCGATGCATTCGGAAAATATTTCCTCTTACGTAACCTTCTCGGATGCTTTCAGGAATAAAATCTACTTACCGAAAAAGGCGAAATATCTGCTTTTATTTCTTTGATCTATCTTTATGTGGCAAGTTTGAGATGATTTGACAAGAAATGAAAATTTGTCTGAGTCATGTCTTCTTTTTTTCAGAGATATGCTTTAATCACCTCTAAAGCTGTAGAATGCTAAATTCATGTATTTGTAAATAAATATAATAGAGTAATTTGTCCTTTTCTCATGATTTTAATCATTATATAAATATTAATAAACATTAAGTCGAAATAATGTGTATTAATATTAATGGCTTACTGGCATTATTACTGGGTTTATTATTATGAGGTTATATATATTGTAACATTCTCCGTTTCCCAGTTCTGATAAGACATTTACAGCCAGCTGTGTCGAGGCTGTTAAATACTAAACTCCTCGACATAGCCAGATGGTGGATCTTTTCACCTGGGTGGTCTCGCATCTGTTCATTAGCAACTACAGTGAAAGATCACATGTAGGGATTCCTCGTCCAAGATATATTGATAGTACCTTCAAAGAGAAAGGGGTGTCCAAACATCTGGATGCTAAATGTTTCTCATTGTGAAAGGTACTTCACTAAAAGGACCTTCCCACGACCGACTGGCGCCGCTGAGAGAGCATATTGCTGAACCCCGACTGGCCGAAAGAGAGCTCAAATGACCAATGTAAATTAAGAGGCGGAGAGAGATTGTTGGACTACGCCCACGAGTTCAGAGTTCGTGAACCAACTCAGTTTCAAGAAATCCTTTGACTTTGACTGTTGTATCTCCTACTACAGGAGTACAGGAGCAAACAACTATTTATTTAACCAAGATTAGAACAAGTTGTTCTTCGTATATATAGGGCTGTAAAATAAAGAATCAGTCTAGATCAAGACATTACAATATATATATATATATCTAATATATAAAATTCTCGTGTCACAGTTTTCGTTGCCATACTCCTCCGAAACGGCTTGACCGATTTTGATGAAATTTTTTGTGCTTATCCGGTATCTATGAGAATCGGCCAACATCTATTTTTCATCCCCCTAAATGTTAGGGGTAGTCAATTATTAATTAAAAACTAACTTTCCCGCCAAAAAAATCTTCCATTTTCCCACCGCCAACTTTTCCGCCAAAAAAATCTTCAATTTTCCCCAACGCCAAATGATTTAGGCTTTAGTTCTTTTTTTCTCCCAACAGTAATGAGGCTAGGGTTAAGATTTTTCGGCGGATTATTTCAAACGATTCTGTTTATTTTCTTAATGTTTTATGCATTTAAAATTAAACATTGTTAATTAATCCATGTTTCAGATTCATTCTGAAGTACTTTTGAATTAAAATAGCACAGAATAAAGGAAATTAAAAATGTCTAATCTTCATAGCGTTACCCCAACTGGCGTAGAAAAATTCACGCATTTGCGTTACGTAAAAGGCGAAGAAAATTCACGCATGCGCACTGTGTTCTGATCGTTGGCATGGCAACCATTATCAACGGACGATTTAAATTACTTTTAGGTTAGTTGTATGCTTTTGTAAGTAAATTGTATTTATGTTATATATTTTTTGTATATGCTTATAGTTTTAAGTACATCGTTTTTTAAGTAGTTTTTTTTAACCTGTTTACAATGATTTAAATTATTTTTAGGTTAGTTGCATGCTTTTGTAATTAAATTGTATTTATGTTAGTTATATATATATTTTTTATATATGCTTATAGTTTTAAGTACGTCGTTTTTTAAGTAGTTTTTTTAACCTGTTTTCAATGATTTAAATTATTTTTAGGTTAGTTGCATGCTTTTGTAATTAAATTGTATTTATGTTAGTTATATATATATTTTTATATATGCTTATAGTTTTAAGTACATCGTTTTTTAAGTAGTTTTTTTAAACCTGTTTTCGACAGATTATTTTAAACGATTCATTTTATTTTCTGAGTGTTTGATGCATTTAAAATGAAACATTGTTAATGAATCGATCCATTCATGATGAATCTGAGAAAATTTTGTTGACAAATGCTTGAGATATTACATAAATTAAGAAAGATATTCTTTAGTGCCCATAAAGTTTAAACGCTCAGTGACTCTATTATCAGTAATCATATTATTAAAAAAAATGCTTTGTTTCAGTAAAAAATATTGTTATATTAATTGCAGATTAATCCTTTACACTTTAATTTAAAGCATAAATTCTACGAAGGGTAACAGAAAATTAGAGAGATACATA
Source organism: Argiope bruennichi (assembly GCF_947563725.1). Classification (NCBI taxonomy): domain Eukaryota; kingdom Metazoa; phylum Arthropoda; class Arachnida; order Araneae; family Araneidae; genus Argiope; species Argiope bruennichi. Next base: position 87,321,172 of record NC_079159.1, on the reverse strand, counting down.
TCACGTTATGACTGAAGGCCTTTATAATATTATGAGTGAATTATATGACTATCAAAATTTGAAGTTTTAAAATATTTTGCTGAAGAATAAAATATTTTGCTGAAGAAGTTGGAATTGCATAAAATATTTAATTATTAAAATTTTAACGAACACTAAGATTGGCGAACCGGCTGGTCGCCAAAGGCGGCTAGTATATATATATATATATATATATATATATATATATATATATATATATATATATATATAACCAATCTAAAGTAAGAAAAAGTTTGAAAACGAAACTAAAATGAAAACGAAACAAAACAGTTTCGAAATCGCAACTAAAATTTATTATCTATTTAAACTAAAACCAAAAAGGAACTTCATAGTATTTAGAGAGCGCAATTGCAGCTACTTCTAAAACACAGATGAATTTATACAAAAGTATTAGAATCAAGTTAATAGGAAAAACAAAATCAAATAAAAATTAAACCAAAAAAATTATTAAAAAATATTAAAAAAGAATCCGGCCTGAAGACTTTTTCAAGGGTCACCCTCAGGCAGGGATTCAAATAAAGGGATTTTTTCTGTGAGGACATACAGACATTAAGTCTAATAATGATTCCTCGTGACCCGAAAATCCCCCGAAATTATGCTCAAGAGATATACCATTTTAACAGAAAGGAAATACAAAATAACAAATTAGAAAAAAACCACAAAGTAAAAATACAATGAAAACAATAACAATAAAAACAAAAACAGCATTAAAATTAAAATTAAAATTAAAAACAAAAAGGCCAGAACATACCTTCCAACAGTGAATGAAACTTTAAACAATCGATTGTGATTTCCTGTTTTTGAAAGTTAACGGTTAAATTATGTAAACAGAGGTAGGCACCCAGCGCCATCTATTGAGTGATCCAATATGCAAGTAAATTTCTATTTTTATTTAAGCCAAAAGATTAATCCCAAACCATACCTTGTTTAATTAAAAAATTGACATTACAGTAATTTCTAGGAAAATCATTTTTAATTAAATTTTTAAGGAGGATATTTGATGCTTCAATATAAGAATTTTTATTATTGCAAACCCTTTTGATCCTGTTAACTTGTGAGAAAATTAGATTTTTGAAAATTTTAGAGTTTAGATTGGAATGGTAGTTACATAGTTTTGTTATTTTAAAGTTGAAATCATCCCTTTTATCGTATATACCAACTATTGTTTTATCATTAGCAATTTCGATTTTTAAATCCAGAAAGGTAGCCTCAAGTTGATTTATATTTGTATCTTTTAGAATTAAATCTTTTGGATAGCAATTAGTAATAATATTAGTATTGTCGAAGTTAATCAAAAGTAGGTCATCAATATATCTCCACCCGTTTATTAAATTATATTTAATTATTTTTTTCTCATAGTAATGCAGGAAAATATTAGCTAAAGCACTTGAGAAAGCTGTCCCCATTGGAATGCCCTTGACTTGTTTATAAAAATTAATACCATTAAACACGTAATTTTCAGTAATATTAAAATTACATAACTCAAGCCAGTTATTTTTAGGAATGATATTTTCATTTAAATATTCGTCATATATAAAAGTGCAGACCTTTATTAATTTTTCATGAGGTAGATTAGTGTATAAATTTTCGAAATCAAAAGTATTAAGTTTATTAATGTTGTTATCTTTAAGAAAATCCAATACTTCTTTGTTACTAGAAATAATAAAGTTGTCTTCATTTTTTATTTTGTCCAGGATAATTTTTAAGTATTTAAAGAAATGTTTACCCGTATAGTAATTATAACTACCAGTGCTACAGGTTACGAATCTGAATTTTAATGGATTTTTATGAAATTTAACTGTTGGGAATAAATAAGGATAGTTAAGAGAGCAAGTCTTAGTTTTGGTTTTTTTGCAAAAGCTAGCATTCTTTTATCTAATTCCTTTTTTCCGGTGTTCTTTAACATATAAGTTGCATTAGAGTTATATTCATTAATTAAAAGTTCTTTATAATAATATTTACAAATTAAACAGAAATTATTTGCCGATTTATCTATTACTGTAATAACAAATTTTTCTTTTAAATTTTTTATTTCATTTTTTAATGTTTTACTAAAATAAATCCCACGTTCTTTAGATCTGTCAAAATCAGTATTCAATTTTATTTTAATTTCCTTTAAAATTCTCACTTTCCATTCCCCGAAACCTTCCGCAGGCCAGTGGTATTTTCTAGCTAATTTGGCAATAAAAACATCCAAATCATTACCAATAGAAAACAAAATTTTGATTTCTATTGGTAATGATTTGGATGTTTTTATTGCCAAATTAGCTAGAAAATACCACTGGCCTGCGGAAGGTTTCGGGGAATGGAAAGTGAGAATTTTAAAGGAAATTAAAATAAAATTGAATACTGATTTTGACAGATCTAAAGAACGTGGGATTTATTTTAGTAAAACATTAAAAAATGAAATAAAAAATTTAAAAGAAAAATTTGTTATTACAGTAATAGATAAATCAGCAAATAATTTCTGTTTAATTTGTAAATATTATTATAAAGAACTTTTAATTAATGAATATAACTCTAATGCAACTTATATGTTAAAGAACACCGGAAAAAAGGAATTAGATAAAAGAATGCTAGCTTTTGCAAAAAAAACCAAAACTAAGACTTGCTCTCTTAACTATCCTTATTTATTCCCAACAGTTAAATTTCATAAAAATCCATTAAAATTCAGATTCGTAACCTGTAGCACTGGTAGTTATAATTACTATACGGGTAAACATTTCTTTAAATACTTAAAAATTATCCTGGACAAAATAAAAAATGAAGACAACTTTATTATTTCTAGTAACAAAGAAGTATTGGATTTTCTTAAAGATAACAACATTAATAAACTTAATACTTTTGATTTCGAAAATTTATACACTAATCTACCTCATGAAAAATTAATAAAGGTCTGCACTTTTATATATGACGAATATTTAAATGAAAATATCATTCCTAAAAATAACTGGCTTGAGTTATGTAATTTTAATATTACTGAAAATTACGTGTTTAATGGTATTAATTTTTATAAACAAGTCAAGGGCATTCCAATGGGGACAGCTTTCTCAAGTGCTTTAGCTAATATTTTCCTGCATTACTATGAGAAAAAAATAATTAAATATAATTTAATAAACGGGTGGAGATATATTGATGACCTACTTTTGATTAACTTCGACAATACTAATATTATTACTAATTGCTATCCAAAAGATTTAATTCTAAAAGATACAAATATAAATCAACTTGAGGCTACCTTTCTGGATTTAAAAATCGAAATTGCTAATGATAAAACAATAGTTGGTATATACGATAAAAGGGATGATTTCAACTTTAAAATAACAAAACTATGTAACTACCATTCCAATCTAAACTCTAAAATTTTCAAAAATCTAATTTTCTCACAAGTTAACAGGATCAAAAGGGTTTGCAATAATAAAAATTCTTATATTGAAGCATCAAATATCCTCCTTAAAAATTTAATTAAAAATGATTTTCCTAGAAATTACTGTAATGTCAATTTTTTAATTAAACAAGGTATGGTTTGGGATTAATCTTTTGGCTTAAATAAAAATAGAAATTTACTTGCATATTGGATCACTCAATAGATGGCGCTGGGTGCCTACCTCTGTTTACATAATTTAACCGTTAACTTTCAAAAACAGGAAATCACAATCGATTGTTTAAAGTTTCATTCACTGTTGGAAGGTATGTTCTGGCCTTTTTGTTTTTAATTTTAATTTTAATTTTAATGCTGTTTTTGTTTTTATTGTTATTGTTTTCATTGTATTTTTACTTTGTGGTTTTTTTCTAATTTGTTATTTTGTATTTCCTTTCTGTTAAAATGGTATATCTCTTGAGCATAATTTCGGGGGATTTTCGGGTCACGAGGAATCATTATTAGACTTAATGTCTGTATGTCCTCACAGAAAAAATCCCTTTATTTGAATCCCTGCCTGAGGGTGACCCTTGAAAAAGTCTTCAGGCCGGATTCTTTTTTAATATTTTTTAATAATTTTTTTGGTTTAATTTTTATTTGATTTTGTTTTTCCTATTAACTTGATTCTAATACTTTTGTATATATATATATATATATACATGTGTGTTGTGTGTGTGTGTAGATAAATGGATAGATAGATAGAGAGAAAATAACAGACATGCAAAAGTTAAATGATAAAAATGAAAATATAATAAAAAATTTGTAACAAAAAAAATTGGAAAAAAATTAAGATGAAAATCGAAATTAAAGAAACTGTAAAAAAGAAAAAATAGGGCTTAAAAATATAGGACAAAAAAGCAAAGCCACATGTAGACCGAATGTACGAAATGCTGCAATTGTAGGAAAGTTGTGAAAATAGACCGTAAATTAGTATTAAAAAATGGAAACAGAGAGTGAAATTTGCAAAACAACGCATTTATTTGTTCATCAAGGAATGGAAACAATCCGGATCTCGAAAGGATATATATAACATTTTCTGCAGACAGTATCGGACAAGTGAAATGATACTGTTATTATCCCGAATGCCATATCAGACCAAACCTATTGACATGGAAAAGGGGCATATATCAGATACAAAAATGTAATATAAAATAAATAATAATAAAGTAATAATATAAATTTAAAAGTAAGTGTACATTATAACAAGGTTACGCTAAAAGGGAAATAAAAAAATATAACGAAAAGAATTTAATGAACATTTTGTGTGGGTGAAAATTGCCAAGTATTTTTGAAGTGTGTCAGGTGACGCTACTTAAGCTACGCGTTCGTGAGAGTTTCCCCTGTAAAGGGTGGTGGTGGTGAAGATATCGATTAAAGAATAGGTTGCTAATGGAAAAAGTAAAAATTTTTAATTAAAAAGTGGCTAAAATGGTATTGGAGGAAAAACAATCACTAGAACACTTTTGAGAGAAAACAGAATTTTCATTTAATATTAATAAAAAGAATTAAAAAAAACAATTAGCTTTCACCCCTTCAAAAATGTATAAAAAAATTTCTGTTTATGTATGTTGTTCATACATTGCCTCCTTGTGTTTATTTGCTATCGTGTTTACAACGATTGATAGAAAGTCAACTCTTTGACAGATTTGGTTCAAAATTTGCGAGTTCAGATGTTAAATATGTGTACCAAATGCTTAATGCTTTAATTGAACAGCCAGGTATAAGATAGAATATAAAAATATAACAGTTTGCATTTTTCATAAAAAAATGGTCAAATGAATCAAAAGATTAATTCACTTTAGTGGTGAAATTAAAATGGATATAGAACTGTATACGCTATTGATATTAAAAAAAAACAACTTTTATCTTACAATTTTTTATGGATATTTCCAATAATAATAAAAGGTTCATGAATATGAACCTTTTATTATTTTCTGGTTCATGAATTCTTTTAGGTTCATGAATCTAATACCTAACAAAAAAAATTCAAAAAAATTATCCAAAGCAGATTAAGATATTTTATAAAATGGAAATGTAAAAGGAATTCATTAAATTTTGATTCACACAGTTGGCTTTGATTGGAATTAAATTTAGGACAAAATTGAGCAATATATTTTATCTTATTTATTATTATTAATTATAAATTAATGATTAAAAAGAGCGATAAATTTAAATTAAGAGTATGCTATATTTATTGATATACTAATGAAAGGATATTCTTTAATTTTTTATTTCTAATGCCATTTATGCCCAATCTTCTTACTGACAATTCTAAGAAAATAAATTTTCAATTCATGCAATATTTGGGGAATAAAAGTTAGCAAAGAAAAGCAAAGTTTTAAATCTTGTATGAAGTTGCCAGAAAAATATCAGGTCTTACAAATTAATTTCAGTGATCAAATAATTCAAAACAGCAAAATCTTGATAGCTTTAGTAAATCGACTGATTAAAATCGAACAGTTCAGTTCAGTTATATTAACTTCTCATTTTAAAGCAACACAAAACTATTTTGGGATGGGCCAAGTAATTTTGGATTCACGATCACATGAGGTGGATGATACCTGAGCTGACACCCCTATCCTAAATTCCGCATCACACCAGCCGGAGGACGCTTGGTCCTTATAGACTTAATATGCATAGGCATACGCAACAGTTTTTCTGTGGAATCGGGTCTCGAATCTGAATTTCTTGGGCTCCGAAGTGGAGATTTTATCACCAGGCTATCATAGTCTTGCTAAATAAGATCGAATTTCGATATTTTGTTGCCTTTCATACATTTATTTTATGCGCTATATATTTTATTTACAGAATAAATTTGAATATTTGGTTTAATATGTTAGATAAAAAAAACTCCATCTAAATAGATAAGTAATAATATTTCTGAATAATTTGTGTCCTGAAAATCGAAATTAAGCCTAGTCCGGAAGTAATAGAAACAGCCCTATAAGCATTAACTGCACTGTCAAAGCAACTGAAAAGATAAATAAATTAATTGCAGATTTTTTAGTTTTCCCCTCAAATATCGTAATTGTCTCATGCAAAACAGAAATTCTAAATAACCCATTGATTCTGGACTCAAAAGGTAATTAAATCTCACCTGCCGAGTAATTAGATGCGTGAATATCGTTAAATAATTTTTACTTCTATCGGAGAAAGGGGTTTTGTTGAATGGAAGTCAAGTATGTTTTGTCAGTCGAATATTGTATTGAGAGGAAACGATTTCGAGTTTAAATAGCATCATCTACCATTCAAAGAATGAATTTATTTTTCTGAATACATTCTAATTAATTATGAAAAGGTATCCAAAAGCGAAAAACTCCTTTTTTTCTTCTTGAGTTTTCAGATTGTTTATAAATGAGTTCAGTTAACTGTTTGATCTCATTTCAGTTTAAAACAATCTAGGGAACCAGGGAGAAATTAATTAAAAGCCTTTATTTTACTGCGTACCCCGGTAATCAATACTTATACTGCTAACTAAGAGCCTATTGTTTGACGATATCTTCCTGGCGATTAATTATATTACAAAACATAGATACAAATTAAAAAAAACTAATGATATTCTTTTGTAAAAACCTCGCCGTGGATGAGAAAACATGACTTTTTCACACATGATATTCCCGCGAATGTAGCTATTGTTTGGATTGGAAATTTCGTACAAAATATCCCTCCAAATTACTTACCCAATTAATGCGAACTGAAAATGGATACTAAACATCCGGTGGTTAATGCTATTGTACACTCTGCCGGCGTCCTGGCATAGGGGTAGCGCGTCTTCCCCGTGATCTGGGCGTCCCGGGTTCGAGTTCCGGTTTGGGCATGGTTGTTCTTCTGTTGTTCTATCTGTGAGATGTGTGAATGTGCCCTCCTGTAAAAAGGGGTTGTGCAAGCGAATGAATGATGCGTGAGTGGCAAAGTCGTACTCTTGGCCCTAGTTGGCGCTGCTATAAAAAATAAGAGACGTTCCCCCTCAGGCTTAAATCGCTGTCTTCGTAACAGCGGGCTTGTCAGTGGCAAGTGCCATAAGAAACAAACAAACAAACAATTGTACACTCTAAACCAATTAAATCACTAAGGTAAAATGAGCTGTTAATAGTATTTTAAACACTGCTTATGTCTTTTAATCAATCAAAGAGCCATTTATATTATTTTTTAACTATATTATTTTAGTGACAAAAAGACAAATAGGCGATTTATGTTTTAAAATTGAATCCCTAGAAAATCCATGTGGGATGATTGATGCTAAAAAATTAAAACGAAACTAAATAAACAAATGTTTACTGCTATTCGCTGTGCAATTTCTGTAAGTTTTTGTGGTAACAGAAGCAGAAATATGCTGAGAAAAAAATCTCCAGTATTTAATATTGACCCTCAATTTAGAACAAAATCACATCGTTATAGTTACAATTGAAATGTAAAACAAAAATTGATCTTTTTTGTTACTAAATTTACATTCCGGGATATTTTCTACGTATTCACTGTCAAAATGGAAATTTTCGACTCCAGTAATTGACAAACTTTCTGTTGAATATAGCAATTGTCGGGGAATTTAAAGGAAGAATAAAATTAAATGAATGGATAATATAGAAATCCGTCAGAGTTTATCGATGGAAAGAAATCCAGTTCAATTTAAAAAATATTTTTGTTATCTATACTTATAATAAAGCTCAATGTGTGTGTGTGTGTGTGTTGGCGCTCTACAGGCCAGGTCACTTGACATACAGCTATCAAATTTGGTACATGTATACCTTAGAGGTCGGGAATGTGCACCTGGGGTCCCTCTTTTTGAAATTTTAATTATTAATTAAAAACTAACTTTCCCGCCAAAAAAACTTCCATTTTCCCCACCGCCAAATGAGTAAGGCTTCAGATATTTTTTTCTCCCAACAGTAATGAGGCTAGGGTTAACATTTTTCGGCGGATTATTTCAAACGATTCTGTTTATCTTCTTAATGTTTTATGCATTTAAAATTAAGCATTGTTAATTAATCCATGTTTCAGATTCATTCTAAAGTACTTTTGAATTAAAATAACACAGAATAAAGGAAATTAAAAATGTATAATCTGCATAGCGTTACCCCAACTGGCGTAGAAAAATTCACGCATTTGCGTTAACGTAACTGGCGAAGGAAATTCACGCATGCGCATTATGTTCTGACTGTTGACATGACAACCAACGGACGATTTAAATTATTTTTAGGTTAGTTGCATGCTTTTGTAAGTATTTTGTATTTATGTTAGTTATATATTTTTTGTATATGCTTATAGTTTTAAGTACATCGTTTTTAGGTAGTTTTTTTAAACCTGTTTTCAATGATTTAAATTATTTTTAGGTTAATTGCATGATTTTGTAATTAAATTGTATTTATGTTAGTTATATATTTTTTTTTGTATGTGCTTATAGTTTTAAGTACATCGTTTTTTAAGTAGTTTTTTTAAACCTGTTTTCGACCGATTTTTATAAACGATTCATTTTATTTTCTTAGTGTTTGATCCATTTAAAACTAAACATTGTTAATGAATTGATCTGTTCATGATGAATCTGAGAAATTTTTGTTGACAAATTCTTGAGATATTACATAAATTAAGAAAGATATTCTTTAGTGCCCATAAAGTTTAAACGCTCAGTGACTCTATTATCACTAATCATATTATTAAAAAAATGCTTTGTTTCATTAAAAAATATTATTATATTAATTGCAGATTAATCATTTGTTGCATAAATTCTACGAGGGCTAACAGAAAATTAGAGAGATACATATCACGTTATGACTGAAGGCCTTTATAATATTATGAGTGAATTATATGGCTATCAAAATTTGAAGTTTTAAACTGTTTTGCTGAAGAATCTATTAAAGTTGGAATTGCGTAAAATATTTAATAGTACGATCGGAGTTTAACCCCCTACTTGGCGAAATTTTTAAAAACCGCCAATAATGGCCTTGCGAAATGTTCGAAAGCAAAGGAGCAGATGTTCAATTATAGTGCATAATAAAGATTGCAAGCTTTGGCGCGTTATCGCAACTTGGCGAAGAAGGGGGTTAAACTCCGGTTCAACCTATTTAATTATTAAAATTTAAACGAACATTAAGATTGGCGAACCGGCTGGTCGCCAAAGGCGGCTAGTTTTATATAAAAAAGAAAACGAAACTGGTTACAATATGTTAGATTTTCAAAGGAAACACACAAATGATTTATTTTAGTGATTTTTTAAAACAAACACATTTACAAAAATGTGTCAAAGAATTTGCTTGAGAGTTATTAGAACTCATTAAAAGTGGAATAATGGAAATATTTATCGTTTAAATGTAAAGATAAAGATGTTTATCAGTTGACAGTTTTATTTTTAAGAACAAATATTGTACAGCTTAGATGTCAAGGTTATTTCAAAGTGAAGAGGAGAATTTCAAAATGAGTTGAAATTCAATGAAATCATGAAAAGGAAAAATAACTATTCTAGATAAATTTTTGTGTTAACATCTCCATTAAATTTTATCAAACACTTAAAGTGTTTCCTTATCGAATTTCATTACTTATTTTAGAATCCAAGTTCAACAAACTGAAACATTTTTGGCATTGGTAGAAAACGATTGATTTTGTTGTTTCTAATTCGACTGTTTTTATAATTCGATTCAAAATATATCGATTAAATAGTAAATAAAAAATGTGGGGTTTTTCAAAAATCTAAATATTTTCTTTTTGTATTTGTTCTTTAAGTTTCTACATTTTAATTATAATCTCACCACACATTTCACACAGTAATAGATTTGATAGCATCATTTTCTGCTTGTTCGCTCTACTATCGTTTTATTCAGTAACTTCTACTAAAACGAAAGAATAATCGATTACAATCACATTTATATTTGCATGTTTCAACAAAGTAAAACATTTACATTGCGAAATTTGAAATATTCCTATTTAACTGTCCCTCTCAACATCTCCAAACATCTTTTGAATTTTTTATAAAAGTCTTTTGAACTTATTGAAAGAGACTAATTTACTATCATGAAAGTATATGTAACAAAATGCAAATAATTGAAGCAAACATCACATAATTATTTTGGAAGTTAGAAATATTTTAATCACTTAAAATATAATTTTTAATGAGAAGTTTTGAACAAATAACAAAATGTTTAACAAGAATTTTACTGTAATTTGTTTTTTAAAAGTTTATTTTTATTGAAATGGTTTCAAAGTAATATTTTAAGAGTCTTAAATGAACTTCAACGGTGAATATTTACTACAACTTCCAAACCTAATGCATTTTAAAATTAGCTCCTTTTGGCTGCTTAGTGCATTAATATTTTTTTGTTAAAGGTTGGCATTTTTAATGAGGTCCAATACAGTTTATGTATTCAATCAAATTTTCTAGAAAATAAAGTACGTCTTAAATGCCAAAATTCATATATAAATTCTTTTAAGATTAATGAGATAATGATAAAATTACGAAATTATATATGTTTTATAAGGAATCTTTCACTTTAGGAATAAAAGCCCGTGATATTTTTTTAAAAATCGTTTAATTTTAACTGTTTAAAATTATTAATGAGAGAAGCTTTCAAGAATTTTTATTCATATTGCATCATCGAAAAGAATGGTATTATCGTGATGTCATTATTTCAAAATAATTAAACTTGTTTCTAGAAATTATTTTGCTCATCTTCATTTGAAAGTTTGAATGATTTACAAAGTTTCCGAAATCAATGTACTAATTTAATGAAACTGTACAGAGTATTTCACAATTTGGTGAAATTCGCCCGTAGGTGATATGATCCCAGTGGATGCGTTTTTAATGCAATAATGCAGTAGGGGACGATTTGTTCTTTATGGATTTCTATTTGATTTTCGAAAATTATAGAAAAATGTATGGAGTTTGTTATAGAAATGCATTTTATTTCTCTTCTAATGTAATAAATTACATTTCATTTTATAAAAAAATAAATATAGTACATTGCGCGATAAGCTTTAGCTGAAAATGCGCAACAGTGTTTTTAAAATGATTAAAAATATAATTCTTGATGTTATTACCTATAATGTAAATAAATATATTGTCACTCTTCGTAAGATATGTCCGGTGATGGTGGTTACCACGGAAAGGGGGTACAGTAGCTTCTGAGGGTAAACACTCCTGAGCACCGGAGGGCAGAAGTCTGACCTCTAACTCATATGAAGATGACACTCACTCATTTTAGAAGGGGCACATTCACACACCTCACAGATAGAACACCGATGAAGAACAGCCATGCCCGAACCAGGAACGCCCAGATCACGGGGAAGATGCGCTACCCCTAAGCCACGACGCCGGCAGATATATTTAGTGAGTACACAGAGAGAAATCCAATCAGTTCATTAACAATAAAACGCTTTATTCTAAAAGAAAGCACAAAACGTAAAAAGCAAAACACAGCATAAACGTACAAAAAAGTACAGCAGCTGCAGAATTTATCATCCCACATATGTACAGCAAATTGCTAATTAAATAATGGTAAAACATAATAACGGTTAAATTTCAGCTTGAGAGCTCGTATCTCAAATCGTATTTCAAAGAGAAAATTCCCTACTAGTATTAGCCTCTCGATTTCTATAGGTTTTCAGATAGAACATCGAAAAATCTAGATGTATCTTCGAAATTGAGCTCCTAATAGTCCTAAATATTGTATTTTCTAGAATCACTTTCTTTCTTCCTCCTTTCTGTTTTTGTGTCTGTAGAGGCCGATGATGGCTCTACAAATGATAATGAGAACTGAACTAATAATTGCGGTGTAACAAATGAAAATAAACGAAGGAATTGCGGTGTAGTTAAAATGATGAAACGACGCTTCTATAAAATGCGGTTTATTTAACTATAAGAAGGGGCATGAAGTCACACCGCTACAAAAGTTTCGGAGTTGTTACAAAAAAGAGCAACCTTATAATGGGAGCTTGCCTACTTTGCAGGTTGGTAGCAAAGTTCTGAACAGTGTCCAAGTCATCATACCATATTTTCGGTTACTGACCTTTCAAAAAATTAGCACATACTATCTGTTCCAAGTAAGTAAGCATTTTCTTCTTTTCATCTATGATCGCCATGGAAACTGGCTTATGCGTTGTTGCTTAGGAATTAAATTGCTAATCAATGCTTAGCAATTCCGATTTTGCAATGTCTAATTAGAGATGTAGTGGCCAATATCTTTGTGTTCGTATATATTTTCGTGTGCATCAATAAATGCCATTCTGTGTTTATTGATATATTTGATTATCTATACTTATAATAAAGCTCAATGTGTGTGTGTTGGCGCTCTACAGGCCAGGTCATTTGACATACAGCTACCAAATTTGGTACATGTATACCTTAGAGGTTGGGAATGTGCACCTGGGGTCCCTTTTTTTGAATTTTTAATTAGAATTTTAATTATTAATTAAAAAGTAACTTTCCCGCCAAAAGAATCTTCCATTTTCCCCACCGCCAACTTTCCCGCCAAAAAAATCTTCCATTTTCTCCACCGCCAAATGAGTAAGACTTCAGCTTTTTTTTCTCCCAACAGTAATAAGGCTAGGGTTAACATTTTTCGGCGGATTATTTCAAACGATTCTGTTTATTTTCTTAATGTTTTATGCATTTAAAATTAAACATTGTTAATGAATCCATGTTTCAGATTCATTCTGAAGTACTTTTGAATTAAAATAACACAGAAGAAAGGAAATTAAAAATGTATAATCTGCATAGCGTTACCCCAACTGGCGTAGAAAAATTCACGCATTTGCGTTACCTAACTGGCGAAGAAAATTCACGCATGCGCATTGTTCTGATTGTTGTCATGACAACCACTATCAACGGATGATTTAAATTATTTTTAGGTTAGTTGCATGCTTTTGTAAGTAAATCGTATTTATGTTAGTTATATATTTTTTGTATATACTTACAGTTTTAAGTACATCATTTTTTAAGTAATTTTTTTAAACCTGTTTTAGACCGATTATTTTAAACGATTCATTTTATTTTCTTAGTGTTTGATGCATTTAAAATGAAACATTGTTCATTAATCGATCCGTTCATGATGAATCTGAGAAATTTTTGTTGACAAATTCTTGAGATATTACATAAATTAAGAAAGATATTCTTTAGTGCCCATAAAGTTTAACCGCTCAGTGACTCTGTTATCAGTAATCATATTATAAAAAAATACTTTGTTTCAGTAAAAAATATTATTATATTAATTGCAGATTAATTCTTTCCATTTTAATTTAAAGCATAAATTCTAAGAGAGGTAACAGAAAATTAGAGAGATACATGTCACGTTATGACTGAAGGCCTTTATAATATTATGAGTGAATTATATGACTATCAAAATTTGAAGTTTTAATATATTTTGATGAAGAATCTATTAAAGTTGGAAATGCGTAAAACATTTATTAAAATTTAAACGAACATTAAGATTGGCGAACCGACTGGTCGCCAAAGGCGGCTAGTTGGGAATAAAAAAAATAGATTTTAGACATTAGATAGATAATTAAAACCACTGAATCACATAATAGATTTAGAATGAAGCAATTGAAATAGAATTAGTTGTTGAAATCTTTAGGACCATATATACCAGACACGACTGTCCTCAAATAAGATGGAACTACCTCGATTTCCAACATATTCATATAATCACCACCTGTTCAATAAAATTTTGCAGCATTTTATCGATTTTCATGGAATATAATGTGCAATAGCTTTGGAATTATAAGGTTTTAAAATAAGGGCATTCATTTTTGCTAAAATTGTATTTGGAAAGAAAAGTAACTACTGAAATAGAAATTAATAGGGAATTTTACATTTTTGTTGACGTATAATTAATTATACGCAAGAGATGAGAAAACAAGAAGCTTTGATTTCACATTACTCTCTAATATAAGTGATTACTTATCTCCAGTAAAAATTTTAATTCTTTGTAAAATTATAATTATAGCAGTTTTTACAATATTCTGAAATTTAAAAAAATAGGTTTCGATGTCGGTCATAATCTAAATATCGATTTATACTGATAAAAAAGTGCTACTAATAAAGTGCGCTTGTGTATTGCTATCAAGTTTGGCACATATATACCTTGGAAGATGGAAATTTGCACCTCAGAGCAATTTCTAAAAATAAAAAAAAGATGCTTAATTAGTTAATTAAGTGAGATTTTAGTGTTTTCCTGTAGTAATTCTTGAAAAAATTAATTATTATTATTCGGAAATAATTTTCATAATATATAAAATTTAAAAAAAAAATTAACTTTATAGTATACCAATTTCATATTCGCGTAAAGTGTACATAAATTTAGGCGATTTATTAAATTTATTTTTAGATAATTTGGCAATTAGTTTTATTGTTGATTTGAGCTTTAAACCTTTTTCAATGTTCTGTAAAAAAACAAAATCACCCGGATTTTTTTTTCCTTGATTTTTTTTCTCGATTTGTTGCAATCTAACGAGAAAAGCTTCCCTTTTATCCTTTCCAGGGATATAGGACATATGCTTCCCACCAAAATGATCAATATTTGTATGAAGATATGTAGGTTGATATAAATTCGGGGAAATTTTTTAATCAGACAGAAACTTAGACACTTCTGTTCCTTATCTATGATATATGTCTTGATTTGTTACTTAATTATTAATTAATGAAATTAGCTTTTAAATTAATCGAATTAAATTTGTTTAATAAGATGAATGAATCATTTTTCTTCAGTCAATCTCAAACTTAAAAATATTTTGATATATCATGGCTAAAAAAATGATATTTGACAGAGTTAACATCGATATAATTTACGTGAGATAAAAAGGAAAGTGAAACCACAATTTAATGAAATTTAGAAGATAGATTATCCTGAAATTTACTTACTTCCTATTTATTCAATTTACTTACTTACCCCTAATTCAATTTCCCTAATTTACTTACTTCCTCTTTAGTATCATAAGACATGAAGATGGTTTAAATACATAATGAACAGAATAGATCTACATTAATGAAATAACAAGTCTTTAATGTCTGTCATTAAATAATGCTTAAATTTTTTTTATTTAGATACTCATTAACATTAAATTAGTAATAAGAGATATAAATGGAAATAATATGAACAGTTTTCATAGGGAACTATATGGATTTCAAAGCCTCTAGAGTGTTATATCAGAAAAGATTCATTGATTTATTGAAGCATTTATGGGGATTTTTATGTGTTAGATTTCGTTAAGAATTCTAGTTCTAGGTCAACATGGAATTCGAATTTAACAACAAACGTTTATAAAGATTTACTTATGTTGTTGTTGTGACTTATGGCACTTCACAAGCTCGCTGTCAGTTATCTGTCAGCGATTTAAGCTAAGTGAGCGTCTCTGGTTTTTTCAGTCGCACCAACTAGAACCAGGAGCATGACTTCGCTACTTCATGCGTCACATTCCTCTTTCTACAAGGAGGCACCTTCACATACCTCCCAGATAGAACAACCATGCCCGAACCGGGACCCCCAGATAACGGGGAAGACGTGCTACCCCTATGCCAGGACGCTGGCAGAATTTACTTATATAATAACAAAAGAATAATGACTTTCCTTCCATTATCTGCTTCACATTTTCATTCACATAATATAGAAAGACAAAAAAGAAACAGTGCAGATTTTTATTTCAAATAGAAGCTATATTCGAATCCTTTACTCACGTAAAAATTATGAAAATTATTGTGATGTTTTAACCCCTGTGATACTGAGCTGACATCTTTCCAAAAATGATTTCAAAAGTGAAAATTCTTTTTATTTTGACCTCAGCTTCAACTGATCCCATTACAAAATCGAACCGTAAATATCCGCCCTTTTTACTATGCTCTAAGCTTCTGTGTTGAAGTTAATGATAAACACTTTTTCCATAAAAACATGTTATTTATCAAAAAAATGAAGTTCAAAAGAGGTGCCAACATATAAATTGGAAATTTCTGGCATTCGATTATTTTACTGCCTGAATAATAACCTTTTCTAAATAATAGCAGAACCATTTCAAATTTTCACTTTCCTTTTTACATTTCCATCCGATGCACTCAAGAAAGGTTTCGTCTTGCATCTGTCAGGGATATTATACCAGGATATGGTAAAATATCCATTTAGTGGCGATGTGAAATATTTTCTTTTATTTCTTGGTCGGCGCTTTATGCAGCTCTTCTCAGGTGGGGGTGGGGTGGGGGGTAGAGAAGAAATATAAAATTGTTTACATCAAAAGATGTTTTCTTTGGCAGTGTTATTCTCTAAAATATATGGTAGGAGCTTTGCTGTTTATTTTACAAAGCAGTGATAGTTAAGACAGATTTTAGTAAATAATAATTCCATGGTTAATAGATTTTTCATCAGTTTTAGATTATCTATGTATCTTTGCTTGCTATTATCATAATTTTCAGATTCGCTTTTGTTTATTTGGCATTACACTTTGCAAAAATGACTTTTATTATCAAAATGATTCATTTGTGATTTAATTCCTAAGTGACTACTATATGACTGGCTAGAAATTTTGGATAAATTATTTTTTATAGTTTAGATTTTTATCCCTGTGACTGAATCAAAGATCGCCATGAGTCTATTTCCCAGAAATTGCAAATATGCCTTTAAATCTATAAACAAAAACAATGAAACATCTTGAAGCAACTATAAATAATTATTTTATTATTATCGCGAAGTTAAATATTTATTTCAAATAAATGATAGGTAACAAATATAAAAATAATATACAAATATAAATTTGCTACAAAGTTTATATTGCTGAAAAATTTTGAAGTTTTTTAGTGAATACTATTGTTGTATCAAAGGGCAGGAGTTAAAAGTTTATATCTGCATTTTAAATACTTTTAAGGAAATTAAACATTGTTTGAATTATTCTTCCTTCAATTAAAATGCAGCCTACCGTTTTAGGATAGAAAGTACAAATTCATCGTTTGATTTTTTCTGTTATACTGGAGGGGGAATCTTTTGCTTTTCTTAATTAATGTTAGAATGAAGATATTCTCTGTTGTGCTTTTCAAAAATTCGTTTATAACCATTAATTGGAGTTCAAGGGAATGTTTCATTAGTTTTTTTTAATATACATTTCAGTATTTTTATATTAACTGCATCCAATTAGAGAACCTCAGGTGTTACTCCATGCCATTAGCGTACATAGTCAATAGATTAGCATGGTATCTTTCAGTTATATGATTAATACACACACACACACACACACACACAAATGTCTATTATTAGTAGAGTTAATAATCTAATTTTTAAATCGAATGTTTATAATAATTGTATAATATTGACAAACTGCAAATATTTACCTTCATTTCCATACCGATGGATCATGTAAAATTAATCATAACTTATCTGTAGTAGGCAATAGTTATATCATCAAAAGTAATTCAAATTGAAAGCAATAAGCAAAAGATTCCTGTACCATCAGACGAAGTAATGACTCACGCTGAGATAGGAAATTAAAAAGGGTAAATCAATCTGCAGCTGAATGGTAATTAAACCTCAACTTCTAGGTAATTTGCCACACTAGACTCCTTAAAGTGATTTTTATTGTTATTGGAACGAAGAGTGCTTAGGTTGTTGGAAGCCAGAGTCAATTCGTTGAATCAATATTTCTAATGATTGGAAATAATATTTGGCTTAATTGCGATCATCAGATATTGACTAAATGAATTTATTTTCTTGAATGCATAACATCTAATTGTCTATAAAAAGTGAATATCTAAGGTTGTTTATATTAAGTATGCAACCCCCCTGGGGTCACCTCATAATGAGGATGAGATGCTTCCGGCTTGGTGGTTGGATCTCGCCACCCTGGAAGGTACACTAATAGGTGGGAGATCTGACTCCTCCCATCGATGACGGGACGTACTTCCTTCAGGGAGGGTTGTACCGTGGCCGGTGACGGCCCTTAGGACTTGATCACAGTTCCCACCAATGTTGCTGTTGCGGCGGTCCGGTCATTCAGTTTTTATGGTTTAAATCCGTGTGCCTTCGTGGCGGGTCGGAGAGTTAGATGGCTGACTTATATTAAGTATGCAAGTATTTGATAATAATGATAATAATGCAAGTATTTGATAATAATGATAATAATGCAAGTATTTGATAATAATGATAATTTGAAGAATGTTCACATGGCATGCCTATTTCTAATAATAATAAGGATGAATGTGCATGTGAGTTGGCGCTCTGCAGAATAGAGCATTTCATCCTGAACTAGCATATTTAGTATGTAAAATTGAGATGCGGATTTCGAAGCAAATTTTTATGAAATTTTAATTAATAACCAGCGTGAATAGTCTCCCCAAAACTTTCTCGCATTCTGTCTAATAAAGGTGTTATCCCAGAGAACGCCTTGCATAGCAGTGGCTTACACTAATTAAGAAATACTAACCATTAAGACCGAATTTAGAATTTTTTCTATGAATATATGAATCTATCGTTTCATTCTTGGCGATTATTCCTTGGAATCAGTAAATAGTATCTTAAAATCGAATTTGTGCTTTAGGCGCTTTATTCTCAACAGAGTGAAATAAAAATTTGACACATATGCCACACAAAATTTGATATATTGAACTAATTGCATTTTGGGGCTACACATGCTTCTAAAAGTACAGACCGACAGATGGTCAATCCGGTGTTGTATTTAGCTTGAAATGTGAAATGTAAATGCACTGTAAATCTAATTTTTTTTTTTGGTGTGTGTAGTGAATTTTCTCTGTTTAGCTCTCTTCGTTTTGTAATCAACGTGTTAAATTATATTCGAATGGGCATACAGATTTCAAATTTGAACGGATTTTGCTCAAAATTTGATAGAAATCTACAAATTTGGTATAAAGACCGAATAACAAATTTCATCCGTGTAGTCCAAGAATTTTTGAGTTACCTTTGTCACATACAAACACACGGGCATTTTCTAAAACATGGGAGGTCTAAATCGTGGAGATTTAGATCTTATGAATATATAACGCTTTCAGAAGTCTTATTTTTCAATGAATCATTTAGTTTGTAACCATATAATTATTGTTTGTGGATGGGTTTTAATTTTTAAAAACGTTTTCAGTGTAGCCAAATACACATTAAATCCAAATCTTTCTATGAATCTGTAATTAATTATTTAAAATATCATACTAATTTTGTGATACTAATACTTGTGATACTAATTTTGTCTCAAAAACCTCAATTTTCTTTTTATTTTCGGGTCACGAGGGTTCAGTTTGTTGGACGAGAGTCAGACCCCTCACAGAAAAAATCCGTGGTTTGAATTCTTGCCTGAGGGTGACCCTTGAAAAAGTCTTCAGGACGGATTCATTTTATCTTTCTTTTTGATTTTTGACTGTAAACTTAATATTTATTTCTAATTCTATTTTGGTTAAGCTCATTTGTGTTTTAGTTGTAGCAGCATTAGCACTCTCTAAATACAATGTATATTTTATTATATAGATTAAGGAAATTTTATATAGATAATTTTCATATTGTTTATTTCTGGATTGATAGTTGCTTAGAATATCATAAATTATGCTTGAAACTCGTTCGTTTATTTCGGAATTCAGGTTTTCGAATTGGCTATTATTCGCGCTTTTGACATTTTTTAGTCAAAAAAAAATGTCCAAGCAGTATATTGTGAAACAACTTATGCCAAATTTTCATAAAAATAAACTTCGGTCGTGCCTCGTGGGTTGAACCGGAGTTTAACCCCCTTCTTCGCCAAGATGCGATAATGCGCCAAAGCCTCCGTTTTCTCTAGATTAGCAAACCTATTATCTTTCGCCTTTATTATGCGCTATGATTGGACATCTGCTCCCTCGCTTTTGAACATTTTTCAAAACACGGCGCAAGACCGTTGTTGGTGAGTTGGCGATTTTTGAAAATTGCGCCAAGCAGGGGGTTAAACTCCGGTCGTACCAAATCGTGCTTGTTGTAATCAAGTATCATAAAATCTCTAACATTAAGACGAAAGTCATCCATTCATTTTAAATCAGCATCATGTTTAATTAGTAATTCCATTTCATTCATTTCAATTTTAAAAACATTTCTCACATATCCAGCGATCAAAGACGCAGATGATATATCGCCCTGAAGGTTTATAAATTTTCACTACAGTGTAACTCAGATGCAAACAACCTCCAGAAAATAAATCTTTTGTCATATTTTATCGCTTTAATAAACTATCAAAACAAATAACAAAATTTGTAGAATACATATCAAACACATTATCGCATATCTAAAATAACAATGCAATATTAAAAATATTTCAGTATTATTTTAATTATTATTACATTACATTGTTCTAGATGTACTATTATATAATGTTTATTTTCTTAATTCTATTATTGCAAAACAATGGTAATTAAACATGATTTTCGAAATAATGGGAATGATTGTGAAAAGAGGACCGTCATTGAGAAAAGGGGCATATAAAACAATGATATGTTGCTTGTAGAAACAGATCTTTGATAAAATTTTCATTGTTGTGAGTTTGGTATTGGATTATAAGCATCAATTCAAATTATCACTCAGAATGTTTATTAATTCCGACTCATAGAACATAAAGAAAAATTTACAAATTTGATTTATTTAATAAGTTTTATCGAAATACGTGGAATTTGGACAATGCAGTTAACGAATATTAAATTTATTTTAATTAGTTATCGATATTGATGTCGTAACAATATTGTTCGGCATTTTGTGCTAATGGACAGTGTTGTGACATCATAGTTCTATTAAAAAAGAAAATGTTTGTTTAGTTGCAGCGTCACTTTTCTTATTTGTCCATACACAAATAACTAACAGAATAATTTTTCTTTAACTTTCAGTATCGGAGAAATGATTCAATTTTTGATGGAACAATGAAAAAGTTTCAGAAAAAGGACTTTCAGAGTAGAATTGTAATCTATTGTTAAAAATAGAGTAAATTAGTTTTTAAAAAAATACCAGAATTCAAAAGAATTAATAAATAGCATTAAAAAGGCAATTTTTTGAATTTTAATATAATTTGATTATTACAGCACAAATTTTAAAATGAAGATGGCTATAATAAGAAAATGTTATTACATTTTTGTGCTGTAATATTTTCTAAAGCTGTGGTGGAAAACGTCAAATCGGATTTAATTTTAGCTAAGGACTAACATATACAAATAGTGAGATAGATAGATAGAGAGAGAGAGTAAGAGAAACAGTAAGCCAGACACACTACGCTCAGAGAGACATACATATGTACGAGCACGTTCAGATTCAATTATATTATTAGTGGAGATATATATTGTGCTAATGAATTCTCTTGGATTAATATATGATTATTTGGATAGTTGTAAAAGCATTATTTATTTTAGAATTTTGCTTTAATATTGCTTTGCACTTTAAAAATTTTCTTAGTTATTATCCTTTCTCTGATTGAATCATATTCATAATACCTTCATAATTTAAAAAGATCGTTTTCAGGATCATTAAACTTAATTCTGAGAATATTAAGATGAAAAGACTAAAAAGGAATTAATTCAGATTATTTGCTAATCCTTAGAATTCTTTCATATATGATATTTGTGTTAGGACAATACAACACAAATGTTTTAGTAATAACATTTTTTTAATAAACGTAACTTGTAATAAACTAAATAACTTGTTTTAAACTTGTAATTAACAAACTTAATAAAACTTGTTTTAAATAGCTTGTAACTTGTAATAAATAACTTGTTTTTCATATTCTTTTTTTTATTTTTAAAGAAACTATTTAACACAAGAAATTCACAAAATTGATAATGAATAATGCAACTTTAAACAAGAGAGGATATAATGATATAAGACATAATAGAGAGAATATACAGAGAATAATGATAAGAGAGAGGATATAAGAGGAGAGATAATGACACTTTAAACACAGGGAGGAAAAGCACAGACTAGGCATACATAAATAACATGACGTGCAGAAACTCACAACACAAATAAGGAACAAATCACCAATACGAAAACAGCAACTGCTCCAAGAATGCACGGTTAGAACTCTCTCTATGAAAACAAATCAGAAATGAGAATCATTGCTTGTGTAAGAACTTTTCCCTTTTATAACTTCGAATCATAATACGAAATTTCTATAAAGATCTTAAGATCTCGACTCCTAATAGAGATAATGCCATTAAATCTTACATTTTCCTAGAAGATTCATATGTGCCATCATCATGTCACCAAATTCCTCGCCAAGATGCCAATTTGTTACCAAATTTAAGAGTTATTGATCAGCAGTCTGTAAATATATCTTTTTAGCTATGAGAAAAACATTACAGAAAAGAAATAATATATATTTCTGTAAACTATATTGACCTGTAACAATATATATATATATATATATATATATATATATATATATATATATATATATATATATATATTTAAAAACGGCTCCTTGATATCTATAAAATTATGATACTTAATAATTTTACATCTTGTAAAAAATCCGGTTTTCTGCACCATCAGAATAGGGATAATTATCCCAAGTCTTTCAGAAAACGAATTCATCTTTTAAAACTAGTACATTTATTTTGTATTCACTTCAGACAATGATACAATTTCAAAATCTTATCTGTCTGTCTTTTTATTCCGCCCAGAGAACCTCTATCGAAGCATAAAGAATAAGATCTCAATCTCATTCATTTTCATTAGAAATCTCTGTTCATTAACCAAAAGACAAAAAACAAAACAAAACAGAATGTTCCATCTGAGACATTTGGAAGAAGCCGGCAGACAATTGTTTTAACGCCCAGTTAATGGATCTTTCCAGATAATAAGAGAGACAACCAATTCCACTCTTTTTTTTATTATTTTTTCTGTCTGCATCCGACGCACTCGGAAGAGTTCTCTCTTGAGTCTTTCTCGGATGCTTTCAGGAAAGAAATCCTTTTAGTGAGAATTCGAAATGTTTACCTTTATTTCTTTTTCGTATTTTTATGCAGTTTTGTTTTGCATATTTGTGATTCTCTGAATTATATAGATGAAAATTTTGACGCTTATTTTATAAAATAGAGTTGCTTGGAACATGGAATTTATTAAATGATGCTCAATAAAACAAATTTTTAATCTTTGAGTCCTTTACCATTTATTATTTTGATGATATTTTTCTGCATAAAATTCTGTATAATTATTACCATTTTATGCATACTGTAAAATATGCATATCCTGCTCTTTTACCATATTGTGAAATGACTAATTTAATTCTAGTCCATTATTCATAATTTATTAACTTACAATCTTGATATATCTACTTTAGTAGTCTTGGTTTTAATCACAATACTTGACAAATTTCCTCACGTTTGGAGCTTTTTTCTGAAGTAACAGATTTTCTTGTAGAATTTTCTTAGATTTGTGGTGAATAGCTTATAAGCCAGTTAACAACTACTCTACCCGAGCAATTGCTTTTGTATCGTGGCCATGTTACTGGACTGCGAACTACAACGTCTCAGTTTCTATCCTCGTGCATCACAATCTGCTACATTGGTGACCCGGACATGATTTGAACATGCAAACCACAAGGTCCCAGGTTCTATCCTCGCGCATCACAATCTGCCATAGATTTGATGGAATTATCGGGCTTATATTCCATTAAATGTATAATATTAGTTATTTTTTAATGAAATTATTATCGTAATCGTTTCAAATAAAAGTGAATATAATAACATCCATAAGAAATCTTTAATTTTATCT
Organism: Argiope bruennichi; assembly: GCF_947563725.1. NCBI lineage: Eukaryota > Metazoa > Arthropoda > Arachnida > Araneae > Araneidae > Argiope > Argiope bruennichi. The sequence continues at coordinate 87,297,031 of NC_079159.1, read as the reverse complement.
AGCTAATTTATATTGTTGAATCATCGGACATGAAACCTATTGTTTGCTAGGTCCATAGCCATATTGTTGAATGTATGGGTTAACATCAGGCTTATTTGGATTGCAGTGGGTTACAAAAATCAAAAGAACGAACTAAAAATTAAATCAGGAGAAAATTAATTATTTAATTTTTTTATTAGTATGTGAACATATTTGCATTTGCTTTATCAAACTACGTTACTGTACCATTACTGACAACGGTTGCCTGATAAGAAAATAAGCAATTGCGACGAATGCAAGTACAAATATAACAACTATTTACTGCTACTCACTGCTTACATTGATTCTATATAAGTAAGATGCTATTTTTGTTTTTATTGTTATTTTTGTTATTGTATTTTTACTTAGTAGTGGTTATTTTCTTCTAATTTGTTGTTTTGTATTTTTCTTTCTGTTAAAATGGTATATCTCTTGGGCCTAATTTCAGGGGATTTTCGGGTCACTAGGAATCATTATTAGACTAATGTCTGCATTTCCTTCACAGAAAAATCCCTTTCTTTGAATCCCTGCCTGAGGGTGACCCTTGAAAAAGTCTTCAGGCCGGATTCTTTTTCTAAAAATTTTTTTTTGGTTTAATTTTTATTTCGTTTTTTTGATTTTCCTATTAACTTGATTTTAATACTTTTGTAAGTAAGATGAGAGATATTTCAACTGTTTTCAACTGTCACTAAAAACAGAGCGTATACAATCTCTGATGGTTCCATATTTTGTAAATCGGATAAAATCGTGAAAATAACAGAATAATATTGGCCATTTTGTACTAATTTGGGTTACATTAAGATTGCAACTGCGGTTATAGGATAAAAAAAAATCAAATTTGATTCTAATTAAATAGCTGTTTGCTTTGATGTCAAGTGAAATGACTCATTTAGAGAACAAACATGTTCTTTCACATGATATAGTAAAACGTGAAAGATAATATAGATTTTTAAATGAAAGCAAATTATTTCATAATCCAATCGTTGAAATTATTTGTCTTAACCAATATAACAAAACAAATAAAATAGAGTTAAAATTTTGTCAATATAAAGATGTTGCTAAAGGAAAGATATTTATCAACGTTATTCATCTTTTCAGCCAATATTATAGGAGCTGAACTAGTAAGTTACAGATTTAAATATGTCCCACAGAGAAGGAGATCCAGAAGTCTCACTCTCATAGACACTAATGGCAACTTTTTTAACATGGCCATTCACATAGACAGTAGCGCCATCTCTGTTGATGCCTGAGACTTGGAACTATTGCGTGGTGAAATGACGTCATTTTTCTTCTTGACGTCATCATACGTCATGATACGAATGTCAACAAAGCAACTGCATTTATTATATTAATATCTTTCTCTGTGATATGTCCTATATTTTTCTAAAATATTAACACGTTCTTAAAAATTATATTTGAGTACAATTAATAAAATGAAATTAGATATCACATTTGAGTTTCAAATCTTAGAATTCTAATGACATTTGAAAAAAAAAATGAGTTGCAATATTTTGAAATTTTTCTCAGAAAGTTTCTGTAAAAAATAAAAGGAAAAAATAGAAATTCATGGTCAATTTATTAATCATCTAGGGATCATGATCGATGAAGAACTAAAGAAATTTTCCCGAAGACTTGTCATGTGAACTATTGAAATAGGTAGTATTCTTATAGGAATCAACCTAATATTTATACCCTCCAAATATATGAAATTTCCAAAAACTCATATGAGTTCTCATGAATAAAGTATATATTAAAATCAGCTGAATCCGAAAATAAATTCTCGAAATATTAAAATGGAAAAAATTATTTTTTATGTAGATGAAGTTCAAAAAATGTAAAATCATCGAAATTTCTGAAATTTATTTTATATATAATGAATTTTTTTTAAAAAAATTATATGCTCGAAATGAATTATTTTTCATTTAACATCGTAGATATATACATTGTTCTAAGGGGATGCCGACAGAAGATTTTTTATCTTAACTAAAATAACTATATGATTATTCCATTTGGGAATTTTTAACATTACTGAATCCTTTTGTGGATGTTGAGAATTAAATTTCTTCATCTCAAATGTTTTGTTTAAATGCCTTGAAAATTAAATTGCTGGGAGAATGGATGAATCTCATTCAATTATTTCGATTTTTTATTTTATTTAGTATTAAAGAAATCTTTTTTTGACCAAAAAATTAAAATTTCTTTCAAAAGATAAAATTTTAATTTTTCTTAGAATTTATATTTTTTATATAACTATGAAAGAATAAATAATATGAATGCCTAGATTGAAATTTTTAATTGTATTGAAAAAAATTGATTAAACCAAAGAAATGTTTTTTTTTCTTATCGCTCCGGATTAAAGAAAAACGAGAAAATATTTTTAATGAAGATGAAACTAACTTAAAATTTAAGTCAACATTTTTAAAAAAAATTTAATCAATCTAATTTTACATTAACCAACTAATGAAATTGATTAAGTTGAATTAAATTCTTCATATGCACTTAAATAAATTATTTAAATAATGAATGTTGCTTCATTTATGTTTATATGATGGATTTTTACTTCTCTAAATTCCTAAAGATCGGGGGAAAATAATGGAATTAAATATAAGAAAAAAAATATAAATAAATAGGATAGCAAAAATGATCAATATTCAAAATAACATGCATAAATTTTGCTGAGCTTCTGCTTACATAAATTTAGCTCAGCCCATTATGAAATCGAACAATATATCGTTTTTATTTCACAAAGAAGATTTTTTGTTAAAGCAAAAGAAAAACTCCTGATTTTTTATCAAATTTCACTAGAAATATGGGTGCATTAGCTAAAAAGAATATATAAAAAATAAGCCATCTTAGAGATTTCGAAAATTCCGACAGAAAATTGTTCTAAAGTCTGGTTAACGGCTCTTTCCGGATAGTAAGACAACTAGCCAAGTATTTTCGTCGATTTTATCCAAGAATATTTTCTCTCGTATCACCCTTAGATTCTTTTAGGAATAGCATTCATTTAGAGTGAATGTGAAATATTTACTTTATTCCTTGGTCATCCTTTCAAGCAATCTATTCAGACAGATAGATTAGATATGTAGATTTGACGGCATCAATTTTTTTAATAGCCCGAAGAATTATATAGAAAGAATATTTATGGGACACATTTTACACAGCATACTGCAAAAAATGCATATATTGCTATTTCGGATTATCGTTAAAATGATAGGTTGAACCCTAGTTGATTATTGGTGATTTAATAGCTGGATATTTTGATAAATTCTTTTTTTAAGTCCTTTTTTTATTCTAGTGTCAATCAATTTTATTCTATATTGAAATCTTCTGCCGAATTCCAAAAATAACATGTCACTACATTCATGGTTAATCTATTATAAGGCTGATCGAACATGGATCTGACGACAATGAAATATAATAACCACACAACCAAAGAAGAACATCATGCCTCTCTTTCAATTTTACCAGAAATATCTGTGCAAAAATAAAGGACTGAACATTTTTTGAAAATCCTGGAGACAATTGTTTTAACGCCTTGTTAATGGCTCTTTCCGGACAAGAAGAGAGACGGCCAATTCCTCTCTACTATTTTTCCATTTCCTTCCGATGCACTCAAGAAAAGTTTTCTTTCCCTCCTATATTGGATGCTTTTAGGAAAAATATCCATTTAGTAAGAATGTGAAATATTTTTATTTATTTTTTTATCTAATTTTTCCGAGATGGATTGACAAGAAATATAGATTTGTGTACCATTGTTTTCTTTACTTTTTATTTGTTCAATGTTTTGAGATGTATAGAATTATTTTTAATACTAACTTTATAGAACAGAACTAGTCAATATATAATCTTTTGAAAGACTATGAGGTCTTATTAATAATAAAATATTCAATAGTTTATTCTTTTCACTTTTGAATGACTGTAACTTTCTTCCCTATGTTTGATTTTTCAATCAATGTAAAATCTGCATGCATCATTGCCTTATAAAACGGATTTAATAATTAGTTCAACAACACATTTTTTATATGACTTGCTAGTACTTTCTCTTAGATTTCTAAATAAGAATTAAGGTCTTGCTTGCATTGTCTGACCCAAAATTAAGTCGGTTTGAAGCTTATTTACGGAAAAATGTCTTCGAATTCTTCTAACCGAAACATAATTAATGCCCCAAGCTCAAGAAATCCATAATTTTTATTTAGATTAATTATATGTCTGATTCATATGATCCAAAAATGATTTTTAACATTTTGAAATAAACATTAATATGCAAATATTAACGAATATTTACATTTATTCTCATACCAATCCTTAAATGCTACTTTAAGGAACAAAAAGAAATAGTTCTAAAGAGTTTGATTCTGAAAATTACGCAGGCATAATTTTGGGTTTTCCCTATAGGGAAATTTAAATATCTGAAATCCGAAGGAATTACCCATAGGGAAAATACAAAGGATTTGTTATATTGAATGCCAGTAGCTTCCGAAAGTAACTAAGTTGCAAGTCAGCATGATAGCTTAATTACCGTCAACGCTACCATTTTGGATTTTATACAATAAAGAATTGCATGCCGCTGGAAATAAAATCTAATCTTTTGTCAAGAAAAAAGAAATTCTAGCTGCATTATTTATCTTTTAAACTAATAACTTAGACCTGTGCAGTCATCGATTGGTTGTGCTAAAATGAGAATAATATCGATATAAGTAACGATTTACTTATAAATGTATCCTCCATTGTGTGTCTAGTCAATTTACAATGTGTATCCTCCATTGTGTGTCTAGTCAATTTACAATGTGTATCCTCCATTGTGTGTCTAGTCAATTTACAATGTGTATCCTCCATTGTGTGTCTAGTCAATTTACAATGTGTATCCTCCATTGTGTGTCTAGTCAATTTACAATGTGTATCCTCCATTGTGTGTCTAGTCAATTTACAATGTGTATCCTCCATTGAGATGTCCAGCCAATTACTAATATGTATCCTCCATTGTGTGTCTAGCCAATTAACAATGTGTATCCTCCATTGAGATGTCCAGCCAATTACTAATATGTATCCTCCATTGAAAGGCTTAGCTGTTACACGATAAACCATTTTTTTCATAAAGATGAGCAGGATTTCTTTTGTTCATGTTCGATCATATTATCTGAAATGGGATGTCTCCCACGTTCAGTGTTACTAATTACTATATTCCGATATTCAATAACTATATTCCTATATAAAGAAAAGGTATATAAAATTTCTCCATGTTGTTGATTCATTCATTGATTTATTCTATGAAATTATCGCTCTGATAATTACGGAAATATCTAGTAACTGGAATTGTAAACTATAAAACCAGCATTCTGGTTTAGTAACTTAAAACAGAGAATTTTTATCTTTTAAATTCAAGCTACATTTTTTTCTACGTTCCTACATCTTCTGACTTTAAAAAAAATATTTATAATATAATCTTAAATTCTTTATTCCTTATTTAGTGATATTTTTAATCAAAAATAAATTTTTCCTTCAAATAAATAAGTTATTTTATAGGGAAATTATTTCTTGTAGAAGAGGAATTCAGATATCTTGTCAGAAAATAATATGTTCTTAAAGTAAAGTATCAACTTGCAAATATTATAAATTCTTCACAACGTCTACAGGAACACGACTTCTTCCCTACGCAATCACTCATTTTTCAATTAAATATACATATTAAATATGTTGGAAAAAAATTATAAAAAAAAAATACGCCAAGCTATTTTTTTCTCAAAAATGGTGAGGCAACTTTCAAATATTATGGAAGAAGCGTCCAAAAATCCAAGACAAATTTCAAATAATCCTCAAAGAAGGAAAATATCCTAAAACCTCCTTTAAAAAAACCCAATAGTTCGGAATGCTGGCCAAGTATTCACCCACCATCCATAAGGCTCAGAACCATACTACTGTCCTCGAACACTTAGGCCACTGTTTTCAGTTTTTTTTTATCTTATCTTTTCTTCTGCACTTACAAAAGGAAAAGAGAAAGGAACGCTCGAGGAATTTTCAACTGTACATTACTGTGGTTTAGTAAACTTGTTTTAAAGTTCACGATCTTTTTTCTTGTGTATATGTGTGGACATAAAACAAGAGGGCGAATTTCTAGGCCAGTTAATAGGGGGTTTATGCGGGAAGTTTCGGTTTGCATGTTTTTCTAGGGAACGTGGGTACTTCAGGGATACTTTATGGTGATGAGCAACAAATTTGGCGATATTTTTTACAAAACTGAGAGAACTTGATACAGTTAAATGAGGACTGTATGCTATTCTAAAGAATTTTACAACATTCAGGTGTTGATATGAATATTATATATTTTTAATTATTGATATCTTTTAAGTTCACGATCTTTTAAGTGTTGTGAACATAAGATAAGAGGGCGAATCTCGCATCAGTTAATAGGGGTTTATGCAGAAAGTTTCGGTGTGCGTGTTTTTCTAGAGAATGTGGGTAATTCAGAGATACTTTATGGAGATGAGCAAATAATTTGGCGATATTCTTACTGAACTGAGAGAGACTTGATAGAGTTAGATGAAGATTGCATACGATCCCACAGAATTTTCAACTGTACATTACCACGGTTTAGTAAATTTGTTTTAAGTTCGCGATCGTGTGTCCACATAAAACAATAGGGAAAATCTAGCATCAGTTAATAGAGGGTACAAAGATTCGGTGTGCATGCTTTTCTAGGAAACGTGGGTACTTCTGGGATACTTTATGGTGAGGAGCAACAAATTTGGCGATATTTTTTACATAACTCAGAGAACTTGATACAGTTAGATGAGGACTGTATACTATTCTAAAGAATTTTACAACATTCAGGTGTTTATATGAATATTATTTTTTTTTTAATTATTAATATTTTTTAAGTTAGCAATCTTTTTAGTGTTGTGAACATAAGAAAGGAGGGCGAATCTCGCATCAGTTTATGTGGAAAGTTCAGGTGTGCATGTTTTTCTAGGGAACGTGGGTAATTCAGAGATACGTTATGGAGATAAGCAAATAATTTAGCGATATTCTTACTCAACTGAGACAGAGACTTGATATAATTATATGAAGATTGCATACGATCCCACTCAGATTAGCAAATTTGCTTTAAGTTTTCGATCGTTGTGAACATAAAACAAAAGGGCAAATCTCGCTTCAGTTAATAAGGGTTTATGTGGAAAGTTTTGGTGTGCATGTTTTTCTAGGGAACGTGGGTGCTTCCGCCATACTTTATGGCGATGAGCAAATAATTTGGCGATATTCTTACTAAACTGAGAGAAAATTGATTTAGTTATATGAAGACTGCAAACGATCGCAAAGAATTTTATAACATTCAAATATTGACATGAATATTATATATATTCTAATTATCAGTATTCAGGAAATAGTTGTGTTTATGACTGAGCAGGCCAACTTTTTTCTGTATGGAAAGATGCTTAATATATAGAACACATGAATATAAATTTCATTCATTTTACTATGCACTACGTTTTAATGCATTATTTGATGATACTATTTCAGGTAAAAGAAATTTTTCTTGAAATGTTTTATATTTAAAATATTCTCAAGAGGAGGTGTCTATTTTTCCTCACAGATTCGATTAATTTTCATCACCCACGAACACCAGGACTACAACATCAACAAGAGTAATGTGCTAGATGATTGTTATTTAAAATTATGAGAAAATAAAACCGTGATCTGAGAGTTTAACCAATAGTCTAGTGCAGGAGTCGACAAAGCCACGTTAGTTAAGCCTTCTCTCTTAATAAAAGTCAGCATAAGAAGAATGCCCTTACTGTTACCCTAATTGTTATTCACTTAGTTAAGCCTTCTCTCTTAATAAAAGTCAGCATAAGAAGAATGCCCTTATTGTTACCCTAATTGTTATTCACTTAATTAAGTGAATATCAATAACAGTACTGTATAACTTGAGTTTAAGAAATATTTAAGTTCAAAAGAGATTTCAATTGTGGAACTGTTGATAATTGGCTCTGTTGATAAATGAGTTTGCCGACCACTGGTATAAATGAAATGTGAAGTAGTTGGATTAAGTCTATAGCTGGAAAATTTGTTAATTGTCCTCTGCTAAGATCTTAATATACATATGTTATGATGTTGTATACTAACAATTTTAAATTTTTAACAAAAATATCATTTTAATAGTCCAATTTTGATTACAAATCACATTTTAATTCACAATTTGATAATAATCTTTTGAGTGAAAGAAATTCATAAATTATTTTTTCTTGCTTTATAGTAAAAATATTCTCAAGAAATGGGGTGAGATCTAATTATTTTACCTCACAGATTCAATTTTCATCATCCGCGAAGTGTAATTTGTGAAGTATAACTTTAGACGTGAACAAGTGTAATTTGTGAGATAATCTTTATTAAAAGTTAATGAAAAAATATAATGATAAACTTGCATTGCAACCAATGGTCTTATGAAAACGCATTCCAAAGAGGAAATGTAAGGTGCATGGATCAAACATTGTAACTAGCAACTTTGTCAATTGGCCTCTGCTAAGTTCTAAAAATGCATATATTATGATACTGCAAATTGTTAATATTGGATTTAAAATTTTTACAGAAAAGTCACTTTGTTGTTTTTATAATCATATTTTAATTATAATTCAAGATTTTTACATGCTTTGCTTTTTCAAGAGAATATGAAAATTCCGTAGATCAATGAAATATAGAAATCTTCAAAGGAGCTTACATATAATAGATATTCAGAAGACCAAATGCGTATAAATCAGTAATGCGAATATTCAAGAAAAGAAAGAAACATAGAAAATCGGTGCTAAATATTGGAATTTGTATAATTTATAGTAAGTAATTAAAGTTGAAGGAAGGGGAAGCGAATTTTTGAGAAACTGATCTCCAAAGAATTAGTTTTTTAATTCGTGTATTTTAAAGAACTTTTTATTCTACTCTTCTTTAACATTCATATTGTGTCAATGTGTCAAGGAAAAATAAAGTAATTTTATTAAATCACCATTTTTATTTTTATTGTAACGATATATTTTCAATGTAATCGAATCTTTTTCCAAAAGAGGCTGTCTGAAATGTTTCCTCTAAGATTTGTTTAAAAAAGATGGCTTGAAAGTTTAATCACACTGGGAATCTATTCAATGCATTAAATTATTTTGATTCCATACATTATAAAAACCAAGTGACACGTTTTTTTTTCTGGAAAATTTTAAATGTCTCTGAAAGAAAAATGTTTTTTTCTAAGTGTTTAAATTTTTTATTGAAGAATCGTGGAAGAAAAGGAAATGAATAATTTGATTAAAGGTTTTTGAATAAGATTCGATTAAAATTAGTTGGATTTTTTTTCTTTGTTGTTCTTTCGATGAAAAAGATATTGAAGTTTAGAGGTTTTAATTAAATTGTGGGATTGATTCTTAATGTGTACTGTTTTGTACTTCGATTCTTTGCTTACATTGGAGATCTCACAAATTTTAGGAAATTAACTGTTAAAATGTCAAAAAAATTGAGAAACTGATAAATTTTTGACTTGATATATAATAATTGCTAGAACTATTACATAAACGAACACATGAAGCCAAATTGTATAAAAATGTAATAAACACAGAAATGCAAGATTTCAATGTGGCAATGAAAACTTCATGAAACTTTAGTTTAAAGTTAGTAATAATTTTAATTACTTTTAATTTTTCATTTTTAAGTTCGTTTTTGTACAACTAGAATTCGAGGACAGATGAAGTTTAAGACTATTGCTAGTTTTGCATAGCTAAGAGGATGTAGAATTGAGGATTAACGCACTAATATCAAAGCAACTCTTCGTAACGTATGTTTTCCACAACAAATGTTCTTCAATAAAATAATCGGACTTTTATAATCCTTCGTGTTTATTTCATTTTTGGATAGACTGATCTACTGGAAGGACATCTGAAGGGCAAAGAAAATGCTGCTTCATGATGTGAAAAGATGTAATTCCTCTTCTGAAAATTGAATTCCAGAACATAAAATGATATATTTTTTCTTGTATATGTAGTATAGAGAAAATACAGTAATCGATAAAAAATGTTGACACTCCACGAGTATATTGTTGACTCTTCCCTTCCTGAGTTCAAAAAACATATTTTTGGAAAATGTCCGTCTGTCTGTCTGTAACAAAGATATCTCAAAAACGCCTTGAGCTAGACGGTTGAAGTTTGGTATACTGTCTTTATATAAGATTTGAAGATGTCTATCAAATTTCGAGAAAAGAAAGTCCAGTGTCTGATTCTTCGAATGAAGTTGTTGTTTCTTATGGCACTTGCCATGGACAAGCCCGCTGCTACGAAGACAGCGATTTTAAGCCGGTGGGGGAGCGTCTCTTGTTTTTATAGTTCACATTCACACATCTCACAGATAGAGCAACGGAAGAACAACCATGCCCAAACCACGACTCGAACCCAGGACTTCCAGATCACGAGGTAGACGCGCGACCCCTGTGCCAGGACGCCGTCTCGAGTAAAGTTAACACGATAACCATAAAAAGAAGAGAGCTAGATTAATAAGATTGTGTACACAGATTTAACATCTTTAGTAAACATATCTGTCAAATTTTGAGCCAAATCCAACAAAGGGTTGAATATCTATCGGTCTGTACTTTCAGAAATATATAAAAGAGATAATTCGAAACCCCAACTGCTTAAATATATCAAATTTGATATGAGATTTTGTGATTAAAAGTGCAGTTTTGAGCTACATCTTGGTTTTCTTGGTGTTTCTTATGGCACTTGCCACGGACAAGCCCGCTGTTCAAAGACAGCCGATTTAAGCCTAACGGGGAGCGGCTCTTGTTTTTATCGTAGAGCCAACTTGGGCCAAGAGTACGACTTGACTACTCACGCATCACTCATTCGCTTGCACAACCCCTTTTCACAGGAGGGCACATCTAATAGATAGAACAGGAAGAACAACCATGCCCAAACCGGGACTCGAATCCGGGACACCCAGATCACGGGGAAGACGCGCTACCCCTATGCCAGGACGCCGGCGAACTACATCTTTGTTTCAGTCGTTTGAGACACACAGGTCTAAAATACAAATTCAATTTTCGAATATTATTAACGGAATGTGAGGGATTAATCGCCAAAAACCTCACCGAGGATCACACAATAGATTCCGTAAAAATCCTAAAATCAGTTCAAAGTTTAATATTGCTACTGTTGTACTCTAGTACCATGCATAGTGTTCTCTGGCATAAAAAGTTTATTAGAAATATACGAGAAAGTTTTAGGGAGACTACTCCTGTTGGTTTATAATTTGTTTAATCCATAATTTATAATCCGTTGCCGTTTTGTTCTGCTGAATTCATTGCATCACCAAATGTAGATTACTCTAGGGGTTTAAACAATAAATCTAATTGACTCTAAACTTCAAATAGTTACTGATTTTCAGAAAAAAAATATTAATTTGATTTCATTTGCATCCACTATTTGTAAACAATATCTTAATTCGTTTTAGAATTCTTGGGTTCTAATGTTACTTTCTGTGCTCTTTCATGTTCTCAGTTTCCCTGTTATTAGGAAAAGGACAAATCAATAAATCTATCATTAAATATTTGAGTATGAAATTCACTTAGCGATATCCGAAAATAATCGAAACAAGTCTGTAAATGATAATCATCCTGTCGAAAGCATTTGAGATTAATAGAAATAAATTAAGGACTTTCCAACTCTCTCAGCAGACATCATAATGGCTGATGCTAAAACAGAAATTGCCTGGACACCCTAGTTAGGCACCAAAAGGTAATTAAATCTCATCTTCAGAATCATTAACATCAGGAGGGTCGTTAAACTAATTTTTACCTCGATCGGAAGCTTGTCTTATTTGTTGAAATTCCGGACCCCTTTGTTAACTCAATGTTCTTATAGTTGAAAATGATCTTGACTTTAATTGCAATCACCTGCCAATGGCGGAACGAATTTATTCTTCTGAATATAATCGAGGCAATTACGAGGAGATGTTTCGGTGAGATAATGTCTTGTATTTTTCTCTTCTTAAATATTATGAATGTTTGTTAATGGCCTTAAAAATGAGTTTCAGTTATTTGTTTGCGGATGAGAGTATTTTCTGTTTTAAAACCATGCACAAAAATTACGAAAAGCTTTCATAATTTTATGTGAAAGTTAAATAGCTATTATATATGTGCTAATTCTTGCAAATGAAATGATTGAAGAAATTGTATTACTAGTTGGATATCGGGAATATAAAAATTCTCATTTTATGGAATTTCCAGATAATTTAAGAATTCCATTACTTTTTTTTAAATTTAAAAGTTGGAGTGTGAAAATAATATCACTGAATAGAATTCTTTGGGAGTAAATTACAGTAAATTTAGAATTCATAATTTTTAAAGAAGTATATTAATTGACTGAAACAAAATAAAGTAACATTATTTATGCCATTAAACTTTTTTCGCGCAAAAGAAAATTGCGAATTTCATGATGAATCAAAGAAATTTTTAGTGAATATTTAATTGAAATATTGCAATTTTTTTTAAAAAAAATACTGTAGTAGTAATACTATACCGTAGTATTTACTATAGTACACATACACTATAATACACATAAATACTATAGTACACATAAGACTTCAATACTGAGCGATTCTTTTTTTTATATTCCTATTTCTAAAAATTTATTTTCCTTTTTATTAATTGAAGTTTAATCACTTCCGTTTAAAAACATCAAATTTTATTGGAATTGACGGAAAATAAGAGAGATACATAGTACAATGAACAGAATGACCTAAAGCCGTTGAGTTATATGACTATTAAACAATAGTATAAATAATATAATATAAATAATATAACTATTAAAATTGGAAGCTTGAAAATATTTTGCTGAAGAACTTATAAAAAAATATATAAAACATTTAATTGAAAATTTTATATAGGCGAACCAACAAGTTGCCAAACGCTGCTAAGTATCATATAAAATGGATAAATTTTGTGTATTTTTTTGTAAATATTTTACACAAACAGTTATCACTGTTTTTAGGTTTAAAAGAAAATCAAACATATAATTTAATCAATATTAAATACTACTGCGTTGTGAGAAATTTAATTTTGACAGAAATTCTATGCTACCAAAAATAAAACACATGCAAACTAAAAAGACTATAATATTACGTAGATAATACCTTTTATTTTAACAAAAGCATTAAAGAAATTTAAATTACAGATTACGTGTCTGCCATTCAACGGTGAATAGCAAAAAATCTCTATGAAGTCTTTTTGATGATGATGACAGATGATTAATGAAAATGAATGACAGGAAAAAATATATAGCATAGAAGGATACAGTTCCGTTGGGACAAATATATGTATAAAACAAATATTTGTAAATCATCATCATGAATTCCATTTTCAAGTAATTAAATATCCTTGCTATTGGATGCATGTGAATATTATTTTTAAGCATTCAATTCTAATTTTAAACAATATTCTTACATTTTTTCATCTGTTTCTATACAAAGGAATATATTGGGTGCATGGTTGTGGTGGGTAACTTTATAAGCCAAATAACAACCTCCGGAAATGAGTATACACTTTCGTCTAGTGACTTAGTTACTCGGCCATGAACCCTAACGTAGGGAGTTCGAACCTCAACCGGCACATTGGTGACCCTGGTTCTGAACAACTGCATCCTTCTTGCTGCTGTCGTGGCTCCATCTACCAGTAGCAACCACTCACACACCCTCGCCGTCGCCCGCCATAACTCTTGGCTCGATAACAACGTTCATCGCTCGCCATGAATGGCGCTATAAACTCCACCGACTCACTGGTGGGAGGGTATTGTGGTAGTAACTTCATAAGCCAGATAACAACCTCCGCAAAGGAGTGTACACTTTTGTCTAGTGGCTTTGTTATTCGGCCATGAACCCAAACGTTGCGAGTTTGAACATCAAACTTGCACATATATAATAGCATGATGATACGATTAAACCTATCAGTTTCCTTCCGATGTTCGATCAAAAGCAAAAGATTTACTGCTTTTCTCTAGAAAAATAATTTTCCCAAATTTCAAATTAAAATTGATTTCCTCTATTTGTGCAATCTGTTACTCAATTTGTGAACGCCTTTATAAATGCGCTTGTGTATATTACTCATCTGCTAAACTATACAAATGAGCTAATTTGTACTTTCAAACATAAAATACTAATTCTTCCAATGCATTATGAAGCATTTTAATCTGTTGAGCGCTATTAATATTTTTAAAGGATCTTTCCTACTACAAGCGAAATAAGTTGAAATTAGCTTCCATTTTAATGCATACAAAATAAATGGAATAAAATGAAAGCTAATGGAAGCTTTCGAAAACATAATTCTAAATTGGAATTTAAGAGAGATAAATATTTCCTCATTATTTAAATCTAAACTTAAAATAGATGGTTGTTACGAAGATGAAAATTTTTAATCCGTCCTACACCATTTATCCTTATAATATTAAAATTACTCCGTGTTGAGAACTAAGCACTTGAGATTATTAACACGCATATTAATCAAACGAAAGATTTGGTAACTTTCCGTTGTAATGCAAAGAAAAATATCTCGTCTACTTCGATATAAATGAGTTGTAATAGATCGGTGTTTTCCTCTTCATTTTTTAAAATGGAAGATTATCAATGATGTATACTTAACTTCAGCAATCTGATGAAGTTTAATTCAGTTAGATTAAATTCTCCTACGCGAAAGTCATTTTAGGATGGATCTCATAAACTTGAATAATGTTTGGATGTCGAAAAGGGCATCTGTATCGACACCTTCCTCTTTAAGGTTCTGTCTCATTCCATAAAAAAAGAGATTTGATATATTTACAACACACGAAGTGCATATTAATTGGGCAATCAGATCTAGAACATGAGAAATAAATAAGATAAATAATACTATTAATATTATTGGCTGTAATATGAATAATGGCGGAAAAGTGATATAAATAACATTAATAGTAGATATAACGTGGGAATGCTCTTTCCGAAACTTTCACACCTACTTCGTAATAAATGTATTTGTGTGTTATTAATCACATGTCACTGGCAAACAATAGTTTCGAAATAGCCTATTTGAAGGCAATCTTTGGTGATAAATCGCTGGAATGCGGTTAATATATTAGTATCAGAATTATGTGTATTTTGAATGACTTACGTCAGACCAAGTGAAATCAAAATGAGATATTATAGGTATTAGTCAAGTAATAATTTAAAAGAAATTTTAATGAACCAATTTTATAAAAATTACATTCTTTCAGTAAGCATGCGTTCCTCACATGCAAGCAAGGGGACCGCTGGTGGACGCTGTGCAGACATCGGCTGACACTGGTGCCAACGGTATTTTTACTATTGCGGTACAAGTACTGGCGCACATAATCAAATGCAAGTTTACACATGCGGTGTTTTTGTGATGTCTAGAGTTTCTTTTTCACAGTGAGTTTACCTTCCTGCATGAAACACAATTTTTCTTTTAGCATCAATAGGCTTTCATTTATTATGAAGATGAGTGAGTTAAATATTGATATAGAAATTTTAATTGCTTTAATCCAAGAAAGGCCTATTTATGGGTTTTTAAAGCAGAAATTCAGTGGTTGGCATGAAATTTGTATAGAAATTCGTAACGACTTTGATTTATTGGAAGAAAAAAAAGAGAAACGATTTATGGGAAATCCATACTTTCTAATATGTACTTACTAGAAAAAAAAAATGGAATCGTAAACAATCTAATTTTTACAGTCAAGAAATGACAGTAGTAATACTCTCTATTTACAGAGAATTTTATTTACATTACACTATTGTTTCTGGGTTTAATTACCAATTCTTTTTTATTTCTGAGCTGGCTATTATAAAAAGACGTTTTTTTCCTTTGCCAGAATATAAACATTATTGGAAAATTAGTAACAATATTACGTTTATCAAAAATGTTTTATTATGCTTTTAACTTATTTCGAATGAATCAAAAATATTTTACAATAAAAAAAAATGCGAAGAAAAACGTTCTTCTTGCACTACTTGTTTCAAATAAGAAAGCGGCTTATTTTACAGTTATCTGTCGCTAATATGGCTTTAAGATTATTCTTATATTGTAGATGTATTCCAGTAAACCGTGCCTGCATTTGAAATAAAATATCTACATAGAATGTTTCTTATATTATTTGCTTTGAATTCTCCTCTTGTAATATTCTCTCCTTGAATATCTTTCAATAATATAATGGGCCGCAGTGGCCTGGTGCTGAGGTCTCGACTTCGGAACCGGAGGGTTTCAAGTGTGTGACCCGATTCCACCGAAGAACCGTCGTGTAAGGGGGTGACGTTAAATCCGTCATGACCAAATGTCCTCCGGCTGGTGTGGTTTGGTGTGGAGAGGGGGGTGCCAGCTCAGGTGTCGTCCTCGTCATCTGACCGCGGTTCAAAATGGGACGTTAATATAACCAAAACCAAACCAATCAATAATATAATTGACATTGTATCTTCAATCATGTATCCATCTCTACCGCAACATAATTATGAAAATAATACAGGCTTTAATAATATCATGCTTAAAGTATTCTAGAACATTAAAAAAGCAATGGAATATTCTCATTTATTTCTGAGAATATCAAAAGCCCATTCTATGTATCTTCTCTCTTGACAAATCGATGGTTGAATATTTTATTTTCGTCTATGTATTTCAGCATATGGCCTTTGCAAATTTTTATGCGGTCCACTGACAAGCATAAAATAAAACGGTATTTACTTTAAAATAAAACGGTATTACTATTCACTTATCCATTAACACATCTGAATGGTATATAATTAAGGTATATTGATATTAATTTTATATTAATTTCTTATTGTATATTTATGTGTATAAATCGTATCTAAGGTTCTTTTCATATTTGTATGTTTTTATGGAATTGTATCAATAAACAAAGTTACTTTCAAAACTTTATAATAACAATGCACAAAAATAATTGTAAGGAAAACATTTATTTTACACAATGCAATTTAATGCTCTAATAGATTTCAAAAGTTATTGCGAGGATTTCTACAGGCTGAAAGAAATTCCTCATTTTGGTATTTTTGTGCTGATATCTTTTAACCGCCCATGTAATCCCCCAAAGAGAGTCTTCATTCTGAAATAAATGAAGAATTTCTTTTGTCTCAAATCTTCAAATATCCCCCCCCCCTCCAAAAAACACCTTCCAAATCCTCTTTTTCCATTAATTGAATAAATCCAAATAAATCAATTTTTTTCCCCTTCCTTTTCCTCTTCATTCAACGACAAAATAACAATAAAGATAGAATCTGCACTCTATTCATTTCAAATTACCTTTAAGCAGTAAACAGTTTAAATAACACGGTTAAAGTAAATTTATTTGTTGATGAAATTGTGCCGACTCTTACGGCGGTAACGGAAATTTTACCGCCGTGTATGTAAACCTTCGATTTCTGTGAGCGGTAACGGTAAAATATCCGCCACGAGAAAGAGAAAAAAAAAAGCTGTGTGCGTGTTCAATTTTGCCAGCCTAAATTGAAACTGTTTTCTTGCAGGAACTTTGTTTTAATTTGTTCACAATTTCTAGAATGCAAATGAATTATTACATTGAAAGGGCTTAATTAACAACATATTTTATTAACTGAAGCTTCATCTGTGCTGTATGTTTCTTGAGGATATATCAACCAGCTGTCTATGTCATTACCAAAGCTACGCTTCTTGAACTTACTTCAGATTTATTATTTTTAAAAAAAATTCATAAACATTTCCAAATGGCAGCTACAGAAAATAACCCAAGTAGTTAAATGCAAAGCATCAAATTTTATAATTTGACATTGCAATTGCTTCCGTATTCTTAGACCAAAAAAAAACAGAATCAAAATTAGAAATTGCTATTTTATCCTATGTTCCAAAAAAAGGAAAGCTATTAAAAATGTAAGACAGTGATCTATATTCTAGGAGGGGCAGATGTTTCCTTCTATAAGAAGGTGAAGCGAAATTCGGAGAGATTCAGATTTTTTCTTTTAGTTTTTCCGAGTTCAATTTCAAAACTTTTGCCTAAGTCTTCTCGGGAATTTCTTTTCCGTTTTACATCGGGTTTGTTCTTAAGTTTAAAAAAATAAAACCGCATTGTTTGTTATGTTTTGTGCAACATCTTTTATTTTGCTTCGAAGTCTTTTGAAAAAGGATTTTTCCATAAAGAAAAAAAATCAGCACTCCTAATTCTTTAAGAAATATTTTTTATTATTATTTTCTAGTTGTTATTTTTAAACAATTTAACTTGTATAATAACAATAAATTTGTTTGGAGAATCAGAAATTAAAGTTTTAGGAATTCCATTGCAAAAATTTTATCGTGGTTAAAAATTATTGATAATACATTTTTCCTATTACTATTGAATTTCTTTTAAACTAGCTAATGTCACCGGTTTTATATTTTTTGGAATGGAATTTTTTAACGATTTTTAACAATTAAAAATACCTATTTCGTGAGTAAACATGAAACGTTCACTAAAGCATCCTTTATTCTTTAATAAGATTTTATGTTTAGTCTTATATATCAGCTGTCTAACTCAAAACAATTTTGAGATATCGTTTTCACTGAAAGACAGAGGGACATAATGATAAAATTGTGTTTTTCGAAACTTGAAGATTCTTAAAAATCTCGCCTTCAAATTTTTTGAGTATTACAATGCTTCCTGTATACTTCGTGCAGGATAAAGTAAAAATGTTATGGTAAACCTTTTTGAGTAATATATTTAATAAATTTTGCTGTGTATTTCAAATTCTTTTCTGTTTTGCATCTTAAGGAATAATAATGTTAATATTGAATAATTTGGCTTATTAATTTCTTGAAATGGAATATATACTGGAAGATAAATCCATTCTTTAGAAATCTCAGAAGCTATATTATAGTGTATTTAACGATTTAGGTTTACCCTTTTGACAAAAATTATTCAATTAAAATTTTAATAAATAATAAAAAAGATACAAACTGGCAACTTATAGAAATAATTATCGTCCTACAATTAAGTTCAATTTACATAAATCCTTTCATATTTCTATGATAATATTTATCTAATTGATAGATAAATAATTAGTTACTAAAATAGCTTAATATCATTTCTAACTGTTAATTTGATTTAAAAATAGTGTTTAATAAAATTAGAAAGGTTTTTAATATGTTAAATTAGTATTTATCCAGTTTTCATTAATTAGATGAAGAGAAATCTTCGTATTTTGATTACTTCTGGACCAAATTAGAGAAAAGTAAAATAAATATTATGGAATTCATCCAAATTTTAAAAAGGAAAAAATCAGAAGGTATAAAATTATTTTTAAATTAAAAATGAAATGTTTATTGATTCAATAGGATGGTGCTTTTTAAGACAGCTGTTTTAATGAATTATAAGAGTAAATGTGAAAGATAATTAACTCGATTCATAAGAAAAAAATGAGTAGTTTTTTCAACTTTTAAATAAATGTTTATGAAATAGATCTGATTAATATCTGCAAGAAAAATGTGACTGAAAATTGATTGCAAACATTATTAATAATTTCCTGTCGTATACAAATCACAAAAATGGATCGATTTATTAGAAATTTTTATAATTCTTATTCAATATTTATTCACTATTGCCAATATATTATTCGTTTACTTACTATTCTTTCCTTAAAAATTTAGAATATAATTAGGAAAGTTCGTATTTTTATTTTCTTTATTTCAAACATTAAATAATGTTTAAAAAAATAAAATAAAAATACATAAAAGTCTAAATCGTAATTTTAGACTTTTGCAGATTTTTCTTTCTGTATTCAACTTTCTATATCTACGCAATATAAATAAATGTTTATAAAGTTGAAAGAAAATGAAAAGGTTTCTATTTCATATAGTATCGTTCGTTTCTTTAGTATATATATATATATATATATATATATATATATATATATATATATATATATATATATATATATATATATATATATATATATATATATATATATATATATATATAAAATGTATGTGTGTGTAATTATATTTTAAACTCTAATTGCAATTTAATTAATTTCCAAGGTTTTATCTTAATTTAGCCCATAGTAACTTCAAACTAAAATATTTTCTTATTTCCTGATCCAATTCCACTTTCTGTGTTTAATTAATTCAAGAGAAGCTTTGTAAAAATGCTTACATTTGCACTTTCACACGCTCCACGTGACGGGATAGAAAAATGTCCAGTAAGCACATTCTTTTTAAAAGATCCCTGTGTTTTCCTTACTTATGATTGACATGCGTCGTAAATCTCTATCAGAATCTTAATAATATATTAGTACTATGAAAAAATGTTTTCCCTATTAATATCTCATGTTATATAAGACGAGGGATAATTTATTTCTCTTTTCTTCCCCACTTCTGCTTTTGAACCGCGCTGTGGCGGACGTGTTTTGTCCGCGCCTTCTTGTAAATAATTATGACTTTCTGGTATGGATTTTATATATATATATATATATATATATAATATAAATATGTATATATTATTAAATTACATTAATGCTGAAGGCAAACTAATACAGTGAATTTCTTTGATAACGGATAAATATTTTGCAATTCATCATTTTCCTTGATACTATATATTCATTTAAGTGCATGTAATTTCACGTTATATATATTGAGTTGATTTTGAATAGTTTGTATAATATAGTTTTTCATGAATTGTTTTTGTTTTCTTTTTTCGTTTCTTTGCTTAAAAATTGAAATTTATCTCATCTTATCTCATATTTTAATAGCAACCATTCGTATTTTTCACCGATTTCCTTCCCACCGGGTGGTACCTCAGAAATGAAGATGAGAAGCTTCCGGTACGGTTGTAGGTTCTCAGCCCCCTGGTGGGTGTTAAAATAGTGGGAGTCAGTTACCTCCTGCCGATGATAGGACGTGCTTCCTTACGAAAGGGTTTTTACCGTTGCCAGTGATGGTCCTTAGGACTCAACCACAGTACCCACCAGAGTTGCTGTCGCAGCAGTCCGATCTATCAGATTTAATCCGAATGCCATCATTATTAGGTGGGGAGGAAGAGCAAGTGTGGTTTTTCACCTATTTTCTGGTGTGCTGGAATTTGTGAATTTGTATGATTTGGTAACAAACAATACGCTATTTCAATAGTTTCAGAATATGATTATCATCCAATCAATTCATGTCATTAAACGTTGTATCCATATCGTTTGCTCACCTTGAGAATGGATATGATAAAAAGATTACATAATCTTTTTTGCTTATTAATTGTAAATAATGGATTTAAAGACAGAAACTACTTTCTAACAAAATGCTTTTCAGTACATTAATAAATGAGTAATTTCAATTAATTAAATCTACTTGACCAATCAGACTTTTCTTTTACTTTCAACAATACTGTGTATAATTTATCTTGTATTTCACCATTATCTGATGATGATATTCTTAAAATTCTACACTAGAATTAAAGAGAAGTATAATTTCTATAAAAAATAAGTTTCTCTATCAGGATAATTAAAAAATATTAACAAACTTCATATGTCTACATATAGCTCAGATTCTTATAGGATTCAAAAATATACTAATGAAGTGCTTGAAGTTAAAGTTCTAAATATAGTTGGTATTTATCGCGTGTCTATATTTAGGAAATTTAATCCAGGTGAACTAGTTATTTGAAGAGATGTAACTTATTAAAATTCTAAATCGGTACTTGGTGATAAGATAACTTATTAAAATTCTAAAACGGTACTTGGTGATAAGATAACTTATTAAAATTCTAAATCGGTACTTGGTGATAAGATAACTTATTAAAATTCTAAATCGGTACTTGGTGATAAGATAACTTATTAAAATTCTAAAACGGTACTTGGTGATAAGATAACTTATTAAAATTCTAAATCGGTACTTGGTGATAAGATAACTTATTAAAATTCTAAATCGGTACTTGGTGATAAGATAACTTATTAAACTTCTAAATCGGTACTTGGTGATAAGACTGCACAATTTAACTTCTATATTAAGGTGTGATACATAACACGATATTTCTAAATCAAGCAATTTAATTTGCAATTTGCAAAAACAATCTGTTTTCTGGAAGGGAAATTTTAGCATAGTAAAGTATTTTTAGTTAGAAATTAGTTGAAATTTTTAGAATTTTTAGTAAGTGAAATAGAATAAATTTTCATAATTAAAATAAATAGGAAAAGAGTAGACAGACACCGTTTCTGTAATTATATTATATTACAGAACACTGCAGAATTTCCGGCCTAATGTGGCGGAACAAAAAAGCCGGATAGGCCGGAATCCTGTGAACTCATTTCTTTACCCAGCAATATCAGAAGACAAAGTTTTAATTTCAAAACTCACTGTTATAATATGTATTTTCTCGCTTATTATTGAATACGAAGCCCTCTATTTATTTTAAGCCTCGTAGAATGTGACCGCGGCCCGGTGAATCATAGAAGCAGCTGCCGGTAATATGTCGAGTTAAAATAGAAGGCTCTGTGCTGGTAGTTTATGTATGTTTATATACAGCAGTGCCCGTTTGAAGAATTTATAAGATATAAAATAAGTTAAAGGATAATAAATGTTCCCAATTTAGCATAAATTCCGTAATGACTAACTTAAATGAAGGAAACATAAACAAAACATTAATGTAAATCGTGGACCTATTTCTTAAATTTAATTCAAATTAATTTTAATATTCACTGATAAGCAATGCACAGATATGGAAAAGAAACCGTAAGATAAGAGTCAAAACTTACAGTTTTTAGTTTTTGAAAAACTAGACCGGATAGTACAGAAGCCGGATAATCGCGGGCCGGATACTCGAGAGTGTATATATTATATGCTATATAAAAGGGATATCGCATTGCATTCTTAAATATAATTATTTGTTTACAGTTAAATTCTGGAATGGTGTTTACTTATGTGATTTGTACTCAGTGAAATGTAAAATCCCTGCTTAAACGATTGCTAACAGGATATTGTTGACTTATCACTTTTTAAATCAATAAAAGGCAAAAAAAAAAAAATGCTGCTTTCATAGTTGCCGGAAGAAATGATTATGAGTTCATTCGTCAATAATTTTGCTTACTTGATGCGTCCTATCTTATGTATTAAACAGATAATTAGAAGTAAGTATACTAAGTGGGGATTTGATATCTCAGAAGTAAGCATAAAGGAAGGAAAGGAATATTATTGGTATGGTTTACGTTCTTGCTTATATCCAGCATGGGAAAAAATTTTAATGTTATGTATACCATGTTGAGAATTCAGTTAACCACGTGATATCCCTGGGCGGAACTAGCTGCCAATCATGTGTCACTTGGTCTCCCTGTTGTTGTTTAGTATATATATATATATATATATATATATATATTTTCTAGCAGAAGCGAACTGGACTCCTGAACTAGGGGGAGTGTTATCTCGGCTCTCGGATCCCGGCTCTTTCCGAGAGAGTTTTATGTGTAGTTCTCTAGGCTTTCTACACTAAGGCGTATTCATGTGCCTTTTGTTGTTATTGTTACCAATAAACCCCAGAAAAGACAACACACCATACATAAAGAAAAAAAAATTCTGCAAAAATCCGTTATTTTTAAAAAATTTCTATTAAGAATTGTTTTTTAGATTTTACAAATAAAGTAGGAATTTTTAAATTAGAATAAAAGAACAAGTTTCGAAGCAATACATTTTTATCCAAATTTAAAATGTTTTTTGAACTGAAATCGCAATATTCAGTGTTTATTGTCATTTATTGCTTTAAATTTATTGATTTTCAATGAAAAAAAAATCAATCTGCCACAGAAATGAATTTATATATATGTCCCACTATTTTCATTTAATTCTGAATTGAAACCTCTTTTGGCGGCAAAAATCTATCCTAACTTTATTTAACATTTTATTCTTGAATACTCAATCAAAGTAAAGTATTCATTCCGTTTGTTTCATATTTCTTTATCCACTTTCACTAACAAAAGAATCATAAGAATCAGAACAGTCTTTTATTTATTTTATTCTTTTATATGAAGCAATGAATTGATTCAATTTAAAGGAATCTATTAATACATCTGAAAAAAAAGCTGCAATTAAAAAAAAAATATTTGCATTCCTTGATTTTGTAAGAGACTTAACAGCATTGAAAACACATGATTGGAATGCAGAAAAAAATGTAATTTCAAAAAACCAATTTCCATTTCTTTTTTCGAAGCATTACAGATTTGCAATAATCTGTCAACCACAAATTCATAAAAATGTAATTTTGAACAAAAAGAAGGATGGACATCAAAAGAAATTCCTAGAATTTATGATAATTTTGGTTCTTTTGAATTTTCTGTTCTTGAAAATCAATTGTTCGAATCGAAAATGGCAGACTTTGATTGTCAATCTCTTAACTTTATTTTTCCATCTTATAAAAAAAAATCAATGATTTTGTAATGTTTTATTTTTCTTTATGCGTATGATTTAAAAGTTTCCGCTATCGTTAACACTAATCACCTTTGGCAACGAGTTGGTTCACCGGCGATTTCATTTATATTTCAGGTCGATTACTTTAATGTAATTTCATATCTGTGATTGCTTCAGAGTATCAGACATTAAGACCGAATTATTTTAATTGTTTTAAATATGATATGTTTATTGAGTACACGAACTTTTCTAATGGAGACCAGTTCCATGACATCACAGCATTATGAAGAATATAAATATTCCTTTCATGTGTTTTGTAACTTTTGCAGTATTGTAACTGTACTTTTTCATTCGTCTTATAATATATATATATATATATATATATATATATATATATATATATATATATATATATATATATATATATATATATATATATATATATATATATATATATATATATATATATATATATATAAAATAATCTTTTCTTTACCTTTTAACAACATAAGAACACGCAATCAGATAATTGATAAATATACTTTGAAAAGTTGAATATTCTTTAAAATATACTTGAAAATTAATTAAATGTAGATTAAGGACCGTTACAGTAACTAAATTAACATTATTTTAACGGTAAATTTTTAGACTTTAAAATGGTGTTAAAATCCTTTAATGTGTGGGAGTATTTTCAGAAGTTATCGTTAAAAACATCAAAATCCAGCTTACTTTTCAATTAATTAAAAATTTTAAAAATTGCTCCTAAGTGCACATTCGCTCCTTCCAAAATTTATATGTGCCAAATTAGGTAGCTCTAGATGAAACGGTCTTTCCTGAAGAGTGTCAATGCACAGACAGAGGGACGAAAACACATTCTTCTTTATCATTAATAGAGATTGACAGCTCCCATTTATATTATGTTTGTAGTCATCATATTAATTGTCTGTAGTACAGAATTCTTGTGAATTAAAGTTTTTGTAAAGGAAATGTAATTATAAATAATAAATGTACATCATTTAATATAATATCTCTACTAACAACAAGTATGAATCTTTGTTCGTGTATATGTGTTTATTCGTGTCTTTCTGATCACTTTGTTCGACCTTCCGCTGTCAAAATTGCCACTTATATACCTTGGTGGATAATAATGTGCACTTCGAGTGAAAATTTACTGAAATTTTATTTATAATTTTAATTCATTAAAAATTAGGCGACATTTTGGCATTGAATGTCAATGAATATGAAGCTGCGATGGTTATATCTTTTAAATTTCATTTACAAAAACCAATGAATGAGGATTCATTTTCAAATTTTATTCAGGATGTACGGATTTTTTTTCCTGGTGATAATTGTGATTTTTCAGACAATAGAGAAGTAAAATCTCTTGATTATTAACCTCTTAATCTATAATGGCAAGCCTGATACGTGCATCGAATTATTTATTTATTATTTAAATTATTTTTATTATTTAAATCTGCAATTAAGTAAATGAATTAATTTAAAAAGCAAATATCAATTCGAAACTCTTTGATATTTTAAGTGTCCATTCAATTATTACAAGGATTTAAATAACAATAAATATCCCAAATAGGATGAGTCATCTATTTAGGGTGTTAAATAAATTCATAACGTAGGCAATTAAAATTGAAAACAGTGCAATAACTGATCGGTATAGAGGGAATTGGATCCATTCCCATCAATTACAAATTCGCAGATTTTTTCACAACTTTTTTTATGCCTTGGTCGTACAAAAGATAAATTAAAAGAATCAGCGAATTCATATATTAAAAAAATCACATAACTTATTGATTGAGACAGCTTTTTCAGAAACGTAACACTTTTTAAACAAAAATTATCAAAGTATTTAGATTGTTTTGAGGGATGACCCATTGAAGTTTTGATAAAATACCTAGTTTTCTAAGAGTGTAGCTTATTCTATTTCTTTCAAATTTTTAATGGGAATTCAGAATAAATATGATTCAAGAATTATTGGGTGAAAGTGATTCAAACTTTCGCTGAACTAAAATGAAGCATGACACTGAAATTCCATAAATCAATTACAAATAAGCCCAATAAATGAAATTTTAATTTGAAATTATTTGGGTTCAAATGATTCATATTATTCTTGTGGTGTAGTTCCGGTTTTGCATTTTGTAATTCATTAAATTGATTTTCGGTAATATTTAAAACTTTTAATATAACTTTAAAACAACGGGAGTTATCTCCACAAAACTTTCTCGCATAGTCTCTAATAAACTTGTCATGCCAGAGAACTCTTTGTATGGCATTGGGCGTACAATAGTTAAGTAATATCAATTTCGGCATAAATTTAGCCTTTTTTACTGAATCTATCGTATCATCTTTGGCGAGTTATTTGGTGCTTTTGATATGCGTTGAAAGCATCCAAAAAACAATTTTTACGTTTTAGGCGCGTTGAACTCAATCAATTGAACCAAAAATTTGACACAAAACTGAATTTGTAGTCACAAAATTCCATACCAAATTTGATATAGTTAAGTCGTTGTGATTTTGAATTATCGCGTTTACATATTTTTAAAAGTACAGACCGACGGACAATGAACTCGTATTTAGTTTTTTTTTTTTTTTTTTTTTTTTTTAACTTTAACAGGTAACAAAACCATGCAAGTTAAATCTCTGTACCGAATCTTATGTATCTAGCTCTCTTCGTTTCATAATTATCGTATTTACTTAAATTCGAACAACCGGACAGACGGACTTCCCCTGAATAGATGTTACTGAAAATTGATAGAAATATGCAAATTTGGTGTAAAGATCGCATACCATATTTCAACTGTCTAGCTCAAAGCATTTTCGAGTTATCTTTGTTACAGACAGACAAACAGACATTTTTGAAAAACGTGTTTTTTGACCTCATAAAGGTCTAAAACGTAACCGTGAAATTCTTGAGTTCGAATTTTTTGAATATTACTATACTTTCTATATACTATCTATACGAGAAAGTAAAAAGACGAAAAATCATATTTTTAAACTTAAAAATTAAATTTAAATCATTCACAATCTTTGTAATTCAATAATAATTAAATGAAATATATAAATATCTTAAATGATCCACATCTAAGTAGATGCTCAAGACTAGAAATATTATGTAATTAATTAGCGGAAAGACAATTAATGCATTTAAAGTGCTAATTAATTAATTAAAAAGGAAAATAATTAGCATTTTATTTTTCTCTGTCATTAACTGTAATTAGTTATTGTTTTTCTCGGAGTCTTATATGAGCAGTAACATATATTCTATTTTTCTTTGATTTCCAGCGCTCCCAAATATTATTAGATTCTTATAATATTTTGCGAGTCATATTACTTGTAAATCTATACAATTATTTTGATTAACGTCCAGAATTAGAGATTGCGATCTCACTTGATTGTTTAAATAATAAAAAAATGTATTATGCATGTATTAAGTCTAAGATATGCATGAAATACAAAGTTCCCGTAGCGGTACCAATGGAGTTCTAAAAGTTGAAAACTATTCCTATACAAAACCCTCTAAACTTTAAGGTTCAAACCAATGAGATCAATCTATGCAAAGCAACAATTTTGCTAAAAATTACGAATTCCGACGTTCAAAATATCTCGGAAAACAAAATTCGCAATTCAGTGGTAGATGACAAAAAAGAAAGGAAATAATAATATTAAAAAAATGGTGGACGTTTAATGAGAAGAACCAGCAAAGACGGATAAAGACTTCCTATTGGATAACAGTTATTTATGAATCACATTTTCTGTTTCGCCATTCGTCAGTCATTAGTAATTTGCATTTTCGACGGAAAAATATCACGGGAAATGTAACATCAAATGCGCGCATGCGCTTCGAGTAAATTCTTTCTGGAAGTTTCATTTTTGCACGAAGCAGCGAAATGTATTATATTTCTTATTGCTTTGTTGTTCGTACTTTAAGAAATTGTTATTGAAAATCGATGCTGTTGTAGAAACGTTTGATGTTAGCTATGTGTGCATTAGATATTTGATATCGAAAGGATTAAAAAAACTGGGTTTATAATCTGTTAACATGTCCGAATAATCTAAGGAGAACATCCATAACAGAACAAACTTGAACTGGTCTAATGCTTAGTGAACTTTTAAGATGAGCTCTTTTTCGTGATGGTTGTGTTAATACCTAAGGCACCAAACTGTGATGTTACGTGAAAAACTATTTTGGTAAGTTCGATTTCTTTTAAAATTTTTTAATATATTTTACTTTTTTGAATATAGCAATTTCTGAATTTTAATCAACTGATAATTGTGGTACTTTGAATTCAGTCCTTTCGATTGCGTTTAATAATTACGAATAGTATTAAATTATCAGATTCTGATGTGAAATGTTATCGTTGTAAAGTGTATGAATGAAATAAAATACTGTATTTATATTTAAATTTTTTAAAATCAACTCATTCTGATGAACAATTGAATAAGATGCCTGAATTGTTTTTAAAATGAAATGTGGAGTGAATATGCTTTAATTCCTTAATTCAACTAAAATTCTTTATTTGTAAAATAAAGATTCAAGGTAGTGAATTGCTGAGGAAATAATACCTTTCATCGTATTTTTAAAATTTAGCGTTCTTTATTATGCGCGTTACTTTGAAATCATACAATACATTTAGGCTAATGTATTTTTTTTTTAAATCTGAACTTATCAATCAGTCTTTTAAGATTCTTTGAATTGTTTATTATGTTATAATATCGTCTGGTGCAGAAGTTTCTTTGGTTTCATTTGAAATCCAAATTATAAATTGTAAAATATTTATTTTAAAAAAATTTTTTATCATTCATTGGAAACTTTGTACATCATATATTCAGTGACAAGAAATGAATTTCATTTTAATGTGTTTGATTTATTGAAATGTTGTACTACATATTTAATTTAAAAATTTTAAACTGTCTTTTTATAAATATTCTACAGCACGTTACATGTGAATTGATGAATTGCATACTGTATGTTGAGATATTATTGCCCATTTGGTGAATTCAAAACATTGTATAACCGTTTCTTTTCAATAATTATAATATAAATGAAATGATAAACTAATGAAAATATATTATCATTTATTAAAATCTGTTTAGTGTTATGCATCTAAATTTTTATTAATTTCTATAAAACTTTTGTAGGTATCAGTGCAACCGATTTCGTCAATAAATACGATATGATTTTAATTTTAAATTTATGTGTAGATAAGTTTAGCTTGCCTGTAAAATTAGTTTGTTTTAATAATTTGTATTTATTGACTTTTGCTTAGTTAGATCGAAACTTATAGTAAATATTAATCGGTTCTTTGGATAAATTGTTTAGTTTTGATAATTTCTCCTTTGAAAATGTAAGTTATTCCCAACAGGAATGCAATTAGGTATTGAATGCGAAAATTGGAGTTCTAATGTGTTTAAATGTATGCTAATACCAAATGTATATATGCTTATCGATTAGATGTTACAACTAAAACCATATAAAAAAATCAAAGCTTCATAAAAGTTCTTGAAACTTATATTAGCCAGAAAACTTGAGCAATTTTTTGGATTTCGAATTTGAAATTCTGCTTTCCTTTATTTGGTTTGACTAAGAATTTTCTCCTAATTGCATTTTTATCGCACTCTAAAAACACTGAATTGGCAAATTGTATTTCATTCTAAAAATAGCGAGATCACGTGTTCTGTTTAGTCTACTACAGGGTTGTCAGTTTGATTTTTTTCAAGACCACTTTTCTGTGTTTTCTCATAGCGTTTCAATTTTATTTAGTCTTAACGTCATTTTTGGCCTTATTTTGATTGTTTTTAATTAATGTATCCTTTAAATTTTATTTTAATGTTGTTGTTTTTCTTTTTTTGTGAATATTTTACTTTTCTCTCCTGAAATGATGGATCTTACTGTCTTATATTGCCATAAATCGTTAAACATCGTCTCGTGCATATCATTGCTATATGCACGAGACGAAAAAGTGAGTGAACAAATTTGTGATATTTTTTGTGTATCGAATCCTTGTAAGAACTATCATGCTAATTGTAATAAAAATATCCACATAAAAACGTGAAATGTTAGTTTTTTTAACGAGAATGACATTTTTTAAAAAATACTTTAAAGAAACTGTCTTTGAATTTATTTGAAGAAATCAATACTTTTTAATAATAGATCCTGGTGGTATAAGGAATTTGTGATAAATCATAAAAGAATAACTCTTGTATATTTCTTGTATAAGAAAGTAATAAGTTTAAGAATAGCACGAAATTTGCAGATATAAGTTAATATGGCCATTGCATTGTTTAAACGATGAAAAAGTGAACTTTTGTAACTAAAATATCGGACGAAATTGACTGAAATCTGAACGTTGTCATTAAATAGGCTTATATAGCAGTTAACCATGCGGATAAATCTCGGACAGGTTGCATGTGCCATATCATCTTAATTAATCCACACGTGACAACAGGTGTTATTTTTTCTGACTTTAACCCCATAGGATAAAATTTGTATTTATGAGTGTATTACAGGGTCATATTCTCAGCGTTTTGAATTTGTTTTTGGATAAAGTAATTTTCTATAATTTTAAAACTTTATTGCCTATTCAGAATCATTTTTTCCCTTCTGATCTTAGATTTATAAGATGGTTTAAATCACTAGAAGATTTTGCATTTGTGCAATGTATACATTTATGAAATTTTTTTTAAAACATTTAAATGTATAGGATGTGAATTGTACTATTGGTTTAGTTGTATCGTTAAAATGAATAGTTTTGAACTGGTAACAATAGTATTGTTTAATTCGACCGTTTTAGGTTTACACATAAAATAAAAGACAATGTAGTTAGTTGCAAAAATATTTGGACCTATTTGCAAGAATTAAAGTTTAAAATTGATTATAAATATTTGATGTTAAAATTTTTTTCTTTTTATAATCATTTCGTCCTTTTCCTTTGGTTATATACAAAATGAGTTATAATGAGGGTGAGAATTGCCTTGTTTTATCTTTAAAAGGATGAAAACTACTACATTTTAGTGTGGATGTACTACTTTTCTGTTGATGCTAATTGGAAGTTTGGAGAAGGGATATCAATTTAGATGCCCTGATTTGACTTCAATTCAAAACACCGAGATCAATTCCAAGATATCCCTAACGTTTTTATCAAACCATTAGATTAATTTTTCTACACGTATAGCTATTGTTTGTGTCGCAATATGTTGCAAATGCTTATGGAACTTTTTATCTTTATAACACTTTAAAATAATTTAAACAGTTTCAGATATTTAAAAAGCCTAAAAGTCACCATATCACCATACAAACATGCATGTGCAGTAAAGAAAAAAAAATACAATACTGAGGCTTTGCAGTTGTCCCGCCGGGGAATGCAAGAAGCATTTCAGGTTTAATCCGAATTTTCCTTTCAGCAAAAAAGATTTCAACCTTTGCAAATGTGGTTCGAAATTGCGCTGTCTCCGTTTAGCGAACCCTCTGCGATTGTAGATCGTCATTGTCCGATTATCTTTTTCTAATGAGGAATTTTGATACCTGTAAGTGGAAACGGATAAATTTTTTTAACTTAAAAAAAATCCACGTTTTTATTAGCGCATTGAAATTATGTCCTGCACTGATTGTAATAGCAGGGGGAATCTTCCAATAGCTTCCCTGCTACTGACGTTTTCTCTAACTTCATCAATTCGATAAAATCACTCTTTTTATACATTTTTTTCCAATTTCTGGAAAATAGGTACTATTTTTCTATGCTAGTGGAGTCCGAAATTAAAATGGCGAATATTATACCCAAGTAAGAAGTTCGGTCTAACCATCTATTATGAACTTGAAAATGAATAGGAATCTTCCATTTATATATGAAGCAGTAAAACACTTATGAAACATATAAAAATATTTTATTCACTTTATTTGAAATTATATTTGTAACAATCGCTTTTGTGACTATTTATAAATACAAATTTAAACAATTAATAAAGACGTATCCGTAGTATTCAAACGTCGTTTAGTTTATGCTTAACCTTTTGAACTGTGAAAAGTAATTCGATGCATAGTTATTCGCCTAACGCAAGGAATTGTTTATTGCTCCAAAAATAGAATTGTTTTCAACTGAATTTCCCCGAAATTTAATCTTTTTATCTTTTTACTATTTTAAGTATTTTAATAATCAAAATTAAAAAATAAAAATTTAATGATGCATCGTCTTAAATGGTACGAGAGAGGAACTATCCGAATACAAAAAGTTAATACAATTACTACAAAATGAAGGAAAAGAAATTAAGTGCATAAAGCCTGGTACAAAAACTAAACATCGAAAGTCAAGATGTGTATCAAATTTGCAGTAAATCCGTCTGACCGTCTGTTGGCCTTTACTTTTTACAGTACGTAAACATGTTAACTCAAATGCATTGACTAAAATATATGCAATTTGTTTTTCAATTTTGCAACTATAAATGTTTTTTTCTTAATTTTGGCTTCATTCGCTTGAAAAAAAGGTGGCATTCAAAATGTATATTCGGTTTTCTGGAGCTCGTGTATTAACCGCATTCTAGCAATTAATCGCAAGAAAAGAATCCCCAAAGTCGCAAGCTAATAAGCTGTTTCGTAACTATTTTAATAATATATAAATGTATTTATTAAAGTATGCGAGAAAGGTTGGAAATGCTACTCTAACAGAGTACCCTATCGCAAACGATTCACAAAAATAGAAAGCATTATCAAATAATTAAATCTCGAAACTTTCATTATTATACGTATTCAAACTTGATCAAAACCGAAAAAAAAATGTATCTTAGTGAATACTGTAATTCAAAAACTTAATGGTTCTGGTGAAAAAAAAAATTGTATCCATGTTGAATTAATACAAAAATTACAATTCTATTAAGTTTCTATTATGATTTGAACAAAATCCGTCAATGCGAATTTACATCTATTCTTTCGGATGAAGGTACTCATAACATAAAATCATAATTAGTTAGGCCGTATGCCAAATTTCACTCGCTTTCAATAATCGAATAATTAAATCGTAAGCAACTGCTTGAGGATCCCGATGCCTTGAATCTTTTATAAAAATTTCTGAGTAAATTAATTCTATTCTTTTGTTCTTCTCCATATAGAGGCCGCGGTGCAAAAAGCAATTTGGAGCCCTAAATTTTTTGTAAAGTGTTAAAAAAAACATGAGCATATATTATTATTGCATGTTTATGTAATGCGTGATTTTGTTTTTGTTATTCATTACTTCAGAAAAGTTACAATTGTTTCCAATTTCTTTTTCGATCTTTAATGCAGCAAGTGCATTTAAACGTTGCATAATGATTGACCTAAGACAATTCTTTATTAATTTTAATTTGCTGAAAGAGTGGCACTCAGCACTCTCTATAGTAATAGGCAAAGTAAAGAAAAAGTTTTAACACAGTTAATACATTTAGAAATAATTCATTGTAATTTAGTTTTCATTACTGTATAGCTTGGGCGTTATTTACATCTCTTGTATTCGAAATCAAATCCCGTAGCAAACCAACTTCCTGAATTAGGTTGTCATTTACTTCTTTGTTATAAAACTTTTCACAGTTTTTGGAACATTTTTCTTAATCATGTAAAGTAATTAATGATTGAAAGGATTAATTAAAAACGTGAATTATTTTGAAATACTTTTAAATCTATTTTCTATTTGTGTAATAACAGTATCAATTAGTGTTAAAAAACACCTAAATTCCTCTACCGGGTTTTCTTTAATTTCATCTTAAGCTGTTTCGAAATACAGTCGTTTCTTTTTCGAATTCTTTTTTCAGGAAAATATTCTGAACTATTCAAGTTACGTGTTTCATCTAAAAATATGTTAAATTTTTGGTTTTCAGTTCTAATTTTATTGACTAAATGAATTTAAATCAATCAAGAGCAATTGTTTTTGCTATAGTTTATTGGTGGTGTTAATTTTGGACAATACTGCAAATCATACTATTAAACATAAAATAAAAAGCATTTCTTATATAAAATCAAACAAACCTTTCCAACAGATTCTTCGAAGCCATTGCATGTTTGTTCAAATTGTTTATACGCTGCTTTAAACGAATCTATTTTGATTTTCCAACGAGTGTCGCATAATAGGTTAAGAGTAATTTTAAAAGGTTTTTTAGAATTTCTCATCTTTTTGTAGATGCAGAAACTAAGCAACATAAACGCTTCAATAACCAAAAAAAAAATTACTATATATTCTTCTGGAAGCGGCATCAAATTAATAAATTAAAAGAATGTAATAGGTTAGACATAAATTGCACGAGGGTTTAGAGCAATTATTCTAGATTGCACACGTTTATATTTCCCTTTCTTGTTTCTAACGTTGCCATATGCTTGTCCACTACAATTCATAATATCTAAATATAGCTCACTTAATTTTTTCAATAGTTACTGCTAGACCTTTTCCCAGTCACATCAGTTATTTCAATAAATGCTATAAATGGCTCATTTAAGTTTAATCTTTTCTTTTCAAAATTTGAATACTTAATAATGAATGATAGTTTATTTATAGTAACTGGATTTATTTTTTATCGATAGTCGAATATAAATTTCGTCTTTTTAATAATTCTTTCTAAGCGACATATGAATTAAAATCACAAGTAGAATTCTCATGAACTTGAATTACATCTGACAGCTATCTCCTGTTAATTATAGCCACATATCAATAGTCTAGATTGTTCATTCCCTCTTCTTTTGGAAAATGGTATACAGCAAAAACAAATATATTAATCTGATTAATATATTTTTGAATATACTAATCAGCTGCAAAGCTGAATCTCACCATTTGGCATCTTTCTTAATTATACAATGAAAAATTATCTACCTTCAGACTTTTTCTCAAAACCTCCTTTGTGTTGTACAGGTCCAATTTTAACACATTCTAAACTTTTCAGTTATAATACTTGACCGTAAATCTGGATTATTAATATTCATATTTGATATTGTTCTTCTAGTCATTATTTTCTGATTTGATCCTATTTGTATAAAAATGCGGTTCTTCATCGAATTTCACAGTTTTTACATTCCTATTGAGATTGTGTAGTTTGTGTGTAACTTCTTCAATTGAAGCTTTATTTGTAACTTGTGAAATTGAAGCAAATTTTTTTGCCAGAATTAGTTCGTAGACAAGAAAACAGATCTACTTGTGACTTTTTGAAATTTAGCTTTCCTTCTTACTTTTTTTGCTAATTTTCTTTTATGGCATCCAGAAAGATGTTTCCTTTCCATGTACATGATTAAATCGATCAATATTAAACGTTTTATAGTATGAATTTTGAAAATATTATATACTATCTAATTTAATGTGATGTAAATGACCGTAAATCTACTTATCTTAGGTTCTTAATAGGTTGCACACTTGCACTAAACTGCAATATGTGTAAACTTCATATATTTTCAAACCTGTCAATTTTTCCAATTAAATTTCTTCCTTTTTCCATTTCTCGATTATTTTTCAGAATATTATTTTTGTCCTTGATCTTATTGGGGCGTCTCAATTTCTGGGCCCCGATGCATAGCAGCCGCCCACTCCACAGATGGCCGGCCCAGTATGTAGGCTGTATACTTGAACTTATTGAAGAATTTCTAAAAGAATTATTCTAAAAGAATTTCTAATTTATTTTTATAAGTTTAAACTACATTACTTTATATTTTTATAAAAATATTATTTTATAATTTAATAAATGTTAAATCTCATTAATAAAATTTATTTAAATGTGATCATATCATTTTTCTTATAATGTATAAAGTTACTTTAATTTTCTGTTTTACATTTCTTAATTCGACACCCTCTCGACTAAATATTTTATGGTACAAAAGGCAATGGTAGTTAAACTGCACCAGTATATTTAGAACCTAGCTTAATGCGTTTTTTTAATTCAGATTGTCAATTTTTTTTACTTAAAATTATTTTTATAGGGACTGAAGAAAAATTAATAAAATGAGGTTTTTCAAAAAAAAGTGTTCTTTAAGATTTATTACTTCAAGGAACATAAAGGGTTTAATTTAGCCCTGTTTACTAGATTTGCAGACTTGTAACAGAGTTTCGACCTAGCCCGATAAAGCGTTGTCATTATATTCGTATGTATGCTGGCTTGGAAATTGAAAAATACAGCGAACGAGATGAAAGAACTTTTGTATGCGATCTTGGCTTACAATTGTAGATTTGTGAAATTTTGTAGTTTCGAGGAATGGACACATAGTAGGGCTCAGTTTATTGGATAGTCAACATATGATCCTGATAACTTTCTAAAAAACAGCTATGACGCAGAATATTCTTGGGTTGTTTCGTAAGCAGTCTTGTCTTAGTAATATTTGCTCATTCATAAACTTATTGTAGGGCTTTAATTTTATCTTCAAATGATCCCCATTACTATTTGAAGAATTTTTATGTTCTGTTGTAAAAAAAAAAAAAGTGTCACCTTTTTTACTTTAAAATCTTCCTCGTGAGAATAGGATTCAAAGTTTTTATTATATTTGTTGGCAGTCTGAAAAAAAAAAAGAATCTCTGAAAATCTGAAAGGAAAATTTTATATGAAAATTTTTGATGTTTGGATATCAGAAATGTTTTTATACTATTACAATATACGCATATTTTACAGATCACACTAATCTGTATTAATATTTTTAATTGGTTTCAGTATTATTATTTTAATGAATTTCATAAAAGTTAAAAAGCAATAGCATTTGAATTTAACTTTACATTTTTTTAAAGTATGATCTTTATAAATATTATCAGCAAATTACCGCCTGAATATTTTAAGTTTTTGATTCGTTGTTGTATTCTTTAGGCTAGCTTTCATTTATTTGCTGAGTAGATAGTATTGACTAAAAAGGTAGATTCAGGTTTAAAATTTAACATTTATAATTTTTTTTACCTTAAAAATTTTTTTAGACCGAAATAATTTTTCAGGTGATTTGTTACGTAACCAACTACTCATGGAATATATTTGAAAATATTTACTTGTTGAAAAAAATCAATGTTTTAATGGATATTTACAAATTTTTCCTGTGTGTTATATAATGTAGTAAGTATACTGAGTGAAAAATCTTGAAAACTGCTGGGCCGCGGTGGCTTGGTGGTAAGGTTTCGGCTTGTGAGTCGTAGGGTTTCAGGTTCGAGACCCGATTCCACCGAAAAACCGCCGTGTAAGGGGGTCTATTGCACGTTAAATCCGTCCTGCCACCCATTTCCTCTCGCTCCCGGTGGTGTGGTGTGGCGTGGCGTGGAGAGGGGGAGGTGCCAGCTCAGGTGTCGTCCTCGTCATCTGACCACGGTTCAAAATTACAAGGTTCGTCCTAAAATAGCCCTAGTGTTACTTTACAACGGCACGTTAATATAACTAAACTAAACTAAACTTGAAAACTGCTGAAAAAAATACCTCTCCCTCAGCTTTGTGAATTAGAATAACTATCAGAACAATTAAAAATACCACTTACTAATTTTGGTGAAAATTTTGCATTACTGTAGGTAAAAAAAAAACTTCAAAATCATGGGAATTTTTCGATATATATATATATATAGAAAGATTGGGAATTTTTATAAATGTCCGAGGTGTTGAGATAACTTGTGTGATATAACTTCATTTTAAAACAGGGCTTTAATTAACATTTATCTTTTCAGTGCGAATTCATCACATTTGATGTTGCTGCCTAAATCTTGGATACACATGTTACTTCTATCTAAAGAAGATATGAAGCAGATGCACCTTGGGTAAGTAATTTAAAAACATTTTTGAATTAAAAAATGATGTTAATAATTGAAATGCTGATGTTGACTATTTGAATTTATTAAACTTTAGTTTTAAATGCAGTTGAATAAAACAAATCGCCGAGGAAAAATTGATTATCAATTTGATGCATATAATTTATATGATGAAGGTAGAAAGGGTATTTTAGATACATTTCAGAAATTTTAAAGTTAAGAGAAATAATTTTAGCCGATATTTGTAAATTTCCTTAGTGAATTTGAGCATATAAAATGAAAAAAAAAAATCTAACATTCCTACCTCTTGTAAACTGGACAATATTCCTTAAGTTTGAAATGCACAAAATATCAGCCATATTGTATTTGACAAACAATTGTTAAAAATGTGACTTTAGTCACCTGTAACATACAATTCTTAACTTGGATCATGATCTTTTGTAAAGCATTCATAGTTGTTCATTCAGTATTTAAGAATTTTTAAAATATTATAACGATTTCCTTTTGAGTTTTTTCAATCATATTGACCAGCGATAATTTTTTTAGAGGGCCTTAACAGAATTGTACATCCTTGTGCTAAGACATTATAAATAACATTAAGACAAAATAAATAACAAAGAAAGTGGAATTCAAAGTATATTTTAAATTGTCTTGTTTCAAGAAAATAAGTTTTAAAGCGTCGCATGGTATTTCTTAACGACCATCCAGGATGTTTTTTGATTTACTCGGGTTTTCAAATATCGCTTCATTGGTCTTTAAATCGTAAACTTTGATTTATAGGGTCTTCTGTATTAACTGCATGCCAAAAAAAAAAATCGCGGTTTATTTCAAATTGCATGTTTTCTATGAATCGCCAAAGAAACTGCCAAAGAACTCACACTGATAAATTGTTTTTGTAATTAAAATTTGAATATATACGTCAATACCGAAGTATTGTTTCATGCCTATTCTGTAGCAGGAATCCATTTGTGTGAATTTTTGTACATTTACCTGATCTCACAATTTCATCTTAAATATTAATCATTTCTTCAAATATCAAGTCGCTATACTAATGCAGAGGTGCTAGAAATACTATTCGTCATTCGGTTGCATATCTTGAATCTTATGGCGTTAACACATCCCGAATATCTTAAGTTTGTGAATAACCCCTTCGCATACAATGACGTGTATGAAACGTGCATCGAATTACTGAATTTTCGGTTTTAAGCCTGCAATTAAGCGATAAAATTAGGTATTTAAAAATGCAAAAATCAATTAAAAATATTTCAATATCTCAAATGCTCAAATTATAAGAATCAAAATAGCAATATGTGTCCAAAATAGAATGTATCCTAATTAGGTAATTAAATTCTTATGGGAGGAGTTAATGGCACTCTAAAAATAATTAAATTTAAAAGCTTCCATGCCATATGATCTGCTTGGCTTTTAGAACTACATGATCAAATGAGGATTATCAGTTAATGAATAATTGTTAAGGTCCATTGCAACATTTACAAAAATGGATTGTAAATATTTAATTCCTTAATTAGAATCGTAATTTATGATTGTGACAAGGTTCTTAAATATTAATATAAATCATTAAAATACGAATACATATGATTGCTTGTGTAATAAACATTTGAAATGTGTTTTTCGACTATCCTGTTATTTTCTTAATCCTTCTTTCAGTAAATTATAATTTGAAAAATAATAGAAGGGAAACATGTATGTATAGGCACATAATTCCTACGATTTTTTTTCTATTCCACGAATTTTGTTTCTCATAAATAATTTCAGACATCCAAATTGTTTTAAAAATTAATATATTTTTCTTCCAAAACGTTATTCTGTAGATGAATTATATTTTTAAATACTTATTGGAACAAAAGAGGCGAAATGTTAAAATTGTGTAGATTTTGGTTTTATTTCCTGGTTAATGAAGAATGCTTCGAATGGTTTTATCGAAGCACTGAATTGCGTTTACTTAATTTAGCATTCTGTCTGTCATATTCCTAATGTGGGGCTTAGAAACTGATAACTATTCATGTAAACAACATTGAAAAATGATGTGGCATACCATTAATCATAGATAATCCTAAATATGGTACAGATAATTATTTTAGTATGATTATTTGAAAATAGTTTGTTAGAAGAACTTATATTTTGAGTTCGAAATTGTGTTTAAATCCTTTTATGCTGAATCCTTTTCTCTAAATATTAACATTTAGTTTGTAGTACCCCGGTGCAAAATGTTAAAACAAAAACTTCATAGCTTCACAACCAAGAAAGTTTCACTAGCTTTATGGGCATAGAAATACATTGCAATTCAGGTACTCACGACGTTCTGTGCATTGCCAACGTGAGTTGACCTTGACTACTATAATTATTCCTCACCCATTAACTTTTTTATAGTTCATAGGTTTTTTTTTATCAAAAATACGTTCCAATACTTAAAAAATATGTGGTGAAATAAACTTAATAGTATGTACCTACTTAGTGCATGTTATTTTTACCACTAAATACTTAACAAGAGTATAAAAGAAATATCTATAATATACATTTTTACATAAATTTCATAAATTAGTTCTTGAACTGTAAAAACCATAACTTGTAGCAGTATCTTCTCAAAGTTCTCTAAACATTTCTCAAAAATTTGTAAAATAACAGAAATGAAAACCTTTTAATTTTATTAATATATCGAGAGCAACAATAGAAAATGTTAAACTTTAGTGAATATTAGCCGCCTTAGGCATTCAGTTTTTTTTTTTTTTTTTTTGTCGAGGATTTTGGTTGTAATTAATTTCAAATAATTTTCGTAGACGGAACTTCAAGCTGATCAACAGTTTTTATGGAACCAATTACCATTGGTATTTGAAGTCACTCCATTTTGAGTCTTCTGTACGTTTTGTTCACTTTGTGATCAGGCCTCCACGGTGAGAGTTCAATCCAATGAATCGCTTCAGCTCTCTAGGGCTTACAGTTTCTGTGATGATTATTATAGTCTCTATGGAATTATCTAGAAGAATTTTCATCTCTGGATAATGAAATAGAGATAACGCCATAGTTCTTATTTTCTAGAATCTTTTTTGTCGTTAAAATCTTGGTAACTTTTCTACCAGTACAGAGGTTCCTTGACTTGGCTTTCATTCAGCATCAATTAAAATATCGAATACTTCTTTCCCCTTATTTTGTGACTAATTGCGATGGGAAGCAATATCAGATTCCTAATTAGAATGGGACTCATTCTAAGATTGATAATTTTAATTAAAAATTAAATAAATCGATAAAGTTACACTATAGGAACTGCCCTTTTGAGTTTAAAATATATTTTAATATTTAATTTATTTAGATGTTAAATCCAAATGCATTAGGTTTAATTAAGATCTTGGTACTGCCAATTTTTTAATGTTTAATTCAAAATGCAAAAAATTGACATTTTAAGGTATTGTTTATTGATTGTACTTTGATTGGACAGTCAAAATTTCCTTGCAGCGTCCCCACTTCCCCTTCTAAAAATTATCTGTATATGAAGAATTCACCTTAAGTAATATAACAAAAGGAATTCTAAACTAGTAAGCAATATTTGCAATTATAATGCGAGGGTATGTGACGATATTATGAATTTCTTTACAAATACAAACGAATTTGCAGCTCTATAAATATGGGG
The DNA here is from genome assembly GCF_947563725.1 of Argiope bruennichi. Taxonomy (NCBI): domain Eukaryota; kingdom Metazoa; phylum Arthropoda; class Arachnida; order Araneae; family Araneidae; genus Argiope; species Argiope bruennichi. The sequence continues at coordinate 87,255,249 of NC_079159.1, read as the reverse complement.
GGGTTTCTATCTGTCCGACTCCTATTGAGATTAATGTTTCATTTCATTGCTGATCGTGCTTCCTTCGAATGGAAATGATGAAAAATTCAGGATGCTAAAATTTGAACTGAATTTTATGATATATTTTTCTATAACTTTTGAAGTAGATAATGTTTGAAACACATTACTCATCTTTAATTACAAACAGTGACGTCTCTAAATGTTTCGATTCTTAAGACGTCTTGCATTTTTACTTTATCATTTATATAGGGTATTTATAAAGACAGATGTTTATTTCCTTTACAAGATTTGATTTTTTGAGGTTTCTGATGTGATTTAAAAGCCGTAATTTTGAAACAATTGGCAAGATTTGAGGTGTATAAATCTGGCGGGAACAAGGATACAAATTTACAATAGCACATTATTTATGTGAGGGTCTTTAGAGTTCCTTAATCACTAAATGATTGTTCTGGTGATATTCAAATCCGTTATAAATGTGCAATTTTCTTCCTATTTGACATTTTTTACACTTAGTATGCCTCTTTCTGCAATAAGAATATTTCTCAAATTATTAATTTTTAATTTGCTACCAATCACAAGGCATATTCGTTTCCTCTCCGCAGTTTATAAAGGGAAGGAGGAGCAAATCGAAAACAAAGATATCGAAAATAAAAATATTAGTTGATAAAAATATCAAATGTCAGAAGTGAATTCAACTGGTGGATGCACATCGTGTGTTAGGAGAAAAATTTAAATATTTTCTAATGTGGACATTTTTCACTTACCTTAAAACTTAAAAATAAAAATAAGTTTAAATAAATAAGACTTTATTTTCATATTAAATTTTTTTTTCTTGAATATGAAAATCACATTGGTGCTTTTAAGTTTCATTACTTTTTATTTTTGAAATACATTGCGTAAATGTTTATAACTGAAATCAAGATCTAAAGGAAACTGATTAAATATTTTAAAATTCAAATTTGATTAAAAATGTTAAAATTTGAAATTCTTTGATTACAATTTCTTTTTTGATAAAACTTGTCTATTTCAAAGAAAAATCTTATTTTTTTAATGGTGAATTATTTAAAATCCCAATGATTAATATCGAAATCCATCATGGTTATTTACAATATAGTTTACATACTTTACGGTTACAATGCACACTTCGCTAATGATAAGCATGACAAATATTCAAGGCACATGCCAGGGAAATCGAACGAATGTATTACAAACGTATTGGCACAAGTTATCACTTAAAATTAAAAAATATATATATCGGTTCCAACATACCATATACCAGTATTTTTAGAGCACTCGTTTCATAAATGTAAAAAAACAGTGAAATATATCTTATAAATAATATGTCAAACTTTGAGCTATTTCATTACACATTCTGCACTGTATCTTTAAATTTTCTTCAGATTTTGATTCTCCTGATTGCATAATGCATACAGAATTTTGAAGCATAAAAAATCATTCTTGTATGTTAATGACTTGATTCAATAAATTTAGATGTATATTACATTTTACACTGGTGTATAAGGATATATTAAGGTATTAAAATTTCTTTGTTTTTATGAGAAGCTTTTTTTGTATGATTCGAAAACTGCCTGTAATTTTCATCTATTTTTTTGGCTCTCTATTGCGCATTGTCTAAAATAAAAATGTGCGATTTTTTTTGTAACTTTTAGACTTTTGTCGATAGTAATCCCGTAAGCATCTTTATTTGAAATATTTTACACCCTCGATTATAATTACCATCTGACTCTTACTTCGAATTGTTTGATATTTCATTTTTAAATCAATAATTATGACAAAAGCAGTTATGTGTACCAAAATAATACACTATATTGAATGAAACAACACATTTCTAAAAAAAAAAAAGGATACGCCATCAAAGGAGGGCAAACGAGGGGTTAATGGAAAATGCTTCAGTGGACATATGAGGCATTGCTTTTCAAACAGCCATTGTTTACTATTTTCTGTAGCTAAGCCATTGATTTTGGGACCCATTATCTACTCACCACGAGGAAATTTGTACGTCATGTATGTGTTGAAAGCAAATATAGCATTGCATCGTCTTTTTTCCTGGATGAATATATCAATTGTGTTACACAGAAATAAGAGTAACTAAATCGGTTTGTCATACTGAAATTTCCAATAGGAAATCTGTATTTGGACCATAGTGGTGAATATTGGGTTTTAAATTATTTTTCCTTCATGATATATTCGTTTAGAGATAAATGCACTTCTAAAGTACAAATTCTGTTTCTAAAATGTTTACATTATCAGATTTTACTCCATATGCCCTTGCATTGATAACAACATGTGATCATTATCAAGAGAGCAACCATTACATATTCGTAGAATAAACGGAGGGAAGGGAATTAGTGAAGGATAAATAACAAATGAATTTTCCAAAGTATAAGATTGTAATTGTGTAACCACTGAAAACTGAATATTTATTAAACGTTTTGTAATGTAGGAACTAGTTTAAATAAGTTTTATCCCAAAACTGGGAAACTAGTTATTATTCAAAATGACTATCTTTTAATTCAATTACTGAAGCGTATTTATTTACCCAATGTAAAAGGTTTTTAACTTGTAACTAATTTTTAACTAAACGATGAAATTTTTATCAGAAAATTTATGTATCTGTACATGTTTCCAGTATATCCATAATATTTGGTGGGTGTTTAAATTCGATTCCAGTCTTTTGCAACTTGTGAGTGTTCGTTTCAAAACTTCTTTATTATTCTGAATTAGATCGTCTTATGCAATAATTTTATAATAGTATAAGTCTTATTCTTTTTCAAATGAACCTGATAAATTTGATGTCATTTTTTGGCTTTGAATCCTTTACTAGATTTCAAGCGACACCTAGTAAACTGAAATTAAAAATAAAGCATTATTTGAAGACATTTTGATTGGAAATAAAAACCCTTCGTTTTATGAAAAAAAAAAAAATAATAATTTTTGTAACTATGAATCATCATATGATTGTTTTAGAGACATTGAATTTTTAAAGCGTCAGAAATCCTTTGAAACTTGTTCTATAATAATATAACTCTATTGAGATGCAAGCATTTCTTTTCTAATTTGCAAGGCATAGAAATACATAAATGTTGCTTGGTTTTTTAAATCCTCATACAAATCTTTATTAATGTATGAATTAAAGCTTTTTATTTGTTTTATAGCTATACGCTGTGGAATAAGATTTTTGCCCATAGGGACAATACAGATAATTATAGCGGTTTCAAGATTCTCCGTTTCTAATGATTCCAAACTGAGCATGTGTTTTTAGACGCTTAAAACCGAGATTTAAAAAGTCACATTGCAAAGACGGCGAATTTTAATGTTTAATAGAAGGAAACTTATGCTGAAAGCAAATTCTAAATTGAAACTCAAAATTGCTCCATAAAACCTATATCTGGAGTGCAACTTTTTATCGAAGGCAAAGCCACGTCTACTGTATTTCAACTCTTAGGAACCCATTAAACGTAATGCAAAATAAATTCAAACAGTATCGTGAAAAAAAAATTAAAATATGAAATTTAATTTTGAAAATCAACATTGATATGAATGCTAAATTCCCATCACCATGGACGTTTTCTTCATCCTGTCGAACTATTAATCTAACTTTTTAATTTTTTTTAATTCCAGTTGATTATATATTTTCCACCAATTGCTTAAAAAAATACAAGGAATCAGGATGAAATAAAAAAAAATCTTTAGGAATTCTGATTTGGTATTGAAGCAGCTTAAATTAAATATTTTGCATCCACCACTTATTTCACAAAGACAAAATTTCAAATTTTGAAAAATAGTCATGTTAACTCGTTAATGTACATTGTGGAAACCATTTTGTCATTGAAGTTCGAAGCTCTTAACCTATATAGAGCTTTGCTTTTTCACTAGAAAAAATTAACTTTAATATTTGAATGTACATAGTGTTTAAAGATGTACTGAAATATTACTCAATTGAATTGGAATCAATTCATTCCAGATTTTTTTCATTTTTTTTCCCCACTTTGATTTGGACAACCGATATACACGAGTAATTCTAAAACTTTCTGTGAAGCATTTTTGTCTTTTAAAATATCTAAAATTCAGGATAGAAAATTCAGCTGTTATCGAAATGTTGGGGCCAGATATATGTTAATATTAATTTCAGATACCGGTCAGAACGTGATAAAATTAAAATTTTCAATTTAATGATAGCTTGCCAGAAAATGTTCCTTAAAATTACATTCTTTTTAAATAAGTGTGAAAGGAAGTTAAAGTGATACTGATTTACTTTTTATAATTTTTCTGAATGTGAATAAAATATTTCGTACACAAAGTTCTATATTTGTCTTAGTAAGAGTCAATTTTAATACTTTATATCCGGAATATCATTTGAATACCTATTTACGTAATATCTCTATTAGCGGTTTTTAATGACTGATACTCTGTTAAAAAATGGCTTAAAAAGGAAATACTAGATAGAAAATCAAATGTATATTGAAACATTTGTATTCGGGTATGCGTAATTTTATTGAGTTTCTAATAGAAATTTTATATTATGCCATCTATTGCCAAAATGAAATATATATAATATAATGGGGGGGGGGTATTAGAGGCCCTAATTTTCACTATCAACAAATTTGTTTTAAATTTATTAAATATCCAGGAAAACTATATTTAAAGTATTATGCTAGAATACGGAAAATGTATATATCTATGAACATATTAAACAGAAATAGTAGTAGAAATTAGGATAATTAAAGTTGATCTAAATCATAACTCTTTAATTGTCTACTTTCATGTGAAGTTCATGCTTGAATTAGAGCCCAATGAAAAGCTTTACGAAAATAGATCTAAGGTCCAGTTTCATAAAGCAGAGCTTAATTCTAAAAGTTATTCAATATCCAAATCTTAATATCTTTGCGCATAAATTACTCAATTCTTGTTTTTAATTTTATAAGAAGTTTACTTAATATTCAAAATATTATTTTACATTTTAACAAAGAAAAGTAATATATTTATTGCTTTTAAATCTTTAATAAGAAAAAACACTAAGTCATAAATTATACCAAATATCTAAGGAAAACATTTGCTAATAAATATTAATGCAGGAAATGAGATCTTCGAATAAAATTTCGATTTAAAGTCATTTTATTTTATGCGAAAAATCTTTCATTAAATGTCTTTGCACTATGATTCTTCTTGAAGCGATGAAAAATGTAATCTGCTTATTTTACAATAACGTTTTCCTCACTTTTTATATTTCAGTTTATGGCATAAGGAAAAAATCAAATTATTTAAAATGGAAACAGTGCAAGGAAATTTGACTTCTTAGCAAAAAAACAATAGCATCTGCTGTTTCAGTTCATCCTTTTCCTTTCTCTTTTTAGAGATTAAATTATACATCAATAACGGAATGGCCTAATAAATTAAGGAAGAAAACGAATTAATTAAATAATTAAATTAGAAATAGTTTATTTAAACAAAGCTGTAATCCCAGTCAATTACTAGCTATGGATTATATGTCGACAAGGAAAAGTTAATATTTTGCTGGTGCATCACATGTCCACCACCATAAAAATGTTTCAAAACTTATCGTAATTCGTAGATTAGCTCTAAAGACTATGCAGTTTTATCCCTAATAAAAACTATTGGATGAATATAAGCACGCGCATGATATTCCCTAGCATAATCTCATATATCGCAATATGAAGAAAAATGAGCAAAATTTTCTTTGTTTTTATAATAGTACCATATGATTTGATGTAATGGCAATCTTGTGCGCCCTGATGAAATGGATAATTGATATTTCTAATATATTGACTAAATTTATTCCATATTTTTAAAACAAAAAATGTATATTTGTTTCGCATTTTACTAGATTATGAGGATTAATTTCGACTTTTTTACTAAGAAAATTATTTTTAATTTCTTCTTCTAAAGCAAATCTTACTTCAGTAATATTTATGCAAATTAAAGAAGAATTTAATATTATCTATACGAAATTTTTTGCTTTTCAACCCAACACTGAACAAATGTTGAATAGGTACAATATTTCTCATTCAGTTTTAAGATTAAAGCTTACAAATCTAATTTTTAAAAGTGGTTGTTTACTTTTCATTAATGCTGTAAATTCATATGATACTCTGAGTTGCAAACACCCATAAAGTCATCAAAACTGAGTCATAGTTCAATTACAAGAACGGAGGCAAAAAATTTCATATGTCTCCACTCTAATCAAAAATTTCTTTTAAACTGGCGAATTCTTACATTCTTTCTGGATATAAGTTTCTCTATCAATTTAATTCATATAATTTCGAATCTTCAGATTTTAACTGTTTCAAAAATAAGTAGGAACAGTTCTTTTAATTAACAATTGAAATGTCGGCCTTTCTCATTTACTTAGTTGAAAAAAACGCAATATTTCTTTATCAAAAAATAATCTGGAACTTATGATATGGTCAACATTTAATACCGTTATAATTTCCATCGGTATTCATTCGAGAATAAAGATCAGTCCATAGGAAATCTAAATAATTCATCAACTCCTTCTAATAGGACCGTGATGGCCTGGTGGTAAGGTCTTGACCCAGGAATCAGAGGGCTTCAGTTTCGAGACCCGATTCCACCTAAGAATCGTTGTGTAAACGTTTATGGTTTATGTTAAATCCGTCGATGCCAAATGTCCTCCCACTGGTGTGGTGCGGTGTGGAAGTTTGAAGGGAAGAATGCCAGCTCAAATGACCGGGATACTAGATTATGAGGTCCGTACCAAAAGAGCCCATGTGTTACTTTAAAACTGGACGTCTAATATAACTGAACTAAACTAAATCCTCCTTGAAATCGCCAAATGCAGACAAATGATTTTGTGACCAAACACTTATTTGACATTTTGTTTATTTTCCATTTCATTATATAAAGATTAACCTGTAAATTTAACTTAAATGCATCAGTTTAAATAATTGTGCAATTTCATTTAATACAATTAATTTCGAACTTCACTTAAATTGTTATAATTTTTTTTTCCATGAAATGAAATTTTTCACCGTGATTCTCATAAAATATCATGAAGCATTGTATCTTTTGAATAAGGCCATCCAGACTTTGATAATGAAAGTGTTGAAGAGAGCAGAATTTTTTCCTTTTAACCCTTTCTAGGGCGTGGAAAGTATGCGTCCCACCAAATTTATCAATCTTTGTTTGAAATTATGTAGGTTGGCATAAGTTCTGACAATTTTTTTTAGTAAAATACAAACTAAGATACTTCAGTTCTTTATCTTATACAAAATGATGCGTCTTGATTTGTAACTTAATTATTAATTAACCAAATTAATTATTAATTATATTAAATTTATCTAATGAGCTAAATGAATAAATTTCTTATTCTAATTTCAAGCCTAAAAATATCTTAACATAATGTGACTAGAAAAAAATAGCCGTTTAAAGGGTTAGAGAAGACGGAGATTATTTACATCATGAAAAAAAGACGATGACAGTATTAGAGGGATGTTGGAAAGAATTGAAAAGTTCCTATTTCCGTAATTTCAATATTAATAAATGCCAGCCAACTGTTTTGTAATAAAAATATTTTTTTATTATTCTATAATAATATAACATTTTTTATTATAGAATTATAAATATTATTATAATTATAAGAAATTTTTAAAAACCGGATTGCTCAAACTTTTAATGATTACTACTTTTAAATGTAATTCTTTAAACGTTATGTAGATATATGAATGTATAAGGGAATATTTAATTTTTTAGTATCGGATTTCATTCGAATTTTCATAATTACAAAAGTATTTTCATTAGTATATCTATGTCCTGCAGTATCTTCGTGTAAAGTAATATTTAGTACTTCAATAATTCCAAATCGTACTGAGTATTTAATATTTTGTTATACAGGGTGACTCAAAAACTTTGATTGCGGCCTCTATTCCTGATTAGACACATACTGTAAATTACAAAGTTGCGTAAAAAAATCGATTAAACTATTCAGGGGATTAAACTTTAAAAAATACAAAAATTAAATATTTATACAGATTCCGTACAAAAAAAAAATCCCAATGAGTAAAATGTGACCCATCCTCTAATAAGATCATGTACATGTTGAAACAAAGTTGGTGAAGGATCAATCACAAATTAAAATTCAAATGTTTACAGCTTCATTGCAGATGACGCGACGCAGGAATGCATCATAAAGAAATAAAATATGCTTTATATCTTTCCTTTCCTTAAATACAAAATTTAAAATTTGTTTCATGAAAAATATTTAAAAATTTCTTTCATGAAAAATATTTAAAAATTTCTTTCATGAAAAATATTTAAAAATTTCTTTCATGAAAAATATTTAAAAATTTCTTTCATGAAAAATATTTAAAAATTTCTTTCATGAAAAATATTTAAAAATTTCTTTCATGAAAAATATTTAAAAATTTCTTTCATGAAAAATATTTAAAAATTTCTTTCATGAAAAATATTTAAAAATTTCTTTCATGAAAAATATTTAAAAATTTCTTTCATGAAAAATATTTAAAAATTTCTTTCATGAAAAATATTTAAAAATTTCTTTCATGAAAAATATTTAAAAATTTCTTTCATGAAAAATATTTAAAAATTTCTTTCATGAAAAATATTTAAAAATTTCTTTCATGAAAAATACTTAAAAATTTCTTTCATGAAAAATACTTTAAAATTTAATATCATGAATTACAGAATATAACTTAAAAATAGCACAGTCAATGAACTTGTAAAAAAACCTATGTAATCTTTCCTTTATGTAATGTAATCTTTCCTTCAGGTTATTATTTCTACAAATTTTTAATACTTTTGAACCGATAAATAGAAAAATTATTCATTCAATCATTACATTCTTTGTTAATTTGTGTCGACCAATAAAACACGAACATCCGATATGATTTTTCCTCTTTCCGAACTCGTATCCAGGCATCGAAAAGTGGTTTAAGTCACCATTTATGTAATTTCATATTTTTGAGATTTTTTGTGATAAATTGCTGAAATTTTGTACATGACCTTACTAGACGTTGGAGCATATTTTACTCATGATGAATTTTTTTGTACATTGTTCGTATAAAAATTTAGATTTTGTATTTTTTAAAGTTTAATTCCCTGGAAATTTATCTATTTCATAACATTTTGCACATTTTTTACGCAACTTTGTAATTTACAATACATGTATGAGGAATATTTAAGGACTAAAAGGCGTTTGAGAATCCCTGTTGCTGATGCCTATAGGTTTTAATGAATAACAGAACTGAATTCAATCATTACTCTGGTTGAATGTGAAAAAAAAAACCCAGACAAGCTATAAAATATTAGAATATGTTGAATGAGACTTGTTTTTAAAGTACAGTTTTAGAATTATTTTTAATAACGAATTATTAGTTTAGAAATATTTGTACATGATTTTATTCTATTATATAAAGGCTGAGACATGAAACTCATTGCATGGAGCAGTTATAATAATTACGTTTGAATAATTTTCATTCGTCAGATCTTGGAGATGGGATTAAAAAAATTCATGCGTTCAAATTGAACTTATATATTATTAAAAATAAAGATTTAAAGGTTTTTACTTATACTAAATAACGAACTTATTAGCAAACACTTTTGATAAAGTTAAGGTTTTTCAATTTGTAATCGTGTCATTTTAATTAATGTTGATCTGAAATCAACATAAGGAATTAAAGTACTTTTTAATCTTGTGATATCTATGTTTTTTTTTTATTTTATTCAAAATTGTTCACAGATCTATGCATGTAAAATGTTATAAAATGAGCAAAGCTTTGCAATATGATCGAAGTGCATATCATAATCTGAACCTATTGCAGGTTAGTTTACCAATCCCAGCAAATGGAAATTGTAAAAGGTGTTTAAATAATTCAGTGAAAGTATTTAAAATTAAAATCCTTCTTATTTTGGAAAAAATTAATATTGTTTATTTAAACATTTCCATAAAGGACTGAAACGATTAGTTTTTAATTTGTTTTAATTTCGCATGTTAAAATGGTCCCATGAACCCTTTAAAGTGATTGGAATAAATAAAAAGATTAAAAATATAGAATAAAGCTCAAAAACAGTTAAAATAATTTAAATAAAAACCTCTTTGTGAGGAAAAAATAATTAACTTATAATTAAAAATAACTTAGGAAAAATAATTTAGCTCTTATCTAAAAAAAAACTTGCTTAGGCAAAAATTTTTTAAACAAACTGCTGTATTTGAAGATTGCAATGCCAATAAAAATAGCACAAACGAACATATTTAATCAATCAATTAAATAATTAAATACGAATATGACTGAGCATCTAAGAAAAGTGGATTAGAATCGCATACTTTTAAGGAAATGCAGTTGTTAAATAAAATATAAATACTGCATTTATGGTAGAATAAAACAGTACAAGTAGCTATAAAAAGTGAAATGAACGTATTTAATCTTGAAGATTATATCTACAAATGATCTTACTTTCCGCGCAAAGTAAATTCTGCGATATTTATGAATTTTTTTTAGAAGTGCACATATAATTGAACAGAAATAAAAAAAATTGGACTGACACTTAGATAATGATAGGGAGCTAGGACAAAAGCTGGAACATCTTTCCGTATCGAGAAAGATTATACATAAATCTCCTGTCAAAAGACAAAAAAAAAGCATAAACTTGATATAGAAAAACAGCTCTGAAGATTTTAGAGATTTAAATAAAGCATTGATGTTGCATATTCAAATCCACTGAAAAGTGTAGAAACCCAGAACGCAAGATTAAAAATACTGTGGTGGCATTTCATTCAGAAAATGAATGTACACAGGATTCATGGCAAACGTGTTTGATATTGAAAGCACAATAATGAAGACGTAGTTGAAAAAAAATTATTGCTGTGGCACATTCATGTCGAGAGAATATTCCCGAAGAGGAGAGTGGGGAAAAAAAACTGGAGCAGCATAGAATAAATCGTGGCGCCTTCATATGAAATGAACTCTAGATAAGCCCCCAGCATAAGAAAAAAAGGTTGAAGAGGCTTCTCATAGCGAGAAACCAGACTGCATTGGAATACCAACTTGTTTGACCTAAGTGCGGCGCCTTCATATGAAATAAACTGAAAAGACTCAAAGAGCGCAACAGAAAAAAAAAAAAAAAAGCTGGAGTCTTCTTATAAAGAGAAACCCTAAGGCAGTGGAGTAACACCAAGTGCGGCGCCTTCATATGAAATGAACTCTTGAGAAGCCCCCAGCGTAAGAAAAAAAAAGCTGGTGAGTCTTCTCAAAACGGGAAACAAGAATGCATTGGAGTAATACCTTGTTTAACGGAAGTGCAGGCGACTTCATATGAAATGGACTATTGAGAATCCCCCAGCGTAAGAAAAAAAAGAGCTGGAGAGTCTTCTCAAAACGGGAAACAAGAATGCTTTGGAGTAACACCAAGTGCGGCTCCTCCATAAGAAATGAACTCCTCAGAAGCCCCTAGCGTAAGAAAAAAAACCTGGAGAGGCTTCTCAAAACGAGAAACCCGAATGCATTGGAGTAACAACAAGAGTGGCTCCTTCATATGAAATGAACTCTTGAGAAGCCCCCAGCGTAAGAAAAAAAAAAATGCTGGACAGGCTTCTCAAAACGAGAAACCCGAATGCATTGGAGTAACACCAAGTGCGGCGCCTTCATATGAAATGAACTCTTGAGATGCCCCCAGCATAATAAAAAAAAAGCTGGAGAGCCGTCTCAAAACGAGAAACCCGAATGTATTGGAGCAACATCAAGTGCTGCGACTTCATATGAAATGGACTCTTGAGAAGCCCCCAGCGTAAGAAAAAAAAGCTGGAGAGTCTTCTCAAAACGGGAAACAAGAATGCTTTGGAGTAATACCCTGTTTGATGGAAGTGCGGTGCCTTCATATGAAATGAACTCTTGAGAAGCCCCCAGCGTAAGAAAAAAAAACGCTGGAGAGGCTTCTCAAAACGAGAAACCCGAATGCATTGGAGTAACACCAAGAGCGGCTCCTTCATATGAAATGAACTCTTGAGAAGCACCCAGCGTAAGAAAAAAAAAAGCTGGACAGGCTTCTCAAAACGAGAAACCCGAATGCATTGGAGTAACACCAAGTGCGGCGCCTTCATATGAAATGAACTCTTGAGATGTCCCCAGCATAATAAAAAAAAAAGCTGGAGAGCCGTCTCAAAACGAGAAACCCGAATATATTGGAGCAACATCAAGTGCTGCGACTTCATATGAAATGGACTCTTGAGAAGCCCCCAGAGTAAGACAAAAAAGCTTGTGAGTCTTCTCAAAACGGGAAAGAGGAATGAGTTGGAGTAATACCTTGTTTGACGGAAGTGCGGCGACTTCATATGAAATGAACTCTTGAGAAGGCCCCAGCGTAAGAAAAGAAAAGGCTGGTGAGTCTTCTCAAAACGGGTAACAAGAATGCATTGGAGTGATACCTTGTTTGACGGAAGTGAGGCGCCTCCATATGAAATGAACTCAAGAGAAGCCAACAGCGTATGAAAAAAAAAAAAAAAAAAAAAAAAAAAAAAACTGGAAAGGCTTCTCAAAACCAGAAACAAGAATGCTCTGGAGTAATACCTTGTTTGACGGAAGTGCGGCGCCTTCATATGAAATGGACTCTTGAGAAGCCCCCAGCATAAGAAAAAAAAAAGCTGGAGAGCCCTCTCAAAACGAGAAACAACAATGCTTTGGAGTAATACCCTGTTTGTCGGAAGTGGGGCGCCTTCATAAGAAATGAACACTTGAGAAGACCCCAGCGTAAGAAAAAAAAAGCTGGAGAGCCCTCTCAAAACGAAAAACAACAATGCTTTGGAGTAATACACTGCTTGACGGAAGTGCTGCGCCTTTATATGAAATGAACGCAAGAGAAGCCCCCAGCGTATGAAAAAAAAAAGCTGGAATGGCTTCTCAAAACGAGAAACCCGAATGAATTGGAGTAACACCAAGTGCGGCGCCTCCATAAGAAATGAACTCTTCAGAAGCCCCCAGCATAAGAAAAAAAAAGCTGGAGAGCCCTCTCAAAACGAGAAACCACAATGCTTTAGAGTAATACCCTGTTTGATGGAAGTGCGGCATCTTCATATGAAATGAACTCTTAAGAAGCCCCCAGAGTAAGAAAAAAAAGCTGGAGAGTCTTCTCAAAACGGGAAACAAGAATGCTTTGGAGTAATACCCTGTTTGATGGAAGTGCGGCGCCTTCATATGAAATGAACTCTTAAGAAGCCCCCAGCGTAAGAAAAAAAAAAGCTGGAGAGGCTTCTCAAAACGAGAAACCCGAATGCATTGGAGTAACACCAAGTGCGGCGCCTCCATAAGAAATGAAATCTTCAGAAGCCCCCAGCGTAAGAAAAAAAACCTGGAGAGGCTTCTCAAAACGAGAAACCCGAATGCATTGGAGTAACACCAAGAGCGGCTCCTTCATATGAAATGAACTCTTGAGAAGCCCCCAGCGTAAGAAAAAAAAAGCTGGAGAGCCGTCTCAAAACGAGAAACCCGAATGTATTGGAGCAACATCAAGTGCTGCGACTTCATATGAAATGGACTCTTGAGAATCCCCCAGCGTAAGAAAAAAAAAAAAGCTGGAGAGCCCTCTCAAAACCAGAAACAACAATGCTTTGGAGTAATACCCTGTTTGACGGAAGTACGGCGCCTTCATATGAAATGAACTAAAGAGAAGCCCCCAGCGTATGAAAAAAAAAGCTGGAAAGGCTTCTCGAAACGAGAAACAAGAATTCTTTGGAGTAATACCTTGTTTGACGGAAGTGCGGCGTCTTCATATGAAATGAACTCGAGAGAAGCCCCCAGCGTCTGGAAAAAAAAACACAGGAAAGGCTTCTCAAAACGAGAAACAAGAATGCTTTGGAGTAATACCTTGTTTGACGGAAGTGCGGCGCCTTCATATGAAATGGACTCTTGAGAAGCCCCCAGCATAAGAAAAAAAAAGCTGGAGAGCCCTCTCAAAACGAAAAACAACAATGCTTTGGAGTAATACCCTGTTTGACGGAAGTCCTGCGCCTTTATATGAAATAAACTCAAGAGAAGCCCCCAGCGTATGAAAAAAAAAAGCTGGAAAGGCTTCTCAAAACGAGAAACAACAATGTTTTGGAGTAATACCCTGTTTGACAGATGTGTGGCGTATTCATATGAAATGAACTCAAGAGAAGCACCCAGCGTAAGAAAAAAAAAAGCTGGAGAGCCCTCTCAAAACGAGAAACAACAATGCTTTGGAGTAATACCCTGTTTAATGGAAGTGCGGCTCCTTCATATGAAATGAACTCTTGAGAAGCCCCCAGCGTATGAAAAAAAAAGCTGGAAAGGCTTCTCAAAACGGGTAACAAGAATACATTGGAGTGATACATTGTTTGACGGAAGGGCGGTGCCTTCATATGAAATGGACTCTTGAGAAGCCCCCAGCGCAAGAAGAAAGAAGCTGGAGAGTCTTCTCAAAACGGGAAACAATAATGCTTTGGAGTAATACCTTGTTTGACGGAAGTGAGGCGCCTTCATATGAAATGAACTCAAGAGAAGCCCCAGCGTAAGAAAAAAAAACTGGAAAGGCTTCTCAAAACGAGAAACAAGAATTCTTTGGAGTAATACCCTGTTTGACGGAAGTACGGCGCCTTCATATGAAATGAACTAAAGAGAAGCCCCCAGCGTATGAAAAAAAAAGCTGGAAAGGCTTCTCAAAACGAGAAACAAGAATTCTTTGGAGTAATACCCTGTTTGACGGAAGTACGGCGCCTTCATATGAAATGAACTAAAGAGAAGCCCCCAGCGTATGAAAAAAAAAGCTGGAAAGGCTTCTCAAAACGAGAAACAAGAATTCTTTGGAGTAATACCTTGTTTGACGGAAGTGCGGCGTCTTCATATGAAATAAACTCGAGAGAAGCCCCCAGCGTCTGGGAAAAAAAAAAAAAAAAAAAAAAAAACTGGAAAGGCTTCTCAAAACGAGAAACAAGAATGCTTTGGAGTAATACCTTGTTTGACGGAAGTGCGGCGCCTTCGTATGAAATGGACTCTTGAGAAGCCCCCAGCATAAGAAAAAAAAAGCTGGAGAGCCCTCTCAAAACGAGAAACAACAATGCTTTGGAGTTATACCCTGTTTGACGGAAGTGGACCGCCTTCATAAGAAATGAACTCTTGAGAAGCCCCTAGCGCAAGAAAAAAAAAAGCTGGAGAGCCCTCTCAAAACGAAAAACAACAATGCTTTGGAGTAATACCCTGTTTGACGGAAGTGCTGCGCCTTTATATGAAATAAACTCAAGAGAAGCCCCCAGCGTATGAAAAAAAAAAGCTGGAAAGGCTTCTCAAAACGAGAAACAACAATGTTTTGGAGTAATACCCTGTTTGACGGATGTGTGGCGCATTCATATGAAATGAACTCTTGAGAAGCCCCCAGCGTAAGAAAAAAAAGCTGGAGAGGCTTCTCAAAACGAGAAACCCGAATGCATTGGAGTAACACCAAGTGAAGCGCCTCCATAAGAAATGAACTCTTGAGAAGCCCCCAGAGTAAGAAAAAAGCTGGTGAGTCTTCTCAAAACGGGAAACAAGAATGCATTGGAGTAATACCTTGTTTGACGGAAGTGAGGCACCTCCATATGAAATGAACTCAAGAGAAGCCCCAGCGTAAGAAAAAAAAAACTGGAAAGGCTTCTCAAAACGAGAAACAAGAATTCTTTGGAGTAATACCCTGTTTGACGGAAGTACGGCGCCTTCATATGAAATGAACTAAAGAGAAGCCCCCAGCGTATGAAAAAAAAAGCTGGAAAGGCTTCTCAAAACGAGAAACAAGAATTCTTTGGAGTAATACCCTGTTTGACGGAAGTACGGCGCCTTCATATGAAATGAACTAAAGAGAAGCCCCCAGCGTATGAAAAAAAAGCTGGAAAGGCTTCTCAAAACGAGAAACAAGAATGCTTTGGAGTAATACCTTGTTTGACGGAAGTGCGGCGCCTTCATATGAAATGGACTCTTGAGAAGCCCCCAGCATAAGAAAAAAAAAGCTGGAGAGCCCTCTCAAAACGAGAAACAACAATGCTTTGGAGTTATACCCTGTTTGACGGAAGTGGACCGCCTTCATAAGAAATGAACTCTTGAGAAGCCCCTAGCGCAAGAAAAAAAAAAGCTGGAGAGCCCTCTCAAAACGAAAAACAACAATGCTTTGGAGTAATACCCTGTTTGACGGAAGTGCTGCGCCTTTATATGAAATAAACTCAAGAGAAGCTCCCAGCGTATGAAAAAAAAAAAGCTGGAAAGGCTTCTCAAAACGAGAAACAACAATGTTTTGGAGTAATACCCTGTTTGACGGATGTGTGGCGCATTCATATGAAATGAACTCTTGAGAAGCCCCCAGCGTAAGAAAAAAAAGCTGGAGAGGCTTCTCAAAACGAGAAACCCGAATGCATTGGAGTAACACCAAGTGAAGCGCCTCCATAAGAAATGAACTCTTGAGAAGCCCCCAGAGTAAGAAAAAAGCTGGTGAGTCTTCTCAAAACGGGAAACAAGAATGCATTGGAGTAATACCTTGTTTGACGGAAGGGCGGCGACTTCATATGAAATGAACTCTTGAGAAGCCCCCAGCGTAAGAAAAAAAAAGCTGGTGAGTCTGCTCAAAACGGGTAACAAGAATGCATTTGAGTAATACCTGGTTTGACGGAAGTGAGGCACCTCCATATGAAATGAACTCAAGAGAAGCCCCAGCGTAAGAAAAAAAAAACTGGAAAGGCTTCTCAAAACGAGAAACAAGAATTCTTTGGAGTAATACCCTGTTTGACGGAAGTACGGCGCCTTCATATGAAATGAACTAAAGAGAAGCCCCCAGCGTATGAAAAAAAAAGCTGGAAAGGCTTCTCAAAACGAGAAACAAGAATTCTTTGGAGTAATACCCTGTTTGACGGAAGTACGGCGCCTTCATATGAAATGAACTAAAGAGAAGCCCCCAGCGTATGAAAAAAAAAGCTGGAAAGGCTTCTCAAAACGAGAAACAAGAATGCTTTGGAGTAATACCTTGTTTGACGGAAGTGCGGCGCCTTCATATGAAATGGACTCTTGAGAAGCCCCCAGCATAAGAAAAAAAAAGCTGGAGAGCCCTCTCAAAACGAGAAACAACAATGCTTTGGAGTAATACCCTGTTTGACGGAAGTGGACCGCCTTCATAAGAAATGAACTCTTGAGAAGCCCCTAGCGCAAGAAAAAAAAAAGCTGGAGAGCCCTCTCAAAACGAAAAACAACAATGCTTTGGAGTAATACCCTGTTTGACGGAAGTGCTGCGCCTTTATATGAAATAAACTCAAGAGAAGCCCCCAGCGTATGAAAAAAAAAAGCTGGAAAGGCTTCTCAAAACGAGAAACAACAATGTTTTGGAGTAATACCCTGTTTGACGGATGTGTGGCGCATTCATATGAAATGAACTCAAGAGAAGCACCCAGCGTAAGAAAAAAAAAGCTGGAGAGCCCTCTCAAAACAAGAAACAACAATGCTTTGGAGTAATACCCTGTTTAATGGAAGTGCGGCTCCTTCATATGAAATGAACTCCTGAGAGCCCCCAGCGTATGAAAAAAAAAAAAAAAACTGGAAAGGCTTCCCAAAACGAGAAACAAGAATGCTTTGGAGTAATACCTTGTTTGACGGAAGTGCGACGCCTTCATGTGAAATGAACTCTTGAGAAGCCCCCAGCGTAAGAAAAAAAAAGCTGGAGAGTCTTCTCAAAACGAGAAACAAGAATGGTTTGGAGTAATACCTTGTTTGACGGAAGTGCGGCGCCTTCATATGAAATGAACTCAAGAGAAGCCCCCAGCGTAAGAAAAAAAAAGCTGAAGAGTCTTCTCAAAACGAGAAAAAGTAATGGTTTGGAGTAATACCTTGTTTGACGGAAGTGCGGCGCCTTCATATGAAATGGACTCTTGAGAAGCCCCCAGCGTAAGAAGAAAGAAGCTGGAGAGCCCTCTCAAAACGAGAAACAACAATGCTTTGGAGTAATACCCTGTTTGACGGAAGTGCGGCGCCTTCATATGAAATGAACTCAAGAGAAGCCCCCAGCGTATGAAAAAAAAGCTGGAGAGTTTCTCAAAACGAGAAAAAGGAATGGTTTGGAGTAACACCAAATGCGGCGCCTTCATATGAAATGAACTGTTGAGAATCCCCCAGCGTATGAAAAAAAAAAGCTGGAGAGGCTTCTCAAAACGAGAAACAAGACTGCTTTGGAGTAATACCCTGTTGACGGAAGTGCAGTGCCTTCATATGAAATGAACTCTTGAGAAGCCCACAGCGTAAAAAAAAAACAGCAAAACACTGGAGAGGCTTCTTATAAAGAAAAACCCGAAAGCATTGGAGTACCAACATGTTTGACTGAAGTGCGGCGCCTTCATATGAAATCAACTCTTGAGAATGCCCCAGCGTAAGAAAAAAAAAGCTGGAGAGGCTTCCTAAAACGAGAAACAAGAATGCATTGAAGTAACAGCAAGTGCGGCGCCTTTATATGAAATGAACTCAAGAGAAGCCCCCAGCGTAAGAAAAGAAGCTGTAGAGCCTTCTCAAAACGAGAAACAACAATGCTTTTTAATAATACCTTGTTTAACGTAAGTGCGATGCCTTCATGTGAAGTAAACTCTTGAGAAGCCCCCAGCGTTAGAAAAAAAAAACCTGGAGAGACTTTTTTAAACTTGAAACAAGAATGCATTAGAGTAATACCCTGTTTGACGGAAGTGCGCGCCTTCGTATGAAATGAACTCTTGAGTTGTCCCCAGCGTAAGAAAAAAAAAGAGCTGTAGAGTCTTGTCAAAACGGGAAACAAGAATGAATTAGTGTAATACCCTGTTTGACGGAAGTGCGGCGCCTTCATATGAAATGAACTCTTGAGAAGCCCCCAGCGTAAGAAAAAAAAAAGCTGGAAAGGCTTCTCAAAACGTGAAACAAGAATGCATTGAAGTAACACCATGTTTGACTGATTTTCGACGCCATCATATGAAATGAACTCTTGAAGAAAAGAGTTCATTCCAAAAGAAGAAACCCTAATGCATTGGAGTATAAATATGTTTGACAAGTGACGCGCATTCCTATTAAATGAACTGTGTATAATTGTTAATTCATAAGAACCGAGCAAGTTGATTTAATTGTGCTTTATATAGCATGGATATTATATCTCCATAAAAGCGTCCATTGCGTGTTTGGTATTGCCATTTTTATTAACAGTAGTATATTCAAGAAATGTTTAGTAAATGCTTAAAAGGTAATCTAGATTTTTTACATCCATTCCCATGAATTACATTTGCTGAAGTACTATTTTTTCTTTAATTATGTGAAATTATGCATTCATTATAATATCAAAATACAATTTTTAATTGTGAGCAATAGTTATGCTTCTGTTTTTAAAATGGATATCATTTGTTAAACTCGAAATTATTAAAACTACTATTAAATGAAATTTTTAAAACATTAGAATTGCATTCGTCCTACTCAGATAATTACAAATTAATTAAATATAATGAATTACTTCTTAATAATATAATGAATGATAATAATAATGATAAAATGAATGATTTCAATGAATAATTAAAACTTATAAAACAAAGTAAATTGCATTATCATAAGTTTAAGCCTCTAACTGCAATAATTGTTCATTTAACTTTGAAATGTAAGTTCCATTAACAAGATGTTAATCACGAAGACGTCCCTTATTTCATTAAAAGAAAAAAAAGCTTATTTAAAAGAAAAATGGTTGCGTGCAAGACTTTATATAAATCATTCATTGCGAATGGTATTTCGTGTCTCAGCTTGAAATGTTTTATTTATTGTGAAGTGTAAGAGATTTATTTCGGTTTGAACTCAATTGAGTGGAACGAGGTCAATTAAAATTTAACAAGTCATCTTACTTCTGAAGCAATAAATTGAAATATATTCCCCAAATATAATAGTAAAATCACTGAAAGATTTTAAATTGATGAATTATTTTATTTTTCGTAACCTAGAAATAATCGTGAGAAATGTTTTATAATGTATAATTGTAACTGAAGACGAATATAATTTTAACTGTTTGTTACTTAATAATTAATGTGGTGAATAATTTGTTTTCTTTTGATTTAAATCGGAAATTTTGAAATTTTGGACTATATAGTTTTGATATGCAAAATATTTATTTGCACACCAGAAAAAAATACTATTTTGTCAATTTCCTTTTAATAGAAAAGGTTTTGTGCACATTTTTTAATATTAATAACCAGAAAAAAAATTAAAAATGCTGAAAAATAAAAATAAAATATTGTAAAAAATGTAAATAAAAATTGGAAAAAGACAATGAAAAAAATAAACGAGATAATAAAAATACTGATGAAAAATACATGGAAATAAATATATAAATAAAAAACATTCAATTATTTTCTAACTATTTTATAAAAACAAGTTCAGCAACTATACATTTTGGAATTTATTCTGCTTTAACATGTTGACTGCCCAAACTCAAAATCTAATAGGGGATATTTTATATTTAAGTAGCAAGATTAAAACTGAAACTATCCACAAAGCACTGAATATACGAATCTATTCTGCTCATCAGACTTTTAAATACTCTGATGTGGTGTATAACTTAATAATTAGCTAATTTAATTTGCTTAATATTTATGGATTTCAGTTTTCTTTACCATGTATGGAATTTAAATTTAAATTTTTCAAATCATTATTTTCGTTTCAAAAATGTGAGTACTATCCATCAAATTTTTTTCGCTTTTTTCAATTTGAACCCATATTATAGGAAGCCATTCGAATTCAAATGCAGTCTGTACGTGAATGTCGCCCACTTTTTAAAAATTTGGGCCGTATGGCAGTCGTCTTTTTATATTTTCATAATAATGTATTTGAAAACTTACGAATTATTACTAGTTTTGTGTTTAATACTTTTAAATATAAAATTATATATTCTTTATATGTTACTGCAGGACTGGATGTGCTAAATAATATGCTAGTAGAATGTAGATATTTAATGAAATTTCTATATACAGATCTAAGAATAATAAAATTAAAAGATTCATTTCGTGATTAGAAGAATCTAAGTGCATTAATTTTTAATTTTTATATGTTAAATATAAATTGCTAATTTTAAAGAAAAACTCTACATTCTTCTTAATTTTCTTCTAAAAAGTAAACAGTACACATATTAAACTGATATGAACTGTATGTGAGCATTTTGGTATCTTTTAAAATTTAAAACCTGAATTTATTTTTTTTATAAATATTGTAACTTTAATATAGAACCTAATGGAGTCAAGACACTAAAAGAGTAATTTTTCTACAAAGCAGTATATTGTTTCTTTCAAATAATATTATCAGGTCAAATCGCGTCAATATGATGATGGGCCATTTCACACGCTTTGTATTTCGAGGATGTCAGTGTTTGAGTGCTGATCGAAAATTGAAAAATCAGCCCACTTTGTCGACGGCCATGGCTACCAATGTGTTAAACATTTAAATTTCAATCTCAAAAGGGAAAATGAATGAAAGCAAAAGTGTATTCAAATGTGCGAAAGTTATAAAGCACGAAATTTCTTGGAAGAAATAATGTATATTTCTTTGCTTGTTGATCGTATTAAAAAGTTACTTTATCTGATTACAGTTAGGTATGTGGTGGAATGGAGATTATTATGATCCATGCAGGAAGCAAAGGGACGAATGTTGAGAACATTTCTTTCATGATCGCATTCACACACTTAAACACTAACACAAAGACAAGACATTCACGCGCGCAGCTTAACATGACGGCATCACGTCTCAATCTAATTACACTCGCAGTGCATTATGGGATGGCCTAATCATGCATCGCCATCTAGTATCCAAAAGAGAAGATAAGAGTAATGTATCTTCTACAAGTATTAATTGACAACAAATAAAATAACATTATCAATTATTATAACATTATAGCCTCTAATATGGTTTCTCTCATTCACTTACTAGCTTTTTTAATAAATTCCCTTCCAGCATTGTTGTCATTTCTGGTAGCTAGTTGTATATCATTTTCAATGTATCATTTAAAGAGGTTTGGTGGTTTCATGTTGCATTTAGCCTTTTAACAATTTTTTTGAGATGGCCTTTACCAAACATTAAATGATCATATTTATGGAAATTCTAGAAACTTAAAATTCAGTAATAGATTTTAACGAATGAGAATCACCTTCCCAAAATAGCGTTAAAGGAGCCCAGAAAACATTTTCATATTTTGGCCTATTTTCACCTTTTCTTGGATTAAGTAAAATATTGAATGTAATAGAATATCTTAATGGAAATGTGGATAACTTCATTTAAAAAGGCGAGAAGAATGCATGAAATGAATTCTTATGGAATACAAACTGAGCCAATAATATTTATTTTTATATGACAGCATGAAATTCTAAACCAAGTTACTCAATATAATCATTGAGGTATTTCGAAATCGGATTTCAGAAATTAATATAAATCACTAGGAACCCTATTTCTTGTGAATGTTTTGGTTAATGTATTAAAGATGTTTGTTTTCTTTATTAGGAAGTCTCCAACCATACCATTTCTTTTAAGAAGAAAAAACACCTTGTGAAGCAATTTCGTTTTTCAAATAACATTAGCTTTAATAATTTAGGAAAAACTGCTTCTTTTAAATATTAGTTGGTATTTATAATTAAAAAGCAAATAATTTTAATAGAAATTATAAAATATCATAAATTGATTTACTAGCAAATGTTTTCTTTCTGTTGCCTATCTATTACAATTTTGAAAAATTAATCTATCTTCACTTTTAGATATATAATTGCTTCTTTTTTTCCGGTTCCCTTTTAGAAAATATCTTGTATATTGTGAATTTAAATTCAGAATTAAATTTATAGTAACTTTTGCATACGTTTCTTTAAAATCTGGCATTGTAAGAGGCCAAATACGAAAATGCCCTTCTTCAATACTAATTGAATTACCGATTCATTTTAACTAAATAAACTTCCACATGAACTGCTCTATTGAAAATATATAAATACTGCATAATCTTGTTGATATCCAATAAAAGAATAACGCTATTAAATGTTTAATTATTTATAATCTAGACATTTGAATCCGCCGAAATTATTTCGATGAATGTTTTAATATTGAATTAAATAATTTTGAAAACCAATTCTAAATTGCACATATATCACTTCATAGAAAAGAAACATGTAAATAATTCAAATATTTCAGCTGTTTCATGATTTAAATAGGGTGTTGGACATTATCTGCACAAAGTTGGGTATCTTAAATTTACTGCTGCATATGTAATATACTGCAGCATATGTAATCTTAAATTTACTGCTGCATATGTAATATACTGCAGCATATGTAATCTTAAATTTACTGCTGCATATGTAATATACTGCAGCATATGTAATCTTAAATTTACTGCTGCATATGTAATATACTGCAGCATATGTAATCTTAAATTTACTGCTGCATATGCAAATAATTACGGCCATTCTCTTCCAAAGAAAGTCCCTTATTTATAGTTGGAAGAGTATGATCAGTTCTATTTAAAAATATGTCAATTGAAAAAAAAATGTAATTCTTGACTTAAAATAATTAGTAAAACTGATAATTCTCTTCATTTCCCTGTTTTTTGTAGTGCCAATATTTATATACTACACTTTTCAATAAAATGTGAAGTTATTTAAATCATTATGTTCATAAAAGGATATTAAACTTGGCAGTGATAGAATGTACTTACAATAAAACTTTGTATGAAATGTTTCTTTAAAATTAAAATGCAAACGGTAGAAAAAAAAAACAATATCAATATCTAAACTGCACTGTAACTTAGATATTGATATAGCTTTCAAATATACCTTTTTGTTACATTTTTTAAGAGAAACTTTTATGTAATTTTTTGTGTATACTGTACGATCTTAATTTAATCAGTTCCTAATTTGAAATTGCATTATAAAAATGAAAGAAAAGACGTGTTATTCAGTAGGAAAAAGTCATTTCTTTTTGTTAGCTTGATTGTCATGACGGTCACCAGTTATTGACAGACCTATATAAATTGCATTGTAAGAAATTCAGCAGGGCAGTTAACATCTTAATAACTGTTGTGGGTAAGAACTTACTCCTCATTTGCAAAAAGGAGTTGCCAAGAGACAAAAAAGAATTCGCCTTTGTTAACTAAATCATCTCGGAATACTAAACTACATGGGAATTTCGTTATAATTAAAAATAGTTTCTAAGAGCTGAATCGTATGAAAACTCGCTTTACGTTGTTAAATTCAATTGAATGATTCAAACAATAAAGTGCCCTATCCATAAAGACTTGGAAGGATTTAACTGTACAACAAGAACATTTTCAATTCACAGTTCTTATCGGTTCACACTTCTAATCTCATAATGGAAGATTGCTTTCTTTTTAAATGGTATTTTCATGTTTGGCATAATTTGTAAATTGTATGGTTTGCTCCAGTATAGCTTTAAAAAATAACACTATCTTTTCTCCTTGGATATATAGCTATTTTATTTAGCAAATAATAAAATAATGAAGACAAGTAATGACTTCTTGAAATGCTTTTTAGTGTAAAAGAAAGATGTGTGGAAATTTTCTTCCTGTGCTCCTTTTTCTAAAAAATCTTGAAATCTTTCATTTAATATTTTTCCTTCATTCGCTGCCCCTATAAATAAGACAACGATGAATTTTGTATTCATTTTGCAATATACTTGGAAAAGGAACGTTTCAAGTAAGGTTCCTAATTTTTTTAAAATTAAAATAATTTAAACTATGCCTGAAATCCTTTTTAAAATAAACATATAATTGGAAACTTTTATATGGTATTCAAATTTCGGCATTTGATTAAAATGGAACTGAATCTTCAGTATTATACACTGGAGTTAGTATATTTCGTATAAACAAAAAATAAAAATGCCTGAAAAGTGATCAATCGTGATATTTTCATCTACTTGCATATCGCGAAAATGGTTAAATGTTGTTCTAGAGTATAATCTATAAATTTCATTTTATTAGCAGATATTTAAAACTTGAAAACCTGAAGTATCAAATTATTTAAGACTATTGAGACTTGAAAAGCTGAAGTATCAAACTATTAAAGTATTTGAGTCTTTCTTAATATTTAATATATTTTTCCATCAATATTTGTATTTGTTTGAGTCAATTGTGTTGCGTTTACATCAAAACACATTTTCCCATGTTTCTACATGATTTCTGCTTCCATTCCCTGCTAGTTAAATATTAATTGATTTTCAGACATTGTAGAGGCTAAAAAATGTTTATTGATTAACTTTTTAGTTTAAAAATTACAATCTTTTTAACTTCTTGTCAAGTATTTTAGAATAATTAATCATAATAATTTATTCAAATGTGTAGTCTGTTTATTCGAATTAGTAAGACTTTTCAGACTTTAAAATCTGCATTAAATAATTAGATATGAATTCAATTCTTTTCTGCTGCAAATAAAGTTTTTAAGGTATGTTAAAGCAATATCTCTTGGGAGCTTAAAATCTTGCATCGATTATCTTTTTGACAGTCGGATAGTTGGCGTTGAGATGAGAATTTTTCTGCATTGACAAGTTCAGTTTTTTTGGATCGTATTGAGTAAAGCAAAGTTAAAAAAATCATCTTTCCCACAATTTGATTCAAATGTGTCAAACCCCATAACAATTGTTCCAATTATAATACATTAATTTTAATTTAATATAATTTATCAAAGGATTCAGGTTGTGGAGACTAATTCATACGGCTTTCAGAACTGCAACAAGCCCAAAAATTATCTTTTTAAAGTTTCATTTTCGATTTTAATTTGCTGGCTTCTCCAGACTGTTTACTTTCTCCTTGATAATCAAGGAAAAAAGAGCTAAAACTTGTAAGTAAGGCAAGAAATTAATTAAAATGCGCTCGTCGAGTGGTTTGTAAGTAATTCACACCGCAAACCATTTCAACGTGGATGGTAGATGTAAGAAGTTAAAAGCCCTTATTGAGAAACCGGAGATTTTTTTCTATCTTTTAATTTTATTATTTGTATAGCCTTAAAAATAGTATTACGTTTTGGTCCGATTACAAAATAATAGTGAAAACGTTCCGAGTTTTGCGGAATTACTAAAAATCGCAGAGAAGCTATGGTTTTTGATTCATCAGTGAAGATTGAATCATAATCGTTAAATTGTTATCTGTGGTTGAAAAATATTTGAAAATTGAATCAGATGCTGAAATTATTGTTTGGTTGTTAAAACTTTAATGACTGCAATGTTTATCTTTCAAGAGGGGCATCCGTTTTTCCTTTGGCAAAGTTTCCTCTTTTGAAAGTTTCCTCTTCAATAATGGCTTATATCCGTAAACTTTTTCTTCTTTCTTAATATGAGATATGTCATTAATTGAATGTTCACAATGACTTTTTATTTTTCAATGGTGTTTGAGAGAAAATTTTATTTCTAAAAATGGCTTTTTATAAACGGTGAACAAATTATAGGTAAACTCCCGACAGACGGCAGGGACCAAGAATACAATACGTCCGATTGTTGAATTCAATACGTGCGATGTGTGTTTAGAAGCTAATTCATCTGTTATAAAATTATAGTCGAATTTTAATTAAACATGAACATCCTGCCCTTCCAAAAATATATAGATCTCATCTATGTAGTGTTTTTAAAAACGTTTGAGTAACCTTCTTTGTTTAAGATAAAATGATGATTCAAAGTTAACTTTTCTCATAAACTACAGAAATAACTGCGTAATTTAATAGAAATTTCTGGAGGTCCATGTAATCTACATGAATGAGCACATGTAAACATGTAGTTTGTTGTTGTCTGATTAAATGGCAGAAGAGCCATGATTGGCTACATAGAGCCAGGCGTATGGTAAAATCAGAATGTTATAAAAAATATACGCTTATTTAAATATACCTAAAAATGCCAAGTATATGACGAGTCCAATTCACTTTGAATTGTACTTCCGAAATGCAGAACTATTTATAAGATTATATATGTGCAAACCAATTCTCTTTCAAAATATTTAAAATTCTAAATAATTATGTTTTCTTAATGTGAAATAATTCAAAAATTTGTTCAAACATTTTTGAGATGTTGGTCGGAATATTATAAAATTAATGCAGACCTTAAATTGTCGATATATTTATTTTCCAAAATATCATTTAAATCAAATATTTATAATTTTAATAAACAGTGTGTGAAGACAACTTTTGGAAATAAGTGACATCAATTCATTTTATAATAACTTGTCTGATAAGTGAGAATAAAATATTTTATTCAGAAATTTTTTTCTTAATAGTAATCAATTGTGTGTGAGATGATTAAATCTCACACAAATGACTTTTAAATATCTATTTTTATAATATCAAATTTAGCTGTTTTATAATTAAATTTCTGGTGAAAAATATTTTTAAAGAATAAACCTTTAGAAGGTAAAATGATATCGAATTATTTATATTCTGATAAACTTCTATGCAAAACGTAATAAAATCAAATGACACAATTTCATTTGGGGAATATAAAGATGAAATGAGAGAAATTATGTGTATGAAAGATAACAGAAGTGCTTATTCTCAGTGCCATGAACAATTAATATTTGAAACCAAAAGCTATTTGGAAAGAAAATTTATTGAGCGATGAGGGAAACTGCAATGAAATATTATAATACGCTTTCGAAAAGTATATCCCAGAATATGATACTTAATCTTAGCAACAGAAAATTGGAGAATTCTAATTGCTCTGCGATTCATACCCATCACGAAAGTAAATTATATATCGTTTATGAGCTTGCTAAGTCTAAACTAATGAAAAGAGATGTGAAAATAAATCTCATTCAATTTCATGAAGCAATGCTTGAATTTAAAAATAATTTAATCTTTAAATCTTAACATCTTCGCATATTAAGCCTCTTCTTTAATATTATGAGTTTACTTCATATTAAAAGTAGTGTAAATTTATTACATTTTTAGCTTTGAAAGTATAGTTTCTAATCACATAGTAAGAAAATCTATTTGGTGGCCAATAGTATTGTGATGTAATCTTATAAGCCAGTTAACAGCTACGCTACACGAGCAGTTGCTTTTGTATTGTGGTCTTGTTACTCGGCTGCGAACCACAAGGTCCCAGGTTCTATCCTCGCTCATTCCAATCCGCCACAGTATCCAGATCGACATAACTGTGTCTGAGGAAAAAGTTTGTTGATTAACATACCATATAAAAAAATTGCCAATTTAAAACTGTTTTATAATTATTTACCAGTGAGGGATTTTGACAACTCGAGGTCACAGCTGCTACATTATTCTAAGCTCCCCCCCCCTTTCTAGGTAAATTGTATGATAAGAAAGAAACGTGAACTAAACTTATTTGCACTTTTAAATTCATATATATGCTTATTTTAGTTATGTAATATATAAATAAAGTTACTGCCCTTTAATTTTTGAATCTAATTTTTTTTGGTAATATAAAAGATAATGCGACAGAATTTATTTCTGCCCTTGAGTATTTACTTTACGTAAGTATGAACATTGCAGTGTAGAAGCGTCTAAATTTTGAAACTATTATTTTTGACAAATGCATCAGTTTAGTTTTTAAGTTTTTTAAAAGAGCAATATATTCAATTAAAAATTGGTTTGATAAATCCCCATTCTTTTCATCAACTATTACTAGTTTTATTATAAACCCAAGAATAGTTGAGGGGGAATATTTCTATTTATATTTCATTTAAACTGGAACAAACAATGCAAGCGTTCCTTGTCCCATGAACTTAATGGTGTTTTTCATTCAACTGTATATTTATCTTAATTTTTTTTTTCGAAAATGCATATTAAAATAATTAAATTAGTATTATCTTATTTTCATTAATACTAAAGTTTAAGTGAAGTGAATAAATTTATAATGAAAAATAATAATTTAAAATCATTGAATGGACTAAATCACTTAAGAATTATTGACTTATAAATTTTTCATTAAGAATTTTTAAATAAAACAATGTTAGAATAAATCGATATTTTATTTTAGTCAAAGTGCCAAAACTTGTTAACAATACTTACTCTTTACTTATAGGAATGGATCTAAAAACAATATTACGTGATAGAATTATAAAACAAATACTATTTTATATCTTTTATTATTATACTATGCACAATCTCATGTTTTAACTTACCTCACTTAGTTTAAAAGAATATGTATAAAACAATCTCGAAAATCACGCATCGTATTCATCGGCTATGACAGAAAGTTCAGATATAATTGAATTATCGACAAACTGTAACAGTTTTTCAGCAGCTTTGGTACTCCTTTCATTTCCGACCTTTAACGTTTTTAAATTTTCAACATGGCTATTATATTCGGGAAAGTTGATTGTGCCATATTACTATGACATGCAGAATTTAAAATATACCATTTCATTAGCAAATTCAGTCGATATTCTATGAACAATGTACTTTAAATATCTAAGCATTTTCTTAGTTTCGATGTTCGTTCTTTTTGAAAAATTAACCAAATATCGAATAAATTTCACAATACGCTTCAAAACGCCACGAAACTTCTGGACATAGCATATTTGACAATTTTGTTATGACACTTAGTTTCTCCCTTTCATCTGCTTATAAGATCTTTCATGCTACAATCTTCGAAATGGTTTCTTTTTCATTTGTCTTTATATCTTAATAATCAAGATCCTTTCAGGGGCTCTACTACTGTAGGTGAGTACGGATGTCCCAATCCCTAGCTTCCCAGGGATCTTTACTCCCTTTAAGTTCATTCTCCCCTACGCATTCTGCTTTCTCCTGTGTTTCTTTCTTCCCTCGACGGCAAGCGAGGGACCTCTCCATGAGAAGCTGTTGCAGCTTTGTTTGCTTCTTGCTTCTCATGGACAGCCAAAAACCCTACGTGTTGGCCGTGCGTGGCGACCCATTAGATGCACTGTGGTCCCCGTGTATCAATCGGCTGGTCGCTAGCCACCTGAGTGGTTGGATTGCTAGGGAACAAGTGAAGAGGTCACTCCTTGGGCTTGGCGTAAAGGGTGGTCACTGTCCCCGGGGGTGACTTCCAACTTATAGGTTCCGGCTAGCATTTTGGCAAGTGCCGAGGTTGGGAATTCCGAGAGCCGGTAACTGCCATCCCTTGTTGGGCTCCGTGGTGGGCGATGCCGTCGGGCCCAAATCATCTTCAATATCATATGAGGAAATCCAAACGTGCTCCCTTCAGTGGGCATCACATTGAAAATTCTGTAAAAATTCAACCACGTGATAAATTTTTTGTTATCCAGTGAGTTTCAAATGAAAAAGAAACATTTAATTCGGTATCGCCGTTCTTGTTCAAAAGGCCATTGTAAGCACTATTGGCGAAGTTACTTTCATACGAATGCCACGTTCTGAAGATTTACTTGTTGAGGTAAATTCTCGTAAACAAGCTCAACAAATTTTAAAACTAAAGGCGTTAGCAACAATACAAATCAATGTCACTACTCATAGAACTTTGAATTCCTCTAAAGGTGTGATAACATGCGGAGAATTACTAAATGATACTTTGGAAAAATCACTGCCTTCCCTTGTGTGGCTCCTTAAGTGGCTGCCTTCCCTTATTGGGCTCCGTGGTGGGTGGTGCCGTCGGGCCTGAAAATTTAACAATGTCATATGGGGAAATCCAAACGTTCTCCCTTCAGTGGGCAAAGTAATGTATCGACTATTCAAAATTTTCGACGGTTTTTTACTGTTCATCGAATTTTAAACTCTAAAGAAACATTCCTCGATGTGTCTCCTTTTCTTGTTGAAAAGGGTATTACTGGAAACCTAGGTGAAGTGAAATCTATTAAGAAACTCAGATCTGGCGGTATTTTGGTTGAAGTCTGATATGCCAAAGAAGCCAGTCATTGTCAACTATTTCTGTAGAAGTTAATCCTCACCCATCATTAAACTCATGCAAAGGAGTTGTATCATGCGGTGAATTGTATGATGCTTCAATTGAAAAAATTATTCAAAAACTAAAAGATCAGGGAGTGACCAATGTAAGACGTATTACTGTAAGGAGGGATGGTAAACTCTTAAACACAAAGCATCTTGTGTTAACATTCAATTGTTCTAAATTACCAGATTATATTAAAGCGGGATATATGCACCTTTCTGTAAGAACTTCATACTAAACCCTTTGAGATGCTTTAATTGCCACCGTTTTAGACATTCAAAATCTTCTTGCGCCCGTTGCGCAGAAGTCGACCATGACAGCGCTAACTGTACTAATGCAGAGAAATGTGTTAACTGCAAGGAAGATGATGCTTCTTTTTACCAAAACTACTCTTCTTGGTGGTAATTAAAAATGCAGCTTCAACCATGAAGGTTGCTACTAATGTTTACCCTGTTAAAATTCCTTTACTTGGTACTTCTCCTAGTTTTACATCTGTTTTCCCTTCGAAAGAAACAAAGAATTTCCAGTTTAAAGAATCTGATACCGATGCTGAAATGAGCTCAACATCTGCGTCTGAAGAGAATATAATTGAATATAATATGTCTGAGGATTTGGAAGGCTCGCCTCCCCCACTCTCTAAAAACAGGAAAAAAAGGAAATACATTATACGCACAAAATACAAAAATATATAGCTTTATCGCTCCTTTTTTCCTGAGAGGTTTTATTTTTTTACTGTAAACCTTCATTTAAGATATGTATATTGAAAATTCAATTTTTTTTCGTTATAATTTTGTGTTTCAGCATTTTATCTGTATGGCTTGCATATTTGTTTCATTTATTATTTTTCACACTTGAGATTTTAGACATTTTTTTGGCATCATAATATTTTACAACTTGCACTTATTTTTAAGTTTTTTAATTGGCTTTAACAAGCTATATTTTGACTTTTAGAATTCAGTATGAGAAATTTCAACGCGATTTTAGATTTTAATCCTTTCTAATAGTATTCCACCATACGTTATAGCAACTTGATCTTGTCAATCTACCATATGTTTGGCGCAGTATAGCCAAACATGGCTCTTGCGCCAATAAAATCAAATCAACCAACCAACCATAATAATCAAGCACTTCTTTTTTGTTAAATACGTTTTCAGAAAATTTCAATTGAGAAAATTCGAATATATATCTTATTTATTGCTGAAATTTTTTAAATAAGAATTCATAAATGCTTTCGTTCACATAAAAATATTAAATTAATAAAAAAAAGCCACAAAATTAAAATTACCAATTAATTTTTAATTTTAATAAATTACGTTTATTTTTTTTTTAAATTGACAGAAACTTAAAACTCTAGAATGAATTCTCTTTGAATCATTCAAAAATAGAGTAAATTAATATTTATAATAGTTGCAAAAAATCGTATTTTTAATTTTTAAAAACTGCATTTGTTTATCGCTACAATGAGTTCAGAAGCTGTCATCTTCAAAAATCCAGCGAAAAGAAAATATGAGCATAAAATATTACGTAAATATAGACAACAGGAAACGAAAATACGCAGAAATCTCTACAAAATAAAGTCATTCCGTCGGTCTAAGGTCGAGGGTGAGGTCAATGCTACATCCTTTTGTTGGTGTAGGAAATGACGACATTTCTAGTAAAAGGGGACTCTTACTAAAAATTCTTATGTTAGTTGTAAATTGTTGATTTATGTCAGTTAGCCAACGAAAAGAAAAGATGGATCTCAAAGATCTACAAATTTGAAATAAATTATTCGAAAAATATTCTACAATTTGACAAAGTTCATTTTAATAATAATTCATTCGAGTACTTGTAAATATTGTATAAAAATTCGAGTGTTCCTTGTAAATCAAATTAATAAAACACAATTGCTCATTAGTTTCTTGAAAAAGCATTTAGATCTTCCCGGTTTGCTATACTTCCTTCAGTAGCCAATAATATTCAAATCATATGATTTAACTAATCATGTTGCAATTTATTTGGAACAAATGGTTTTGATATTTTGGTTTTTTATTTCAATAGTTTATAATTTTTTTTTTGTATCTTGGAAATTTCCCAAATATCACTACTTTGAAATTATTTACTTTGGGTTTTTTCATTCATAGTTCTCTCCCCCCCCCACATCAATGTTTCATTTAACTCTTCATTTTCACTGAATTTCTTTTTTTCTTTTTTTTTTCTGAGTAAAGGAGGGGGAATTGTGCTCAAGTCTGAAATGAGAGAAAAAAAAATACTGCCGATACGATATAGATAGCATCACGATATAGATTTTGAGCCCCCCCCCCCCCAGTGTGAAAATCTGTCACTGGTAACTACTGAATTTCTTTTAAGACTCTTTTCATTAATATTCTCTTTTACACAATTAATCCTTAAGTCTATTAATCCTCTCATTCAAGTGAGATGGTTCCAGTTTGAGAATTTCGATTTCAATCAAAAGAGAAAATTTCGGTCGCCTGCTTTCTTTGAAGAAGAGGTCGATATAAAAAGCAGTGTCGCTGTATGTTACTGTGTTTAAACACCGCAGGATGTTTATTATTTCTGACGTTTGCGGCTTTTTCCCAGTGCACTCTTATGGGTCTTAAGACGGCAGGTGTTGGGGAGGCATTCGCCATATGGGTTGTTTGCATATGTACATATGTATGTATATATTTATTTTTAAAGGATAAGGATGAATTCATAATAAGGATGATGATGAATTCAAATAACAATTAGGTGGAAAGGGACACTTTTCAACACTAAGCACCATATTCTAACATTCAATGCAGACGCTATGATGTAATTTTATTCCGACTACGCATTGGTCACACTCGCTTGATACATAGATTTTTACTTTTTGCCGAGCCACCACCAGTATGTTTTAATTGTGGAGATATTTTAACAATTCGTCACATTTTAATAGAATGCGCAAGTTTTACTGATATTCGTTGGAAGCATTTTAAGTCCAACAATTTTACCTTAGATTCTTTATTGGGTGAGACGCATCATCCAAACATTTTTTCATGCATTAAAGATGTTGATATCATCCATGAAATTTAACTTATAGTTTTAATACCTTCTTACCTAAACTTTTGACTAGTTTGAACACTGTCAGTTGCACTTTTTGTAACGATAAACTACTTTTTATCTTGCTGTGAAAATTTTAAACTGCTTCGGCGCAGCATATTCTATATTAGGATCTTGCGCCAGAAATCTAAATCTAAATCCAAATCCAAATCGAACATTCAATAGTCCAACACTGCCAATTTCCATCAAAACTGGATATTATCCTGTCTACCCTAATATACCAAAATTCCCACACTGTTTTTCAGTGCCAAAGTGTTGAACATGGAAAATCAAACTGCTGATGGACACTGACTTGCACCTGCTGTGCCGGAAAGGATCATGGTATCCAGCAGTATATGGCATCTGAAAGGCACATTGACCTACAATGGCATTCACATTGCCTATTCTCGATTTTGCCCATGTTGACAGTTAGAAAAACAAATTGTAGCTTCTAAATACAAGTAAAATATTTCTTATTTAGAAGCATGACATAAAGTAACCTCTGAAGTAATCGCTATATATCTGTTTTTGCTTTGAAACACTACAGCACATTTTAAACCAGCAATCATACATGAAGCTCATTTTGAAAAAAGACAGTCCAACCAAGCAAAGTCCTAACATTCGGAGACGTAATGGGAAATCAAAACCACAAACATTTTGGTTTCTAAGGCTGTTTAAACAAAGACCTATCAAGGATGATTTTTCAACAAAGTTTTAAACCTCTTCTTAGTTCTTTTCTTGAAACTGTCGCGGCATTCGATTCAAACTCCATAATATTATACATCTTGTAAGCTTCATTCAGTTTCGATAGATTTTCAAGAAACTTTATTGTCATCTGAGTTTCTTCCCGATATTCATAATTGACAAGCTCGTGCTCGGAAAGACAATACACTCAGGAACTCAACTCTCAGATATTTGCTTTCTTACATCTAACCTTTATCCGAACACACTTCTTAATTTACACATTGAAGGTTATGGCTCTGCAAGTGCATTCGCGAAATTTATTTAATCTGTTACGTTTACTTACCACTTCAACATACCATTATTCAAAATGATCATGGCACTTTAGTAGACTGCTTAAAAAAATGTTTTCTTTTGATATAAAGTTGAAGAAATTATTTTCATCACTTTACATTCTTTTTGAACAGAATATGCAATTTTTGATTTATCTATTTTAATAAAATAACGTCATAAAAAAATGTTAGTAACAATTTTATGTTCCTGTTTTCACAACAGCAAATTAAATAAATACTCTAATGGTTTTGAAGTAATTAATAGGTCTGTTCCATTTTATGATTGATATACAAATCTTTATGACCAAGTAAGCTTTTCCATCAACTTTCTTAACTATAACCATCAATAAATTTTATGTTTTTATTCTCATTTTGTCTAAAGATTGGTTTAGTCTTCAGCTCGCACTGCAATCATAAGTAAAATATCTAATTTAAGTAATCTATTTGTCTTTTTTAATTATTTTACCTATGGACCAATTCATAATCAAAAGTCTCAAGTCCAAAGATCTACTATTACTGCAAACTTTTATCATGCTTTTTGAAAAATATTTATTAATTTCATATTTTGATTCTATGAAATTATTCTTTATTTTTTATGGATTCTGATGAATTTTAATTCATTAGCTCATGATTACAATAATTTTTGTTGTTAAATGGAGTGTATAGTTATGTAAGAGATACAAATAATGTGTCATTAACAATATGGATCCAAATTCAAGAAGCGTAAAAGTTTGCATGTCTACAGTAGCTGTTTGCACATAAATGTGTTGAACTTGCTATTGTGATAACATTTCATCCAATTTATTCAAAGTGTCTAACTGCTTTGAATCAAATTTGGATCTTTTTCTTAAGGAATAAGTGATGCTATAGTGCTTAATGAGCATTTTGGGATCGAGTTCAAAAATATTCTTGAATACTAAAAAAGCGTTTGAACTTGTTTTTTTCATTTTAGAATAAAATATTTTGATTAGCTTAAATTTTGTGAGGGCGGAGTTGAATTGTAACATTTACTGTCACATATCCAATGAATTTATTTTTTAAATTGACATTTAAAAAAATTTTTAAGTCATTCTCTGCTTTAATGTTAATAGCACATTTTAATTTCTCGAGTCTCTCTTCTTCACTTTGACTGAATGATAGCATCATTCAAATAAGTTGCAAAAGTATTATTAATTCTTCTCTTGAAATCAGAGACAAATGGCATAAATGCATTATTTGAGGCACATAAACCTTAAAGTCATTTTAAGAATTCATACGTTACAATATGGGTAATGATCGATAAGTTTTTATGGGATAGTTTTTGGATTTTTACATCATTGAAATCACTGCCTGATCAAGTGAATAATCAGTTTTGTGTTGCATAAATAATCTAGCACATACATAGTTAATGAGATCATTTTTTTCATTTAAAAGGTTTTTTAAATTTTTCTATAGTCAATAAAAAAAACCGAAAAGAATTCCCTTTTTTTCCTTACAAAGAACTATTGACGTTGCATAATTTAAATAGCTGTTTTGGATGATTCTCTATAATAACCACGATTATTGAATATGATCCGCAATTATTTTTTATTCAGCAAATCCAAAACAAACTTTTTTTGGGGAAACCAACATTTTATCATCCAAAATGATATGCATTTTTAGATGTGTGGATTTTGTTTTCCGTTGTACAGTTTTTAATAAGTAGTGTTATGTCATTTCGGTGTATACGATTCATTGTATTCTCAAATAAATTTCCTTCTGTGATTATGCCCTTAGCAAAGCAAAAAATAGTTACTCTTCTAGATAGAACTTTGATTATATTCATGCTGGCGTCGATCAAGTACGGACGCTGTTGGAATTTTATAAATTGATGCTCTTTTGCTTCTTTCTTTATGTTGGGAGGGTTTATGTTGGCTATCTCTTTACCAATATCAATTTTGTTCATATATTGTTAGCATGAATTTTTTTTCCTTGTATCGCAGTATAGATTTGCTTCCTGTGCCTTCTATCTCTATATCAACATGACAGATCGTTTGTATTTATCAGGCACGCTATTATAAAATTTTAAGATTACTTATAAAATTTAATTCTTAATTGGGTAAAGATTAAGAATTAAAATTATTTTAAATAATTTTTATTTAAAAAGGAATGGCAACAACGAATCATAAAACATAGAATCAACATAAAATGATCAAAGAATTTTCGTGAGATATTGGATAAGGCCAACCACTTTAAAGTTAAGACGAAAGCTTTTATTTCATGTTGATATGAAGAATTGATACCAAATGTTATTGCCTATATTGGCTTTCATATATGCATATATACAAATTACGGTTACATCTAGGATATGGGTATGAAAAAGTTACATTTGGAAAGCTGGTAGACAGCAAGTGGATAATCCGATGTGGTTTGAATCCGATGTTCGAATTCGTAGGTCCCCACAGTACTCCACCGTGAATCTGGAAGACGTATCCCATTACGCTTGATAGGGCAACAGAAAACGAACTCTACGTCTAGATCGAGTTGTAGTCACCGATAACTGTACAGAAAGTCCAAGAGTTTTTTTTCTTGCTTCAGAATGTTTGAGTCTGATGATTAATGCATTAACCTTTCGACCATTGAAATCTAAAAGAAAAACATCGATTCTTCAAAGGGTGGAACGCTGGTGGATAATATGTGAATAATCACTAGAATTTGAATAAGAGGCTTCAATCCGTATATCCTCAGAAATTAACTGAATGACATAAAAATAAAATAAATGAAATCGTCCATATTTTAATTGAAATATTTACATTAATAATACAGAACTATAGAAACAGTATGGGAATAAAAAATACAACTTGGATTTTTTTTAAAAAAGTCATTATTTTCATCGTATCATTGCAGTTCGCCAAAATATACTTAGAATGTTCCAAAGAGACAAATTTCAGGCAAATCTGAAAGTCAAACCTTGCTGCTCTTGTAAGTTTATTATTTTGGCAAATCTGCATCCTTTTTATTTGATGGCGTATCGTTCACTTGAAAACTTGGTTCTGAATCAATATGATTTTTCTCGGTCTGAGGTAAAGAGGTATAAAATGAAATTCTCTTTTTTTTTAACATGCTTTTATGCTGGAAGGTTAAGATAATATTCATTTTCTTAATTGCATCTCTTTTGATAATAGCTTTGTGACATAATTTTTAAAGCACATTGATATCGGTTTCAGCATAACATTCATCAAAATTTATTCTAAAATAAAATTTCAGTTAAAAAAGTTCTTCGCTCCGAATGCCCATTAAACATACAATAATAGAAAGTTTGGAAATTCTATTTGAACAAACATTCATAGTTCAGAACCAGTATTTAATGAAGAATCTATAGTAATACTTATAAAAGAAATCAAGTTTTCCGTTCATACATATTTCCGCAATTTATTCTCTAATTTTAGTTAATATTACAAAACATTTAAAAACTATTTTACTAACTTTTTTCATTGTTTTATTTACCGCCGTAACGAATATTAATTGCGTTTCTTTTTGCATTTACACCATTACAGCTATGAAAAAAAGAGGTTCTAAAAATATAAACACTGATGAATCGAGCTTAACATAATTTCTTGCTACAAAGTTTTGGACAAAGTATTCGAATCCTTTTTGCTCATATAGAATGCTTTTACAAATTAAAATAATTATGCATTATTTAGGATTTTTAAAATACGCACCATAGTTAGCTATAACAAATAAATTAGATAATGACCTGTAAAGATTGCATTGAAGTATAGATATGAATTTTTAGATCGTAGCAAAATTTTAATTAAAACGGGAAAGAACTATTGCTGAAATGTTTTATGTTCAGCAAATTAAAAAATATACGAAAATTTCATTCTTAAATAATACTAATAAAAACACAGAATAAAATAAATCTTTTAAAGACGAAATCGATGTACTTTCATTCTAAAACTGATATAGTAACAATTTTTTTTCAAAAATTAAAATGTGATGAAAAGATCATTTACGATTGAATAGCCGGCTTCCTAGTCTAGGGGTAGCACGTCTTCCCCGGGATCTGGGCGAGTCCTGGCGCAGGAATGGTTGTTCTTCTATCGGTCAGGTGTGTGAAAGAGTATCCTTGTAAAATGAGATTGTGCAAGCAAGTGTCATCTTTATATGAGCTAGAAGTCCGACTTCTGCCCTTGGGTGCTCAGGGGCCTTTACCCTCATAAGCAACTGCACAAACTCGGCTTAAATTGCTGACTTCGTCAGGGGCATGTCTATGGCAAGTGCCATAAGTATCAACAACACAACGATTGAATACATTTTCAATGATACATTATGTTATTTTTTTTAAAAAATCATTGCGTATGAACCAAGTATAATTTATTTTTAACTGAAAAGAAACTCTTTAAGATTTTATGAACAATGAAATCGGTCTGAATTTCACTGTATAACAAAAGATATTTTCCTATACCGATAAAAATTGTACTAAAAATTTATTGAAATTAGAAAAACGTATTTCGCGACAAAAACTAACATCACTACAAAAGCATTTTATTTATCTTTAATCATTTGAGCTAACAAGAAATTCACATTTGGGTGCGCCAAAGAAGTTTACCTGAACTCATTTCGATACTTCATAGAGTGTTTTCTATACATCGGAAAGAGTTTATATATTCTAAACTAAATAAGATTCGTCCTAAAACTTTTAGCCGAAGAGAATACAACAGTTTTTGAAGAGAATATAGGAATGAGAATTTGTACTCAAGAAAATAATCTCAGTAGACTTATAGCGGATTCATTCTTTAATAATTACCTGGTTTAACCCTATGATAACAGTTCGAATGGTTTCAGGTGATTAGATGCTTATCAGTGAAGAAAAGTGTTCTTTATTAAAACATAAAGAATTTTTCATATACACTTTATTACATACACTACCGGATTAGCACGGATTAACTGGTTAACCGGTTAAAGCAGTCCGTTTCGCTGCAGTAACTATGTTAAGGGCAGTGGCACATAGCACACTTGCCATTGAAAACTTGACCACAGTCTCTTTTCTGAATACACTATTGGAGAGGGATTCTTGTCTGATTGTTTGTAACCATGGTGTGTGTTTTGTTTTATGGAGTAAAATAAATGCGGAATGATGGCAAATGCCATCTATGTCTAAGAAATGCAGACAATATGTATAATAAAAAAAATATTGCAATATCGCCCGATCGGTGATATCATGCCAATGCTGACTCTATCCGAAGTTCGTATGCAAGGATCATTGATGTCATTAATTTCCGGGATAGATCTCTATGCTTCAGATTTTCCAAATGCATATAGCAAGAGTTCGTCTCGGCAGAGTTATTATGTAAAGGACGAATTTATGTGACGTTACGGGCGAAAGGTTTAAATTTTAGATCCATGCGCAGTGTGTCTTTTACAAAAATGAATTGCTATAGAATTTCTAGCAAAGATAATAAAACTATTTGTTTTCCCATGCACATATATTATCAACGGCTGCTTGAAGCTTTTTTTGTTATGAAATTCATGTTTTCGCTGGAGCAATACGTTTGAAAGTCGTCAACAAACAATGAACCATTAGTGGTTGGTGGGAGTTTCTTAATGCTGTAATTTCTTTTAATAATAAACAAAATTATTCTTGGAATACTATTTTGGGGAACGCCTTCGTCTTAATAGAAATTGTCCGATAAAACATTGTGAAATCGAATTTTAAAAGCCTTCGTTTATGAAAAATTTTCAATAAAAATTGCCAGATTTCGTGTTATAGGTCACGTAGAAATAATCTTACAATAAGATACAATTTTATAAACAAATTTATTTTACTGCAGTATTTTACAAGGACAACAGAACGATTGAAGACTTATTTAGATGTAGGTTTTTGATATACCTGGAGGAATGTTCTAGAACACTCAACCATGAAGAATATTTACATATATTAAATTTACATTCATTAATAAAGAAAATAATTGTAATCATAATTGTTCTTGGATTTGAGCCTGCGTCCTTGGCATGGCAGAGCAGTGCTAATCGTTAGGCTGACGAGTCGTCGGTTAGAATTTTGGCATTTCTTTGACAAATTCGCTGAAATTATTTTGAAAGGCTTCTTGTAACAGGTCCCTGGTAAACATGATAAAATGTCCTTTCGTCCAGATCAGCAGCTGATTTTGTTAATGAATTGTCCTGGGTGATCAGATATCCAGCTGAATATCTGGGAAGTTGTAGGGTTTCATTCGCAGAACATGCACCATATCTTTCAGTTTTCACTTGCTATGTATGCTGTCGGAAGTTTCAACTTCATAAATAACGTCAGATAGCTTCTGTTTTGTTACTTTATATGTCCTGAAGTATTGTTTCAACAACATTTCAGATAACCCAGTCTTGCGAGTTGATACAAATATCCAAACCAGGTATCCTTTGTAATTCACGGCCGTATTTTTCTTGTGCCTTCGTCAGATCTATTTTTGCCAATTGACTAGCATCTTCCTCCTTCGGTGTGAGGTTCTGAACATAGTCGGACGCCAATTCATTTGGAAGGAAGGGCAGAATGGCATTTACTGGTATATCGTCATCCCTTCCGCTCCTTCGTTGCGGAATTATATGCAAGAGTAACAAAAGGATGTATATTATCTCAATTCTTTTGGTCGACATCAGCGTACATAACTAGCATTTCGGTAAAAGTTTTGTTGAATCCCTCCATGAGGCTGTTTGTTTGAGGATGATATGCGGTAGTTAGCAAATGGTATGTCATGCATAAATTATTTACTTTTATTTAGAGACTTGATAAAAATGACTGATCTCTATCACTGATAATTTCTCTTGTTGATCTATGTTTCGATATCATATTTTTGACTAGGAATTTAGCAATTTCTAAGGCATCTCCACTTCATACGGCCTTTGTCTCGGGCCAGAAAATCTATGCAACCACTATCTACCTTTTCCCAAGCTTTGTTACTGGATATCTTCCGAGTTAGTCTATTCCTATTTTAGCGAAGGGTATTTCTACGGACAAGGTAGTTGAGTTGGTGACTTTCTGTTCTGTTCTGGTACTTTCGGGAATGTGAAACATAACGACGGACGCTACGGTATAATCCAGGCCAGAAAACTTTTTGTCTGATTTGATGTATGTCTTGGTAAACTCTAAATGGTCAACCATCTATGCGTTATGAAGCCTCTTTAATACGCCCGTTAGAAGATATTTTGATGTGAATAATAGCCATTGCTTTCCCAAAGGATCATAATTCTCCTGGTATTTGAATTTTTTTGCGTTCCTCACTCTAACCATTTTTTCTCGGATTTCAGTTATTTTAGGATTTTTACTTTGCTCATCTTTGGAATTTTTATTGATTTGAGAAACGGTATATCTTCATAGGTTTCTTCTTCAAATTTGGGTAATGATTCCTTGATAAGCAGTCTGCACCCTGGTGCTTTTTTCCACTTTAAAAAACTACTATTTCTTCATATTCCTGAATACTCAAAGCCCACCTTGCTAATCGCCCTGATGGATCTTTTAGATTGGCCAACCACCATAGAGAATGGTGATCCGTTGTGACTAAATGGTCGGCCAAAACTGTAGGGTCAGAATTTACTGATTGCCCAAATAACAGTGAAACACTCCTTTCCTATTTTACAACAATTCTTATGTGGAAAGGGAACGAGACACATATCCGATGGGTTTTTCCTGTTCACTGCACTGTGAATTTCAACGAATACGATGTCATATCCACTGGCGTCCATATGTCTGAGGGTTTTAGCTAAGGGGATGAAGAGGTTAAGGACAGAATCTTTCGTTGGCAGAGATTTAAGATATGTAATGCTGACTGGTGTTCGTCTTTCCATTCAAACTTTTCATCTAGCTTCAATAACTCGTACAAGGGTCGGCAAACGTGTGAAAAAATCGTCGATAATAGGAGCAAATCCGTAGGAAGCTTCTTAACTGAGAAATGTTTTGAGGGTTAGGAAATTCTTGGATTGCTTCAACTTTATCTGGATGTGGAGGAATCCCATCTTTTCTACTAAATATCCAATGAATTTTAATCTGCGCTGTCCAAAATAGCACTGTTCCCGCATTTCCTTTGTTCAAAGAAGCACTTCATATTCAATCCCGTATTTCTTATGCACTTCAATCCTTTAAGGAGACTATCCATCATTCTTTCGAAAGTTGTAGAGTCATTACATAGCCCGAAGGGCCATAACATAAATTGGTACAAACCATCCAGAGCCGTATTTTCAATATCGTTTTTGTCACCTTCTATTTTCTAGTGATCAGGCTTGAGGTCTAGTGCAAAATAGTCATGAACCCAATAAGCTATCCAAGACATCATCAATTCGGGGCAATGGATACATGTCTTTTTCAGTGATTTTATTCAGGCTTCGGCAATTTTCATGAAACCGCCATGCTCCATGTTTCTTCACCAAGACGACGACCGATGACCAAGGACTCGCCGAATGTTCTATGATGTCAAATTATAGTATTTTGTCGAAATTTTCTTGAATTACTTTTCTCTCCTCAAAAGAAACTCCGCATGGCCTATGTTTTACTGGCTGAGAATCACTTGTATTTATTCTGTGCATTACTTTGCTAGAGTCATTCACTGGCTTGCTCTTTAAATCAGAAATGTGAATTCTATAAACAAGCTCAAAAGTTCTTTCTGTTGCAACTCATCTATCTCCGTCTCTAAAAAGTCTTTCTATTCTTCTGCTTTTCCCAAGTGCTTCTGTTATTTTACTTCCGCTTTATCAGTATCATCTTTCAGAGAACTAATCGGTTTATCCTCTAATTCTGTCATTTTGGCTATACATGTACCAGCAGGTATTTGTGACAGGCAGGAATTGTTTGTTTTCGAAACGTATACTTTACCACTTTGAAGGTGTGGCTGTTGAAGCCGACATTTTTAGCTTCTTATTCCATTCGAAATCCTGTACATCCGTATTTATGACATTAAGCATTATGACCCATGTTCCACGCCTTTCTGATACAGTTTTCTGAAATGACAACGACATCGTAGCGTAAAATCCACTATTCACACCCGTCGTGTTAAGATAATTCGAAAAGGCTTTATTTGAAGTTAACCGGATCCACAATCGTGGCATTCGTTGCTTAATATGAGGTCGTGACTGCGTTTCTGCAATACCAAATATTTGAAAGGTTGCCCCACACCATTCAGGTCCACTCGCAACGTACAGGGATTAGACAAAAGTATTGAAACACCTTGTGAAATGCATGTTCATAAAGATGTGTATATTGTAGTAAAATGTGTAGTTGGCGCTGGTGTTTACACCAACTGATTCCAGTTGTACAATGACATAATACAAGGTCGTTCATTGTCGGTGCACTGTTCTGTGAACTAACAATTGCATCATGTTAGATCTAACAGACTTCGGACATGGGCAAATTGTTGAAGCGCATATGATGGGTGCTTCCATAAGAAAAGTAGCCGAGGAGTTGTATCGAAGATTTATTTCGTATATTTGAAATGCGGAAAAATATCTGCAAAATTACAGTGTGGATTAATATGTGCATTGAATGATCATGACAGACGAACATTAGGGCGGATTGTGACGAAAAAGAAACATACCACATCTTTGCAATGTTACTGCTGAAGTGAATGTCGTGCTCACAAACCCTGTTAATATCAAAACAGTCAGAATGGAAATCGATAAGCAGAGTATTTCTGGCTGAGCTGTAAATCAAAAACTATTCATCAGTGATGCTAATGC
This sequence comes from Argiope bruennichi, assembly GCF_947563725.1. Lineage (NCBI taxonomy): Eukaryota > Metazoa > Arthropoda > Arachnida > Araneae > Araneidae > Argiope > Argiope bruennichi. Next base: position 87,210,626 of record NC_079159.1, on the reverse strand, counting down.
TCGTTACAAGAAAAAGTAGTGTCTAATTCATAAAGTCTGGATTGTGGAGCAGTGGAAGACAGTAATAAAACAGTAATTTCAGATGGTATGTTTCACACCGTTTCCTACTTCTTGCAATGTTTACGTCTAGCGAAGGTCATCCCAAGTCTATAATATAGATTGCTTGTTGCCAAGAGTAAAACATGGCAAAGGTTCTTTTGATGGTTTGGGAAGCCATATCTGATTTTCTGTGGGATCCATCATAATTAAGCTAAAGAGCATTATTGCCAAGGATGAAGAAAATGTTTTGGCTGATCAAGTCCATTCCATGTCCTAAACTTTGTTTCCCTAAGATAATGGTGTTTTAAAAGACGACAATGTACCTGTTCACACAGCTCGCATTGCCCTAGACTGGTTTTCAGAGCACGAGGATGATATATCGCATTTACCCTGGCCACCACAAACACCTAACCTAACCTAAATATTATTGAATCATCATGCCCTACATCGGAGAAGTAAATGGTCGCTATACACCATAATCATAGTTACCTGATTTGTCACTGTTTTGCTGGAATAATGGTACTAGATTCCCTTGGCAACAATATGGCAACTGTATTTATTCATTCTGAGAAGACTGGAAACTCTTTTGAATGTCAATGGTTTTCCTATACCATATTAGTAGAGGAAATATGTTTTTTTTTTAAATTTCTTTCCATATTTTGGTTTTTTTCTATATCTTTTAATAGCTTTTACTAATTTACCACACGCTTTTCGAAGAATCAGATTGCGTTCAGAAAACATGGGCGTTTTTAATTGTAGGCGTAATTTTTCGTAAACTACCGAATAACCAGCTCCCAAATCGATCAAAGCATTAACGATATACCCATTTACGGAGACGGATACAAAGTTATAGACTAGTTGAACAATTGTGCATACTGGAGGATTTTGATTCTTTGCGCCCTTACCTCTAATGCAGGTCGCACGCCTTAGTTTTACTCATTAGATCGAAAAGGTGAGGGGCGAGCTGGGGATTTTGATTGGAGGCGCTATGGATTACGCCTGTTGTGCGCGAATTACTTTTATACCATTGGTACGATCGGGGTCGTAATCAGAAATAGAATCAGAATTCCAACATTGAGATTGGTGAATATGCCTCCTTATTCTTGCTTCTGCCAAAACACTTCGTCAGTCGCGGTAGTCGCAGTCACGTGACCTGGCCGACCACAATGGAAGCAGATGGTACATTATCCGGATTACGCCAGAAATCCTTTACAGCATCTTGTTGATTTCATCTACTGTCTTTAAGTCTTTGTCAGGGTCTTAAGAATCCTTTGTCAGTGTTTCTTTTAGCTCTGTATTGTGAAGGTACAAGTTCGTCTTGGGTAAGTGGGGCCAAAGTGCTTCGTATTTTTTCTCGGATAATAGATTCTAAGTCATCTCGTCGGTCGTCTGTAAATGTTGCAATTTGTGGCAGAGTTTGTTGGATTTCTTCTCTAACGATCCTTCGAATCCGGTCGTTCAAATCATCTTTATATATAACAGAAAGGAACGTGACGTTTGGTACTCTTTTCATAACGTTGCTTCACGATGCGTTTTTTACTCATGGCCTCGACTTGAAGTCAACATGTCGCAAACGATTGTACTGAACGGCCGTCTCAGTTGATCAGGTTCAACACCCCTTTCATGAGATACGATATTTTCTGGTTATCTGTCATATCTTTATCTGCCTTCCAACTTAATGACATTATGTCCTGAACATAAGACTCGTATGTTTTACCTGGGCATTGATCCCTTGTTCTTAATAGTCTTTCGGGAAACTTTTCAAATCTTCAAACCTCCCGAAAGTCACCTCAAAAAGCCTTTCGAATTCCGACCGATTTTTGTATTAATCTTCGTTGTTGTTCGTTGCGGTTCCATTTAGTGCATTTAGCGAATTTTTTTATCCGATTCTTCCCAATTATTGTACTTGGCGATCCTCTTATAATCATTCTTCCATTTTTCTGCGTCTTCCGTACTTATGACAGGGGAGAAGCATGGTTCTCGTGGAAGTTGATAAGTTACAAAAGTCGATGTGGTTGGCGGTGTACCCTTTGATTCTGTATCTCTTCCCCCATTATTTTTTGCAGTTTGGACTCTGTAAGGCAACAATTTCTATTCCGGTCCTAGCCCTAGGAGCCTCCGACTTGTTCTTATATCCGTTTCAAATGTTTTTCGGTACTCGGCGCCTCCACCAAAAATAGAAGAAGAATAGAATAGCGGTAAATTACCATCGCTGCCATAAACAGTAGTGCATTGAAGTAAATAAAAGCTTACATATGAGGCGTAAAAACAGTAGTCAATTTGCCTTTAGCTGACGCTGTGCTGACGTCGGCTGCTGCCACTGGCGTTAACAGTAATTGTACGGTAAAATTACCGTCGGCGTCTAAGTACTGGCGCACCTAATCAAATGAAAGCTTACACACATGGCGTTTTTTTTTAACATTTAGAGTTGCTTTTTCACAGGGAGTTTTATCCTTCTCATGAAACATAATTTTTCTTTTAGCATTAATAGGCTTTCATCTGTTATGAACATGAGTGAATTAAATATCGATAAAGTATTGCTTTAACTCACGAAAAGACTGCTTTATGGGTTTTTAAAGTCAGAAACGCAGCGATTGGCAGAAAATATGTATAGAAATGTGTAACAACTTTGATTTATTGGAAGAAAAATAGAGAAACGATTTATAGGAAATCCATACTTTCTCATATGTATTTGCAAGAAGAAAAAATATCGGAGTCGTAAAAAAAAAAAACTAATTTTGCGAGTCTAGAAATGCCAGTAGTAACAGTCCCTATTCCAGATAATCTTTTTATATATTACACTGTTATTTCTGGATTTGATTATCATCTCTTTTTTTTTCTGAGTTGGTTATTATTAACGAATTTTTTTTGTAAAAGTATAACTATTATTGGAAGATCAGTAACAATATTACGTTTCAAAAATTTTATGTTTTTAACTAATTTCTAATAAATCAAATATTTTACAAGTAAGTAAAAATGCGAGAAAAGCGTTTTTTCTTGCAATGCTTATTTCAAATAAGAAAGCAACATAAGTATGACATGATATTTGCGACAGATAACTATCAGAATATTTCTATATTGTAGATGTATGTACTAATTGAAATAAAATATCTACATAGAATGTTTCTTATATTATTTGCTTTGAATTCTCCTCTTGTAATATTCTCTCCTGAAATATCTGTCAATCCTATAATTGACATTGTATCCATCTCTACCACTAACATAATTATGAAGAATAATATAGGCTTTAATGATATCATGCTTTAAATTGTGGTTGAACATTAAAAAGACGAGGGACTATTCTCCATTTATTGCTGAGAATACTGAATACGCCTTCTATGTACCTTCTTGTTTGACATATCGATAATTTAATATTTTCTTTTCGACTGTCAAATGTGTTCCAGCCTTTGCAAATTTTCATGCAGCCCAAATGTATGGAACTTATGGAATTTCTGTGACTCGTAAGCACAAAATAAAACGGTATTTACTATCGGCAATGCTCATTAGCACAACTGAATAATATTAATTACTACCTATTACCCGCGACTTCGTTCGCGTGGAAATTTTGGTGTGTATCTGAGATCTGACGGTCTGATTAAAATGTTATAAAACTGTATCATTATAGTGCTGTTGAAAGCAGAGTCTTACATGATATAATCAAGAAACTTCTAACTGATTGAGAAAGACCTACGGGAAAATTTTAACATTTATTTTTATTCTAATACCATAATGTATACAACATTAAGCCCTGGTTTGGTTCTGGGATTTGTTGATCGTCATTGTAAAAGCCAATTTTAAGGGAAATTGCAACTTCTTGAAACAAAATGGCAAGATGTTTGGAATAAAACGTATGCGGGGAATTAAAAATCTGTCTCCTTTAGCTGCTCCTGTAATAATGGTAGCTTTTATAATATTACAGCAGAGCTGTCTGATACGAAGCCTGGTGTCGTTGCATAGTACATCAAGATTTCGCATCTGCAGAGCTGGAACGCCAAATTTAAGTTCCAGCTTATGCGATGATGCTCCTGTTAAATCCGAGGAGTTGAGAAATTCGACGGGGGTAGGTAGCACTATAGTCATTAGCCATCACAGTTTCTATGAATATGTATAGTTTTGAATTTCCGACGATCATGTCTACATTTTTTATTTATTTTACTGACTCAACCATTCTTCATTACTTATATTAATCTTCAAATTCGAAAACACTTGCATGGTAAGTTCATCTTCTGTAGCCACTGGACAGGAAAAAATCTTCTGAACATAGAATTAACCAATCTGCATCCGTTTCTAGACGACCCTCTTTAATATGCAGAATCTTATTTGCAAAGACACCTGATTCATGGTCGTTGTATGTACAGTTGCACGCGCACATTGCTCGTAAGATGGAGCTTTTCAGTCCTAGACCACAGGGGCCTTGAGAAATGCGTTTATTTATTATCTAAAATCGCCTGCCGCAAAATGACAACGTCGTCCATCACCGCATGCTTGCCGCGGATGTCCTGCAGGTTTTCATTTGACTCATCTATTGCATGCTTGTGTGACATTGTGCACTCGTCCCATACTATTAACTTGCACTGCTGCAAAAGAACTTCCCGGCTGCTGTTTTTGATGATGTTGCATGTTGGGGTATCTTCGCGGCAATTATTAAGCGGCAATTTGGAAACGGAAAGAGCAGTCCGGCCACCGTTAAGCAAAGTTGCAGCAATGCCCGAGGAAGTTACAGCCAGAGCTATATTGCGGTCCTTGCAGAGTTGGGCTAACAGAGATTCAGCACAAATGTCTTTACACGTACCTGTGGGTTAGTGCTGGTTTCAATTACCTAACCTACAAATTTGCCTGCCTAATTTAAAATATGCTAGAGCTAAGAAAACAAGGTTTAAGTTAGAGAAAATTTAATTACAATATATTTACAAGACTTTGTACAATTGCAAGATTGGTGAAACACGCTTAAAGATTAAGTCAGAATCGTTCCGGTCGCGGCAGTGTTTGTTTTTCTTTTATTCTTGCTTCTCTGGCTTAAAAATAGACTGAAGGATTCCTTGATTTGCATCCTTGCCGAGATCAAAAATAACCACAAAGCGGCACTGTCAATTTGATTTGAACCTCGAGGCAAATGTCAGTTTTTAGTTGCACTTTGTAGTACCGCTACAGGGACTCCCCCTCCAGTGTCAACGTAGATTTTTTGGATCAATTCGAAAGTGAACCTTTCTGCCATACCTAGTAGTTGTTGTTACTGGTTCTTGCTTCTTACCAATTGTTGTCGGTGGATCGTCTTCCGATGCGAGGAATGCTGGCTTCAGTAGATCTACATTGATAAAAGATGATTTTCCATTAATAAGCAACTTAAAAAGTTTGTCTGACTTTGACAAAACTTTGTAGGGGCCTTGATATGGCGATTGTAGGCTACAGCGAACTCCGTCGTGCCGAACAAAGACATGAGATGAATTGGGTAGATCTTTATGAATAAAAACATTTTCACGGTTGTGCGATGATGCCGGAACTGGTCTGAGCTCGTGCATAATGTGTTGTAGTTTACTAACAAAAGCTGTCTGGTCAATCCTGGATTTGTTTTCCACGAAAAATTCACCTGGCAACCTGATGATAGTTCCGTAAGTTAGTTGTGCAGGAGTAGCTTCGAGGTCTTCTCTGTAAGTTGCTCTCCATCCCATTAATACCGTAGGAAGTGCATCTGCCCATCCTTGGTCTGCGTGGCATCTTATTGAGGACTTTAGATTTCGGTGAATCCGTTCGATAATTCCATTTGAGGATGGTCGATATGGTGAGGTCCGAATGGTTTCAGTTCCCAAAAGTGCAGCTAAGGACTTGAATAAATGAGATTCAAACTGCTTTCCTTGGTCGGTTGTTATCTTTGATGGGGCTCCAAAGCGGCAAATCCAATTTTCGTATAACGTACGGGCAACTGTTTCTGCAGTGATGTCTTGGATTGGAAAAGCTTCGGGCCATCTTGTAAAGCGATCGATGCAAGTGAGGCAGTATGAATATCCTCTCGAAGGTGGCAGTCTTTCAACAATATCAACGTGGATGTGTTCGAACCTTGCAGAAGGAAGTTGATAAGATCCTAGAGGTGATCTTATGTGCCTTGAGACTTTATTGCGCTGGCATTCTAAGCAGGATTGAGCCCATATTGCGATATCTTTCTTCATGAAAGGCTAAACAACTTTTGTGCTCAGAAGCCTCTGTGTAGATCTGATTCCGGGAGGAGATATTCCATGGAATGAGTTGAAAATGATCTTGCGGAAACTTCTAGGCACGAATGGTCGAAGAATCCCTAAAGAAGTGTCACAGTATAGATTCGAATCTTGATAATACATGGGTTGCAGTTTTAGATTAGTCTTGTTAGGATAAGATAGTAATTCCTGCAACTCTGCATCAGTTTTTTGCTCTTCAGCCATCTTGTTGTAGTTAATAGGAGATGGTGTATCGATAGTTGTAATCCTTGATAGAGTACCCGCTACCACATTTTCTGCTCCTTTAATGTATTGGATGTTGGTCAAAAATTGACCAATGTCATCAAGGTGTCTGAGTTTTCTAGGGCTTGCTTTTGTCGGAAAGCATAGATGAGAGGCTTGTGGTCTGTAAAAATTATAAACTGACGTCCTTCCAGCATGTGACGAAAATGCCTAATGGATGCGTACACTGCAAGTAGTTCTCTGTCATAAGCACTGTACTTTTTTTCCGCCGTCGAGAGTTTTCTTGAGAAAAATGCAAGTGGTTGATAGCCGTCTGAAGAGCTTTGTTGTAGAACTCCTCCGATGGCTGTGTCGGATGCATCAACGGTTAAGGAAATACTAGCATATGATGATGGGTGAACCAAAGTTACACCATTTGCCAAATCATTTTTGCACTGTTGGAAGGCTTTCTCAGCTTCAACTGTCCAAACTATAGGTCTTTTGTCTTTTTTCTTTGCACCTTTCAGGTAATAAAACAATGGAGCTTGGGTGGATGCGGCATGCGGGATAAAACGTCTGTAAAAATTCATCATCGCCAAAAACCGTCTCATCTCCTGTACAGTTGAGGGTTTGGGGAAATTGACGATTGAGGAAACTTTGTCTTCCATTGGTTGTATTCCCTTTCCGGTAATCTTGTATCCAAGGAAGTTTACTTGAGATTTTCCAAAATTACACTTTGAAGGGTTGATTCGAATTCCTTGGTCTTGAAAACGCTTAAAAAGGATACGTAGATGGCTGATGTGTTCCTCTTCGTTTTTCGATGCAACCAAGACGTCATCGATGTAGGGCATGCAAAAGTCGAGATCTTGCAAAATGCTGTGGATAAATCTTTGGAATGTCTGCGCCGCGTTACATAATTACATAAGCCAAAGCTCATAAAGGGAAATTCGAAAAGTAAAAAAGGCGTGATGACTGCTGTTTTCGGTATGTCTTCTTCTCTCACCGGTATCTGATGGTAAGTTCGAAAAAGGTCGATAGTTGAAAAAATGGTGTTTCCTTCTAGTAGAAGTGCCACGTCATGGATATGAGGTATCGGGTATTTGTCAGACTTTGTAACTGCATTCTTTCTTCTGTAATCGCCGCAAGGTCTCCAATCTCCATTCTTTTTCGGTACTATATGCAATGCTGATGCCCAACTGCTTTTGGATGGTCTGCAAATGCCTTGATCGATCATGGGATTCTAGTTTGGATATGATTAGCTTCTCAGGTGGCAGTCTTCTTGCCCTTGAAAATACCGGAGGTCCAGTCGTTTCAATATGGTGTTCCACTTGATGGTTCACTTTAGTCTTTGCTTCCACTCGAGTAATTTCGGGATACTCCATCAAAAGTTCTTTGTAAGGAGAGTCTTCAGCAAGAAGAGTGATTTTTCCTTCAGACGAGGCTATCATTTGAACTGAAATCTTCCTTCCAGTGCTCGTGTCGATGAGGCAGTTATTTTTCATATCGACCAGCAAACCAAAGGTTTTAAGAAAATCGGCTCCAATGATGGGGTGGGATACAGATGCTATTATGAATGGCCACCGGAACACTCTTCGAAGGTTTAGGTCTAAGGTAAGAAGTTTTTCGCCAAAAGTTGAAATAGTAGTTCCATTTGCTGCAAATAGTTTGAGTTTAGAGGCAGTGCAATTCTTTTCTTGGATAGTGGTTGGTGGAATGATGGAGGCTTCGGCACCTGTGTCGATTAAAAATCGGAATCCAGTTGATTTGTCGGCCAAAAATATTCTTTTAGATTGGCCGTATACGCTTGTGGCCTCAAGCGATGGCCTTTCTAGTTTTCCTGATTGTAATTGCAAGGTTTTTTGCAATTTCTGGCCGTGCTTCCAAATTTATGATGAAACCAATAAATTCCAGCACTGGGGTCGAATCTTCGTGAACTAGAATGGCATCTCGACAATCTTCCACGAGCTGGACTTCGGGATTGTCTTCTCCATTTTGTTCTGGTATCCTGGAGATCTTTGACCGATTTAGAGAGCTCTTCGATTTGCCTTCGAAGTGTGTGGCAGTCCCTGCATCCGCTATTCGGGCCTTCGACCAAGTGGATGGATGACGAGCCAGTAACTTCCAAGACCTTGTCTGCCATCTTTGCAAAAGCATCTAAATCACTGGTGCTGACAGCTAGGATTTGCTGTACAGCTGTGGGCAAGCGTTATAACCATAAATTTTGCAGAAGGTCTTTTGGTACCTTAGAAGAGAGGTCTCGCATCTTGCACAGGAGTTGAGTCGGACGATCGTCCCCAAGTTGCAGCTCTTGTAGAAGCAATTTAAACCGGTGAGTCTCTGAATCTGCAAATTGCTCAATCAGGCGGTCCTTTAAAGCTTCATACATTAGTTCCTCAGGTGGGTTAAAAATTATTTCACTGACTTGTGCTATCACATCTGTTTCAATGGCAGCTACAACATGATGGTACTTGGTTTCGTCTTTTGTAATTCCAGAAATGGCGAACTGGCTTTCAATCTGTGCAAAATATAATTTGGGATTCTGTTTCCAAAATGGTGGTGCCTTGAACGACACTCTAGCAACGACAGGACTGGAATCGTCATTTGTTGAAGGATTAGTCGTTAGCGAAACATCTTTATGTTCGCTAGTCATCTTGATGCGTTAAAGTTTCTTCTATCCGGATCACCACTTTGTGTGTTAGTGCTGGTTTCAATTACCTAACCTACAAATTTGCCTGTCTAATTTAAAATATGCTAGAGCTAAGAAAACAAGGTTTAAGTTAGAGAAAATTTAATTACAATATATTTACAAGACTTTGTACAATTGCAAGATTGGTGAAACACGCTTAAAGATTAAGTCAGAATCGTTCCGGTCGCGGCAGTGTTTGTTTTTCTTTTATTCTTGCTTCGCTGGCTTAAAAATAGACTGAAGGAGTCGTTGATTTGCATACTTGCCGAGATCAAAAATAACCACCAAGTGGCACTGTCAATTTGATTTGAACCTCGTGGCAAATGTCAGTTTTAGTTTCACTTTGTAGTACCGCTACAGGGTATCACAGACAGGTAGTACCACATACCCCCTGGTTACCCTGGAAAAAATAATCCTTCCTCCCTACTATTACTCGCTGCAGAAGCGTTTCGTAGACTTGATGCTACTTGGGAAGTAATCGTAGTGTCATTTCATTAAACTGTACTTCTAAGACCGCGGTGTCGTAGTTTAGCTCCTTTACAACTTCGCTGCGGTGGGGGTAGGCCGAAATCAGAGAGTCATTTTCCAGATATGGAAATCAGTTTATCCTCAATCAATACCAAAGCTCCGTTAATGATTTAATTTCCATTTGACACTCCGGTCCATTTGACTGCAATCCAGCCTATGCACGATATCTTCTTATAAAGAGTCTTTGTATGTATCCCACAGCTGGAGGGGGTTTGACAGTCCGCAAGTTCTCACTAAAATTACAAACTGGTCTTATAGCTACTTTCATAGTCCCAGTTTTATTACTCCTCTTCGAAAGATTAGATTTGCGTTTTCTGAGAATTTCAAAAAAGTGTGAAATAATAACAAATAAAAAAAATTAAATTAATCTAAAAAAACGCTGTACTTAAAACTATAAATAAATTTATTAAAAGTATATAATAAAAAAAAAATAGAAAATCAAGTCCGAATTTCTTTAAAATCAAGTCAAGTCTATTTTATTTATTGATCGACTTTGAGATAGCTACAATAGTATACTACACATAAATTTTAAACTTTTAATTAAAATGAAAATATCGACAATCAGAACACACTACGCATGTGTGAATTTTCCACGCCAGTCAGGGTAACACAATGCAGATTAGAAATTTTTTATTTCCTTTATTCCATTTTATTTTAATTTAACAGTGATTCATAATGAATCTGAAAGATCGATTAATTAACAATTTTTAATTTTAAATGCATCAAACAATGAACAGAATCATTTAAAATCGATAGAAAAATATTCAGCCTAGTCTCTTTAGCGTGGGAAAGAAAAACTGAAGCCCTACTCATTTGACGATGGGAAAATGAAGACATTTGGCGGGAAATTTAGTTTTTAATTAATAAAAAATTAACCACTCAATGAACCGGAACAAATAGTAGCCTATGTCCTATTCCAGACTAGAATCTCTCAGCTAAATTTCATCCAATTCCGTTCAGCCGTTCTGGCGTGATTGACTTACAAACATCCATCCATCCACACTTACACATTTATAATAGTAATAGAAATGTAATTAATGAATATTAATTATATATTAATTTTTAATTATATATTTATGTGTATAAAAAAGTATCTAAGGTTTTATTCATATTTGTATCTTTTTATGGAATTGCATCAATAAACAAAGTTTCCTTCAAAACTTTATAATAATATGCGAAAATAATTGTAAGTAAAACATTTATTTTCTTAATGCAATTCAATATTCCAACATTCAGATTTCAATAGTTGCTGTCGACATTTCTACAGTGTGAATGGAATTCCTCATTTTGGTATTTTTTTTTTCTGATACTTTTTAGCCGCCCTTGTAATCTACCAAAGGATGTCTTCGATATTCTGAAGTAATTGAAGAATTTCACTGTCCATTTCTTTTGCCTCAAATCTTCAAATAACGTCTGAAAAGCTCCAAACTCCTCTTTTTTATTAATTGAATAAATCCAAATAAGTCGATTTTTTTCTTTTCCTCTTCATTCGACGACAAAATAAAAATAGAATCTGCATTCTATTCATTTCAAATTACACTTAAGCAGTATACAGTTTAAATAACACGATTAAAGTAGATTTGTTTGTTGATGAAAGTACGCTGACTCTTATGATGGCGACGGAAATTTTTCAACAGTGTGCGTAAACCTTCCATTTTTGTGAGCAGTAACGTTAAAATATCCACAGCGGGAAAAAAAAACGCTGCATGTGTAACCAGCCGTAGTCACACATTCATTAGAAATGAACTTACAATAAGATTTTATAAACCGATTTATTTTGCTGTAGTACTTTACACGGCTAACACTACAATTGAAGACTTATTCAGTTGTAATCGTTTAATATACTTGGGAGAATGTTTTAGAATTCTCAACCAAGAGAATACTTAATTATATTAAAATTTCATACATTTTTTTTATTGAACATTTATAAATCCCCCGTGCACTACAAAGTAACACACGGGGCTTACAGAAGTAACTATGTAACACATTACAAAAAGAAAAAGAAGAAAATTTAACAGTTATGAAGGATTACAGATGTCAACAATAAATTTACAGAAATTTTCAAAAGCACTTCAAGTAGAAATAAGTTGGTGAAACTCTGGAGTCCAATTTATATTCATGTCCTTGAGAGCCAGTCTTAGGATATGTCTTTCTTTGACAAACTTGGAACATAGAATTTTCATACATTAAATTGGCATAAATAATAATTTTCATATAAATTAAATAAAAGAAGTAAATGTAAACGTAATTTAACGTGGATTCGAACCCAAGACCTTGACATGATAGGGCAGTGCTTTAACCCATAAGTTACAAAGTTTTCAGCTAGAATGCGACAATATGGCTTTTATTGAAAACTTGAGAAAGACGCTGTTCTATGTTAGAACTGTTCTAAAAAGTAAATGGTATTTCACTCCGAAATTTGCGTTGGTCAAAGAAAATATGCACTTAATAATGTGAACGATTTGTACTATGCCCGAAAGTGAAAGAGGATATGAAACTATTTCATTTTAGCACTAAAACTGATCCTAAATCTGGAAAGCATTAACCTTCATAAATCTTGTAGATATTGCGAAATTCTGAGTGCTCGAACACAGCGTAAGCTGAATTTTCAAGTATTAATCAATCGTCGAATAGTTTTAACAATACAGATTTTTAGTGTCTTTTATTCAGAAATCAAGTTGAACCTTGTCGCAGATTGACGTATGGTTGAAATGGACGTTTTTGTTGGATTATCATCAAAGGACAGGAGAGTTAAACCGAAGAAATACCAAGATATTTGGAATGCCCACGAGACATCAAATGCTTCAAAAAGGGTTTCATCCCGCCAAAGATTATCAAGTATCTTCAATCTTCCCTTTATCCCCCTCCCCAGAAAAAAAGGTACAGGTACACAACTTGCGCTTCTGAAACGGATTTCAAGAGATGATATATTTTGAAAAAAAGTCGCATCATTTTTTCTACCGCATGCAGATGTTGTCTCAGGTTAATCTCCATAAAGTTAATGTTTAGTTCTAGAATAGTTAAATAATAATTGAGGGTTTTAAATAATTCCCTTGAGTCCAAATCGAATAGGATAAGATTACAGTTATAAGTAAATAGCTTTTAATAACAATATTATAATTACAATTCAATTTCGACGAAAGAAAAATACGAACTGAAATAATCCTCATTGATATTGAAACACTGACCGCAGCGCATTGGAAGATGTTTGATGGCTTCAGTGTAGAAACTCCTGGATTCTTGACGGGTCCAATTTTCTATCGTGTTTCATTTCCAATTTGTCATAGCAAAGCTTTTTATGATTAAAATTATTGTATGCACAATTCCTTCGCTTATCAATAGTTCAAGAGTAATTTCACTTATTTCTGTCCTACGATTTTGTCGTATGAGCTGTTCCACAGAAGAAATCCTGGCATTGTTGGACAAAGGCGTACCAAATCTTTAATGTTTACCGATCTTCCTCATAACGTTGATACCAGCGATTATGATATACTATCTGAGACATTGGTCTCCGCCCACACCTTTCCTCCTGCAATGCGTTTGACTTCTGCAAAAAAAAAAAAAAAAAAAAAAAAAAAAAACTGTTTTTTGTGGTTGATCTAAAAATTTATACTATGTAACGAAGTGAACAAATAACTCGCCAGAAATTCAAAAATTGATATATTTGACTTATATGCATTTGTAACTAGCATCACCACTACAACATCTATCGGACAATATATTAACTCACTGAGATTTTACACAACTGTGCTGAAAGCTTATGAGCCAGTTAACAGCCACGCTACACGAGCCATTGCTTTGTATTGTTGTCATGTTATTAGGCTTCGGACCACAGGGTCCCAGGTTCTATCCTCGCTCATTCCAACCCGCCACATTGGTGACCTCGGACAATGAACCTTCAACCTGCTGTGGCGCCATCTGCCAACAGCAACACAAAGTCGTCAGATTCACTTGACGCAGCAACACAAAGTCGTCAGATTCACTTGACGCAGCAACACAAAGTCGTCAGACTCACTTGACGCAGCAACAGCAGCCCCACACACACGCTCGCCATAACGTTTGGCGCTACTCAAATGGGTGCAGGCGCATTAGAATCTATTGAGTGGTGATATACATCGCCACTCAACAGCCATATCGTTCGTATCCTCTCTAACTCACTGGAGGGAGAGTCTGTAGTGAAAGCTTATAAGCCAGTTAACAGCTATGCTACACGAGTAATTGCTTTTGTATTGTGGTCATGTTACTGGGCTGCGAACCACAAGGTCCCAGGTTCTGTCCACACTTATAACAATTCGCCACACAACCCTCCCCCCTCCTATAATTTGGGTCTTCTTTATATTTAGTTATATAGAGGAGACATTACAATAAGTGCCAGATCACATTTTAAAATTTTAATGGGGGATCCAGATCAGTCGTTGTATGACTTCAAAAGGTCTTATAAATGATTAAGATCATAAATTTAATAAATCACTTATAACAATGTGTATAAATATAGTTTTATTTGAATTAACTTTTGATTTGTAAAATTCATTACCAGAAGGAATCCCTCTTATGTACAGAAAATGTTATCAAATTTATCATTTTTCTGATATTTAATTTTTTATGAACTAAAATATTGTGTTATCATCTAGAACACAGTAGTGGATATGATTTTTAAAAAATTGCATGTATGAGGAATCAAGCGAAAAAATTAATGACTAATTTAAACTTGAAATAAGTTACATCAAATCAAGTGAATGAGAACAATTCAAACAGTAAGATAATGATTTTCTTGTTAACAATTTAATATTTTTGCGAAATATTAAAAATTTTATTTAGAAAGTTTTTATGATCCCAGATATATGGATCAGTGTCAAGTATGTGGTATGCACCTAAACATTTCACGATTTCTTTTTATTTCACTATTTTCCTTTAATTATATACCTGTAAATTTAGAAAAGGATGGTACTAAATTTCTGGAAAACTGAATAAAAAACAACAGTCTGATATCAAGTCGTCTACTTATTTTTTATGCTGTAAGTGAAGTACTTCAAAATGTCTGTATTTCTCTAAGTTTTAGAGAATAAAGATAAAAGATTAAAAAAAAAAAAAAAGTTGACCGAAAACAGGAAGCAATTCATCAATCTGACAGTCAATGGCGAATTTTCACTCTTTCTAAGATTGTTTCCAAATTTGAAAGAGCCAAATAAATCATGAAATGCTTCAGACTTATTCACTGGCCATTAAATTCACTTCATGATCCCATAAATATCTGTTCACATTTTCAGACACTTCGTCGTGGATAAAATAAGGATTTTATTTGAAATTCATTTCTTTTAGTCTCTACTTTTGTATTTGAGACTAAGCCTAAATTCTCACTTTATTCCAAATAGGATTGAATGAAAAGATACAGAAAATCAGCTTTCCATGGCAAGTAACTAAACTCTTATATTGTCTGTGATATTTTTGGCAGATTTATTATCTTTCTGATATTTTAAAGAAAAAGTGAATTCCTAAGAAATAAAATGCTGTTCATTACAATCCGTTGGCAAATTTGGCTGCACTAATTTCTGCTAAGATGAATATAATTTTACATCTTATATATTTTCTAAAAATAAATTTACATCTATCAAACGTTTCTATGTTTCTTAGAAGCAAATAATTGAATCATTTCGTTATTTGATTAAATTAAAGAAATTGATTATTTTTCGTAAAAGGAACCTCATTTTACTTTTTTATTTGTAATCTATTAGTTTACGTTATATTATTTACGAAAACCAAGATTCCTTTAATATTGAGATAATTTTATTATGTTTTTCGTAGATATAAAGCTTTTAGATATCATTTTCTGGTGTTGCCAAATATAAATTTTATTTTCACAGAGAGCATTGCGATATCTTTGTAGCAGATTAAATTCATTTTTCGTTTAGAAAAACGCCAAATATCACCTAAAAAACAAGTGGGATGATTCTTATTAAGAGAAATGATAGGTTGAATGAAAAGTAACAAATATTTAAATAATAATGAAGAGATGTACGGAATGAACATTCTAACTTTATTCCATATTCTAATGATTAATTAATTTTGGTTTTTAGAATATTCACAACTCGTATTGTATGGAACGATCAAACTACGCTATACATCAGTGTTTCCCAAACTTTTGACATAGTATGTGTACCCCTTCTATAATTTTCGTAACGCTGAGTATCCCTCGTCATTAAAAATGGATGTATTTTAATAACAATAAAAAATATATTTATTTTTTGTGAAATTTGTGAATTATTCATAATAAAATATAAATATAAGTTATATTTTATTATGAATAATTCTTATGGAAGTTATATTGTAAGTAACATTTATTTGGATCAATGAGAAGGATGAAATTGTTTGTGCTGAGATGACAGATTGTCATAATTTGATTCCCTGTTTGTTAATTTTAATCTCAGATGCGGTTTCACGTCCAAGAGTTTGCCTTTTCCAACTTCATATTTATGTGAAGTTGGAAAAGGCAAGATGTATTTCAGAACTTTTTCTGTTAAGACCGGATACACATGTTGCATTTGTAACCAGAATGATGTTAAGATACTCTCCCTATGTTTAACTTTCAAAAATCCGTCTGAAGCCAATTCCAACAATTGCTCTTCTTCTGCATGCTTCAAATCTTCTGGCATGGATGTTGTGTCAATGTTAAGCGGATCTCTTATCCATTCAATATTTTTGTTTAAATCAGAGAAATAGTTTTTCAAGCCCACTTACAAACTCTCCAAATGCTGTGTTATGCATTTCAGAGTATCAGCATCCATTTTAGTAGTTGAACTGGTTATAAACTCACGAAGAGAAGAAAACGAGTCTACTTCTCCACTACCAACTCTTCTGCCATAGATTTAGTTTTGCGGTGGAGCGTTCACTTTATCTTGAACGTGAAACAATGAAATTCCTTTGCCTTATAACGATGAGGCAATTTAAAACAGAGAATATATCTGCTAAACATGCTAGTTTACAAAGCCATTTCCAGTCATGTAAACAATTTCTCAACTCAAATTTATCATTAAGAAAACATTGAAGTTCATGTCTGAGTTCAAACAGGGACAGTGGACCACAGATGATTAGACCTTTTTTCATTTTGGACAGAGTCGCGTGATTTTCGGGGTGTTGACTTTCGCCTCAGTTGTACCCCCATCAAACTCTTATTGTACCTCTGGAGGTACGCGTACCACACTTTGGGAAACACTGCTATACATTATTCGAAATTTACTGTGCAACTGCAAATATTTCAAAACTTCTTATACTTTACAGTGGTTTAATATAGTGTGTGTATGAAAGAATCCGGTGTTTTAATGCAATTTTTTAAATTCAATAACAGCATTAGATTAATATTATATATATGTGCTTAAAAGGTTGATTTATCAAGATTTTTAACATTTAGTCGATTTCAATATGCATTCCATTTGTGGCACGGCACACATCCAAACGGTATTCAATCTCTTCCCATGTCCTGGTGAAAATGTCTGGAGTGATGTTCGGTACACAAGGGATTATTAATTTCTTGAGATAATTTACATCCTGAATTTTATCAGCTTAAAGAAAATTTTTGATATGCCCCCAGAAGGAAAAGTAATGGGGTCAGATCCGGGCTTCTTGCTGGCTAAGACCTAGAAAGACGCTCTGTCCTCTCAATCTACTATTAGTAAACTGAAGTGAGGTGGTGCTCCATCTTGCTGAAAGTAGACACCATTTATGGGCTTTTCTACAAAGATAAAGGGATCTAACTACTACTTGGTTATGAACATGATCGCACCAAACATTCACTTTCGGTGAATCACTCTATGTTCCATGAACTCATTAGGAAGTTGTAAATCCCAAATTATACGATTTTGTTTTTAACATTACCGATTACATAAAATATGGCCTTGTCATTAAAAAAGCAAATTTCTTTAAAGAATCATTTAATATTTATCATGTCTAGCATAGTAACAGCAAATTCTAGTTTCTTGTTCTTGTCTGTTGGTTTGATTTTATGCACAAATTGTACATGAACTTCGTTTACAGGCTGTACGCAGTTAGGCGAAGCCTTTTGTGAACCACCTTATGAACAATTGATTTGGGTATGTCCAACTAAAGACTGCGTCGTCTCAATGATTTTTTCGGACTGCATTGACATGAAGTACGGATTATGTCCACATTCTTGGCTTACCAGATGATTTTTTGTTTTAGCACACTTCCCGTTTCTTTAAACGCACATAGATATTAACGAAGGGTCTTGTCCGTAGGCGCATTACCACTTTAATAGCACCGAATGTTCCGCTGAACAGTGGTAACAGATCCAGTTTCTAAAAGCCAGATAACACATTGAGTCTTTTATTGTGGGGTCTCTATCACACTGAGCAATGAGTGTCTTCTAAATTAGTCAAAGATAAATGACGCGTAACGCTACTTAGTGTTGAAAAAGCAAACTAAAACTGGTATGAATAAAATTTGATGAAATACTGATTTCTTCAAAATTCTGATCTGATCAAACCTCATACTTACCGATATGATTTTTTTAAATTTCCGTAGTTTCTTGAAAAATCCTGTTTGATCAAAATTTGCAATTGTATACAAAATAGCTTCTTTGAATGTCGCACAATTTGGTTAAATATTAATATTAATGTTCTTTTTAGGCAATTTTCTTTTGCGGTGGACTTCATCGTTTTAAAATTATTGAGGCTAAAGCCGCTATCCTTTTCAGCAAGCTTTTGCATCACATCAGTGGAAGGTTGTTTGACGTTAGACATCTAGTTTACTGTATTTCAAGCTTGCATTCTTGACATATCTTTAAAGGAGTAGCGTTATCAATAAAGACATATCTGGCACCATAACAGAGCTTTCATCACTCGACATTTTCTGCCGTACTATTGGGGGTGGTTTCGCCGTCCTGTCCAAGTACATAGCTTTGAGATCCACACTAAAGTAATGCTGCAACTTTCTCGCTTTCGGAAAGATATCTTAAATTTTACCAATTGACTAATAACTCCAATCACAATATTGGAGCAGCATGGCCAACTCTGGCACCAGACGCCATAAAAAAAAACTAACTTGCCCTCCTATGAAAATATAATTTCATGGAAACTTGGATATACTGATTTTAGCATCGCGAAATGTTTTTAAAGTCTACAGCAGACTATATAAAATCTTCTCATCGGATTACATCTGTCCCGCGAAGCAGGATTTTCTTATCCCTTATTTATCTTCATTGTCAGACTTTAATTTTGAATTTCATTCAATTACAAGTTTTTAGCACCGTTCTAAAATTAAACTTTTCAATAGCTACAAATTCATTTGAGTGGATATTTTATGCTTAAAATTGTAAATCGTCTATTTTAAGGATTCTTTAGGATGCTATTCAAATTTTGAAATTATTCGATTGAATTTCGGAAAATATTTGGGATAGAGAAATGATCCACATGAACTATTCACTGAATTATTGTAATGTGTCACTTGAATTTCTTCATTACTTCGTATTCATATTTTTTAATATTAAATGCAGAAAAGAAGACTCGGTGAAAAATATTTTATATATGAACAAAAAAAGGCTGGAGGCCTTTTAATATACATGGTGTTTCAGTGAACCGTTTCAGAACTTCTAAGAAGGGTAGGGTACATCCTGACAACTTGAAATCGTAGAGCAATGTGGGGTCGGAAATGCTTTCCTGAAGCGGTGTTATACACAGAAGCACCATAAAGAAAAGAGACCGTAAATGAGAAATCGTTTTAATAATACATGAAAAGAAGCAAAAGGTACATGGATTAAAGTAAGTGTTCGAAGTTTCTTCCACGGGCTACAATGCACGCCTCACATCTCCGACGCATGGACATCCGAACATTCTGGAATACTCCAGGCATGTCTCGAATCTCCCCGGCAGCTACTGCGATTCTTGCAACGAGCTCCTCAGCAGTGTCAACAGGGGTGTCATAAACTAGCGATTTCATATGACCCCAGAAATAAAAATCAAGACATAAGTCGGGTGACCGAGCAAGCCAACGCACGGGACCCCCACGTCCGATCCACCGTTGACCAAATGTGACATCCAGGTAGTTACGAACATCTCCGCTATAATGGGCAGGGGCTCCATCGTGTTGGGACCACATTGTATGTTGCGTGGATGCAGAAATCTGTTCATCTCTCAAAAGTTGTGGCAATACTTACTGCAGAAAGAGCAAGTACGTAGGTCCGGTTAGACGACCCGGTAACAGGTAAGGTCCAATGAGGTAATCTCCCCCAATACCGGCCCATACATTGACCGAAAATAGATTCTGTGCTGCACGACGTCGTATTGCATGCGGGTTCTTGACCACCCAGATATGGTCGTTATGCGTGTTGAAAATACCTTCCCTTGTGAAGGATGCTTCATCGGAAAAAAACACTTCAGCAGGAAAAAGGGGATTCGTAGCACATTTTCCCAGGTACCACTGTGCGAAAGCAATACGAGGTACATAATCCTCTGATTTCTGTGTCTGGACAACGCTGCACGTGAAACGGATGCATGTCTTCTGCTCGGAGAATCCTCCAGACGCTGCAATGGGAAACCCCGACTGCGTTTGCTATACTCCGTGTACTCGTTCTTGGATTCCCCTGTACATGCTGCAGCATATTCTGTTCGGCGTCTGCAGTCCGTGTTGTTCTTACCCTGTCCCTATGAGCTCTTTCTAATGAACCTGCCTCATATGACCTCTGGTGCAGTCTTGCAAAGAAATTATGACTAGGAATACGCCTCGTCGGATATCGTTCCGCGTACAAACGCTGTGCTGCTGGCCCACTACAATTTGCAGCCCCGTACGCCAAATGCATATCGGCTAACTCTGCGATCGTGTAATCATCCATCCTACTAACTTGGCGTTCTTGCGCGAAATGAAGATTCCCTGCACGAAAGCTCGGACTTTTCGCACAACGCCATCTACTGCGTCAGGAAAGCATTTCTGACTGACCATGGGTATATGATTTTGGTTCGTCAGGATGTGCCCTACTCCTCTTAGAAGTTCTGAAACGGTTCACTGAAACACCCTGTATATATCGATAGTGAACGCGAACATCTCTAGTATTGGGAACATTTGATTTTTTTTTATCCCTTCTATAATGTTTTAACTTCTCAGGCAGGTTCAGATACTATTTATATATTAAGTTGACGGCGTTTTATAATTTTTTTTTCCTCAAATATGAATTAAAGCATAGAAATCGTCGAAAACTCCGACTGCAACATTTTAATCAGTCTTCGCACTTTTAATTACAATAGACACATTTTTTTTTCTTTTCAAAATTTGCACATACATCTGGAAATGTAAACAAGGTAATTTAGAATCAAAAATAGATAATATGTAAAATTTAATATGCATTTGTAATATGAAATTTGCTAATGGATTTAAAAAAAGACTTGAGTATAATCTTTTATTTCAAATATTTTTCTTTATCCATACATAGGGAGGCCTATTACTCAACATCAAAGCATGTTGTATTGTTAAAAGGTGTACCACAGGGTGTCCGTCGTTTAATATTTGTGGAATAGAGCACGTCAAGACGCGTATTTTGATTTATAACATGTGGGGACCCCGAATAGAGTGTTATAATCTAATTAATGAATGAAGCTTGTGTTATGAAAACTTCAAAAAATAAAAAAAAAGTAAAAATCAATATTTATTGAGAACTTGACAACAGATTTTCGAAATGTCGGCAGTTCGAACAAATGACATGGCGAAATCTGGAATCAAAATTCCCAGTTGGTTTCTGCAAAATAGGTGTTCCGATTTCCTTGACCTCGGTTTCAATTGCTCATTTCAAGTCGTCCAGTGTTGAGGTCTATGTGAGATACACTGTGTCTTTTAAACGTCCCCATAAAAAACGTCTCATGGATTAAGATCCAGCGAGTAAGATGGCATCTTTATAATATTGTCTGTTTTCGTAATGGAATTCAACCCAATCAATCTTTGTTGAAATTGTTCCGCTAAGAGATCGAAATCGAAGTGCTGGGAGGTCTAGCAAAGTCTTTCATAAGCCAATAATTGCCGTTTATGTTTTGGTGACATATAGGGAAGCTTCCATGTTGTGCAATCGTCATGTGCATTATAATTTGGAATCCCCTCAGGGGCTCGCCTACTATAGGTGAGTACGGGTGTCCCAATCCCGAGGTTCCCAGGGATCTTTACTCCCTTTCAGTTCTCTCTCCCCTACGCCTTCTGCTTTCTGCTTTGTCCTTCTATCCCTCGACGGCAAGCGAGGGAGCTCTCCATGAGAAGCTGTCGCCACTCTGTTTGCTTCCTTCTTCTCATGGACAGCCAAAAGCCCCACGTTTTGGTCGTGCGTGGTGACTCATTAGACTGGCGGTGCACTGTGGTCCCCTGTGCATCAATTGGCTGGTAGCTAGTCACCTGAGTGGCTAATCTGCTAGGGATCAAGCGAAGGGGTTGCTCCTTGGGCTTGGCGTTAAGGGTGGTCACTGTCCCCCGGGGGTAACTCCGAGCTTATATAGGTTCCGGCTAGCACTAAGGTGTATGCCGAGGCTGGAAACTACCAGAGCCGGTAATTGCCTTCCCTCGTTGGGCTCCGTGGTGGGCGGTGCCGTCGGGCCCGAAACTCCATTCATATCGTATGGGACCTAAAAACTTAAATCAACAAACGACACAGAAAAATACAGAAATATTACGACCATTTTTTTTCATCAAAAGACTTTCTGAAAATAAAGAGACATTTCACACGGTCTCTCCGTTCCTTGTAGAAAAAGCCGTTTCTGGAACACTTGGAGAAGTTTCTGCCATTCGCAAACTTCGTTCGGGAGATTTGTTGGTGGAAGTTAATTCTCGAAAACAATGTCATCAAATTCTCAAACTGAAAGCATTGGCTACAATTCCCATTTCTGTAAGCGCGCATACATCTCTTAATTCTTCTAAAGGTGTTATTACATGTGGGGAGTTATTTCATACATCAATTGAAGAAATTACAAAGGACCTAAAACCTGAAGGAGGGATACATGTACGATCGGCTACAAGAATCAAAAAAAGCATTGGAACATATTTAGAAGGTATCCGTCAAGAGATAACCTAGTAGCATTTCAACGAGCTAAAGCCCTTGCTCGTCGCGTTCGCCGTTGTAGTAAGAGGGAGTCGTGGATTAATTTTGTTTCTAGCCTCGCATCCTCTACTTCAAGTAAAAGTTTATGGAAGAAAGTATAGGCGGCTAATGGGATTTATCACAAATCTTCCATTCCTGTCTTAAAAACCGGGAATATGATGTATTCTAGCGCATTAGACATTGCTAACACTCTCGGTCAGAAGTTTGCACAAGTTTCCGCAACTGACTCTTATAGCTCTTATTTTCTTGCGATTAAGAATCGAGCGGAACGGTTGCCTCTGCGCTTTAATGACCGACATTCCTTCCCATATAATTGTGAATTCCGGATGTTTGGATTGGAAACCGCCTTATCTCAAGCCAATGATACCAGTCCAGGGCCAGATGGAATTACATATAGAATGATTCGTAATTTAAATAAAACTTCCCTTTCTAATTTGTTGATATTATTCAACAGACTCTGGATTGAGCAGAAGTATCCTACACAATGGCTCGAAGCTATTGTGATTCCCATCTTGAAACCTGGTAAAGATTCATCCAACCCTCTGAACTACAGACCGATTGCACTTACAAATTCTTTATGTAAAACCTTCGAGCGCATGGTCAATGCTCGCCTGATCTACGAATTGGAGAAACAAGGATGCATCTCCACGTTGCAAAGTGGTTTCCGAAAAGGTAGATCTACTATAGATAACCTTGTTTTACTTGAAACTGAAATACGCAACACATTTGTTAGGAGAAATCACCTTGTCTCTATATTCTTCGATATTGAGAAAGCATATGACCGTTCCTGGCGCTATGGCATACTTTCAACAATTTTTAACTTTGGTTTTAGAGGAAACCTACCCATGTTTTTAACTAACTTTTTATCTTATCGAACATTTCGAGTTCATGTTGGGAATTTTTACTCAAAATATTTTATACAAGCTGAGGGTGTCTCTCAGGGAAGTGTCCTCAGTGTCACTCTTTTTATCGTTCATTTGAGCCAAATCTTGAATCATCTGCCATCATCAGTTCATGGAAGCTCTATGTTGATGACCTTCAGATCTCCTGCCAGAGTAGTAGCATGAGTGTCATTGAGCGACAGTTGCAAAATGTTAATAAGGTGGCAAATTGGTGCAATAATAACGGGCATAACATTTCTCCTGAGAAGAGTAGATGCGTGCACTTTTGCCGGAAGAAAAACTTGCATTTGGATCCTATTATCCAAATACACAATACGCCTATCCTAGTAGTTGATGAAATACGATTTTTGGGTGTGGTCTTTGATCGCAAACTAACATTCCTTCCTCATGTTCTTAACCTGCGAAAGAAGTGAGAGGGCCTTGAATATTTTAAAGGTGCTCTCTAGAACATCTTGGGGCGCCCATCGAACCTCCCTTCTCCGTATTTATCAAGCGGTCATTCTTTCACGCATGGATTATGGTTGTATGGTGTATGGGTCTGCCCGTGCTTCCGTTTTACAAAGACTAGATACTGTGCACCACTATGCTTTACGAATCTGCTCAGGTGCATTTCGTACTTCTCCAGTTGAGAGTTTGTATGTTATTTGCCACCAACTGCCCCTTAATTTAAGGCGTAATAAATTGTCCGCTTTATATTACTTCCGAACTTTGTCAATGCCAGAGCATCCTGTGCGTCAAATCGCATTGCCAGTTGGTTTTCGCCGGTTGTATGATGCTCGTCCATTTAATATCCTTCCATTTAATGAAAGAATCAAAATTCTGCTACATGACTCGGACCTTGATAATATTGCAGTTAAATCACCCGATTTATTTTGCTTCCCACCTTGGGATGAATCGCAATTTTCCTTTTTGAATCCCTTCTCGGGATTCGATAAATCTTCAACTACACCGACTGTCTTGCAACAGCTTTTTCTACATCATCGCTATCGGTATTCTTCTTTTGCCCGAATTTTCACGGATGGCTCGAAATCAGACAACCATGTTGGTTGTGGAATTATACTTCCGTCTGATACATTGAGCCACCGTCTTCACAATTTTTGTTCAGTTTTTACTGCCGAATTGGTGGCAATTCTGTTTGCCCTCCAAGAAATTTCACTACCCACTCAGCGGCAATTTGCCATTTACACCGACAGCATGAGTTGTTTGGAAACACTTCCACACTATCGCAATAGGATGCATCCTATAGCAATTAAAATTTTATTAACTTTGCGTTCAATACAAAATAATGGGTTTCAAATAATTTTTTGTTGGGTGCCGAGTCATGTTGGTCTCTTTGGAAATGAAATGGCAGATTCAGCGGCAAAATCAGCAACAGACCTTTTGTCTCTGAAGCTTCCCTATTGCGATATTAAGAAGTCCTTGACAAAATACATTTTTTCTACTTGGCAATCAGCGTGGTATCAGAGTACAGAAAATAAACTGCATTCCATCAACCCTATTATTGGATTGTGGTCTGCTCTTTCTATACGTGAGGTTGACGTAAAATTGACTCGCCTCCGTATAGGACATACACGCTTCACGCCCAGACATCTTCTGTTTGGTGAAGCTGCACCGAAGTGCCCCAAATGCCATGTGGATTTTACTGTGAAACATCTTTTGAGTGCCCTGATTTTAACTATCATCGTATTCGCTTTTTTCATTCAACTTCATTGAGTCTTAAAGACTTGGTGGATGAAAAACACCACCCAAATATCTTTAAATTTTTAAAAGCTATTAAATTTTATACTTATATTTAGTGTAATTAATACGTATTTTATCTCAATTATCGTGCCCACCGTGATCAACAATGATTTCATACCATATTCTTTGGATTTAAATTGATGGTTTTATTTTAAAACTCTGAAATTTTTTGATGCATTGTCACATCTCATAAGTTTTTTTAAGTTCTGAGTTTATATTATGTTTATTGTATTTTACCCCTGATTTTATATTTTACCATTTGCATGGCGCAGCTTAGCCAAATGTGGCTCTTGCGCCAAAAAACTTCACAAATCACATTATAATTTGGAATACAAACTGTCGAATTCGTAACTAACGTTCTTCGTGTAATTAGACTATGACGCTATATTCGGGGACCCCACATGTTATGCATCAAAATACTCGTATGGACATGTTCTGTCTGAATATGTAAATATGAGACGTTGCATACCTTGTGGGACACCCTGTATTTTCACATGCATTCATTATATGCCGGCTGTAAATTGCAATAAATTTTTAGTATAAATTCCTCAAAGAATTTACCATCTAATATATGCCTATTCTTGGGTAAATTAAAATAATTTAAAATGCAAAGAAATGAAAATTCGGTATATTATTTGTATATGAATTCCAAAAATTCATAATCTCGCATTTTAAAGACAATCTGTATGAGGCTAAGAATTTTGTATGACTTGTGTGCTTGAAATATTTCAGTTAATTTTAAACTAACCTCACGATAAGTCAACGAATTCAGACGACGACATCTATCGGTAATGAAAGTTAATAATCGAGAGAAGCAGACATGCACGAAAACGAGCTAACATAGCATTAATGCCCTGTTTTATATTTAAAGCTTCTGTTTAAGTTCTTCTATTTTTAAAATTTCAAGGCTCTAGTCTATTGGGAAGTTTGGTGCAAATTTTGCAATCAATTTTAATACAACAGAAATGAAAGTAAGAAAATAATATTGAGTTGGAATGAAGATTGAGGATTCGATGTCTATTAAATTTTAATTAATTGCTGTGCATTTGAGAGCCTTAAAACTTCGCTCTCGAACAAAAAGTCTGGGTGTAATATTTTTGAAGAAAGATGCATAAACATCCATAAAAATATGATGTAAAGAAATGAAATAATCCAAGAAAAAGAATAGGATTTTATTAATTTTTTTAAGATATTGGATTTCTCATAATTAAAATATGTCATTTAAATAAGAGTATTGACTTCCAAAATTTTTGCATGCAAGATACAAAGTACTTTTAATGAAATATAATTGATATGTTATAATTAATTTATATTAGACGCGTTAAAATAAACTTTTTTTTATTTTCATCTCTTCGTTTTGACTTGTAAATTTATAAATATATCTCAAACCTCTCTCAATAAATAAAATTATGCTTCTTTTAATTAAGAATGTTTGGTAACTAACTTAGCTGAAACGTTCCTGCATATGGCCGGCAATATAATATAGCAATTTATATTATTATTAATGACCTAAATGCTATTATTAGTTGCAAATTTATGCATTTTAATAATATGAACATAGCGATAACAGGAAAAATAAGCGGTTCTGTCAGTGCATGAATTCTCTAATAAAAGAAAATAAACTTATTCATGTTTATAAATCAACAGATTTGACAATTTCGTATAATATTTTTCTTTAACGGTATATCAATTTTATTTCTTATTAAGTTTTGAAACGTTTGTTTTACTTATTCAATAAAAAAATTTAATAAATCGTAATCTAGTAACCAGCTGGCACCCTTTGAATGTTAATTTAATTTCAGCTGAATCATTCAGACATGTCTTCACCCCCATGATTCCACTGTATTATCAGGCATTAAAGTCATGATATGTTAGTAATTTCCCATATGTTTTCCTGAATATTAAATAAAAAATAAATAAAATTTAAATGATTATAAAATTGATATCGTTAAACAAATTTTAAATTTAGGAACGGTGCGAAATTGACTTTTGTGTAATAGCATTTTTGAAAATTTTGGCTGAAAAACTCAAATTCAAGTTAATTTTCAATGAATAAAATTTTTAATTTAAATTTTTGAAAAAAGCACCTGATGTTTACATTATCGAACTCCAAAACATATGTGTGCGCCAAACGATCTGGTCTGTAGAGCGTCAACACGCACAAGCATATGTATTTATTTTATTATTAGCAGAGATTAAAATTGTACAGCTCCGTCTGAAAATAAATTAAATTTGAATAACTAATATTGAAAAAGTTTGTTGGCTGAACAATTGATT
Organism: Argiope bruennichi; assembly: GCF_947563725.1. NCBI lineage: Eukaryota > Metazoa > Arthropoda > Arachnida > Araneae > Araneidae > Argiope > Argiope bruennichi. Next base: position 87,182,966 of record NC_079159.1, on the reverse strand, counting down.
TCAATACAAAATATAATTCACAGTAATTAGCGACATTTTTCAAAACACTGAAACCGTTAAAAAGAAATTTATTAATATCAAAAATCTAAATGTATATAATTAGTTGTTTTGTAATGACAATTTTTAAGTACTTGATTTCAAAATTTTTGATAATACCGGGTGTCCAAAATTAGATTACTATTCAGACTTAACTTTAGTAGTTACCTTAAAAGCAGCGAAATTTGTTGAGTGATTTAATAAACAGGTGGAAAAATTTTCAATGAATAATAAAGTTTAGTTCCAATTAAGGCTGTTAAGTACGGTATTATTTTATGCATTAATATGCATTTTCTTTTACGATGTATAACGCAAGATATTATAAAGCGTGCTAATATTAGCGTATAATAGTTTTCATTATACTCGTAATTAATCAGCTATCAGAATCAGGCAAGCATAAAATTTCTTAGTGCGTTTTTTATTAATTTAAATGGATTGATTTCGTCCTACATAATGGAATAACTGCAAAAATTAAGGAAATTTGAAGAAATATTAACCTTACCCGAGATAAACACTTGGATTTTGTTCAATTTTTATTTAAAATTTAAAAAGAATTTCTCTGAGCTATACATTTTCATCTTCTAATGTATGCATATGCCAAATTTTCTGGATTAAGTGAATGGTCTGTTTTGTAAAGCTTTAAATACTGATAAGCAGGCTCATTCTCTTTATTAATTAAAAGAGCTTGCCTGAGTTCTGCTGATTGATCAGTTTGATTTCAGAAGTTTTCCCATTACACTTAGCTATATCCTTACCTGTTTAACCATACTTTGAAAAATAAACATGTATTTACCTTCAAGCACCTTAATCTAATACTACAAATAAACACAACGAAATAATAAATTTAATATTTATTATTTGTGCTAAGTAAATTTTTTTTTTTTTTTTTTTTTTTTTTTACGGTTTCATGATTTAATTTCACGCCATAAGTAGGGAACAAATTATTATGCAAACAGAAACTTTGCCATATTTGTTTAACACCATAATATTCAATATTTGTGTTTTACTAATTAAGGGAAGTGAATTTTTATATGCAGTGTGATTATTCAGTTTTAGTGAATCTGTAGGGAATAAATAAACGGTGTAAATAATTAGCTAAGATTAATTTATTTATTTTCAGATAGTCCATTAACATTTTTTTTGTTTGTAAGTCGGAGCATAATTTTAAACTATTCGACAATGTTCTGCAATTTAGGGTTAGCAAATATTTTGGATGATTATCTTAACGAATAACCAATTCGTACAATCCATTCCTATAATGTCTGTCTGATCAAATATTTTGTTGGAATATGTACCTCAACATGGATGTGCAAATAATTTTAGTAATAATTTTTTTTTTAAATATTAATACGATAAATAAAGTTCTGAATGAATTTAGAGAAGTTCCACATAATGTGGCTCGATTTCGGATAAATTACTTAAATCGTTGATTACGGATTTTTTAAAAAGGATTTTTGAATTTGAAACAGATCTAAATTGACGATGTGCTGAAAAGTATATAAAAGATTTATTGAAAAATAAACTTTTATATTTATTATTATAAAGACGAATAAAGTTTTAATGGCGAATTCAATTCATCATTCATGATTTAGGAATAAATGATTACATGACGAATCTTAAAGCTCAAATGTATCCAAGGAGTTTATGTATACATTTGTTTTCCAAATTGGCTGTGGGACTGATAGAATTTTTAAGTTAACTGTAATTTAGCCATCATTGATGTAATACTTTCATGGACGGTTTTTAAATTCAAGTTCAATAATAAATTTGTAGAATTATTGTATTGATGTTCATGTTCAGTATCCTTTTAAGCCCTCTAAACTCAAAACGGTGTTAAATATTGACAAGAAAGTAACGTGCACCTGTTGTAATCTGCTGAATTTGTAACAGTTACAGCCTTCTTAATGGAGAAATAAGGAAGTTACAAAAAAAAAAAAAAAAAAAAAAAAAAAAATACGCGAAAAATAAAAGAAATCGGACAAAATCCAATTAGAAACTGGATTTTAATATAACTCCAGTTTATGGAGTTACATTAAAAATTTGCAGAGACATAAACGATTGAATTTGTAATTATTCTGTGGTATGAAAAAGGTCTCATCCTAAAAGTTAAAAATGTATTCTCCGTTAGCAGAGAGTTTCTTCCTAATTAAGCAACGGAGAAGTGAAATTTAAATAAGGAAAAAGTAAACAAAGTAATAAAATAACTGAAAAACACATTCTGGAGGGAGATTAGAAAATACATGAAACTTTATCCCGTGTTTTTATTATGGTATGGCGCACATTTCACTAATTGGATTTTTCTGGTCTATCTATTTTATTGTTTGAATTATCTTTTGTAATATCCATATTTCGTCGTTAGATGTGCTGTTGCCTGATCTCAATAAATTCAACACTGTCACTTTACAGTAGGTTCACATTTCTTCCTTGGCTATGCGAGATGCTTAATTGAATTTAAAGGGCTTAAAAGGACATTACCGATCGCACTGTACGTATTTTATTATTGTAAATATTTCAATATTGACGTAAAGTATTATTTCGTCTATTTAGAAATTACCTAAGCTATTGATTGCATGAGCAAATTACAAAATAGATAGAATTGTGATATCTATTCTTATTAACTGATGCGCGAATCGTCCTTTTGTTTTCTACTCTGAGAAAAAGGAAACGGAACTTAAGGAATGTCTTCTGATCTATGATAATGCGAGGGAATGAAAATTCCGACGGTGTATTTTTCCTTTTTCCCTCTATTTAATTCTAAAACCAATGGAGGAAAATACTTGATATAAGTACGTGAAGGGAGCTGTGGGATTTCATTTATATACATTGAATGCATGTATCACTTGTATATGGAGAAAAAAAATTCCCTCGAGAAAAAAAAGTCTGATTCACCCCCCACCCCCATCCCGTGTTATCATTCAACAATTCTTTTTATATTCAGTCAAGGTAATTTTCTTATTTTTTTCTAGTTTCTCGTACAGTAAGTATTTTTTTAATCAACAAAATTCGCATAACTTTAGTGTTCTAAACTCCAGGTTAAAAACTTATCAATATGCTTTGGAAATAAGCATAAAAAAACATCATATCTTAGCTCATAGATATTTACAATAGATTTCTTTATATTTTACGGTCTTCTTTTATAACTTGAATGATATTTAAAATATATTATTATAAATTTTTGATGCTAATGTCAGCATGTGCATGTCCTTGGCGAGTGCTTTAGTAATTAATCTATGGCATGCTGTTTATAATATCTGAAACTTAAATATATGTTTCAAACGCGTTCTTTCCAACTGATTGAAATAAAGCTTTGACACAAAAATACCCATGCAGCAGTAAATTCCATATACATTTTAATCTACTTAAATCATTGCTTTTTTGAGCAATGAGCTATCGCGTTTACATATTTCTGAAAATACAGTCCGGTAGATCGCCAACTTTTTATTGCTTTTGGCTCCAAATTGAGTATGTTGTCTGTAGATGATAAATATGTATACCGAATTTTATCTATCTAGCTTTCTTTCTTTTTATAGCAAGCGTGAGAAATTATATTCAAACAGCCGGATAGAGAGACTTTCTCTAAACGAAAATTGCTAAAATTTTGATAGATCAAATTTCATTCTTCTAGTTTAGAGCCTTTTTGAGTTATTTTTGTCACAGACAGAGAGACATTTTCCAAAAAATGTGCGTTTCGAACTCAAAGAGGTTTAACACATGCAGATGTGTCAAAATTTCGAGTTTGAATTTTTTAACGATTACTATACTTTTTCTATATTTCGTATACGAGAAAATAAAAATGAATGACAGGAAAAAGGGCAGGGTATTAATAATATAGGGTGATTAAATATATAAAAAAAAACTATACTTTTATATGGTCTCTGAGTTAGTATATTGTTCTAGGGAATGGGGAAAAATGAATGAATAAATAAATCTTTATTCAAAGAAAAAGAACTGCTTTTTTACGTTTCATAAATTTTCGGCTAGTCCACCCGAATATTCGATGACATTTGGCAGATGATACATCATACTCCAGTACATATGTGAAGAACACAGGTGCTTATTTTTCTCGCGCATACAGTAACTTTTGCTTTATGTATCACTAGCCGCCTTTGGCGACCAGCCGGTTCGCCAACCTTAATGCTCGTTAAAATTTTAATCTTTAAATATTTTATGTAATTCCTACTTTAATAGCTTCTTAGTCAAATATTTTAAAGCTTCAAATTTTGATAGTCATGTAATTCACTCATAATAATATAAAGTCCTTCAGCCATAACATAATATGTATCTCTCTAATTTTCTGTTAGTTCCGGTAGAATTTATGCTTAAAATTAAAATGGAAATGACTAAACTGCAATTAATATAATAATATTTTTTACTGAAACAAAACATTTTTTTTAATAATATGATTACTGATAATAGAGTCACTGAGCGTTTAAACTTTATGGGCACTAAAGAATATCTTTCTTAAGTTATGTAATATCTCAAGAATTTGTCTACAAAATTTTCTCAGATTCATCATGAACAGATCGATTAATTAACAATGTTTCATTTTAAATGCATCAAACTTTAAGAAAATAAAATGAATCGTTTAAAATAATCGGTCGAAAACAGGTTTAAAAAACTACTTAAAAAACAATGTACTTAAAACTATAAGCATATACAAAAAATATATAACTAACATAAATGCAATTTACTTACAAAAGCATGCAACTAACCTAAAAATAATTTAAATCATCCGTTGAAAGTGGTTGTCATGACAACAATCAGAACAATGCGCATGCATGAATTTTCTTCGCCCGTTAGATAACGGAAATGCGTGAATTTTTCTACGCCAGTTGGGGTAACGCTATGCAGATTATACATTTTTAATTTCCTTTATTCTGTGTTATTTTAATTCAAAAGTACTTTAGAATGAATCTGAAACATGGATTAATTAACAATGTTTAATTCTGAAGGCATAAAACATTAAGAAGATAAACAGAATCGTTTGAAATAATCCGCCGAAAAATGTTAACCCTAGCCTCATTACTGTTGGGAGAAAAAAATAACTGAAGCTTACTCATTTGGCGGTGGGGGAAATGGAAGAATTTTTTGGCGGAAAAGTTGGCGGTGGGGAAAATGGAAGTTTTTTTGGCGGGAAAGTTAGTTTTTAATTAATAATTAAAATTTCAAAAAAAGGGACCCCAGGTGCACATTCCCGACTTCTAAGGTATACATGTACCAAATTTGATAGCTGTATGTCAAATGACCTGGCCTGTAGAGCGCCAACACACACACACATACACACACACACACACACACACACACACATTAAGTATAGATAACTGAATTATAGATTAATTATAGATTTTCGAATATATTTAATCTAAGCCATTATTCGAAGCAACTTACTAATAGCGATTAACGTACACATATGTCCAAAGAATGTGTAAAGATCAGTTGTTATCAGCGTCATACTGGATGAGGATAGAAAAATGTTTTGGGGAATAACCCGCTTGTTGCATCTGAACTTAGTAAAATAGATACGGAAATACATGAAAAATATGTCACTAGCATTTGTGAACTGTAAAATTTAGCATGACACTTCCTTTTATTAATGTCCCTCGGGCTCACCTACTATAGGTGAGTACGGGTGTATCAATCCCGAGGTACCCAGGGATCTTTACTCCCTTTCAGTTCGCTCTCCCCTACGCCTTCTGCTGTCTGCTTAGTCCTTCTATCCCTCTACGGCAATTGAGGGAGCTCACCATGAGAAGCTGTCGCCGCTCCTTTTGCTTCTAGCTTCTCATGGACAGCCAAAGTCCCACATGTTGGCCGTGCGTGGCGACCCATTAGAAAGACGGGTGGTGCACTGTGGTCCCCGGTGTATCAATCGGCTGGTACCTAGTCACCTGAGTGGCTAGTCTGCTAGGGATCAAGCAAAGGGGTTACTCCTTGGGCTTGGCGTTAAGGGTGGTCACTGTCCCCGGGGGTAACTCCGAGAGTATAGGTACCGATTAGCACTAGGGTGGATGCCGAGGCTGGGAATGACCAGAGCCGGTAATTGCCTTCCCTTGTTGGGCTCCGTGGTGGGCGGTACCGTCTGACCCGAATCTTTTATCATATAGTATGATCTCCTCCAAACGTGGTCCCTTCAGTGGGCATAAAGTTCATAAGTCTCTTAATAATTTTGAACATTTTGACATTTTTTTGTAATTAAACGAAAATCAGAAAAACGAGATACATTTAACTCTGTTTCACCTTTTTTAGTTCAGAAAGCCATCTCTGCTACCGTCGGTGAGGTACAGTCTATTAAAAAAATGCGTTCTGGTGACTTATTAGTTGAAGTAAATTGTAAAAAAACAATCACAGCATATTATGAAACTGAAAGCTCTAGCTTCTATACCCATTTCTGTTAGTCAGCACACATCCTTAAACTTCTCCAAAGGTGTAATAACTTGCGGAGAATTATTTAATGTCTCTCTGGAAGAAATAACTTCTCAATTGAAACCCCAAGGAGTGACTCATGTTCGCCAGATTGCCATTCGGCGGGATGGTCAACTCCTTCCAACAAAGCATTATGTGCTCATCTTCCCCAAGCTACCTGGATTTATATATTCCAGTTATTATTAAGTTACCTGTGCGTCATTGTATACCAAATCCATTGAGGTGTTTCCAATGCCAGCGGTTTGGCCACTCGAAGATTAATTGCCGCGGGACACTCACTTGTGCCCACTGTGCTGATAAAGGGCATGATAGCCAGCAGTGTTCCGCAACAGAAAAGTGCGTAAACTGTGGTGGCGATCGTCTCTCTTATTCTCGAAATTGCTCCCGCTGGAAACTAGAAAAAGAAGTAAATATTATCAAAATAAAAGAAAACATAACATACCCAGAAGCTAGACGTAGAGTTCAAATTCAGACACCCACGCCAGGCATTAGCTATGCATCCGTTGTCCAAAAACCAGTTTGTACAAATTGTTCCTGTGAAAACTGCATAAAGCAAACTCAAAAACCAAAACTTCCTGTAAAAATATCAATCTGATTCTGATAATTCAGTTCAAACTATTTCAGAATCTTTTAAACCGTATATGTCAGCATCTGAAAAAACCTCAGTCCTCACTGACATTGAAACTTGCTAAACGTGGCATATCACATAAAGATCTTTCTGTCAGGTTACAAAAATCTACTTCTCGGAATTCCGTCGCATTGGGATTAGCAAGAGATGGTGTAGCCCGTAAGGATTTAACGTCTATCTTTGGAGGCACACCAACTATCCCTGATTTTAAGCTCCATCCGTCTGAGGATGAAGATGCACTTTCTATGAGTTGCGAAGATCAGGCAATTCCCACAGCTGCTCACTTACACTCCCCATCTAAATCTCTCTCTTAATGGGTACCTTCGTTTCTTGGAATTGTCGCGGCATTCGTTCCAAACTTCATGACATGAAATCAATTATTAACAATTTTCATCCTATCTGTTTCGGTGTTCAAGAAACCTTCCTGACACCCAACATTCCCATCAAGTTACGAGAATATAGCTGTGTTCGGAAAGATGCAGACACTGGATCTCATGGTTCTGGAGGTGTCTGTATTTTCACCTCAAATTTTTATCCGAGCACACCTCTTATTTTACATACATCTCTTCAGACTGTGGCCTGTGCAGATCCATATGCGATCTTTGGTCACAGTCTGCTGTATTTATCTTCCGCCTCACGGTGTCATCCGTCAGCAAGACCTGGACAATCTAGTAGACCAACTTCCGTTACCCTTCATTTTGGCGACTTTAATGGACATAGTACTTTGTGGGGCTCGGATAGTACAAACTCTCGAGGGCAGCAGATTGAACAGTTTATTGCTAATAACTGTCTCTGTCTGCTCAATAATGACGAGAAAACGCACTTCCATACGCCCACGCGTAGCTTCCACTGTCTTGACCTAGCCATATGCACTCCTGAACTGCTACCGTTGATGAATTTGAGAATTGAAGATGATCTGCACAATAGCGATCACTTTCCCCTAATAATCTCCCATGTTGATGGTCGACGTGCGACTATTTGTCCTCCGCGTTTTCTGTTCCAGCGTGCAGATTGGACTACATTCTCACAACTAGCAGTTATCAATGAGGCTATGGTCAGTGATGCAGATATTTCAAAATCAGTTCAAAATGTCATTGATACAATAATGAACGCCGCGAACACCACCATTCCAAAAACATCCCCACGTGTAAGAAAATTCCGTAGGCCGTGGTGGAATGAAGCTTGTCGCGACAGTCATAAGAACCAAAAGAAACTCTGGAATCTTTTTAGAAGGTATCCTACGACTGAGAATTTGATCGCTTTTAAAAGAGCCAAAGCGCTTGCTCGCCGCATACGGCGTCGTAGTCAGAGAGAATCATGGATTAAATTTGTTTCATCCATCACATTCTCTACTTCGAGTAAACTTTTATGGAAAAATGTTAAGGCTGCTAATGGGATCTATAATGAAACTTCTATTCCTGTTTTAAAAACCGGTAATATGATGTATTCAAGCCCATTAGACGTTGTTAACATTGTCGGCCAAGCGTTTGCACAAGTTTCCGCAACGGATTCTTACAGCCCTGAATTTCTGACAATTAAGAATCGCGCGGAACGGTTGCCTTTGCGCTTCAATGCCCGAAGTACCCTTCCATATAACTGTGAATTCAGGATGATTGAATTGGAAATGGCCTTGTCTCAAGTCCATGATACCAGTCCCGGGCCAGATGGGATCACATATAATATGCTCTGCCATTTGAATGCAACTTTCCTTTCGAATCTGTTATTATTTAACAGAATATGGATTGAACAGAAGTACCCTTCACGATGTCGCGAAGCTATTGTGATCCCAATATTAAAACCTGGCAAGGAAGCATCAATTCCTCTGAATTACAGACCGATTGCTCTTACAAATTGCCTCTGTAAGACCTTCAAGCGCATGGTCAATGCTCGTCTAATTTTCGAACTAGAGAAACAAGGATGCCACTCCCCGTTGCAGAGTGGTTTCCGTAGAGGTCGATCTACTTTTGACAACCTCGACAACCTGTAAACCCAAATACGCAATGCCTTTGTGAGTAGGAACCACCTAGTTTCCATATTTTTTGACATTGAGAAGGCATACGACCGTACATGGTGCTACGGCATACTTTCAACACTTTTTAATCTAGGTTTTAGGGGTAACTTGCCCATATTTTTACAAAACATTTTATCAAGACGTACTTTTCGTGTTCGAATTGGCAACTTTTACTCGAATCATTTTATTCAAGCTGAGGGAGTTCCACAAGGAAGTGTCCTAAGTGTCACACTTTTTATTATTCATCTGAGCCAGATTTTAAATCATTTGCCTCCATCTATTAATGGAATTATTTATGTTGACGATCTGCAGATCTCATGTCAAGGTAGCAACATGAATCTCATAGAGCGACAATTGCAAAACGCAGTAAATAAGGTGATAGATTAGTGCAACAACAATGGGCACGCAATCTCGCCTGAGAAGAGTAGATGCGTTCACTTCTGCCGGAAGAGAATAATTCACCCAGATCCGAATATTTATATTCGAAATATACCTATCCCAGTGGTGAGAGAAATACGGTTTTTAGGAGTAATATTCGATCGGAAGCTCACCTTCCTTCCGCCTATTTTGCATTTGCGAATGAAGTGTGTGAAAATGTTAAATATTTTGAAGGTACTTTCCAGAACATCCTGGGATGCCGATCGTATCTCTCTACTCCGTATTTATGATGCAATCATCCTTTCGCGCATTGACTACGGGTGTATGGTATATTCGGCGCGATCATCTGTTTTACGACGGCTGGATACTGTTCACCATTCTGCTTTAAGGATCTGCTCCGGCGCGTTCCGTACTTCTCCTATTAAAAGCCTTTATGTTATTTGTCACCAGTTGCCCCTTTATTTAAGACGCCAGAAAATTTGTTCCATATTATTTCAAAACAAAATCTATTTTTAAACACCCCTTAAGTCAAATGACATTCCCAAGTGGTCTTCGTAGATTGTATAATACCCGTCCGTCTCACATTCTACCATTCTGTGAAACAGCCATAATACTCAAGTGACTCGGACCTCAATACTGTTAGTTTTAAAACTGTTGACTCCTTTATTTTTCCACCTTGGGATGCCCCGAAATTCTCTTTTGTGAATCCATTCAAAGGCTTCGATAAATCCTCAACTGCACCTGTTGTCTTCCAACAGCTGTTTTTCTATCATCGCCATCGGTATTCCTCTTTTGATCCAATTTTCACGGATGGCTCGAAATCAGATGGTCATGTCGGTTATGACATAGTATTTTCATCCGATTTAGTGAGTTATCGGGTTCATAATTGTTGCTCAGTATTTACTGCTGAGTTGCTTGCTATATTGCGCGCTCTACAGAAGATCTCATCTTTGCCACATCGAAGATTTATAATTTATACCGATAGCATGAGTGCACTGGAAACACTTTCTCACTATCATAATCGCATGCATCCAACAGCAATACGAATTTTATCCCTTTTGCGCCTCTTGCAGAATGAGGATTTTCAAATCATTTTTTTGTTGGGTTCCAAGTCATGTCGGCGTTCATGAAAATGAAATGGCTGATTCTGCTGCAAAATCTGCATTGTCTTGTTTCAACCAAGGACTTCCTTATAATGATATTAGGCGGTCTTTCATTAATTACATCTATTCTACCTGGCAAAATAAATGGGATCTGCAGATCCATAACAAACTGCATGAAGTGAAGAGTAACATTGGCCCGTGGCCGGTCCTCCCCGTACGTGGGGTGGATTCAGTTTGACTCGCCTCCGTATAGGACATACACGTTTCACGCACAGGCACCTTATTTGTGGCGAAAGGGCGCCACATTGCCCGACTTGCCATGTTGATTTTAGTCTAAAACACATCTTCATTGAATGCCCTTCTTTTAATTCACATCGTCTCCAATATTTTCATACATCATCAGTAATTTTGAAGGACTAGGTGGGTGAACGATGCCAACCAAATATTTTTTATTTTCTGAGAGCCACAGGCTTTTTAAATCACATTTAATGTTTTCATAAATTTCTTTTGCCTTATCACTTTAAAATTTTAAAAAATTTCCATCATTCGTTTCCTTTTTACTTTTTTCCCCCTCAAAATGATTGTTTGTGTTTTCTTTTCTACATTTTTAAATGCTATATATTTATGTTTAAAGAAACTTTTATCATAGACTGGTACTGTAGATATTTTTAATTATTAATAAAGCCTACTTTACATTTTGCTTGGCGCAGTATGGCCAGATATGGCTCTTACGCCATAAAACTTCAACCAACCAACCAACCAATCCTTTTATTATGGAATCTTCACTTAAAACTAAATGACATTTTATAACAACCTCATCACAAACGCGGGCTCATCTAGGACAATGTACATAATATATGCTCCCAGTTCATTAAATTTGCGTATCAGTTTCCATGCAGCTTGTATTGAATATGGATCACTTCATAGCTATTGGATTAGACGTGCAAAGTCTTTACGGAATTTTGTCTCTTTAGGCTCTTTGTTTCGCATTTTAACTGCAAGAGGTGTGTTGTTCAAAAGGGGAAAAAATACGTTGCTCATCAAAAAATCACTCTGTATTCTTTTACGGAGATGATATCAGTCATAAAATTGTCCATCATTACGAAAGTATACAAATTTCCAACTTTATATTCTTCTGATTTTGAGATAGATTCATTAAACCATTTGCAGAATAGAAAACATGTGAACTGTGATTTTAATCCTATTCGGGTTTTCGTAACCTCCATAGTATGTGTTTGCACTTCTTTTGTCTCTGCCGAGGAATGCTTTATTTCCTCTAATAGGTATTATTTATAGCTAAGATGATATTTCAGTGAATAAAAGTAGGTATTTCCATTTAAAATTTTCTATCTTCGTCTCTGTAAATGTAATTGTGAAGCTATATTATTTTTACCGATCATACTTGAGCACAAAATGAATAAAACTTGAATTCAAAATTTTATTCCCTTCCATTGAACCATTATTTGTTCAATGAAGAATATTCTGTGTATTGAAATATTAAAATGATGCATTTCCATCCCTTTATATGAGAGCGTTTTAATTATACTAGGGATTGCAATACCGGACCAAAATTTCAATACCGGTATTCAGTATTTTTTTTAGATCTTAATACCGGTTTTAATACCGGTATTAGAAATTTTAGGAAAAGAAAGAAAACATGGGTGTTTCTTTGTTTTATTTACCAGTTTTATTAGAGAATGTAAATATCACAAAAATAATTTAACTTATAACAGTATATAAAGAATCACAAAAAAGTAAAGGAACATCGTCTTTATTTCAATCGCAAAAAGTGTTGTTTCTGATCCCAAGTGCTATAGCTGCTCTATACCACCTCCATGAAACCAAAGATCTTTAAAAAGTCCAAAATCTATAGCGGATCCCTAAAACTTCAAAAATCGTAAAATTTAAACATTTAAGAATATGATTGGGGGAGGCTTGATCTGCCTTGCACCAAGGACATTCAGCAAAGATCCTCCGTCCGTGTTGGAAGGTGAGGGATTTGGTGTGTCCACTTAAAAAACAAGAGACAGCCGTTTGCAGTTTTCTAGAGATATTCAGCCTGTGACACCAACCGGGACACTTACCAAAGTACCATGGGTGAGCAGGTGGGACTCTACAAAGTGCACTCGACTCCATCTTTTTGATAGAGGAGATTTCAGAATAAGTTAGTATTGCATCACCATGAAATATGTCAGCTGAGACAGTCGTAGCTAAATTATCCGCTATCTCATTACTATTTAAACCAACATGTGAGGGGAACCCACTGAAAGTGTATAGAGTTTTCAGCGGAGAGCCTGGCAATAATGATGTTTAGATAAACAAAAAAATCCCTGAAAAATTTAAACAATTACAAGACAATTTTAAAAAAAAATCTAGTAAATACCGAAAAAAACGGTATTTAAACTTGTGAATAACGGTATTACAAAATTGTACAAATCGCTCAAAATACCGGTATTCGGTATACCGGTATTACAATCCCTACTCTATACATACTGAAAGGCCCCAAACTCCTTTTCAACAAATCACGGGGACCCCCGATACTCCTAGATACCAGTGCAAACTTTTTATCCGTTTCGTTAAGTCCCAATCCCGAGGTTCCCAGGGATCTTTACTCCATTTATGTTTACTCTCCACTGCGCTTTCTGCTGTCTCCTTTTTTCTTCTATCCCTCGACGGCAAGCGAGGGAGCTCTCCATGAGAAGCTGTCGCCGCTCTGTTTGCTTCCTGCTTCTCATGGACAGCCAAAACCCCACGTGTTGGCCGTGCGTGGCAAACCCCTAGAAAAACGGGTGGTGCACTGTGGTCCCCTGTGCATCAATCGGCTGGTACCTAGTCACCTGAGTGTCTAGTCTGCTAGGGATCAAGCAAAGGGGTTACTCCTTGGGCTTGGCGTTAAGGGTGGTCACTGTCCCCGGGGGTAACTCCGAGCGTATAGGTTCCGGCTAGCACCAAGGTAAGCGCCGAGGCTGGGAATGGCCAAAGCCGGTGGCTGCCTTCCCTTGTTGGGCTCCGTGGTGGGCGGTGCCGTCCGGCCCGAATCAATCACCATATCGCATGGCTCCTCCCAAAAAGGGTCCCTTCAGTGGGCATCGTAAAGCACATATTTCTCTTAACCAACATGAACATTTTGATCATTTTTTCGTTATTAAACGCGTTTCCGAACAAAAAGAGACTTTTGAAACTGTATCTCCCTTCTTGGTCCAGAAAGCTATACAAGCAACAGTCGGAGAAATCTCATCCATTCGAAAGATGAGATCTGGCGACTTGCTGGTAGAGGTCTCATCTCGAAAGCAAGCTAACCAAATACAGAAACTTAAGGCCTTGGCAACGATATCGGTCATAGTAACCCCTCACCAATCTCTAAATACTTCAAAAGGCGTCATTACCTGCGGAGAGTTGTTAAATGTCCCCATAGAGGAAATAACTTCTTAAATGAAATCACAAGGAGTTACACACGTTCGTCGAATTGCTATACGGCGTGACGGAGAACTCCTCGAAACTAAGCACCATATTCTTACCTTTCAGACGCCAAAATTACCTGAATTCGTATATGCAGGCTACATTAAGTTGCCGGTGAGGCCCTATATTCCCAACCCGTTAAGGTGTTTCCAGTGCCATCGTTTCGGCCATTCGAAAGCAAATTGCCGCGGGTCTGTCACATGTGCACAAAAGGTCATGACAGTCAGCAGTGTTCTGCACAAGAAATGTGCGTGAACTGCAAAGGCAAACACCCCTCTTATTCTCGATCCTGCCCTCGCTGGACACTGGAAAAACAAGTTACTACCATTAAAGTGAAAGAAAATTTAAGCTACCCCGAAGCTAGAAAAAAGGTTCAGGCTCAAACTCCCATACCTGGTATCAGCTATGCTTCAGTTGTTAAGAAGCCGTTTTGTGAAAATTGCTCATGTGAAAACTGTATAAAATATGTCAAAAATTCCAACTCTCCCGAAAAAACATCAGACTCTGACACAGAGCTTTCTACAAATGCTGCACTTGACAACCCTAAACCTGTTAAGCAGAAATCAAAATCAAAGTCAAAATCACTGACCTTAAATTTAGCAAAACGTGGCCTTACACACAAAGACTTGCAAAAGAAATTGAGAAAATCAACCTCAAAAAATTCTGTTGCTTTGGGACTAGCAACTAAGGGTGTGGTGCATAAGGATTTACAATCCATCTTTGGCGACACACTTTACAGTCCCGACTTTAAATTACATCCGTCTGAGGATGAAGACGAACTTGAAATGAGTTGCGAAGACCAGGCAACTCCAACAACTGCTCCTTCTACTTCCAAGCGACTCTCTTGATGGGTACTTTCCTCTCTTGGAATTGTCGCGGCATGCGGTCGAAATTTCATGACATCAAGACCATAATTAACAATTTTCATCCTGTTTGTTTTGGTGTACAAGAGACCTTCTTGACACCAAACATCCCATTAAAACTTCGTGGATACAATTGTGTTCGAAAAGATGCAGGCACAGGAGTGCACAATTCTGGAGGTGTCTGCATCTTGACATCAAACCTTTTCCCGAGCACACCGTTAAATTTACATACACCTCTACAGGCTGTGGCTGTACAAGTTCATATTAGAACACTGGTTACAGTCTGTAGTATCTACTTGCCACCTCATGTCATTAACCAACAGACACTTAATAACTTGGTGGACCAGCTTCCAACACCCTTTTTGATCATTGGTGATTTCAATGCACATAGTTCCTTGTGGGGTTCGGGAAGTACAAACACTCGTGGGCGACAGATTGAACAGTTTTTAACTGACAACTGTCTCTGTCTGCTCAATAAGGATGATAAAACGTACTTTCATGAACCCACTCGTACCTTCCATAATCTCGATTTGGCCATATGTTCTCCAGAGTTATTACCATTTTTGAATTTGAAAGTTGGAAATGATCTCCATAATAGTGATCATTTTCCTCTAATTGTCTCTCATGCTGATAGAGGCTGTGGAACCTGTCTGCCACAGCGTTATCTATTCCAGCGAGCGGATTGGGATGCTTTCAGGTAGTTGGCAAAAATGACAAAGTCTATGGTCAATACTACATGCATCACGGAAGCAGTACGAAACGTCGTTAAATGTTTAATTAGTGCCGCTGAAAAAACAATTCCTAAAACTTCACCACGCCTACGGAAATTCCGAAAACCCTGGTGGAATGAAGCCTGTCGTGACAGCCACAAACAACAGAAAAAGCTGTGGAATATCTTCCGAAGGTACCCCACCACAGAAAATCTCGTCGCATTCAAACGTACTAAAGCCATTGCTCGTCGCATTCGTCGTCGAAGTCTGAGGGATTCTTGGATAAAATATGTATCTTCGATCACACCTTGTACTACAAGTAAACAATTGTGGAAGAAAGTGAAGTCAGCAAATGGAGTCTATCAGGAATTTACTTTTCCTGTTCTTAAAACTGGAAGTACGACTCACTCTGCTCCATTGGATATTGTTAACATTTTTGGGCAGACATTTGCACAAAATTCCGCTATTGATTGCTATAGTTCTTCGTTCATAGCAATTAAAAATCGCGCGGAAAAACATTCTTTGAATTTTCATGCTCGAACACCTCTTCCGTACAATTGCGAGTTCAAGATGATCGAATTAATTTCAGCTTTATCTCAAACTCATGATACCAGCCCTGGCCCAGACGGAATCACATATAATATGCTTCGCCATTTAGATGAGGAATCGCTCTCTAGTCTCTTATATTTGTTTAACAGAGTCTGGAGTGAGCAAAATTTCCCATACCAGTGGCAAGAAGCTTTTGTGATTCCCATTCTGAAACCAGGCAAAGATCCTGCTAACCCTCTGAACTACAGACCGATTGCTCTAACTAGTGTCCTTTGTAAGACTCTTGAGCGTATGGTCAATGCCCGACTTGTCTTTGAATTGGAGAAGAAAGCTTGCATTCCGCTCCAACAAAGTGGTTTTCGTAAAGGACGTTCAACTATTGACAATATTGTTCAATTAGAAACCCAAATTCGTAACGCGTTTGTCCGTAGAAATCACCTTGTCTCCATTTTCTTTGACATAGAAAAGGCATATGACCGTACTTGGCGTTATGGAATTTTAAAAAAACTTTTTGACTTGGGTTTTAAAGGAAACCTCCCAATTTTTATTGAACGTTTCTTGTCGACTCGTACGTTTCGTGTACGCCTGGGTAATTTTTATTCTGATGCTTTTATTCAGGCTGAGGGTGTTCCGCAAGGAAGTGTCCTCAGCGTAACACTTTTTATCCTACATTTTAGTGAAATTTTAAATATTTTGCCACCATCTGTCAACGGAACGTTATATGTCGATGATTTGCAGATCTCTTGTCAAGGGAGTAACATGCACTTAATTGAACGGCAATTACAAAATGCTATCAACAAATTGTTGAGTTGGTGCGATGAGAATGGACATAAACTTTCAGCTGAAAAGAGTAAGTGTGTCCCTTTCTGTAGAAAAAGGAGCATTCATCTTGACCCTATTCTGTCAATAAGAGATATTACTATTCCTGTTGTTGATGAAATGCGGTTTTTAGGAGTGGTTTTCGACAAGAAACTCACTTTCCTCCCGCATATCTTGCAATTACGGAAGACGTGTGAAAAGTCCTTGAATATCCTCAAGGTGCTTTCTTGTACATCTTGGGGTGCTGATCGCACATCCCTTCTTCGTATCTACAATGCTATTATTTTATCTCGCATTGATTATGCATGTATGGTTTATGGTTCTGCCAGACCTTCTATTTTACGCAGATTAGATACGATTCATCATGCAGCTCTAAGAATCTGCTCTGGTGCTTTCCGCACTTCACCTGTGAAGAGCCTTTATGTTTTATGCCATCAGTTACCGCTTGATTTACGCAGAAAGAAAATCTCTACTCAATACTATTTTCGAACACTTTGCGTCCCACAACATCCGATGTCCCATATTCAGTTTCCGGCTTCCCTCCGCAGACTTTATAATGCTCGCCCCTCTAATATACTACCTTTCAGTGAGAGGATCAAAGGAATTATAAACGAATCGAACCTGAGCAACGTTACCTTCGAAACTTCAGACCCTTTGGTTTTTCCACCTTGGGATATACCAGATTTCTCCTTCTTGAATCCTTTTTCCGGCTTTGACAAATCTACATTAGCTCCGATTGTTTTTCAGCAAATTTTTAATTCTCATCGCAATCATTATCATTCCTACACACCGATTTACACCGACGGTTCAAAAACAGATGAACATGTTGGCTGTGGAATAGTTTTAGGATCTACTATTCACAGTCATCGCCTGCATAACTCTTGTTCAGTCTTTACTGCTGAACTAACAGCCATTCTTTGTGCACTTCAGCCGATTTCACTTTCTGTCCAACGTAAATTTTGTTTATATTCTGATAACATGAGTGCCTTAAAAACCCTTTCTAATTTTAACAACCGAATTCACCCGGTTGCTGTTGATATTTTATCCTCTTTACGTACCCTTCGCAATAAGGGTTTTAATATAATTTTCTCTTGGGTTCCAAGCCATGTCGGTATTTTTGGAAATGAGTTGGCGGATAAAGCTGCAAAAGAAGCTTCTTCGTTTCTGCAGCATCCTCTTGTATATGCAGATGTGAAAAGAACATTCTCTGATTTTATTAACCAGTTATGGCAGAACGACTGGGATACACAGGTCCATAATAAACTTCATTCAATTAAAACTTCTGTCGATTTATGGCCTGCTGTACCTATGCGAGAGATTGATGTAAAACTGACTCGTCTTCGCATAGGGCACACCCGTTTTACTCATAAACATTTATTGTTTGGGGATGAAGCACCAATGTGCCCGACATGCCATGTAGATTTTACCGTTTTACACATTTTAATACAATGTCCCTCTTTTAATTGTCATCGTAATCATTTGTTTCCTTCGACGACACCGTTAACTCTTCTAGATTTAGTGGGTGAATATCCCCACAAAAATATTTTTCACTTCTTAAGAATCATTGGATTTTATCACTCTATTTAGATTTTATTGCCTTTTTAAATCGCCTCTGATCCAATTTCTTGTTTTATTCATCAATTTTACATGTTAAATTTAAAAACGTTCGAAAAAATCAATTTTTTTCTCGCTTTTAAATTGGTATTGAAATAATTTTAACCATTTGACTGGCTCAGTTTAGTCAAAACATGGCTCTTGTGCCAATAAAATACAACAAACCAACCGTTTCGTTAAGTGTGATAGATGGTTTACCCCTGAAGCATACTTTGTTCATTAGAGATGCTCACCCGGACAGGCACGGGAATATGAAAGTTTTTTGAGTGTTATCAAAGAATGTTCCAGCATAC
Organism: Argiope bruennichi; assembly: GCF_947563725.1. NCBI lineage: Eukaryota > Metazoa > Arthropoda > Arachnida > Araneae > Araneidae > Argiope > Argiope bruennichi. The sequence continues at coordinate 87,164,080 of NC_079159.1, read as the reverse complement.
ATTTGCTTAATAGCTATTGATTAAATTTACCCTTTATGGAAGTGAACTCTCAAGGTATATAGGGAATGTTTTTTATCTTTGAAAGTGAAAGTCGGGCTTTCTAATATTTTGAGATACCTAAAGTCGAATAATCTTAAGAAAGAGAAAAATAAATGTACTGTATGCGTACGAATTACTCATCCACTATTTACTTTTTTTATATTAAAGATACATTTCTCTAGCTTATATCCGAATTATGTCCCTAAACATTCTCACCCGAGAGAATAACTGTGAAAATGGATGCCATCAACTCTTATTATCTCCGAATTATGTCCTTTACTTTCGTAAAACATACCCATGCGGCTATTTAAGAAAATAGCCGTAACATCGAAATCGTCCATTATTATTTACCACAATAATGCTCTTCTTATCTTCAGCCCATAAAAAGGCAGGATGTTGTTCCCAAGGTGGTTTACAGAATTTTAGTCAGGCGTGCAAGAAAAAATGTTCCTTTTTCCTTTCTGTTTCGTTCTAAAAAAATGAATACCAAGAAAAGTAAAAAAGAATACCTACTATATTTGTGGATATTTTATTTTTTGTATGTTTTAGGTCATCTATCCACTAATTACATGCGTCTTTACCAATATTATAGTCTCTAACTTATCCAAAAATTGTTTTAATCACAAGAAAAATTTAAATGGGCATCCGCGAAGAGATCGGTAATAGTAAAATGAAGGAAATCTAATTCTATTTCAAAAATAATCGGGCATCCTGTTTTAAATTCCCAAAAATGCAGGATCTTTGAGGTTTTTTACTGATTCATAGATGAAAGATTTGAACCTGCTACTTTTTTCTTTCCGTCTTTACCTCAAACAACTAGTGAGAGAGTAATAGAAAAAGTGTGATGTATGTATTGGTGCAATGCCTCTTTTTTCCATATTTATGAGGAGCTTTTTCTTTCTTCTTTCACATTTCCTGTGTAATATCTGAACATTAGTGTATGTCATTTTTTACTCACTTTTTATCAGGTTTGGTCATTAGTAGTTTTATTCTTTGTGTTGTTGTGATTACATATGTATTGTTTTGATTCCCCAATTCCTTTTCTTATGTATACATCGGCTATATTTAGATAGTTTTTATGAAATAAAAAGCCATTATCTCTTATTGAGGTAGCAGAAATTAACTGTACCGTTACTGGATAGGGTATTCTATAATAATGTATGCACAATAAGCAAGTTTCGTATTTAAATTATAAATTCAGGCAGTTGTGGAACATAAAATATATCGGCACTATGAAAAATGTATTCCTAACTTAAACTTGTTATTTTATATTGTAAGCCCCAGCTGATGAAACTGAAATTTTAAAGATTCAATTAAAAAATTATTTGAATTAATAATATAATAATAGTATAAAAAATAAGGAGCTGACCAGTAGAGAAAAGTAATATATCAGCATGTCCATCGAAAATAGATTTTCTCTTTTTCAGTTTTTTCCAAGCTGAAATAAAAAATATCATAAACACAAAGTCCCCTAAAACAATTCCTGAATGCCTAATATAGTTTAATAGGCTTTGTATATCTACTAGCTGTTATCCGCCTTCAGCTGCTCTAATATCTCTAATTAGCGATGTCAATCAACTTCGATAAACTACCTTAGATCGTACTGAATGAAAGTATAATTTCATATTATATAAATAAGCGAAATTAGGTGGGAACCCTGGCAAGATCTTTTGCGATATTTCCGAAATTGCAAATATGAGATTGGTGACAATTGATAGTCTAAGTATTAAGAGTTTGTATATTAGATAGAAATAGATATATCGGATGTTGTTGGAAGAATCTGCCTTTGTCTCTTTTCTTTCAGAAAATTAACAGTGAAAGTTGTTTTTGAGAACTTTTTGCGGAACTTTTGTGTGTGGTAAGAAACAGATGATTATATTTATGACATACTTAGAAGTCAAGAGCGTACAATATGATATTAAAATGTATTATATATATATATATATATATATATATATATATATATATATATATATATATATGAATTAAAAAAATAAAAACATTTATAAAATTTAAAATTGTACTTACGGCACATTGATTGATTTTTGGATTTTGATATTTATTTTAAATATATAAATAGACAATGTAATTGCTAGAATTTAAGAACTATGTAAAAAACTCTAACTTGATAAATAATTTATTTCTTATTCGTCATATATATAAAAAAGCAAATTAGGCTCCAGCCAGTATACTGTCGCCGCACAAAGTATTTTAATAATAAAATATTTTGTTCTACTTTAGAGTCATTTTTTTTATCCAAGATGCCGAGTTTGTGAAGTAATTTCTAACAAATGGGAAATCCATTTTTTCCCATCAACTAATGGGGAAATCTTAAAAATAGGCAATGTTTTATTCTGTTTACGGAGATGAAATATTTTAAGATAGCGCATGAAATTTAATAAAAATAGAAAAAATGTATGCCTTTAATAATTTTTATCAGTTGCATGACTTTGTCTGACTGACATTTCACGAAATTTCTTAATTATTTTCAAAATTAAATTGAAACATTATTTTACTCAAAAAATACCAAAAACAATTGATCTTTCCAAAATTGTTTTCAAATTGCATCTCAGAGTTTTTGAAAGTTAGTTTTTCATTCCATAGCGATAAACAGGAGCTTTATGCCTATTAATATTTAGTTATTTAAATTTAGCTATAAAATATTTAAAAAATTAGCAAATATCATTGGATATTATTGAAGAAAGAAAGAGTTTTCAGATAATTCGTTGAAGGATAAATATATTTAATTATGTTTAAATTTTAATCATTTTTTTTATTCAGTTGACAAGTTGTTTCCTTTCTTAGAAATCTGCCATATGTTTAATTGAATCATCAAAACATGAATTCTTTAGATGGGCAATTAATTAATTTTTATGTTTAAATATTAATTTAGTAAATTCTTCTTACAATTCTATCAACTAACATCTAATTATTTTAGACTACTCTTTTTATTAAATAATCTACTGATAATAAAGAATTTGCGAAGAAGGGGTGGCATGTGTTAGGACTCTGCAGAACTGTTAGTTCAACCAACTGCGAAATTTGTTACATTCTATATTTTGGGAGGTGGCAATGATAAAATCGAATCGAATTTATTGAAGTCAATTTTGGAATATTACGCGATAATTTCCTGAAAGATTACAATACAAAAACAATTTTTACATTGTGTAAAGATTCAAAAAATTACATTTTCGTTGATATAAATTTAATTGGAGGGCACTTATCCTTCGAATTATAGAAGTTTAAAAAATATTTTTGCCTTTTTTTCAACCATACATTATATTATTACCTGAAATTCAAACCCTTAAATTAAAATAAAATTAAATCCTTCTATTTTTGAAAGCTAAGGAAAAAATTTTTTAATATCTATATATTTTGTATAAGGAAAATAGAATACAGATACAATTTAGTTAGTTACAAGTTAAAAGATAAAGGAATCGGGCAACTACATTTCCTGCGCTGTGATGTCATGGGACTTGGCTCTATTTGGATGGTTCATACATCCAAGGAACAAAATTGTTTAAGTCTTTTTAAATAACATGAATATTTTTCGTCTCAAATTAATGCTTTCTTGAGTGAATCATAGATATTAAGTTGTACATAATAAGTTTAATTGAAAGTGAGCACGTTCAGTATTTACGGAAATCAATCGGCTTGTTTATGTAGAGAAATTCTCAAAAAAGGTATGCTTTAAGCATAAACCTACAAATCTTTTAAAAAGGAAAAGGCAACACTTCGTTCAGACATCAAATGAATAATAAAATTATTTTAGGATTAATTATGAAACATCCATATCTTTTTAAATTGAGTCATATGTTCACGGAGAGTCCAATTATCTATCTATCTATCTATTTATATATATATATATATATAGAGAGAGAGAGAGAGAGAGAGAAAAGTGTTTATTATCATGGTTCGCAGGATGAAATGGGACCATTCAAGAAATTTGACAGTTATGTTCTAAAACAAAAGACAACTTTACTTTTGTATTGATGCTATTCTCTTCGAAAAATCCAACGATTTCTTGAGATGTTAGTTCGTAATAGCGCATTCTAGATGTCAAGTTTAATTGAAGAGTTCTTTTCTTCACCTTTTGAGTGTTCCCTCTTCCATTGGATCTTTTACAGCCTTGTCTGAATTTCGAATTAGTTCATGGCATTCGGGATTGATGCAACATAAAATGTTTTTAAAAATGCTATTAAGTCACTGCATATTATTCGTATTCTTAACTTTCTCTAAGATAGCTTCCTTTGACATGCTTGAACAAAACGTTGAATGGCAAAGAGGATAGCCCATTTGTTTATACCATAGCATTTATTCTTATGAGAGTTTTATGAAAATGAAAATGTTTAGTTTCAAGAGTATGTAAATGTCGGAATACGAATTGAAGTCTTTTTTTTTAAATAACCCTTTATTTTGCTTTCCAAGCAAATAAAGAATGCAAAAATTCTTTGAAAGGAAATTAATGTATTTAAAAGAAAAATGAGACAGCTGTAGAGAAGCAGGAAAAAAAAAAACACTGAAGTTTTTTCTTCAACATTGTTACGAAATATTTGTTCTGCTAAGTGTATGTTGTAAAGTCCTGAATAAACGACTCCGACTCTTTATTCTAGCAGAAACACGAAGCAAAAGTAACACACACGCACATACTTTTACTCTTACTTTTATTACTTGTGTTTTGGAGCAGAATGCTGCTTTGCAATGAAATATATTCAGATTAGCACTTGCAGAAAACAGCAACACACATACATTAATTCGTTGGGCCACGGTGGCCTGGTGGTAATGTGTCATAGTGTGAACGTGTCTCGTACACATTAAATCCATTGGTGCCAACCCCTCAGGGGCTCACCTACTATAGGTGAGTACGGGTGTCCCAATCCCGAGGTACCCAGGGATCTTTACTCCCTTTAGGTTTACTCTCCTCTGCGCCTTCTGCTGTCACCTTTGTTTTTTCTTTCCCTCGACGGCAAGCGAGGGAGCTCTCCATGAGAAGCTGTTGCCGCTCTGTTTGCTTCTTGCTTCTCATGGACAGCCAAACACCCCACGTGTTTGCCGTGCGTGGCGACCCATTAGACGGGTGGTACATTTCGGTCCCCGGTGTATCAATCGGCCGGTATCCTAGGCACATGACTGGGCTGCTCAAGGGGATCAAGCGAAGGGGTCACTCCTTGGGCTTGGCGTTAAGGGTGGTCACTGTCCCCGGGGGTGACTCCCAGCGTATAGGTTCCGGCTAGCGCCATGGTAAGCGCCGAGGCTGGAAATGTCTAGAGCCGGTGGCTACCATCCCTTGTTGGGCTCCGTGGTGGGCGGTGCCGTCGGGCCTGAATCTTTGTCTTTTTTGCATGGGTCTTTCTTCACACACCGAATCCGACAAGTCAATTAACGTTGCACAAACTGAGCTTTCGAAATTTCTCCCAAAATTTTTAGTTGTACATGGTAAAGACGATAAACTTAAAAACATGTCACCTTTTTTGATACAAAAGTATATTCAAAGTACTGCTGGAAACGTCACATCTGTAAAGAAGCTTAGATCTGGAGATTTGTTAATAGAGACTGCGACGCCGAAACAGTCAGAGCAACTTCTAGCCATAAAGAATTTTGGTGATGCCCCAATAGAAGTATCTGGCCATAAAACTCTGAATTATACTAGAGGTGTCATATCTAGTATGGACCTTACTATGGTTAGTGATGAAGAATTTGTTTCCGAACTGCAGTCATTTAGAGTAACAAGTGCACGCCGTATAACATTAAAAAGAGATGGTAAAATAATTCCAACCAAGCATGTTATTTTGACATTTGCTACTCATGTGCTTCCCAGAAAGATAACAGCTGGGTTTATAAGTTGCGATGTGCGTCCTTTTGTGCCAAACCCGATGCGTTGTTTTAAATGCCAGAGGTTTGGACATACAAAAACTAGCTGCCGCGCTTCTTCCTCTCGCTGTCCACAATGTTCTGAAATTGGCCATGATGACACTCCATGCACAAAGCCCCAAAAATGTGTTAATTGCAACGGTAGTCATCCTGCTTATTCTAAATCCTGTCCCAAGTGGAAGATTGAAAAAGAAATCCAGACCATTAAAATTTCTAGAAATATCTCTTTTGCAGAAGCTAGGCAAATAGTTGAAAAACGAACTCCAAAGGAAAATCTCCCATACAGTACAGCTTTAAAAAGAACGACTTGTTCAAGCATGCAAACTGAACCGATACAAATTCAAGAAAACAGTTGTCCATCACAAACAATCGCGAAGCCTTTTCCCTCTCCATCAAATGAGGAATACATTACCATCAAACTGAAAGATTGGCTCGAAATAATAAAATCGAACAAGTCTTCCATAACTAAAGAAAAAAACATTACAAAAAACCAAAAAACTTTAAAAATTGTTCCACAAAATAAAAAGAAAAAAAAAGAATCTTTCCATTCAAAACCAAAATGAACAGAAAGAAAAGATAAACGTAAATAGTAAGGATGTTGAGTTGGAAATTCATCCATCCGATGAATATCTCAGCGAAATGGACCTGAGCGATGAAGCTAGAGTAAGCACAGCCAAGCCAAAAGTTTTTAAATCTAAATTCTTCAGGAAACCGAAATGACAAATATTAATTTAGTCTCTTGGAATTGCCACGGTTTTCAAGCTCATAAAGAGGATATCAAATCTATTATTAACAAATATCAACCTGTTTGCTTGGGGATACAAGAAACATATTTGACTCCACGTGACTCTCCCAATCTTAAAAACTATATCCTTCAAAGAAAGGATAATGAACAAAATTCTAGAGCATCTGGCGGAGTTGCATCTTTAACTTTACGTCATTTGCCAAGTAATGAAGTTGTTTTAGACACAAATTTACAGGCAATTGCTGTCCAAATTCAGTTGAAAGTTCTAACAACAATCTGCTATTTATATCTGCCCCCAAATGACTATATTGAACAACGACATTTGAATCAATTAATAGAACAGTTGCCAGAACCTTTTTTTCTCCTAGGTGATTTAAACGGACATAATCCTATTTGGAATAATGATGATATCAACACTAGAGGAAGGCAAATAGAAAAACTAATTGATGATCATTGTCTCTGTATACTTAATGACAATAATCCTACTCACTTTCACCAAGCTAGCAAAACATTCCACACGATTGATCTTGCACTTTGTTCTCCTTCCCTTGCCCCTTACTGGAAATTTTCCGTGGACTCAAATTTATACAACAGCGATCACTTTCCTATTGTATTGACGTACATGCACAGTGATTTTTTATTTCCTAAAAGACCTGTGAGATATAATGTTAGTAAAGCAAACTGGCCATTGTTCAACTCAATATGTCAACTTACACCAGATACGATTGATGAAACTCCTATTGATTTGGCAGTCAAGCTTGTAACCGAGCATATAATTGCAGCAGCAGATATCAGTATTCCCAAAACATCGGGGAAAATACCAAAGCTATGCAAACCGTGGTGGAATGATAAATGTGAAAACTGTAAAAGAGCACTAGACAAAGCAAGGAATACCTTCAGGAGATACCCTACCACCCAAAATCTCATTAAATTTAAAAAAGCAAAATCTGAATTTCGTAGAATCCGACGCATTAGCCAGGAGCAATCCTTTCATTCGTATGTCAATTCCATTCAAGGACAAATACCTTCTAAAATCATGTGGGACAAAGTAAAAAAGATTTTTGGCTGTTACACAAATACAGATAAAATATCCTTTTTAAAATTGAACGGACGAGTAATTTCTAATGCAAAAGAAATTGCTAATCTAATTGGACAAACTCTTTCTAATATATCGAGTGAAGAATTTTATCCAGAAGATTTTATTGCTTTTAAAAAGCAGACAGAGAAACAAGCATTAGATTTTCTACCTTCATACGGGGAGGAATATAATACTACTTTTAAGTTTCATGAATTGAAAAATGCATTAAAAAAATCCCATTCTACATCACCGGGACCTGATAGAATACATTATGATATGTTGAAACATCTAGGTGATTCGTCATTGTGGGTACTCTTAACTTTATTTAACAGAATTTGGATAGAAAGAGTCTTCCCAACCAACTGGCAAAAAGCAATAATAATTCCTATTCTCAAACCTGGGAAAGATCGGCAAGATCCCTCTAATTACAGACCAATAGCCCTTACTAGTTGCCTCAGTAAACTAATGGAACGTATGGTTAGTCACCGACTGATGTATGTCTTAGAAGAGAAAAACTTGATTTCCCCTTTCCAAAGCGGTTTTCGCAAAAAGAGAAGTACATTGGATAATTTACTAAAACTAGAGACTGCTATCAGAGAGGCTTTTGTAAGCAAAAAACATCTTATATCTATTTTCTTTGATATGGATAAAGCCTATGACCGAACCTGGCGTTATGGCATTTTGAAAGATTTATTTAACTTGGGTTTAAAAGGGAATCTACCAATTTTTGTACAAAACTTTTTGAGGACAAGGATCTTTCAAATTCGTGTTGGTGATATTTTATCAGATACTTTCATTCAGCATGAAGGTGTTCCTCAGGGTAGCGTACTAAGTGTTTTACTGTTTATCATAAAAATAAATGGGATTGTTTCGAAAAACTCACCATTTGTACATACTTCACTTTATGTCGATGACATCCAGATCCATTGTGCTAACGAAAGTTTGGATTTCATTCAAAAACATTTACAAACATCCATAAACAATATGATAGACTGGGCTTTGAAAAATGGATTTGTTTTTTCTCCTCAGAAAACAGTTAGTGTTCACTTCTGTAAACGACGTGGCCTTCATGCAGATCCAGAGCTTCGACTGAATGAGTCGGTCATTCCCACAGTTAGTGAGAAAAAGTTTTTGGGCGTGATATTAGATAATAAACTAACATTTCGCTCTCATATTCAAAACTTAAAAAGAAAATGCCTTCAAACACTAAATATTATAAAAGTCCTTTCAAACACCTCTTGGGGAGCAGATAGAGCCTCTTTGATGAAGATATATAAATCACTGATACGCTCAAAGCTTGACTACGGGGCACCCATTTATGGCTCAGCTGCCAAATCCACCTTGAAATTGTTAGACTCGGTGCATAATCAAGAACTTCGTATAGCTACAGGAGCTTTTAGAACATCACCAATTCAAAGTTTACAAGTTATAAGTGGTGAGCCCTCCTTGGAATTGAGGCGGAAACGACTTTGTTTATCCTACTTTTATAAAATTAAAAGTGTGGAATACCATCCACTGTGCAACAAGGTTCTTAATCCTATATACGGAGCGTTATTCTCTAAGAGATTGTCTTTTACGCCAACTTTTGGATTCCGTATAGGAGAGATTTTACGAACATTCAAAACTGAAGACTTCCCGATTGCTGTAAACATTAGTGGTCCACCTCCATGGCAGGAGTTATCTTTCAGTTTTGTAGATGATTTTATGCATTTCCTGAAACCATCAACATCAGACGTGATGTTTCAGAAATGTTTTTATGAACATAGACAACAGTATCATTCTTTTCAACCTGTTTATACAGATGGTTCGAAATGCGGTAATAATATTGGCTCAGCAGAAGTTTTTCGTAATGTAATAATATCCGAAAGACTTCACCCTTTCTGTTCTGTTTTTACATCCGAACTTTATGCAATATATCTAAGCCTTCAAAAAATTGCAACGTCATCCCCCTCTAAATTTATTATATATACTGACTCTAAAAGTAGCATTGCAGCTTTTAAGAATGTGTCATCGGAAAGTCATCCCTTAGTTCTAAATAGTTTGCACATATATCATTCGCTAAAAAATAATTTCACGATTAAATTCTGTTGGATACCTGGGCATGTTGGAATTTTGGGAAATGAAAAAGCTGACAAGGCAGCAAAAAGCACAACCCTGTTGAAGGAAAATTTTGTTCCATTATCCGATGCATTACAAGCAATAAAAATAATTCAAAGTAAATCCTGGCAAGCTACATGGGGAAAGCTAACTACGAATAAACTTTTTCAAATACAGCCATCTGTCAAGGGTTTCAAAAGTAAAATTCTGACTAGAAAGAAAGATGTCATCATCACGAGACTTCGAATAGGCCACACCTATTTGACCCAAAAACATCTTTTGCACTCTGATCCTGCACCACTTTGTGACAAATGCAATTGTGTTTTAACGATTAAACATATTTTATGTGAATGCCAAGATTTTAGATCACAACGACAAGTTCATTTTGGAGCGACTGTTTTTAACTTAAATGACATTTTAGGAGATAACCCTCATCCAAATATTTTTACTTTTTTAAAAGATATTCAAATTTTACAGCATATTTAATTGTATCTACTTAAAATGTTTTAATTTTTAACACGAAAGCCTTTTTTAACAAACGTTTGGCGCAGAATGATCAGACCTGGTCCTTGCGCCATAAAAACCAATTAACCATTGGTGCCAAACGTCCTCCAGCTGTTGGGGTGTGGAAGTTTGGAGAGGGGATTCCAGCTCAAATGCCGTCCTCGTCATCTAACCGCCGTTCAGAATTGCGAGGTCTGTCCCAAAATAATCCTAATGCTGCTTTAAAACGGGACGTTAATATAACTAAATGAAAGAGCAATTCGTTATTAAACAACTACAATTACACAAAACGCTCAGAAAAAAGATAAAGACACGGAAGTAAGAATTCGTTTGACTTCTATTTTTCTCAACTCTTTTTGTCTGCTCTATAGTGACAGGGCATTAATACTCAAGAACAAACGTTGGAACTTTGATTGTAATAGGTATATGGCGCCAAGAGTCGTGAACGTTCAGAAACCGTCATTTTTCTCGCCAAAGTCAACAAATTAATAGCCAAGTCCCAAATGAATATTTACTAGCGCCAGGATTGGTTGGTCGTTGACTAGGTATGCATTCAGATCCGTTAGAACAATCTGTAAACCTTTTTCTTTATAATGAAACTACGCAGAGGAACAGCGTCACAAATTCGTAAAAATATGATATGCGAGAATCAAATTCAACTACTAGCTTGTGATATTTCTATCAACGGACGCTATTTAATATTTAACAAAAATATGGATTTTATGACTTTAAAATTGAAATAATATTTCTAATAAATTTGAATATTAGTAAATGGATTTAAAAACTGAAACTCTTTATATATTTTTTTGTCATTTCTTTAGGTTGTCCCAGTTTTACATAGACATTTAGCTAAAACTCTTTGAAAAAATATCTAAAAATATTGCCGAAATCTAATCAATCAAAGATATGATTTTACGTATTTCATTCAAAATTTTAATTAAATTCCGAATTAGAAATTTCTTTCTTTTCTAATGTCTGTTATGGGTTGGGGAATAAAGGACATCGTCTACGAAGAACATGCATATTACTTTTATAATTTCAAGAAACATTAAATTTATTCTCAAGAAAGAAAATAAGAGACTAAACTCTTTGCCTTATATAAAATATTGGATCCCAATGTTTAATTAAATTCATTTTATTTCACGATTCAATTTCAAGATATCACCCTAAAGAATAAACATTGAAACTTAAATCTTTCGTTCCTCACACCCTTACTCCCCTCAGGGGCTCACCTACTATAGGTGAGTACGGGTGTCCCAATCCCGAGGTTCCCAGGGATCTTTACTCCCTTTCAGTTCTCTCTCCACTACGCCTTCTGCTGTCTGCTTTGTCCTTCTATCCCTCGACGGCAAGCGAGGGAGCTCTCCATGAGAAGCTGTCGCCGCTCTGTTTGCTTCTTGCTTCTCATGGACAGCCAAAACCCCACGTGTTTGCCGTGCGTGGCAACCCATTTGAAAGACGGGTGGTGCACTGTGGTCCCCGGTGTATCAATCGGCTGGTACCTAGTCACCTGAGTGGCTAGTCTGCGAGGGATCAAGAGAAGGGGCTACTCCTTGGGCTTGGCGTTAAGGGTGGTCACTGTCCCCGGGGGTAGCTCCCAGCGTATAGGTACCGATTAGCACTAGGGTAAGTACCGAGGTTGGAAATATCCAGAGCCGGTGGCTGCCTTCCCTTGTTGGGCTCCGTGGTGGGCGGTGCCGTCGGACCCGAATCACTTATCATATCGTATGGGGCCTAAAAACTTAAATCAACAAACGACACGAAAAAATACAGAAAAATATTACGATCATTTTTTTGTTATCAAAAGACTTTCTGAAGATAAGGAGACATTTCACACGGTCTCTCCGTTCCTTGTAGAAAAAGCCGTTTCTGGAACACTTGGGGAAGTTTCTGCCATTCGCAAACTTCGTTCGGGAGATTTGTTGGTGGAAGTTAATTCTCGAAAACAATCTAATCAAATTCTCAAACTGAAAGCATTGGCTACAATTCCCATTTCTGTAAGCGCGCATACATCTCTTAATTCTTCTAAAGGTGTTATTACATGTGGGGAGTTATTTCATACATCAATTGAAGAAATTACAAATGACCTAAAACCTGAAGGAGTGATACATGTACGCCGTATCTCAATTCGGCGGGATGGACAACTCCTCCCTACAAAGCACCTCGTTCTTACGTTCCAAATGCCTACTTTGCCAGAAGTAGTTAAAATAGGATATATGAGATTGAAAGTGCGTCCTTTTATACCTAACCCTCTGAGATGCTTTCAATGCCAACGTTTTGGGCACTCTAAGATCGCCTGCCGCGGGACACTTACTTGCGCCCGTTGTGCAGAGAAAGGACATGATAGCCAGCAGTGCACCTCATCTGAAAAGTGCGTCAACTGTGATGGCGAACACACTTCCTTTTCCAGATCATGTCCACGTTGGAGGTTGGAAAAAGAAATTATAACTTTGAAAACAAAAGAACAAATTTCTTATCCAGAAGCGAAAAGAAGAATCGAGGCACAGACACCTTCCCCTGGGGCCAGCTATGCATCAGCTGTTAAAAAATCATATTGTAAAAACTGTTCATGTAAAAATTGTGTGCAGATTGTTGCTGAAAAAGTTCCTCCCGCAAAAACATCCGAATCTGATACAGAACCTTCCACAAACAGTGCTCCTGAATCTCACGATCCACCGAAACGTAAACCAAAACCAAAGCCTCCACGTGCTCTTAAATTAAAGATTTCGAAACACGGCCTTTCACAAGAAATGATTTCGGAAAAATTTAAATCAAAATTGAAAAAATCCAATATTCGAAATTCGGTTGCTCTGGGACTTGCAACTACGGGGACAGTCCAAAAGGATTTACCTACTATTTTTGGAGGATTGTCCAAAAGTCCTGATTCAATTGCTCTCCATCCATCCGACGAAGAGGAGGATGACCTTGAAATGAGTTGCGAAATAACGCCAACTCAAACTAACGCCCTTTATAATTCCCACGCTAAAAAACTCTCTTAATGGGTACCTTTCTCTCGTGGAATTGTCGCGGCATTCGGACAAAGCTAACTGACATCAAAGCTCTCATTAATAAATCAAATCCTGTTTGCGTAGCTCTTCAAGAGACATTTTTGAAACCAAATATTCACTTCAAATTAAGAGGTTATAATTGTGCAAGGAAGGATAACGAAACTGGTGCATCATTCTCTGGTGGAGTGTGCATTTTAACCTCCAACTTTTATCCCAGTTCTATCCTTAATCTACGAACTAACTTGCAAGCTGTGGCTGTGCAGATTCATGTCAAATCCTTAGTCACGGTCTGTTGCCTTTACTTGCCTCCAAATGAGGTTATTTCGCAGGCCGATTTGAATACTTTGGTTGATCAGCTTCCAACTCCTTTCATTTTGCTTGGTGATTTTAACGGGCATAGTACTTTGTGGGGTTCGGATAGCACTAACTCCCGTGGGCGACAGATAGAACAATTCATTTCTGATAACTGTCTCTGTCTACTCAATAACAACGAAAAGACATACTTCCATGAACCCACTCGTACTTTCCATTCCCTTGACCTCGCTATTTCCTCTCCGGCAATTTTTCCATTATTGAATTTGGCAGTTGAAAGCGATTTACATAATAGTGATCATTTTCCTCTTGTCATCTCTCATGATGATAATAGTAATTTGGTGCAAAGCCCACCAACATACATTTTTCAAAAAGCAGATTGGGCTACATTTACTAAGCTTGCATTGATTACAGAAGAAATGATTTCATCTGCCGATATTAGTGAGGCTGTCCAAAATGTCACTGATTGCATTATTAAGGCCGCTGATGCTTCAATTCCAAAGCGTACCCCTCTTCCACGCAAATTTCGCAAACCATGGTGGAATGATGAATGTGTTGGGGTATTTCCCGCAGGTATCCTACCACGGAAAATCTTGTTGCATTTAAAAGAGCAAGAGCAAATGCTCGGCGCCGCAGTCAAAAAGAATCTTGGCAAAGTTTTATATCCACCATCACTTCCAATACATCTAGTGCACAGTTGTGGAAGAAAGTTAAAGCGGCAAACGGAATTTATAAAGAATTCGCTTTCCCCATCTTAAATACAGAAACGGCTTCATATTCCTCGCCACTTGATATTGTAAATGTTATTGGAGAAACCTTCGCTGATGTTTCAAGCTCTGTTCCTAATAATCCGACTTTTCGTGCGATTAAGAGACAAGCTGAACAAGTGCCTTTGAAGTTTAGAACCCGCAGGGTCCTCTCTTATAACTATAACTTTAAGATAGTGGAATTAAGGAACGCTCTTTCTCATACTCGAGATACTAGCCCAGGTGTCGACGGGATTACCTACAGTATGCTTCGACATTTAGACGAAACCTCTCTTTTGCACCTCCTGCACTTGTTTAACAGAATCTGGAGTGAGCAAACGTTTCCTGAACAATGGTATGAAGCCATTGTGATACCTATCCTTAAACCTGGAAAGGTTCCTACCAATCCCTCAAACTATAGGCCAATTGCTTTAACTAGTTGTCTCTGTAAAACGCTCGAACGCATGGTAAATGCCCGTTTACTCTATGAACTGGAGAAAAATGGGTATATCTCACCTTTCCAAAGTGGTTTCCGTCGAGGACGTTCTACCAATGACAACTTGGTTATGCTTGAATCTCAAATTCGAAATGCATTCGTCCGGAGAAACCATCTAGTTTCTATATTCTTCGATATAGAAAAGGCGTACGATCGTACGTGGCGGTATGGCATCCTCCTTACTTTAGGAGATTTTGGTTTTAAAGGTAACTTGCCAGTTTTTATTCAAAATTTTTTAAAATTTCGGACATTTCGAGTCCGTATTGGTAATACATTTTCTCATCATTTTATTCAAAGTGAGGGTGTTCCTCAAGGAAATGTTTTGAGTGTCACCCTTTTTATTCTCCATATAAGCCAAATTATTCATGTTTTACCATCATCCGTTTGTGGAACACTATATGTGGATGATCTACAAGTCTCCTGCCAGGGGTCTAATATGGTTTTAATAGAGCGACAACTTCAGAGGGCTGTTAACAAACTCATTTCATGGTGTGATGAGAATGGACACACGCTTTCCCCTGAAAAGAGCCGCTGTGTACACTTTTGTCGGAAACGGAGTCTCCATCCTGATCCTGTAATACAAATTCGAGGTGTTGATATTCCAGTCGTTGAGGAAGTACGTTTCTTAGGGGTCATATTTGACCGGAAACTCACTTTCCTTTCGCATGTTCTTCATCTGCGAAAGAGGTGTGAAAAATCCCTCAACATCCTAAAAGTTCTCTCGACTACAAGATGGGGGGCAGATCGAACATCTTTACTTCGTATCTATCAGTCTGTTATTCTGTCGAGAATAGATTATGGATGCGAAATATATGGTACAGCTCGTTCTGGTGTTCTCCGAAATTTAGACACAGTACAAAACAGTGCTTTGCGTATCTGTTCTGGAGCTTTTCGTACATCACCAGTTCATAGTTTGAATGTGATCTGTCATCAACTTCCACTTTATCTGAGACGGAAAAAATTATCTGAACTATATTTTTTCCGTATTGAATCTTCTATAAATCACCGTATTCGTAGAATTAATTTACCCATTGGCCTGGGACGATTATATAATGCACGTCCTTCTAATATCCTACCCTTTCGTGAAAGGGTAAAAAGAGCTTTTGCTGATGTAAATATTTTAAATCTGCAGATTCATAATACTACTGCTCTTGCTTTTCCACCCTGGGATGTCCCAGAAATATCATATCTTAACCCTTTTCTCACCTATGACAAGTCTACCACTTCATCTATTGTCTTTCAACAACTTTTTTTATATCACCGCAATGAATACTCTACGCACATTCCTGTTTTTACGGATGGCTCAAAGACAGCTTATCATGTGGGTTGTGCTGTCGTCATTGCTGAGGACACAAGCAGTTTTCAATTGAGTACTTTGTGTTCGGTTTTAACTGCTGAACTAATGGCAATTATGATTGCTCTTGAAAAAATTTCTAATCTTAGTGACCATAAATTCTGCATTTATTCTGATAGTATGAGTGCTCTGGAGGCCCTCAGCCATCCTCATACTAAAACACATCCAATAGCTATAGATATCCTACATCTTTGGAGAAATTTGCAAACTCGGAATTACCAAATTTTATTTTGTTGGTTGCCAGGCCACGCTGGCATTTTTGGCAATGAATCTGCCGATGCTGCTGCAAAGGCAGCATCCACTTCTCTACAACGAGCTATTCCATACAGAGATTTAAAAAAATATATTTCTCAACGTATTTTTTATTTATGGAAAGAATCATGGGATTTGCAGATTTCTAATAAGCTGCATTCTATTCAGCCTGACATCACTTTGTGGCCGGTAGTTCCAGTACGCGAGTTGGACGTCAAATTGACTCGGCTTCGCATTGGCCATACTCGCCTCACACATAAACATCTTCTATTTGGTGAGCGATGTCCAGTCTGTAATGCGTGTGATGTTAATTTAACTGTCACTCATATTTTATCAGAATGTCCAATTTTTAATTCTCATCGATTACATTTATTCGGTACATCATCTTCAAACATTCGTGACTTGGTGGGAGAACATCCCAATCCAAATTTTTTTACTTTCTTGAATGAAATTGGTTTTTTCCATTTTATTTAACTAGGAAAATTTTATCTCCACATTTCTTGGTTTTGCAAATTTTAGTTTAACTTTTTATAACTCCACTGAATATTTTTTTATATTTGACCATATGTTTGGCGCAGCTTAGCCAGATTTGGCTCTTGTGCCACAAAATCCAAAATAACTACCTAACTAACTAATCCTCACACCCTTACATTTATAAGATTGTTCGGTAGTATAGAAAACAAATTATTATAATGTAGAATAAAATTGGAATTTTTTTAAAAAAGAAATAATTGATGCAATGAAGTTATGATTGTCTATGTTATAAAAGAGAAAAAAAAAATACAAACTTAATTAAAAACAATTCAAGTGCTTAGAAATTTTGGAAAATTTAAATTCTGTGAATGCCAATATTAGTAACATAGTTATAAATTTAAAAAAAGGTCTTGTTATAATATAAAAGGATATTTTTAATAAAATGTTTTTTCAATAACACAAGAAATAAATCTGAGCAATATTACCTGCGTGTAACGTTAGCTAATATTCGGAAGTTATGGAATCATTTATCATATAATTCTATGTACCTCCAATTTTCTTTTGTGATTTCAGTATAAAAGATTAACTAGAAACTTTTACAAAATAATGGTAATGAAATTTATTAAATCATGAAAATTAAACTGAGATAATAAAATGTTTAATTTATACATAACATTAATAGAAAAAATTAGCAATTCTTAAGATACTATGCAATCTCTAAATAAGAAATGTAAACGTACTGGTATTTACAAATCTTCATCTTTGATATTCTTTCGAATATTGTTTCTTAATGAAATACAAACTCATATATTCTACCAAATACAAAGCAATCTTTACTTAACCATGAGTAGATAAAAGGTTCAAATAAAAAAAAAAATGTTGAAATTGCGTCATAGTATCTGGTGAGGCACTAACTCAAAACAGTTACGCTAATGTGTAAATACTACCTCATATAGAGAATTTATAGCAGACAGTATATTTTATCTGCAGTGAATCCTCAATATTTCAGCATTCTTCGAGATTATATATCCGCCAACTAACCACCTGCTCAGAGTCTATTGTTCCGTTTCGCTAAAATATTTCTGAAACACCAGCTCTATTATCATAAAACATCTCTTGAAATATCGCTACTTGAGAAGAAACAAGAAAAGTGAAACGTTCCATATAAACTCCCATCGTTTAGAGCAAGAATCACCCTTTTGTTCTATGCTTATAAAAATCTGGGTAGCGAGTGCCAAGGAGATTTACTAAATCACAGAAGAGTGTGGTTGAAAATTCCAAAGGTTTTATTTTCCTTCCAGTTTTTTTTCTCACTTTTCATGAAAACACAGACCGGATAAGAAAAATACAAAGAAGGAAGTGATGGAAACGTGATATGGTGGTTGATATGATTCTCATTCAAATGGATGAAGACCCAATAAGATCATCGTCTGAGACTAATAGAAATTTTATTTTTTAATTCTAAGAGGTGTCCCAAAATGAACCAAAGATTTGAATTTGCTACCTTTAGTGCATAAGGTGTTGGCTAGCCTATTAAAAACCGTTTGATAGCTGATAATGTATAATAAAAATGGAGCGTTAGAACATAGAACAACTTCTTAACGCAAGATTTGAATTTGCTACCTTTAGTGCAGTAAAGTTTTTTTTTCTTTAAATTGTTATATTTTTAGTGAATCGTAGATTACACATGATAGGGTTGGATAAGGAATAACACATAGGGCAAATGGCCTCCATGGCTTTGCTGGCACATGCGCATTCTTTGGTCGACATTTTACATGACCATTTTGCATAAATGTGGCTGACTTCGTTGATGAAGCGTTGGATTTCCTCCTTTAATGCACGCGTGGTCTTTTTAAATTAAATAACCTCATAAAAACAATTTATAAAAGTCATTCAACTGAAAACTTTCGCAACTATAATGTCAATAAGTTCGTGATCAAAAGCTAGTAGTTTCAAGCAAGGTAGGAAAGTTAATGAAAGCAGCTTTTAGAAAAACAATTTTACTAAAATATTCAATTATAATAATTTCTTATAATAAATTTTATGGATCTTAAATTCCATGGGATTAATTTCTTTCAAAACTCACCAGCAAGTGAGTGGCGTATTCGAAAGTACCCAACTTTAATTACTTGCATTGAACAATTAATTAATATTAAAATTCTATAATATGAAATAGCCATTAACATTGCTTTTAGAAATATAACCTAATTTAAAAGACTATTCATATCATAAAAAGAAACAAAAAAAGAAAGAACGATTACAAAATTTCATCTTTATAAATATAAAATTTTTCAACACAGCAAACAAGCAAATCAATATTTTAACAATTTGATATATTTATAAAGTAAACCTTGAATTGTATGTAAATAATTTTCATAATTCAAACAAACCGATTAGTGATAAAATTTTGTTATTTCTTTAAGTAAAAATTTCGATGTTTTCATTTATTAATTGTCTTTACATGATTACCAATAGTTTTAGAAACAGTTGTCGAAAAAGACATAAATTCGACTATCAACTCATCTGTTAGAGAAATTTTTTTTGAAATTTCCAAATTTCTCTTAAAGATGAGGGAATAATATAAAAGTTGTAAAACGGGCCCTCAAAAGGAAACAATTCATAAACCTAACATCGACGACAGATTTTCCCTCGTTTTAGCACTTTTGCCAATTTCAAGCAGCCAAATAAACCATGAAAAGAATAAAACTTAATCTCAGGTCATTAAATTCACTTCATCGTGTCGGATATCTACTGAAGAAAAAATACTCCTATAAAAATAAGAATTTACTATAATTTTATTATTTTAAATTTATATTTTTGCTTTAAATATTATACTTAAATCTTGGTTCTTCTTTCATGCAAGAATGAAACAAGGATGATTTAAAAATTACTTTATGTTCTATTTCGGGAAGAAAGTTCTTGATTTAAATGTTTTCTTTTCTCATATTCATTATTTCCTTTGTTACAAAAGAAAATGATATTTCTCAGGTATAAAACAAGATGCAAAGCAACTCATTAGCACCTATATATGCATAAATTTATATTTCAACAAACGGAAGTTTACTTTAGAGCTGTTAACAAATCCGAAATATATAAAATATAGCGAAATATTTTTCCAGGTTTTTTTATTAGGAAAGACTTAAAGACTATTTAAAATTTAAATTTTATATTCCTTTTACACTTTTTTATAACTAAACCCAGAATAATTCTTCAAAGATTCGCATTTTCACGTACAAAATATTTTATTAAAGTGTTCATAGGTAGTGCCATTCTTTTTTTGGAATTTTTTTGGGGATTTTATTTTAACAAGTACAATGCATTAAAAATGCTACAAGTACACTCATTTCCAAAATTAGTCTGCTATTGATCAAGCGAAGGGGTTACTCCTTGGGCTTGGCGTTAAGGGTGGTCACTGTCCCCGGGGGTAACTCCCAGCGTATAGGTACCGATTAGCATTAGGGTGGATGCCGAGGCTGAGAATGACCAGAGCCGGTAATTGCCTTCCCTTGTTGGGCTCCGTGGTGGGCGGTGCCGTCGGACCCGAATCAATTGTCATATCGTATGGGCTCCTCCAAACGTGGTCCCTTTAGTGGGCGTCATAAAGTACAAATTACTTCCAATTCTGAACACTATTTCGACCGATATTTTATAATTAAACGTATATCTAATGAAAACGAATCTTTTGATGCAGTATCTCCTTTCCTAGTGCAGAAATCTATCTCCGCAACAGTTGGGGAAGTTGCATCTGTTAAAAAATGAGATCTGGCGACTTGCTTGTAGAGGTTAGTACTCGAAAGCAAGCCCAGAATATTCAAAAAGTGAAAGCTCTGGCCACTATTCCTGTTAATATCAGCCCCCACACATCATTAAACACATCTCAAGGCGTCATTACTTGCGGTGAAATATTTAACCTCCCTTTAGACTACATTCAAGAGGAGTTAAAACCACAAGGTGTAATAAAAGTTCGCCGCATTACCATCCGGCGAGAAGGACAAATACTGGAAACTAAGCATCACACCCTCAGTTTTAAGTCGCCAAAACTGCCAAATTTCATATATGCAGGTTATATCAAGCTACCTGTCCGACCATATATCCCAAACCCACTTAGATGTTTCAAGTGCCAGCGTTGTGGGCACTCTAAAGCTAATTGCCGTGGAACTGTTACTTGCGCCCGTTGCTCTGAAAAAGGGCATGAAAGCCAACAATGTTCTGTACCAGAGAAGAGCCTAAACTACAAAGGTGAGCATACTTCTTTCTCTCGGTTATGCCCACGCTGGAAACTTGAAAAACAAATTACCACTACAAAAATTAAAGAGGAAATCTCATATCCCGAAGCACGAAAGAAAGTACTTTCACAGACACCGTTACCTGGTGTAAGCTATGCATCCGTGGTCCAGAAATTTTTTTGTGAAAACTGCAGTTGTGGAAACTGTACTAAGAAGGTAATGCAGATAAAACCTCAAAAATCATCGGATTCTGATACAGAAGAATCAATAAACATTATTTCTGACTCTGAAAAGCCAGATAAAAAGCAAAAGAAATCAAAACCTGACAAATCTCTAAAATTAAATCTATCCACTGTTGTAACGTCGTAGCCAGTTGCTCTAAATAGTAAAATTGTTTCTCAGCCAACTGGCGATGAATGTAAAACTTCTAATGTCCCATCCAGTGAAATGCCACAGGATATTCATTAATTTAAAACCGTTACATATAAGAAAAAATTTAAAAACCACAAGCAAAATTCTGAAAATGTATCCAGTTCTAAATTCTGGAAGACTTCACCTCGAGAAGTCTCCCAATCTATGCCAGTCACTAATTTTAGCTCTTCGACCATTAAATCCAAATTAGATGATAAAATGGATGAAGCCAACTCTATGCTTGAAACTATGTCCACAGATCAACCCAACCAAAACACTGATAGCGAAATAGAATCGGATAATGCAATAGTATATAATCCTCATGAAACAATTGATGAAACACCACCTGCTCCGGAACATTCTACCGATTCCACCACAGTGGACAAAACTGTTTTTAGACAAAGTCTTCAAAAAAGTATGGTTGAATGGGTTGACCCAAAAAAATTTTACAGTCAACCTTCAAATACACCTATTCACAAGAAATACTTGAAGAAACATCGAATAAAAAGGTTACAATGATTTTTTTCACTTGTTTCCGTGATTGTTTTGTACATGTCTTTTTATTATGAGAGTTGTACTTTTAACTTTTTAAATTTCATTGATATTTTAATCTTTTGACATTTTTGGAAAATTTCCTTTCTGGGATGCAATTTGCATTTTTAAGACCGCTGTTACTATTCATTATTTGTCTTCCATATGATCATATTTTTAATTTTAAATTGTATGACTGAATTGTACTAGATACATTTTTACCATTTGTTTGGCGCAGTATAGCCATATTTGGCTCTTGTGCCACTAAATCTCAAAATACCAAATACCTTGGCTCAGAGGTTTCACTACAATGAATGAAAGAAAGAAAATAGACATATAACAACGTGGAAAAGATTTTAATTGGGAATTAAGAAACAGGATATATCAAAGTGTTACATTATGAATCGGAGATAAAGCATTTATCTCGGGAAAATTCCTGTCTAATATGGAATGTGACCACCGTGCACTGCTATACTGGCTTCAAAACGAGCTTTCATACTGTTTATGAGGGTGTCAATAAATGCTTGGGGCAACAAAGACCATTCTCCCAAAAGCACGGCTATTAACTCTTGGAGGGTATTAGGAGGGGGGTTACGCTGTGCAATGGCTCTTCCGAGACCATCCCAAACATATTGAATAGGATGGGGATCCGTAGACCTCGAGGGCCAGTCCATACGTCGAATATCCTCTTCCTGAAGAAAATCATCAACGATCTGGGCTTTGTGTGGACACTCTTTATCGTCCATAAACATGAAGTCTGAGCCAAAAGCACCCCGGAACAACCTCACATAGGCTTCAAGGATATCATCCCTATAGCGATGTGCATTGACAGTACCCGCATCGAAGAGATGCAGTGGTGTACGTCTGCCCAACATTATGCCACCCCAGATAAGGATTTCTCTGCCAACATATCTGTCGATTTCTTTTACGTAGGAGGGATGATAGCGAGCTCCTCTCTCTCTCCAGATGAAGATTCGACGAGTGTCACTCTGTGTGGTAAATCGCGACTCATCAATGAAAAGAATATGCCCCTATTCTTGCTGTGCCCAAGACTGATATGTTAGGCACCACAACAGTCGGGCTTTTCTGTTGGATGCAGTCAAATGGACGAACTCAACTGGTTGCCGGGCATAAAGAGCCCTTTCAGCTAAACTTCTGTATACGTTTTGTCTGGAAATTCTTATTCCAGACGCAGCAGCAAGAGCATGAGCAAGTTGAGGAGCCGTTGTCAGCCTATGCCGTCGTGCACTTAATGCCAAATAGCGATCCTGTGCAGGCGTGTTTGCTCTGAGACGGCCTTGACCAGCCTTCCTGGTTACAGTACCACTTGTTTAGAATTGATTCAACAACCTGCATACCACATTCGGTGCCACTTGTAACCATCGAGCCACCTCCGCTTAAGACTGCCGAGCTACAAGCCTACCAACGGTTCTCCATCTCAAGACATCGTCAAATCGATTATGAGAACTCATTATCACTGGAAACAGTTTAAATTTTTTGTTTTAATGCAATATTCACAAAATTGCAGGCAAAACTCCCAAATGCCTAAACAGTCTAATTTGAGTAGTTCCCCAAAAACTAATGCTAAACAACATTTTTTTTCACAAAAAATGGTTAATATCGTGTTAGAGGTCATTTACAATATATAAAATACAATTTGTTTAAATTTTACTGGTAGACATTTAGAATAACTTTGAAAAACATTTTTGTGACCTTAATTTTGGATATGAGTGTACTTTAAGTAGCTATAGACTGAAGCAAACATTATTTAAAATGGAAATTATGAGCGTAAAATTTTTATGTTTTATGTCTTTAACATATAGAGATCAACAGATATACAAACTCATAAAACTGATTTGTTCCCTGTGTTTGAAACACAAATAAAATCATTGGCTAATTTTACTTATTTTGCCAATCGGACTTCTGAAATTGCAAACTCATATACAGGTAGATTTCCCATACGGAGTTTTATCCCAAATTTGACTGATTATAGTAACAAAAAGAATGCATAGTAAATTTCACACAACTAGCTTATTCTGTTTTTGAGATATCAGTAGTTTGAGTCAAGAAAACTTAAATAATAAGAATTCATAAACTCTCATGGTTAAATTTTTAAACACTAAAATACATTTTTTTAAACACTAAAATAAATTCTCTTTTTACACGAACAAAAACTAATAACTTATTATTTCATACAAAGTAACTTTTCTAAATCTGTTGAAATTGCAAATCTGTTTCAAATATAAGCTAAGATTGTGAAGGTTAATTTTTATTTATATATATATAGTACCGTGAATTAGAAAATACATTTTTTCTCAAAGCATAATTAAAATTATATTTAATGCTGATTTTGCAAATTTTTATCTTCCTTTTACGTAATATTTTTATAATATCAATCGGTTTCTTAAAATGCATAAACAACATAACATAATTGTGCATCACATAGCACAATTAATAAAAATTTAAGAATAATATTTTCTTAAAACTAATCCAAAATTTTCGAAAAAAAATATTCAAAATGATGCGTCTCAGTATTATGAATTTATTTATTTGAATTATGTTTATATTTAAAAAAAATGTCATAATTTCAATTTCCACACATCACCTCTACTTTTCTGAAGAAAGTTTTAAAATAGCTATTGATATATGATAGATTTCAGCTATAACATGCTCTTTGCAATACAGAATGCAAAAAATCTTCTAAAAAATTTATATATAGTTAAATTTACCAAATATTTTAATTCAAACAATTCGAAAAATAAAATACATAAATAGAAACATCTTTAAGGAGTTACGTGTGAGGTTTTCAATAAAATGAAAAAAAAAAATCGAGTAAACATGACAGTTAAAAAAATCTATGTAAAATTACTTACAATTAGAGACGTAACCAATTTTTTTTGCCGTTGGATTAATACGTAAAAAATCAGACTTACTAAAAATGCATTGTTTCGGTAATAATCATTTAAAGTTGTATTTTTCATCCTTTTCTCTTTAAATTGTTGCCATAAATAGTTCATAAATATTTTATGCTTGTAAATATTTCCCATTACTAACGTACCCCTCAGGGGCTCACCAGCTTTAGGTGAGTACGGGTGTCCCAATCCCGAGGTACCCAGGGATCTTTACTCTTTCTTCTCTCTTCCTACTCTCCCCTACCCCTTTACTCTTCTTTATCCCTTTCTCTCTTTAAATCCCCCCTTCCCCTCCTGTTTTCTTCATTCTTCCATCCCTCGACGGTAAGCGAGAGAGCTCTCCATGAGAAGCTGTCGCCGCTCTGTTTGCTTCTTGCTTCTCATGGACAGTCAAAAACCCCACGTGTTTGCCGTGCGTGGCGACCCTTTAGACGGGTGGTACATTTTGGTCCCTGGTGTACCACCCGTCTAAATCGGCTGGTATCCCAGACATTTGACTGGTCTGCTCAAGGGGATTAAGCTAAGGGGTCACTTCTTGGGCTTGGCGTTAAGGGTGGTCACTGTCCCCGGAGGTGACTCTCAACGTATAGGTTCCGGCTAGCACCATGGTAAGCGCCGAGGCTGGGAATGTCTGGAGCCGGTGGCTGCCTTCCCCTGGTTGGGCTCCGTGGTGGGCGGTGCCGTCGAGACCCGAACTTTTATCTGACTCTTATGGGTTTTTTTACTTCTGACACTGAACCGTTATCTGAAACTGCTCGTTTTATTATTCTCTCCATTCTTGATGGAAAACTTTCTGAATTATCTCCTTCTGCCGTTGAAAAAGCTTTGAAAGGTATTGGCGGTAATCCAAAATCAGCCAAGAAACTTCGGTCGGGCGACTTATTGATTAAAACAACTTCTGCTCTTCAAACCAAATCCTTTTTGCAAGCCAAATCATTTTTAAATCATTCCGTTTCTGTAACACTTCACCGGACACTTAATTCCTGCCGTGGTGTTATATCTGAAAAGGAACTCTTGAATTCTCCTGAAAGTGAAATTCTTGATGGCCTTGCCAGCCAAGGTGTAATTGCAGTGAAACGCATTTTTATGAAAAAAGGAAATGCTCTAGTTGTCACTAATAGTATTATCTTAACTTTTAATACAACAAAATTACCATCCAGCATTAAAGCAGGCTACTTAAACTGCAAAGTACGCCCCTATATACCTAATCCTATCAGGTGCTATAACTGCCAACGTTTCGGTCATTCCAAGACGGCTTGTAGAGGGATACAGACCTGTTCTAGATGTGCAACTGCTGGCCATCACGCTAATGATTGCACTGCAGACCCGCAATGTGTAAATTGTAAACAACCACATCAATCTGACTCCCGAGATTGTCCACAATGGAAATTAGAAAAGAAAATCCAAGAACTGAAAATAAAGAAAAACATACCATACTTTGAAGCTAAAAAGCTGTTAACACCTGAACAAAGACCATTTTCTTATAGCAATGCAGTGAAATCTGTAACTTCCTCAAGTACACTGACTGACGAAAGCATTACAAAAATAATTTGCCCCCCATTATCTAAATTAAAACCGATAGTTAAGAATTCCCCACTCAAAAATACTTCTGCATCCATTGAAACTGGGAAATCTAAACCAAACACCAAGCAGAAAGTTGAGACTAAGAAAGTAAACAAAAAATCTGACCAAATTAAACAAGCTAAAGAAACAAAAGCCGATAAACGTACTAGAATTTTAACAGAGCGTAGAGCCCAAACGAAGTCTTCAACAAAACATTCCTTAACACAGGAAGACTTCTTAAAAGAACAGAAAAAAATTAAAGACAAAGACTCGGACAGTGATCCTCTCTTCAGTATTCACTTGTCTGACGAAGAAATGTCCTTTAGTGACTCGAACGAATCGGTTTCCTCTAAGAAATTATAAAGCAGTTTTTTCTCCCTTTTCCCCCATTTAATGGCAGACTTTCTTTCCTGGAATTGTCGTGGGCTAAAAAATAAAATTTCAGACTTAAAAGATCTCATCAATACCTATGCACCAGTTTGTGTCGCTTTACAGGAGACCCATCTAAAACCGGGTGATAATATCCATGTTTCAAACTACGCTGCATCTTGCAAAAATCATATAAATGATAGAGCTACAGGTGGAGTTGCACTGCTTGTTGCAAGCGGCCACCCGTCCACTCCGTTGAATTTAAACACAAATTTACAGGCTATTGCTGTTCGAATACATGTAAAATCCCTGATAACCATATGTAATTTATATTTACCTCCTAATGAATACATCCATCAAACCGATTTAAATTCTTTAATTCAACAACTTCCTTCTCCGTTTCTTATCATCAGCGATTTTAATGGCCATAGCCTCATTTGGGGAAATTCTGACACCAATGCAAGAGGTTTACAGATTGAAAAGCTTTTACAGGATCACAATCTATGCCTTCTAAATACAGATGAACTCACCTATTTCCACCAGCCTACAAAATCCTTCCATGCAGTCGACCTTGCCATTTGTTCTCCATCAATCTTACCGTTTCTAAATCTGACTGTAGACAAGTATCTCCACAACAGTGACCATTTTCCTCTGATTATAACTGACAATAGACATAACCATCATAATTATTATCAACCATCTAGATATATATTCACAGCAGCTGACTGGAATACATTCTCTGTTCTTTCAAAAATAAATAAAAATATGGTAAAAAATTATTCTATAGATCAAGCATTAGACTTAATTACCCAAACTATAATCCACGCTGCAAATGCGTCCATCCCGCAGACTAAATGCACTCGGAAGAAGCAAAGTAAACCATGGTGGAATAGTGACTGTCAACAAGCCCGTAAGAAACAGAGGAAAGCATGGAACAACTTTCAAAGATATCCCACAACCGAAAATTTAATACCATACAAAAGAGCCAAAGCAGAGTCTCGACGTATTCAACGATATAGTCGTAGAATGTCGTGGCAAAAATTTGTTTCAGCCTTAAAAGTTCCTATTTCAAGCCGAGAACTTTGGCAAAAAGTTAAAAAAGCTACAGGCACTCCTTTTTCTAATACTGTGTCAATATTAAACGTTAATAATCAGATTATATCAAATTTAAAAGACATAGCCAATACAATAGCTTCTACTTTAGCAAGTACATCTTCCAGTGAAAATTATAATCCATATTTTTTAAATTTCAAAAAACTTTCTGAGAACAAAAAATTGAATTTTGAGTCCCAATCTGATTTACCTTACAATAGTAATTTTACTTTTCAAGAACTTCAGTTTGCTTTATCAAATGTTCATAAATCTTCTCCTGGCCCAGATAACATCAGCTATGCAATGATCCAGCATCTAAATTACGAATCGCAGAAAAAGTTGTATCTCTTTAATCGAATTTGGAAGGAACAATATTTTCCGTCTTCTTGGCAACAGGTAATAATTATTCCTATCTTAAAGCCCAATAAAGATCCCACGAATCCTTTGAACTATCGCCCAATAGCTTTAACAAACTGTCTGTGCAAACTCTTAGAAAAAATGATTAACCGACGACTTATATATTTTTTGGAAACAAACAAAATTCTTAGTTAATTCCAAAGTGGCTTTAGAAAAGGAAGATCAACTTTAGACAATATTTTAAGTTTAGAAAACGATATTCGTTCTGCTTTTTTACAGAGGAAACACTTGGCAGCCATCTTTTTCGATATCGAAAAAGCCTACGATCGCACATGGAGATATGGCATCCTGAAAGATCTCTACGACTTTAATTTACGAGGAAACTTACCAATTTTTATTCAAAATTTTTTACGATTGAGACAATTTAAAGTTAAACTAGGACATGAATTTTCTGATATTTTTACCCAAGAAGAAGGTGTCCCACAAGGGAGTGTTTTAAGTGTCACACTTTTCATTATAAAAATCAATAGCATTTTAAACCAGCTTCCACCATACGTCAAAGGTTACCTTTATGTAGACGATCTATACATTTCTTGCATGGGAAATCATATGTGTTTTATAGAGAGACAACTGCAAACGGCTGTGAACAAAATTAAACAATGGTCAGATTTAAATGGTTTCACTTTCTCAACGGCAAAAACATCGGGAGTACATTTTTGTCGGAAGAGAAATCTTCATCCAGACCCTGAAATTATTCTATATGGTCAAAAAATTCCTTCTCTCAATGAAATTCATTTCTTAGGAATCACTTTCGACAAAAAGCTGACGTTTCAATCCCACCTAACTTTTTTACGAAAAAAAATGTGAGAGGGCATTAAATATCTTGAAAGTTCTTTCTAATACATCTTGGGGAGCTGACAGAACTTCATTGCTGAGAATTTATAGAGCTACTATCCTTTCAAAAATAGATTATGGGCGCGCAATCTATGGTTCAGCTAGAAAAAGCATACTGAAAAAAATTGACCCTGTTCACCATGCAGCTCTTAGAATATGTTCTGGAACTTTCCGCACTTCTCATGTTAAAAGTTTATATGTTGAGTGTTACGAACCAGATTTACAACTTAGAAGACAAATACTTTCTTTACATTATTATTTTAGAATTCAGTCTCATCCTTGCCATCCATATTACGATTTTAAACTTCGACCTTTTCTCCTTCGCTTACAAGAAGCTAGAAAGAACTTTGAACCTATATTTTTAACCAGGGTGCACACTATTTTATCAGAACTTAATATGAACCATCTAGAATTATCCCCACATCCATTTAACAGTATCCCCCCATGGAGAACCCATACCTTTTATTTTCTTAATCCTTTTGAAAGCTTTAACAAATCGGACACAGCAGATATTGTTTATCAAAAATTATTCCTCGAACACAGGTCTCATTATCAGTCTTTCATTCCTGTTTACACTGACGGATCTAAGACATCTACCCATGCCTCATTTGCTGTGGTTGTCCCAGATAAAATGTCATGTTTTCAACTTCCTTCATGTTGCTCCATTTTTACTGCTGAGACTACTGCAGTTTTGCATGCTTTATTAGAAATTTTAAATAGACCTAGTGGAAGCTATATTATTTACATTGATTCTTTAAGTGTTTTACAGTCTTTAAAATCACTCTAAAATCTTGCTCATCCAAATATTTTAAAGATTTTAGACCTATTTTATAAAATTATCTCTCGTGGCTTTACAGTCTTATTCTGTTGGATACCATCCCATGTGGGAATATGTGGGAATGAGCAGGCTGATAAGAGTGCCAAATCCGCAACTCGTTTTTTGGAAACACCCATACCTGCATGCGATTTGAAGAAACAGGCAAAAATATGTCTTTACAAAAACTGGCAAACTCAGTGGGATTCAGAAACTCTAAGCAAACTTCATACTTGCAAGCCTATCATAGAAAACTGGCCTTCTTTGAATTATCGAAAACATGACACAGTTTTAACTCGTCTGAGAATCGGTCACACTAGATTCACACATAGACATCTGTTATTAAATGAACAATTGCCAGCATGCCCACATTGTGACTGTGGAATAACAGTTTATCATATCCTTGTTGAATGCCCTTATTTTAATGCGCAGCGCTTATTTTACTTCAAAACAACAGCGGTGACTTTGCCCTTGTTGCTTGGTAGAGATCCTCATGAGAACCTTTTTGTCTTTTTAAAATCTATAGGTTTTTATTCCTTAATTTGAACTTACCATCTTGACTTCGTTTTGACCTTTTGTAATTTATCATTGTTTTACCAATGTTTTTTTATATCACTTTTATAGAAACTGTTTTTATTTAACTTTGAATTAGAAATAAGCTTGTTTGGCGCAGTATAACCTTCATATTGGTTCTTGTGCCATAAAACATCAAACCAAACCAAACCATTACTAACGTATTACCTCTCTAGATCAAAAGGCACCTTAAATATTATATTTTATTCTTGTGTAGAAATAAATATAGAAACAAGATAATGTTTGTATACTGTTTCAAACAAAGCAGATTTTTTAGCATCATTTTATAACCTAAATAAATAGTGCTTTTTTTTATATCAGGGAAAGAAATAATTTAAACCTGATACAAATTGGGAAGTTGGGGCATTTTCTTTAAATTAAAATTTAAACCTTCTTTCGATTATTTAACGATATCTATCTGCAATTTAGATTTCTCTACCTTTCGTCGCATTTTAACAGAATAATTGAAATCTGACAAACTACTTTGATAAAAATTCGCATATAATTTTGATAATGTAATTACATATCTATGTTGAATTATGAACTATTATTTGCACGAAAAATGCCGAAATTCTTTATTTTGAAACTAAATGAATTAAAATTAAACTACGCCATAGATCAATAGAATTTCAATGTATTTTTAGCGAAGTCGAACGATTTTTAACGATTCCTTTTGATTTATTGCTTCAGCTTTAAAAAAGTTTTTAAAAGAATATTTAGTAATTATTTTATGAATGCTAACCTAGATATATAATGACTATATTTTTTAAAAAAAATGGTATATGAACAAATTTTATTTCAAATCACATTGCTTTCTTTCCTTCATTTCACATTTAAACAGCCTCTTAACACTTTACCGACCGGTAGCGGTTCGAACATACTATGCCATTTCACCGCCGGATAATCCGTCGAATAATCGACGACCGGTTGGTAAGCGCTGAGAACAAAACGTCGATTAATCGACGGCCGGTTGGTAAGCGCTGAGAACAAAACGTCGATTAATCGACGGCCGGTCGGTAAAGTGTTAATATCATCTTCCACCTTTGCTTAGAAAAATATTCCAATTATAATATCTTATTTTAACAGCTTCGCGAATTTTTTTTTATTATTGATTGTCTTTCTTAATTATTAGTCGAAATTGAACAACTTCTACAGAATAAACATAAAATATGTTATTTTTTTGACAAACTTTCAGCCTGGCAAGTTGGAAGCTTTGGATAAAAAAAAAACATTGATTCTTTTAATTAATAATTATTAATAAATTATTAAATTCTAAATTATAATTACTAAAATTGTTAAACTCTTTTAATAAACCAAGATAAAGATATTTCCAAAAAAAGAGCGGCGATGATAGAAAAGTTAAATCATTAAATTTTAAGAGGGTCAAAACTACAATGAATCATTGTAAAAAGAAATTAATTTTAAACGATAATAAATGATTATTTCAGCTGTCGAGATGTGATACCTCAATCAGATAGAACTTCTTGAAAATATTTTCTTATAACCGGGCCCAGAATTAAACAAAATGTTACATGTTTGGTAAAGATAAACTTTTTAAGAGATCAACAAAATTACTCACTTTTTATTTCTAATTATATAGAGTGTTTCTGGAATTACGAGATAGAATTTAAAGGGATGATAGTTTTATGAAACAAATAATTTTTGTTATGTAATGCATAATCATAAATACAAATGTATTCTATAACAAAAAATGTAACGAAGGCGCCGGAGGGCGCATGATGAAGAAAGAAAGGAGATGATGTGATGCCGCAAGAATGATATATAAATTGCAAAATCAATTTGAATGAGGAGTTACATTAAATAATTCCATAAATGAGCGATCATTGTTACAATAAAGATCAGCTATGAAGGAAAGATTGTCTTTATACTTGTCCGCATGCCATTGGTGAAATTTTGGCTTTATTCAATACGATTGGCGAATTTTTTACTTAATTTATGTTATAGGCGAACGCAGTCAAATTCTAAATATGACGAACATGATATCTTTAGCATAATTATCAGATAAAATCATATATTCAAGTCACCAGCGACCAAACACTATGCAATGTGGTTGAAAAAAATCTTTTAAACTAAAAATTAGTTTTTAAATTTGGGTAATCAGCGAAAAAAAGCTATTCGCTATTTACACAGATGAAAAGACTTTTGCAAATATAAATTTGGAATCAATTTAACCCTTTAAAAGGCAATTTTTTTCTAGTCATAGTATAGTAAAAAATTTTTAGGAATGAGACTGGTTTAAGGAAAGTGATTCATTTAACTTATCAGATAAATTTAATTTGATTAATTAATTTATTGTGTTAATTAATATTTAAGTAACAAATCAAGACGCACCATTTTGCGCGAGATAAGGAACTGAAGAATCTAAGTTTTTGTCTTATTGAAAAATTTGTCAGAACTTAAGCCATTCTACATAATTTCGCCCAAAGATTGATGAATTTGGTGGGAAGCATACTTACCATGGCCTTACAAAGGGTTTATAAGTTGAAAGGCGATCTAGAAGAGGTTGACCTGTTTTCATAAGATATTTTACTGTTCGATATTTTGAATGCTAGCAAATGTCGTGAAGATATCCTAACAATGTTGTTGGACATTTTTTGCTAATAGAAGGATTATGAACCACTTCTTTGTTCACTAAATTTGTCAGGTTATTTAGATTTCAGAGTTATTATTTTTCATATTGATTGGAGATTTGAAATATCTAAAGAAGGTTGTCAAAACGAAGAAGGTTGTCAAATGACCAATGTTGAACCCCCCCCCCCAAATCCTCTTCTCACCGATAGTTTTTTAAAAATCCCAATAATGAAAGAGAGATTGATTTGATACTGCATTGAGTTATCGTGTTTATAATCGTGTTCGTTTCTCAAAGTACAGACCGACAGACAGAAGGATGTGAGACACGCATTCTATTTTCCATTAACCTCTCAGCAATTTACAAGAATTTAGCAAAAGAATAAATGAATTTCTGGTAATGGCAGATGACTGTAAATTAAACTTAGGATTATTTCCACCCATTAGAATAATGAATTAATAAAATGATTCTCACATCTAATAACCCAGTCTAACTTCTGATCGAAGTAAAAGTTAATTTAACTACTCAGAGAATGCTAATTTCTCCGATGATGACATGAAATTATCTTTTGATGTGAGAATGAGATGATTTCTTTTAATGTTGACTCTTGTATCTGATAGCAATAGGATTGGAATGTCTTAATCTATTTGTT
The DNA here is from genome assembly GCF_947563725.1 of Argiope bruennichi. Classification (NCBI taxonomy): domain Eukaryota; kingdom Metazoa; phylum Arthropoda; class Arachnida; order Araneae; family Araneidae; genus Argiope; species Argiope bruennichi. The sequence goes on along the minus strand of NC_079159.1, from coordinate 87,130,120 downwards.
TTAATATCATTTGCTATTGAATAAACAGTTATCAATTATAATAGTTATATTACTTTCGGTATATATATTCTATTTCCCAATAATTGACTGGAATTTACGAAAAGACTAAGTTCATTCGACTAGCAATAGATAATCGTAAGCGAGATCATTTTCACTGCGTTGCAATATTGTATAAATAAAGCGAAACTCGCTTTCAACCGAAACTAGTTTCTGATCAAGGTACAAATTATTTTAACGACACGCGCATTGACAATTTGTTAGATGCTCAATTACTGTTTGGCCTGAGAAAGAGAAAATTATCACTAATTTTAGAGAAGAAATAATACTAATATTAAACGAGAAAAGTATTACTAATTTTTCTACTTTCATGTCAACAGTTACATCTGCTAATTATAGGGTAGGAATCCCTGAAATATTTGTCTTAACATCACTGACTAGACAATTATTTTAACGTACAATTGAAAACGTCGTTTACTAAACAGTCACAAAAAACTAGAAAGTTATCTATCTCAAAATAAAGTTTGCGTTTTATATTATCTGATTGCTAATGCCAGTCACTTTATATGAATCCTAGATTCTACGCATTAAAGTAAATATTCTCAACAAAAGCAAGAAGCTAACAACCATTTTTTAAACTGACATCTTTTTATTTATGGAACTTTCGTTAAACTAAAAAAAATGTAACAACGTTGCCATTTACTTAAAATTTTGAATTACAAATGTAAATATAACCATATTGAAGATCAAGAAATTATCTTTTTAATGATACTAATGTTTTAACCAACAAATTAAATTTCTATTTTTTAATGATTTTTTTAAAAAAATAACTTAATCATATTTATCAGCAATTTAATTCGCACGGAATAAAAATAAAATTTAACCTGCACGAGAACGTTACACCTGCATGGGAAAAAATTAGCTTTTATCAACGAATTGCCATCGTATTGACAAAAGCTCAAATTAAAAAATAAGTTAAATATTATTGCAAGTGAAATAAATATAAATTATCCTTTTTTCTAAAAAGCAAATGCAAAATATAACAATCGTTTACCGATTTATTATAATTAGTTCGTAAATCATATATTCAACTTCCTAATCAAAAAATATTAAGATAAGTGATTTTATATTCTTTGGATTTTTATGTTTTCATCTAATCTGCTTACAGATGTTTGCGAAAACATATCATAAGCATGCCGAAGAAATGTATAAAGTTGGAGTTATTTTCGTCAATTTATTTGACGGAACTTTAAGGTTTTGAAACTATAAAATTCGTGATTAACATCTCTTTTTGATAAATGTTCTTTTAGAGATAAAACCTTATATTCATTAATCAAGAAATTAGTTTATAGATTCTAGACCCTTTTTTAGATATATCCGCATTTAAAAATCTATTTAATAAAGCTTATTCAAACATTTCAAAAATTTATTTTCAGTAAAACTCATAGCGAATTAATAAATTATCTCCTTTGAGCCTGATGTTTTTTGAAGTAAATTTATGCTATTTGAATATCTAAGTTGAATTTTATACTTTAATGTTGTTGTTATTATTACTTATGGCACTTGTCATAGACTGACGAAGTCAGCAATTTTATGCCGAGTTTACTTAGTAGCTTCTGAAAGTAAAAGCCCCTGAGAATACGAGGGCAGAAATCTAACTTCCAGTTCATATGAAGATGGCATCCACGCTCCTTTTTACAAGGGTGGCTATTTCACACACCTCAGATAGAACACAGGCTAAACAACTATCATGCTGCATCTGTTACACCAACACTCGAACCCGGAACGGCCAGATTACGGGGAAGATGCGCTACTCCTAGGCCAAGCCGCCGGCGCATTTAATTTTTAAAATCTTTCAGAGAACAACCAAATCATTTTTCTATCCGATATTTGTGATTATACTTTTTAGGAAATTATTTGAAGGCATTTCAATCTAGTTGGAAAAAGGCTATATAAAAAACTATTAAAAATAACAGTGTTCGGATTTAAATGCTTTAACCAAACCATTTATTTTTAGCACATTCAATGAGATATAAAAGAGCACAGAATGGCATAGCGGTTGATGAAACTTGAGTTCCAACGCAACACAAGCAAATATGGATATATTGTGCCTAAATAGCAAAATAGCCCCTAAATATTTGCATCCATACAATTTTCTATCAATAGTCGTTATCTTCTACGATTCGCTTATCCATACCTATGAATTTATTTTAATAAGTGCAACTTTCTCCTCTCGTATATTAACACAATGCAGTACATTCTATTATTTATTCTTGTGGACCTTGCATTTCCAGTATTCTGTTGAGCATCTTACGGAATGCGCTGAAACCCTAAATTAAACCATATAGCCGGAAAGCACAATTAGCAGTTAATGAAAACACTATCAAGTGTCAGAGTGTCTTCCTGTATCTCAAATTTCATGATATAATATGGCGCATTTGCGCTTCAGACAAGATTTAAGAGAACGGAGTGTGTATTTGGAAGTCTTTCTTTTTACGGTGTTAATTGTAAAACTATGTATTTCACATAGTTTTACAATTCTTATCAAATAACCATATACGAAGTTTTATTTATCAATGGAGTTGTGTCTTTGGGTTATCATTTCAAATACACGCGAATTTACAGACTGTCATGTGATCAAAAGTTTTTCCAAATGTGTCGACAATTTCATACATATCATTATTTTAATGATAAAATCGTAAAAGCGCAATATTCATCTAGTATTTCAGCTATCCCTCTCAGATTTATTTGGACATACATTTGATCGAGTTTATAGAGATATATGTAATAGTTAGAACAGAATATATGTTTAATCTAAATATATAGAGTCCATTGAAAGACTAAATATCCGATACAATTCCTCTAACTTATTATGTCATGAAATTATCAGAATACTATAGACATAATGGACTACTGTATTTTTTTAATTCGAGTTAACGCAAAAAACTTGGAATAAAAAAACAAACTAAAAAATATGTAAGTCAAAGTTTAATATGTATGCTTCTTTTAACAGCAAATAAAAATAAAATGCTAAAATCATTCTTTAAATATTAAAAGACCGGAATGATGAGATAAATTATAGTCACATTCAGATTTACGTTTCTTATGTTATTCTTCCAGAAAAAAACAACAAGAACACTCTTCTAAGTCAAAATCGAAGAAATGGTAGTGAATATTTTTACTCTTTATAAAGGGAATTTAATGTAAGTTGAAGCTGCTAAATTAAATAATACATAATATTAAAATTAAATAGTTTTTTTCTTCTATAGATGGCATGCTAAACAGCATCCATTTGGCTCTTTGAGAAATTCGGCATCAGGTATTCAGATTTAAGATTTATTTTTCATTTAAAATTTCTGACTGTTACAGTTCTTTCTATTTCTGATGTATATAACTACAAGAGAAAATCATAAACAGCTAAAATTTCAAACACGTGAAATTCTACTCTCAGAATCTTTCTTTTCATACATTTGAATCAAATATGTGTTTACCTTTATGAATTCTTTACTGACGCAAGTTAGTCGACGAAACTTCTGTGCATCTTTTGGTCAAAGAAACGGGATACCTTAGTTTGGTAAAAGAAGAAAGTAGGAAAATAAAAGCATAAAAATAAATAACTTTAAAACATAAATAGATAAAAACAAACATTCGTCACACGACATTGTTGTGGTTTTCTTGGTTTCCTTTTCTTGAAGGTGTACACAAAGATTTGAAGTTTCTTTTGAGCAAAAATGAAAAAAAAAGTATTGTATGGGTATTTCTTTCTCCAGGTATTGATACATAATAATAGTAAATACAAAATAAATCGTACTTTTCTAGAGTACAATTGATGCATTTATAAAATGTTGATGTTATATATTCTCTTTACATTCGCATTATTTGTCACAATATTATAGTTAGATTGACAGCAATTTTCTTTGAGAATATTTACATAGTTATTCGGCTTTATTCTTGTTGTATCTGTTCATTCTATTCTCATTCTTTTATGGAAGATATAACGCAAACAGATGTTATTGGAAACAAACTGCTTTCTCTTTTCTCACCAAATTTTAATAGAAACTTAATTAGAGCCAATCAGGTTTGGTTACTTATCTTTTAAAAATGGCTTCAGAATGAAAGATAAAGCTACACAACATGCGATGAACAATTTATAAATGTAAGAAAATAGCTTTCGACTAAATGCAAACAATTTAAATAAAGAGAAATCGACCAAATAAAAATTATATTGGCATTTATATAAATTCGTAATTATTATTATATTATATACTAATGATTCCTTAATACATCCAACAATTGACTAAAAGATTGAAAAAGGTATGGAAAACTCACCCCTATCGTACGAAGGTCCTTGTAAAAAATTAATCTTTAATATTTTATACAATAAGAGAAAGATAATAATAATAATTTAATTATAAATTGAATAAAATTAGTACATATAATTGCATTCTGTAGCTTTCAATTTCTGGATATACATATTTATAAATTTTATCGGAAATATTCAGAAAGATTTTTTATCCCAAATGATAGCTTCTTTTGAATTACGTAATAATCAGTGATACAAAATTAATTAAAATATTGAATAATTGAATATTATTCCTTAAATAACGACAAAAATTTGAATTATATTTTCTAATATAGAACATAACAAAACATGCTATATATCGATCAAGATAGGAAACCAGTGTAGATTTCTCCTTCAAATTGCTGATTGGATAGTTATGCAGAACAATAAGCTATTCAACAATTAGTTCTTAATCTATTCCAATATCCTGGTTTAGCAAGTTTTAAACCCAAATTACCTCGAATCCTGGGGCAAAATCTTTCAGTTTGGCAGTGAATAGTTAATGGATTAATAATGTGTTCTAATCGCCTGGTCTACAACAAACAATTTAACATTCCAATAAATGGACCCAACAAATATATTTGCATCTCAACAAATAGCTTATGAGTCATCTTAAGCATCCTTGATCTTAATTTTCAACAACATAGCGAAACATAGTAACCAATTTTGAAATTGTATGGATAATAAATATAGATTTTTTTCTCTTTCTCTTAGTTTTTAATCTTTAAAGTGGTTTATGTTTCAATACATGAGATAATAATACACTACTCCTTTAGTAAATTTGTTCTCATTTAGGAATTTGTTTTTATTTTTCAATGTATGGAATATATTTCAGTATGTATTTATTACATAAATATAAGTTTGCTTTGTCCTGAAACCAGTGTTTGTCAAATTTAGATCAATTTCCTGTAATTTAATAATAAATAGTTTAAAAATTACCCATTAAATTTTTGATTCTAGAATGGGCAATTGCCCTGTGAATAAAAATTAAATCGAATGTTCTCATTTCTTATATTAACTTAAATTTAAAATTTACCTTCTGGCCAATCCTTTTTATCACGCATATAATATATTCAGTAAAAAATGACTATTAAATGTGTCACTCAAAACTGAACCAATATTTCAAAACCGAAACTAGCGGGAGTGGTCACAGAGACTTTCTTGTTCTCTTTAATAAAGGATGTATGCCTCCTCCTTTCGCATAAAAGTTTGGAACATGTGGATGATTCCATGAATGTCACAAGTGTTCATTTTCGCCCCATTTCCCACATATGGGAGTTCTGTCTTTCATTTTGCAGGGAAGAAAGATTCAATATGCAACTTGGTTGGGTTTTTTTTTCTCGACCGACTGAAACCGAATATGACATTCAAATAGAATTTTAGAAACCAGATCGCCAAATTTCGTTAAATTAACCCTTTACAAATGGATATCTCCTCTGAGGCAGGTCCATCACTTTGACGTTTTATCTATTTATTAATTTTGATTATTAAAAGTACTTACAGCGTGGTAAGAAGATGCAGAATAAATTTTAGGGGAAATTCAACTTAAAACAATATATGTTTATTGTTTATTTCGAAACAATAAACAAATCCTGGAAATTATACATCTAATTACTTTTCCTAGTGCAAGGGTTAGGTCATTATCTTTTTAATATTTTGCATTTAAATCCATGAGAATATATAGATAGTCATATGCTCACCGCTTAGGTGGGATTTGCTGAGAATTTGAGAAGTATACACATATAAAATTTAATAAAGTATTTTATGTATATTAAATACTATCCATATAGATTTTTAAGCTTTGTTATTATCGGGTTCACGTACATACAAGAAGACGAACAGATAGAATTTCTGTAAAGGAATTTTGTTTCAAATTTGATAAACATCTATAAATTTGGTATAAGAATCACATGACAAATTTAATCCATATAGACCGAATCGCTTTTGAGTCATTCTGTTACAGACAGACAGAGCGACAAATATAAGAAATATATTCGACATATCTCGAATTGGAATATTTCGACAATTCCAAAATTTTGTATATGAGAAAATAAAAAGAATATTTAAGTCAAAATTAACTTGCTTGTTTGTACACATCATCCATTCTAACAAAAAATATAAGATGAATTCAAGAGAAGGGATAAGAATTTCGCTGGACAATACGCTAAAAACTTATTGGAAGACCACTGTTTAGTTATCATGGCCTATTGCATTGATTGTTGAAAAATGGTCTATTGCATTGATTGTTGAAAAATGGTCTATTGCATTGATTGTTGAAAAATGTATTTTTGAACGATTTTAAAAATTGAAAATAAAATTTCAAGTCTTTTCAAATACGTAAGGAATTGAAACGTTTTTCACGATTCATATGGGGGGGGAGGGCTTAATCTATAATGAGAAAGAAATATGACTCAGGAACACATTTCTAGTTATTTTTACTAGTAAAAAAGGAATTATAGTTACTTTCTATCATTATTAGAATAGATATCTTCGTTTGTAAATTGGCGGTTTACTGGGAAGACTGTTGAACGTAAAAATGAAAAAGCTAGACTAACATATTTCGAAGGGTAAAAATGTGCAACTCAGAGCTTTTTATTGTGATTTTATTTAGAATTTAAAGGGAAATTAGATTTTTAAAAAGTTTTTGCATGTAAAGTTTCCAAAATATAAAAACACAAAAAGGATTTAAAAATTTAAAAAAATATAATAATTTTTACGATGATTCCACTTTGGTTGCTCTAAAATGCTTTGCCTTATTTTAATAAACATTTAAAAATAGTTATTTAGAACCGTTCCGAATAATACTTTTTATTGTTCCAATGAAAATTAAATAATTTTTCTTGTATATGTTTATATACAAGAGACAAAAGATTTTCTTCCACTGTTGAAATCTAGGGTGGATTTTATTAATTATGTACGCCCGTGATAATACATAACGTAAATATTTAAGCGTAAAAGAGTAAATGCCCTTATGACGTCATAGGACTTGAAACTATTAAGGAGATGCACGCACTTAATAGACAAAACAAATGTTAGGCTATAAAAATAGATAACTTTGATGTTTAGCATAAAAACTCGCATAATATAAAATCCAAAGTAGAAAAATCGAGAAGAGATTAATAAGCTTTGCTTTTGGATGTAGAATTGTTCACGTATTTAAAAAAATAGTTCATAGCTAAATATTTTTATTTTTTTAAAAGAATTATTTTTTCTTTGTAATTTTTTTCCCAATCATCTAATGACAAATTTATAACAGGTATTAATTCCACATGTTTCTTTTTCCTTGAGAAATTTCTTTTAGAAAAATATTTTTTTAAAGAGCGAATACCAGTTTCATAAGAAATATTATTTCTTCAAATCCAGAGATTTGGAATCACTATTCCATAACAAAATGTTTTTCTTTGAGATAATAAGCCGTTAATAAAACTGCAACTTGCCTTAATAGAAGAAATGAATTTTGAAAAAAAAAACTATAAGAATAAAATATTTTGCCACCAATAAATATTTAGCAATTATGTAAATATTTTTTGTAACTCCAATAATTAGTTTAAAAGCAATGAATTGAAGTAATAAATTCTTAGCATTAAGAATGACCTACTATAAAATTAATAAAAATAAATCCAAAGTTATTATGTTGTTACAATACAAGAAGGAATTTAAATAAATCATTATGAATTCGAAATTCGCTTTGGGAATATATATATATATATTTCCATTTTTAATTTTTTTTCGCTAGTTGGAATTGGAGAACTGAATTTTTAATAATAAAATCAAAATGGCGGATGGAAATAAATATTAAAGTAATTTAATGTAATATGATTTTTTTTAATTTCATGTCTTTGTTTTCAAAAGACCAAGAACCCACAAACAAATACTTTGAGTCAACAAACATTCAAAACAAAAGCAGTAGTAGAAAAGTAAATCATTACGATTGCATTTTTATGTTTTCTAATTTACTAGAAAAAATGCTCATCTTCTATGTTTATTTGCAAAACCAGTAGAATGCTTGAAATGAAAAGAATGCCGAATACTGCGCATTGCTATTGATTTTATAGAGTACAGAAACAAAAATTTAAAACAATACGCTGCGATAAGAATGAAACTTGAACAGTTTTTTTTTTTTTATTTTCTTACTTATTCATTATCAAATGAAATTTTAAAGGTTCCTTTGAGAGAGCAAGCATGAGATTGAAAAATTATTTCATTTTTATTCACTTAAAATTTATCTTTACACTATATAGAATGCATTTACCTGAGTATACAAGTATTAATTTGAAGAAACTAAAAAAAATATATCATTCTTTTCGTTTAATAAGAATTTACATAAGAATTAAAATTCCGACACAGATATTCAATACTTCTAGTATAATATAAATAAATTATACATTCTATAGATTCTTTTTCTTTCCTTTGTTGTTTTAAATACTACTACTACTATTATTATTATTTATCGTTTACTAAGAGGTTATATCAAATATAATTCCCTTTGATCTGTTGCAAATAATACAATACAATGTTCAATACTTATTTTTCTTGTTGATTAGGTAGCAGTATCATATTTTCTTTTCATAAAATATTTAAAATTTTGTTGTTTTTAAATAATAGTTGAACATCAGAATCGAGCAGTGGAGAAAATTTTTTTATGTACACATATTTTCAAATAATGATGCAATTTCCTGTGGAATAATCGAATGTATAAAGATATAAACGGAAATGGATTAGACCTATAGAACATAAACATAATGGTGCAAGTATTAAAAAATAGTATGAATTTTATATATATGTCAAAATTTTAATTAAAAATATTTTGTTGAGATAGACTTTAAAGTAATTAACAGCCATTAGATATACATAAGAGGATCCATATAAATCCAGGCAATCTTGCTATTTGTTAATTATTCATAGTTAACTGGTACGACACCATAAGATATAATTCATAATAATAATATAAATTATAAATATTCCCAAATGCTGAAAGTATATTAAACTTTTGCCGCTAATACCATTTGCCATCGTTTAGAATGTTCTAGCAAATGCTAGCAAGCATATAACATTTCGAGCCATTTTCTTTCAGTGACATCCTTCAGTTCGATAAATTTAATTGATGTTCATTTCTAATTTTTTTAAAATTTTACACTTCTTTTTTTTATTCTCTCACCTCTTTTTTTCATTATTTCTTTGGTTATTCTTTACTGTAGCATTGGTTTGAATATTCTAAGAATAGAAAAACGCTCTACATGTCTTCATTTACCTATTATATTCTCCGGCGACTTGATGGCAAAAGTTTTAGATTTTTTTCTTCATGTGCGATATTCTTTTATTATTTAAAACATTTTTTTTTGATAAATACAGTGTTAGCAAGAAATAAGTTATCCACTTTAGAGGGGTCTAAAATGCGTTCTATTAATTCAAATTGAATAAAATTTGAACTACATATTATTCAAATGATGCGCTTTAGATTTATTTATAAAACATTAGTACAAAAAGTTACCAATAGATGGCGCTGTAAGAGAAATGACATTTATTTGCATATATTGATAATGTGAAACATAATTTGCGTTGCAGCTCACGTGTATTACCATTCTTCTTTGGATAAAAAGAAGGCGGATTCTGCAGGAACATTAGTTTCTTTCATGCTTACGTTGCAAGAAAAAGTGCTACTGGGGAAATTGTTCTACCAGAACCAACAAAGTTGCAGCTCTAAAGTAATTTCGTGGTATGAAGCAGATACGAAGATGTCCAATGTCTCCAGGTGTCCTACGCAAGATGATGCAGAAATTTGAAAAAAACTGGGCAACTTGGCATTCTTCCAGGTAGAGGACGAAAAAGAAAATCGTTGTTCAAAATGTTGCGACCGCGCTCGTTGAAGTCAGCAGTCAGTCGCCGCATAATAGTGTGAGTTTGCCAATTGTCTCCCGTGTTCTGCATATGCCGTATTCAACTGTACGAAAACGTGCGGCAGATTTTGGATTTATATCCATACAAAATCAAGTCTAAGTCCCCGTCCTGCAGCAGGTGGACAAATGCCCGTAAAACTTCTGCATTTCAGTTCCTTACTCGAATGGTGGTTGACACAACTTGGCTATGAGACATTCTGTGGCGTGACGAGGCCCACTTTTGCCTCAATGGGCAAGTTAACACCGACAACTGTCGAATTTAGGCAGAGAAAAACCCTCATGACAGGAATAGACTTTGTATCTGGAAAAAGTGACAGTATGGTGTGGCTTTACAGCTACCTTTATCATTGGACCGTATTTCTTTGATGAGCTAACTTCAAATGGAATCCAAACCTGTGCCGTCACAGGACAATTTTGCTATGATTTGCTGAGGATTTTGTAATCCCAACTCTTCTACAGCGTGGATGCCTTCAAGACATCATTTTCATGCAGGATGTTGCACCACCTCATATTGATCGTCTTGTAAAGCGCTTGTTAATACAGCATTTCATAGAAGAACGAGTTATCAGCCATCATTTCTCAATAGCATGGGCTCCTCGGTGGCCGGACATCACTCCTTGCGACTTTTGGTTGTGTGGTTATTTGAAGGATAATATCTACCGTCAAAGGCCATCATCTCTACCAGATCTGAAGAACAACATTCGGCGCCATATTCTTAATACTCCGGCAGACTCACTCCAATCATCTATAGAAAATATGGTTCTCCGATTAGAGAATATTGTTGAAAATGAAGGAGGACATATTGAGAAATTATAATTTTACTTTATTTAACAATTATAAACCATACTGAATGGTTTTATGTCTATGACAATGCCACCTTATGGTAAATGTTCATACTATTACTTTTTTTATTTAATAAATGTAAACCGCAATCTCGATAATCTGAATTTCAAATTTTATCTCATTTGAACCAATAGAACGCATTTTAGTGCCCTCTGAAGTAGGTAACTTATTTCTTGCTAACCTTATATATATTTATAGTTACTATTATTTGTATGTCAATGGATTATGGGAAAATGTTCAGATTTTTCTATTATTATAATGTATAAACTTGGTATTGTTTTCAAAATGAGATTAACAATATTTATAAGTGAGAAAAATCCAGTCTCTTATCAGTTTAGTAAATAATAAAAGTGCTGATAAGTTAAAGTTCATGATAAAAGTTCTTACTTTTGATGCATTCTCCAAAACCCTTTTTATGATTAAATTAATATTATTGCTTGATTGCTTAAATAATTTATTTTAAATAAAAAGACTTCTTATTCTTTTCAAAATCAATTTATTGTTTCTTCAACTGTTTCGTTATTATTCGAATATGATAATCCATTTATGAAGGTCCTAGGATTAAAGGTTTTACTTTTGCGGTATGTAAAAGTTTGTGATTTCATTTGCATTCATATATGATGGTTAAATCAGTAGACCAATAAGACTTCCATTTTAAGAATAGACTGAAATATATACTGACAATCCAAAATACAGCATGCATGCCATGCATGAAATACAACATATTTTAGTTTCTCTCTCTCTCTCTCTTTGTTTCTATTATTGCAGTTTTGACTCCAACATTTGATGTTGTGTAAAATAGAGAAACCTTTAGGATATTTCAACTTATAAAAATAGACCACCTGCTCATTAAAGTAACTTACTCTAAATGAAACTATATAATATAGAGTTGCTTACATTAAAAAATAATTTTATCTGAATAATTGAATTTTCTATTAAAACGTAACGTGAACACTTAAAAGAATTGATTTGTAAACGATTGAACTGTGACATTCAGTGACGAACAATTCCAATTCCAAAATGAGCAGCACTAATTACCAAAGATATCCTTCCATTTCTTTATCCTCTTTTTACAGTTTGCTTTTAACACCAACGAATAAAATGGAAAGACAAGTTAAATGTGGAAAAGTAATTTAATAATACGAATTCTTTATTACAAAACTCAACAAAAGCGTGGCTTTTATATGTTAAATTTACCTTTTTCTTGTCTTACTAACATTAAGAACGGAAATTTAATTAAATGCATTCAATAGCTTTATTTTGATGATAGAAAATTTCTTTATGTTGTTACAGTTTGCAACGTGATATTTGCTTAACTTACTTTATGTTTGAAAGATAGTGATTTTGTAATCGATTTTTCACTAAATTTATGATGTAATAGTAATAAAACAGTTAATCGATTAACTTTAGTCATTTAATTTAAAATTCATGGAAATGACTTTGTCTATTAGTCGATTTGAGAAAAACTATTCTTAATATACTAAACTAGTTAAAATAATGAATTATGATATATAATAAAGATTAAAAGATAGAACGTTGTAAAACTAAAGATATTTCTGTATCGAGCTCATTTTAGTAGAAAGTATAAAAATGGTGCGTCAAATATTTGGGGTTTAAAATTCAATGATCGATTTGCATAGTGGTATCCTACAGTAATTGTGATTGCCAATAGACATACAATTTCTGAAGCATTTGTTCACTTCCTATTTATAATAAATGCGGTTACAAAGCAATGTATTCGGGTTAAATCAGAGATCCTGATGTTTATTCATAATTGAACAGTACATTTTCGAAATATTTCGAAAGATACTAAACATAACATACAGACTTAATCGAACAATAGTGCTTGTGGCTGTAAATATCATTCTTCCGCTATACCACTTCCTTTTCTCCAGCCTTGGCGACCAACTATTTCAAAATTCCTTCAAATGCACATACAATTCCTTAATTTCGAATTCTTGCTGAAAATCTCCATATAATAAGATTGAAAGCCTGACGCATTTCCTGCATTGAAATGAACAGCTAACCCTTTAAAAGGCCATTTTTTTCTAGTCATATTATGGTAAAATATTTTTAGGCTTGAAATTAGAATAAGAAAAGGGATTCATTTAGCTTATTAGATAAATTTAATTTGATTAATTAATAATTAAATAACAAATCAAGACACATCATTTTGTCTGAGATAAAGAACTGAAGCATCTAAGTTTCTGACTTACTAAAAAAATGTGTCAGAACTGATGCCAACCTACATAATTTCATACAAAGATTGGTAAATTTGGTGAGAAGTATACTTCTGACGGCTCTAGAAAGGGTTAAAAGCTCAATTACTGAATCCTAAATTTGTCATCATTATTCAAATACAAACTCAGAAACAACCACCAAAGTCTATGACAGACATTACTTAATTTTGAATTTCATTTCGTCATTAATAATTCTCCTAGAAATATGTACACCTATTTTCCTTCGTATTGTTACGTATCTAAAATATTACTTGTCTGAGCAATTTGCTTTATATTATGGAAAAACAAATTGCTTTAAAGTTTTAAAATCGGATCAATGACTTATAGCCTTGGTGACTATTTGGGAATAAAAACGAAGATTCCTACATATATACGAATTTCAGTGGTATCTTGATTAACACTAGATCCGGATCCTTCTAGAATTTTCGATACATTGTCACGAGTGCCATAAAATTGGAGATGCACATACTAGATTTGAAGATCGTATTACCGATCTTGATAATTCTGACTTCTCATACTGAATAATTGACATCATTATCACTACTACTCCACGCTACATATAAGATCATGGAGCGTAGTTCTCGTCTGATTAGTTTTTAACGGATGTGAATAGGAATGGATAATAGGAAGCTGTATTTTAAAAACTTTTATCAGTAGAAAAAGGGAGAAATATTTATCATCATATATTAGATAAAGGGAGTACAATCAAGTATCATTTCTAATGATTATTGTACTCCCTTTATATAATATTAACTTAATGTGAGTTTCCTGTGGAAAAACTATGAACAGTCGCAATTGTTTATCAATGATTTTCTGCTTGCATGTGTGCTGTGGATTTCTGAAAGTCCTGCCTTTGTGTACGCATTCATTTACCCATGCCACTACCTACGTTTGTTGGTCTCTTCATTGTACTCCCAGCGGAATTATTAACCGAAACACTATGCTGGTTTTGATTATTTAGTTCTATCCTAATTTTTCACTTTATATGTCAGGCCATTCTATAAAAAAAATATATTGCCAGTGTAAGATTTTTTTTGGAGTTTGTAGATATTTGTGCTTATTTTGAATTCCCTCCACCCTCGATTCTGTATTTAATACTCACTATGTAAGACTCCAAATGAAAGATAATGACTTGTTAAGTGGTTGACCTTCAGAGAGAAAGAAATGATGTGAAATATTAGGTAACAATTTATCTGTTGAAGCTTTCTGAACCCCTAAGTAGTAAACACCTTTCTGATGTCGTCTGTGATATGTTTCCTATCATCCCGTTTTTAGTTTAATTAAACCCTTTTGATTATAGTTTGATTTAGTTTGATTTTGCGATTAGTCACAATGATCAATGATTTTATTCACTTGCAGTGGAAAGCATGTTGCACGCACGTCTAGATGATTTAACCCTATAAAGGGCCAGTTTTTTCAAGTCATATTATGTTAAAATATTTTTAGGCTTGAAATTAGAATAAGGAAAGGAATACATTTAAATTATTAGATAAATTTAATTTGATTCATTAATTAATTTGGTTAATTAATAATTAAATAACAAATCAAGACACATCATTTTGTTTAAGATAAAGAACTGAAGCATCTAAGTTTCTGTCTTTGTAAAAAAAATTGTCAGAACTTATGTCAACCTACATAATTTCATACAAATATTGATAAATTTGGTGGGAAGCATGCTTTCCATGGCCCTAAAAATGGTTAATTGCAGAATGGCCAACAATGTGCTACACACGTCAGCAGGCAATTGTCACAGATATAAAAATGATGTTCGTGACACATTGATTGAGAATGTCTGACGGAACACAGTCTTAGGTCAAAGATAAATACATTTAAAAGATATATTTTTTTTCCAATTTCTATATGATATTGGATACGTTGTGTGACCTCTCTGCTTTTGACACTCCCATTTGCGGATTTCTTACCACCACAAATGGTTAAGTAGGAAGATAACAAATTGTTTAAATACGTATTTTTGGAAATTTTTTTTGGGTTCAGTACCGAATCACCAAGGCATGAACTTCCCTGAAGTAAATAGAACCATTTCTCGCAATTGGTGACAAGGACTTTTCACTCGAGTAAGAATTTAGTACTTGATTTGATGATTTTTTTTCTATATTAAAGATAGGAATTCACCAGTGTCCCAAGAGCAAAGATATCAATCTTTTTTGCTTATTTTATAGCAACTGAGATATTCAAAAAGTATTACTGACTCTTTTCGACTCGAGGCGATCGAGTCTGTAATGTTCAGGCTCTTTTGTAAACCAGACTACCAAATATCATCTAAAGAGAAAAAAACATTAAAGTAAAATTCAGTGCGAAAAATTAATGACATGAAAAGTTGTTTTAATAATTAAAGTATAAAATATTTAATGACCCTGAAGATTTTTGTATGTTAAGAAATAAGAATAATTCTGGAAAGACAGGACTGTTACATAGAAATGAAAGACTTTTGAAAAAAAAATTAATCCAGCCCGAAGAGTTCATTAAGAGTCACTTTCAATTAGGGATTTTTTTTCTGCGAAGAATCTAACTTTCATCAAGGAATTCGCCCCTCGGGACCCAAAAATCTCATGAGTTTGTGTTATCCAAGACAAGAATTACTATATACAAGATGAAAACAGTAAAATACCATCAGTAAAAAAAATCGGATTTTTTTTACTAATTTTGTAATCTAACTATTTAAAAATTCAAAAAAAAAATTAAATAAAAATAAGAAATTTGGTAAAGGCAGCATTAAAAAGACAAACGGTAAAATACCAAAATTTAGAAAATCTAAGCATTAATCTGGATAAACAAGAATTTAAATACCATATTATAAAATTATCCAAAACATCGACAATTTACGAATTCAGATTGCAACCTAAATGCGCAAGTTGAAAGTAATTATGCTCTAAAAGGATTCATACAAAAATTCAAAGATGAGGATATAACTTATCTCTGAACACAGATGAAACAAAACAATAAAACAGTTCCTGCGCCTAAGGTTGACACATCCATAATACTTGGTCAAAAAGCACTGTCCTCAAGCGATTTATTTTGAAAAATGTCAACAATGCCATCTGTTGAATTAAAATAAATTCAAATGTGAGAAACAAATATATATATATATATATATATATATTAATTGTGAAATTCTATTAAAATATAGAAAAATTATCCCTTGTTAATCTTTCAATATTACAAAAGGTTTTAGGATAAAATTTACAATAACAAATTTTCTGAACAATCTAAATGTTATTATGAGTAATTATTTTGTTATCTTTCGTCCATTTAAAAACCGAACCATATTAT
Organism: Argiope bruennichi; assembly: GCF_947563725.1. Classification (NCBI taxonomy): domain Eukaryota; kingdom Metazoa; phylum Arthropoda; class Arachnida; order Araneae; family Araneidae; genus Argiope; species Argiope bruennichi. Next base: position 87,113,510 of record NC_079159.1, on the reverse strand, counting down.
TTTCTTTAAATTTAAATACTTATTCTCTAATATTTAGTCTTTTATGTACGAAATTACAATCGATTTAAAATTAAATTCTCAATGTGCTAATTACTTGACATGGTTCTCTATCGGTAATTGAAGTTTATAGTCTGTCATACCGAACAGACTAACAACAAATAGAAAGACTAAAAACCCAGTTAATATTGCATTGGCATCCAGTTTCGAATTATGTTTCAAGTCTTGAGCTCATCGGAAAGTTGAAAATCAGTTTCAAGATTTACACTGAGTATACAGACAGCAGGGCAATAGTTAATAATAAGAAAAAATTGGCTGTAAAATTGAATTGATTTTTGTACTTCGATAAGTTAAGAAATTAATTTTTGTACTTCGATAAGTTAAGAGTATTCTTTCTCTTGTATTTAAGAATAAGTTGAAATAAATACATACATAGTTATATATACACATACTTACAACTACTTTGGAAATAGCGCATCAAGAAGGAAGAAATGTACAATCGCTAAACTGTAAATAAATACAGTGAAAATCCGATCTGCAAATGATTGAAGTTTGGTACCAATACATATAACCATACACCCGTCAGGGTCGCTGCAAGTAAGAAGTAGACCCAATATACACCGACACATAGTGGGAGATTCATAAACGTGATATCGTATTCCAACTCTAGGAGGATTTTATCAAGAGAAGAATGTCATGTAGATGTGTGAAAAGACATTTCTTACAGTTAAGCGAGTTTGAGAGCAGTTTTGACATAGGCATGAAAATCTCAGGTTATTCAACACGCTATGTCACTCGCCAGGTCTGTTGTTAAAAGTATACCGTCAGAGCTTGTTGTGATTAATGGGCATGCGATAGTACCCACGTGTGGCGTACCGGGTCTGGAGTGACTAGAAAGACTAAGAGGCGAGAGGATCCTGCGTCGAGATTTTGTGGATCCCACAGTGATTCTTTCACCATACAAGCAGATGCGCTGTACCAGTTGTTCCACAAACCATTCCACATGTCATGTGGAAATAAATCTGCAATCCAAGCCCCTGTTCAAATACTGCCAACATTGGCGAGTGCGTCTACAGAGAAACCAATCCATTATAACGTGGAATGACGCGGTTTATCTGTGATAATCTAGGACCGGAAATATCATGAATAAATGTGGCGTTTAAGAAGGAATTTCGATTCATTTGGGGTCGATAATAACCACGTACAGGTTGGAGGCGTCTACAGAGAAACCAATCCATTATAACGCGGAATGACGCGGTTTATCTGTGATAATCTAGGACCGGAAATATCATGAATAAATGTGGCGTTTAAGAAGGAATTTCGATTTATTTGGGGTCGATAATAACCACGTACAGGTTGGAGGCGTCTACAGAGAAACCAATCCATTATAACGCGGAATGACGCGGTTTATCTGTGATAATCTAGGACCGGAAATATCATGAATAAATGTGGCGTTTAAGAAGGAATTTCGATTCATTTGGGGTCGATAATAACCACGTACAGGTTGGAGGCGCCCTGTTGAACAGTGCAATTCCACCTATATTGGGCGACATACTATCCGCACAGCAGATGTAATTGTCTGGAGTGCTCTAGTCTATGACAGCAGATCTATCTTAACGGACCAGAGTTACGTTGGTAGAATTCTTCGACCCCACGTGGGTCTATTCTTGAACCTCTCCTGGTCCTATACCATGTTCAGACTCTTCCGTGGCTGATTTTCTCCTCAGACTCGTCATCTATAGAGCGCGTGGGATCAGGTGAAACGTCAGTTTCTATCGTGTCATTCCATATACGATTTAGAGATAACCGATGAAAACTTGTATGCCCACTAGCCTCAGAAAATATCTGATATCTAATCAACACAGTGCCGGACCGTTGTGGCAGGTATTGTAGTAGGATGTGGTCCGATGCGCTGTTGATCTTGAATATTTGTCTAATCGTACATACTATGTTAGTTAATTGTCTTTATTTTGGGATCAAGTGAATCTTTCATCTGTATCTCTAACATAAGTGTATAATATTTCATTTAAATCCAATGCTCCCTTCTTGGTGGGCTATTTTTAATATATGTGAATACATAAATAGTTAAAATGATTTATATTAGGATTCATTTTCTCTTTTTATTGTATACACGAATGCTTTCAAGGAGACATGTCCTGTGACATCACAGTGTCAGTTAAAACCAGTTTCTCCGGGTAATATCTTTAAAATTGTACATTCTTTTAAGTTCAATATAATTTCATTTTCTCATTCTTCTTGTAATCTGCTGATCTGCAACACAATCCTTCGTCTTGATTTCTTGATATTTCACTTTTTTTATTTGTTACTTTTTATTAATGGAAAGAAATCATACGGTGATATATTTGATGAAACAATGGGAATATTTTATTGCAGCAATGAAATGTTGAGAAAAACATCTTATTAAGAGCACTATTTTTAAAATTTTCAAATGATGTAAAACTTACGTTCGTACAATAATATCGCCGATAAATATTGCAGGAAAACAATATCAATTAAGTAAAATCAATAACTAAAGATTAATAATAAAGATTTTAAAAACCCCGCTCTTAAGTGTAGTTTCTGATGTATATACAGTGGCTCAAAAAATTGAGAGTACACCTTACTTTTACTTCATAAATCCGACTTTCAATATAAATAACACATTAACGGGAAGTGCAAATATGATTTTATTTTTACACATAACAAATGGTTTAATTTAGAGTAAAAATAAAGAAAAATCAACGAAAAATATCGAAATTGAAAATTTTAAGAAGCATTTTAAATAAACATATGCAGAATTTTACCTCAAAAAATTGAGAATACACCAATGAAATTTTTGCAATATCAAGCATAGAAATAAAGTGTCACTATTAAATTGCATGTCTTTTGGCTCTTATAATGGCCTCTAAACGTCATGGTACCGATTTGACCCATTTTTGGTGGTATTTGAAGATATTTTACCCCATTCTTCTTGCACCACCTGTTTTAAATGTGTTTTGTTTCTAATTTTGTGTCTTTGAACCCCTTTTTTGGGTATTGCACACGAATATTCAATAGCATTGATGTCGGGGTACTGTGGTGGTGTGTGTAACTGCTATTTACAATGAAAAAGACACCATATTTTGAAGTTACGTGCATTCTGTTTGGGGTCGTTGTCTCACGGGAAAATGAAATTTCCATCTAAACACAAATTTTTAGCACTTTCCTTTAGATTGCTGCGAAGTATATCCAAGTAAACCGTATCATTTATAATGCCATCTATAAAAATTAAATTTCCTACCCCGAATGAAGCCATATAACCTCAAATCATCACGGAGTCACCATCATGTTTAACTGTAGGACGTAAATTTTTTGGATACAAAGCAGTATTAGGCTTTCTCCATACAGTAAGATGGTTGTCACTGCCAAAAATGTTGAGGTTTCTTTCATTACTAAATATAGATTTCTTCCAAAGGTTATTGGTCTTCAATTGATGAGTTTTTTCAAACTTCAAATGCTTTTTCTGAATTTGCAAGCTGGTGAACGGTTTCTCTCTAACAATGCTACTTTTATATCCAGCTCGTTTAATGGCATTTAGCACAATTTCAGCACTTACACTTGTGCCTATGATTTGAAAAGTTTCTGCAACAAGTTGGATGAACCATATGGTAGCAGCAATCTAAAGGAAAGTGTTGAAAATTTGGGTTTAGATGGAAATTCCATTTTCTAGCAGGACAACGACCCCAAACAGAATGCACGTAACTTCAAAATATGATGTCTTTTTCATTGTAAACAACAGTTACACGCACCACCACAGTACCCTGACATCAATGCCATTGAATATTCGTGGGGGATACCCGAAAAAGTGGTTCAAAAATACAAAATTAGAAACAAAACCCATTTAAAACAAGTGGTGCAAGAAGAATGGGGTAAAATATCTTCAAATACCACTAAAAATTGGTCTAATCGGTACCATGACGTTTAGAGGCCATTATAAGAGCCAAAAGACATGCAATTTAATAGTGACACTTTGTTTCGATGCGTGATATTGTAAAAATTTCACTGGTGTATTCTCAATTTTTTGAGGCAAAATTCTGCGTATGTTTATTTAAAATGCTTCTGAAAATTTTCAATTTAGAAATTTTTCGTTGATTTTTCTTTATTTTTACTCTAAATTAAACCATTTGTTATGTGTAAAAATAAAATCATATTTGCACTTCCCGTTAATGTGTTATTTATATTGAAAATCGCATTTATCAAGTAAACGTAAGGTGTATTCTCAATTTTTTGAGCCACTGTATGTGTCAAATGGATTGTTATTGGTCAGACGCGGATTTAAGCATACAAACTTGCATGCGCGCGCACATATATACATATACATACACATACACATACACTTTCACTTCTTTATTATTAGTAAAGAAATTCACATTTCGTAAGTAACCTAAATCTTTTACTCCTTCATATTTAAATTTGAGCAGGTATTAAAAATATACATTATACGAACAAACATTTTGAAATAAAAAAATTCATTCAAGAAATACTGTCCACTTCATTCTTATAAGATTAAAAAAACAAAGATTATTTTCTAAGACTAACTCTTTTGTCACATTTGAGAGATGAAGCATCTCTTTATCTTTTATTCCCATATGACACCAAAAAATATACTAGGGGTAATTTAATAATTGCTTGTTAGAAATTTAACCACCACATTCATGAAATCATTCACATTCAGGTACCACAGAATGATAGAATGCTCAGTTTCTTTTTTCAAAAATATCTCACTCCAAAACCGCAATGATAGATATGCTGTGTTCTTAAGGAATTGATTAAGATTGTAAAAGAGGACCCCGCTTTGCTGATGGATGATATGCAATTGTATAATCTGACATCCTTTGAATTTTTTCAGAAAACCTCAATGTAATCGGTTGAGCATTTCTGGTATTCAATAAATCATGTTTACAGAAAAAGAAAGAATTTCAGGATGACAATTTAGCGTTGAGCCGTAGTTTCATTGAGGCATTTTAGTGTTGATAGTTGTGAAGAGAATCATAAAGGTTTAGTTTGTGACATCGTCATTAAGTTGTCGCATTAAGAAGATGTTATCAAACATTTTATTCGAAGATCATTTCAAATGGTCTAATGAAAAAAAGTAGAAAAGAACAATTTTTGCGTCGTAATAGTATTTTATAACTCTCTCAGAGAATTAGAACATTTCAAATCGTGGAAGACATACTATTTATGAGAGAAATGGAGGATCAATGCGAGTATTTAAAAATGAAAAGATTTGTATGTTGCTTTTAAGAACTTTATTGATATTTTTACTCATAAAATGTTAATGGAATGTGATACATGATGTCTCTAACTTGAAATAATTTCAGGATGAAATATAGCAGAGAAATCGATCAAATTACTAGAAAGATTTCTAAACACTTAAAAATAACTGCAGAGTCATTCTTGCAGAAATTCTTTCATAAGTGCTTAGCTCTCAATTTTGTACAATTGTAAGTTTACAGCTTTAAGCATAAAATTCTCACAATAAGAAATATTTTTAATTCATATAGATCTTAATATAGATGCATCAATAAAGTGTGAAAACATTAGTGTTATCTAAATGTAGATGATAAACAATTAATTATTAAATAATTTTCAAACGATATTTTCAATCACAAATTTTAATTTTATTGTGATTATTGAGAATGTTTTAATAAGTATAAGTAAAATTTTTTCAGTGTAAAGAAAATTTAATAAATTAATTATTTTGAAATATTTTTCACAATTAAATCATTGTCAATTTTGAAGGAAAGATTATTTGAAATTTAAAATGTTAAATAAGTAACACACAGCTAAGCAGTATTTATTTACCTTCTATCTATTTATTAGTTTATTGATTACATAATACATATGCTAAAGTTCCTTATTTAAAATATTTTCACATTACTTCTTAAAACTTTGTATCACAGAAATGTCATAAATCTCAAAAAAAGCTATTATTTAATTATTCTAAAAAAATTGGGAGACATTTAATTTGGAATTGTTTTCCAAAGACTCTTGAAATGTTTTCATTTAAATTCAAAATTAAAAGTTTACTTTTAAATTAATTATCAAAAAAAACCTCTTCAATTACATAGACTTCTTGTCTGAAATCAAACACTCGTACTAACTGGATTAATCTATTTATCCTTTCTACAGTAACATTCTTAACATATTAGTATAGAAAATAAATAGAGATTGTGAAGGATTTTATTTAAATATTTGCTGTAAATATATATAAAAAAGTTCTGAATTTAATTATTTTCACGTGTTAAATTATAATTCTAATAAATGTATTTTGATTTTGATTTTGTGAAAAGGTATTCTAATATTTGATTTAAGGAAATTGTTTTTTTAGTCTCCGAAATTATAATGTGTATTTTAATGAAATATAAGATAGTATTTTTATATTATAACTCTATTTTATGTTCGTGAATTCTCTGAAATGTTTATCGATATTGATTGGTTTACGAATAGTATTGAACTGAATTTTATGGGTTTAAAGATTGAAGTTAGACCCAACTTTCTTAGAATAAATGGATCTGCTTCAGATTGGCAACAGTCCTAAAAAATGCAAGATTCCGTCGTCGACGGTCAGATTGATAGATTGCTTCGGGTGGCTGTTAAACTATTATTCTTTTTTGAAGTTTATTGTTTTAAATATTTTCAGGGAAACTTCCAATTTTTTTCCCAAATGCATCAAAGATTTTTTCTGCTCAATTATATTACTTTAATTTGAATTTTTAGAATGGTAGAAATTTATAAAATTTAAAAGCAAATATTTAAGCTATGTAAAAGTATCATCATATTTAATTTTTCGGAATAAATGAAACTTTTGTGGCAAAAGCATTGTGGATATTAGTAAAACTACTCCCCCCCCCTCTAAAGTGTAGATAACTGAAAATTGATTTCTTAAATATATATGAATTTATAGATTATTTAAATCTTTATTTCATAAAAATAAATCTATATTTAATAGTAGCTTCTTTATTTAATTAACGCAGAATCTAGCAGATTCAAAACTCAACAAACATGCTGTGTTTTCATTTTCAAAAAGAGTTTTATACAACCGTCTGTAAAAGAACGTAATCGACTAAATGAATTGATGCTAAAATTTAATTCTATTATATAATTTAACATCAGAGAGTTTTTTTTTTTTTAATCAAGGAAAAAGAAAAATATTCTAGTCAAAAGAAAGTAAATGAAATTTAATTTTAGTTTCATTTCATAAACAATAGAAAAACTGAGTATAAACAATTAAAGGAAATATAAGTTCGTTTCAAATGATTTTTTTTTATTACAGAGCATGATTTATAAAAGTTTGAAAAAAAATTAATATTAGTACAAAACATTTTAAGTCAAGTTTAAAACAATGTTTCGCTATCTTAAATTCGTTTGGCTTCAATGATAGCTATCTATGCATATCTAGCTATCTATGCTTAGCAATTTTTACATTACTCAATCTATAAGCTAATGCCAGTTATCTATTTTCCTCATAGTAATTCTTTATAGCCCTAATTAATTGCTTTTTTACGTACCGAATTTCGTATCATGCAGCTTAGAATATTAACTTAACATTATAATCGAAATTATAACAATTCCTGAATATATTATTTTAAAAAAGTGAAATATGATTGTAATATATCCATATTATTTTCTTCACCTAGATGACTATAAAAGTTTTAAAAATTAAAGAAATCGTGCTGATGTAACTTAAGATTATTTTCTACAAATACTTAGGTGTATCTTTCTTTCATTTATCTTCAAATCAAGAAGTGTCACGTTCGATCGAATCTTCATAAAACAAACAATCTTATAATGTGATAATAGACAGTTCCACTCCTTCTAAAAAACCCGAGTACTATTAGTATCTCTGCCGGTTAAGAGAATAAGTCCAATGTATATTAATTTTGATGAATCAAAACTTCTAGATATAACGATTTTGAAATCTTCACTTTAACAGTGAAAGTAGAAGAAAAGAAGAAATACGATGGAAAGGATGATAATTTGTCTCTTCTCAATAAATGAAACATTTTTTTTTTCAATGCAGAAATACAAAAGTTGCATTTTTTTTAAATAGCTGGAGAATACAAATTCCTTTTATATACCACAGTTCCCATTTCTAAGATTATTTTTGTACATTAGTGTGTGTCTTACTTTATTATTTCTATTAATACTAAGTTGATCTAAGTTGATACTAAGTTAATACTAATTTGAATTTAGGAATAAATAAAAATTAAATTATTTTATAAATGTATTAAAATTTTATATTTTGAATGCGTAAAACATATATACATTTAATTTTTTGACATATCCAATTTCCCACTCTTTTTCTCTTTTGTTCTTAGTCTTTGTGTTCATTTATAGAAAAATACATTAGCAGATGTATTTCCACATACGTTTTTTTTTTTTTTTAAATTATTTGGTAGGTTGGAAAGGAAAAAAAAGGGGGGGGGGTTGATGATTAATATATGTTTCTCTTGCTTAGAAGAAAATAAAAAAAATAGAAAAGCAGCCTGTATTCAGTTAAAAAATTACGATCAAAACATAGGCTAAAAAATACGTTGTCAGAGAGAAAAAACAATAGAAATTTTCGGAACAAGAAACAAAAGAATAACAACAAACCAGTGATGTCTGATCTCACCATCCATCTAATATATAAAATTCTCGTGTCACAGTTTTCGTTGCCATACTCCTCCGAAACGGCTTGACCGATTTTGATGAAATTTTTTGTGCTTATCCGGTATCTATGAGAATCGGCCAACATCTATTTTTCATCCCCCTAAATGTTAGGGGTAGTCAATTATTAATTAAAAACTAACTTTCCCGCCAAAAAAATCTTCCATTTTCCCACCGCCAACTTTTCCGCCAAAAAAATCTTCAATTTTCCCCAACGCCAAATGATTTAGGCTTTAGTTCTTTTTTTCTCCCAACAGTAATGAGGCTAGGGTTAAGATTTTTCGGCGGATTATTTCAAACGATTCTGTTTATTTTCTTAATGTTTTATGCATTTAAAATTAAACATTGTTAATTAATCCATGTTTCAGATTCATTCTGAAGTACTTTTGAATTAAAATAGCACAGAATAAAGGAAATTAAAAATGTCTAATCTTCATAGCGTTACCCCAACTGGCGTAGAAAAATTCACGCATTTGCGTTACGTAAAAGGCGAAGAAAATTCACGCATGCGCACTGTGTTCTGATCGTTGGCATGGCAACCATTATCAACGGACGATTTAAATTACTTTTAGGTTAGTTGTATGCTTTTGTAAGTAAATTGTATTTATGTTATATATTTTTTGTATATGCTTATAGTTTTAAGTACATCGTTTTTTAAGTAGTTTTTTTTAACCTGTTTACAATGATTTAAATTATTTTTAGGTTAGTTGCATGCTTTTGTAATTAAATTGTATTTATGTTAGTTATATATATATTTTTTATATATGCTTATAGTTTTAAGTACGTCGTTTTTTAAGTAGTTTTTTTTAACCTGTTTTCAATGATTTAAATTATTTTTAGGTTAGTTGCATGCTTTTGTAATTAAATTGTATTTATGTTAGTTATATATATATTTTTATATATGCTTATAGTTTTAAGTACATCGTTTTTTAAGTAGTTTTTTTAAACCTGTTTTCGACAGATTATTTTAAACGATTCATTTTATTTTCTGAGTGTTTGATGCATTTAAAATGAAACATTGTTAATGAATCGATCCATTCATGATGAATCTGAGAAAATTTTGTTGACAAATGCTTGAGATATTACATAAATTAAGAAAGATATTCTTTAGTGCCCATAAAGTTTAAACGCTCAGTGACTCTATTATCAGTAATCATATTATTAAAAAAATGCTTTGTTTCAGTAAAAAATATTGTTATATTAATTGCAGATTAATCCTTTACACTTTAATTTAAAGCATAAATTCTACGAGGGGTAACAGAAAATTAGAGAGATACATATCACGTTATGACTGAAGGCCTTTATAATATTATGAGTGAATTATATGACTATCAAAATTTGAAGTTTTAAAATATTTTGCTGAAGAATAAAATATTTTGCTGAAGAAGTTGGAATTGCATAAAATATTTAATTATTAAAATTTTAACGAACACTAAGATTGGCGAACCGGCTGGTCGCCAAAGGCGGCTAGTATGGATATAAAAACAAGCTTCAGCCCTTTTCGCGGATATAGATTAACTGTCTCCCAAGAATTTTTCCTGAATATCTTCGTAAGAAAAATGAAAAAGAGCCATCATTGGAATTTTCAAGTATGCGCATTACCATAATTAAGTAATTAAAGAATCCATAGGTTCCCTTTCTTTCCGAGTAGAGAAACATAGATGATTTTCATAGAAAATAATAGGAGTTTATGAAGAATGTTTCCATTACCCGTTTATTTTCAAAAAGAAAAGCTGATTTTAGTTCACTTTTGATAATGGCTAAATAGTTGCTTAACAGATGATTCAGCAGTCTACGAATTACATCTTAGTCAAAATAAATTAAAATGTCAATAGAAATAAAATATATAATTATTTTAATTTACTAAGTATACAATGGTAATTCATGTAATAACAAGTAATATAATAAGTGTATGTAATTCGAAATATTATCTGTTGTGTTGTGCATCATTGGGACAAATTGTGCTCCGAAATCTGGTCACAAACCATTTATAGGTTTAAAAATATTAATCTTTCCTCTACTCATAATAAAGATTAATGTCTGTCTAATAAAAAAGATCATAAAATGTCTAAAAAGAATTTTAAGGATGACCAGAGTGGAACAACAGCTTTATTAAAGAATATATAAAGTTTCTAAAGGCCATTCCACTAGTTTTAAATATAAAGATGTTATCAAGTTGGTATATTTTTGTAAATTGCATAGTACATGAAAGAAAACTGCCAATGGCCAAGCCATTGGTATATAAAGCTGCCAAATCGAACGCATGTTCCTCTTGGGGAATAAATTTTCTCCAAATGTTCTTTTCAAAGTTTTAATTAGGTTTCAAGTCATTTAAGGATTAATCGATGTTTTTCCTGAATAGCGCAAAAACGTATTATAACGCAAAATCTTTTATCATTTTATCTCAGAAAATGTCTATCCATTTTTACAAGTTTCATTCCAGGATAATTTCTTTAATCTAATCTAAATCTTCTTTCATATAAAATTTCAAAATGTTTTAAGCAAATTATATGACAGTCCTTTTTCTTCATATAATCGCGTGCAAAAATAAATTGAAAAAATAATATGAATATTTTAATAGTTCTCCAGGGATTAATTAAAGATACCTACTAGATTTATTTCCATTTATTATTATCTGATGCTTTTACTTATTTTAAAATACTGGATATTCTTCAAAATGATGTGTTCAGGATAGTAATCTTTCTCCAAATAGTATGATATAAAAATATTTCATCCGGATTTTAGGGAATATTGCAATCAAGCAAGATAAATATAGGATAGACAAATCAAGTCTAAAACATTATTATGTTATTATGATTCTAACAATAGATTTGAAACTTAAATATATTTTCTGTACATTCCCGGATAATTAAAACCGAAAGTTTTCGTTAATACAAGCAATTCAACCTGATTTATTACACGATATATGAAAGGAATAATTGAAATGAAATTTATTCCTTTAATTGATTTGTCCGTTTGCCATGCGTGCAGCTGTTTATCTTATTTGTACACTTTTAAACAACAATTTAGCTTTTCTTAAATATTAGATTGACAGATACATATAGAGGCATACAACAAGAGATACATAAAAAAATTCAAATATATATAGATTCTCGCTCTAATAAAAACAACGAAACATGTCCAAAATAGAAGATTCATCTAATTAGACGGTAGAGAAAATAACCCTCTTAAAGGATTAACGAGCCTCTTCACATCGCCAAGTCACCAAAGAAAAAAGTCATGATGGCTAACAAGGTAAACAATACTTTGCAAAGTGTTGTTAGAAAAACTACTTCAATTGATTGTTTTGGTAACCATATAAGCGACAAACTAAAGGGGTAAACTTCAACTAAAGTAAAACCCATACATAAGACATTTTAAAAACAATCTATATATTTCTTTGGCAAAAACATAACACTAGGACAGGCAAGTGAATCAGCCTTATTTTATAATATTTCAGATTATAGGTCCAATCTTTTTTACTTTGGATATCCCCTATCTTGACTAAGAAACGAATCCCGAATAGTTGTATCCATTTTTTCCGACATTAGATATAACATATCTATTTTGAAATACTTTAATATTAAATTTCATGCTTCCATATTATACAAAAATTAAAGATAAAGAATTTACCTTATTTTCTGAATTGCATCGTATGCATCAGAAAAGCTTATACACCTTTCAAGAACCAAATTAAAATATACCACATTAAAAATAATCATGGCATGCATGAGTTGTATTTTTTCCTACTCTCATTCGCTGACAATCGGATCTCAGTGAATATAAGTTTCATATTCTTTCTCTCTCATTCCGTCGGAACTATAATGTTGCTACTAAATTTCATTTGTATTAAAAAACGACGTCCAGGAATTTCTGAAATTGAAAAAAATTCCTTTGTATTATTTCTTAAACGAGAAAGAAAGTTAATAAACTTAATTGTCCCCTTCATATTCGTAAAGTGCATTTATTTGTCGTAAAAAATGTCGTAAAGCATGGATATTAGAAAAATGGCTTATGCCTAGAAACAATAAATTTTACAGAGTATCTGGAGAAGCCATATAATATTATGAATAGTGTTAAGGAAGAATATTATGTTTTACTTTTATATTTCGTTGGAGGGCTTCAAAATAGTTTTATACTTGGATATTTAGACTGGAGCATTAAAAATATGATTTAATATTTTGAAATACTATAGAATTAAGGGTAATAAATTTAAATTTTGTTAAAATTGTAGTCATATAAAATTTCCTCTTATTTTTCTCTTTTGCAAGTAGTTTTTTTTTTTTTTTTTTTTTTTGAGGAAATATGTGCTATTATTAATGCCCAATTTCAAGAAATTTGTGGAAACATGTGTTCTTTAAATTTTATTTAAGTTATCATAATATATTCTGATTTAAAGCCGTGGGAAGTATGCTTCCCACCAAATTTATCAATCTTTGTATGAAATTATGTAGGTTGGCATCAGTTCTGACACATTTTTTTAGTAAGTCAGAAACTTAGATGCTTCAGTTCTTTATCTCAGACAAAATGATGTGTTTTGATTTGTTACTTAATTATTAATTAACCAAATTAATTAATGAATCAAATTAAATTTATCTAATAAACTAAATGAATCCCTTTTCTTATTCTAATTTCAAGCCTAAAAATATTTTAACATAATATGACTAGAAAAAATGGTCCTTTAAAGGGTTAAAATCATTATGCACCTAAGCAACCAAATTCAATATTTACTATATGATGGCGTTCTACTTCTTAATATAAAATAATCTGCATTTAATTATTTATATTATATATCTGAGTTCTTTGCCAAAAATCGTAGTTTAGTCAATTAAGATTTCACTTTGGTCTATACAGACAATAAAGAAATTATTAAATATATATATTCCAAAAAACAACAACATTAATTTATGAAGATTCGCTATAATTAGCTAGCATTTTGTAGCTGTCAAACAAAAGAGATGGTCAAACTTATTTCTTTTTCGTCTTAAACCTAATACAATGAGGATTGTGCTGTAATGAATTAAGAATTAAAACATTTAATTATCATTTACGATCAACATGTATTTTGAATAATTTTAAAGGACTGGCGAGTAAAGAATATATATAATCATAAAATATCACAGCTATTACGATTTACTGCTTTTAGATTGCTGCATTTAAGAAAAGGAGAAAAAAAAAGGTGTCAAATCAATTTGTTTCTTTAGAATTTACATTTTTCTTTCAACTCTCTGTTGTACTGAAATTTTTTAAAAAAGCAATGAAAATAGACTCTTCTAAACATTCTCGCAAACTCTCTAGTAAAAAAAAGTTCTCCCCTCACATCGCATAAAATTTTAGACTTCGGACAAGGCCGCGAATCCCATTGGCGAACTGTGGTCACAAAATATTGATCGTTGACATGAAATTAGCATTTGGCGATTTTTTTTTGGCGATTAATAGTAATCGATTACTGAATATGTGTATTAAGCGTTTTTTCCAATCGATTGAAACCAAAATTTGTAACAGAACTGCAATTGTAATCACAAAATGCTATATTGAATTTTACTGATTTATATTATTGTGTTTATGAGTTATTGCGCTTGCATGCATGAAGAAGTACAAATCAACAGAGAGTTAACCTCTTGAAATATTCGGTTCCAAATTTGTTAGGTATCTACTCTTTTGATTTTAAATCTGTGTACAAATTTTATCTATCTAGGTCTCTTTGATTTGTAGATATCGTTTGCGTTTGGAGAGCCAGAAAGAAAGATATTCTCTAAATGTATTTAACTCAAATTTTCAAAAATATCTAGAAATTAGGAGTAATGATAATATACCAAATTTCGTCTGCTAACTCAAAACGTTTTTGTGTTATTTTTGGTAGACAGACATACGAACACACATAATGCCAAAAATGTATTTTTCGAGGTGAGGGGTCTAAAAGTGAAAATTCATCAAAATTTCTAATTCGAACTTTTTGAGGTTACAGTACTTTTTTTTACATTCTGGTATATTCTAAATTTACAAATATTCTTTCATTTAATATTTATATATTAATTTCGACGTAAATATATATTACTTTCTTAGTTAATTTGATTGAGTAGCGTATATAAGTAAATAAACTGATTAAAAATTAAGTTTATTTTCAATGTGAAAGGCAACATGATGGTAAATACAGAGCAATGTTTATAATATGTTTGCCGAATGTGAATGACAACATAAATATTAAATTCATAATATTTTTCATAGTGACGAAAAAAAAATGTTTTTTTTAATACCTATTAGATTTGACAAAATAAATGTATAATATCAATGAAACAAAGCGGTTTATAAACGATATAACATATTTCACCCATGCATTTTAATGCATTTTGTCTTCATATTTATATAAATCTATTTAAAGATCTTGGCACTCTATATTTAAACAAGTGCATTCAAATAAAATATATACTGCTAGGATGTAAACAATTTCAGCCCTCAAACATATTTAATTTTATGATCATCATGTTCAGAATAATTTATATAAAACAATTGATGCACAGGCATAATTTCAAGAATAATTATTCGAACTAGAAAGCAAAATAAATACAAATAAGTAAAAATTCAAAATCAAAAACAAAATGCAGATTTGAAAAATTCTGACAATTACAAGGCTTTAATAAATATTTTTTTCAAGTATATAAAACATACAAAGAGAAATCATCAGAATGATACAACAAGGAGCCATTAAATTTAATACCTGTATAAAAACTGAAAGTTAAATCTGATCCTTATCGATCGAAATATGTACTCATTTAAGAAATATAAATACTGAAAATGCTACTTACACAACTGAGAGTCGAAGCTCTTGTTATCAAGAATTTCCCCAGCAATAAGTTAATGGTCTCTTCAGAAACGAGAGGATTTTGAAATATATAACTTTTTTATCGGAATAATTTTAAGGAGGTCCTTTTCTTAAAATATTTTTTGAAAACGACACCGAAAGAAAAACTGTGACGCATATTTTTATGTTTCTGAATATTGATAAAATAATAAAGCAAGAGATGTATCGTTGATATAAATACGTTCCTATTATTGATTAAAATTTATAACCAAAATAAGATACGTATTGTACATGCACGAGGAGGAGATTTTTGAAAGGATCTTGTCATTCTGTAAATATTCGTACCAAGGAGCTATGATAAGAATCTTTTATTTTATAAGATAGTAAACATGCCATAAAAGTAAATACTGGGTGATTATAAAATAACGTCCCAATACAAGACTCCGTAATTATCATAGAATTCACAAGAATGGAATGAAATTTTTGTTAAAAATATTTTGAGATATGTACGTAAAAATCATATGAAAAGCAACAGTTAAAGTCTAATATTTACGATTACAGTGACAAGAGTTCCAAATTTTCAAATGACAACACCAACTTTTTTTCTTGGAATGTTTCCTAAGAAAAAAATAATACTAAAAATAGACTTGCGACGGTACCAGTGTACGGAAATCACCAACACTAAACAGACTAACCTACCTGAGATGCCAAGTTCAACGATTCCTTTCGGCATGGTACGTGCTTTGGTCCTAGGCACCATCTGCGGCATGCAAAGTGTCAGCATGGTTGAAATAGGTCAAGTAGAAAACTTGTGAAACATACGAAATGATGTGCTTTCTGTTACTTCTCTGCTGTTATTGGTTGTTTTCTTATGTTTTCTTAGTCTGTCTTCAGCTGGTGATTTTCCTGCTAAAGGTACCGTTCGGACGATTGAGGTTTAAAAGTTAATCTAAAACAAATATTCTTTAAATGCATCTAGAAAATAAAACTATTCATGAAATTCGCTAGAAGAAATTTTTTTGAATCTGTAGAAAGGAAGTTGAAAAATAAAACAGAAAATTGAATCATTATTTTTAAATCATTCGGAAAAAGCAATGAATCGTACTTAAAAGAGCCGGAGAGAGCGTAAAATGATCTGCTTGTCGAATTTTATCATATCTTACATGTGAATGATTTTCCATTTTTTTCCCCTGTCCTTCTATTTGACTTAGAAGAGAAGAAAATAATACTGGGAAAAGTTTCTCCTATTTTCTGACAGGATTTGATGAAATGGATAGCAAAACGGTTATGCAGTTGAGACACATATAAACGAATAATAATTGGGGTATAATTTGGAATATATAATTTGGATAATACTTAGAAACAACTGGGGTATAATTTGGAATTCATAATTGGGATAATACTTAGAAACAACTGGGGTATAATTTGGAATTCATAATTGGGATAATACTTAGAAACAACTGGGGTATAATTTGAAATTCATAATTGGGATAATACTTAGAAACAACTGGGGTATAATTTGGAATTCATAATTGGGATAATACTTAGGAACAACTGGGGTATAATTTGGAATTCATAATTGGGATAATACTTAGAAACCACTGGGGTATAATTTGGAATTTATAATTGGGATAATACTTAGAAACAATTTGGGTATAATTTGGAATTCATAATTGGATAATAAATATGACGTCATTAAAAATATATAACTTTAATTTATAACTTTAACTATCAGTAAATTATCTTCAGAAGAGTTTAATTTTTTTATGAGTTTGATTTTCCCAAACTAAAATCGTAATAGCAATTTTGGGTGGATTGAATAGAAATTTTTGAAATTTAGTTTAAAAATTATTTTAAAAAAATTAATTCTATTTTTACAATATAATTGTTAGAAATCGGAAGCCAAAACATAATTTAAAAAATTTTACATTTCACATCTATATAAATAAATACTCAAATATTTTTCATGACAGAAAATAAAATGTTAACCTAAAATGTTTGATTAATAACCAAAGTATATAGTAAAATAATGCAAATAAATTTTGAGATTAAAATAAATTAAGGAAAAATATAAAAATTATATTTTTTGCTATCCTTAACAAAACCAAACGTTTCACTTCTCTCACATGCTTGAAAAGGAAAAAGACAAATTTATTTACTTACATGGTTACTAAACTAAAAATATTGAGATATTTATCTCAGTATATATTTTGTTACGACAGGTTCAGAAATTTCGTTTAAAAAGCTCGCTACATTTACTGTCATGTGAAACCGGAAATATTTTACGGACGTCAAAATTTTCAAATGATCTGTCAGTTTTATTGAGTGTTCACTATAATTCAGAATGCAGGGAAGAAACTTTTCCCTGAGAAACATGAGAATAATGGAAGAACAGTAATGATTGGAACTTCAAAAGGAGAAGAATAAAGATTGCCACTAAAATAAATGATAAAAGCATTTTTTTTTTTACCTGAAAGGATAAGCTACTTAACTTATAAAATCTTTATTTACAAGTTTATTCCATTTTTCTGTAATTCCCATTTATGAACACGGCTTTTAATATACCATCTTTGATATTAATTAATTTTAAATATTTATTTTATTTCAGATGAATTCCAGGACATAAAAAAGTATTGCTCTTCAGTGAATTCATTCAATAAATCTAATTGATATTTGTATATTGATAATAAATGCACATATCTTTATAAAAATATATTTGTTCTTTAGGGAAATAAGCATGAGAAGAGTTCCTTTAAATCACTGGCTTATTCTTTTAAGTCCTTTTTTTAAGCGGAAATTCATTTAGCGTATATTTAAAACGTATTTTAGTGTAGCGAATTTCGGGGACTCTGAACTCTTCTCAGTGATGGAGGAGATGGAAAAAATGGCACTGAGAAAACATTCAGAACTTATATAATTTTAAATAAGTTGTTTTACTGATATTTCACTGAGAAAACATTTCATTTATTGTGAGATAATGACATGATATTGCTACTTGATTTTTAATTATAAAACAATATAATAATTACAATTTTTGAATAATATGAAAATTAGAATTTCCCTCTACTCAGATATGGAGTTGTTTAAATTTGATTTTTAGTAGTTAGAAAATACTCAATTTTGAGAACCTTATAAAAATTTGATAGTTATATAAAAATAATAATTAACTTATTATAAATAGATAATTCTCTTTCTCTCTGTCTATCGCACACATACACACACGCGTGCATGCGCGCGGGCCTTCATATAGCAATTTTAATATTTTGCAATTTTTGTTGTGAATAATTTCAAAGTTTTTTATTTCTTTTCAAATCCTATAGCAGATAAATAGTTATTTTTCATATCAAGTTCAGGACAAACGTTGATGCATTTAAGAAGAAATGACATACTGAATTTGCTTAATATTGTATTTCAATAATATTTCTAACAAATAACTTTACGGGTACTCTTCAATGAATGTAAACGAAGATCTAAATTTTTAACTTTAAATTCAGGGCACTAATTTTGAATAATCAGTAAAAATAAATAAGAGATTGTTATTTATACACTGATGTCATTTTTGATTCACCCACGTTTTTAAGAAAATTTTATTACACTTGGATTTCCTAGAAATTTTCCCTTATGATTTAATAGAAAACTAAAAACAAAGATAAGATTTGATAGTTAGTAAATATTTAAGCAAACATTTAGTAAATTATTTTATATTCATTTTTAAAAGGTCATTTGGAGAATTTTTATTATTATTATTATTATTATTATTTTGCTTTTAAAAATTTTATTACAATATTTTTTATGACATGATTTAACATCCAAAATATATTCAGTTTATTGATTCACGATATTTCGCTGAATGGAATGTCGAGATAAGAATATATTTCCCCAATCAACAATGATTCGATATCTGGGGAAATATAACTTTCATTTTGCTATAAAGGGAATCATTATTTTAATGAAATTAAACTAACCAATTTCAATTTCTTTACTAAAAATTTATTAAATAATCTTATTTACTAAATAATATAAAAATGATTATTTTTTTGAAGAAGATTGTAGTCAAATAATAATCTCTATAAATTTGAAATAAATTGCTACCTTTCAAATATTCAAAACCCATTTCCACAAAAACGGTTTCAAATATGTGCTGTTGAAGAACGAATTCAGCAATTTTAATTTATATCATATATATAAATATTCGAATTTAGAACCTATTGAAAGTTAATTGTCTAACTCAAAATTCTACAACAGGCAAAGGAAATCTTTTAAACAATATATTGTTACGAAATTTTCGGGTTTCGTTTGGATAGTGAAGGTTATATGGTGTGAAGAACGCTCAATCACCAGGCGGCAATAGAAAATAAAAAAACGACGTTTATTTACACGAAGACACACAGGACAGCACAAAGACGACAACTATATACAGCACAGAAGACGATTATCTTCAGCCGAGACGTGCACCATACAACAGCATACACAGCAGCATACAGCAGACTCTACTGCAGACAGTAGCACACGGCTTAGTTCAGCACTAGCTTCACTCCGTCGCTGCTCCGCTTATTTCTGGAAGGCCAGTTCTTTAACGTCGGTTCCGACTACGACTACCACTACTCAATTCACCCCTCTCTCAGCTGCGGCCGCCTCCTTTTATAGGTCTCAGGGGGCGGGGCTCGAAGCCTCTCAACCAATCAGGAACGTTCGAGGCGTATATCGGTTCCTACTGGACGGATCGGGAAAATTCTTGATGTATCGGGTACATTCTATTTTGGCGCCAAAGTCGCCAAATTCGTCGCCAAGTCGCCGCCAATGTACGGAGTCCGGCGCGACACCCGGACTCCGTACAATACAGATGACTGTAAAACATTCTTTCCGATGGTGGAACCAACTATGCTGGGAAGCAGCATTACAGATTCGTAACAATATTATTAGATTTCTTAATTTCTTTTTATAAGATTATGCTGTGTGTTTCAGTAAAATTATAAATATATAATAAGATTTACAATTATTAGCAAATGTTAACAGGGGAATTTTATGCAGTTATAAAGTACCAGAATTAAGAGTAACATTTCTGCACTGAAGTTTAGATAAGCAATGCAATTATAATAGTTTAACACATGAATATAACAACCCAACCTTTTGTCAACTGTTATCAGAAACAACTGAATGTAACAGACTTATGTTAAATTATCTCTTTTGGTTTTCAGTTATTATCAAACGAAATTGCAATTATTGTAGAATTAAACTATACAATAAAAATAATAAACGGATGAGTTAATCTAATAAATTCAAAAGTGAATAAGCTAACAGGTTTGATTCAAACAGATTTTAATTGAGTTCTCTTTATAGAAACTAAGCTATTTTCAAAAGAATGGAAGTGGAAATTACAAATAAATTTTGCTGTTAAAGGTCACATAATAAAAGGAATTGATGTAAAGTGAAACCTGTTTTAAAAAGGTACAAAAGCTATTTAGTTACTAGATCGTTGTTTAGAACAGATATAATGCCCCGAATTGAATTTGTTCAATTCAGGCATTGAATTGAAACTTAAAGCATTCGATGCCTAAGAAAGATAAGCGTTTTACACAATAACATTCTTCACATATATATATATATATATATATATATATATATATATATATATGTAATCATATTTCAATTTAATTAATTTCCAAGATTTTATCTTAATTTAGCCCTTAGTAACTTCATTTTAAAATATTCTCTTATTTCGTGATTCAATTCCACTTTCGGTTTAATTAATTCCTCTAATACGCCACCAGTACTAAATATCAAATGAAAGTGATATCTTCGGTTGCTCTTGAAAAGGTGTCAAAGTGAATTGGCGCCTGGCCAGAAATCCTATGTTATATAAAACTAGTGATCATTTGTTCGTCCCTTTTCGTCTGCGCCTTCTTGTAAATAATCATGTTTGCCTCTCGAGAGAGAATAAAACGGAATAAAAAATATTAAGTCTCTTCACTGCTTCGAACCTGCATTCTACTTAAACCAAAAATATGTTACATATATATATGATGTTTTTATAACTTTGGGATAAATTCCGGAAGTAATATCGTCAAAAAAATAAATTTTTGAATGAAGTATCAGAAAAAATAATTTTCCAATAGAATTTGTTACAAAGGCTTTCGTAAAAGATGAAAATTAAAAAACGATGCATTATTATAAAAATAATGCACTTATTTCAGAATTAATTTAAGAGCAGCTCGAGTGTAACGCTTATACCAAAATAATAACAACGTATTCTTGCAGAAAGCATGATTTGAATGAAAACAGAAAGGCATTGGAAGCTGTTTGATTGTAAAATCGAGGAGGAAAAATAATATTGGAAGACATAAAAAAGAAGAAATTTAAATAATTAAACTGAAATTATTTAAATAGAAGTTATTTACAAAAAAATTAAAAGGCTAACCAAAAACGGTTAAGCTGTGAAGCACCGATGAAAGAAAAATACGTGATCGCTCTGAAATGTACCGCGAATCTTTTTACTAATAGAAATAAGTCCTGAAATGAATATTTAGATTCAATGATTTCTCAAATGCGAGACTCTTGAGGTATTTAACGAAAAATAAATTCAGACATATCATATAGAGCTATTATCATATCAAGGCTATAAACACTTTTCATCAAATCCGTTAGTTCGAAAATGCAACTCCAAATTCTACCACTTCAGATCACTTTTCAGCTTTTTAAAAAACCTCAGAATTTGAACTTCCATTTCAGAATTTTCTAAAATTACAAATTCAAGTTGGGAAATATCGTACAAGACTTTATCATATTTACAAGATTACCATCTATGCAAATCTTATAACGAGCAATTCTTTTATATAAGTATTTATTTCGTGTATCTCAGAAACGGCTCTGACGATTTGGATAAAATTTTAATTTTAGATAAGGTTTTGCTTTTTAGGTTTGCCTATATAGTGTCTTTCCTAAAAAAAACGCAGTTTTAAACAAAAAAATCATTTTTCTATAACTATTAGAATAAATATATTCATCTTCCACTTCGACGTGTATGTAGTGCAGTTTAATATTCAGAGCAACATGAATGGTGTAATGATTCAGCTTCTTCCCTGCTTGACCATGGTGACGTTTCTTTTCCCACGCTCCATAATTAGCATCCAGACAGCAATATCAGCAATGGCGACGCCCTACCGCAGTGTAAGTGCTTCCAGAAGTGCCAGGTGGTCAACCCCTTTAAAGTAAGGACATCTGGGCAATTAGTGCGAGTCCAGATAAGGGACCCCACCTGCATTGTATTTGAAACAGATGTGAGCCTGCATTCCTTACATTGTGAAGGGTCGCTCCCCAACGGATTCCCACGATCGACGGTAGACCAGTGAAGTTGATACTGAACGACTATTGGATAACCGGGAAAATGGTCTGATGTGAATGAGGCTGGGGACAGAATAAAAGTGCGTGGAGATTGGAGGATCGTAAACACTGAGGCAGGAAAGCGGAGTGTCCGAGTAGAATTCCACCCGAGAAGTTTTGGTGGATCCCTGGAGCTGTGTGAGAGAACGCTACGAGTTGGCTAGCGGTTTCTTAAGAGGTTTCTCCGAAGTATTCGAGGAACTATCCTTGTTGTGTAGAATGAAAATTATTTAACCTAGAACTCATTTAACCCAGATGATTAACTGTAAATTTATGTAATAAAGCTGTAAATAAAGAATTTGATCATAACGCTACCTTTTATTCTATCGAGACTTTACAATGGCGCGTGGGTTGCGGGTCCTCGGTTCCAGTCGTGCTTTTTGCTTCATTTTTTCACTTATGTATTTATATTTAATATTTTGACTTTTAAAGTTTATCTATATAATTGTCCTTTCTGAAAAAACGCGATTTTACACACAAAAAGCATTTTATAACTATTAGGGTTCTTAATAATTGCTTTCGTGCTAACAATGTCCTATAGAGCCATCTCGAACCCGATTTCACCACGGTAAAACGGAGTGTAAATGTATAAATATGAGTAATGATAGATAAACTTTAACCCTTTCTAAGGCCGTGGGAAGTATGCTTCCCACCAAATGTATCAATCTTTGTATGAAATTATGTAGGTTGGCATACGTTCTGATAAATTGTTTTAGAAAGACAGAAACTTAGATGCTTCAGTTCTTTATCTCACACAAAATAATGCATCTTGGTTTGTCACTTAATTATTAATTAACCAAATTAATTAATTAATCAAATTAAATTTATCTAATAAGCTAAATGAATCCCTTTTCTGATTCTAATTTCAAGCCTAAAAATATTTTAACATAATACGACTAGAAAAAAATGGCCCTTTAAAGGGTTAAAATGAATGCTGTAATACAGCAGCTTGTTTCGAGTTACATGTTAAACTAAGTGCATTCATGTTATTTTTATTTAAATAAACAGTTCATATGAAGGTAAAATTGGGAAATATTCGTATGCAATCAATGTGATCCGTATCTAAATATTTTCTTCTTAAAAAACATGATTTTATAAATAATAATAATAATGGCCTAGGAATCTTTGTCTTCAAGATATTAAGAATTTATCCTTAAAACTATATTTATAATTTTAGATTTGCATTTTAGTAACTGATACATATTTGATGAATCTATTCGTGATCTCGTTTCCAGAATCATTCTTAGTGGATTGTTCGACCCGGGTTCAGTTTGCCTTCTTTAAATTAGAATGTAGCAAAGGAGCTATAGACTGGTCATTGTATTCGACTCCGGCATTCATCTGATGCCTCTAACAAGGGAACCCATTTCCTCAATAAACCATACTAGATACCCTTTCAGATAGCTGATTGGATAATTGTCCATATCTACAAGCTTTAGCAGGTAATACTGTTCAACAATTAGACCACAGTCCATTCCCATATCCAGCACTGGGAAGTTTTAAGCTCAAATTAATTCGGATCCCCGGGCAGAGTCTTCCAATTTGCGCTGAATAGTCAGTGGATTAGCTAAGTGTTGTAATCGGTTGACCCACAACAAAGCAATTAACGATAACATCCTCTTATCTAATAGTTTACGGGATCTCATTAATGTTTTGTAAAATTTAATTTACGAAATCAAAGATGAGGGAAATTAATTATATTAAAAGCAGTTATTTAGGTGAATTTTTAAATTGTGCACATAATGCATTTATATTAATTATTTCAATTTTCTCTATAAAATCTACAAATAATTAGCTATATGTGAATAAGCGTTGCAGTTAATTCCTGACTTTGATTTCATTTTTATGTGCATTTAATATAGTGGGTAAAAAAATTTCCGTACGGAAGACAAAATAAAAAAATAAACTAGCATAATTTATAATCTTTGCTTTTTATCTTATATATGGTTCATACGAATCTTTAAGAGGGAGTTTCCTAATAAATTTAACTTTTTTACAAAACGCAGCAAGTCTTTTTTTGCAATTTTTAAGATCAATGACGAAGTGTTCATGCAAAAAAATTTCCGTACGCAGTATGCAAATTCTTCCTGATGTGTTTTATAACTGATCCGCAGTAAATATTCGAGGTTTGGTGGCTTGTCAGAATGAAGAACACACTATAGTAACATATGCTTAATTCCAGTTTGTAACTGATCGTCTGCCGGCGTCTTGGCCTTGGGGTAGCGCGTCTTCCCTGTGATCTGGGCGTCCCGGGTTCGAATCCCGGTTCGGGCATGGTTGTTCATCATCTGTGTTCATTCTGTGAGGTATGTGAATGTGCCCCCCCCCTGTAAAATGAGGTTGTGCATGCGAATGTGTGAGTTTCGTCTTCATATGAGCTAGAAGTCGGACTTCTGCCCTCGGATGCTCAAGGGTCTTTACCCTCATAAGCTACTGCACCCCCTCTCCGTGGTAACGCGGACACGACATCATCAACTAATCGTCTTAAAAGGGAAGTTCTGAAAGCCATTCGAGAGTTAGTGGTTTGGTGGCGAAAAGATGGATTATCTATGAAAAGAATTGGTGATATTTCTAACAAACTAAAGTTACAGTGCAGTATGTTATTTAAAGATACTGCAAACATTTGAGGATAGGGATCGATCCACAAAATCGCCAAAGTTAAATCTCTTGCTTAAAAGAAATATCATGCATAAGGAGCATGATAATCATGCAAGATAATCCCGGAATTAGTGCATCTCAAATGAGAACTAATTTAATGCTTGATTACAAGCTTAAAATAACACCTCAAAAAGCGAGAAATATCACTAAAAATGTTTATAATGCACATTCGGTCCTTAAAAAGCTTTTTATAAGTCCCTGCAAAAGCGCCTCGAGTGTCAAAGAAGTATATAAGCAAGCATCTATCTTTTTGAGAATCGGTTCTTTTTTAGTGATGAATGAAAATTTTATACTAATGGGTCAGATGGTCGAGTTATATTACGTTTCAACCAGTGCAAGACAACTGTCTCTTGAAACTGACTTTACTTTTCAACAGGACAAAGATCCTAAGCACACCTCCAAGATTTGTCAAGAGTGGTGCCTCCGTCATGTTAAACAATATCTTCAAAACCCTCCCCAGTATCCCGATTTAAATACTATAGAACATTTAAGGTAAGAAATCAGTCGTGAACAAAAAACAATATGACACAAGAGAACGCGGCTGGATTCAAAACAACCATTCAGGGAATTTGCAGCAATATTTCTCCAGATACAGCAACAAGAACTTGTGAGGGTTATGCTTGAGAGAAGTGATGAAGGTCAAAGGAGGGCTTATTGATCATTAAATGTAAGTTGGTCGGCATTAAAAATATCCTTCACGTACTATGTAAATAGCGTAAGGACACTTTTTTTTATCCTTATTACTGGCATTTTTTTTTTGTTTCTTTCAATTTACTTATTTAATTTTCTATATAATTTTGTATTTATAATATTCATAAGTAATGAATAAAATTGTGTTAAACCAATTTCAAAATTTTGGCTTTCAGTACAAAACATTTTGTGATAAAAATTAAATTTTTATTAACAGTCGTAGCTGCGTACAGAAACTTTTTTTTTACCCACTATATGTTTACTTATACATTTATTATACACATCTGAGTTTGATTATCATGAATCCTATTTTAGCCGAGGTTAAAGTTGTTATATATAACTTAAGGATTCAGAAACAAACAAAAAAATATCAGACATTTTTGACAAGAAATTTTCTATAAAAAATAGTTTAATTAGATTTCATTATTTCTTAACTTAATATAAATTAAAAATTTAATTTCTAAATTAATTTTTCACTATCTTTTCATATATTTCTTACATTTTTTTTTTTAAAATTAGAAGTGAATGATGTATTTGTTTATTATGTTATAATTAATTAACTTACGAAGCTTTCCTTCCTTGCCAAAGAAAATAAATTCCAATGAAATATATTGTTGCTTATAAATATTAATATTTTACCTGCATGTAACTTTAATTGTATTTATGTACAACTTAGATACAAAAAATATAGCAAAAAAAAAATGAAAAATCTACAATAATCTGAATAAATATAATAGAATCTACAATAATCTGAATAAATATAATAGAATCTACAATAATCTGAATAAATATAATAGAATCTACAATAACCTGAAAACAATTTACCATAATCTGAATAAATACAATAATCTGAAAAATCTACAATAAACAATAAAAAAATCTACAGTAGCTAAATTCAAGCCAGGAGTGAAATGAATAATATATAAAAAAAAGAGAAAAATTATTTGGTTTCACTCCCAAAGCTTCATTTGTTTTGTTTGCATTTGTCAATGTATTCTGTTAGCACAGTTTCTTTGCAAATCCGAAAAAACATGCCACCTGTCGAATATAGGGGACATTTCCCTAACGAGGTATTTCTGTACTTTTCATGAGCACATACCCTGTACTTCTGTTTGCAAAAAAGATTCTACTCAAGAAGAATTAGAAAACAGTTTTCTTGATTAGTCATCCATTTACTCACATCGAGCCACTCCTTATTTCGATACAATTTCAGATAAGTAATTCCATATCAGGTGTGATCGCAAATATTTCTTAAAGCAATAAAAAAATTTTTTCTCCATAAATTACTAATTTCACAAGAAACTCGCTGGGTTTCCGTGTGATCGTTAAAATAAATTTGATCTTCTTTTTCTCGAAAGCTACTAATCGCTTACACTCACGTGAACGTCTACTTTTCTTGACTGTCAAGCAAAACAAGAAAATTTTCTGCACAACTTTCAAGAAAACGGTAATGTGCTACCATCTGGTGTTAGGAAGTGGAACTAATTCTGACACCACCATATTTTCTCTACTATCCCATAGGAACAAGATTGAAAGTTTTCCTAAAATCCCTTTGTTGACGAAGAAGAACACACCATTTTAATACCCACGCGAATCAATCATTGATGCTCTTGAAATTTAATCATCTGTGTAATCAAAATTTCGGTATGCTTATTATTTACCACGGGGCGTTATTAGTGGGAAAAACAAAATATTCTTTGATCTCTTTCTTCTTAAGTGATTGCTCAATTCTTGTATTTAAAAGTTTTTTTTTGAAAGAATCTTTATATTCGAATTTCATATATTTTCTTGCAAGATTCTGTATAATAAATTTTTTAAAAAAATCACATTTTCTTACATTACTATACATAATCTCAAAAAATAAAACTTATGAACTATTTTTCGTTTTTTAAAACAGCACACAAATATAAACAAAATCAATTTTAAAAGTCCCAGGCTCCAAGGGAGAAACAATTGATTCCTGTGCTGTTCTTTAATTTTTTGAAATGTAGACAAAATTTTCGTATTAATAGTTTTAGAGTACTTGCATAAATTATCAATTTTGAAATATTTCTTATCTGTTAATAACATCATTAAATTTTCATGAATTACTTTTAGATTAAGGAATTTATTCATCCCATATCCTGTATTTTTGTTATGCTCCAACCCTTTCTAGGGCCATGGGAAATATGCTTCCCATCAAATTCCTCACTCTTTGTATGAAGTTATGTAGGTTAGCATAAATTTTGATAAATTTTTCAACAAGACGGAAATTTAGAAGCTTCAGTTCCTTTTCTCACACAGAATGGTATGTCTTGATTTGCTACTTAATTATTAACTAATGAAATTATATTTATCTAATAAGCTAGACGAACCATTTTTCTTCAGCCAATCACAATCCTAAAAATATTTAAATATACTTTGACTAGGAAAAAAATTACTTTTTATAAGATTTAAAAAAACATGGCATGCACCTTTCTCATTTTTTCTTTAATATTACTATTTGCTGACTAGGGCACTGAGTTGCTGACCTATAGTTTTGACACTGAAGTTAACTTATATTCAAAAATGACTAAGTGGAATTCTCGAAATTAAAGCTCTTCCTGTTTATGATTTCCTACACTAAGATGAAAAGTAATGAAATTAATTGTTCACTTTATGTTCGCGAAGAACATTTATTTATCGTAAAAAGTGTCGTAAAACGCCAATATTAGAAAAATGGTTTATGGCCAGAAACAATAAATTTTGCGAAGTACTTGGAGAAAACGAATAACCAGCATTGTAAACAGTATAAAGATAAAATGCTGCATTTTATTTACATGTTCTACTTGATGTGCTACATAATAGTAAATTCTTGAATGTTTAGATTGAAACTTTAAAAACCTGACCTGATAATTTAATAATATTTTATAATCAAAAATATTAAAATGTAATTAAACCATGACAAAATTTTTTGTCTAGCTTTGATTTCTGCATCTTCTTTCTTGAATAGTAAACGTGATCAAAGTTTTCTTGTAAAATGCGATACAAATCCAAGATTTTTGTTGACACATTTCTTCTAATGTTCAGAACAGACTTGTAATGTTTGTTATTCAAATCTTCATACAGTTTTATTTTCTTATTCATTCCATTTTGAATTATGGGGTTCAGAGAGAGTTTTTACCCTTAGCACTCTGATGACTGCTCTCAGGCAGAGCGCGGTGGCCTGGTGGTAAGATCTCGGCTTGCGAGCCGTAGAGTTTCAGGTTCGATACCCGATTCCATCGAAGAACCTTCGTGTAAGGGGGTCTGTTGCACGTTAAATCCGTCATGCCAAACGTCCTCCTGCTGGTGTGGTGCGGTGTAGAGAGGGGGTGCCAGCTCAGGTGTCATCCTCGTCATCTGACCTCGGTTCGAAATTACGAGGTCCGTCCCAATAGTAACCCTAGTGTTGCTTTTCAACGGGACGTTAATATAACTAAACAAAAAGACTCCTCTCAGGCACCATTCAAGACGGTGCATTATTTTGATGCTTTATTTATTTATTTTTCAATTTTCATTGTTAAAAATGCCTACTGAATGATAAAAAGACGTATATT
Source organism: Argiope bruennichi (assembly GCF_947563725.1). NCBI lineage: Eukaryota > Metazoa > Arthropoda > Arachnida > Araneae > Araneidae > Argiope > Argiope bruennichi. Next base: position 87,083,735 of record NC_079159.1, on the reverse strand, counting down.
AATTTTTCGGGGAAATTCAACTTCAAACAATTATATATTAATTTATTTTTAGAACAATAAACAAGTTCTTGTATTAAATGCATAATTATGCATCTAAGTACTTTTCAGAGTGCAAAGGGTTAATTCTAAAAACTGTAATCCCCGGATGTAAAAATAATTTTAAAACAGGGCGATTCTTGAAAGTTGCTATTATAATAGTTAATATTATAATATTTTCTGCTTGCTTACTTCCTATGTGAAAGATTATAAAAACTGTTCGCGCTTATTTTTATAAGTTATTCCATAGTTACAGTTACAGTATAGATGCAATATAGTTTTTTTTTTTCAACTAACGGAAATGTCTGTCATGCCTTTCCTCATATACTTAAATAAGAGAACACCTTCTTTTCTTTTTTTTTACACAAAATATGCTATCCACATCTCTGATATGTAGGAAGGAAACCCTCTAAGGTTACGACAAGTCCACAGAAGCGAATGCCAGCTTACCCATCCACTCGGATTATAATAACTTACCCTTTACTGGGGAGTGCGGGATCTCAGGATGCTAAGGTGGACTTTCGGTGAATTCGGTAAACTTTTTAAAAATTTTCTTAGCTATTTCTTTGCGCTACGTCTGTGAGACCACACCTCCCTTTTAGTGTTCCAGTATTATACAAAGCCTAGCAGATGGCTCTAAAACTTTTTCCTAGAAACATCATACAGCCTATTGATCCTCGTTATAAAGCAGAGCTCCAGAGACTTTTAAATGAAGCAGAAAGTGATTTTAGTGATGGGGATAACTGTGCAGAGGATTTTTTCGATGAAAGTTCGCCTTCGACTGATTCTGGTATGTATGTTCAAACATAATTAATTTTTATATGATAAAGTATTTTGAAAATTTATAAAATATATTAACACTTTACCGACCGGCCGTCGATTAATCGACGTTTTGTTCTCAGCGCTTACCAACCGGTCGTCGATTATTCGACGTTTGCTCCCCAGCGCTTACCGACCGGTCGTCGATTAATCGACTTTTGACCGATCTGTGGTGACTACGTTTTCCACCAATTCAGCATGCCCTGAAAAAAATTCAGCTGTCGTTTTCAAAAATTCAGCTGAGCGGACGGTGAAATGGCATAGTATGTTCGAACCGCTACCGGTCGGTAAAGTGTTAATATACCAAGATAAATATCTACAGAATTTATAGACTGATTTTTATTTATAGACTGATTTTTATATTACTCTTTAACTTGCATATTTAAAACGTCTTCAAAAACCGTGCTACGAAAGTCACGCAAGCCAATAAAAAAAAAAAAGGTCAATTTTTCTCATTTTCATTTTCTTCTTTTATTTTTCATATAATTTTTGAATTTTTCGCTATGTTGTTTTCTTTATGCTTTTGTATAATGGAAAAATAAATATGGTTTAAAAAGTAAAATAAAATATGTTTTCAAGAATATTATTTGTTGTAACATGTAATCTGAGAAGTGAATGCATGTTCAAACGCAATTACTTCTTTCAATGATAATATATTTTGAAAAATTTCTAAAACATATTTTTATATTAAGAAAAATATCTGCAGAATGCATTGGCTAATTTTCATACTAGAACTTTCATTAGAAAATTTAATCTGAATCTTAAAAAAAAAAAAAAAAAAAGAATGCGGTTTTGTAGACCGCACCTCCTCAATTGTTTAACTCCTAAATCTTCATCTCCCCAGTGAATAGATAATATATGTAGTGTTAAGACGAAATCTGCTGTGTCGATAAATTTTTTTTCAACTAACATATCCCATTTTAACACACATCTACAATTTTGGTTTGAATCCAAATTCCATTTATCTCAAATTTTGCATTTTTGAGTTGTTGTATCTTTATTGATACAACAACTCAAAAGAGATAAACTCATACACAAAGAGATAAACAGACAGGTTAAACGATCGGGAAATTTAATCCAGAATCGGATAAATATATCACATTTTTGACTTTTTATGCTTACATACGCAAGAATAGATTTCTCTCGAAATCTAATAGAAATCTACAATTTTTTTTGTTAGGAAAATATTCCATACGTCTTGCTGAGTGTATTTTTGATTACCGAGTTCGCAGACAGAAATAGGAAGACCTAAACACTTATAATTCTAAGAAAATTATTGTACAGACTTAGAGAAGTTTATAGCAGGCAGATTCATCAAAGTCTCAAAGTGGAATATTTTGCGTTTACAAGATTTTCTCTATTAATAGAATAATAAATTGGCAGTACACACTTAAATAAACATTTTGAATATCACCATATCATTCATTATTAGTTAAATGCATAATTTACTAATTTTTGTATGCATATAATTTTGTATACCTCAATTTTTTACTGCACCATTTCACTGTCTCTTCGTATGCAAGAGGCGGTCGTTCATTTTGATATAAAATTGTTCCTTAGTGTAATAATAATATTACGGAAGTTCCGTCGGGATTCTTTTGACTTGTTGGTCGATGAAATAAATAGGCCTTTAGTAACAGATGGCGAATTTTATTGAGCACGAAAATGCTAATACAAAGACGACAAATATACAGCAGAGACGAACAAAGGCAACACACAACAGCATACTACAATAAATAGAGTCCACAAATAGTAATCGGTAGTAATAATCACAGAACACAAACCGGCCCGACAGAATTCAGCAGAAAGATGGAACTTCACTCTACGGTCTCTCCAAACGTCTGCGATTCTCCACTGTCCCTTCGCTTTACTACACGACTGGCTACTCCACACACGACTCGATGCTACTTCAACAATAAACACCGAACTTGGCACACAAGTCAATTCAGCAATCGCTTGAACTCCACACAACGCTTATACTTCGGTGGACTGATCCAACTATTCGTTGTTGACTCTTTCCACGATTAGGACTTGAGACTGCCAGCCTTTCATAGTTTCCAGAGGCGGGCAAAGAAGGTTCTGGACTAATCAGGCGTAACTCGGTTTATATTGGCTTAATGGCTAAAATTCTGAAATATTCCAGTATTATCTATTTTGTCAACAAAACCCCAAAATTCGTCACCAAATGGTCATCAAGTTTGTCGCCAAGCCCTGGCATCATTGATTCGGTATCCAATCAGCATTCAACAGAGCTGATCGTAAAAGGGTCTTTCCAGTGATTGTACCAACCATGCTTGGAAGCAGCATCACAGCATCAATGGTTTTAAAATATTTAAACGAATATCAATGCACATTAAGCTTTTAATCAGTTTGGAGCATGAATACATTTTAGAATAATTAAGTATGTTCTGGAATTAAAATTCCAGTATTCACTGAGATGTTATTTATGAGTACAATTGTATGAGCAAAAGTTTATTTCTATAGCATTACCGAAAAGAGAATATTCTCATTGTGTGGCAGATTTTGTAGTAAAGAATTCAGTCAATTTCGTTTTGTTAATGAAAGAGACCTCTCAATGGTTGGAACAAAGAGCGGTTCTTTGATTGTTTGAAATTACTTCCGCCATAAAATATCTCACGGCCTTTAAATGGTCGACTTTCTGATTGGTTGGAAATGAGTTTCGCTAATGTAAGAGTTTTAGGTGTTGGTGCAGGGACTGAAAAATCAGACTTTACTGCTTAGTCCGTTTTTTTTTCCAAAGGTATTTGAGTTTGCAATGTTATGTAATTTATTTTCTTAAAAAGAACAATAAAAAAGGGATTTTGTTGAGGCATAAGAAAATTAATAAAACGTACAGTAAAAGAATAATTTATGATACGATGATGAAATATTTAATTGAGTACTACCAATTTTTATTTATTGTGAAATTCATACTTCTGTTCATATAACTTTCAAAATTTTAAGCATAAGTAAATAAAAGCATGAATGGAAAACTAATGCAGTAATATTAATTTAGTTTAGTTTAGTTATAGTAACGTCCCGTTTTAAAGCAACACTGGAGAAATTTTGGGGCTGGACCTCCTAATTTTGAACAGCAGTCAGATGGTGACGACGCCACCTGAGCTTCCTCTCCAAACTTCCAAACCACACAAACAGAAGGATATTTGGTTCCGACGGATTTAATGTGCACCAGACCAGCTAAGACGACGGTTCTTTAGTAGAATCGGGTTTGGAACCTGAAACCCTCCAGTTGCAAGGCCGTGATCTTACCACTAGACTATTGCGGCCCTACTTTCACATGTACAACTGCGTCATACGCATACATGTCTTTATAAAAGCATGTATAAACACATACATGAATCTAAAACAACGCAGTTGATCAACAGTAAAAAAAAGTGTTTAAAAACTTAATTTCTTTTATTGTTTTTCCATAATAAATTTAAATTTCATTTTAATTATCTATATCTAAATTAACTTTAAGATACAATTCAGTTCAATAAAAATAAAAGAGAGAGAGATGACATTCTTTGTTTATTTCATTACTGCAGTTTGGCATCAGACTGAATAACAGTAAAAATGTGTCATCGACTGTCAGACTGATAAATTACTTCAAGCTGCTTGTCAGCTTTTGATATTTCTCAAGTTTAGTTTTATACTTTGTGTCAAACCTTCAAATTCTCAGATTGATTCGTTAGATCTCAAAGAAAAGAAATTCTGATGTTAAACTATACTATCTATTCTATTCATAAAATTGTAGAGTTAAGAGTTTGTGAAACTGGCAAAAGTTATTTTTAAATTTGTAACAAAAAAAAATATTTGAGAGATGAAAACTTATTGAAAATGGAAATTAGAAAACTAGATATTATCTAATTTTTTTAGATTAAAGTGATTTTTGCAGTCTTATTGTCTTACTTCTAAATAATGGAGATAAAATTTACACCGATAACCATTGATCGGAAAAGAAATTTGTATATATTAAAGAAAATATTTTTTTTAATTAAATATTTGATATAAAAACATATTTTTCTGCTTCTTTTTTCAGATTAATTCATATGTAGATGATTATGGTTTCTTAGATTAATATCGGCAAAGAGTTAAAATAGAGAAGCTTATTTAATCGAGCACATTTATTTTTAGAAGTTTATTAATTACATTAATTTAACTTCATCTTTTAATAACTTCAGATATGGAATGACTCAAATGATGATGGAAGACTCAAATTTGCTCAAAAATTTAAAAATTAAATTATAAAGTAGTTTAACACGATATATTAAGTTTTTATATAAATGTCATTTGAAAATAAAAGAATTCTTCATATGTCATTGTTTAAAAAAATATGACCCTCCGAGCAATGCCAGCTTTTCAACTTAATGTGTAATTTTTGGTACAACTGAAAGCGCTAAAAATATTATGTTTCCAAATGATAATTGTTCTTTGCAAATATATTATATATATATATATATATATATATATATATATATATATATATATATATATATTCTTAAGAAAAATTTAAGTATATTTGACAACATAGTAGTTTAGTGCTGCAGTAAAATAAAAATGTTATACATTTTTGTTGCTAATATCCAATTCTGACTTTTTTCCGTATATCTTTATCATTATTTTGTTTATGATTTTTCCCCAATAATAGTTTTTAAAATAAAGTATTATAAATAATATATTTGCAAGAATGTGTGATGTTAATAGATAAAACACAGAAGCATTGTTTAAGATTTCATTGTTTTTTGAGAATTGTAAATGCTCATTTATTTTATCTTTCTAAATTTTAAGATTCACTTTGAGAGTTTGATTAAACCAATAAAATATGACAACGGATGTATGCTTTGTCGAAATGGGTTACCTGCACTTAAGTTACATTGCAGTGATTGTTTATATAGTCTTTAATGTCGAATTGCTATTTTTGACTTCACCAATGTATAGAGGAAAAATATTTTTAAAACTGAGGAAGCTGATATAACACAAACTGAAAAAATCAATCTGATGAAAGGAAAATGGTGACATTACCTTAATAGAGCAGATTCTATCAAATCTTTCTGAACATTGCAGAAGTGGAGATTAAGGAATTTGCATCATCAGTGGCCAGTGAGATACCTGCAGCCAAAATCGCAAGTTATATTTTCTTTCTTCATTTTTTAATTACATATTGTATAATATTGAAAATATTTTATACAAAACTAATTTTACATTCTCAATGAATTTCTTTTCGAAATTGGACATCATTATCTAAAATAATAGTTGCGATATTTAAGTTTTCCTTGTATTACAAAATGTACAAATATTATGAGGAGCAAGTTTTTTAGTTTTTCTAAGAAATGTCTTTGCAATATTGTGGAATACTATGCATAATATAGTCTTACTATGCTATTTCCATCGTGTACATGCATTTTTTTTAATGGGGACTAGTTCTTTAATATTACAGTATCATTAAAATCGAAATTATCTGGTTAATATCGCTTCAAAAGTTTGGGGTATTACATATTCACTTTGTCTTCATCTTCTAAATTATACAGGTATTAAATAGCATCCTTTCTTCTTAGCATTCGTAAATGGAAATAAATCCGATATGAAATATTTAATGGAACAATGAAAAAAAGTACTAATTTCATGGAAAAATATAATTTTTTGATGGAAAATATACTAAAAACATTTGTTTAAAGTTTTACAGAAATTAGAAATATTTTTTATATTACTAAATTTTAAAAAAATGAATTTTTGAGTTGTGAAAACGATTTTAGTTCAATTATATTTCCGAAGTTATCACGTGAAAACTTAAAAATTAAGCTGAATTTTTATTTAATTATAATTCTACTAAAAATTTAAAAAAAAAAGAGTTTCGAAGTTCACATTTGCACATTCCAAGATATGTAAATAAGTGCAACATTTGGTAACTATGGGTCAAACTGGCTTGTAGAACAAAGTACACACGTATCTTTACAGTAGTACTACCCCATTTGACGATCAATTGGTTCGCCTAGAATTTTGATTAAATTTAATTTTAGTCAAATGTTTTGAATTTTCATTTCCATTATTCCTCCAATAAATTATACAAAATTATTTTTGGGCAATATTTTCAATATTTCAAGGAAAGGCCAAAATAAGATTTATTTTTAACTAGAATTGTAGTTACAGCTTCAACAGAAATCGTTTCAAATAGCAAGTTCCCATTTTTCAAAATGCATATATGCCAAATTTTGTAGCTGTTGGTCAAACGCTCTGTCCTGTTCAACGTCAATACACACAAATTCATTTTTATTAATAGTAGACATATTTATATATATTGGTACGAATTTGATTGACTTATGGTGAATGTAGTTGAATACAATATTGTTACACAAAAATAGTAGCACTTGTTGTAAATTATCTTAATGTAACTTTAAGATTAAATAATTATTTTAGTCTCATTTTTTAAGTTATATTTTATGCTTAAAAGAATTTATATAATTGCATAACTGGAATTTATAGCACATAAGTAGCAGCTTAAATGCCTTGTCTTCATATAATTAATTAGGAATTTGAAGTATAATTTCAAATACTATATTCTATAAAGATACTTATTATGTATGCATATAATACTCGATACGGCATGCAGCCAAAAAAATCTATAAGGCATCCTTGTACAATTCTAGCGCTGGTCTTAAATCAATACAGTCCTGTATATTTCTGTTGCAAGACACCAGATATCGTAAAGTAATAATATTGGCGGTAATAATCACCATAATTGATAAATATTGGCATCAAAACTTGGTACGTTGATAATGTAACAAATATTCGCAAGACTTCAGTCCCCGCCAAGCACTACATTCTTGTTATATATGTTACGGCCAAAGCCCGAAATGCGGCCAGTTCGCGAACTGGCCAAGAGGTTTGGCCAAAGTCCGAAATACTTGCAATTAATGTTGTATTTTCTACTTTGGCTGGCCACTTCGCGAAGTGGCCGGGCATCCTTGGCCAAAGCCCGATGTGATAATCTATACTTATAAATACAGCTCAATGTATGTTTGTGTGCGCGCGCGCGTGTGTGTGTGTGTGTGTGTTGGCGCTCTACAGTCCAAACCGTTTGACAAACAGTTATCAAATTTGGCATATATATATCTTGGAGGTCGAAAATGTGCACCCTGGAGCGATTTTTTAAAATTTTTAATTAGAATTTTAATTAAAAATTAAGCGTAATTTCGGCGTTTTATCGCTATAACCAGAAAATATTACAGCACAAAATCGATTTTTGCATCAAATTAAAGCTTTTTTTAATTAAAGCTTAAAATTTAATTTATAAATTATGCTAAAATTTAATCTGCACGAGCACGTCAAATTAAAAAAAAATATCTTTTATCAACGTGTTGCCATCACATTGATAGAAGTTTAAATTAAAAAATAAATCAACTATTATTGCAAATTTAATAAACAAAATTGTAATTTTCTGCAGGTGTCTGTATAAAATGAAAAAAAAAATGAAATAAGATATTTTCTGAAAAGTAAAAGGAGGAAAAGTTTTCTATGAGCTTTGACAATACCTATATTATTAATTCAATAAAACAATTTAATTTAAGGCAAACATAGTTTAATATACTTAGGATAATCATTCTAATCAGCTACCATCAGCTAACTTGGGGCATACATTTGCTAACAAAATGGTCTAAATTAACTAAATAATTATATTTAATATAACTTTAGTCAATAAATGCTTCGATGAATCAGGAATTTTAAATTTTTACATAGGTCCTCTACCCTTTGAATCATATTTAACAAAATATTCTTGAGACACCAATATTTTTAATAAAAATTGTTGAACTCCAACCAACTAAATCAATCACTAAAACTGACTGATTTACGAAATTTCAATATCACACTTCTATAAAAACTGGCGTATTTCGACCACTTCACCGACTGTCTCAATGAAGATACGCTAATCCTCTGTGGGGTTTCTAGACAGTGATTGGCCTGTGATTATAAAAATGATGCATAAAAATTTCATAAATCGGTCAGATTTCACTGCTGAACGACTCTGATTTCATTTTTCATATTAAAAGAAAGACATGGTTAGCTTTAATATAAAAAGCTTTTATATTGATTGCAGTTTAACATTTCCACTTTTGTTTAAAGTAGAAATTTTATGGATACTGACAGAACATTAGGAAAAGTAGTACAATGAAACAGAACTGTTTAAGGCCTACATAAAAGTACGACTGAATCATTTAACTACCAAAATATGAAGCTCAAAAATATTTTGCAGAAAAAGCTACTAAGAGAGCAATTTACATTAATTGAAAATTTTAGCGATCATTAAAACTGGTGAGCCGTCTTGTCGCCAAAGGCGACTAGTGGTAAATAAATATAATGACATTCATTTATAAAATATAAATAAGGACATGTTGTATTTGAAATTCGACAGATGGCGCCAACAAAGAAATGTCTTTAAATGATATTAATAACAAAACTATTTGTCCTTCATATTTGTTTTAATTAGCCCTTATTTTTGTTATTTGCCTTTGCAAAAAATTTCATATTTTTTGAAGCGACATTTCGGGAGACAATGTGATCTGGGATCTTTAACATTAGGTCCATGGAGCAGAAAAAGACTAAAGATCACATTTAAAGGTAATTGACAACTGAATACTCAATTTGCCTTTGTATTCATACATGATACGCAACGCCTTTGCTCAAGATATAATTATTTCATTTTGAAGGGCGCAAATCTAATCTTCACGCTATCACGTTGTTAAAATATACACGTTCACTGAATAATTTCTATTATGGCTTTAATATGAGAACAGAATAACACGAGATCATATTTTTATATATTACAAGCTTATTTTTAACTCAAAGGTGTCACTTATATTTGAACTCGTTTCTGAAACAGTTGCACTTAAAAAAAAAACAGTACACAGAAGTACTCATTTTTAAATATTTCATTTTTAACAGGGTGTAAAACAATGTGCTTATGATTCCTTTCTTTCTACTTTGGCCGATCGTCCCCAGCCATTTCGCGAATTGGCCGGCCAAAGCCCGAAATCAAGAAAAGATCGGACATTGGCCAGTAAGTTTACAGCAACGCTGGCCAGATCGCGAATTGGCCGGCCAATTCGCGATCTGGCCGATTTCGGGCTTTGGCCGTAACATATATAAGTTATAGAAGACCGATATGTGCTTTGGATGTTGGTGCGTTCGAGTCGAGCACCGAACTGCAGGAAAACCATTTTTTATTGTATAACAAGTGAGAACGATAATAATTCGAATGTTCAATTTATAAAAATAAAGCAAACAAACAAATAATAATATCTTCAATATGAAAATGAAAAACAAAAAGATAGAGGAAACATTTGGTATTAATAATAATTCTGAAATATTTTTTAAAAGAGATAACTGAAATAACTTAGAGAAGCTGAGTAGCAAGAATGATTTAAAAATTCTTTAAGGAAAATTAAGGGTATGCGGGTGAAATAACATCTTTCATAGATGTAAAAACAGTTTATAATAGTAAATGATTTCTTACTAAAGATAAGGCTAAATTATTTTTTTAATTCCTTATCAGCATCTCTAATTCTCTCTTGCATAGTAAGTCATTACTTCAGGTGAGATATAGAAGTCTTAAGTTTATTTCCCTGAACTATTTTTGAAAAATTATTTTCATTTACAAATGTTGATGTAAAAATAAAATATTATAATAAATTATTTTTAATGTTTTTTTAATTAAAGAAACCTGTTTCTTTATAAAATAATTTCGATAAGTTGATATAAAATAGTATTTATTTTTCTATTAGTCTTTTAAGGAGAAAGAAAAACATTTAAAAGAGTCGTAAAAGCACAAAACGCATTTTTAACCTGGTTTAACAAAGTTTTTATCGATAAAATGCACATGCGCAGTTCTTCAAATGTTACCGTAAGCAATTTTGACAATTATGGATTTTTTTGTATTCAGTAATATGAAAGAAATTTTAATATATTTGTTCTTACAAACACTAAATAATACAGATAACAGGTGAAATAAATTTAAAATTTATACAAGCAGCTATATCAGAGAACCTATACCTAAATATGTAAATACTCTGTCATGGCAATCTAAGTTTAAAATATAAAGCAGATATACGATTTCTACCCGTCAAAAGCAATCGATTTGAAGAGAAATAATTAATGATTTTCGAGCTCTGATAGAAAACAGCGCATTAACTAATCCTAAAACCGGTAACTCGTATTCGGAACCGGTATTCGCAATGAATACCGGTTCCGAATTTGAAAGATAATTAAATCTAATCTTCAGTATAATTAACAATAGGAGTGTCGTTAAAACCATTTTTACTTCTATCGGAAGCTTAGTTTATTTATTGAAATTCGAGTCTGTGTTAATTCAATATTCAAATGGTTGAAAATTGGTTTAATTGTGATCATCTGCCACCGACGGAATGGATTTGTTCTCTGGACGGAATTCAAGTGTGATTGTTTTTGCTAGAAATATTCTTTTTAAGATTTTTGTCTTAAATGATCTGAGCGTTTTAAAACGTCTTACAAACTACTTCCTACATTTCGATTAATATAGTAAATTTTGCCCTAAACTGGAAGGGGAAAATTTAGGATTTAACTGGGGAGATAGGTCAACGAGACCGCATTTTCTTTGCACTAAAATTCAATTTCCAAATGAAAGTATTAGTATTAAAATCAGCCAATACATTCTGCAGATATTTTTCTTGATATATAAATATGTTTTAGAAATTTTTCAAAATATATTGTTATTGAAAAGAGTAATTGCGTTTGAACATACATTTTCTTCACAAATTACCTTTTACAACAAAACTTGTAAAAACATATTACTTTTTAAATCATTTTATTTTTCCAGTATACAAAGATATATGGAAAACAATATAATAGAAAATTCAACAATTATATGCAAAATAAAAATATTGGGGGAAGTTGACCCTTTTTTTATTATAGGCATCATTTCTACGCAGAAAATTGTGAACATTCATATCAAGGTCTTCGATGGCATTTTAAACAAACTAGTATAAAAATCCGCCTGTAAATTCTGTAGATATGTCGCTCGGTATAATAATATGTTTTAGAAATTTTTCAAAATATCTGGAAAAATTAATTATATTTGAACATACAAATCAGAATCAGTGGAATGCGAACTTTCATCGAAAAAATCTTTTGTACAAATATCCTCATCACTAAAATCATTTTCTGCTTCATTTAAAACTTTTTGGAGCTCTGCTTCATAAGGAGGATCAGTAGGTTGGATGATATTTCGAGGAAAAAGTTTTTGAGCCTTCTTAATCAGCTTTGTATAGTACTGGAATGCTAAAAGGGATGTGTGGTCTCACAGACGTCGCGCAAAGAAATAACTAAAAAATTTAAAAGAACATTCGCTAAAACCGGTTGAATAAGTGCAAGTGTAGTGAAGGTGCGAAACAAAAGATTTTAGCTCAATCGAATGGATTGACCCTTAAACAGAATTGGGGTAACTGAAAGTCCATCCTTAGCGGTAGGAGATGCCGCTAATTTCCCGTTAATGGTCAATTTAATATTCAAATGATTCAAAATGATCTTGACTTTAATTGAGATCCTTTGTCACTGGCGAAATAAATTTGTTCTCTGGAAGAAATTCAAGTTTATTTAGAGTTATTTTTTGCTAGAAATATTCATATCAAGATTTTTCCTTTAAACCATCTGAATTAATAATATCCTAAAAATTAGTTCTGCATTTCGATTAATGTAGTGGATTTGATGTAAAACTCATTCTGAGTAACCACAAGGTTGAACATTATGGTGATTTATTTAATAGCATGCTTTACAGTTCCAAAACTTGTTTGTAATACAAATATAAGAAATTATTAATTGCACAGACCGCTTCTAAAGCAATTTTTAATCAGGAGATGAAGGCAACAATTGGAATACTCGGGTGATGGCAGATTATTTCTGGGATTTATAAAGAAGTTTTGTTAATAAAATGCTTTCAGGAATATGCATAAAAGAAATTTCCGAGTTCGGAAATAAATTTCCTTTTTTTTGTTATTTTATTCTGTTTATTTCTAATTTTTAATTAATTTATTTTAGAATTGCGAGAATCCTGCTGTTTTTTTTAGTTATGTATAAACCTTTACAGAGTTTATTTTAGAAAATGATTCAAATAAATGCGCCAAGCCTAAGCCTAATTTTGCGTGTTAAAATAACTCTACTACTGTAAAATGTAAAATGATGAAGACAATCTAAATTATGCTTTATTTTTTTCAGAATATGAAATAAGCATACAATCAATTATTCTCAGTACGAAAAAATGCATCTACTTGTAAATTTTATGCATCCATGAGAAAGTGTTTTCAAAGATACGAAACGCATTATATTTATTCTGGTGAATGAACATGATTTATCTAATGAATCTAACGAAAATTATGTAACGGAAAAAAAGGTACTTTTCATATTTATTTATTTATTTCATTTTTAATATATATTTTGTAAATCAGACTTCATTTTTTCGAGTTCCAAAAAATGCCTGTGAGACAAACTATTATGTTTTTTTTCCCACTTCGGTTTAGCTTGCATAAATATACCCATAGATAGAAAATATGAATATAATTTTCATCTCTATCCAACAATGATGTAATGCTTGGCACAAATATCGAATTATTGCAACACTTGGCGAAAAAATTTCTTTTGAAGCATATACTACACCTTTCAAGGAAAATGAATGAACGAAAATATCCGTGCATATAAACAAAAATTAAGAAAAATATGAAAAAAAAAATAACATTTACATAATGCTAAAACTAAAAGTGCAGCGTATAAAAATGTGCAAAAGTAAACAGATTATAAACAACATATCTTTATGTATGCAAAAATTGCGTGCATGTCCAGAAATTTAAAAATTTCATTCACGAAGAGCCAAAAACAAAAGGTCTGAAGCATCTACGAGGGCAAAAAAAAAGCTTGCTTGGTTTGCATAATAATTTAAAGAGAAGAAATCATTGCCTACGATCCAATTTGAAAAAAAAGTTTAGAAAATTTAGAAAAGGGGGAAGGAAAGAAAATGGAGCTTTTTATTATCAAAACGGAGGAGAAAATTAGGTATTTCAATACTGGAATAGCCTTTGGCAAGTGGAATTTGATTTCAAATTTCTTTCCAGTCTTAGTCAAAAATAAATTTTATTATTTTTATCAAAGAGTAATTTTTTTTAAAAAATCTCTTGAAGATTATTTAGAAGTTTATATTATTGAAGTTCCCCGTATGAATTCCGTCTAAAACATAATGATCTGTGTTCCCCATTTTTCTATAGTTACAGAGCGGTGAATCAAGGATTTTAAAATGTCTAGATAATAATATTATTATGTTATAACTTCTAAATATCGGTATTGCAAAGTGAGTTTAATACCTTAACAAAAACTAAACAGCAAAAATACATAATATCAAAATTGTCAATTCGGTTTAAGAAAATTAAATATCTTATAAAATCAATATAATCATGGCCTTCTCTTTTTGTCTTCTGCAGCGTTTATTAGCACACATATATATTGCAAGATAGTTTACTGTTAAATTAGGTAATTGCACGATTTTAATAATTCTGTGCATCGAATATTGCCTGCTTGCCGCCATTGAATACTCATGGTTTGCCTGGACTAATAGTTTGCTAAAGAATTCAATTAAGTATTAATCGTAAACTCACTTTCATGTATTCATTAACAAAGTAATTTGAAACTTCAATTTTTGATAGATAATTAACCCCTACAAGTTAACCTAAGACCATTTTGTTCATTTTGCTTTGGATTTCCCTAATTTATGTTTATAATTTTACACATTCAATTATATGAAAGTAAGGAGTAATAGTGCTTAAACATGATTCACATTAAAATATTTCCCTCCTTCTTTAATTCTGAAGCTAAGCCTTAATTGTAAGTACAAAAAATTTTTTAAATAAAATATTAAAAGCATTTACTTTTCTGAAATCTATTAAAGATGGTAAACTAATCCGGATCTCCATATTTAGATCATCAATAATGCGAAAGAGTTAAAATGAAATATTTGTCACAACATTGAAAAGGACTTGAAATTATACTGTAGAAAATTGTGGTAAATATATTGTAATAAAATATGTTTTGAATATTTTTGAAAATTAATTAAAAAATTTAAAAAAGTAATACTATAAAAAAACTGATGTCTTTGAAAAGTTGCATTTTGAATTTTAAGAAGACGTAAAAATAATGTTTGTTCTGTACTATTTTAAGACCTTATCGGGACAAAACATTAAAATTTTGCATAATTTTTAATTAATTAAATTTTAAAACCCATTCTGTGGTAAGCATTCTCATGATCCAAATTATATATGGCAATTGTAGCTCCAGATCAAATAATGTAGCCTGTAGAGAGCTAATACACACACATACACTTATTATTAGTTATTTCTCGCGAAATTAAAGTTCAATCTGCTTGAAGTACCTCTAAACTTTAATAAAAAAGTATTTAGGGAAAACAATGAATTTATAGAAGGGTAAATTCTCCTTGACGAATCGAAAGGCATTAAAAAAAAAACCACCTTTTTTTGATTGGATAGTAAGGTAGCAAGCAAAACGTATAGCAAAAAGCAATAAAATATAACCAATTTTTTTCGGATCGTTCTAATGTTTAGATTAAAAGGTTCGAGAGAGGAAACGCAATTTTTTTAATAGTGTTCTCATTCATCAGTTTATGAAATCTACTGTTTGGGCACGAAATAGATCTCTATCTCTTATTCCGAAAAGATGGTAAAGAGAAAAAGCCCATTATATGATAAATTCTGTGGTACAAATTATTACCAATTTCATTCTTTGAATGAAAAAAAAAGAGTTTTTCAAGGTTAGAAACAAACAGCATTTCATTGATGAGACGAAATTACGCCGTCCATAAAATATCTGAGAGCACTTAAATGTTGAACTTTCTGATTGGTTCGAAATGAGTTTCGCAAAAGAAAAGGATTTAGATGTTCGTGCAGAAACTAAATATCAAGTTTTATTGCTTTGTTCTTTCTTTTCTTACTTGATGTAATACAAAGTGCCTGCTTTTGCAAAGGGTAATTAATTTGCTTTCATAAAAGTGATAACATTGCAGAGCAGTTTTATTGTATGGACATAAATTAATAAAATACGTAGAGAAGTTAGAGTTTCTGTCAAAATTTCGTTAATGTCCGATTTTCTGATTTTTTTTTTACACTTAACGAACTCCAGATATTTTAATCGTAATTTTTGATATTCCTAAAAATGATTAAAGCAATTTCCTCTGTAAATTTATTTAAAAGTTCCTTCAATATGTCTTTCAGCCATTAATGTACAGCTGACTAATTTTTCTCACAAAAAATAATAGTTAAAAAAGTTAGCTTTAACACCAACTCAAATAAAGGTAACAAAGTATCTTATAGGAAGGACGTCTTTTTTATATTTTTAACTAACCGCCTTTGGCGACCAGCCGGTTCGCCAATCTTAATGTTCGTTAAAATTTTAATAATTAAATATTTTATGCAATTCCTACTTTAATAGCTTCTTCAAATTTTGATAGTCATATAATTCACTTATAATATTATAAAAGCCTTCAGTCATCACGTAATATGTATCTCTCTAATTTTCTGTAACTCCCTTAGAATTTATACTTTAAATTAAAGTGGAAAGGATTAATCAGCAATTAATATAATAATATTTTTTACTGAAATAAAGTATTTTTTGTTGTAATATGATTACTGAAAACAATCACTGAGCGTTTAAACTTAATGGGCACTAAAGAATATCTTTCTTAATTTATATAATATCTCAAGAATTTGTCAACAAAATTTTCTCAGATTCATCATGAACAGATCGATTCATTAACAATGTTTCATTTTAAAGGCATCAAACACTAAGAAAATAAAATGAATCGTTTAAAATAATCGGTCGAAAACAGGTTTAAAAAAACTACTTAAAAAACGATGTACTTAAAAATATAAGCATATATCAAAAAATATATAACTAACATAAATACAATTTAATTACAAAAGCATGCAATTTGCCTAAAAATAATTTAAATCATTGAAAACAGGTTAAAAAAAACTATTTAAGAAACGATGTACTTAAAACTATAAGCATATACAAAAAAATATATAACTAACATAAATACAATTTACTTACAAAAGCATACAACTAACCTAAAAGTAATTTAAATCGTCCGTTGTTAATGGTTGCCATGCCAACTATCAGAACACAGTGCGCATGCGTGAATTTTCTTCGCCTTTTACGGTAACGCAAATGCGTGAATTTTTCTACGCCAGTTGGGGTAACGCTATGCAGATTATACATTTTTAATTTCTTTTATTCTGTGTTATTTTAATTCAAAAGTACTTCAGAATGAATCTGAAACGTGGATTAATTAACAATGTTTAATTTTAAATGCATAAAACATTAAGAAAATAAACAGAATCGTTTGAAATAATCCGCCGAAAAATCTTAACCCTAGCCTCATTACTGTTGGGAGAAAAAAAGAACTAAAGCCTAAATCATTTGGCGTTGGGGAAAATGGAAGATTATTTTGGCGGAAAAGTTGGCGGTGGGGAAAATGGAAGATTTTTTTTGGCGGGAAAGTTAGTTTTTAATTAATAATTAAAATTCGAATTAAAATTTCAAAAAAGGGACCCCAGGTGCACATTCCCGACCTCTAAGGTATACATGTACCAAATTTGGTAGCTGTATGTCAAATGACCTGGCCTGTAGAGCGCCAACACACACACACACACACACACACACACACACACACACACACACACACACACACACACACATTGAGCTTTATTATAAGTATAGATAGATTTATCCGTTAAATAAGTCAGTTAACCCTTAACTGGGGAGGTGAAAATTTAAGACTTAACTGGGGAGGTGCGGTATAGGAGACCGCATTTTCTTTACACACAAATTAAATATTCTAATGAAATTATTAGTGTGAGAACCAACCAATATATTCTGCAGATATTTTTCTTGATATATAAATATGCTTCCGAAATTTTTCAAAATATATTATCATTATAAAAAGTAATTGCGTTTGAATATATATTTTCTTCTCTCATTACATGTTACAACAAATAATATTCTAGAAAAAACATTATTTCTTATTTCTTAAATCATTTTTATTATTTCAGTATGCAAAAGGTATATAAAAAACAATAAAAGGAAAAATTCAAAAATTATATGAAAAATAATTTTAAAAAGTGACAATTGGTAAAATTAACCATTTTTTTTTTTTTTACTGGCATATCTGTTTTAGAAGGTATTTTAAACATACAGATTAAGTACAAGTATAAAAATCAGAATATGAGTTTTGTAGATATTTCTCTTGGTCAGTAATATATCTTAGAATTTTTCAAAATACATTATTATTAGAAAAATTAATTATATTTGAACATACACATCAGAATCAGCCGAATGGGAACTTTCACGAAAAATTTTTCTTTGCATTTATCCTCATTACTAAAATCACTATAAGCTTCATTTAAAAGTCTCAGGAGCTCTGCTTTATAACAAGGATCAGTAAGTCGGATGATGCTTCGGGCACCAAGTTTTAGAGCCATCTTCTTAGTCTTGTATAAAAACGGAACATTAAAATGGAGGTGCGATCTCAAAGACGTCGTGATAAGAAGTAGATGAAATATTAAAAAAAAAAAGCATCCGCTGAAATCGACTGAAAAGTTGCACATGTAGTAAAGGTCACGAAAAGGAAGTTACAAAATCAATCTACTCAAATTGAGCTAAAAATGGAATAGGAGTTACCGAAAGTCCATCTTTAGTGGTCTGACAAACCGCACCTCCCCAGTTAAAGATTAAGATCCTTTATATCGAAAAAATAGTGAAGGGAAAAAAATTCTTCCCACTTGAAATCATTGAAAGTTATGATTTGTTGCCCTTCTGAGCCCCACCCTGTTTCCCAATCTTTATCCTATTTACAATAATAACCATTCGTTACATGTAGAACTGTGTAGTAAGATAGTGTGAATGTGTACTAAGGGATTACTAAGCAGAATAATGAGTTCTTATTCAATATATGTCCGAACTTCAGAGATGAATAAAGTTCAGTAAATAAGAAAGCTAAAGCTCATTTGAAATGGAACATTCTTTTTACGTTCAAACTCATCATTTCTTCAAAGCTTACGTTAAAAGCAAAAATAAAACATCTTAGGCATAAACTTATCTAGTTCCAAGAAGCATATCATTGTCTCGTATTTTCAAAGCAAAGAAGGCTTTCTTACACATAAACTGTACTTGGCAGTGGCATTAATAAGATTCTCGTTGCCATTTTGAATGAGTCATAGTCATCAGATATAAGTAAATTCCTCATATAATTTTTCTCTGCCATTTTTTTAAAGAACTTCTATAATTCAAGTGCATGTGCGGTTCAAGAGGTAAAAAAAAATATAGTGGTATTTTTGTATCAATTAATTAAAAACAAACTACAAAAATGATTATGTTCTAACAACAAACACTTGTATAAAGATGTGCTATAATAGGTTCACAACAATTAACTATTTTTACATTTAGTACACACTCTTCATTTATTACTTAATTTGAACAGTCCAACAAAAGACTAAATAATTTTTTGAGAAAAGGGAGGACAGAGAAGACAAAATACACTATTTCGTTGATTTACTAGCAAGCAAATAATACATTATAACATTGTGATTAAGGATACATCAATACATTATAATATTGTGATTAATGTGTTATTATAAATAATACATTATAATATTGTGATCTGGACATTAATCTAACTTGATTGAAGCCAACCAACCGATATAAAAATAACACTAAATTTTTTTCACACATAATACGCGTCCTGTTAACTAACTTTTTTATTAACAAGATCAGAGCTCTTCTAAATCTACTTTACATCAAGATAGCCATGGCATTTGAAAAATTGCATCAAGTCAGATAGTTTCAGCTGAAATATTTCCCAGGATTCTCCTGAAGGTAATTAAGAACGAAACTATCTCTTAAAAGTTCCCTGCGACCCAAAATGTTTTTCTTTCTTAAATGCAATTTGAGGAGCCATTTGAAATACGCTTCCACGGTACTTCTAATCTTAAATCCTGTTTCAAGAACTCAGAGAAAGATTCCAATGACCATCCAGGGAGCAATCGTCGGTTGGAAGTAAAAGAATGCATCTCAGTCCGGCATCCCCCGGGGAACCTTGATTCCTCCGCTTTTGCAGAGTGGATTTTTACTTATTTAAAGCTCAGTAAAAAGCTCAGACTAAATTGCAATGCTCGTGCCTTTCCAAATGACTTGCGAAACCACGATGGATAAGTGCTGGGTTTGAATGAGTTTTATACTGTAAAATAAAAGAGAAGGGATGTAAGTGTGGTTAGGAAACTATTAGCTTTGGGTGTAGTTACAATTTGTATCAGATATGTCCTTATTTATTGAACAAATCTGTTCCGTTAACCACATTTCTGAAGTAATTGGGAATTTTTATTTTTTTAACCTTTTTATTAACAATCGATGTATATAACGTCCAGTAGGAAAAGTCCCACAGAAGTCTTATGTGAATTATTTTCTGTCAAGGGCTTTCATCTTTATATTGGAAGAGTTAATGCAATTATATTTAGTTTTATTTGGATATTCATCTTAAAGAAATGTTACAAAAAGACGATCGTTAACCAGTAGTTATATTTTTATGATTAAAATAGTTTTCTCCTTTAAATATAGATTAAGATGACATTAAAAAAATATTTCTTAGGATTTTTTTTTATTTTTTTTTATTTTAGTACTGACGGTAACAGTTGTAAATTTTAATATGAAGGGGACAATTATATTTCATTGCAGCCTTAACCAATTATTTATTATTATTGAATTAGAATTAATTTTGTTTTTCATAATTAATGATTTCACAATTAAAGAACTAATCATGTTATTTAGTTACAAATTCGAACAAGGGTAAAAAAATGACACATAAAAGCCTTAAACTGAGCAGTAAAAGAGTATAAATGAGATTTCAATCGTCAATTTATAAAAAATTAAGCAAAATCATGATACATTTACATTAAGCATTTTGTTTCTGTAGGAGTACAACAGATACTTCATGCCATTTATGTTCCTAAGATCGGATCCTTTACGGTTCCCTATTGATTTTTTTTTTTTTTGGTAATACGGAAAAGGACAAACCACATCAATTATGGTTTGATTTCTCCTATTTTGTAACAGATAAACCTTCGGTGATATGCATATTTGATGCCACACGAATCTATTATTAAAAAAAATACGATATTTAATTGCAGATAATAACCAAATTAGATGAATGGACAAAGGAAATATATTATTGAGTTTATAGATGCAGTCTCCACAATACCTTATAAACACAATAAAAAAACATGTTCGTAAGTTATGAAAAGGAACCTACACATTGAAAAACAAGTTTTAAAAGGGCAACAAATGAATTAAATGTAATGGAATACCGTGTACCACATGTTTAAAAAACAAAAGATAATAATCCATAGATTCAGCGTCAGGAGAAGGATACTTTTGAAGGACCATGTTTGATTCAGTAGCAGTATGTCTCATGAAATAATAATGAGTTGAAATGTAATATGAATCTAAGGTACACAGAATATTTTAAGTTCTCCAATAGCTGGAGTGACATTTTAACATGAAAAACTAATCATTTTAATGAAGATTCAATGTGCTTGATTCAGCACACAATAGGGATAATATTTCCAGCACTTGCCAATAGCGATACAAAGGCATATATCATACTTTAAGCGATAATTATCTACGTTTAATAGATAATAACAATTGTCAAAAGTATCTTCTGCTAGTTTCTTTTTCATGGAGAAGCTTGAAGTCTTATATGAATAGCACTTGGTGCACAGTGTTAGCGATGATTATCAATTGGCGTTTAACAGATAATAACAATTGTTAAAAGTTTCTTCCGCTGGGTATTATTTCATGGAGAAGCTTGAAGTAGATACACGATGTTAACGGTCTTGATATGGCCAAATATCTTTACTGAGAATGAAAAGATTTTACCTACACTGAATGCACTTTTTCTAAAGTGAAAAAGAAAAGTATAGAAGGTAAAAAGCATATGCCCCCTATGAAAAAATTATTTTTGCGTCTATTTTAAAGAAAGGAACTCTAAGAATAGCCAAAATCTTGTTTTCATTGGGACCTGTGGTCAAAAGATGTAAAACAATAATCTTCTCTAGTGTATCCGTCACATACGCTTGTTCGCTGTAATGTTTTTACGAACTCATTACCAGCGTAACAAATAAATGTGTGTATTACCATAATTCTTTAATAAACGGACATACATATATGTCACATACAACTTATGTGTAGCTATTTTGATCAGAGCTGTGATTATGATAACTCATCAAATCTGACTTTAAACATCATTCTCAAATATTTCAATGCCGAAATACTAAACTCATTTAAATATTCAAATCACTCTCTTATTTGCTATTTGAATTTAATAATTTTTATACATTAATTCATATTTAAATATAAATATATATTAATAAATAATAATTTTCTAAATTTGTAATTTAGACTTATTTTAGTATGTTTAATCTTGTATTGCACTTATAAATAGCATTATATTGCTGACATGTAATAAAGATATGAATACCAATTAATATTATCAAGGAACAATTGAAAATAAAAATATCATCTAAAAATCGCGACAGTTAAAATATTATTTCATTTCTAAAACTCAAACACATTTTTTGCCGAACTATAAAACTAAAATCGAAATCTTTAAAACTAAAATATAGGTAAGAACAAGATAATAAAAGAGCTAACTTATAATTGCTTTAATTTTCATATTGTTATATAGAATATTGTTATTAGATGTTATATAGAATATTGTTATTAGATGTTAGATAGAATATTGTTAGATAGAATATTGTTATTAGATGTTAGATAGAATATTGTTAGATAGAATATTGTTATTAGATGTTATATAGAATATTGTTATTAGATGTTATATAGAATATTGTTAGATAGAATATTGTTATTAGATGTTATATAGAATATTGTTAGATAGAATATTGTTATTAGATGTTATATAGAATATTGTTAGATAGAATATTGTTATTAGATGTTATATAGAATATTGTTAGATAGAATATTGTTATTAGATGTTATATAGAATATTGTTAGATAGAATATTGTTATTAGATGTTATATAGAATATTGTTAGATAGAATATTGTTATTAGATGTTATATAGAATATTGTTAGATAGAATTCAAAAAAAAAATTTTTTTTTGTCATTCCTACAGTTAATTTAGCCTAAAATCAATTTTAAAATTTCGTATGTCGAAATTATATTCCGAAAATAATTAATATTTTCATCATTTAGCATTTTTACGAACATTTATTCCGAAATAATTTATCATTAGCAAAACATTTTCTTTATACATATATTTTAATTAGAGTAATGGATCCGAAAGCTTTCTGATGTAAAATTAGTATTCTTAATGAGCTTTGTATGTTATATTAAAATATGAACTATACTAATTACTGTTCAATGATATGTTTTTTCGTTTATATCTTAGAAAACTATTTCAATATATTTTTGCATTAAAATATTTTTTACATTGTATTTTTAAAGCAGTATATATAGAAGCAATTGGGACACCAAAAATAAACTGATAATTTTTTATTGTTAACATCGGTAATTAACTAATTTGTCTTCACCAGAAAACATTTTTTTAATTTATAAGAATTTATATAGGACTTGAAAAGAAATGGAAATTCAATTCAGTCCATATGCAACTGAAATATAAAAATTGCAATGATGAATTTAAGATAATTTAAAATGACGTTTTTGACGTTTAACGTTTTACAAATAAACGCTTTTGGGAAACCATTTAAAATGATAGAAATGATGACATTAGTGTTAAGACAAGCAGATGATAAATTTAAGATAAGTATAATTTAAAATGTTAATAAGGCGTCATATTTTATAATTAAAATTCTTTTACAAGTATTCTAAGGTTTACTTTTGTAATATTATTATATATTACAAAAGTAAACATTTTAGAATACTTGTTAAGGAATTTTAATTATAAAAGTTCTACTGCAAATCATTTATTAAAAACAGTTCCTGAAATAAAAACATACAATTTTTAGATGAGTTCTAGACCTAAAAAAGAATTCGCATTGATTAATTTAAAAGTTTTCAAACCTTTTTTTAGCGACTATTTTCGATATTTTTAGATTAAGTAAGAACTATTTAGCATAATTTGAACCGTGATTCAATTTAATTATTCTAAGATATAAGTTTAAAAAAATGTCAATTTGTGAAAAAAAACAAAAAAAAACGCATAATGACTTTTTTTAGACACGATTTTCGTAAACAATATGCTTTTTATTATCATTCTTTTTTATCTTATTCAACCTAAAAAATCGCGTTAATGTTCGAAGCTAGAGGACAGGGATAATTTGGCGACTTCATCGTTAATTGTTTCTAATTGTTTTCTATTTTGCACTTTTATGCTTTTAATACTTACTAGTCGCCTTTGGCTGCTTTGTAAGGGGTATTGGTTATATTTCAGTTAAATCGTTTAGACGTAGTTTCATATGCATGACTCTGTCAAACATTAAAGCCACGTTATTTTAACTGCCCTATAGATGCTCTGCTCCGTGTGTGCACGAATCTTTGAAAGAGGAATCAGTCTCATGACATTCTAGAGTAATAAATATAAATGCAGTTGGGGAAGGAGAGGTGTTCATCTATCTTAAGAGTTCTGTTTTATAATATTATTTTTTTTTTATATACGTCTCAAAAATTACACAAATAGATATTAAAAAGAATGATTCTACTTTAGCTTTTAACAGGGGAAGAAACTCATTCAATATTATATTTGATTAAATAATGAAAGCGACTTGCATTCCAGGGAATCAATTTATATTTTGATGTAAATTAAGCCTTTTTTTTCTCCTTTTTTAAAAAAAATTGCGAAAATTCAGGAAATATTTGTGCGACCGTTGAATTTTTAGATTAAAAAGGAATATTTCTTAAAAGTTTCAAACAATATAAAGTTCATTTTTACAATAATATTTTTTGGAAGTTATTGCAATAAAACATAAAAATTCAACAAAATTCTTAATAAAATAAAATTTCAAAAAAAAAAGAATCATATTCTAATCGCAAAAGATATAAACGGTCTAAATTTATTAACTGGAGATAAAGCGGTCTAATCTGTTGAAAGCCAACACACACACACACACACATACACACACACACACACACTTTTTTTCTATAGAGACAGGGATTTTGCTCGATTTTCTTGATCTACATGATGCACCTTTTCCAAATTGTACTTTAAGTTGCATATACCTACAAGTATTACTGGCTAAATGGTGGTAATTACTTAGTTATCTGCATAGCGTTACCCCAACTGGCGTAGAAAAATTCACGCATTTACGTACCGTAACTGGCTTTGAAAATTCACGCATGCGCATTTAGTTCTGATTGTTGTTATGACAACCATTACCAACGGATGTGGATTTGATTTAAATTATTTTTAGGTTAGTTGCATGCTTTTGTAATTAAATTGTATTTATGTTAGTTATATACTTTTTTGTATATGCTTATAGTTTTAAGTACATCGTTTTTTAAGTAGTTTTTTTAAACCTGTTTTCGACCGATTATTTTAAACGATTCATTTTATTTTCTTAGTGTTTGATGCCTTTAAAATTAAACATTGTTAATGAATCGATCTGTTCATGATGAATCTGAGAAAATTTTGTTGACAAATTATTGAGATATTACATAAATTAAGAAAGATATTCTTTAGTGCCCATAAAGTTTAAACGCTCAGTGACTATTTTCAGTAATCATATTATAAAAAAATACTTTGTTTCAGTAAAAAATATTATTATATTAATTGCAGATTCATCCTTTCCACATTAATTTAAAGCATAAATTCTACAGGAGCTAACAGAAAATTGGAGAGATATATATTACGTTATGAATGAAGGCTTTTATAATATTATGAGTGAATTATACGACTATCAAAATTTGAAGCTTTAAAATATTTTGATGAAAAATCTATTGAAGTAGGAATTGCATAAAATATTTAATAATTAAAATTTAAACCAACATTAAGATGGGAGAACCAGCTGGTCGCCAAAGGCGGCTAGTTTTGAATATTACTTAGACCATTTGTATATTAAATTATTTCTGCACTTTAAAGGAAAGGCGTGTGTGTTGCTTGAATTTTACGGAATCGTGTAACGATTTTTAATTCAAATAATATTTTTGTATTCGACGAATATTATTCTCTAATATGTATTAGTATTATATATTTCCGCGGATTATTACGGTTCGTTTTAGTATCCTGAGACTTCCACTTTTCGACGATTCTATCTCACTAAAGGGTGAGATGCGGAAGGATACGCGAATTTCCGAAATTCTTCATAATTCTTTGACCTTGATTTCCGCCTTACTGTCGTTCAATTTTTTCACACGTTTTTGAGTACCGTATCGTCTCTGACCGTATTATTTTATTTTAATCCAGGACATGAGTTTATTTTATTGTTAAATGTAAACATCTCCTCTTTTCATCTTTTCTATCACCCCTATTTTGACGAATTGAATCCATCCTAACGCATGCGCAGAAGCGCGGAGGGTTTTAGAATCCATTGGCAAATAATATATATGTATATTATATATATAAATTGCACATTTTAACATCAGTTCCTTACCTGTTTAGAAAAATAACCATCCGATTCAATAAATTAATCTAGAGAAAAGGTTTCCTATGCATCCTAAATTTCAAAAGAATATTTGTGAATATCTCTAATTTGCTCTTAATTTAAGGTGAATAAATCAAAGGTGACAAACATTTTAAATCTTTCTTAGAAAATACGCATCTCTCGTTATATAATAACAGACTTCATTCTTATAGCAGTGAAGTTGTTATTTACCATACATAGCAATGTATTCAGTCAACATAGCGTAAAGCGAGAACTTAATTAGAATTTACATTGCATGCATCAAAGGGCAAGTAACAAGCATAAACTTAAAAAGATAAACAATAGATACTCTCATCAGATTAAAATGCTTCTTGATACCGTAGCAAAATTTGCATTTTATGTTTCAAAAGTATTCGTGGCTCATTAGCTTAGTTAAAATAATGTATCATGTTCTCGGGCCTTTAAAGTTGCTCAAAATTCTGAAGCAGTGAAGTAGTTTTCTTTTTAACAATAAACCTCAAAGTCTCGCCGAGTGCAATAATAAAGCGGTAAGGGGCTTCATTTAATTTATCATGCTTCATCTTTTAAAAAGTTCTCCTCTTCCTGAAAACTAATTTATTTCAGGATGAGGAGTTTCATTTTCTTCTATATCATCAGTAATTCTTAACGAAACAGAACTTCTTTAGCTGATTTGATTTATAAGTTGAGGATTTGGGGAAAGCAAAAGAAAATATCAGGAAGCACTGTAGCAGTAATTTAAAAATTTATAATCATGAGACCTTAAGATTTTGGACGCAGTTCAATGAAAAGAAGTATATATAGAGAGGATTTAAAAAATTACGTTATTAAATCAAGCGTGATAAAAAAAAATGGAACTCATAGCCAATTATTGCGAACTCCTCTGGATATGTTTAATACTTTTTAAATGATTTTTACCAGTATTTTAAATTACAAGCTAAATTGTTGTGAGATATCATTTTAATCATGTATAGGGTATAGGATATTTTAATAATTTTGATTTTAATTCAGTTTCAAGTGAATGTTTGAATAAGAAAAGAGCTAAAACATTTTTCATTCAATTTGAAAAAGAAATTGTTCAGAGAAAGGGAATATAAAAGTGCTATAGAATGAAATGTTCCGCAATATAAAAGTTCAAAACATTAAAAGAGGTTTTTAAAAAATATATGCATCGTGTTGTTATCTTTTTATCACGAATATTCATTAAAACAGAGCAGGTTAAAAATCTTCAGAAAGAGTATTTTATGTAATATAACTTATTAAAAACATAAATAATTAAAATAATAATAAATTTATTGGCAATGATGAATTCAAAAGACTTAAATAAATTAACCATCCAAATGCCCATTTACTTTCATTTTATAGCTTTCAGCTTAGAAAAATTAGTTTTTAAAGCGAATAAGCCGGACTTTATTTAACCATATGCCTGATATTTTATCCGCGATGATTAGCAAAATATTAATTATTGACTTTTGAACATAACTCGTTTCTGAGGTTTAGAATAATTAAATGCATTTATTCAAATTTCGAATGGAGAGAAATATTATGAACATACATAATACTATTGCATGTATATAATATTGTCTCTTTGTATATTTATTCCCTTAATAAGGAAAAAAAATTATAGACATATTTATGTGGGCTGATTGCATGACATTTCATTGATAGTGATCTTACTGACGAAAATGAAGGTTTTAGAAAAATTAAAATTTTGGTGTTATCTCTAATAGGAACCGATATTCAACAATTCTGTAAGAGAAATCGATATCCTATTATGGAGACTATAAAAGTGGAGGCAATCAGATATTCTATTGAATTCTCTCTATGGAATTTTAATCGCTGAGTGGGATGTCTATCTGTTTTCATGCTTCCTGTGCTAGCCATATTGCCGTGTTCCGTTTGCTCGTGTCATTAGTATTCAAAACCTTTTTCTCAGCCTTGTGTTCTTGCTATTTATGTATTTCCCTTTGTTAATAATCACTAATCTTAATTCTTGTATCGCTCATCCACTGGTGATTTCCGTAATGAAATGGTGCTAAATGTTACAGGTATTTAAAAATAGCTTTTGGATAAAGACTTATACTATACTATGATACAATTACACTTCTTTTCAAAAGCAACTGGAAAGAAGTCCCCTTGTTCTTTTAAAAATCTCCTCAACCTTTATTTGGTTGCTCAAATTGCAAATATAAACGAGTGAAAAAAAATTTAATGCTCATTATGTGTTCACACATATATAATGTATTATATAAAATGAGTTCGCAGCTTTTATAATTCAATACTTTAAATCTAGAGACCGTAAATCATTATTAAGCCATCTGAACAATAGGTAAATTATACAATATACTGGAACTTAAATGGATTAGAAATAAAGTTCTGCAACTTATTCTGTTTTACACTTAAATAATTTAGTAGATTTGATTTTCAAAAAGCCATCTTTGGAAAAATACAATTCACCAATATTTATTTCTTGTAGAACATTATCTTAATACATGCCATTGAATGCAGTCGAAGAAAAGATGCAAGTAAAATACAAGGTGTCCTCTTTAACTGTAGCACTATAATTGATTTCTAGATCGTTAGAAAAGAATATGTTCTTCTAGTTGGAAATGTGCTTGCAGTAATTTATACCTTTGGGCTAAAGAGTAAGCTTCTGAAAATAAGTGAATCTACATTTTTACAGTCTCCTGGGTTTATTAGCCATATTTAATAAAATGTTCATCTTCCACACTAATGTTTTACACACAGAGAAAGGGAAATTCAGAAAATAAACTTACCGAATTATGAACTTTGAAATATCACTATTTCAGATCATTTAAATAGCTATCTACAGGGAGATATCCGCTAATAAAAGGCGATTCTTTTTCCATGAGATCGTCCCTTCGCTAAAAATAATGAAATTAGAAGTTTTATACTTCATTCAAATTTAATCGCAGAAAAGAGAATTTTTTCTCTAAAGATCCTAAAATTTCAACATTTTATATGTCATTTCAGACATTTTTCATACTAGAATTATATACCCGTCTACGATAGTTTGCACATTAAAAATTTGTTCACGATAATAATGAATTACCAAATTTCAACATTTTATATGTCATTTCAGACATTTTTCATACTAGAATTATATGCCCTCTACAATAGTTTGCACATTAAAAATTTGTTCACGATAATAATGAATTACCAAATTTCAACATTTTATATGTCATTTCAGACATTTTTCATACTAGAATTATATGCCCGTCTACGATAGTTTGAACATTAAAAATTTGTTCACGATAATAATAAATTACCTTTTCATGTTTTTTTTTCTTTTTACTGGATTTTTTTTTATTTAATTGTCTCATTATTCAATGTCTTATCGTAATTTGTTAAGATTGAATTCCAGAATAACGGATCAATTCTGCAGGAAAAGTTTAAATGTTAGCATTTAAAATAAATTATTTGAAAAAGTTCTCCAAATATTTTTCACATTCCATTCTTGTAATTTTGTTATAAATCTCTCCCAATTTTAAAATATTTTCTGAACAAAAAAAAACAAACTAATATGATAAAATATTAAATTTTATAAAGAATAGTAAAACAATCAACTCATTCGACTGTTAATCATAAAAAGAAATCATATAGACTTCACAACACAGATTATAGGGTGTTTAGAATGGATCTTATCAGATTTCTACTTACAGCTGAACAAATAGTAACAATATTATACTTTTCAAGTACAAAAAATAAAACAAAGATTTCCATACCATCATTTTAAATTAAATAAGAAAAAGATATTTTAGAAGAATTATGAAATTCGTGTTCCAATATAAAAATTATTGGTTCAAAACCATTTTATTCTTTAAACTAAAATCGAATAAAGTTGCTTTTCAGAGCTGTAAGTGCAAATAAATTTTAAATTTGAATATTTAACCATATTAATCAATTATTTAAAAAATTAAAAAAGGTTTAATTCCATTTTTTAAAATTATTTGTTTATTTTTAAATGAATATGTTTACATTTACCTTTAATAAAGAAATAGAGTGATTAAAACTCACATTTGAAAATTATTTATGAACTTGCTTCTCACCACAATATTATTTATTATTTTAAATATCCAAATAATTTTTCACTTCTTTTCCTATTAACATAATATTCCCATGAATATCGTTACAATATCTTCACTTAATCATTTTGTAGAATACATCAGAAATGTGCAATAAATTATGCTCATAAGAATGTAATATGGTGCAGTTTTACTACTTATTCTACGTCATTAATAATTTAGCGGTACAATTTTCTTAAACATACTTCTCAATTCTTAATATGTGCTTCTTTTGTAATAAAAATTTAATTTTTAAGAGCAGTTCAAGTTTTAGATGTAATGTGCAGATAATTTCTCTTCAGTTATATTCTTAAAAAATAATATGACGAAAGAAATTAATAGTTTCTCAAAAACAGTGTGAGTGCTTTCTTTGAATAAAGATAATTTTCAAATTATCATTTAATAATTTGTGAATAAAAATTTAAATTTTGTAGCAAATACAGATTAAGATTCATTCTATTATTGTCAGGTTAATAAAGATTTCACCTTTTGCATCTAAGATGGCGCCACGAACACAGGAGGAAATATGTCGATTGCTTTCAATCATTTGTTATATTGTTAAATAATTAGAAAAACCTTTTACTTTATTCTATATTTTGCTGTCATAGGTGATATTATCAACTACTTTCTTTCCATTTTTCGTGATGTATTAGAAATATTAATGATTAATTAATTCACTGATTGCATTAACTGAAAGAAGGATGGAAAGTTTTCTTATAAAGAAATTTTAAGCAAAATTAGTTAAAAATAATTTTAAATTGTTAAAAATAAATTAAATTAAGCTTAGTTCCAAATAGAATAAGAAAATCCTGTATTTTGGAATTATAATGAATAATTAATGAATTCAGTTGAGTAAGTTTGATGATTGTTTCTTGAATTTAAATGTTTTTGAAATACTTTATGCGCCTTAGTTTTTAAAGAAATTATATGAAATTTATAAAAAAAAAGTTTACTGAAATGAGGATTTTCACATATAAATTGGCGTTGCATTATAGGTTTTGACTACCTTTAGATAGTTAAAAATCAAACTTTATTGGGAAGAAATGGAATTTAAATAAAAATTTAATATGTATAAACAATGCGTCAAATTTCTTTTTAAATAAAATGATCAAATAAAGAGTTTTACGAAAACTGTTTATCTTGATAATGATGAAAAAATTGAAAAAAATTTAGATTTTCAAAATTAAAATTTTAAAAAATATTAAAAAATATTTAAAATTGTGTATTTTGTTTAATAGATTTCCTTATGACCATATGCATTAACTATCTCTGGATATAACACAATTTTTAGTTAATATAAAGAAAATTTTGGAAAATAATTTTATTCAGCTTTTTGTTGATTGAAATAGGCGGAAAGACACAATATAAACTAATTTGAATTAGAAATTCACATTCCTTTCTCCAACTAAATGCTTTTTTTAAAGATTTATCAACTTTTATAATAACAAGTAGACAAAATGAAATTATTATAATTGTTAAAAAAATCTCGTCTGAACATTTCTATAAATCTACTAGCTTTTACCCGCGACTTCGTACGCGTGGAAGTAGATTGGAATTTATAGCATCAATGGCTTTATCTTTTGTTACTCCTGCGCATGCGTGAATTTTCAACACCAATTGGGGCAACACAAATGTAGGAATTTTCTACGCCAGTTGGGGTAACGCAATATAGATTAGATATTTTTTATTTCCTTTATTCTGTTTTGTTTTAATTCAAAAGTACTTCAGAATGAATCCGAAAGATCGACTCATTAACATTGTTTAATTTTAAATGTATCAAACACTAAGAAAATAAACAGAATCGTTTGAAATAATAGTCAAATTCATGTTAAGCCTAATCTCATTGGCGTGGGGAAAAAAACCTGAAGCTTTACTCATTTGGCGATTTTTTCGGGAAAGTTAGTTTTTAGTTAATAAACAATTAACCACTCAATTAAACGGAATAAATAGTAGCCTATGTCCTATTCCAGACTATAATCTATCTCTCAGCTAAATTTCATCCAATTCTGTTCAGCCGTTCTGGCGTGATTGACTAACAAATATCCATCCAAACTTTCACATTTATAACAGTAGTATAGATTCATGTCTGATATTTCTAATTGAAGAAATCCATTTTTTTATATAATATCTACTTGTCCATCAATAAACATGACAATTAATTGTTATTTGATCTATATAGCAAAATTAATATCTGTTTGAAATTTTTATAGAAATTCAACTAAAGGAAATATGTTGGTTTCTCCATCCATGTGGTTATACGTGTATTATGTGATTAAAAAGTACAGACAGTTAGATTAATAAAAAAATTATAGAAATCGAATATTATAAAAGTTGGGAGAAATATGACAATGAGTTTGTGTATCATTTTTTTTGTGTGTATAAAATAAATAAAATTTGATATTTTATCTTAATACCAAATTATACTTTGGCTTCAAGAGATGAAAGGAAAGGGGAAATAAAAATTGGCATAAATTAATGAAAATATTTGAGAGCCGAGAGCATTCTCGTTGTTTTATTGAACCTATTTATACAATGAATATAATGACGTATACATCGTTCAGGGTGTATGGATCATACAAGGGAATAATATGCTTATAATTAATCTTTCGTTTCATGAATGTTACATTTTTTTTCCAACGCTGAATAGGCTTAGTCAATTATATATTGTCATGAATCTCTGATACAGCTATCCTGCAACATTTGTCTTACTTACAGAAAGATATTATTATTATTGAATGGCAAATGGAAGCCACTGGCCAACAGTATTGGCTCCATATTCGAGCACTGGGTGACTTGGCGATGAATTTGTCAACTTTGGTAACAAAAGGCTCCAACAGATTTCCATTTTTCAAGAACAAAATGTTTCTGTAAACGCGAAAGTTAAACCCTATTTCTGCTAAGAATCAGTCTCGTAATTTTTCTTGAACATTCCAAATCTGTTGGAAGACTATAAAAAAGACAATATTTAACATGATTTATTTCCCTTTTTGGGGTGTTATCATTTTGTCATCTGTTATATTTTAATGCTTTCTGAAGTTTTTATTATTTAGAAAAGGATTTTCACTGTGCATTTTATTAATATCCACAAGTACCGATTTTTGTGTATTACTCGACTGTATTTTTATTGCTCTTGCTTCATGACTTTTTTTGTGAAATGAAAAGTGATTTTTTATCGTCCAGATGTATTAAATTCGCTGTATACTCATCCGATTATTTCCCCTACTTGATGTTCTAAAAGGATTCTATATTTATCTGTAGAAACTTCACAACTCACTTATTATTTCTACTTGAGACTAAATTTAATTTATTTTATCAAAATACTTGGAATTAGAAGATGCTTAACTTAATGATTTCAATAATTTCTTTTCAAATTTCTCACACTACTTTTAAAGTGTTTTCCTTATTTCTCAATCGAATCAATTAAAGAAACTCGTTCCTAAAAGTAACGAGCCATTGATAATTAAACTTCAACTGCTGTTCTCTCGAATGCAAAAACAAATATAGTTTCAGCCAGAAAATTTATTGGAATGCCTTATTAAAGATTTTAAGTACTTAAGTTTTCTTCCTTTAATTTCCTCCATCAAATTTCTTCGGTGAAAACTTAAAAATGGTTAATCGATGGGATATGTAAATGAGCCCCATTGACGACGTCCTTTTGAGCTAAATTTTTATTCTTTTGCTGCATTCTAATCAGCTTAGGGATTTCAAAGATATTTAAGGACTATTAAGGTAAACCAATAAAAGAATTTGTTTAAAAGTTAAAAAAAAATTTTTGATTGCGTGCGATTTGAATTCATCCCTACTGAAAATACAAGATTAAAAAAAGGACGATATTGATTGCACGAAAACACATCGACTATCCCCAGAAAGTAAAACAGTTTAATGGATTGTCTTGGAATAAAATTAAAAGAGAAATCCATTTTAGAACAGAAAACAGAAGATTATGGATCTTATTCACATCATTGTTGAATTTTATTTTATTTTGAAGTGTAACGCGAAAATTCTTGACAGCTAGCAAATTTATAATAAAAACTATGTTGAAAATACTAACTTTAAAAATATGACCGAATATATTTGATTTGTCTTTTGCAATTTATAAGATAAATTTAGATAACTCAATATAGCGGTTTGGCATAAATAATAAAGATAACTTCATTTGACGCCTACAGATGGCGGTGCAAGTCCGTACAATTTGTATAAAGTAGTCTCATGTGAAAGCTAGTTCAGATTCATCATATGTTCGAAATTAACATATGGCTTTGGTTAAAGCATTTTAAGAAACAAAGGACCTAAAGAAAATAGATGAATTGAAAGTTGTAATATCGAAAATGCTAAGAGGACCAAAAAAAAAAAAAAAAAAAAACTTATTTTTTGCGAATGTAGGAAGAATGGGGATTTTTCTGGCGAAAGATTATCTCAGATCAGTAGGATGTAAAATAATGTAGAAATGTTAAGTAGCTAAGACACAAAAAAATATATTTCGCTTAACCATATGTCTGTACAGCAGGAAAAAAAATTCAGAAGTTGCACCTTCAATCAAGCACAGTACTCGAAACGATGCGAGAGAAAATAAATATATTTAACCCTTTAATAGGCCATTTTTTTCTAGTCATATTATGTTAAAATATTTTTAGGCTTGAAATCAGAATAAGAAAAGGGATTCATTTTGTTTATTAGATAAATTTAATTTGATTAATTAATTAATTTGGTTCGTTAATAATTAAGTAACAAATCAAGACACGTCATTTTGTGCGAGATAAAGAACTGAAGCATCTAAGTTTCTGTATTTCTAAAATAATGCGTCAGAACTGATGCCAACCTACATAATTTCATACAAAGTTTGATAAATTTGGTGGAAAGCATACTTCCCACGGCCCTAGATTTAGTTTAGTTATATTAATGCCCCGTTTGAAGCAACACTAGGGCTATTTTGGGACGGATCTCGTAATTTTGAACCGCTGTCAGATGAAGAGGACGACACCTGCCCACGGTCCTAGAAAGGGTTAAGACAAATGCATCCAACAATAGTTATTTACACGCCATTAAAATATATTTGTACTAATTATAAATATGAATGCGTGTATTTGGCTTTAGTGCATTGCTTATCTGCTATGGTAAAAACAGAATTGAGAGCAGATATCGCTAGCAATAGGATTTCATTAAATATAATGAATTTCTTTTATGCTAACAATAATAGAAACTATTGACTCAAAATTACTTAATTTAAATTAAATACTACCCTAATATATTACCTACTAACTTAATTTCTATATATTTTATTTGCTTAATAAATGAATGTAACTTTTATATATTTGAATTTTTATTGCTTGAAGTGAATTCATTTCATTCTGTCTTATTTATACTATTTTCACTGTAGTGATAATTATAATTTATTATTTACAAAACTTTATCCCTTCTGAGAAATAAATTATAAATATTTCATTAATCCTATTTGTTAGGAAAGATGAATTCTTCAGAATCCTTCGTAAGTCATTTAATAAATTAGTTCTGCTTTGGTAAGAATCCCAAAATGTTATACATTTAAAATATTGGACACTTGTAGATAAAATGTCTATTAGTTTGATATAGTTAAGAACCATCAAGTCGGAAAGGGATCATAATAGTAACTATTGGCTAATTGCATACTATATAGTCATTAAAGGATGTTGCATAAAGATTATTCTGTAATAAATTACTTGCACAGTGCAGTTTCATTTTGGATTATTATTTATCGATATTGCATAAATAAATCCTATTGGTTTATACTAATCACACCATAATTTAGATTCTGTAATTAATATAAATGAAATAGATATAGAAAACGGAAGAATGATTAAACATTCAAGTTGTATTAACGAATGTTTATGCTGTCAGTCATGGGAAACTGGTATTTTTTTATTATATTGTATGGAGTGATAATGAACCCCTTAGTTTGCTACGATCCGTATTTTGCGCTCATTCAGTGCCGAAACCATAGATGGTGAACTGAACCTAACAGCTATTCCATATAACATCAGTTCATTTTGTGTGTAGCAGAAAGTTTGAATTCTCTTCTTCGGTTCTTTACAACAAGCGAATAAAGTTGAGATTTTGTTAAAAGGAACGGAATTGTCATATTTGAAGCATTTTTTGAAGCAAACGTAAAAATAGCTAAACCAAACCTAAGTCTTTTAAATAAAAGAGTTTGCATGCAGGTAAATGGTAAAGATACAATACCCAGTTTGTTTTCTTCTTTTGCATAAAATATAGAACAATTCTTTAATCCTGAGCAAGTTTTGCACATATGTGAAGACATTTAGGCAAGAAAGAATTATTAACGAAAAGTATTTGAACACAAAAAATATGGAACGTCGCAGCCACATATATCAACAAACAATCAGAAAAAATTTCAATATGAGAAAAGAGGGAAATAATTCATTAATTTAAAAGGAGTTGCAATATTGTAAGATCCATCGTACAGATTAATAGCAAAAATAATATATTCGGTTAATGTTCGATCTTTTATGTTTAGTTTAATAAAAATGTATGCAGAAACTTCAAAAAAAGAGGAAAATTTTTATTATCGTGATTTGTTATACTGGCAGTCAGGGAATTTCTGAAATCTTGAATTTATTTGTAACTCGCGAGAATTGCTCAGAATACCATTTCAGTAATTTTTCAATGTAATCTTCCAGGATAATATTTAATCCCTTAATTTAATTATAATTTCTTAATTTAAAAAAAATAACAAACCTTATGCCTGTGATCGAAAAACCTTTGTAGTTTTTTTTAGAACTAACAAAAAAGCAAGGTAACAATGTAAAAATAAGTAGTCTCACCGAAACTTTCATCCGTATTCTATAATAAAGGTGTTATCCAAAAAAACGTTTCGCCTGCCGTTAGTGTGAAATAGATTAGAATTTTCACTAAATCTATCGTGTTATTCTTCGCGTGTTTTATAAGGAAATGACTCCCTGGCATGCTGTTAAAAGAGTTAGAAAATCAAATTCGTGTTTTAGACGCGTTTTCCCAACCGATTAAAATAAACATTTGATACAAAGCACTTGTAATCCCCAGACCCGGAGTAAAATTTGGTACATTTAAGTCACGAGTTTTCGAGTTACCATGTTTAGATATTTCTGAATGCTTGGGCTTGCAGATGGTTAGCCTCTATTTGTATTTTACTTAAAATTTGATGTTTACGCTTTAGATGTTAACTCTTTGTACAGAAATTTATCTAATTTTCTTCGTATTGTAGTTATCCTGTTTATATATATATACATGTAATGATATTTTAATTCTAATTTAAATTTAATTAATTTCCAAGATTTTATCTTAATTTAGCCCATAGTAACTTCATTCTAAAATAATCTCTTATTTCGTGATCCAATTCCACTTTCTCTACTTAATTAATTCAAGAGAAGCTTTATAAAATTGCTTTGTCAGCTAAACGCCGATTCACACGCTCGGCGTGAAGAGGTAAAAATGTCCAGTAAGCACATTCTTTCTTAAAAGATCCCTGTGTTTCTCTTACATGTGATTGACATGCGTTAGAAATCCCTATCAGAATCTTATTAATATATTAGCACAATGAAGAAATATTTTCCTTATCAAAATATAAGGTTATATAAGGCGAGGGATAATTTATTTCGGCCCTTTTTCCCTAATTCCGCTTTTGGCCGCTCTTTGGCGGACGCGAAATGTTCGCGTCTTTGCTTGTAAATTATGATGCTTTTCCGATGGATTAAAAATAATTTAAAAAGATAAAAAGTTTCTTCACTGTCTTCAAACTGCATCATGCTTCACAACAAATATAGTTACATATATACATACATACACACACACACATATATATATATATATATATATATTCGAACAGCCAGACTTCCTCTGAACAAATATTGATCAAAATTAGATGGAAATCTACAAATTTGGCCTACGAACGATATATCAAATTTCACTAGCCGAGCTCAAATCGTTTTGTTGTTATCTTT
This sequence comes from Argiope bruennichi, assembly GCF_947563725.1. NCBI lineage: Eukaryota > Metazoa > Arthropoda > Arachnida > Araneae > Araneidae > Argiope > Argiope bruennichi. The sequence goes on along the minus strand of NC_079159.1, from coordinate 87,045,113 downwards.
TTTACAGACAGAGAAATAGACAGACGGGCATTTTCCCAAAATGTATTCTTCAAACTTAGGGAAGTCTAAAACATGGAGATTGCACAAAATTTTGATTTCGAATTTTTGACTACTACAGCATTTTTTTCTATACTACGTATACGCGAAAGTAAAGTACAAAAATAACTTATTCGTAAACCAATCAGCCCTCTAAAATAATTAAAACTCAGCATAGAACATCAGAGACAAAAATAAATTTTGTTAATCAGATTTAAATAACGGCTTTAACCACACGAACTATAAAACGAAATCAAATTAATCTAAGCTTGATAAATGAATGATTAAAATCTTTAGCAAACATATGATTCTTTCGCTATGTTTACGCTGTCAGCAGCTTGAACCCAAAGTACCATAAAAATATTTCCTCTCGCTTCACGCTTATCCACTCTGCTACTTAGTTGAAAATCAACAAAGCTTTCATTTAATTTCCGCTTTTCCCGCCAAAAATATTTTTATTTTGTGCTTCCCTATTGTCCAAAATCAACACGCACGGAAGTGTGTTTATTATAATGAGCGTGCAATGAAGAGAAACTTTTCTGGAGAGCTCTTCTCTCTTGAAAGAGACACAATGCAAACACTATTCGCCGAAAAATTGTTGAAAGAGAAAACCTTTTAGTTTCGAATAGTGGAAACTGCCTTCTTTCATTAGATGTTGGTATTGATTATGAGCGTCTTTATACTGCAGCTAAAATATTGACTGTCAAGTAAAGATGAACACTTTGTTTCTCAAGATTTTGAACAATAAAACGATTTCGAACTTCTCGTATAAATTAATATTATATGATACCGTTTTAGTCTTGATTTGTCTTTTGTTTTTACTTGAGATTATAGGTTTTGGATTCCTTGCATAATGGTTTTTATATCATACAATTTATAGAAAGAATGTCTTGTGTTCTCCAACATGCATCCATCTTCTTGTTTTTTTTTTATTGATTCCAGCTGAATTACTGAACAATCATTTATATTCAACAGTTTTCGACTTCTTATATTTTTAGAACCCTAAGCCTTAAATAAGAGTAATAATTATTCTAAAGCTTTGTGATAAATAGAAACATACATAAAAAGGCAATGAAAACTAACAAATTAATCAAATGAATGTCAGTTTTATTCAATGAACTCAAAAAAACGAAAAAAGCAGATGCCATCTGGACGCATTAAAAGTTTAATGCTGATTCAAGTTATTTTTTAATTAATTTTGAAAGATGATTAAGCACTGGCGAAAACTATTACGACAATGACATTTATGCGACAAGAAAGCAAATTTTTTGAATTTTAAAATTGTATAAAAATGTTTTTTGAAATGAATTATTCAGAAGCTATGTCAAAAAAACCCGGTAATCTTTTAATTCTCTTTTAAGTCCTCTACAGACTCGTAGAAACTTTAATAAAACATTTAATCACTCTAGGTGCTAAGAAACATGTATGCCAAATTTCAATCATATCTAGATGTGAAAATGTTTAAGCAAATATGTGATTTTTTAAATTTATAATTGTAAATTTTATGATATTAGTGCCTTTCTTTTTTTTCGTATGAAAATTTTTCATCGCGTTAATTACATATAATATGCAGCTTCTTAAAAACGCCCATTTCTGTATTTACAAATTCAAAAGCACTTGGGACATCTTCTACAACTTGCTTACATAAAAAATATACGATACGTATGGTAACTGAATATATTAAATTAAATCTTATTTTAACGAAGTATTATATATGCTTGATCTCGTATCGTTGTTTTAATTATATAGTATCAGTTATTCTATCTTGATCTTATCTTCTTATCTTATCAGCGATCTTCATATATGGTGTCCATTAAAGCCCTTCTTCCTCACATTAACTTAAGAACAACAACAGCTATTCCAATAAACGGGGCATCCAGATACAGTAAAAAGGCCATAAGCTATTCAACGAGCGTAGCTATAGCGCTAGCTGGCGGCAAAAAAAAGGGACTCTTATCTAGAAAACGGTACAAGATACAGAAAAGAATCAACTAAAAAACAATAGAATATCTTTAATTTAAAGCGAAAAGATACCTTGAGACCAATGGTGATAATTTTTGCCTTGAAATTTAAACCAATTTTATTATTTAATGGAATGAACTGCATGATTTCATTCCATTGTTAAAAGTTAACGAAGAAGAAATCTACTTAATATCTGTGCAAGTTACAAGACGAAGAGAAAAGAGAAATTACAATACAACGAAATTAGAAGCTATATGAGCCATAATTATGTTTTTAAGCGCTATTGAAATATTTGTATACTCACTGAATAAAACATATACAAGATAATTAAAATAACTTGACTTTAATGTCTGAAAATTCGGAAGAAGCACGGACATGAAGTTATATCCAAAACATTTAAATTAATTTAAATGTAGCCAATATGCAAGTTGTATCCGCTTTTCGTCACAGACGACTAAAATAATAAGTGTGAAAAACTAAGACGTTCTCTATAAAACAAAAGTTAAATATTGATCTGAGAAAATTATTAAACTAAAATTTTTTAATTGTTTTATTTTTAAAACTAATTTGTCATTTTATCAACCTTTTACCAGTTACACAAAGGCGTATCTTTTAAACGTTAGTAGTATAGATGTAACGTAAAGTATGTTAATCCTTTTTCGTTTTGCTTTTGCCCGAGTGGCAACATGATACGTGGTCTTTACGTTATAAACGTTAAAGATAAGCGAGTTGCACAAAAATACGCAATCGGATAAAAGTCATGATGTGGCAAAATTAGTAGGCGATGGCAAACGAGTCATTGATTTTTTTTAAAAACAGCAATGTTAGTAGATTAAATAAAAATATATAAGATGAATTGTACAATACATGTTCAATATCAAAAAAATGTATAGATTTATGAATAATGATACGCAAGTTGCTTATCATTTTAGATGGCCGTTTCAGTTTAAATAATTTTTAGTCATGATATTTTTATATAGAAATTATTTTAAACAATAGTTACTATAGAATTTTTCCAGAAAATTTCCTAAAAAGAAAGGAAAGTTTTTTTTTTGTGTTTGAAGTAATCATTTAATATCAATAATATCTTGCAAAATATAAAACTATAGTGAAAAAAAATGTAAGTTGGGTAAAACGTTTAAGAAATTTCCGAATGATCAAATAAATATTTTTTCTTCATAAATAAATAAAAAGATTATAAATGTGATATCTTAAATTTTTTAGCAGAATAGAAGTAATGAAAACCGTCATGACAAAATTTTGAAAAAAAATAATAAAAAGCTAACAATTTTGAAGATAATAGAAAATTTTGAAGATGTCATAAAATATCCTTTGAAGAGCTAAAATTTCAAAGAAAATATTTATGGCTACCTCTAATAATCTTTAAGAGCTATATATAGAATCTATTGTCTACAAAATCACACTTTGAAACACTGAATACTAAAATACGATTGATTATTTCTAACCAGTTAAGAATTAAAATTCTAAGAGAACAGATGATGCATTTCTAGAATATCTGCTGTCATTTTTAGAAATACAAGTTGCCAGAAAATAATCTCTCGACCTATGCCAATCTATTACTGAATAAAGGATAGACTATCATTTTCTTCAATTTTCGCTTCTCTCGGAGAATATATTTTTATTCGGTGTTGCATTGTTGTCCAAAATAAACACGCACGGAAATGTTCCTTCATTCTAATCAACGAGTAATGAAGGGAAACTGTTCTGGAAAACTATCTTCTATCGAGAAAATAAAACTGTAACAATGCATACACGATTCGATGGAATGTTATCAATGAGGAAGTTCCTTGCGTGGATCTGCAGAATGCAACTTTATTTTCCACCCTTGAGTAAGTAACAAATTGGTGGTAGTACTTTGATTCATGATTAAAGGCAACGATTTAAATTTTATTAATCCTGCGAATATTAACTGTTTGCATTATTCCTTAACTTGGATATGGCAATCTCTCAGATCAATAGCGTTTTTTAACTATAATTTCTTAATAATTTAATTTAGTATACGTTTCTTTTTGTTATACGTTACCGTTAAGGTGTGTAATTCAGTTATTTCTTACAATTCCTACTTATTTTATAACATAATTGATCACCATTTATCAGTTATTTTCTAGAATGTCTACCTTATTTCATAAAATAACCGACCATACTTTAGAGAAAACAATTTGTTATGGAAAGTCGTCTCATGAGTTTACAGAGAAAAGCATAGTAAACTCGATAATGTGACAATTTATTCTATGAAAGTGACCCTAAACAAGATAGCATAACTGTCAAATCGTACCCAAAGACAGCATTTGCAGAAATCAGAATACACTCGCAAACAGCAAATTTTTATTAAATAACAGCAACATTAAAGTTGTAGAGTTCAATCCAGAATGAATAATCAAAAGAGAATTCGCTTTCTGTTCATACAATTCCGTTTTTATGGGTTTTCTAACGGAGGGGATGATCAACAAAAGTAGTCGGATCTCCATTCCTAATAGAAATATTGCCATAATTTTTGCATTTTCAAGACCTCCATGTTTGTCGCTGGTTAGGAGTCGCCATAGAAATCAACAAAATATCCGTAAAACTGCGAACAACTAGAGAGTTCGTTCAAGTATCAATACTTTAAAGAGAGGATTAACTAGACTAGAGTGATATACATCATCACTGAGTTTATATAGATTTTCTAATAAGACAGAACTTTCTTATCTGTTGCCAAAGTCGTCAAATTTATCCCCAATGCTCCAAAATAATAGCCAAGGTTAATTCTAAAACCCGGTGCCATTGACTTGGCATCCATTCAATATCCATTAAAATATTTTTAAATCTATCTATCTCATTATGAAACTAACTGCGCAGAACAGCGGCAATATACACTTTATTTTCATAATGACGCAGTTACATAAGTCCGATGTCTTGTAAACCATACTCATTTAAAAAAATTGTATTATTTAGAAGGCCTAGTGAAATAAGAAAATGTGCCAACAGCAATCACACCTATTGGCCATAACCATTCAAATTTCTAACAAATTTTCTAAATATATATTGTTACAGAACTTCAATTCCACTAAGTCCGTAAAGTACCGGTTTCAATTGTAGTGGGTGTATGGTGTGAAAACAATCAGCAGGCTTAAATAACGAACGACGGCTTTTATTAAACACGAAGTCACGAATATATAGACAACGAATTCACAGCTGAGACACACACAAGCAATACACAGCAGCACTTCTCGCAAACATCATTACGCAAACAGCACAACACAGCACAGTAATGATAAGCTGCTCGAAGCGCTCAGGGAGATCTCGTTCAACTTAACTAGAGGTTGAACTCAAACCTCCAGCTCGGTTGCACGGCCTTTTATAGTTCCTGAGATGCGGCAGAGAATGTTCTTGAACAGTCAAACATATTTCAGTAACTTTTATAGCTCTATTGCCAGAATTCTAGAAGATTCCAGTATTATCTATTTTGTCGACTAATTCGCCAAATTTTCAAATGGCCGCCAAGCCCTGGGATCACTGATTCGGCATCCGATCAGCATCCAACAGAGCTGATCGTTAAACGGTCTTTCCAGTGATTGAACTAACCTTGCTAGGAAGCAACATTACAAGTTTGTAACAATATTATATATATGGTCATTGACCTTTTTTTAGAAAAGTTATTACAAGTTTTTTATGGTTTTTGCACTTTTTCGCTGTTAGTATTTGGTTATGTGTTTATGGATTTTATTTGGTTTATTATTTCAGAATATTTTTGAGATTTATGTTATTGTATAATTTCATAGACAAGAAGATCAAGATATGAAGCAATATTAGTTTAGATTTTATAAGCTATAAATTAGTAATAACTAAGATGCAAAGAAATGCATTACCCGAGAATGTTCGAGAAGTATTTAACAAAAATCTACTCTTAAATTAAAAATTTAATCATCTTTTCCCTCGATACCTGATATCATTTAGAATTCATTTTATTTGCTTTTTCCGTTCCACTTTTTTGTATGGGGGAATCAGGAATTTGAAAAGCATACCGAAATACAAATAAAACATAGTACAATATTCATTATCAAGATAAAAGTATCAATATAAAGTGTTCTTTAAAATAAATTTAGTAGAAACTTTTTTATAATACTCGTATATTACTACACGAAGAAATGAATCCTCTTGATTTAATTATTTTCCATTTTAAATATTATGATTCATTATTATAAATATTATAGAGTCAAATGTATAAAACTGCATATAAAGAAGTGAATAAAAAAATCAATTGATAAGAGTCATCCATTACAAACATGAAAGAAATCAACTTATTTAAATACATATAAAAATAGAGTATGAACTTATGAAAATTTATACCGTAACAAATTATTATAAATGCGTAATATATTCAGAATCAGAAATATAAAAATATGCAACCTTGTCACATCAAAAAATATCCAAAATAGTAAATAATCATTAGTATATTTTTCATGAAATAAAATGAAAACAAAGTGAGTTTGATTTGTCTTGAACTTTTAGATATCTATGATATAAAATTTCATAATAATACTTAATTAAATATGTAGGAATATAAGCCCACAATTAATTAATTTGCAGTAAGAATGAAAACAAAATATGGATTCCTAATATGTAAGAATATCATTTATAAACAAACATTCCCCATGATAAGAAGCCCCAATAATCTTAATGAAGGGATTTAATATCGATAATTAAATTAAATACATCAATAAAAGTAAAGTATTTTCATTACTACTTGAATCAGCGTTAATTCTTGAATAAACAGATTCATTAATATAATAGACGTTGATTTAAAAAAAAGCATTAATTCTTGTGTATACTGCTTTATTAATTTGGTTTTTATAAAGTATTATATTTCGTTAAAAAAATTTATTTTCTTCTAATTCTATTAAATTTAATACATGATTTTGTAAAAGTAGATAATGCTAATTTAAAAATAATATATATTTCTCTGTTTCAAAGATAATTATATTTATTTGTATTTAGTTTCTCATTTAATTATTCGATTCTGAATTCAAATAATATTTTAAAACTTGGTACTTTCAAAAGAATATAAATACATTTGGAAAATATTCAAAGTCAATCTGAATTTTCTTTGATTATTTTATATAAAATAAACTTTCTTAACAGGCAAAAGCGATATATGTTATCCCGAGTTAGAAATTTTACCGAATAATTGAATATTTTTTTAGGATTTAACTATTTATGATTTGTGATGTCAATTGTAGAGTCTGCTAAAATCTATTTTCCATATTTTGAAAATCATAGAATTTGTTTTAAAATTAAAACAGTTGTGCGTAATTTTTTTCAGAAAAAATAATTAAGCATAATAAAATTACTATATATTACACGACGCATTCGTACTTCTTATTGTGATGGCTTAAAACTTCAAGAATCTGCCTGCTAATAAAATTATCATCAAATCATTTTTTTAAATTTCGCTTTGTCTACAATGGAAATTCATATTATGTTATGACATAGAATAAGTCTTTTTAGCAAATCTTATGAAAGCCTGCTCTCTCATGTCTATTTCCTTCATCCTATAAATTGTCTAAATAGTAAAAGGCTTTCTAAGTAATTATATTTTATACAGAAGTAGTTTTTACGTTATAAATATTATAAATAAGGATTTTTATTCCTAGGAAAAGCTAAGTGTATCAGCTAGTATATACACAAAAGCATAAATTTATGAAATTTTTTCTTAAAATAAAAATAATCCTTCATTGTAGGGTTAATATTAAACAGATACAAAAAGCTTTCTAGTTAAAATTATGTTTCCGGAATTTAATCCTTTAAAGGGCTTTTTTTTAGTCATATTATGTTAAAATATTTTTAGGCTTGAAATTAAAATAAGAAAAGGGATTCATTTGGCTTATTAGATAAGTTTAATTTGGTGAATTAATAATTAAGTAACAAATCAAGACACATCATTTTGTCTGAGATAAAGAACTGAAGCATCTAAGTTTCTGACTTACTGAAAAAATTGGTCAGAATTTATGCAAACCTACATAATTTCATACAAAGATTGATAAATTTGGTGGGAAGCATACTTCCCACGGCCTTAGAAAGGGTTAAAAAATAATATTGTCTAATCCCCTATTAAATAATTTGCTAATTAGAAAATCTAATATTAATTAATTCCCTAATTAATCTACTCGTTCTTTAAAGAAATCTGTGTTTATCTGCAACTCACCTTGGAAGAATTTGGCCGTTAACACAGAATATTAATGGAGTATTCACTAGCAATTGATTTTGTATCAGTTGATCGCTGTTTTTAGTGCTTTAAAAATGCAATTAATATTCAAGGAAAACACAATTAAATTATATTATTAAAAATTACTTATTATTTTAGATAACAGTTATGTTCTAAGTATATGCTATGGTATATCCTGTGGGAAAAACTATTGATATAATACACGCTACAATAAATATTTTTAATCAATGATTGAAATTTGTATAATTTTAGGAACAATTAAATTTAACTGAATATAATTATAGTTCCTCTACTTTATATAACTAGTATACTCTCGCTGGTTAATTGTGTATTTGGATGTAATTTCATAAAGAGGAACTTTAATTCTGATAAATTTAATTTATCGATTGCATGAAAATAAAGAATAAAAGCTTTAAAATACAAGATCCAAAATACAGAACTTTTTATTTACCGACGGTACTTTAAAGTACCATTAAATATGGCTGATATCTTCACAATATGATTAATTTTTATAACAGTATTTGAAAAGACAAGAAGAACGTATTTCTAATAGAAAGCTGTAGATGGCCAACTAAAAATAACATTAAATACATTTAATCATTAATTTAATTATGTTAGTTAAAAATTTTTGTCTTCCTCCTGGGTTTATTATGTACCAAAATTTAACTAATGGTTCAAAAATAAATTTGAAAAATTAATGGTAAAATAATTCGGTAAATAAAAGGTTAATTTTTTATGACTTTAAACGTAATCCTATCGTTCTTGTGCAATGATATTTCATCTCAAATAAGAATACAACCTAATTTATTTATTTTTTGTGCCTTTAACCCGTTAACTGGATATGACTAAATATTTCATCATATACGAACTACTACAGCAATGGGCATGACGACATTTTACGTCATGGAAATTCGCCTTGATATTTTAAATGTTCTATTGTCCCCATTATGAAATGAGTTGAACGAAAGGTTATTCTCCTCTTGATAACAAGTTAACTCCTGTTAACAAGTTAAACATAAATATCTCTCTTCCCTGTATTTGAGCTACATCTGCAAGAATACTGATACGCTCTCGAATACTTTCATTATAAGATAATTGAGAGTTCCCAGATGTCAAATTCTACTCGGTGATGGGGGTCTCATTGTTTATTCATTATTGGATTATTTAATATCTCTTCCTTGATAAAGGTTTTAACTATCTAGTTATAGATCGACTGTCTAGTTTAGTGTTGAGACAAGTTAATTCTCTTTTCTGGTGACGCGATTTATTTTCCTTTGATGAGTGCTCTCAGACTATTCATTGTTCAGATAATTTAACAATCCTTTACGATAGGTTACTTTAACCTCTTGTTCATTATTTTCTGCGCTGGGTTATATAATATCTTTCGTTCATAACAATGGATATTATTGTTCAATAATGGGTTAGACTTTGTTATATTCAATACTACAAATAAAAATTCTCTGTCCTTTATCCTGTGATAAATTGCACTGCACCATGATGAGTGAGCCTGTTGCAGATTCAACACTGGCGCAAGTTGCTTTCCCACTAACTGTTCTTTTTTTTCGATAATAAATTTTACAGCACTTCGAAATAATAATTGTTTGTTCACTATACTGCTCAGTATTGAGATATATTAGCTATCTTTCCCACGATACGAGTTTATTACATGATGAATTCTCCATAAGTTTACTCCTTTGTAAAAACGGCGGTTTTACCGAAAACTCCAATAAAGGTCTGATCACCCTTCACACGCATAAGATTATAAGGCATTCTTTAGTAACCCCAAGTATATCTTGCATGAAAATGGCGAACAATAGTTAGCGAGATATAGATCTTTGATGAGAATTTAGTATTTTTACTGAATCTACCCATCCTACTTAATCTATCTTACTATAACTAGTATGCATTTTAGATTTCTTTTTCTACTAATCGAATGTAGTAATCGCAAGATAACATAACGAATTTCTCTGATTTTAGTCATTGCGTTTCTATGCGTCCGGAAGTACAGACCGATATCTTGACCCGAACGGTCAACCCTTTGACAGATTTGTTGAAAATCTGATAAGAATCTATATTTTAGAAGCTAAGCCTATGTATCAAATTTTATGTATCTATCTATTTACGTATTGTAATTATCGAGCTGATTTGTTGTCGAACAGCCAGCCAGACAGAATTTCTGGAAATAGATTTCATTGAACATCTAACAGAATCTAGAAATTTGTAAATCGATCTAACAAATTTCATCTGTATAGTGCAGAGTTTTTTTAACTCATTGTTTTCAATTTCGCACTCAAGGAGAATTGAAACGTGGAGAACGATGACTCCACGACTGGTTAAAATCTCGAGATCGAATTTTTTGACCCTTACAATTTTTGTCTATGTTTCATATAAGGAAAAGTAAAAATCGAATATCACCATCATGTTGATGGATTGAGTAACTATCATTAAAAATGTTTATTAGCGAGGCAATTTAATGATATTTTTTTAGGCCTGAAGTGTTTTGTCACATGAGAAGACTTTCCACATGTTTACATCATACTAATCTTTAAAAAAAGGAAGAATAACGAATGGATTTATCTGATATTTGTCAACTTTTGACCGGATATGTGGCCCTAATTCATGGTATTACTTGAATTTCAGCCGACAAATGCAGCATTTCTTCAACTAGCCAGTGACTTACTTTTTAAACAGAGATTAAAAAAATTAAAGGTCATAAACATTTCAAAATTAATCTTCTGTTTGTTTAAAAAATAAAAATTATTCAAAAATAAAATTAAAAAAAAACTTGATTTTAAAAGGTTTTAAAAAATTTGTTAAAATCCTTACTTAAATTCAAATTTCAAATGTTAGTCTGTGGAATCGATATGCTATTATTTAGGCATAAAAGGCAATGACTAGAAAACCTTGAAATGTCTTTATTTTATTAAATTATGACTTTCTTTTATTTACATATTTATTCGTAGGGGTAAAATAAAAATTTGAAGTATCCAAAGTTCCTGGTAATTTTTTTTTTTCATTTTTTTCTTTCCATTGATTAAAATTATTAACGTATGGATTACGTTGAAATGTCGATTTTTTTTTTTTTTTGCCAAGTATGATTTTGTTTAATATTTTTAATTTTTAAACATGCTTTTTTTATAAAACCGTTAGAATTCTGTTTCTAAGTATATTTTTTGGAAGTTACATTGGCTTCTATATTTAGATACATTTCAATGCTATTTTATATCTTTAGATGCTATTTTCTCAAATATAGAATACGATAGAATTTTCTTAAGAAAAACTTCGTAAGTTGAAATATAATGCATTTGTTTCGTTCAAATTTGCTATAATAAATTTTGCAGTTCTTTAACTAGAGAATAAGTAATCTGTTCATTTAGAAATATTTTATAATTGTTTCAGTGCTACACAATGTGAAAAAATTGAAAATGTGTTGTTCGTCAGTCTAACGCCATATTTAATGAATCGGTATAAATACGGATTATTTTTTAATTCAGGAACTAGATAATATATTTCCTAAGCTATCTGCAAACTTTTAAGCAAATCATTTGATAAATCTCTAAACTAAAATATTTTTTTCATTATACCCCGATTTTAGCCAAAAAAATTGCCATTATGTACAATTTTTAAAACGCTTTTGTCGCTGGTATATTTTGTTTCCATAAATGGTTTTTTAAAAAAGAAAATTTTTTAGTGCAAATATTCAAATGTATAACTATTTTTAAACGTTTTTCAAAACGTAGTCATATACCTTAAACTCATTTTAAATGATAAATGCATCCATACGTATTTAGGTTAATATAGAATATTCAGCTGTATAATACGCTAATGAAATTCTTTATGAATTTGTTGCGGGAGAATTAGATGACATTCTTAAGATGAAATACGGAGAAGGCACTGACGCATCTGTTCACCAAGATTAACTGATATCAATGAAGCATTCTTTACATGGATCGTCTATAAAAGATGAAATGTTTGAACTACCCAGAGTTTATATATTCATTCTAATTCCCACACTAACGCAGGATATCTTGATTGAGTTATTTCTAGAGAAAAATGTATTAGTTGTGTGGAGATTCCATAAAGTGAAAAGCAAAAGCAAACTTCTGCTTCGTGCTTGAGGAGATATGTTACTTTGGTAAAGGCTGGTTGTTTCAATCGATTGTTGTTTGTTTCGGGGGGAATGGGATTCAATTTAGAACACTCCCCTGGAGAGGCAAGGATGCTTTTCTATTAAAGGAGCTTGATTACACCTGGTGCGCCTCAGGGGTAGACGGTATTTTTCAAAACAAAGGGGGTGAAAATGCAGTGATGTTTGTAGATTTCATGTTTACTTTTCCCGCATCGTTGCCTTCTTTCTGATATTTCTAACAAATGAAAGCTATCAAGGGCTGGAGAATATTAGATACCCTAAAAGAAAATAAACAATATTCGTTTGGAGTCGCTTCAATCATTTCATGCTTCGAAGTGGAAGGACTTACCATGTGAATGAGTCGAGAATCAACAAACCGAAAATTGAAAGTACTAGATGTGTCGGAACAACCCAAACATTCCCGGTTTCAGAATCATTGTTTCTATTTGAAGAATTTTCTCGGATATTTCTGTTTCATCATTTAGTACATTACAGTACGAAAAACTTTCGTTGTTTTTTTTTTAAACACTGCAATGAAAATAAAGCTAGACTAATTCAAGGTAATATTCTAGAAAATTGTTGTGCATTCTTTTTGTTTTTACCATTCATGAAAGAATCTTGATGGCCCGATTCTACGAATTAAAGATTTATTTGTAATTTAAAGAAAAATAATGAAGGAAACAACAACTTAGAATTAGCAATAATAAAACAATATTTCTTACTGCATATATATCTTATCCCTGACTCATGTCAGCTTCAGATCTTTTGGCTCATTTAGGTATAAATGAGAAAAAGTATTCCTTAAACTGATATATATGTACCTTTATAGATAAATATGCATTGAAGTAATATAGATAAATATGCAAATAGTATAGATAAATATGCATTGAAGTAATATAGATAAATATGCAAATAGTATAGATAAATATGCATTGAAGTAATATAGATAAATATGCAAATAGTATAGATAAATATGCATTGAAGTAATATAGATAAATATGCAAATAGTATAGATAAATATGCAAATAGTATAGATAAATAGGCAAATAGTATAGATAAATATGCAATAAAAGTAATTAGCTTATACATATACTGTACGTACCCCAACCAAGTCAGAGGCCATGCGGGAGACTTGATGGGGCCGCGGAAGAGCAACCCCACTTTGCAAGGAAAAACGACATTTGATGACATTGAACTCTTTCAAGCAATAAAGAACCTTCTAGAAAAAACGCATATTGATACAGAAAATAAATAGAAAAACATTACATTTTAAATTACATATTAAGTTGTAAAACAAAAATGCATAAAAAACCTTAAATGAGTGATAACTTTTGCATATATAATTTAAAATGCAAAAGAAATGTATTTTATGAGAGTCGAAATATTCCTTTAGAGAATATATGTGATATCAAAAATGAGTTTTTAAAGGAATTGAAGTAAATGCCATTTTTCTATGCATTCATTATCACTATGCGCTAAATTTTGTATAAAATAAGTATATTTATCACCTGATATTTAAGAAATTCATTTTTATTGCATTTGTAATCAATTTTTTTCAATATTAATAAATGTTGTGTTTCATTAATAAGTCTCTGTTCAAAATACATGAATTCAAAAAAAAAAAAAAAATCTAAATATCAGTTTGTGCCGAAATATATCTTTCCTTTTCTTGCATAAAAACACGTAAAGATAATATTCCTTTTCTTGTCTTAACGAATAAGCGAGTAAAGATTGAATTAAATTGGCACAGTCGATGTGGTACATATGCACATAGACAATTATTTTTATTTACATTTAGAAAAAAAAAATTTGAAGGACTGGCCACAGGAATTCTGGGAACAGGGAATCCTTCGGCTCGTTCATTAATGGGATCGTTGTGCTCAGGCCTATGGTGTATACTTTGAATAAAGTCTTCATTTATACCCACAATATCGTTTCGTACTTTTTCGTTCGAATACCCCTCGTATGAATCACAGCAATTGAATATTGTGCATCAAATGAAGATAAAAAACAGTGAACATTCTGACAATCAGCAAAAGAAAATTTTGAAACGCTCCCAAGTGAAGAAAGCCTCTCTTTGATAATTGCCCCCATTTTATTTGCTGATGGAGTTAGTGGACAAGATTTGAAGCTTTATTAATTAAGTAATTAAACAGAAGAAGGATAAAATGGATACATGAAAAGAGATATTCAAGATACGAAAAAAAAAAAATCAGAATTCAAAATTTTCAATGCTAAACATATTTTTTTCCTAAAAATGAGAATTTTGAATAAGAAATTCTTAAGAATATGAAAATATTTGACTCACAAAAACTGATTACCTATGTTGTTCCCTGAAAGAACTTATTATGCAATTCTATATCACTCATTTTTATTCTACAGAAAACTTGCGCTAAAGAAACTTGCGTTATTCTGAAATTTTATTATTTAGTTTTGTGAGAAAAAATTACTTAATAAAAGGCATTGGGAAGATATGAACTATTTTAGAAAAGTGGACAATATCTCAATCGAACAAAATATTACAGAATGGAATTTTTTACAGATATAACTCATTTTTTATAGATGATATTCCACATGGTTGCCGTTGCAATAATGGCAATTTACATATGATGAATGAAAAACGAATTAAAGTAAAATTAAAATTAATACGAACAAAAGCGTCCTACTAAATTGATTCGAATAGATAGTCATAAGTGAGACGATAGTTTTTCTGCGATTTAACATATCATGCAAACTTTTTAACTACATTTGCGACATGATACATTTTGAAAAGAATAAGAATAAAGCTAATGTATAAAAGTTTCCCTACATATCCCCAATAATTTATATTTTCCATACTCAAAAGTTTGGGATTCCTTATATCAAATTTTCAGCAAATACTCTAATTCTTGCTAAGGTATTGTCTTTCATAAAAAATGTAAATTTCCTTTACTTTACCTTAATTCCACTCTATCCAATTGATAAATTGATTACGGAAAATAACGAATGGTTTTCAACTTGCCCTTTCTGTGGGAAAACTTTTTAAAGATCTCATAACAAAATTCGGCGTCTCGAAGAAATTTGTAATGATGCGATATTGAAAACATTCGAATTTCTTTTCTAAGACACTGCCATTGAAGAAAATGGAATTTCTGAGGGAAAAGTTTTACAGTCGATAATGCACCATTCTTTCTTGGATAATGAGATGGAGGAGGGATTTAAAACATTTGAAAGACGCTATTATGCATTCCAAAAAGAGAACATTTTTTTTTGTCTTTTATTACCAAAATATTTCCATTTATTGATTGTTTTCAAAATCTTTTTAAAATTATAATTTCTAAATACGTTGAAAAAAAAAGTATTGTGAACTGCAATTCAAAAGAAGAAAGATATTGGGTTAATCTTGAGTTAAATTACTGCATTAAAAGAAAAGTGTATTAAAAGAAACTATTTGCTGGCCTTTCGGAACTTCAACCTTTGAATAAAGTTTCTGATATTTTCAAGTTTATAATTTTTATCAATGTATTAATTAGAAATTGTAATTAGCTTTATTAAATGGAAGTAGTTTAAAAAAAAACATTGAAAACTCCCTTTTCATTCTTTTCTCAAGAAAATGAATGAAGTAATAGGTTGGAATATAAACAAACGCACATTTTATTTTTGTATTATTTAAATTAGAAATAAATGGAAAAGAATTTTAAAAAAACTAACTATTTGACTTTTCTAGGTCATTAAATATTGAGTCAGAAGAATTAGCTTTATGAATAATCTGGAAATATCCGCAGGCATCCCCGATTCTTCCCCCCCCCCCAAACTATACGTTAATGAGTTATTTTTCGATTTTACATCATTTCGATCCATTTTGAATAATCTTCCGGTTTTTCTGTCATTTTAATTTTGAGATTACCGACTCATAAGAAAGGAGAAGAATTTTTCTGAGGCTGTATTTTATTTATATTAAGACGATTGTGATGTAACTGTTTATTTTGAAATCAGTTAATGACTCGTGTCTTCAATTCCAGCAATTGTTCATTTTCAAGTATTTTTAAAATCTAAAACAACTTATTTTGTTGAATGCACAGATTTATTCATTGCATTATCAGAAATAAACTTACTACCTTACACGGTACGATATCTAATTACATTTAAAACCTTAGGTTGTAAGTGTAATTAGATATCATTTGATCGTAGATTATATTTGGTCATATATGGCCAAATATTGTAAATTTGAACTTGCTTTATTTTGTTTAACGTCCCATTTTAAAGTTACCAAAAAGAGTTTAAGATTTTCATCATATTTTAAAACGTGGTCAGTTTACTTGGTATGTACCTGAGCCTAACCATCTTCTCCTAATTTACACACCACATCAGTGAGGCCTCTGGAAATGACTCTGCATAAAGAAACTTTAACGTTCAAAATGCCAAACTTATCTTTCTAAAAATATGACTAATCCTTGAGAAAAAGGCAAATCTCCTAAGAAAAGGATATTCTTACTCAAATCTTCCATCAAATTCTTTTATTAAATCCAATAGGCGTATAGAATTTAAATTTACAAAGAGGACTAAATTACGTTTGCTTGAATTTGATATAAAGCTAACAGAGGAAAACCAGATTTGTTGGATATTTCAAAAGAATAAATAAATATATTTTATTTTTGAAATTTTTGAAAATTCGGAATAATTTTTAAAAGTTTTAAATATGATTTAATTCAATGGAAATTATAATATCACTTGTTATGATAAGAAGAAAAATACTAAAGAAAATTCAAGTTGTCTATATTTTTAAATTTGTTTTTTAGAAAGTTGTCTATAGAAATATTTGATTACTTTAGATATAAATGAGAGCATATTTTAAATTTTTACTAAATAATTCATCTCAAAATGCAGTATTTAAAAAAATGGAAAGATACAAAAATTCAAACAGATTTATTCAAATGATAAATAATTTATCTTCTTAATATATAGCAGAAGAAAATTCTGAATTATTTCTAACTCTACTTAAAATATTTACTATTTAATAGTTTTTTTGAATCTGAAAGTATTGATAACCATGATTGATTGTAAACCGTGCAAAGTTAAATGTAAATTTTTCATATTTTCTCATCTACTCTCCAGTAAAGATCTTATACCATATAAAATAGTGGATCTCAGATGAAGCCGCAAATACCTTGCATGGTATCATTTAACATTAATTAGGTATTATAGATCTTAATGAGAATCAAACATTTGTAACTGAATCTATCGGGCAAATATTTATTTTAAATGCCTTTAAGATCTACAGAAACCAAAATTTAAATGGAGCTATAGTTGCAGTCAAAAGACCATGTACCAAATTTATTTAATTCAATCCTTCAGTTTACAGTTATTATATTTACATGCCTGTGAAACTACAAACCAAAAGATGGTCAATTTATTAGTATATTTTGCTTGAATTTTGCAGAAAAATTGCATTTTAGATGCAAAATCTGAGTGCACATTTATATAGTCATTTATTTTTTTGGAAATTACGAGTTCACTTGCATATTAAATTCACTGTTTCATTAATTATCTATTATCACTGCCCATATTATCTTGCGTAACGAGTTCCCCGTCTTAAACTACCCGATAGACAGTTTTCCTTTGAATATATGTGGTTCAAAATTTGATCGAAATCTACAAATTTGGTTTAATTCCTATGTACAGAATTTCATTCGTCTAGTACAAAGTCGTTTTAAGTTATGTTGGTGGAAAGGCATGATGTCAAAATGTGACTTTCGGACCCAACGAGGCTTGAAACGTGGAGATTTTTCAGCATCTAAAGCTAAAGTTTTTGATGATTACAATAGTTTTTCTGCATGCTTTGAATACGAAATATTATAAATGAAGAATTCGATTTAAAGTCTTTATCACGGATCACTTTCAAGCTCGAATTGAAACCAAAGACTTTTTCTCTCAGATCTTGAATCTCGCCAAAAAAATGGGTCGTCGAAATCCGAGAATTCCAAAAAATTGATATTTTGTAATGCAAGAATGCATAATAATAATAACAAAAAATAAAATAATTAAGAAAGCCTTATAAATAAAATTAATAATCTTGTTTAAAAATAGAAAATCAACATTCAACTGAAAGTATGAGAAACTGGGATTAAATACAGAAACAGTAAAACATCAACATTTGAGAAATTTAAACAAGAATCTTGATAAACAAGAAACAAAAACCAAACTATAAAATGAATGCATTCAAACTGCAAACTAAACATATAAATTAGAATTTAGAATCCTCTAAAGAGATTTGTACAAAAATTAAAGGAAGAATATCTTACCTCTCAACATAGGTGAATTTAAAAATTTGACGCTTTCCGCGTTTAAGCTGAAACGCCCACAAATCTTAGTCTCACACACCATGATCATGCGATTAAGTTTGAAAAAATGCCAGCGCCATCTATTGAGTTAAAAAAACGAAAAAGAATAAAGGTAAAGGAGAGAAAAATGGAAAGCACAATTTTAGTTGTGAAATTTTGTAAAAATGTAAATAAATCTTTTTATTTATGAATTCTTTTACATTAAAATAGTTTTTAGGAAATTCGTTAAAATACATAATTCTTGTTAATTGCTTCAATAATAGAGATTACTTTTTTTAACTATGTTAAATTGCAAGAAAACTAAGTTCTTGAATATTTCAGAATTTGGATCAAAATAGAAATTGATTAGTATAATTACTTTGAAATCAAACTAATATCTTTTATAGTAAATGCAAACACAAGGTTTTCCATTAGAAATTTCTGTTTTCATATCCGAATAGTTGTTTTCAGTGGTTTTCATTAGTTCGATGCAATTTTTATTCTTTTGAATAGTAATTAATTAAAAAATTGTGACGATATATGTTGAAAAAAAGTAAATCAACCGTGTGTTTACAAATACTTATTAAAATTATTACTTTTCTGACATAGAAATGTAGGAAAATTTTAAGCAATGCATTTGAAAAGACAGCCACCATTAGAATTCCTTTCCACTTGTTTATAAAAATTGTTTCCAATAAAAAGAAATTTTTCTGAAATATTAAATTTACAAACCAAATAGTTTTAGTAATAATATTTCTATTTAAATATCCGTCATACATTATAGTATAAACATCTATTAATTTTTTATGGTAAATTAATATAGAAGTTTTCAAAGTAATATGTATTAAGTTTATTGAAATCGTACAATTTGCGAAATTCGAAAGTTTCTTTGTTGCCGTTAATTTTAAAGTTATTCTCATTTTTAATTTTATTCAGAATAATTTGTAAATAATTAACAAAATGTTGTTCTACGTAGTAATTGTAACACTCAATGCTCAAGTCTCAGAGTTTTAAGTAGTAATTAGAATTTTCAATGCTCATCTATGAAATGCTGTCTTGGAAGTTGTCTTACACGATGTTTAATGTGAGGAAGTGTCCCATCCTGCGTTGTCTTGAAAGCATCCAGGCTAGAAAGTTGTGGCATTTTAAAATCCTTCAGACTGCAAGCGTTTTTACTGGATAGTGTAAAGGTTCTTTTCTTCTTAAATTCGAAAATTATGGGCCTTTTGCCCTTTGAGGCAAAACTGAGCTTTTTCAGTCGACGGAATGTTTCATAGTCCATTGACGGCAACCACCATTCCATTGGGGATTAGTTTAGTTATATTAACGTCCCGTTTTAAAGCAACACTGGGTCTATATTGGAACGAACCTGGTAATTTTGTATCGCGGTCAAATCACGATAACGATACCTAAGCATGCACCATCCCTCTCCAAATTTGCACACTACACCAGAGGGAGGACGTTTGGCCCCGATAGATTTAAAGTGCACCAGACCCGTTTGCACAATGGTTATCTGGTGGAATTGGGTCTCGAACGTGAAGCCTCTGCGTTTCCGAAGCTGAGATCTTACTATCAGACAACCGCAGCCCATGAATTCCAAGCTTGGGGATCGAACTTTTGTCAACTGGTTGGCAGCTTGACACTCGGACCCCAAGGTAACATACGAGACAAATTATGAAGGTGAGGATTGTAGTTAGCTCTTTTAAACACTATACCCAAACCACCACACCATTTAGGAATTGCAAGACAAAACTTTTATGAGCCCTTGACTCTTCAAATGCAAAATCCGACATAAATTCTTTCCTATACTAATAGCTACGTTTTTCATATTGAAGGAGTTTTTAGCACAGATTGCATTTACATCTCCAATGAATTATCTGCAGAATATTAGGACTAATTGCCCAAATGAGTAATGATAGGTACTTTTCACTAATGGCATAATATTAATAAAATGGCTAATGATTATCGTTATAAATGATGATATTAGTGATATTGCGGGTTTTTTTTTTTCTAATTTCACTATAAATTCTATAAATTAATATATTTTCAATGATAATGATTCAGAAAAATTCTGAAAATGGTTTAATAGTGAATTAATAATATGTTGTTGTTGCTTATTCCCCTTGAATTGTCATCAATTCAAGCCAAGACAAGAGAACGGGAGAGATGGGTGCAGTAGTTTCTGAAGGTAAATATCCCTGAACACCCGAAGGCAGAAGTCTGATTTTATCTCATATGAAGATAACACTCACAAACCCGCTTGCACAACCCATTTTTTGCAGGGAGGTGGGCTCTTTCACACATCTCACAGATATAACACAGGGTAAAAAAAGAACAAACATGCCTCTGCAGGACTCGAACCCGGGATGCCAAGATCACGGGCAAGACGTGCCATCCCTAGGCTAGGATACCGGCGTTACTAATATAAACACCATCTGCAAAAATAAATATGTTTAGATAACGCATTGCGAAAAGTAAAGATCACGATTTTTTTGGATTAAAAACCATATGTGTTGACTGATAGCCACACATTACAGGAGGCTTATAATAGCTGAGTCTAAAAATGGATTAATTTATGCCTAATTTATGTAAACACAATTAGTAATAATTTTGTTTTTGCTTAGATTATTAGAACATTCATTTTTAAATTACAAAACTAAGCTTCGAAGATTACATGGGTGTGAAAAAAGAAAAAAAAATATTCCTGTAAAAAAAACTCTATGTTGCATTAAAGATTTGCTGATCAAAAACTCGACAAATCAATATTATATATAAAGATATCAATATTGTATTAAACTATATTAATTAAGATTTTACTTGAACCGAAAAAGCTGCCTTTCTTTGTTCCCACTAAGCAGCAAAAAGCCTAGTGGAAAGAAAGAAAAGCACCGAAAAGTTTTTATTGCTGAAATCGTGCTTAGTTTCCAGAAAACGTCCAATCGTATTTATCCAGATAGCACATCCTCTTTGACAATATTATACAATATTGTGTGATACCATCATTAATATTCAACAATGTTATATCATTTAATATTCAACAATGATATATCATTTAATATTCAACAATGTTATATCATTTAATATTCAACAATGTTATATAATTTGATATTAAACAATGTTATATCATTTAATATTCAACAATGTTATATAATTTAATGTTCAACAATGTTATATCATTTAATATTCAACAATGTTATACAATATTTCGAATATTGTTTAGTATCATACAATATTGCATCATATATATGTTCTACTAGGTTACTTTCCTAAGTAAATCGCCTTGTAACGCAATTAAGATAATTTAGATAGCTGAGAAACGAAACAATTCAATTAAGGAAAGAATTTTAATGAATTAAAATATAAAATGTTTTAAAAGTATGTCCAATTTTTAGTCTAGTTTATTCTGTATATTTTATCTTTGATGATATCTTGAGAATATTTTTAAGACTTCATAAAAGGCACTTCTCTAAATGGCCATCGTCTCTCTTCTTTAGTTTTTATTAAAGAAATTAACCATGACGTGTGCCTTCTTTCTTTAGATCTAAAATAAAAATATCGAGAATTTATTTAGTCAGCTCAACTCGACTTCAAAAATGCTTACACATTGCTAATACAATATCACACTGCAATAAAATATTTGTCCAGAGAAGATAGATGAGTTAGAAACTGTTAAAAATGCAGTTACCGTGGATGGGTTTCCTAATTGTTTTAAATGAGAAATTAAAGATACTTAAACATTCCCAGCTCCACACAGAGTTTGTAATTGACAGAGAAGCGGGTGTGAATTTCTAATTTCTTCACTCAGTCCTAGATAATCATACATACATTAGTTTCTGTCCTTGAGCAACTGCAGGAGCATAGTAGATGGGATTTCAACTAATTTGGAGAAAATTTCATTTACAGAGGCGTTTCACGTCAAACAAAATTACGGGATCAGGCAGAACATGTTAAAGAAGACATCTCATAAGCTTTAACTTATATTTCACGAAGTTTCGTATCTTATTATGTCCTGACTGATTATAATTGGATGAGTATTAATTTTTTTATCGAAAGAGGAAGATGAAATAGCAGCTTGATTTACCAGATTTCTTTTTTTTTCCATTTTCTTTACCATAATGCGATTGTGTTATCCTATATCTATACTTCAAATAAAAGTTATATATTATGCATTTGTACTAATTTGAGTTGATAAGTATAGCGATTTAATCAACCGCTAAAGTTTGGAGAATGTATTTGATTGGCTAAAGTTTTTAAAATATCGATTATAACAAAGAAAATTCAATTACAATATATATTATGAAAAAGATATATAATGTTAACAATACAAACCGGATTGTATCAAATTAAAGTGATTTTGAATTGTCTGTAATTTTATAAAACGTATGTCTAGCAAACGATTTTTGTTTGTATAGTATTTATTTTCTAAATAGCTTGTTTAAACTCTGGTTATCAAACTTTTTTCAATTCTGTCGGGTAACTTGTATAACAGTGTGACAATATGGGGTGATTTATGCTGCAAATGAGGTATTGATTGTAAAATAAGTTATAACCAAGAGTGACCTGCAGTGAGAAATGTTGGATATTCACATTTGACAGTGATAAATTGCTTTAGTTTGTGTTATATTATCAAAATATTAAGGAAAAAATTACGCATTAAAAATTACCCAAAGAAAGCCAACAGCAAGTATTGCTAACTGAGGATATATATTATCTTAACTACATCTATCTGCTCGCAAGCATTTAAACGCATTGGTTCAAGAGGTTGTCAAATAACCAATTAGTGAAGATGAAAAAGAACCAAACATAGTAATACATATATTAAAACGTATTCCAATTAGCCAAAGCCCTATAATTCTTTGTTCTTTAAAGTAATTTCATTCCTTTTACCGCAATAATTGACCAATTGTAATTACAGATCTTTATCTCAGTACTCCAACAAAGATCACAATCAAAGTGGAATCTAAAGCACTACATTGATTTCAAATACTGAGTGACATTTTATAATCATTTTAGATACGGGAACATATTTTTTAGTTGAAATTTCTAATCTATAACTTTTTTATATTTTTAGATTAAAAGGAACGCATATGCGTTTGATAAAAATTTATAGTTTCAAATAATTATTTATATTTCGGATTCCTATTTTTAATTTTACTTTAAAAGACATCATCATTTCTGAATATCATCAATAAAAAAACTCTGAGAAAACTTAAAGAAGGAATAATTATTTTTGGCTTTCATCGCTTTATTAATGAGTGTTCTAGTAATAAAATCCACTTGAAGTTTTAAGACAAGATTACATTTCTAAAGTTCTACAAACTGTTTATACCTTTTGTAAAGGGTTTCTTATATTAGTCAATGTTTTCTTTCACACCGCAAAAAATATCATTTTTATTTAAATTATATGTTTTTATACCACGTTTTCTTACATCTATATTTTGTATTCCTCAATCAATTCTAAAAAAAAGGATTATATTAAAATGTTAATCATTTTAATATTTGTATTTCTTTTAAGTCTTGTACTGCAGCTTTGGCAACTACAAATATTTTTTATCAAATACGCATGTTTTTGAAAACCCGAATTTTGAATAAAGAAAGAAAATGGAAACAATTTTTCAGAGACATAAATTTGCCACGCTTTATGAAATAAATTCTGACACAGATTTTTACTTTATTTCTTCTGCAGCATTAAACCTACTTTTAATCTACTGATATATTTACATATCTAATAAAAACGATTAAAAACAACCGAAATCTGTCAAAGAAAGATTCAAAATAAGCTTTATTCTTTCTGCATCTGCCTTTCATACAGTAAAATAGAATGTTTCCCATAGAAACAAATGTTTTCTAAAGGTTTTGATGTATTTAAGTGACATTTGATAACATAATTTCACTAAAAAAAATTCTAAATGAAATATTAGCAGAAAACATATTTTTCCTAGGGCAGATATAAAAATGTATTGAAATAATCCTTGTTCTAAGTTATTCGTTTAATGCCAGTTGACTCTATAACTTCCGAGACGAGACGAGACTCTATAACTTCCTTATGAGGTAAACGAAAATAATAGACGAGTTTCAGGAACAGTTATTTAATTATTTCTAAGTTCCACATTTCACAAGACAAAACAAACACGAAAACGAAAAAGCAAGACACTCACTTGGAATACAATCTAATAATGACTCCAAAGTAGGATCATGGGAAATATACCTTGGTGTTAATAAGGTAACGCCATCTGTTGCATAAAAAAAGAAGGAAGTAGAGTTATGTAACCGCTATACAATGACATTATTTCCAGTAATGGCCATTTATTCATTTCACTACGAAACTTTTGTCCATTGTACGTAAAAATTAAACCAAGTCTCAACTATCAAAGGTGGCCAGAACAACTCTTATAGATATATTATGATTTAATCTGTTAGTCCATTCTTCAATTAAAATGAAAATTTATTTAGCTTATTATCAATAAATATATTTTGCCAACATATATGAATTTTCTTTGTTATAATCGTTTTTTTTTAAACTTTAGCCAATCAAATACATCCTCCAAACTTTAGCAGTTGATAAAATCGCTATACTTATCAACTCAAAGTACAAATGCATAATACATAACTTAGCAGAAATATTCACCCATGAAATAATAACGCATTACATTTTATATGGTGTAAGTAATGGAAAGAAATTGAAAGTTTTAAAATGCAAATATTTAAATTTTGTTAAATAATCTTTTCATCTAATAGAATTTATGTTTTCAAACAATTTAGTTCTGAACAATGTTGTTGTATTTTAATTGTAATTTTTTACAAAATAATAATAATCTTTTTGTCTTAAAATGTTTTTTTTATATGTTATTGATTTTTGACAATATTTTAAGATAAATGGATAATCGAGAATTTATTATATTTAAAATATTTTATTTTTATTTAAGGAATTGCTGTAAATATGGAACGTCTTAAAATATTATAAATATTATTTTTTTAAATATGTGATATTTTTCATATTTCGATATTAAAATAAAACCTTATTATTAATGATTTTTCTGCTTAAGAATATTATTAATTTTAAATATAATGCATGAAATGATTAGTAAAATTTTCTTTGTATTACCCTTGAAAGCCTTTTTGCCACTTGAACTAGTAACATCAATACGCAATGTTGAGTTTAAATAAAATGCGGTCAGAAATGACACGACACTCACATACACGTAAAAAAAAATGAACAAAAAAGTATCTAATAGGATGAATTTAAGGTCAAAGGTGAATTCTGGAAATGCGCTGATCCTTCCACGTGTCATCCCCTAATGAGATGGAATCAACAAAAAGTGGTAGTCTTGGGATCATGAAAGGAATTATACTTACTTTGTATTTTAAAACACAAATTTAAAGGAAACATTTAAGGAAATTTGTTTCTTGTTTCAATAAAAATATGCTCGGAAAGTAGGGGATGGGGGTTGTTTCTTTACCACTTATTCCTATACTCCAATAGTGTGGCTGATTATGTGTTTGACTTCGCTTCATCGTGAAAAAAAACCTACCAATAATGAAATGTGTTAATCTTTTTCATACTGAGCCGGAATCATAAAACAATTTTGACCTATAATATCGGCTTCAGGATTTCATGATAATACAAAAAAGGACAACGCAATAAATGAGCAGTATCAAAAGTATCATGCGAACCTTAAAACAAATTTATGAACTTCGATGAAGTTTTAGAGAAATGTATCAAATGAAATTTATTTCCCCCTATGCATATCCATGTGTATGTTAACTTGATAACAAGAATTTTCTACGAACAAGACGGATGAGTTGTGTTCTAGTGTTATTACGAAATAATTCTTTTATATGCAATTGGTTTTAGACAAAATTCGCTTTTTTTATACCTTTTTTGTGAGCATATTGTGTATTAGGTTAGATTTAGGTTAGGTTTAGTTATATTAACGTCCCGTTTGAAGCAACACTTGGGCTATTTTGGGACGGATTTCGTAATTTTGAACCGCGGTCAGATGACGAGGACGACACCTGAGCTGGCACCTCCCTCCCTCTCCACACCACACCACCGGGAGGACGTTTGGTCAGGACGGATTTAATGTGCAACAGACCCTCTTACATGACGGTTTTTCGGTGGAATCGGGTCTCGAACCTGAAACTCTCCGGTTCCGAAGCCAATGCCTTACCACAAGGCCACCGCGGTCAGCATATTGTGTATATGTGAATGATTAAAAAACTCCGCCCAAAGCAGATGCATGAATTTTAGTATGTGATTTTTACATAATAATTTAAGTTCAATACTTACTATTCCTCACATTACATAAGTAGATTAAGTTGCTATTATAAAATATATATTAAATTTTCCAAAATATGCGACGGAGCAAAAAAATAAAGCTTTTTTGGAAATTCAAAAAATATTGAGTGGAGAATATTCAGGGTGAATTTTTCTTTCCAACGATCTAAGAACGTAAAACACTGAAATGCAAAGGTAAAGTCTCTTTCAGTGTTTTCTGTTGCATTCATAGAATGCATCAAAATGCTATATTTACTTTGAAGAATCAAAATCCTTTGTCCCCAAAGACACATAAAATTTATTTTTAAACATCTTTATGCATACTGCCATAACTATTTGTATGTAAGTTTGCATATTACTAATGCTTTTACTCGTTCAATAGTTTTACGGTTCTTCTAAAATACGTTGAAATGCAATATCACGTAGGCGGGCTTCAATTCTTTCTGATTTTAAGGAAATATAATAATACCCATGTCGGAAAACTGGATTTAAGGTTACCTGTTTTCAAATTCCAACTTTTATGGTAAAATTCGTAGAAAATTTGACGTTCTTTGTTTAAATGCTTCATCCTTTATATTTCTTACAAATAAAGTATTCTCAATACTGTCTGACTTCATCTTAGCTCTTGGAGATTCTGAAAAACATAATGGAAACTTTTTTGTTTTATTTTAAAATTGTTTAATAACTTTTTGATAGAATTATTTAACTATTTGGTTGATTTATTATTATTATCAACAAGAATTGCAAGGAGATTTAAGATCAATTTTTGTACATTTATTTTGATTAAAACTATTTGAAACAAAAATAAGATCTTATTCAAGGGATAAAAATTTTTTTGATTAAAAGAATTTGCACAATGTTGAGAGATTTTTTTTAATGTTCGTCTTATTGAGCCATTCAAAATTTTAAATCGCATATGTCCTTGAAATATATTTTTTTTTAAGGAAATTTATTTGGAATCGATTACCAGCTATTCTGATCTGAATATACTAATACAAAGTTTTTTTTTTTTTTTTTTTTTTTTTTTTTATCAAATCACGTTCATGGGTTTTTTTTTTATAAAATCACGTTTATGTTTTCTATACTCAAGTAAATGAAAGAATAAATATAAATTATCTACTTAATTTACTTTTACCAAAAAATAAGTAGGTCAAAACAGAAGTAAAAAATAAAAACAAACAAAAAAAAAATGCTGTCGTTTTGAATACTTTTTCTCGACATATATTTTCATAAGTTCAATTTCTCATATTTTTTTTTAATTTTGATAAATTTAATTTATGTAGTCAACGGCCAATAAATGCTTTTGTTTTATCTGACAAATTATATCAAACTTATAATTATTTATGAAAGATAATTATAATTTATCTGTTTTACTTGTAGAGTGGCATTGAGAGAATTTGTTTATGGTGTCAAGTATTTAAACGAAAGGGAAATCCGAGATTATTTTTACTTGGATCTCTTTAATATGCCAGATTCGTGAATAAATGATGTTGCTAATTGAACTTCACTTTCAATTAAAAAACTAATTTCTATCATCATATTTTGGAAGTTTTCTGCCACGACCTGTTTCCGAATTTCTGTTGATAAATAGTTAATGAAGTGTTGACAAAAATTACTTTTTTAGATTTGCGATTTCGATTCAAAAATTGATAATTATAAGAGTCATCTGAAGAAATAATTAAATGATATAAGTTTGGAAACATTTTCAGTTTCTTACCATTGGCCATTAATTATTAGTTCTCGTGTCAAAATATGGCTATCTGAAAGAAAAGCTTTGTAGTTTATAATTAGTTGAATACGTTAGTTATAAACTACAAAGGTAAGGATAATAAGGTGGGAAGTCAATTAAAAAACTGGAAAAATGTTCATTCAAAAAAGAGATCAGTTTACGGTATATATATGTTTATTTCAAATTTATTTATCGTAACCTTTCTTACAATAAGTACTTTGCGAAAGTAAAAGTAAAAGGGTTAGAAGGTTTAGAAACTAAAAGAAAAGATCTATGCTAATATTCAAAAGAGGATTAGATGCCATTGTATGAGAGTTGCAGCTGTAAAGAAAATGGAGTTTCTGAAAGTAAAGTTTTGAAGTTTATTTTGAGTTTTCGGATAATCAAATGAAAACGAAATTTAAAAAAAGTCGGCAGAGAACCATTCACAAAGACAATTACTTTATGGAAAAATATTTTCATTTTAAGTTTATTTATTGTTATTTTCTCACAATAAATAATCTATCAAAAATGAAAAGAAAAGAGTTAAAATGTTTGGAAATTGAAAGAAAGAATATATGAGTTTTGAAGAAAATTTTGAGAAAAACGTTTGTAAAAAGAAATATTACGTGTGGATCCTTCCAAATTTAACTTCTACATAAATTTCAATAGTTGATTATTTTATCAATAATTATGTTGTTTATTTTGAGCCATAAATTAATTAGAAAATAGTTATTAACTTTATGAGATAAAAGCGACTTGTTACTGTTTGTTGTTTCCTTTGGACAAGTCCGTTGTTACGAAGACAGCGATTTTAAGACGGTGGGGAAGCGTCTCTTGTTTTTGTAGTAGCGCCAATTAGGACCAAGAGAACGACTTTGCTACTTACTCATCACTCATTCGCTTGCACAGCCCCTTTTTATAGGAGAGGACATTCACACATCCCACATATAGAACAACGGAAGTACAACCATGCCCAAACTGGGACTCGAACCCAGGACGCCCAGATCACAGGGAAGACGCGCCACCCATATGTCAGGATGCTGGCAGAAGCGACTTTCAAAAATACAATGGAGCTTACTTATTACTATCTTCTATATCAAGTGCAAAAAGCAATTCAAATAAATGTTTGTTTGATTTTCGTTTATTTCTAATTTAGGACATAATAAATGGGAATAGGAATGAAAAATGAAGCTTTACCTCTGTAGTGATTATAAATTTATTCAAAAGTGCCAGGAGCGTTTGCATTATCTTGATAATATCAATACATTTCTGTTAATACTCATGTAAATTATACATTATTTTAGTCCTGTTTTTCTAGCAATTAGGCTTGAAATTTCAAAATAATCAGTTTGTAAATAATAAAAACTTTCATTAGATTCATTTTTCTGCAAATTAATTAGTAAAAAATATTCTATTTAAGTGGAATACTAAACTTTGAGTACTGAGAAATTTTTAATAACGACTTAACGATGATAAAAAGAAAAAAAAATTAATAATAAGGCCATTTCTAAAATATAAATAAAGGATAGAAAAATAAAACTTTCAGGAAGAAATGAAATATTCTTTATTTTTTTAAAGAAAATAATACATACAAAGAGCTGTTCTCGAATTACATTATCAAATTTCTGAAAGAGAATTTTTGAAGCAGATAATTAGTATCAGGGAAAATCATTGAATTGGTTGTATTAGTTGATAAAAATTTTCATGTTGTTTAAAATTAAATACTTTTAAAATTAACTCTTTAATCGACTATCCCAAAATGTGCTTTAAAACCACTTTTTCACCAAGTTTCTGATTGAAAACTTTACAAATATTAATTTGAAGAAATTGAAAATTTTCTATATGCTGCTAATTTTTTTAAGGAAGATACTAATCATCAACTAAATGAATGATAATGGCGTATTATGAGCCCCCTAAATTAGCAGACGATAATTTGATAAATTGACTTTAATATTAAAAGACAAGACATTTCAATTATTAAAATATAAACAATGACAATCATTTATGCGAACATAATCATACATGTCCTCGACATCAGATTCATGAAGGAAAAATTTTTCCACTCCTCTTCAGTAGTACATGAAATTATATGGTCTTGATGTCTATTTATTCTTTGGCTAAACTGACAACTTGTAAACAGAAATATATTTTAATGCTAAGAAACCTGTATACTAGATTAAACAAAGTTTAAGGATATTTATTGGCAGTACTAGGAGAAAATGACAGAAATAAAATGTAAAGTGGGTTTCTTTTTACAGAATGTACTTAAAGAGACGTTAGGAATATTTTTCCCATTGGCTACATAGGGTTTCTTATCTATCAAAGATTTAAAAAAAATGATGAATGCCGATTTGAACTCGATAACAATACAGCTATCGAGTACATCTATGGATATAGCATATTCAAGAATATAAGAACTAAATGTTTGCTGACGAATTATGTTTCCTTTGAGATTATGGTTCAAATTGGATAAATTATAGCCAGACTAATAGAATAACTAATTATTATGGGTATGGAACTCCTGGAATTTTCACTCGAAGTTTAAGGTGTATGTATACACTTGAAACTTCGAAAATCATTCAAAATATCGAATATTTTTTTATCGCTTAATAATGTTGTCTGATCCTTTAGCTTTCAAACGATATCAAGATGATGTCAATATTTGAAATATTTCTCGAGTTATAATTATTTTTCTTGGGGATCTTTCATTAAAAACTCTAGTTACGGTGTTTTTAAAACTCATTTTATGAAGAATGGTATTTTTCCACTATGTTGCTTCATTCAAACAATCGTTACTTAACAAGAAATTAACCAAATACAGTTATTTATATATCAAAATAATCTGTATGAAATAGCGGATGTTTTGTGCCTCAATCAAAGTTATATTAATGGAAATGAATTTTTTATAGCCATTTAAAAGTTAAAATGACAGAAAAAATCTCGCTTTTTCTATTCATTGTTGATGAAAAAATTGTTAAAAAAAACTATATATTTTTATAACTTAATTGAGGCAGACAACATGAAGACTAATATTAGGCATCATTTCCAACTAGAATTATGTGTCTGTGCAAATTAGAATTTAAGATATCATGTTTAAAAAAATAGGCTAATTACCTCATTAAATATTATTTAATTAATTAATAATTAGTGTAATATGGTTTTCCCCCCTGAAATGAGTTTAAACATATATTAATGACCTACTGTGAAAAAACTGGACTTTCAAAGTTAAAATTTAAAAAAAATTCAAGTGTGTACGTATACCTTAATGTCTTTGGGAAGGATGTTATTTTAATATAGGTAAATAGTTCCCAAGTTAGTTTTGTGTTACTGAAATTTTATATAGAGGTGAATATGTAATGATTTATTGTCATATAAAATTATTGTAAGTATTTAACTTCACTGATTGATTGATTGCGTTAGATTATGTTATGGTTTATTGTTTGTATATAATTTTAAATGAATATTTAACTGAATTTAACCTTTTCTAAGGCCGTGGGAAGTATGCTTTCCACCCAATTTATCAATCTTTGTATGAATTTATGTAGGTTGGCATAAGTTCTGATAAATGTTTTTAGAAAGACAGAAATTTAGATGCTTTAGTTCTTTATTTTACACAAAATGATGTGACTTGATTTGATACTTGATTATTAATTAACCAAATTAATTAATGAATCAAATTAAATTTATATAATAAGCTAAATGAATTCCTTTTCTTATTCTAATTTCAAGCCTAAAAATATTTTGACTAGAAAAAAATGGCCCTTTAAAGGGTTAAATAAATGTATTTTATGTAAGAATGTTTGCGTAACAATGAAGATATTATTTGCACTGTTACATTATAGAAAATGTTTACTTTATATTTATTGTATTGATGCATTTTGTATTGATTATTATTTGTATTATAATTGGCATTTGTATTTTTTTTCTCCGTATGCTTTACTGGTAGGAGTTATTTTTGGTACTCTTGATGTCTAAATGTTCAGTAAAAAGTCCCAGATATCCGATCTACTATAGTAATGAGATCTTGACTGGACAACGCTTTTGAAGTGTCTTGAAAGCAAAGACCATTATTTGAGCTTTTAGCAACGATAAATGTAAGAGCTTATCAAGTATTTCCTGGAGCCAAATTTTGAGTGTTCCAGTTAAGGCGAATGTAATAGCTATGGTATGATATTTTATAGCATTTTTAAAACAGAAAGCTGGCTTAAATGAGAAAGAAATGTTTATTCGGAGAATATAATGTTATGAAAGCGTACGTGTACAGGGAGATTTAAGGGATCGATAAAGAAGATATTTGATGCTAGATGTAGAATCTTCTTTGATCTTATAGGCGTTTAAGGAGACATTATGATAAGATGTCTTATCTTTTTTGTACAAAATTGAAGGTATCTGTAATTCTTGACTTCTCTTTTAAACAAAGATTGCCCACAAAAGTAAATAATGTTGATGGTTTCTCTCAAATATTTTTTTGCGTTCATTTCAAATTTGTTTAGATTAAGAAAAAAATAAAGAAATTTATAATAATTAAGAATAATTTGTCACATTCTATTTAATTATATATCAGTGGAGATATCAGATATTTGTGTTTAGAAATTTCGTCATCATATAAAGAAGTTTTCTGAATTATATCAGTAAAAGTGACAGGTCTTTGATTAATAGTATCGTTTTTAATATGCACTTTTATTCATCTATTAAAAGTAAATGCTTTTCAACAATAAAATATTTTCGATGATTTCGGAATGATTGAAATTTGTTTAAAAAATGCTTAGGAACTGTTGATACAGCATGCAAATCGAAATTAAACATTTTCGTGCTGTAATTAATTAATCTATATATTCTGGCACAGGAAATAAGGTAATGGTAACGAAAGAGTTGTGTGAAACCATCTAAACATTTTTAAAATATATGTTTTAAACTATTTTTCTCATCATCGATTCTAGGATCTATTTCATGGTAAATTTTCTTGACACTTTCAGAATGAGTTATTTCTGCTTGAAAAATGCCCACATAACATTGAATGTAACATTTTTAAATAAACGAAATGAAAATAAAACACTTTTCGTTGATTTAATATGCATCAGAATATGCATATTTTTGGTTCAGACAAGTACAGAGCAAGAGTTTCACAAATTGTTTCAAATTAGAAATTAAGGACACTTAAACCCTTTACAGTTGTCACATAGAATTCGTAATTGACAAAGAAACGGGCGTGAAATTCTAAATATTTCACTCACTTAAATAATCAGACATGGTTTAGCTTCTCCCCTTCAGCGAATGAGAAGTTTAACAGAATGCATTTCAGTTAATTTGTAGAAAATTTCATCTACAGAGGCGTTTCACGTCAAAAGTAATTACAGGATCTAAGGGGAAATGCTAAAGTGGTTTTCTCGTGTGCTTTAACTTACAGTTTACAAAGTTTTGTTTTTTATCATGTTTTGATTGAATGTAATGAGAGGAATATTAATTCTTTGCACACAAAATCATTAGAATAGCTTAGATTGAACTAGTAATTATGTGAAAATAAGTTTTCAGTGCAGTCAAACCTGGGTTTTTTTCTATCCTTTTTATTATGCGAATTTATTTTAAGACAAAATGGGGCTGAAACTTCTAAAGAAAATTTAGAACTGATACAAGCTTTGGAAACGCACGAATTGTCTTACAATCGTCCTTTTAACTTTTGTGGTGAAAGCTTATGAACTAGTTAACAGCTACGCTGCACGAGCAAACAAATGTTTTTGTATTGTGGTCATGTTACTGGGCTGCGAACTACAAGGTCCCAGGTTCTATTCTCGCTCATATCAATTCTCTACACTTTCACGGAAATATGCAATAGAAATAAAGATTCGAAGACATTACATGAGAAAGCGAATTTTGAAGGAAAATGGTGTTCTGAAAGAAACGTTTTGCAACTCATAATATTGAGAGACGTTTGCATAGCATATATTTATTTTCTTCACAATACATAGACGTTATAAGTTTAAAAAAAACCTAGTTTTAGAATAACAATAATAACAACGATCTCTCAAGCTAAAGGTAATTATGCTAAATTGTTGTTTTTGTTATTGTTTCTTATGTCACTTGCCATTTCGGACAAGCCCCGCTGTTCGAAGACAGCGATTTTAAGCCGGAGGGGGAACGTCTCTTGTTTTTATAGTAGCGCCAATTAGGGCCAAGAGTATGACTTTGCTACTCACGTATCACTCATTCGCTTGCACAACCCCTTTTTACAGGAGGGCATATCCACACATCTCACAGATACAACAACGGAAGAACAACCATGCCCAAGCCGGGACTCGAAACCGGGATGCCCAGATCACGGGGAAGACGAGCTACCCCTATGCGAGGACGCCGGCATGCTAAAATGTTTGCTTGCTTATTGCAACATCCTCCTCACCCTGGTCAACCTCCAGAAGTATGACGAAGTGAATTGGACGTGCAACCTCTTTTCATTTGATACGAAGGATGCAAGTACGAATTTTTCCGTCACGATCATCGATTCATTTCACCACGAGAGCTTTTTTCCCACATATGTCGTGATCTTAGAGCTTCTTGTAAAAGGACCAAGTCTCCTACTAGTACTCGTGGTGATTGCTTGACATTTCGTATTTGATGATATGAACGTAACTCCAAAATATATTCTTTGGACCATCTTTCCCAAAATGAATCCAGTAAGTCCTGCTGTTCACTGTAAATGTTTGTGAGCTTGTTAATCCCGATAGGAAAGTGGTCAACTTTCGACCAATTAGGAAATGAGCTGGGTCAAAGCTTCCTGTGTTTCATTCTCACCACGCTCGTAAATCTATAGCTCATCAGGCAACGCCATTATTGTAATCCGAAGAATAAATTCAGTAGGGAAATAAGATTGCCGATATTTCGTAAAAAAGCTGGAAGTAAAAATTCAAGGTCCAGATTCACATAGAGTTTTCGGCACCATATATTGAGAGACATATACGACACAAGTAAAAAAAAAGTAGTTTCAGAATAACAACAATAACAAAGACGATGCCACTCAGGCTTCTTCTTCTTCTTGCGTACAGCCGACCACCCCGCCACCACTGAACGTAGCAGTATCGACAGGATTTGTTGTGGCCGACTGCTATCTTTAGCATTGTCCATCCTTGCATTGACCGATTTATCAAACTGACATTCTCTTCGAGATAATTGGCCACAAAATGGTCAAATACTGTCCTTCTTCCTTATCTACAAACTCTCAAATAGTTGGTAAAAAACTGACAATTTTTGGCATCATGTCCTTCAGAGTTTTAAGATTACCTGACCATCAGTACTGTACTTAAGTCATTATTTATAATTTTCAGATTTTTTCTTAACTCCGAGATTTCAACGCATTCCTTTAAATAGTGGTAAACAGTACCGATTCCTCCACAAATGCATTTATTGTCCTGCATTCTTCCAAATCTTTGCAAATATGCAGGAAATCTCCCATGTCCTGATATGATTTGAATTATCAGTGGATGGTATCTTCTTATTTTTATTTCTGGATTAGGAATAAAATCGAAAGTTACTCTTCCGTTTTTGGACATATACCATCTGTCGGACAATTGCAGCTTTATTGCTTCTCTTAATTCCCATTTTAAGATACCATTTGATTTGGGGACAACCATATCAACACTGATGCCACTCAGGCTATAAGTAATTGTGCTAAAATGTTTGTTTACTTGCCGCAACACATAATAAGCTGCTATCTCCTGGAAATGAGATGGAGGTGGATTGGAGGAGTAGACTTTAAAAAAAAAATTAGAAAAGCGTTTAAATTTTATTGCTTTTGAAGTTAGATACTTCCATTTTAAGTTTAGTTCTCATTACTAAACTTAAAATCCTATTTCATATCACTCTTCTGACTTTTCGACCCACACTGAAGGCACATGGATAAAAAACTGAATGTCCGAACCACCTTTACAGAATAAAAATAAGCAACACTGACGGAAATTGTGGTTGAATCCTAAGGGCTATCACCGGCTAAGGCACAACCATTCCCTAAGGAAGTACGTCTCGTCATCGATAGGAGATGTCAGTCCCGGACCTTTCCGCGTACTCTCTAGGGTGGAGAGAATCAACCAACATGTCGGAAGCTTCTCTTACTCATTTCGAGGTGCACCCACCGAGGAGACGTTACATTCCTAAGAAAAAATATTAATGTTCTGATAGAAGAGGTCTTGGAGAAATCATGGAAATAAATTTCAGATATACTTTTTTTGAAAAGAGCAAATATTTGTTGATACTTCTATAAATTAGTTCTTTTTTTAAATGTTTCGATGTCTGAATTGTTTTATCACTGAATATGATGTTTATTTTTAACAATGTATTAATGAATGTCTCGAAACTTTATTAGATTGAAACCTTTTTTTTTTTTGAAAAAAAAAAATGCAGTTTGCTTTCATTGTTTTTATTTTTTATCCGGTAAAGAATTTTGTTTATATTTAAATAAATATGAAAATTTCTTTAACTTCCATCGTTATTTAAGCTTGAAATAAATGTATGAGGAAATTAAAAATAATTCTTAACCCTTTCTAAAGATGAACGTTTTATTCAAAGTAGTAACAAGTTTTTCCATTTTATTGGAACTATCCTCAAGTTTCTGTTACATTTTATTCGTGTTATATATTAAACTTCACTTTTTTTCTCAATTCAACTTTGTATAGAAACAAAAAAAAAAAAAAATAGATCAAAGAAGAATTTTTTTTTTAAATTTCTCTGCGAAGCAAATGCTAATTTTAGAATGTTTTATTTATTGCTAAATGTATAAATATTAATATTAAAATTATTTAAAAACGGGAATCTTTAATTTAAATATGTGCTTCTCAAACACATTTCTAAATCTTTTCACATCATTCATATTTGCATTAATCGATGCGCTATCACTTTTTCAATGTGATAGCAAAGATTATAATTTCAGCAAATTAACGGTCTGATTAAAAATTAAAAAAAGTGTTCTGCTGATTTTCTTTTAAATATATGTTTTTAAAAAAATGCTGAAATTTCTTTGCTTATATTTGCAATGTAAATGCTTGCAGTTTTATATTTTAATAATTATTTTGAATATTTATGCGAAGAAATAAACTTAAATTCGTATGTTACTACTATTACATATTTGAAAAAATCTAGTTTGGAATGAATAGTGATTTTATACGTTTAAGATTTTAATGCAAATTCAAGCAAGAAACATTGGTAGTAAAATAAATAATATTTATTATCCTCTTAAGTAAAATTTGATGAAAG
The DNA here is from genome assembly GCF_947563725.1 of Argiope bruennichi. Classification (NCBI taxonomy): domain Eukaryota; kingdom Metazoa; phylum Arthropoda; class Arachnida; order Araneae; family Araneidae; genus Argiope; species Argiope bruennichi. The sequence goes on along the minus strand of NC_079159.1, from coordinate 87,007,235 downwards.
TATGAATTCAGAAACTGTAATTTAAATAAATATAAATTTAAAGTAGCTTTAAAGCCATGTCATTTAACATTAGCAATGATGAATTTAATGAATTTCGAAAACACATTCCTTTTTCCGATAATTCCAATAGCTTCATGTTTTCAACTGAATACATAAAATATTTTATGAATCAAGATGTTAGTACAAAAAATATGTTTGAAATGCGCTTTAATTTCTTAAAAGAAACTAAATATTCTAGTTTCGAAATATAAATTAATTCTTTTACTTCTTTATTAACTCATATTTTAAGCATTTATTTAAGATTCTAACTTTAATTTTAACGTTACAGTTCACGATCCCTTTAGGGTAGCCATACATAGTTTCTCTCAGTGAGGTTTGAAATGAGTCGAAATGTGTTTCTCGGAATCTTCTTTAGCTCAAGAATTTAAAAATAAAATTTATAATTTTTAATGGCTTCTTAGTTCAACTTTTTACATAGTTTTAACTTTAATATTCATTATACAGTCAAAAATATTTTCTCTTGATATTTTCTCACCATTTCTTCCTAAAATTGAAGAATGAAATGCAAATTATTCTAGTTGGGTTATCTTTCTTAAGAAATATAGCAAGAAAATTCCTAATTACATTTTTCAAAACATATCGCCATTTTAATTTTTGTCAAATTAAATTAATCATTTAAAAAGAATTTAAATTTTTGAAAGACACGTGTGCTACTGTAGCATATGACAAAAAATATTGTTGCCGTTTTTAATGCTTTAGATTTGCAGTAAATTTGTCCTTTTTGTCATTCTCCATGTTTTTTCAGTGAAAATTTCCTGAACAAAAATATACAAACTGTTTTTAATCCATATCACCTTTTTTCAGTCTGCCTAGATTTTTGTCAGCAAAGAAGGTGGTTTCTTGTCAATTATCGGTGCACTAGAGATTTAAAATCTAAAAAGGTTGCAGAACGTTGAGGGCAACTCATTATTCTGATATTTTTTAGTCGAATTGTGAGTAAATTTGAATCAATACTAAATTTCAAATTCATTTCAGTGACATTAGCAAGTAATGATTTATAAAAGGAATTAATCTTACGATTTAAATATTTTATACCAATAAATTTTTAATTTAATATATATTTAAAAACATGTTTCCAAAACCATTTCACAGTTAAATAATAATGTTTTAGACCAAATAAAATGTTTAAAATTGAAAATTATACATAAAGCGTCTGACATCCACTTACATAAAAATTCCATATGTATAAAATACGGAAGTTCATTCAGTATTAAATAAATATCTTTTCTCAATGCCCCTCTTTTATTCAGAATTTCTTTTCATGTTAAATTAATGATGTTAACCTTGAGTATAAATTTCAAAATAATTTCTTTAACGTATCATTGTGAGTTGTTAAGTGGTGTAGATATTGTACAAACCAAATTTTTTCTGCCTATATAAGTACAAGCATTGATAAATAATTAGAATTCGATTTCCTCTGTGGAATGAACATCAACACATTGTACACATTCTACTCTTCTGTTATATCTTTAAGTCCTTGTATTTAGTGTAAATTATTTTAAATATGGAAGCAAAGTAAACGCAAATAAATGAAAAAGGAACACTATCCATCTTTTAGTGTCACCTGAAGGTTTAAGTTATATACATATTTGCAAAGTGAAATTCTCATTTACAATGGATATTTAGTCGTGAAATAATTCATTAAAAATTTATATTCTTTCGCAAATAAAGAACAGCTTAAAATGTTTTTAACTAGAAAATGTTATCTATACTTATAATAAAGCTCAATGTGTGTGTGTGTGTGTTGGCGCTCTACAGGCCAAGTCATTTGACATACAGCTATCAAATTTGGTACATGTATAGCTTAGAGGTCGGGAATGTGCACCTGGGGTCGCTTTTTTTGAAATTTTAATTAGAATTTTAATTATTAATTAAAAACTAACTTTCCCGCCAAAAAAATCTTCCATTTTTCCCACCGCCAACTTTTAAGCCAAAAAAAAAAAAATCTTCCATTTTCCCCACCGCCAAATTAGTAAAGCATCAGTTTCTTTTTTCTCCCAACAGTAATGTGGCTAGGGTTAACATTTTTCGACGGATTATTTTAAACGATTCTGTTTATTTTCTTAATGTTTTATGCATTTAAAATTAAACATTGTTAATTAATCCATGTTTCAGATTCATTCTGAAGTACTTTTGAATTAAAATAACACAGAATAAAGGAAATTAAAAATGTATAATCTGCATAGCGTTACCCCAACTGACGTAGAAAAATTCACGCATTTGCGTTACCTAACTGGCGAAGAAAATTCACGCATGCGCATTGTTCTGATTGTTGTCATGACAACCACTTTCAAAGGATGATTTAAATTATTTTTAGGTTAGTTGCATGCTTTTGTAATTAAATTGTATTTATGTTAGTTATATATTTTTTTGTATATGCTTATAGTTTTAAGTACATCGTTTTTAAAGTAGTTTTTTTAAACCTGTTTTAGACCGATTAATTTAAACGATTCATTTTATTCTCTTAGTGTTTAATGCATTTAAAATGAAACATTGTTAATTGATCAATCTGGTCATGATGAATCTGAGAAAATTTTGTTGACAAATTTTTGAACTATTACATAAATTAAGAAATATATTCTTTAGTGCCCATAAAGTTTAAACACTCAGTGACTGTTTTCAATAATCATATTACAAAAAAAAAATACTTTGTTTCAGTAAAAAATATTATTATATTAATTGCAGATTTATCCTTTCCACTTTAATTTAAAGTATTAATTCTATGGGAGCCAACAGAAAATGAGAGAGATACATATCACGTTATGACTGAAGGCCTTTATAATATTATGAGTGAATTATATGACTATCAAAATGTGAAATTTTAAAATATTTTGCTGATGAATCTAATAAAGTTGTAATTGCATAAAATATTTAATTATTAAAATTTTAACGAACATTAAGATTGGCGAACCGGCTGGTCGCCAAAGGCGGCTAGTTCCAAATAAAGTATAAAATAAAGTTGCTTTATGAATTAAAAAAAATAGATCACTCTGTTTTCAATAACGAGAAAAAAAATCGTTTGCTTTTTTTTTGTTTGGCTTAAATTTTAAACTCTAAAACTAGTTAAGATGAAATATTTTCCAGAAAGAAAATACTAAACAATAATTATTTTCAAGAAGAGAAAATACAGAAGCAAAAATTCAAACCCTGAAGTAAAAGTTATGAAAGAGAATAGAAGAAAGAAAAGGAAGAACGTAACATACTGAAGATGTGAAAATCGGTCATAAAAATTCTTCATTCATAAAATTCTTAATATACAAACCCCGTTTAAGTAATAATCAAAACAAAAGACCTACAGTCTTAAATGGTATAAATTAACATCAAACCTTGGGATCAAATATGGAATTCTTCATTCTGTAAAGTAATTTCACTTTTTAGAGCTACAAATTGGACTGTGTAGATAAGAAATCTCAAATCTAATACTTCAGGAATTTTCCAAATTCTAAGCACTCTAAAGTTTTCAAATTTTGCTATTAATAAACATTTTAATGATACAAATTTTTTAAAATTGTTTCCTCTTTTTTATTTTGAATTTTTGATATACCAACTTTTTTAATATTCTAAAATGAAAAGAAGTGAATTCATATTTATTTCAAAAGAAATTATAAGTATCTTTAAATGGCTCTGTTTGACTCCGATAACTTTTTCAAATTTTATTTTAAACAATGAGATCTATTTTGGATTTCCATCAGACAGACATCTGAGAAAAATTTAATGCAGAAGTAATATTTTTCCACGTTTCGCGTCATTTATGAGTCTTCCAAGAACAAAATTCATCTACAGTACTGTGGAAATTAATTGGGACAAATACAAAAAAATTCACAAATGATGTTTAGTTAATATAGGTTAACTTACATGCACGGTATAACAATCCAATACAAAATATGTCCTCCTCTAGCTTGAATGAGATCCTGTACACGGTTTGGCAGGGATTCCACTAAATAAGGACATAAATTTTTGATCTCGTTATCACGAAACCAAACTTTTATAGCATTCTCAATCATTGTTTTCTTTGTTGAGCAGTCCATTTTACTCACACTTCTCTTTACAATGCTCTATGCTCTACAAATCGTCGATGGGATTTACATCAGGAGAATTACCAGGCCAATACAAAACCGTTATTTTATGTTTTTGAAAAAAAAATGTTGTTAGCGTAGGGGTATGGCATAGAGCAAGATCTTGTTGAAAGATACCAAAACCACCAGCGAACGTTTGCATCATAGGCACAATTTTACTTTATATTATAGAACTGTATTGTTACGAAATTTTCCGGGGTTCGTTTGGATAGTTGGAGTTATATGGTGTGGAGAACACTCAATCAGCAGGCGGCAGTAGAAAATAAAACAACGACGTTTATTTACACGAAGACACACAGGACAACACAAAGACGACAACTATATACAACACACAATTATCTTCAGCCGAGGCATGCAGACAACAAACTTTAATGCAGACCGTAGCGCACAACTTAATTCAGCACTCACTTGACTTCGTCGCTGCTCCGCTAATCTCTGAAAGGCCAGTGCTTTCTGTCGATTACGACTACTCTTCTCTGTCGCTTCCGACTACTCAATTCACCACTGGTTCACCACTCGACTCACCACTGCGCGGCAATGCGGGTGCTTCCTTTTATAGGACTCAGGAGGCGGGGCTAGAAGCCTCTTAACTAATCAGGAACGTTCGAGGCGTATCTCCGTTCCTAATAGACAGATCGGGAAAATTCTCGATGTTTCGGGTATAATCTATTTTGGCGACAAAGTTGCCAAATTCGTCGCCAAGTAGCCAAGTTTGTCGCCACGCTTTGGGACCTCTAATGGAACCAACTATGCTGGAACGCCGCATCGCAGATTCGTAACAGTATTGTTTAAAGTCCATCATCTCTTCAACTGGTACTAAGCTGCCAGGTCCTTCAGAAATAAAATAACCCCAAAACATCTATTTTTGAGGATACGTAACTGTTTAAATAAGATGTTCTTCCCTGATGGGTTCTCCACCACTTCGCCTGACAAATCTTGGTCGAAACCCTTGCACAAGAAAATGCATTTCGTCGCTGAATACAGCCTTCTTCCAATCTTGTGCACTCCAGGATTGATATTTCCTGGTCCACTCCAAATGTTTTTTTTTCTTTATTGCAAATGTTAATAACTGTTTTTCGATTGGTTTTCTTGCAGCTTCACTAAGCCTTCGTCGAACTGTCGATGAATCCACTCTCACATCGGTAGCTAATACTTCTCTCTGAAGATCTCTACTTGTTTTGTAAGTCTGCATTGTACTATTTCGTACAAGAAATGTGTCTGTTCGAAGTATGGTCTTGCGTTTGCGTCCATATTTACTCTTTCGTTTTGATGACACTGTCCCAAAATTCTTTTGCAGATTAATAATCCTAGAAACGCTGGATTTTCCAACTCCAACTGCTGCAGCAATATCCCTCACAGTCGTAGAAGTATGTTGACTAAGGGTAACAATTCTATTCCTTTTCCTGGGAATGATATCCATTTTTAATACATGTCAGAAGGAGACAATTCACACAAGCAACCACTTCTTACAGCAACTGAAGGGAAAACATTTCGACATGTCATGATCCCGTGGTCAAACCGGTTTAGACTAGTCAAGGGTAGCCACTCTTTTCTAAGAAAATTCAATTGAAAATGGTTTGGGGCAGAAAATCCCCGAGAAAGAAAATATTTTCTTTAAAAAATCTATTTGTCCCAATTAATTCGCTCAGTACTGTACAGTTAGATAAAAATGCATTTTTGAAAATATACAAATTATTCATACATTTTGGAAAAGTATTCTTATATTAGTGTATACTTTCTTCTCTACCATAGTAAAGGACAGTTTTTATTTATCCAATAAGAATGACCACCAATTAACGGACATTTCTTTACACTCGTCTTCTGCATTCTTCGCTTTTTCAATTAAGGTAATATTTACTAATATTAATATTATTAATTTTTTTTTTTAGAAATGCAAAATAATAATTCATTTCCATAGCAAATTTGTGAATTTTGTTATTCCCAAAATCATATTCTGATTAACTAAATGCCACTATTCTACACTTTATATCTTATACACCCACAATCAGCCTTATTCATTTTGTTTATTAAAAAATCAACATTTCAAATTGAAAAGAAAATTATTTGTATTCTTCTCTTCATTTTTCTTATTAAATTACATTCAATAATTTCTTTTAAAGTTATGTCTTCTTATTTCAATATTCAGTATAACAATAAGATAAAATATAAACCGAAAAACTCGAATATTAATGATAGAATAGCTAAAAATAAAATATAAATCGAAAATATACTTTTTATAATTAAATATTAATAAGGACTATATTTTATACCTAAAAATCAGACTAAATCATTACTGTTCCAAAGGTAGATTGGATCCATATTTACGACTTTTTTTACAGCATTATTTCATTGGCAAATGTTTTACGTGAATCATAAACCTAATAAAGGTCATAAATAACGTCCAACATCTCTCTGGGTTTTCTTTTGCTGAAGTACGAATACAAAATTGATCCAGTCGTAAAAAAAAACTTCATAAAAATTTCTAGAACAATAAGACATCCAGTTTTTATAAGCGCATCTAATCGAGCTCAAATTTCAAAGCTGCGATATGGATGGGGAAAAATTTTGTTTTAATTGATATTATAATTTTTTTCTGAACTTCCATTCGGAATAACTAAGAATCAAGAGTGTTAGAAAAATTCAGATTAAATTAGAATATAATTTTAAAAAATAAAGAAAAAAATTATAAATTAGAAAGAGATGCAAAATCAGAAATAATATTTTCCACTATTTTTTCAGTGCTTTTTCTTCAAACTTTTCAGCCGTATTGGCCAATCATAGTAACTCTATTCTTTACGTAGTATGATTAAAGAAGAGCAATGCTGACATATTTCTAAAAATTAGATAGTTATATGTAGATTTTTATTCCCAAGGAAATACACAAAGATTATAAAAATCACCGAAGACGTAATATTTAAATCATATTTGATTGATTGCATGCCTATATTTGAGAACTTACTAGCTGATTTAATAGGTCAGGAAAAGTCAATTAAATCATTAAGCTGGGACACCCAGTATGCAAACCATAAGGCGTTAGTAAGGAAATAAGTAATATCTATAAAAGAGGAAACAAATTATATTTATTACATTATTGAATTATGATAGAAATACAAATGCTTAAAATAATACTATCGAGATAACTAAAAAATTAATTTTAAGCATCTGAGAAATGCGTTTTAAACCCTCCACAAGGGATAGTTAAAATTTTGTTAGTGTTCTTTGCATGATAATTGTAATTTAATGCTTAATTTTCGACACATTTGGACAGTAGATTAAGGAATAATTCTAAAATATATATTCCATTTTCCTAAATAAGAAAGAATAGAAAACATTAAATACACTGCACTTTCACTTATGCGAGAAATTAGGGGGAGGGGAAGTATGCAATATATAGTCATATAATAAATTCAAAGCCTAAAATAATGCATTTTTAAATAAATGAATAAACTGTGTTTCTATTTCTGTTTAAGAAGCAGATTATTTTGCTCAAAGTTTAATAAAATATATTTTTAAGCATCTATATATATATAAAGGGTGTTCCAATGAAAAGGTATGAAACGACACTGTGGATATAAATGAATACTTTATCCAAAGTATACACCATAGGCCGGAACACAATGATCCCATTGATTAACGAGCCAAAGGAAAGTTCCCAGAATTCCGTGGTCCTTTCTCTTTTCTTTAAATTTAAAATAATGGGGATAGACAGTCAAAATTATTTTTCTGATTTCGTAATAAAGAAATATGTATTCAGAAAATTCAAATGTTGTTGCAATATTTTGGAATTATTTTCCGGATTCTGCTATATTTTTTATTTGAATTATAACACTCATTTCACTCAATTCAATTCCGATTTTCTATCTAATCAACTCGTTAAAAATGGAAACTTTTATCTCAGTCCTTTTTAGTTGCTTTCCAATGCAAATGCTAATTTTAAAATACGAGGAGTAAATATGTAAATCTTAATGTTAGAATTTTTGAAATACGAAAATCGTGAATTTAAATTAAATATCTAATTCTCAAACAAATTCCTAGCAGTCTTTTCATATAGTTTCTTTTTAACATAATTGGTCTTCTTTCGATGTGATAGCACAATTTATGATATGTGTAAAATGGCACTTTGAATAAAAATTAGCTGAATTTCCTTTAAATATACAAATTTTATTATTTTTTTGAAATCTTATTTCTATAATTTCCAATGTAAAAACTCTCATGTTTTATCTCAAAAATTATTTTAAATATTTATATGAATGAATAAATTTAAAATCTAATTCTAGAACAGAACTATATTAAAAAAATCTATGTTTGAATGATTTTTTTTTGCTATTTTATTCATCTTGTAATATAATGCAAATATGAGCACCGAAGTTAGATATAACATAAATTTCATTTTTATGTTTTTATGCTTAATGAATGAAGTAGAAAATCGAAGTGAATGTAAACTCAGATGCGTTTCTTCTAATCAAATACAAATTAGCATGTTATTTATGTATTAGAAGGACAGTTAAAAGCTATTTTCAAAACACTGAATATTTGATTTTCTTAGAATTTTATTTTTTCAACAGTTTCATATTTTAAAATGAATACATACAATCGCCTACGAATAATTTAATTGGAAATCTAAGATTTTATTTATTAATTTGAAAAAAAGTTATTAAAAAGTAGAATTTTAATAATTATAATTAGAATTTTATTATTATAGATAATATCGTGCTTTCAAAACTTTGATATTCAGCCTATTAGGTACTTCAAAGCTGAAGGTACTTTGAAATTATATTAGGATGAAAAGAAAATTATTAAAATAATTAAAAGGACAATTTCTAAGTTTTCATTTGCTTCAGTTTTAAAAAGAAAGATTTGGTCTGTATTTTTATTTAACAAAATAGATTAATTAATTTACATTCAGTATGTAATTATATTTTTATGCCTGTCTTTTAGCAGATATTTTACAAGTTTCAGTTAAGTGTATGGCAACGTATCTCGGAGAAAAAACATATAAACAAGAAAATGTTATGGAAGGAATAGCATCAAATAACCCTTAATTCTGGCTCTCTGAAACAATTGGAGAAATATGGTGTAAAAATTTTAAAAGTCAGCATACTTTTCAGAAAAAGAGCTCTCAAAATTTGATATCATAGAAGTCCCAAATACCTAATATTCTCTAAGACAAACATATTTAAGATCCAAGAGAAAATAATCATTACATATACAGTTGGATATCGATTTAACGAATCCATATTTACCAAATTCCATGGTCTTAAGAACTTTTTTTTCTTTCGATTAATTTGAAGGCAAAACCCCTATTTAACGAATAATAAACTTTGAATGAAAGAATTATTTAAATAGCTAAAAGATTGTGTTTCTTAAAAGCAAATTTGATTGCTTTTCAAATGACTGTTGTATCCATCTTGTCCTAAGCAAATGAACACTGAGTGAATTTTTGCATTCGTTTAATGAGTGTAACCTGTCATGCAGGCAGGGTAGGAGATTCGACGTAATTTGGTTTATCTTTTGTTCACAAAAGAAGTTTCATACGATGGCAAATTAAATCATAAAATTATATTCTTTGTAAGTCAAGAAAGATATAACGATTTTAACATAAAAATAGACTATTTTGAGTTAGCATAACAAAGTGCGACAGGTATTTAAAAATTTGATCCCCTCCGAATAGTTAGGTATCCCATCAGTAATACCTAACTGTTTCATTAAGTAACTAACATTCATGGTTATGCACCTTATGCATCCAAAAACGGGAAGAAGAAGTAAAAATAGTGTCACAGGCTTAAAAACAGTTATTAAGCACATGAGATATTTATATATTCCCGAAAAGAAATCTAGTGCCCATTTCAATTCGTAGAAGTAGTCATACTAATTTTTCAAAATTGCATAAGAAATTTCCAAAATAAAAAGAAATCTATTGACAACTTTGATTCGTGGAAATAGTCATGCTAATATATGAATGAATGAAAAAAATGACATAATTATCTGTACAATTTAAAAATTATTAATGATATTCATTTGTATTTTTTAATTGAATTATTACTAATTTCATGTAGTATATGTTTTTGTATTCTATATGTATAAAAATACCTCCTGTGAAATTCTAGCATGTCACAGCGATGTGATACAACAAAAAAATTATATCCCCTATTGACGATGACAATGGCAATGAAGAGATTTTTCTTACATGAATGCATCATCTACACTATCAATGTTCCCTCTGTAAATAACATTGTTTATCCTTTGATATAAGTTTTAATTTTTGTATTAATAGTTTCCTTTTACTTAATTCAGAAAAAAAAATAAACCTAATTATTTCTCTGCCTTTTTTTTATTTAGGAAATTACAGATAAAATATGCCATAAATGTATATTTCAGTAAAACACTCAAGTTCAGAAAAAATCACTAAACATATGCTTTCTAAAAAACTATTCATCCAATTGAAAATGCAAATCAATATAAAGCTATCTTCTCTTGGTGAAAAATAATTACCTCTACTTCTTAAGCTCTTCAAAAAAAAAGATTTCATGATAAAATCAGGAATAGAAATAAAATATTCAGAGATGTGTACATTTCTGTAAAAAAGCATCATTTCAAGATGTTTTCTTTCATCCAAAAAAAGAAAACTTCCTTCTGAACTTTTCAGAATGAGCATTCCTTTAAAAAATGTGGCAATCTTCCTTGGTTTATACTGGAACGAAACTACTTTTCACAATCGCATTCAAGAAATTCAAAATAGCATCAATGACATCAATGCTCGATTTTATCCCATCAGCAGCTTTGAATCTAAATCTTCAAGGAAAAACCAATTTTTTGTATGCAAAACTAGGCCTCGATTTCTAATCAAAATCTCAAGTCGAATTTCTTTGCATGCATAATACTTTTTTCTTGATTGCTTAGAACTGAGGAACTAAAAGGATGATGAAAGACATAAAAAAGTCTGTAATTAATAATGAAAATGAATAGTAAAATAAAAATGCATATTTTCGAGCTATCGAAATACAAATATGAACTAAAAGTTAAATGTAATTACTTACCCGGAAGCATTTTACAGGAATTTAGACTAATTTCTTTTAAATGTTAAGTCAGACTCATACTTTGAATTCTATTTTTCTATGCCTTCAAAAAATGTTTGGTAACAGGATACAGAAATTAAAGCTAAGTCTTAGAAATAATGATATGATCATATAATTACCAAAAAAAATCGACGTCTTGTTAAAGCAGCAGATGTGATCTTTTGGAACTAGAAATTGATAATTAGAATTGAATATCTAAAATTAAAAACTGACTAAGAAAATGAAAATGAAAAAGATATTTTTAGTTTACTTGAATTGCATTGTCGAAATATAGTTACGAAATATTGATCTTATAGAATCTTGCGCGAAATTTTGAGACACACATTTATGATTAATAGCCGACATAAGATAAGTACAAATTTACCTGAATATCTTATATGCATTTTGAGCATCGTTTTTTCTACACAATTAAAATAAAAATTTGATATTAAATTTTAATTGGAGCATAGATTTCATTCAGAACGTGTTAGAAATCTACTAATTGGATGCGAAATCCATAAACAGAATGGCATCTCGTGATCTCAAAGCAATTTTAACTTATCGTGTTTTGGCTTAACGTATAAAAAGACAGAACTAGGCATACAAAATTCCAAAAATGCATTTATTTTTTTAAAAAAATTATTAAGGTCTAAAAGAGGAGATTCGGAAAAAATTTATGAATTTCTATATGATTATAGTATTTTCTCTTTGTATACTCCGTATATAATAAAAATATCAGAAATGTTATGTGCAGTTAAAATGATTGTCTAAAATAAATATTAAATTCGAGAAAGAAACAAGGAAACATTATCAAAAGTGTTTGAAGCGAAGGAACTTATGATAATTTGTTTTTAAGACGTCTTGCAAATAATTTCAGCGAAAGCCGTGTAAAAATAAAATAATTGCTACCTAATAATATATCAAATAATTTATTCAATTTTCATCTATGTAAATGAAATAAAAATGATTCACCTGAAGTTTTTTTACATAAAAATGACACCGAGAAAATCATAAAAGTGTTCTACGTGGATGACTCGTACTTTTAACAAAAAAATAGTAATAAAAGAGAGAAAACTTTTCATTACCATATCCACTGTGAAAACGATTTCTTCGAATTGTATATCTTGTTTAAATTTCGAGCTTAAAAAGACTACGGAAGGAAAAAAAATTATTAATTTTCGGGAAAAAATGCAACTAAGATTCGAAAACTATAAAAGAAAACTGTTTTAAAAAAGAAAGCAGTATGTAGAAATCTAATTCTTTGACCGTTCCGTTGGATGGATTTTAAGGTTTCTTTACAGGCAATTTCGTTCTGGGAAAAAATTCTAAAGATTCGAAAACTATAAAAGAAAACTGTTGGAAAAAAGAAAGCAGTATGTAGAAATCTAATTCTTTGACCGTTCCGTTGGATGGATTTTAAGGTTTCTTTACAGGCAATTTCGTTCTGGGAAAAAATTCTAAAGATTCGAAAACTATAAAAGAAAACTGTTGGAAAAAAGAAAGCAGTATGTAGAAATCTAATTCTTTGACCGTTCCGTTGGATGGATTTTAAGGTTTCTTTACAGGCAATTTCGTTCTGGGAAAAAATTCTAAAGATTCGAAAACTATAAAAGAAAACTGTTGGAAAAAAGAAAGCAGTATGTGGAAATCTAATTCTTTGACCGTTCCGTTGGATGGATTTTAAGGTTTCTTTACAGGCAATTTCGTTCTGGGAAAAAATTCTAAAGATTCGAAAACTATAAAAGAAAACTGTTGGAAAAAAGAAAGCAGTATGTAGAAATCTAATTCTTTGACCGTTCCGTTGGATGGATTTTAAGGTTTCTTTACAGGCAATTTCGTTCTGGGAAAAAAAATTCTAAAAAAAGAGTTTTGGTTCTATTTCAGTTTTGAAAAACGCTTTCCATTTCCTTTGGTGTTTTAGAGTTGTAACTCTTTTTATGTCAACTTCTATAAGGCATGATTCATTTAAGTTTTTTTTTTTCTATTTTGATCGTCGCAAGACTTATTGGTTTATTGGCTTTCAAAATGTTTTTCTCTCTGACTAGCTCCGTTTCGGAAAAAAAAAAATACATTTTTATTTCGAATTTTGGAGTTCGTTCTAAATTCTACTAACTCCAATACCTGTAGTTTGTTTAACTGCCGTCTTATATAATATGAAGATCAAATAAAGATATACAAAGTTTTTAATAAATCACGTGGTTAAAAATGTTGCTTCAGCATGCATTTTTGCATTCTTCTATACGAAGTATTGATAAAGTATTGTAATCAAGAACTCCACACTCGAGATTTTGATGGATTTCCATGTTTCTGACCTCCCTTTGAAACATAATTTTGGAATTATGTATCCCCGTCTTCGAACACTGTAATTAAAAAACACTTTCAATTAAATTGATGATATTGGATATAAGGAAATTAAACCAAAATTACTGATGTTTATGAAATTTATTAAGAAATCCATTCAGAGAATGTCTGTCTATCAGGCTGTTCGAATATAAGAGAACTAGATGATCACAAAATGTAGAACTAGATAAATAAAATTCAACATGCAGATTTATTATTTAAAATATATAATCTTATAAAATTTTCACCTAAATCTGTCAGTTGGTCTGTACTTTCTCAAGCATGTAAAGGAATGCTTTAAATTAATAAAATTGATGTGATTTTGTTATTACAATTATAGCTTTGAGCCAAATTTCGGTTTGAATTTATCTGAAAAAAGAGTTCAAAATAAATTTTCACTCGATGGATTCAGTAAAAATACTATATTGTTACGTAGGTTCTTTAATGTGGGACTCAATGACACATACAAGAAGTAGAGTTAAACCAATTTATTAACTCAACTCTGAACTCAGAACACAGTGACTGACAGTTCTTCTGCTTTTATACTAGCAGGAAAAGTTCCAGAATACTTTTCTGGAGACAGTAAGAAAAGTCCAGAACACTTGTCTGGTAAACTAAAGAAATGTCCAGTATCTTCTGGAACATGAAAAAAAGGAAAACTTAAAATCACGGAATTAAATATTTACACAAACTGTGAATCGCATTGTCTCTAGTGGGATTCGAACTTACGATCTCTTCATTAAGAGACCACTGCTATGACCATTCGGCCATGGGGAGTCGAATGCCTCTTTTCAATGCGGCAATATTTACTCCAAATATATTTATTTCTTAACTGTTGTTCATCAGTGTCATCCAAGTTTTCTTAACTTTTCACAGTTATGCAAGAAGGGACTCAGGGAAGTCTAAAACGTGGATATTTGGCGGAATCACTACGTTTTAGGCTTCCTTGAGTTCGAAAAGCAAATTTTTCGAAAACATCTGTATTACTTATCTTTGACACAAAGATAAGTAAAAAACGGTTTGATCTAGCCGGATGTAACTTGGTATAAGTTCTTTATACCAAATTTGTAGATTTCTGTCATATTTTGAGCAAACTCCTCTCAGAAAAAGTCTCTCTATCCGGCTGTATGAATATCATGATAACTACAAAACGATGAGAGCAAGATAAATAAAATTCGATACACTGAATTAACATCTATAGTCTAGACACTTCCCATATTGTGAGCCAAATCCAACAAGGGATTTACCGTCTGTCGGTCTGAACTTTTAGAAACATGTAAACGTGCTAACTCAAAGACGCAATGACTTAAATATATCAAATTTGCTATGTGATTTTATGACAACAAGTGTAGTCACATTTTGTGACAAGTTTTTTGTTTCAATTGTTTGGGAAAAATGCTTATAAAATACAAATTTGGTTTTCGGATACTACAGATCGCATGATAAATATTTATTGCCAAATTATTCGCCAAAAATAATACAATAGATTTAGAAAAAATGCTAAATTTATGCCAAAAGTTAATATTTTGTAGCTATTCTACGCCATTGTCATGCAAGATATTCTCTGGGGTATCTTTATTATAGAGTATTCGAGAAAGTTTTTTTGCAGCCCACTCCGACTGGTTAAAGGGTTAAAAATATGATATCCGATTGCATCTTTCTTTACGATAGCTATTAAACTATCGTAATGGATTACATTTTGGAGACTTGTAGTCTGGATTGATATCTTATATTAATGCATAAAAATCCCATTAAGAAATTCCAAGCTATTTCATCAAGAGCTCAAATGAAAGAAACAGTTTAAGTAATGTATTAATTATAATTTGATCTCTATATTAAATCTAAACCTCTGAATTTCTGCCACGTAAAAATGTAATCAAAAATTTTGTCATCACTCTATTTTTATTTGATTTTAATTCATTATTTTAAATTCAAATTTATTATCATGATTAACAAAGCGAGTTCGCAAATTGTAAAGACTAAGTCTATGGCAAAGGATACCGACGTGCTCTGATTGGTTTAAGCCTTGGCAAAACATTGCCAAAAAGATGCCAAACCGAAATATATTTTTATAAAAATAAATAAAATTGTGAATTTATCCCCCCCCCTATTTTTTACGGTTTACATGTAATATTAATCTGGAACACATATACAGCAGAAAAGATCAAATCCTGAAACCTAAATTCAGGAAATATAAAAATTACAATTTATTAAAAATATTTTGTGTGTGCGTTTCTTCTTAATATTATTTTGATATAACTAAAAAAATTAGCTACGAAATCACATATTCCATTAAAGCTTACATATTTATACGTTTTGGGCATTGAGGAATCATCTCCCCATATGTAGTTGATGGGTAAGTAACAAACGTTCAGCAACAAGTTTCAATGACTGCATAAATTATCTAATAAAGGCACGAAAATCATAGAAAAATAAGAATCATTTAATTGATGCATCATATGTTGAGTAATGACTTTCATTTAATTTTTATACTTCTGTGCATAAAAAACATTAGTTACTTGTTTTACTAGTATTATTAGTAATATTTATTAATAATTAGTATTAGTAGCATTACTAGTAATATTAAGATAAAACAATTATATTAATAAAAATTGGATCGTGTTGATATTCACTCGTATCTTACATAAAACTAATGAAAGGTCCAAGGTTTGAGCCAAATAAGCGAAAACTACACTATTATGAGTGCAAAACATTGCCAAAAAGATGCCAAGGCTTAAACCAATCAGAGCACGTCGGTATCCTTTGCCATAGACTTAGTCTTTACAATTTGCGAACTCGCATTAACAAATAATATTATATAAAATAATTATGGACACAGTTACAGATAAATAGCAAATCGATTACCAAATTTAATATCGCATGCATTACTCACCAAGTTGTGAAGTCTGATTTTACGACAATATTGGCCCATGACCATCTTTTCTTATTGCAAGACTTTTATAGTTAAACTCTGGTTCTGTGAAACTTTCTTTTTTAACTGCATTTAAAACAATAAGTTTCCAACTATTACTAAATAGGCATCACGATTTTTCGCTTAAAAAATATATTTGCTATTAGCTGACTGTTTTACTTTAAATTTCCGGTACATTTGAGTTTTGGTGAAATAATATATATTATCCATTATTTGCACGCAACCAGCACGTGATTCAAAATTTCTCACATGAATGGAACCGTTATTTCAAGTCAAATTTTTCAAACATTAAATCGAAATCTGCGGATACATCATTAACTTCTTACAATCAATCTTATATTTATCCCAATTTATTCTATTTTTAAATCCTATTAAGCCAAAACAATGTCGACAGCTGAAAAAGCAAAAATTCGCAAATGGATCTTAATGGCTGCTGCAAGTCTCAAAGGAAATAATGGTGTGACGGTGCAACACATCAAAAAATTCTTGGACACCAAGAAAGATGGATTATCCAACAAACCAGAGACGAAGTTGATATTGAATAGACTTTTGGAGACGGGTCATTTGAAGAAAAAGGACGGAAAATATGTAATCAAGAGATCTAATAAGACTCCTGGTAAAGAAATGAAAAGATCAAAATCGTCGATGAGAAACGCTGGCAGAAGAACTGTAAAGAAATCAAAGTCTATAATCGAAAATGTGAAAAAGTCCAAGTCATTAGTTGAACATCCAAGCAAAGATTAAAAAGATTCAAACCCCACTACAGCAATAGAAAAAAAACTATAGTATGAATTAAATTGAAATTAAATACATTGAAACTACAATAATTTTATTGATTCAAATAAAAAAGTAAATACTTATCTCTGAATTGTATCTTGTACCAAAAACATTTTACATCACCTTGCTCTTTTATTGATTTAATACTTTTGATGCTATGGATATTTGAAAAGAATAAATTGTAAAATCAAAAAATATAGTAAAAGGTTTCCGCCAATCTTTGAAAGATATTGCTACATAGTAGAGCCAAGTATGGAATAAGGAATACAATTAGGTTACGATATTTGGCAATTTTTCGCCTTTAAAAGTTACAGTTTGATGATTATATCGTAATCTTTAGTTTAGCTAATATTTAAAAAAATTATTTAGTTACACTTAAAATTGAAATGGGAAAAAATGGGTACTTATTAATCAACGGTGTAGGATTGGCGATTCGTTGGCGATAATTGTGACATCTTTAATTCTTCCATCTTTGACATCTTTTAATATAAATTGTTTTCTAGTAAATTGAAAGCTCACTTATAGGGTTGCAATGCCAAATTGATTTGGTTACTACATTTGGCGAGTTTTGGCCTTTTCATCATTAAGTAAAAGGTATCAAAAAAAGAAATTTGCAAACGATAATTCGAATTAATAAGATAATAGATTTTATACGGTTAAAACCTAATGGTTGAAGAAATATTTGCCAACGCAGAGATGGAATCATATCATATCTCAAAACCTTACTATTCAGTAAATAATTACTAGACGTTTCAATAATTTATTGTAATACATTTTCCATTTGCATCTGGCTCGCCATATACAATGCATTCAAATTTTAAATTTTTGCCTAAAATTTACAAGAAAACTAAATAAATCCTTTTTATGATTATTATTTTTGTTTCTATACGAAAATACAATTCAATTAAATAAATGCATATCTTTTTAATTTAATGTCATCAAAATAAGTTTTTTCCTAGAAAATCTCAGAACTATCCAAAGATATAGGTACACGGAATACAGTCAATTACGTAAAATAAAAAACGCTATTCATTGACTGTTAATTTAGATTTAGTTTGTTGCAAATGACAAGTAAGATTTTAGAAACTTGAATATACTTCAACCATATTAATTTCCCAAAATCCAGTGTAATTCCATTAATCTAATTAGATTTGGTTTTTAAATAATGTCGATCACAAAAATATAATTTTAAGGTGATTTCTTGCCTTAATTTTTGCCTTGCATCAATTTTTGCAACAATACTAAAAGTGGACTTAAAAGATATTAATGTATTGCAATCATGCAAAATGGCGGCCATTTGGCGAATGTTTGTACGGTTGGCGTAATTTTGGCGAACCTGACTTGTAATTAAACACTCTTAAGTTTTAAGCAAAATGTTTCTTGGTGATTGAAACGCTTATATTCATTAATTAAGCGAATATATATTATTCTAAATTATAACGCAAGAATCGATATTGATTATGCACTTTCCTAACCTTGATTTTTAGTATCCGTATATATTTCAGTAATAATATAATTAATAAGTGTAGCATCTTTTAACGGAATTTTAGAAAAAACAAATGCAATACTATTAATAGCATTTTAATTAAAGATTGTTCAAATTTTAGGAAAAAACTCTTATTTATCTAAATATTACATTTAGCTAGATATTACCAATTTCAAAGTTTGATTAAAAAAAGTGGATAATTTTTTGAAAACACTTTGACGTCTGTGAAATTTGACAGTGATTTTTTTTAATTTGAAAATTATATTTTATTACCGTATTGTAAAATTGTCAATTAATATAATATTTGTATAATGTATAATTTGTATTTCCACTTTAATTTGAAGATTACGGGAGTTCACAGAAAATTAGATACATAGCACATTATAGCTTAAGGCCTTTATAATAAATAGTATGAGTGGGTTATATAACTATCAAAATTTGAAGCTTAAAGATGTTTTGTTGAAGAAACTATTAAAAGACAAGTTACATAAAATATTTAATTGGAAATTTTAACAAGCATTAAGATTGGCAAACCAGCTGGTCGCTGAAAGCGGCTAGTATATTATATATAAAAAAAGTGTTTAAATTTTCTATAAAAAATTTCTAAAACATTTTATTAAAGTGATACAAATTGGATCCTAAATATTATGCATAAATTTTGTAAACCTGACGATAACTTTAAGATTTAGGAGAGTTATCTTTTGAAAAAATTCAAGTTTGTCTACTGTATATTTCTCAAGCAAAATTTACTTGTATTCCTTGCGATTGCAGGCAACGCGAAGAATCAAGCCAAGTAGTTCCACTTGCAAACCATCGTCTACATTTCTTTATTGCTTAGTTACACATCATTATGCGAATGTTAATAAGGTTGAAAAACATAAAAAAATGATTACTGATCTAAAAACTAAATTAAAATGTGAATCTAATTTCTTTTATACAACACTGTTTGAATAATTATAAGGAAATTTTAAAGCCATTTTCAATTGAAGTCCGAGAAGATATTTTCGCTCGATAATAGAATTTTTTTAAACTTTCTATTTTAATAAAAACCGCCTACTTGCAAGCTTTTAGAAATGACTGTTTTTGTTTCTTAATTATTTATTTTAATATAAAGCACAAATTTCTATGTATTTATTTGAACTTTTTCGCCACTTTTATATGATTTTATAATTTTCTGATATTACAATTTGTTGTTGAATGATGAGAAGTAAGAGGAAAGTAAAAGGAAATTCTTAAATGATATGGGAATCCAGGGAACATACTTGATTGTTCATGTTCTTTTATCTTCTTCCTTTTCATGCCAGTTCTATGCAATTCTCTTAAGAATTCTTACTTTTATTTTAGGCTTAGCGAAGCTACTTGATCCGAGCTATAGGTTGTTTTTTTTATGTTAAAATATTTTGTTCCATACCTAACTATGTTACTGCACTCATCCTGAACATTGTTATAATTTCCTATTAAAATGACTGCCTGAATCGAGTCGAAGCTTTTATTATTTTAAAATACAAGGGTAGCAATGCCCATAAAGATTCGAAAACCAGAATTTGAAAAATAGATAAGTCCTACCTAACGAAAATTAATAATTTAACATGCATATTGAAATCTTTACTAATAATTAAGAAAATATCTGTGTACCTTGTCTCTGTGTTGAAACTCTAAACAGCTCGTTCGAACTATTTACCAAAGTTAATGGATATATAATGTGTAAAATTTTGAGGTTTGCACCTTAAAGTTACTTTTTTAATTTAAAGTACAATGTCAATTAATTTAAAATTAAACGAAGCTTTGATGTTTCCTCATAACACCACAACATTTTTGGAGCCATCTCAAAATTGAAAAATGTTATCAATTCTTTTGATGTATGATTTATTTTTTATCTTTAATCAATTTTTGAAATTATTTTAAGAGCATATTACAGTATTGAAGTGACGCTCAAACTAATTTTATCATTTCTATTAATATTTCCTTATGGCTTTATTCCATTGTTGATGATGAACATATGGAGATTCGGTTATTTCTTCATTACTGAATAGTGTCTTTTTATAATACAGGTTTTTAATAATTTTTTTTGAATATTTGTACTTATAATTAAGGTTTAAATTTGGAAATATGCGTAATATAAATATTTAAAATTGCGTCCATTTCTAAACAAGTTTATTTTAAAGTAAACATAATTGTTTATGCAAATATATGGATAGAACATTACTGAAATGTCCACGACAATGAACAGAACGGTACATTGCTTCTATGTAGTATGATACAATAGTATGATATGCCAATTAAAATAAGGAAATTAAAAAAAAATGATTGTTTTGGTAAATCTTAAAAATTTAAAGAATTACTTAAACTATTTAATTGAAAAGTTTAGCAATAACCGATCTCGGACAACCAGCTGATAGGAGAAAGAAGACTAGTTCTCTAATAATATCGAAAAATAGCTAGTTTCCAATCGTAACAGTATTGAATGCTAGTTAATTGTCTTCTCAGCACTATTTAACGCAGCGGACATCTTGCTTTTTTGATTAGTGATCTGGCATTCTATGGAGCTCACATTAAAGTATTTTGATTAGATCTGGCATTATATGGAGCTCACATTAAAGTATATTTTTTCTATATAGCTACTCTAGGCAAGTATTTAAATACATGAGTGAAATCTAATTTAATAATTCCTTGAGTTTGTTGGCATTACCGTTACAAAAACAACTAGCCCAATAGATCTTCAAGCATTCACTTTGATGACTTTATTACAGCGCCTTTGTTGATTAGATTGATCGCTAGAATTACTAAACGCTACAATTTTCAATTAAAAAAATTATGTAACTTGCTTGTAACTTCCTCGAAAACTAATTTTAAGCTTCAATTTTTTTAACTATAAAACATATACTATTTTAGAAGTCTTACAGTTATTTGTTAATTATAACATTCGTTTCCCAAATTTTCTGTCGACTCCACTTCAATTTAAATTTAAATTTGAAACGGAAGTGATTAAATCACAACAATAATATAAATGACTTTGCTGAAAACAAGCAAGAATATTAAATATATGATAATAGAAGATATAATCTTTCCACTTTGAAGTCTTAAGTATATTACAGAATATTGTTTTATAATTTATGTACTATGTTAGACGGTTATTCAATATTTTTCTGATTCTACATAAAAGTCAGTTAGGAAAGAATTTATTAAATACAGTCATAGAAATGGAGTAAGCATAAAATTATAAATCTCGCTTTCATGAGAACATTTATTACTTAAGGTGTATGTACACGCTTGAAACTTCGAAAATCGTTCAAAATATCGAATATTTTTTTATTGCTTAATAATGTTCTCCCATCCTTTAGCTTTCAAACGATACCAAGATGTTGTCAATATTCGAAATATTTCTCGAGTTATAATTATTTTTCTTGAGGTGCTTTCATTAAAAACTCTAGTTACGGTGTTCTTAAAACTCATTTTATGAAGAATGATATTTTTCCACTATGTTGCTTCATTCAAACAATCATAACTCAACAAGAAATGAACCAAATACAATTATTTATATATCAAAATAATCTGTATGAAATAGCGGATGTTTTGTGTCTCAATCAAAGTTATATTTATAGAAATAAATTTTTAATAGCTATTTAAAAGTTACAGAAAAAATCTCGCTTTTTCTATTCATCGTTGAAGAAAAAATTGTTTAAAAAACACTATATATTTTTATAACTTGTTTGAAGCAGAGCACATGAAGACTAATGTTAGGCATTATTTCCAACTAGAATTGTGTGTCTCTACAAATTAGAATTTAAGATATCATGTTTCAAAAAATATGCTAATTAGCACATTAAATATTATTTAACTAATTAATAATTAGTGTAATATGGTTTTTTTCTCACTGAAATGAGTTTAAACATATATTAATGACCTACTGTGAAAAAACTGGATTTTAAAAGTTAAAATTAAAAAAATAATCTTCTAGTGTGTACGTACACCTTAAACCTATAGAGAACATAATTTCATTTAAACTATTTTTCTTATTTGATATATATGACTATTATTAACAATTTAGAAATCAATAGTTGGGGCGTGATTAGAGCTGATATTCTATATTATATTATATATTTAACTAAAATTTGCCAAAAATAGTAATACGGAAGTATTAAATCGGTAGAAAGTTCAAAAGGTCATAGAAAATTTGTTCTTACGTAACTTTTTCCAAAAAGTATGTTATATTTTTAAATTCATTTCATTCTTATAAATGTTAGAAATTACATTTTTCTACGTTAAATTTGTTATGAGAATTAACTTAAACTTTTAATTTGAGCTTTTGCCAAAATGATGGAAACGCCTTTATAAGTGAATTCTTACAATAAAAGTGTAACATGCTTATGCAAGTCAAATTTAAATTTTATATTATATGAAATATATTGTTGGAAATGGCGCACCAATGTTAAAATTGGAATAGGAGATATTTCTAAAAGCAACATACCAAAACAAATTTTGCATAAAAGTACTTAACGATTATCTATATCTATACTTATAATAAAGCTCAATGTGTGTGTGTGTGTGTGTGGGGGCGCTCTACAGGCCAGACCGTTTGACCTACAGCTACCAAATTTGGTACATGTATACCTTGGAGGTCGGGAATGTGCACCTGGGGTTCCTTTTTTCGAATTTTTAATTAGAATTTTAATTATTAATTAAAAACTAACTTTCCCGCCAAAAAAATCTTCCATTTTCCCACCGCCAAATTTTCCGCCAAAATAATCTTCCATTTTCCCCATCGCCAAATGAGAAAGGCTTTAATTTTTTTTCTCCCAACAGTAATGAGGCTAGGGTTAAAATTTTTCGGCGGATTATTTCACTCGGTTCTGTTTATTTTCTTAATGTTTGATGCATTTAAAATTAAACATTGTTAATGAATCGATCTTTCAGATTCATTCTGAAGTACTTTTGAATTAAAATAAAACAGAATAAAGGAAATTAAAAATTTTTAATCCGCATAGCGTTACCCCAACTGGCGTAGAAGAAATCACGTATTTGCTTTACGTAACTGGGGAAGAAAATTCACGCATGCGCATTCTGTTCTGATTGTTGCCATGGCAACCGTTATCAATGGATGATTTAAATTATTTTTGAGTTAGTCGCATGCTTTTGTAAGTAAATTGTATTTATGTTAGTTATATATTTTTTGTATATGCTTATAGTTTTAAGTTCATCGTTTTTTAAGTAGTTTTTTTAAAACCTGTTTTCAACCGTTTATTTTAAACGATTCGTTTTATTTTCTTAGTGTTTGATGCATTTAAATTTAAACATTGTTAATGAATCGATCTGCTCATAATGAATCTAAGAAAATTTCGTTGACAATCTCTTGAGATATTACATAAATTAAAAAAGATATTCTTTAGTGCCCATAAAGTTTAAACGCTGAGTGACTCTATTTTCAGTAATCAGATTATAAAAAAAATGCTTTGTTTCAGTAAAAAATATTATTATATTAATTGAAGATTAATTCTTTCCACTTTAATTTAAAGCATAAATTCTACGGGTGCTAACAGAAAATGAGAGATACATATTACGTTATGACTGAAGACCTTTATAATATTATGAATGAATTATATCGCAATCAAAATCTGAAGTTTTAAAATATTTTGATGAAGAAGCTATTAAAGTAGAAATTGTATAAAATATTTAATTATTAAAATTTTAACGAACATTAAGATTGGCGAACCGGCTGGTCGCCAAAGGCGGCTAGTTTTAAGAAATAAAGAATGCAAATAGTGGATTACATGTATTTCTACATTGCACATTAACAGTAGAAGAAACAAATACATACAATTTAATGAATGTATTTTGCATTACTTCATCTTCATCAATGCAAAGCAACTTTTTTTTATTTATTTTGCTCCAAAATAAAAAGGAATTTTTATTAATTAATCATGACCAGACTGTAAGACAAAAATTATCAATTTCTATATGAGATCTTATATTAAACTTATCACGTCAAACGCAGTTTTGATGCAAAGCTTTTGTCATGTCTTTAATTTGTTTTGACAGTTCTGTTTTAAAACATCAGATAAAAGATAATTTCTTACATTGATTATTTGCAGCAAAGCTTTAAATAACATATAATAAGTTAAAATAATTAATATCAGCATTCGTTTTTTTTTAATATTCCACAACTGTTATTTCATAATTAAGTGAAATGAAAACTTTACTCAAATCAAATAGAGGAATATATTAAAATAAAAAAGAGCATAGATAGAAAAGCATACATAAAAAAAACATTAAAAAAGTATAGATATTTTCTCCATAATCATCGTTTGCTTTTTATGCATTTAGGAAATACCAATCCAACCAACGCACTTATAGTATTTTATTAAAATGGTTTCAAATAGCGCATTCAATTGAAAGGTAGATCTTTTAAGAGCACACACATTTTTTTTTTTTGTCTTTCTGAAACTATGTTAATATAAAAATTAAGAAAAAAATGAAGAAGAAAAATAACTTACTGCCAATATCATTTCTAAACTTTATTCCAATAAAAAAATGAAAAATAAAGCATCAAAAGAGTACTCCCTGGCCTAAGAAAGAAAGCTATAAAAACTCCGAATGAAAACCATTGCTCTTGAAAGTTTATTCAAAATAGACATTTCTAGAAATTGATGCATAATATGAAACTATAAAATGGTGAAAATATCAAAATATCCTAAAAAAGTAAAAACTTGAAGATGCTTAATGTTTAATCTCAAAAATAACCTTCTAAAACTTCTATTTAGAAAAATGTTCGGATAAAAACCATATGAATTCATATTTTGAAACTTCAAGGGCTTTTTTCCCCAATAATTTTACTATCCATAATATTCCAAAATGTTTTTGAATTATTCTCTCGCACGAAATAAATTCCTACATCTGAGCTAAATTTTATCAAAATGCTTTCAAATCCTATTCAAAAGCTGCAAAGAAAAGTTGAAATATTATTTTTTACAATTTTATTTTTCTATCGAAAGATTTTTTTTTCGCACACTTATAATAAGATTCAGATTTTAGAATAAAATCTGCCATGATACAGTTTTCAAAATAGTAGAAGTTTCTTTTTTTCAAAATTACTATAATTCTAGTTTAGTTCAAGTTATTTTTACAAGCATCCAAAAAAAAAAAAAACACCATAAAGCACTACTTAAAAGAGCAATTCAGATAGAAAATAGTCTTATTGAGAGAAAAGTTTTGCAATTTTGTAAAAAGCATTTACCTTTGAGATAGTGAAATCACGTGAAGAGGGGTTTAAAAATAGTTGAAAGGAAACTCGTGATATTTGCGACCGGTAGATTTTTAAAGGAAATCCTGTACATGCATAGTGGAAAGAATTTTTATTTCTTATTGATTTAATATTTTCGTTTCCTGTTCAGTTTTTATGAATTTTTACAAATTACGAATTTTCGATGAAGAAAAATCTTCTCGATTAATCAAACGATTTTAATGATTTAAATGAAAGAGTATTGATAAAGAAAGAATTTTTACTTTTTATTAAGTTAATATTTCCTTTTCCTGTTCAGGTTTCATAATTTTTTACGAATTACAAATGTTCAATAAAAAATCTTTTCGATTAATCAAAAGATTTTAATGATTTAAATGAAAGAGTATTGAAAGAGAAAGAATTTTTACTTTTTATTAAGTTAATATTGCCATTTCCTGTTCAATTTTCATGAATTTTTCGAAATTACGAATGTTCGATAAAAAATTTTTCGATTAATCAAACAATTTAAATTATTTAAATGAAAGAATATCGAGAGAGAAAGAATTTTTACTGGTTATTAAGTTAATATCACCGTTTCCTGTTCAGTTTTCATGAACTTTTTCAAATTACGAATGCTTTATGGAAACTAAAAAAACCTTTCGATTAATCAGACGATTTTAATGATTTAAATGAAAGAATATTGAGAGAGAAAGAATGTTTATCTTTTATTAAGTTAATATTTCCATTTCTTGTTCAGGTTTCATTAATTTTTACAAATTATGAATGTTCAATAAAGCAATTATTCAATTAATCAAACTATTTTAATGAATTAAATAATAGAGTATTGTAATATCTGTTAAGTTAAATTTCTAAAGAAAAATTTGAGGATGGTAAATTTTATTTGTTTATTAATCAAAAAATTTTGGATTTAAGTTTCTGTGGGATATTTTTAATTTCACTTCAGTCATATTTCTGTGAATATTTAAAGATAAATAGCATTCCCTAGAAAACTGTAATTAACCTTTTCATATAAAAGCATATATTTTTTCTGAATGGACATTTTTAATTATTTTCTTAATGAGGCAACCGAAGTCCAATAGGATTGAAATAAAAGCCCATTTGCTTTTTTTACTCTTTGTTTTATTTAATCATGAAAGAAGCGGAAATGGAAAGCTAAAATAGTCTCTTCACTTTTCATCAAGATTAAATACTGAATCAGATGAGTCAAAGATTTTACAATACATTCGAAATATCCCCAGGTCTTTATTTCTTTTTTCTTTAGTGTATTTTGATGAATTATTCTTTTCAAATTATTCTCTCAATAGACCATCGAATTCTGCCATAATTAACAAGTCATAAAGAAAAAAAAGAAAGACTCCTTTCAGATTAATTCTTAATGTAATTACGAATGTAGATAACTATAATGTATGAAAATTTGAAATCTGAAATAATTTTCCAAAGCATTCGATGTATTTTTTTTTTTATTCCAGGAATATATTATAAAATTCTTCTCATCAAAAGGAAATTACTACACGTTCTGGAGTTAATTACATATCGGTTCTACAAAACATACATTTTTAAACATTTATGAAATTTTCATTCCTTATTGAATTCACCTATTTGAATTGCTAAAAAAAATTTAGGGTTACAAAAAATAATAGTATATGAACAGATACAGAATGATTCCTTCTCAGAACTAAATTATATAAAATGCAGAGAATAATGTATAGTTTCAGTAAAATGTTGAAAAATTATTTAAAATTGCTTTGCATAAAACATTCATGCGATTTCTTAAAATAAAATATTATACTTGCATAATGAATTGTAAAAAAGAAAAGCAAAAGAAATGTCAACATTTTCGAACTTTTGATTTCAGCAGTTATAATAAAACATTTACTACAGAGTTGATATCATACACAGTTCTCGAAATGATATAAATACACATTATGAGCCAACAGATTTATTTCGATTATTTTAAACACATTAAAATATAAACAAATTGATTCTCACTCTGAAACATTCATTAATATAAAGAATGACATTTCATACTTAAAATATAGCGACACTGAAGATCCCATCTTTAAATGTGTTTGAATGGATAACTTAAAAAAAAAAACTTGGACAGTTGTTATGTCTGGAAATTATATATTTTTCAGGTTTTCACATCCTCTATTTTCTATCAGATGATGCGAAAAGTCAATGTAGCAACATTGTTTACTCTCTTTTCATACATTAAAAGTGTTAAATAATTTAATGAAAAAAGGCTTATAGAACTCTAGAATTTCTCAGATACATTTAGAATGTAAGCTATCATATGAACCAATAAAAGAAACATTTATTTTTATGTATTTTATTGTACCATGTTTCCAACCGTTATTCTGTTCAAGGTTATAAATATTTATTGAGTTTTATATTTTCAGGTAGTAGTTTGGAATGTGAAGACAATTTTGGAGATCATTAATCTCAAAGCAAAACAATTTTAAAACCTGTATTGGTATTTTTTTCTTAAACTGAATTGAAGAAAAAAGTATTTTAATTTTATAAATGTTTCCCATGTACATGTATTAGATAAATACTTAAATAAAATATTTTTTTCGAGAAATTTATTGTAAATCAATTTCATCTACACTAAAAGAATTTCCTCATTACTTAAGCGAATATTTTGATTTATAGATTAAATACACTCATGACCAAAATTAAGGTCACAAAAGTGTTCTTCAAAGTAATTCTAAATGGCTACCAGTACAATTTAAACAAATTATATTTTATATATTGTGAAGGACCAGTAACATGATATTAACCTTTGTTGTGTGAAAAAATGTGGTTTAGCATTAGTTTTTGAGTATCTACTGAAATTAGACCGTTTAGGCATCTAGGATTTTTGCCTGCAATTTCATGAATATTGCATTAAAACAAAAAATTTAAACTGTTTCCAGTGAGAATGAGTTCTCATAATCGTTTAGACGATTCCTTGAGATGGTGAGCCGTTGGCAGGCTTGAAGCTGGGCAGTCTCAAGCGTAGGTGGCTCGATGCTTACAAGTGGCACCGAAAGTGGTATCCAGGTTGTGGAATCAATTCCAAACAAGTGGTACTGTAACCAGGAAAGCCGGCTAAGGCCGTCACAGAGCAACGCCGCCTGCACAGGATCGCTATTTGGCACTAAGCGCACGACGGCATAGGCTGACAACAGCTTCCAAACTTGCTTGTGACCTTGCTGCTGCGTTTGGAATAAGAATTTCCAGACAAACAGTATACAGACGTCTAGCAGAGCGATCCCTTTATGCCCGGCGACCAGTTGAGTGCTTCCCTTTGACTGCATCAACAGAAAAGCCCGGTTGTTTTGGTGCCGAACACATCAAACTTGGGCACAGCAAGAATGGGGGCGTGTTCTTTTTAGTGATGAGTCGAGATTTACATCACAGAGTGACACTCGTCGAATCTTCATCTGGAGCGAGCGAGGAACTCGCTATCATCCCTCCTAGTAAAAGAAATCGACACATTTGGTGGCAGAGGAATCCTTGTCTGGGGTGGCATAATGTTGGACAGTCGTACACCACTGCACGTCTTCGATGCGGGTACTGTCAATGCACATCGCTATAGGGATGAGATCCTTGAAGCCTATGTGAGGTTGTTCCGGGGTGCTTTTGGCCCATACTTCATGTTTATGGACGATAACGCGCCTCCACACAGAGACCAGATCGTTGATGATTTTCTTGAGGAAGAGGATATTCGACGTATGGACAGACCCTCGAGGTCTCCGGATCTCCATCCTATTGAACATGTTTAGGATGGTCTAGGAAGAGTCATTGCACAGCGTAACGCCCCTCCCAATACCCTCCAAGAGTTAATAGCCGCGCTTTTGGGAGAATGGGCTTTGTTGCCCCAAGCATTTATGGACACCCTCATAAACAGTATGAAAGCTCGTTGTGAAGCCTGTATAGCAGTGCACAATGGTCACACTCCATATTAGGCAGACTATTCCCGAGATAAATGCTGTATTGCTGATTTATAATGTAACACTTTTTGACATATCCTGTTTCTTAATTCCCAATAATAATCTTTTCCATGTTGTTATGTATCTATGTTCTTTCTTCTATTGTAGTGTACCTCTGTGCCGAATTTCGTGGCAACACAATGAATAGTTTTTCATTTTTCGCAGATTTCATGTTATGACCTTAATTTTGGACATGAGTGTACATGAATAGAAAACAAAATTCACAGAATGACTATTTTAAACGAACTTTCAATTTTTAATTTGTAATAAATCTATCAATCCCAAAATTTTATACCATTATAAATGTTTAGAAAGGAATTCAATTTTTATGCATTAAAACTTGCTTTTTTTAAAATTATTTATTGTTTTATAAAACATGCATGCTTTTAGATAAAGAAATGAAAAATAGATATCCTTATATATTAATTGACTGTATTAATATAACTGTCTTAAATTCATAATCGAATAATATTATATTACTAGTAATAAGAATACACATCTCTTCCTTTGCTTATCAAAACAAATTTCATTCTCCATACATTAAACAAAAGATAATATTGTCACGTAGGTACTTTAGTGTGGAACTCAATGACACACACAAGAAGTAGAGCTAAACCAATTTATTAACTCAACTCTGAACTGAGAACACAGTGACTGGCAGATCTTCTGCATTTATATTAGCAGGGAAAGTTCCAGAATACTTTTCTGGGGACAGTAAGAAAAGTCCAGAACACTTATCTAGTAAACTAAAGAAAGGTCCAGAATCTTCTGGAACATGAAATAAAGGAAAACATAAAATCAAGGAATTAAATATTCACACAATCTGTGAATCTCATTGTCTGTAGCGGGATTCGAATTCATGATCTCTTGATTAAGAAAGCAGTGCTGTGATCATTCGGCCATGAAGAGCCGACTACCTCTTTTCAATGCGGCAATATATTTCTTAAATAATATAATAATGAGATAAATAATATATTATGTTTATTATGCCCATTCTAAAGAACAATATAATACATTATCTCTTTCACTCTAAAAAAACTGTTCTTTTAGACAAGACTATGTTTACAAGACTATGCTCCGACCTTTCTTATCATATGAACCTCCCATCTGGGTGAAGTCCTCCCGCTAATGTGATCTGGAAGTTTGGAGAGGGGGAGCTAACTCAAGTGTTGTCCTTATCATGTGACCAGTTCAGAATTACGACGTCCGTCCCAAAAACAAAGTGATATCGACTTACCACATCGATCTCTCCCTGGACCGAATTTGCAGAAATTCCTTCCATCTTCTCTTTTCTTCATTTCCCCCATCCGATTTATTAGTAATTTGTTACCTGCTAAGTAAACCCCCTATTTATTCTAGCACAACCACCTACTAAGTAATCTCATTGTCATGCCGTCAATCTATTCCTTGTAAGGTCCGGTGGTTAAGAACCTTGAGTTCATGAACTCCGTGACAATCCCCTCAAATCGGCAAATCTATTCTATTTACAATATATTTTTTTCGGATAATTTTCTCAATACCATTTTATCATATAACAATAAGAGAGAATGTATTATTTGTCTTATAAGAAAAAAGATAATATATTAACCTTTTTCTTATAAAAAAATTCTTGTTCTTTTTACTATAATAGTTATCACCATTATGATGAAAAAAAATTTAAATCTTTTCATTTCTTCATAACGGTGAAATCTATTTCGAGATTGTGTCAGGGGTAGAATCGTTTTATGTAAAAGAGTGTTATGAATATTTTATCATAACTTTCAGTAAAAGTGTGTATTCCTTTTTTCAGTTTTAAAAACGAAAAGAAAAATGTCTACTGCTGCTTCAACATGAAATATCTGAATAAGTTTAGAACCTAATGGGATGTTATCTCAGGCATCATAGAAAATATAAGAAAATAATTTTCAATTATAATATTTAACTAAATAAATCTTTTATATTATTATAATTATATCAGAGCTAAAATATTTTAAAATTATAACTTTGTTTTATAAGTTATGTCTAAGAACTCATAAAAAAAAATTTATTCGAATGATCAAAGTTTTAAAAGAAAAATCTTTTTACGATTCATTTAATGCATTTATTTCGTTTAAATTTTAAAGTGTAAAAATAAATGCGATCGCAGCTTTTTCAGAGTAAAAGACATTAATATCTGGAGAGGAAATGGCAGACGAAAAAGTTAAACTGCAGAGCAAAAGTTATAAAAGAGTTCAATGAAAAAAGTAAAGAGCACGGCGGTGAATTATAGTTGGAAGCACGGTTCTATTCAGTAGGATCCACTTAACGGTTTTTATTAGTTCTTTCAATTGGAAATATTCTAAAGAAATTTTTGGTTGTTGAGAACAACGTTTCATTTTATCTCTTTGGTGTTTCCAAAAGTCACAGTTGTTCTTTTTATAACCAGCTTAACATGCTTCTAAAAGAATAATTTTTTTCTTGATGCCGAGGTTTGTCGATTTATTTGCATCAGAATGTGAAATTTTTTAATAGCTGAATTTTATAAAGAATTGGCTGATTATTTTTAGAAATTGAAGGATCATAATCAACTGTTTAGATTCTTAAAGCGATAAAATTTTTGAATTGTTTCTTAACTTAAAATAATGTTTATACGTAACATTTTAAAAATGATATGTGAATTGAAATTATCAAGTAATAATTATGCTAATCAAATATATTAATGATTTTCTTCCGTGTAAGAAGGAAATGAGTGGATTTTTTTTTCAAAATATGTAAGTATGAGGTGATGTCTAATTTTTTCCGATTATCCTTGCTATGTGAAAACAGATGGTAGTGAAAAACAACAAAGTCGGTCAAAAAATTACTAACATTCTGATGAAAAAACATGCAAGAAGATATAAAGAATATTATGGATAGATGCTTTGCTTTGCTTATGTTTTTTTTTCCCTCATTTTTCCTGTCTCAAAGTGAAACAGTAAATAATGTGAATTTTGTGTCATACTTCGCAATTCCCGGTAGAGGACGCACATGTTTATGGAGATGCTTATATGAGCCGTGATGGGTGTTTATAGAAAGGTAGACTATGCACTTAAAAGAATAATAGAACATCATTAGAAGATGAAGGAAAAAGCTTCTTAAAAATCTAATACTAATCTATAGTCTTTGGCCCGTTTTCTAACAATAGAAACCAAGAGTATTATTACGGAAATTCCGGGGTTCTTTCCTATGAAGAAACAGTTCTTTAATAACGAACTACGACTTTTAAACACGACGGCGCAGACAACAAATATTCAGCCGAGACGAATACACGAATACACAGCAGTACATCACAAAAAACAGCTGCCCACATGTAGTAATCGTAATAATAACAACCACTACATACAAAGCGGCCAGGCAGAATTGAGGGGGGAGGAGTGGAATCTCCTCAGCCACTCTTTACAGTCTCTCCAAACGCCCGAAATTCTCCATTGTCTCCTCGCTTTAGCTGTTTCCAACTGCTGACTCACTACTTCATGACTAGCTACTCCTAATACGACTGGATGCTGCTTCTACAATAGACACCAAGACATGGCTCACAGCCCGATTCAGCAAATGCTTGAGCTCTATACAACGCCTGCGCTTCGCCGAACTGATCCAACTATTCCGCCGTCTCTTTACACAATTCTGAAAAGACTTTCTTTGGCTTTAGCCTGGCGGCCTTTTATAATTCCCGGAGTCGGGAAGAGAAGGTTCTGGAACAATCAGGTATATCTCGGCTCCTATTGGCTCTATCACCAAAATTCTAGAAGATGCCTGTATTATTTTTTGTCGCTGAATTCGTCGTCTAGTCGCCAACCCCTGAGATCACTGATTCGGCATCCTATCAGCATCCAGCAGAACTTATTGTAACGTGCTGGAAAGCAGCATTACAAATTTGTAACAATATATTTTATTCTAGAAATAGCATTGTGAAGCTTCGATTGCAATGCAATAAGACTAATTGAAAGTTATATTAACTCAATGAAATAAATTAAGTAAATTCTTGACAGTAGTACCAGCCTAGAAACTTTTGGATATCCCTTCATAGTCCAGATTTGTTAAGAAATATAGGCCTTTTAAAATTACTGCTTCATCTTGCAAAAAAAGAATAATAATGGTTAGTAAGAAATAACTTTCCATTTCAAAGGGCTTTAGAATGTCTTCTATTGGCATTATTGAGTTCAAATTTGAACTGCAGAAAATTCAAATAATGCATTTACTATATATTAAATTAAAAAAAAGTCATATAGAGGGTTCTATAATATAATTGGTATTTGAATATCGTGAAAATGGGAAACATCAGCACACTCCTATCAGCATTATTCATGGCATAAAAAGAAAACGAACTCTGCACACACTTCATTTACTTCTTTGCACATAAATAAATAAAAATTAAAGCAAAATGTTAAATATCTCGAAACTATCTTTTAATTCTAACCCACGAGTAAGTTTAAAAAAGGAACTGAAAAATTGAAAACGAGTGAAAAATATGAAACAGTTTTATGGATACTAAACCATAATATATAATATATAAATGATCCCCCACCAAAAAAAAAAGAGAATAATCTTTTATTTTGTTAAACGTAGCATCTAGACATATTAACAGTTACGAAGTTTCATTAAATAAGGTAGACAATTATATCAAAACAATTTGTCTTCTGGTGAGGCTGATAGTAAATAGTTGAAAAAAATTAAATTTTATAAGGCCCAAAAAAGTGACAGTTTCAATTAGTAAAATGCTTTCGTACATTCATCTGTGTTCACGTAAAATGTTTCGTTTCTATCTATAAAATT
This sequence comes from Argiope bruennichi, assembly GCF_947563725.1. NCBI lineage: Eukaryota > Metazoa > Arthropoda > Arachnida > Araneae > Araneidae > Argiope > Argiope bruennichi. Next base: position 86,972,528 of record NC_079159.1, on the reverse strand, counting down.
TGCCAAAATATGATTTTTCAAAAAAAGATTTCATGGAGTCTTTATTTAGAAATTTTGTGGGGGGGGGGCAATTATTACAAAAAAAAATGAATTCAGAAAAATTGCCATGTGTAACTATTCGTTTAGTCGTACATAATGCAACCAAATTACCCAATCCCACATTTTATATTCATTCTGATTAATCGACAGTTGAACATGGTTTCCTAAAAGAAGGGAAGAGAAATTTGAGAAACATTTATCTCAGATAAGTATTGGAATCCCGATCAAGAAAATAAAATTATCCGCTAGCAATGTGGGCTTTGCAAGAATGACAAAATGCCGACCTAGTTATAAAAGAATGTCAATTTCGTTTTTCGAATTCCTTGGCATCCTTCCAGAAAGGGTGTAAAGTGAATGGTTTAACGAGTAAAAATTAAAGAATTCTTATTCTTTAGGAGAGATATGGGATGGATGGGGCGTTATGAATGTGATTTATAAATCGTCATTTTGGCATATTTTACAAGTTACCTTCATGCTAGGATATTCTGAGTCTAAAACTCGACATCACAATATTATATTTCAATCTAATAATTGGAATCCACACAGTGTTATTGGAAACCTTGGATTGATACAACAGCTATATGATCAATTGCACGATCACGGTCGGTTGAAACATTTGAAAATTAATAAAGCATTATTGAATGTACCTTAAATCTTTTGATTTTTTTCTCTCCTAATAACCAAAAATATATGAAATATTAAAAGAACTGCACATCCAATAGATTTCAACCAATCGACGAAGATCAAGTAATGATAGTGAGCAAAAAATGATTTTAATTAGAAATTCCGCTTTTTAAACATAATATTAAAAGAGAGAGAGAGAGTATCATAAAAGGAGCTGACATTTCGAAAGTGATTCATTCTATCCGCAACAGATGTTACAAGATAATATCAGCCCTAAAAAAAAAGAAAATGAAAAAAAAAAAAAATGGCTCAAGCAGTTTTTTTTATTAATCTACTCTTGAGCCCTAAAAGGGAGTAGCTGAAAAAAAACCCTAAATTTTGAATAAATGTCAAAAACTTTGGCGTATTATGATATTTTTGTCGTAAAAGTTCATTGAAATTCCCCTGTCCTTTCAACATGGTACACATTCACTTACTTTAAGAGATATGTCTATAAAAAAGTTCTTTGGTATTAATTTTAAAGAAACAGTTTAACACATACTTTTTAAGAAATGCATAGGATGAAATGGAAATCTCTACCACTGAAAATTTAATAGCAATACTCCAATATTCAAAAGGAATATAATAATCCTTAATCATTATTGGTTTAGCGGCCTTCAGGGAATTTAGTATAATTGTCTAAATTTAGCGTGTTTTAACTGGGTCAGATGTTATTAAAAAGGATAAAGCCAAGTTAAGTATTTGCTAGATTTCGAAATTACATGACTTTCTTCATATCATGTCTTAATAGCTTGTCCCAATAGTTTGAAAGGCGGATATGCAATTGAATAGTTTTAGTTACTCACAAATGCATTTTATCAAATATAAATGAGAACGATTTGATTAAACATTTTGCATTAAGATTCCATCGCGAGTCATATTACGACTGGTTTGAGTTAAAACATCGTAGACTTCATTGCAACTGGAAAATAATGATAATAACCTTCAAATATCCTGTCCACATCATTGAATGTGCATTTGAATTTAAAACACATTGATCATATGCAAGATGCTAAAAATGTTTCGAAGGTTAACCAGAATATGAGTTTCTGTTAGACGATTTGACTTCACTGACGATTCATATCTCAGACTACATCTCCATAGACTATTGTAACATATTAAGAGAACAGGAAATCTCTTTCTTAGATAATTTAATAAAATTAATACAATTAGAATTAAATTGTGCAAATTAAAGGCACGTATGAAAAATATATTCATGCAATAAATATTCCCCATACATTATTTATTAATAGATGTTTTGAATGTTAATGATAAAGAGTCGATTTTTTTCATCAAAGAAAGCAAATATTATTTATTACAATTTCGTAGCATTAGAATAAAATTTTTTAAAAAATACTAAGACATCAATTAAATATATGACTGAAAAATATATTCATACATCAAATATCATACTAAGTCCCTAGTATAATATTTACTAAATGATGTTCATAAAAGTTATGGATAAAGCGGTCGATTTTGTTTCCTTTAAAAAAATGAATATTATATATTAGAAAAAAGTAACAAAAGTATTAAATTAAAAAATGTAAATTTCAATTTAATGCACGCCTGAAAAATATATTCATGCAGTAAATATCATACTACTGATACCCCAATATGCTATTTATTAATTGACGTTTAGGAATGTTATGGCTGAAGAGTTGATTTTTTTTTTTCCTTTCAAAGAAAAGAAATATTATTTCTTACAAAGACGTTGTACTAGAATTAAATTTAAAAATGCAAATATTTCAATGAAATGCACGCTATAAAAATATATTCATACAGTAAATATCATACTGATTCCCCAGAATGATATTTCCTAATTGATGTTCCGGATAAAGTAGTCGATTTTTTTCCCTTTCAAAGAAAATGAATATGATTTATTAAAAAGAAGTAACAACTAAATTAAATTAAAAATATAAAAACATCAATTATTCCATGTCTGAAATGTATATTAATACAGTAAATATCATACTGTATGAATATATATTTTAGACAATATGATATACTGAGTCCCTAGTATGACATTTACTAATTGATGTTCCGGAATATTATGGATAAAGCAGTCGATTTAGTTTCCTTTAAAGAAAATGAACATTATTTATTACAAAGAAGTAACAAAAGAATTAAATTAAAAAAATGCAAAGACTTCAATTAAATGCATGCCTAAAAAGTATACGCATACAATAAATATCATGCCGAGTCCCCAGAATGATATTTACTAATTGATGTTCTCAAATGTTAGGATAAAGTAGTCGAAATATTTTTTTCTTTCAAAGAAAACGAATATTATTTATTTCAAAGAAGTAACAACAGAATTAAATAAAAAAATATAAAAAACATCACTTATTGCAGGTCTGAAATATATATGCATATAGTAAATTTCATACTGTATGAATGTACATTTCAATCATAAATATACATTCATCTAAAATATAGTAAATATATATTTTAGACAGTATGATATATTGAGTCCCCAGTATGACATTTACTAATTGATGATCTCGAATGTTATGGTTAAAATAGTCGAATTTTATTTTTTTTTTTGATAGAAAAAGAATATTATTAATTTCAAAGATGTAATAATAGAATACAGAGTATTAGTGACATCTTCTCGATATTATCTGGCATTAAGAACATAGGACAAAATCTTAGAGATATAGTATAATATATTGCAATAATAGAATTATAGCAGAAATAAAATGTTTACGAAATGTCAAGATAAAATAATGAATGCAGAAATAGATTAATGGTCCATATTTAGACAAATAAAATGACTATATGTTACCAGTATTTATTTATCTATTCATCGAGTAAATGGAGTGAAAACTTATGGAATTTAAATAATTAGAAAAAATGTGTCTGAAAAATTTACTAGTAGTTGTTTTCGAATCAAATATCGTCATTTGAATAAACAAACATTGACGAACCAAACATTTTTCTCAAGGAAAAAAAAAACACCTTGAAAATTTATTTTATGAAATAATTTTTCAGATTCCGTTCCTTTTTGAATATATTCAACAAACGTATCCCTTAAGACAATCGCGAGGGAAAAGAAAATTCAAATGGGTTTTCTCAAAGATCATTACAGCATGTCAAACGTCTTGGCATTTACTTCAAAATGAATCCAACGTTATTTTTAATTTTTTTTATACATTCTTTATTCTCTTGGCTTAGATTACAATGGAAAAGAAAAAAAAGAAGCTCAAATGTTAATATTTTACTAAGCTTTCCTTGTTTTTTTCCGAATCGCATTATCTCGTAACATCTGGAGCTGGCAGAGTCCGTCAAATATCCAAAAGATTGACCTATGTCCTTTCTGATGTAATAAGCTCAACTTCATGATTAAAAGACAGAATTTATAATGAAGTTCTTATCTTGACAATCATTGTTATTTGATGTTCATCGATCGGTTGAAAAGTTTCTGAAATGGCACATATTGGAAGGGCATTTCACTAAAAGAATTAAATCCATTGAATCTGTTATGATACATGTTTTCTTTTCAAAACCATATCAGTTATGATACAGTTTTGAAAAGTGATTTATTAAAGTTATTATAAAATTTTCATATATGAATTTATCCACAAAAAGAAATTTTACCTGAAAGATTCATAAGATTCATTATATTCCTGTTTGATCCACTTGCATTAAACTAAATAATTATGTTTTCTTCATTCAATAGTGGGCATTCTAACATTATTTTTGCTGCTGTATTTTACTTAGTTTTTCAACAATTATGAAATTACAGAATAAACGGCCGTTTAAATATTCTGTTAATGGCCTTTAATAAATCATTCAAAAGCTTGCTAAGTAGCCACTTACAGTGGTGGCCAAAAGTGTGGACATTTCTTGAAAGTTTCATGTTTTTCAACTTTGCGTGCTTGTAGAATATATTAATTTTCACTTAAATACAAATGTTTATATATCAAATTGAAGGTAATTTAATGTAAAATTTAATAACAAAAACATTATTACAATATCTGTATTACAAAAAAAGTTACGCTCATTTTAGTAAGATTCATCTTAGATTTGCATTTTTTTAAAGTGATACTTACACAATCAATACTTAATAGGATAACCCTTATTTTTTAAGACAGCTTCACAGCGTCTTTTCATCGAGTGAACGAGTGTTTAGAGTTCATCTTTCGTAATCACATGATGTCAAGAATCAATTATAGATTCAATAAGTTGTCTTTTATTGGAGGGACGTTTTTTTCGTACAAGAATTTTCAAACGTCGCCGCATATTTTCAATTGGATTGAGATCAAGGCTGTTTCCTGGCCATGGTAATACATCTATGCCTTTATTTTGAAACCATGCTTTGCATACTTTTGCTGTGTGGCATGGAGCTGAATTCTGCTGAAAAATAAATGGTGATTTGTTGGGGAAGAAATCCCTGATGGAAAGTATCAATTTTGGTTCCAGGACAGTTTCGATGTATTTTTTGGCATTCAGGATGCCATCAATCACTTGAATTCGGCCCACACTATCTGCAGACATACATGCCAAATCATGGCATTTGTTGTAGTTTTTATAGTTGCTTCAATGCAATCAGGATGAAGCGCTTCACCTACTCTACGTCTCACATATTTTCTACCATCACTACCAAAGAGCGATATTTCAGTCTCATCGCTCCAGATTACTTGCTTTCATTGATTTTCTGACCATTTAATGTGTTCTTTTCACTTAACTCGTTTTTCGCGTTGCTTTTGATTTAAATATGGCTTTTTTCCTTGGAATTCTAGCTTGTAGTCTAAATCCTGATAACCTTCTGCTTATTGTTCTTGAACTTACTGCAATACCCGCTGCATTCATTTCACATCTAATGGCATCTGATGAAATTTTTCTATCTTGAAGGCATAGCCGTTTAATTTTTCTATCGGCAGTAGCACTTATGTACTTTTTTCGACCTGAGTTGGCCTTTTTTTCCACTGATTTCGCTTTTTCATAAAGTAAACAGAACTTTCGTACACCAGAACAAGTCACTGAACCACCAACTTGCCTTGCAATTTTAGCATAAGAGAGGACATTTTCTCTCAATATGACAATTCGGCTTCTTTTTGTAGATGTCCAATCAGTTCTTCTTGTTGGTGACATTGTAACACACAACAATAACTATTTTACATACCAAATAACCTAAACTATAGTTACAGACATTTGATGGGGTCCTCAGAACAGTGTTTGCGATTGGCTAGTACGCTTTTATTGCAAAACACGTCATTATTCAAAACAATTTGTGTTTGTTTGTTCTACTAAAATGAGCGTAACTTTTTTTGTAATACAGATATTATAATACTGTTTTTGTTATTAAATTCTACAATAAATTACCTTCAATTTGATAAGTAAACATTTGTATTTAAGGGAAAATTAATATATTCTACAAGCACGCAAACTTGAAAAACATGAAACTTTCAAGAAATGTCCACACTTTTGGCCACCACTGTATGTAAAACAGCTCATTATGATACATGTTTTTATCGAAATCTGTTACATTATTTAGCAGTATTATAAGTACTCTTGCTACATCACGTTCATCGGAAAGTTTGTATGAAATTCATCAAAACTCTTGCACTTCAAATTTTTATCAATTTCCTTCAAATTAAAAATATATGAGTTTTGTTACGAAAATTGCATATTTGTATTAGTTTGATAGACAATGATTTTTATGGAAGTAATTGATGCAGATTTGGCATTTTAATATATTTTATAATAGTTATATTTAACCCTTTCTAGAGCCGTGGGACGTATGCTTCCCACCAAATTTATCAACTTTGTATGAAATTATGTAGGTTGGCATTTCAGACAAATTTTTTAATAAGTCAGAAACTTAGAGGCTTCAGTTCTTTATCTCAGACAAAATGATGATTTAAATGAACTATTAATTAACCAAATTAATTAATTAATCAAATAAAATTGATCTAATACGCTAAATACGCCCTTTTCTTATTCTACTTTCAAGATTAAAAATATTTTAACATAATATGACTAAAAAAATGGCCCTTTAAAGGGTTAAATTATAAATTTAATTCATATCTACTAAAGTAAGAGATGAATGTGCATGAAATTTGATACTCTCTTACATTGAAAGAAAGAAATGTAATTTCTTACAGCAATTTTTGAACTTTTAATTAATTCAAATGAATCAAAATGTTGGCGTTTTTTGATGAAGAACTTCCAAAATTATTTCAGCATAAAAATGATTTTATGTTTATTTTTTTAAATTTTTTAATCCATTTAAAAAGCTCAAAAATGTTTGCTAAAAATAGCAAACATTTTTGCGTTTGATTATTAGAGCATTTAATTAATTTTAAAATTTTGGAAAACTGATAATAATCGTACTTTAGTTTAAACCCTTAAGTGAGGAAGTGCGATCTATGAGATCACATTTATTATCATGAAATTGATATAATTAGATTCGTATATTTGTATGAAGTAGTAGTATCTGTATGGTGAGTATCTGTATCAAGCTTTGTAGTCACTAATAATGTACTTGTGAATTATTAACAACAGGGCATTTGTTATCAATATTTGTCAAGGAACCAATTAGCATATTAATTTCGGCAATTCATCTTTATAATAAGGTTATTACACACACCAGAACAACCAGTGTATATTTTTGACTTTTCTTTTCCAACCGATTGAAACAAAAATTTGACATTAAACTACAATTGTAGTCACAAAATTACGTAAAAAAATCATTTATTTAAGTTAATACTTTTTAAACCCTTTCTAGGGCCATGGGCAGTATGCTTCCCACCAATTTATCAAACTTTGTATGAAATTATGTAGGTTGGCATCAGTTCTGACACATTTTTTTTGTAAGTCAGAAACTCGGATGCTTCAGTTATTTATCTCAGACAAAATGATGGATCTTGATTTGTTACTTAATTATTAATTAACCAAATTTATTAATTAAGTAAATAAAATTTATCTAATAAGCTAAATGAATCCCTTTTCTTATTCTAATTTCAAGCCTAAAAATACTTTAACATAATATGATTAGAAAAAAATGGCCCTTTAAAGGATTAAAGCATTGCAAATATAAGCTTGCGAACACACAAACCAAAAGATTGGAAATTTTATTCAGACAATCTGATAGACAGAGTTTTTGCGAATGGATTATGTTCAATATTTGATAAAAATCTACAAATTCAGAGTAAAGCAATTATAATATTCAATAGTCTAATTCGAAGTGTTTTTGAATTATTATGTTCTAAAGCAGATATAAATAATTTCGAAAACTTGCTTATAAGATTCAGATAAGTATGGAATGTGGAAATGTGGCAACATCTCGAGTTCCATTTATTTACCAATTGCAATACTTTCTATTTATATGCTTTATACACGAGAAAGCAAAAAATAGCAAAAACAATTTTAAATGAAACTTAGCATGCAATCTTGTCATTAACATTACAGATTGACTAAAATTTGTTATCTAGTTAATAGAAAAATAAGCACCTAAAACCTTTACGTAATTTTCTTTGTAATGTTATGAAACTTCATATTGCGTTAGCATATGAAAACTTCCAACGGAGAACATTCCCGCTAGTTTAGTTATTTATTTCAAATTCTTTCTAACCTATGGTTTTGAATATCTGTGGCGGATTGCTATGAATGAGGACAGAACCTGGGCTCTTGTGGTTCGCAGCTGAGTAACATGACCACAATACAAAAGAAATTGCTCGTGTAGCGTAGCTGATAACTGGCTACAAAGATTTCACCACAGACTTTCCCTCCAGTGAGTCGGAGGTGAGACGAACGATATGGCTGTTGTGTGGTGATGTGTTTTAGCTGTTGATTCTAATGCGCCTGTACTCATTTGAGTAGCGCCAAGTGTTATGGCGAGCGTGTGTGGGCGAGTGGTTGCTGTTGCTGATGAACCAAGTGAATCTGACGACCTTCGTGTTGCTGCGTCAAGTGAGTCTGACGACTTTGGGGTTGCTGCGTCAAGTGAGTCTGACGACTTTGGGGTTGCTGCGTCAAGTGAGTCTGACGACTTTGGGGTTGCTGCGTCAAGTGAGTCTGACGACTTTGGGGTTGCTGCGTCAAGTGAGTCTGACGACTTTGGGTTGCTGCGTCAAGTGAGTCTGACGACTTTGGGTTGCTGCGGGTAGATGGCGCCACAACAGCTGTACGATGGTTGAATGTTCATCGTCCGAGGTCACCAATGTCGCAACATCGGTGACACGGACGGGATTTGATGCTAGATTGCATAGTGGGTAGTGATACATTTATACCCACATATCCACAAAAAATTTACGATAAGAGTTATTTTCTAACAGATGGGATACATTTTTACTTTCTCGTAAACTAAGTACAGAGCAAGTAAACCAAAAATTGGAACTCTAGATTTTGATGAATCTCCTCTTTCAAATCTCTCCTTGATTTCGAAACACACACTTTTGATATTGTGTTTATCTACCTATGAAATCGCCAACACAAAAAAAGTTTTAATAAAACAGATGAAATTATATACGTTGACTTATGAGTAATCCATTCACAGGAAATTTCTCTGTCTAGCTATACCATTACACTTGAACTCCATATTTATGTAATAAATTTTGATTTTAGGCGTTTAAAGTACATATTCGCAAGATAGATTAACCCTTTCTAGGGCCATGGGAAGTATGCGTCCCACAAAATTCATCAATTTTTGTATGAAATTATGTAGGTTGGCATAAGTTTTGACAAATTTTTTTAGAAAGACAGAAACTTGGATGCTTCAGCTCTTTATCTCACACAAAATGATGTGTCTTGGTTTGTCACTTAATTATTAACCAAATGAATTAATTAATCAAATTAAATTTATCTAATAAGCTAAATGAATCCTATTTCTTATTCTAATTGCAAGCCTAAAAATATTTAAACACTCATATGACTAGAAAAAAATCTCCCTTTAAAGGGTTCAGCAAAAATATCAGATAAAAATTGAAGTTTCTATATTTCGTAATTATTATTCGTTAATGTCATTCAAAGCCTTAAATAAATTCCATTATTTTATGCAAGGAGAGGGGATGAGGTCTTAGATATTATGCAAGAAAGTTTCGGAATGACTACTTTTGCTAGTTTACAGGAATTCAACTATCACAATTTGTTCTAAATGTCCATGGATCAAGGCATATATCTAGTAAAAATATCACTTTGTGATCATTCTTTTATATTTCTAAAATTCTTCATAAATGCAAATGATGCATTATACCGTACAGTGCTATGGTATAGAAAAAAAAGTAATTGTTAGTTTAAATCTTGAGAATATATTTGAAGTTAAAACAAAACTTAATTATTTTAAAGCATTGATTGAAAATACAAAAATTTATTCCTGAATTTTACAATTCTAAACGCATTACTGGCTCGCCCTCTGGTAAATTAATTAACCGTGCGTAAGTCCGAAATATGACCTGAGGTTCTAAATCGCTGTTAACCTTATTTAAAATGTTCCGTCTATTAGCCATTTGAGTTTTAAATTACACTTAATTTACTGCACATGCAGTTTTAAATACGCGATACTTTTAGATACTCTAAAAGTTTATTACTCCTTAATATTTAGCAGCTAATAAATAAGTATTGAATTTACACTACTTCTTGTTTTTTAATTGCATTATTGAAGGATCGAATTCAAGTATTAAATAATTATTAGACAGTAAATTAGGTATAATTAGAATTATTGAAGCATTAAATTAAAGACAGTAAATGATTTCTTAATTTCAACATATACACTTAATACATGAATTTTATAAGTTCATAATCATTTTATATTACAAATATTACTTGCCTTGTCCAAATGTGCAACTTGTATGTCAAGTTTTTAATTTTTCTGGGTATTCAACTGAAAAAGGGAATTTTTTGCGTCATTTACACATTTTTCACTGCATAATGGTGACCATCATTACGACATATAGCACATGCATATTATTTTCGTAGTGATGATGACGGTTATAAAATGAAAACAATGAACGTCTGCTTATCATTTATTTCTGAATGCAGGATATATAAATACAAAAGATAAATTAGCCATAGCGAATTTAAGAAGTATCAATATTCCACAATCTGTTGAAGATTTCTTTCTTTCATCAGGTGGTTTTCTTTCCTTTGCTGGTCTATGATACTGCTTGACCCCATGGAAAATATCAAATAGATCACTTCAAAAAGATTAAAGGAAGTGTATGGAAGTGAATTATGATTTTAGTTACTTGAAACCCGTGTTAATGACACTAATATATTATACCTGTCTCCAATTATAACAAGAATCAATGAATTTTAAGCCAAATGTTAAATAAAATTGAATTCGAACTTACGTGGACAAAATGGCGGATCAATCATTAGAAAGAACCACACAAAGAGAATTCGTCGATCATAATGAAAAAATACGATATTTTAGATCAAAATTCAACTGAATACAAGCATTATTTAAAAAGAAAATTGATAGTAGTATTCACGATAAACAAAGTTTTTATACAATTTTTTTATAAATTAATATTAGGTGATATGGGACTTTTAATTTAAACTAATTTTTGATTAACCATTGATTCCATCCCATCAGTACAGATATTTATGTTACATCTGAGAGTTGTGTTTGTGATATAGTAAGCAATTGATTTCTTATCAATGGTTATCTCATTTACAAAAAGAAATCGTATTACGTATTTTACATGTGATTTTCATAAAATGTTTTTTTTTTTTTTTAGAATTGCTCTTCCGCTCGTTTTGCTCATGTCGAGAATTTCGTTGAATTAAACGGTACGGCAGAAGGTAAAATATTAATGTCCGGATTGCTTTATTAAAATAATTATCTTAATCAACATATAATTCATTTCAGATAATATTTCATCCGAGCTTTTAAGCGTACAATTATCAACAAAATAGTTCTTGCCAAAGAAATAAAATTACTTTTTCCACTTAAAATTACATATTGATATAATTGGCCGCAAGGCAATAAAACCGTGGGAAAACAATTTTTAACTCGAAAAATTACAGCATGTATAAAAAAAATACTGATCATAGTCTGTTAACGAACGGAAGAAGGTGAATTTCAATGATAAAAGACATTTACTTACGCAGGGGTATAAATCAAGTGTAGTTAGACGAAGTGGAGGTAAAAATCTGCGACCAAACAGATGTTTCAGAGGTTTTGTTTCACAACAAATGGTACTGGGAGCTTAGATCTTCTTAAAGACATGATGAATTCTATCAAATACATTGGAATATTACGCTGTAATATTGTCAATTCATGGAAATATTTCGACATGACTTGGGCCCTTGTTACATTTCGAATCTGTTCCAGATTTTTAAGCGGAAAAATAAAATAAAAGAGCCTGATTTCCATGGTAATTCACCAGACCTAATCCCATTACGAACTTATGGCATATCCTCAAGAATCGTTTAACTAAGATGAACAGCACGACAGCAAAACAAATTATAAGAAGTGCTATAAAAGTGTGGTTCCTTGATGATGAAGTCGAGAACATGTGATCTACACTAGTGGAATCAATGCCAATGAAAAGGTCCTTTCGACTAAAGGAGTACAAACTTCGTACTAATATAGATATTTATCAGTCTGATTAAGGTATGTAAGAATTAAAAGCAAAAAATTTAGGAAAAAAAAACATTTTTTTTTTACATTTGTTTTAATTAATTCGAACAGTATAGTATCAGATATAAAATATTCCAATACTCTGCTAATATCGCATTAACTGATAATGCGATATTAGCAAATATCTAGAACTAAACCGACTCTGAAAATTACTGCATTCTCAAATGTTTCGATAACGATAGACACGGGGAATTAATTATAAGGACATTTGAATTTTCACATTGAAGAAACTTCACTACGGGCGCTATTAAGATAGGAGTAATTTTAATTAGAATCGTTAATCATTTCGATCTGTAAATCATTAGTATGGGATGAAAGATTCTAGAAGTTTTGAGACATGCTTGAATGACATACAAAAGCTATTAAAACACATCACTTTAATTTTTTTAAAATTAATTTAAAATTGAATTCATTAATTTTTTTAAAAAAATGATGTTTTTTTAATTTGTAATTTAAAATAATCCGTGAAAAACTTTCAATATCTTTCTCCTGTGTTTATGCGTTTCTATTTTAAACCAGTATACTTCCATGATTTTAAAGTCACATTTGTTCATAACTTTGATATCTTTCCGATATGTATAGCCTTTTATTTCAAAGGCATTTCTTCTTTTTAACAGATTATAAATGAAATTTATAATACATAAAATATACATAAACATATGTAATATATATCACATATATATAAGCATATAATTTTTGAAGCAGAAGGCAGTTTCGAAGAGAGTGAAGTGACTTTCCATTTTTTTTTTAGCTTCGTTTTATTTTCGTCCCGGGAGACATGATTTTTTTACAGAAGCATAAGCGACGAGCACAACACAGAACGATACAACCCAAAATGAGGAAAGGATGATGAAAATTTTATCCCTGTGTATATATACTGTGTTATTTTAATAGGGATTTCCATCACGTGTCAATCACAAGCAAGGGAATCATAGGGACCTTTTAAAAGCATGTGCTTAGCTGGACAATATTTTATCCCTTCACTCGGAGAGTGAGAATCGGTCAATAAAACATTTTCTCAGAGATTTTGTTGCATTAATTAAATAGAAAAAGTGGAATGTTATCAGGTAAAATAAGAATATTTTAGAATGAATATGAGCTAATTTAAGACAAAAATTTCGAAATTAATTAAGTTTAAACTAGATTTTAAAATATCATTACATATAAATGTATAAGACTGATATTCATGGAAAAGATTAAAAATTATTAAAAATCAAAAATTAATTAATTTGCTATCATTAAAAACTTCAAAATGGTATGAATATCATTTTTAAGCAATGATATTTTTTGAAAACATTATGAAAAAATAATGTCACAATTTTAGCAAATTTTAATTTTTAATTAGATATATTTTTTTCAAAAAAATCTGAGATAAATTTAATGAGGTTAAAGTACGTCTGAGACAAATTTGGTAGTTCTAGATCAAATGGTCTATATAGTGCATCCAACGCATATACATTCAAATGGACTCAGACTCGCATGCACATACTTTTCGTTATTGTTAATAGAAATGGCATGTTTAGTCAATAAAAAAAGTGATATATTATCCTTTATCCTTTATTTTCTATCGTTTGAAATCTTAGTGATTGTATTTGCAAGCCATCAAATCAATCCGATTTACTTCAAGAGGCTTAATTCACAACAAAATAATACCATTATTCGAAGAACCAATTTCAATCTAATCAACTTAATCCATTATGTAAGTTAATCCTGTAAGTTATCTAATTCTCCCGAATGAAAGCTGTTATCTCCTTGAATAATTAAATCAGCATTATCTAAAAGGATCCATTCCACCGAAAACTTAATAGTTCTACTTCTGGAGGAGAATCAATTAGAATCTACTCTAAAGACATCGAGACAGAATCAAAGAATGGTTAGGATTGTCCGTTTCTTACTAATCGACAAATTGATGCGGCTCAAGGCCATTCAGCTTCTGGCAACCAGCGTTTAACCATACATTCCATTCTCCCAGTGGTTCTCTACAGCAATCTTATCCAATGAATTCCACTGCTTGGATATAATCCTTTCTTTCAGTCGTTTATTATCCTGCTTGTAATTCTCTGTTAATCTGTCTGTAATAAATGAACATCTAAGTAAATGGATCTGGTTCGCCAATTGAAGTCAAGAAATGTTGAGAACATAAATGCTGAGCCGCAAAAACCATTAAAATGAATCTTTAAATAAAATGCTTGTAAATAAGGATTTGGTCATTTGTGATTGATTTAGATTTTAGAGATGCTTAGTTTATCATGGCTAAAAGCTGTGCCGCATTCAATGCATTTTGCTGATAATGGAATAAAATATTAGTTGAATTCATAACAAAGTTTGCGGAACTTCGTCGAAACAGAATGATAACAATGTAATGGTTCTCTTTTTATACAACAGATGAAACCGTAAAAGACAAAAATCTTTAGCAATTGTAGGAACTTTTCCAGCCAAAACAGACCTCGAAAGTTGGTTGAATATAATTCTTCCTAAAGTAAGAATTTTTTAAAAAATTTAATAGATTTTTACCACAGTTTTAAAAGACGCTTAACCTTATAATTATGAATTTTTAAGTCAACAAAATAATTTTCATTAATTAAAACGTATGTCAGAAAATGTTCCGTATATATTGTAGAAGAGAAAATTTACTTGCGGTTTTCAAAAAATAAGCGACTTATATTAACAAATGTTACATCCATTTCTCTTCCAAAGACCCTAACTTGATAATCATGGAAAGTGATATATTTCAATCGATTTACTGGAATTATTTTACTACTTATGTTATTAAAACACGATAATGCTTTTAAAAGAACATTTTTAGCATATCAGCAATCATTGAAAAAAGTGTTCATATTACTACTTTAAGTTTGATTTTCTTTATCATGTGTGTATTAGCATATCTGAAAAATTTCATATTTATTACTGAACCATTTTTATTTAATTCTGCGCGCAAGCCCTGAAAATTTAGTATTGGAAAAAATGATTCAAGTAAACGTTTCTTAGAAAAGCGTCAACATGTTTATTGAACGTTTTGAGTTTATCTTTTAAATTAATTAACGAACACACACATATGCAATACAAAAAAAAATGTTCAGATGGATTTCGACTATTAAATAAAATCATAAAAAAGAATTTAAAAGTAAAGGTTCTAAGCCCCGTAAGACATATAAATTGTTATTTCTGCTTCTTCATAACAGTAAAACAGTTCACGGTAACAAAATTTAATACGAATTGACCCTTTATTTCCCAAATAAATTCAATTTATCTGACAAAGTTTTACTAAATTAGGGAATATCGGCGAGATTGTATTTCAAATGCCTTTAAAAAATCTGTATAAGATGAACGACTATAATTATTGAAATATTTTTTTTTATAAAAAGATACTGGTCAATCATGACTTCTGAGGAAGTAACATTTAACAGATGGACTGTCAACTCAAGAGGCAGATAAGTATTTCGTGCAATGAACCAATCATTATTTTAAATACTGAATTCAATTTGACTTTCTTAATCTAAATTTTTAAAGGCATTGAACATAATTTGGTCAAAAACTATCTGTCAAATTCATTTTTTTTTATTAAAAGTAAAAAACTTTGATAGCTTATGATAGTTATTATACTTTTTGCTTTATCTATACAAAATATTTATCATTCGGGGACAAAAACAAGGATATTGTAAGTTTCATTTTTAAATTAGATTGAAAAGCAAGTGAACTTATTCAAGTTTTTTTTCAAATACTTTACATCACTACGAAATATGTTTACAACTCTATCTAAAATTTCATATAAAAGTTGTGCTAAAAATAGTTTTAATAATGTGCTGGAAATATTTGAGAAATATTTTTCTTGAAATGTTGATGCGATGCAATGGATTTCTAGATTTTTCTTTAGTAAAACGAAAGAGGATATCCAATATTTATAAGGAAAAGAATATGTATCGTATTATATTTGCTTAAAATGAAAAATATAGAACATACAGAAACAACAGACAACATACATAAATTGTTATGTAAGAAAATATGCACGGATAAAAAGCCTTCTATACTTTAATAGAGGTACACTCGAATTTGCATTATCTTTTAGTTCAAATATTCAAATCGTATTTTAATAAAATCCTTTGCATCGCAATAAAGTAGCCAAATCTTACTGCTTCTTTCAAGCAGAACTTTTAAATATTGTTGTGTAGTTGTTGTCTGAATTTCAATTTCATATTATATTTAGTAGGTTTCGTATTTTTCTGTTATTTTAATCTTAGCATGCCATTTTCTAATGTTTCGAAAACAATTCTCTTATTTTTTCTAATATTTATTTCCACTTATGCATCATTTTATGTAATAGAAAACTGAAAGATTTCTTAATATTTCATTTATCAAGTTGGAAAGTAATTGATTTTCTTAAATTTTGAACACATTTCTTTTGAAAACCATTTGAATTTTCTTTTTACACTTTTAATTTGGGAACATTAACTCAGTTTCATAGTTGCAGAACATAAATTTTAATACTATTTAATATTTTTTTAAATGTTATTTTCTCTTATTATAAGTCCAGTTAAATTCTTCTAATGAAACACCTAATTCGCCTAATAAAATTTAATCGTAATTTATCGTTCAAACTAGGTTTTACGATCATGTTTCATATCTCAAAAAATAAATAAATATTATGTTAATTTAAAGTTACAGCCAGCATTTAAATAACAGATCACACTGCAGCTTATTTTTTTTTTAATTCAAGGACAAAACAATTAATATGCAATGTCATATGCAAAATATTGAATTTACTCTTTAATAAATTTCTAAAACATAAAATTAAAAAAAAAATGCTACATAAAAAGACAAACTTTTGTACTTGAGTTCATACATTTTAGATTCATAAGGATTTTTGCTCAATCTTTTCATGGAAATTTTCCAGAATATAATATTTTTTAAATGATTTCTGACATTTTTTAAAATTTTAATCCCAAAAATAATTAATTTGACATAGATGAATCTTCTCAAAATCTTCAATTTTCTTTACCGACCTAAGATTTAATTTAAAAAGTTTTATTTGAAATAAAGCGAAATATGTTTCTAAAGCAAATAAAAATTGATTTCAAAGATATTTGCTAATAAAGAAAGAGAATAGATGCCTTTGAAATTGAAAGAATTATCTTTTTCACTATAAACTGTATTACTCAAACTAAATTTATCCAAGCAAAATTTCTAGTTTTTTTAAATAGAAAATAAACAAATAAATGAAAAATCTCTCTAAAGCATAGATCTTATAAAATATCAAATTATTCAAAAATTATTTCAAATTTCTTTAAAATTGTATTGAATTAGGAATAAAATATCATCACATAAAGTTTTAGTTTTAAATTTTTCAAAACTTTACAATATTTTCATCGCTCCTTCCCAATGCATATTCCATTTTTATTTATTCAAGAAAAAAATCATAACTCTGTAATCTCTTAAATTAAAAAAATTCAAAACCGAGGAAACATGAATTCTACACGAAATGTTTCTTAGAAAATGGTATGAACTAAGAACCTCTTTCAATATTCTCCAATAGATTTTCAAAGATTTACCATACCAAAATTATATTTAAAATTAAACTTTCTTCTTTTTGTTATGGAATGGAGTTAACACATTATCTGCTAAATATTTCACAATAAAATGAAAATTACAAAAGGAATTTAAAAATAAAACTCGTATAGAATTGAATATAAATCTAATAATTTTATAATATAAAACTCATATTATAAGATTTTCAGAAAAATAATTCACAGCCAGTATTTTTATTTTAAATATATTTAATGTGCACATTATATTGGGAAATATAATGTATTACATAGATTGTAAATTATTTTTCAGAAAAGTGATTTGCAGCCCATATTATTAATTTAAAAATATTTAAAGCGCACAGTGTATTTATATAAGAAAATAAAAAGAATGCGCGTTAGCAATTTTAAAGGATTTATTTAAAGAAAAGCATGCATCATTAATTGACGAAGTAGACTTTTTATACCTTCATTTCTATTCAAAATGACATTATTGTTTCCTATATAAATAGAAAAAAAAACCTTTTAATTGGAATTTAGAAAATTATAAAATCAATTATTCTACACAACCATTAGCGAAAATATGAAGTAACTCAAGAAAAAAAATAATATTAGTGCTAACATTGTTTAATTCCAATGTTAAATACCGTATCAAGTCTTTTTGTGACATTTAAGATTTCTAATATTAAGTGATATTTAAATTTGAAACTTCTTAAAAACGCTTCAACTAATTGATAAACATCAAATTACATTAATACGCGAGCTAATTATAAACTTTATCTTTCAATCGAAGCTAAACTTATTGTTTTTCAAAAGAAAGAAGGAATGTTGATCTTTTCGAAATGGCTTAATCTGCTAGCGCCAGATGTTACCCAAAAATTTTATCTTGAATAAAAAGAACTCCAAACAAAACATTGTTCCTGCTTTTTTTCCTACTCTCTCGATACTTGAGCTTCAGAATAAAGGTCGCGAAAGAAACTAAATTCTTTTTGAATAAATGTCAAGAAGTTTGACACAACGTAATGTTGCCCGTGAAATTTTATTTGAATTCTTTATTCTTAGAATCGCCAACACTGATTCATCCTAGGAGATGCTTTAGGAAAAAAAAATAACTTTTGAACAAATTAATGAAAGCTTTGAAAAGAGCTAAAAATTATTTACCGTTCTTAACCATAATGTGGCAATGTTTATTAAAATAACTCCAAGTTCATTTTTATAACTTACTTACTCATAAGAATATTTTTTTCATGAATTAAATTATTATTCTTCGTTCTACTTATTTCATCGAGATTTTTGAATGTTCATGATTAGGAATAAATGTTTGAAAACTATATCTTTTCTTCACTTGATTTATTTGAATTCTGGAAACTGCTGGCATATTGGATGAGTACTACAAACTTTTAAATTTGCTTTTACTTTTTTTTCCTAATTGTTGAAATTGTTAGTTTTATAAATTCAAACTTCAAGTTTCTTGTAAATATTGTTACAAATCTGTAATGCTGCTTTCCAGCACGGTAAGTTCAACTGGATAGGCAGTTTTATGATCAGCTCTGTTGGATGTTGATAGGATGCCGAACCAGTGATCCCAGGGTTTGGCGATAAACTTGGCTATCATTTGGGACAAAATAGACAATACTGGAATCTTCTAGATTTTGGCGACAGCTCCATAGGAACCGAGATATGCTTGACTGTTTGTGAACTTTCTTTGCCGTGTTTCGGGAACTATAAAAGGTCCTACGACCGAATTGGAGGCAGCGTTTTGAGTTCAACTCTGGATAATAGTTGAATTAGCTCTCACCCAGAGTGCTTCGAGTTGAGTTTGTTTTATGGCACAAAAGCCATCTTTTGCTAAGATGCGCCACATTCTTGAAATAAAAATATGTGTATTAATTTATAATAAAATCAAAACATGGAATATGTTACAAAATCCGAAAGTCTAAAAGCGTAAAGCTGAGTCATGAAAAAGCATAACAATGATGTAAGGTATGGTAATGTGCTAATAATTGCTGCTGATGTTTATATATGATTATAAAAACCAATATTTTTTTTAAAAAAACTAAAAAGACCAACTTGCTGAGTTTGAAAAGCAATAAGCCCGATTCAGGTCAAGATTTCTGAAAACATGCAAGACGCTGGATAAAAAAAAACATGGGCATTCTACAAGAATGTGTAAAACAGACATATGACTATTAAACATTGAAGAAAATGGTGTTGGATCCCCATCAAATATTTTGGTGGATGCTGAGTGCTTCGAAGTTCTTATCATTGTTGTGCGAGAAGTGCTGCTGTATATTGCTCAGCTGCATATTTGTTGTCTGTGTATCCGTGACATCGTGTTAATAGATTCGTCGGTTGTGACCCAGATCTGTTGACTGTGCGTCTCCATACACCGTGCCGTAACAATATTTAATTGTTGTAAAGAGAAAGTTAAATGATTTGTTGTGATATGATGTGCAAAGGAATTTAAACTTAATTTTCAATTTACACAGTTTATCTTGGTATTATTATATTCTTCGTCGTTCCTGCTATTGTTCCTGCAAATAATTTATCATTTTATATTATTTCTTATAAATAAAATTATTACTTCCCTATAAATGATGAGATTGATTATTTCTTATTATAAATCAGAAGTTTGAGGGTTCATATCACAATCGGACTACCAGATACCGATAAAATTGGTGCTATAATTATGCATCTTGATCATTTATTAAAAAAATAATTTTATGTACAAGTAATAATACAAAAAACTATTTACAGGAGCTTACAGACTTTACAGACTTAGGATCAACTTTTAAATATATCAATACAAGAAACATATTTTTCAATGAATAGCAGCATATCATATTCAAATAGTAGTCGTCTTTAACAGAAAGATGCGAGAAAGAAATACATAAAGCTCTATTTTCTCAATAAATCACAAATTTTGACAAAATTTGACCAGTGAAAATACACTATTGAATTTCTTAAAGCAATAACAGCGTTGAAAAATATCTTTTCTGGACATCCATTATCAACTGTATCAACTAGGAAGTAAGCACATCAACAATTGAAGATAATCTCTCGTATCCTTTCCACATCAGGCTCTCCAATAAAATGTGTCATTTTACTCAACCAAAAAGACTACTTTCTCGAGTAGATAATCTTGATAATACAAACGAAGGACGATGAATGAATAGTGGAGAACGGATTCTTTATTTCACTAATACTTCATTTTTGCTATGAATTGATTTACAAAAATGTTTTATTCATTAAATGTTAAGGTACATTAATAGGCTTTTCATGTTATCTTTGAGAATTCTTTTTTTTTCAGAGATGTGAGTAATACTATATTAATTTTATGATTTTCTCTAAACCTCTTATTTATCTCAAATTTCAATGCAACAAATCAGCATTGCTCATTTTCTCATTATCATTTTTTTTCGCTACTGCGCGTTTTATTATAAGTTGAATTTATGAATAAATGGGTTTATTGAAAGATTTTTTATTCACTAAATAATATGATCTAATAATGGATTTTTCTATTCTTTGAGAACCATTTATCAAGAAAATGTAAATAATAATATGGTTTCCTTTACAATTTTCTCAAGACCTTTTATTTATCTCAAATTTCAATGTCAGAATTCTGCATTGCTTATTTTTGCAACATCATTATAGATTTTTCTTTCTTTTTATTTCGATTTTGGCTTTTTGTGATAAGTTGAATTTATGAATGGATGGATATACTAAAAGGTTTTTTTATTCACTAAATGATAAGATCCAAAAATGAGTTTTCCTATTTCCCATCTTTGAGAATCTCTTTAAAGAAGATGTTAATAATAACAGTTTTCTTTACATTTCTTTCAAACGCTTTTACTTAACTCGGATTTCAATGTAAAAAATATAATTACTTATTTTCTCATTATCATTATCATTTTTTTTCTTTTCTTTCCGCCATTGCACTTTTTTTGATAAGTTGAACTTATGAATGAATTGATTTACTAAAAGAACATTTATTTACTAAATGATAAGACCTATTAATGGGTTTTCCTATTCACTATTTTTGAAAATCATTTTTCAAGATTTTCAAGAAACAATAGCGTCTCCTTTACGATTCTCTTGAAACTTTTTATTTACATCAAATTTTAATATTAAAAAATCAGCATTGTTTATTTCACTATCATCATATTTTTTGTTAGTGCACTTTGTGAGGCAAGCTGAATCTAAGATTAGAATTTGTAGTTACTGTAGATATTTAAGTTAATATTTCATTAAAAAATATAATACTATCCACGGTTATGCATAGCAATATAAAATAGAAGAAATGTGTCATGGTTGAAACGGATAAAAAATTTAAATAATATGAAGAGTGTAAAAAAGAATCGATCATAAAACTGTACCCTTAGAAACAAAAAC
This sequence comes from Argiope bruennichi, assembly GCF_947563725.1. Lineage (NCBI taxonomy): Eukaryota > Metazoa > Arthropoda > Arachnida > Araneae > Araneidae > Argiope > Argiope bruennichi. The sequence continues at coordinate 86,950,328 of NC_079159.1, read as the reverse complement.
TTGACATTAACACAAAAACTTGCCTACCCAATGAAAAAATAATGTTTTTTTAACCCTTTCTAGGGCCGTGGGAAGTATGCTTCCCACCAAATTTATCGATCTTTGTATGAATTTATGTAGGTTCGCATAAGTTGTGACAATTTTTTTTTTGTAAGATAGAAATTTTGATGCTTCAGTTCTTTATCTTACACAAAATGATGTGCATTGATTTGTTACTTAAATATTAATTAACCAAATTAATTAATTAATCAAATTAAATATTATCTAATAAGTTAAATGAATCCCTTTTCTTATTCTAATTTCAAGCCTAAAAATATTTTAACATAATATGACTAGAAAAAAATGGCCCTTTAAAGGGTTATATACAAATATGCGCCAATGAAAAACAATGCATTCTCACTGGTCTGAAAGAAGTTATCAAATGTGTAATCCAAATGATGTGCAAGGTTTCATTTCTTTAGAATTTATAAAGCTGAATGCATTAATATCACGCCTAATCTTGTTAATACGAAGGTGTTTCTCTCTACTAGAAACTAATATAAGAGCGCAAGAATAGTGTCTAAGTGATCAATCCGCATGAACTTAATCCCCTTTACAAGTTAATCTTGCTGTAATCCACTGAAATGAAAGTTGTTACTTCTCTAGAAGATCAGTACAATCCTGGCCAAAAGGAACTATTCTCCAAACAGGCCCAATTCTCCTTCCAAATAAAAAACAATTTAGAATGATTCTAAAGACATTCGCTCATCTTACATTCAATGGTACACTAATCTCATCCATCGAAGAATGGGCTAAATGGTCAGGTTCCTTCTGATCTGCGATTAGAATAAGAAAAAAAAAAAAAAAAACTCAGTCGATCAACCGGAGCTTACATTTAACCATTTATTCCAATTCCCCAGAGAATCTGTGGTGCAAACTGATCGAATGTCTTACACTTTCTGGACATAATCCCTTCTTTCAACCTTCCAAATTTGGGTGTACCTGTCTCGTAATCCTCTGTAACAAATGTACATTGTGATTGCTTTTCGATATAAGATCAAGATTTGAGGAGGGCATAAAAGGTTAAATTGTAATAAAGTTTAAGATTAATTTGAGGCCTAAATAAAGAAACAATTAAGATAAAACTGGTTGACTTAGTTAAAAAAAATTCAATAAATTTCTTTGCAATATCATTACAAGAGGGTTTTATACAATACATATTTTTATTACTTTCGAATAGAAAAAATACTTTTAGGCGCAAGCACATTGTTATGGGACTCCGGGTTCTTTGATTTGTTAATCGATGAAAAAGCAATCCTTTAGTAACGAACGGTGACTTATTAAACACGAAGATAAAAAATACACATACAACAAATATACAGCCGGAACGAACACAAGCAACCTACAGCAGCAGCACACTACAACAAATAGTAGTCCACAAGCAGTAATTGGTAGTAATAACAACCAACGTACACAACGCTGCCAGACAGACTTCAGCAGGTGGAGGGAATCTTCATAGCTACTCTTTGCGATCTCTCCGAACGCAGGAAATTCTCTACGGTCTCCTCGCTTTAGTTATATCCAACTGCCGACTCACTACTGCATTATTGGCTACTCTTCATACGACTCCATGCTCCTTCTACAACAAATACCAGGACTCGGCACACAGCACAATTCAGCAATCGCTTGAGCTCCACACAACGCTTGTGCTTCGCTGGACTGATTCAACTACTCGCCGTTGACTCGCTATGCGACACTAAATCTCTCGAGCACTCTTTCCACAACTCAATACACGACCGGCTTTATGCTGCTGATCTTTTATAATTTTTGGAGGAGGACATAGAAGGTTCTGGAACAATCAGATATATCTCGATTCCTATTGGCTCTAACACCAAAATTCTGAAAGATTCCAGTATTATCTATTTTGTCCCCAAATGGTCGCCAAATGTTTCGTTAACCACTCAGATCATTGATTCAGCATCCGATCAGCATCCAACAGAGCTGATCCTAAAACGGTCTATTCAGGGATTGAATCAACCTTGCAGGGGAACAACCTTTCATATTTGTAACATTGATCTCCTCTTCAAGGACTGACGTCCTGGCAGTTCTCACTAGAATCCAACAGCTAGTGTAGGCCGATCGATGTAAACAATCTATGATCCGGCGTTGGGTGACTTCCGCACTTTCAATGATGACATCATTTACTAAGTTTGTAACAATATTGTTTCCAAACTGTTGGATGTTTTAATAGTTACTGAGCAATTCCGTTAATAAGTAGTACGAATAGGGATCATAAACTCCCCCTCCCCCTTCTGTAATTCATAAATCATGAGATACCTTAGAACACTAGATTTTTAATATGCATCTGTGATATTAAAAATCTAGTGCAATTATAGTGCAATTTGGTTAATTCGAATTTTTTATTCCGGTTTTCCAATGAAATGAAATATTCTCTGTATTTTACCTTTCAAGACAGCATTTTTTGTTAAATTCGGATTTTTAGATAATTCTAATTTTTATTTTATTCCTGTCAGCTTCGAATCATTGAAATGGTAATATTTAAAAGAAAACCCACAAAAACATCAAATGATGATTAAGACTATCAATTTTTTTCTTCTTTGATTAACTTCAAATTATAGCAAACTAGACATTTTCTGGAAGTAAAACTTATATAACCCCTAGATGATTTTTTTAATGCATTTTCAAGAAATTACATCTGAAAATGATATAAATAGAGTATTTTATTTATTTTTGTACCCCAAAGTCTATTGATCAAATTTTTAATCAAATTTAAAAACCAAAACAATAAATCATGTAACTACATGATATCATTCGCTAAAAATAACAAACTTACTTTTCTCTAATAATTGGCTAACTAATATCATTCGCTAATACTCTAATCTATGTAAATGCACTAAAGGAAATAGAAGAAATAATCATATTAGTAATTAACTCTTTAATCATAATTTAGTTACAAAACTAAACTTTGATCATAGAATTAATTATTGTCATATTTAACCCTTATATATCCCATTATATGTCTTTTGTTAACGTCATTGGAATTTTTTTTGGAAAAAAAAATACATTCTGAAAATCATGTAAATATCAAAAATATTAATATTATAAAGGTTATAATATTAAATGTTGGAAAGATGTTATAAGCAAAACTTAAACAATCTTTTAATAAGTATTTACTACGGTTAGATATTACGAAATTACACTAAAGTTCATAATTTTTAGAATTTAACAAACAAAAATGAAGAATAGAATATTTTTAAATATTATTTTAAGAACATTTCTTTATTTTTTTCCCAGCATTATTCAAATTAAAAGCAATTTCAGAGACATGGAATCAGTGACTCCATAAATAACAACATCTTTGAAAAAGAAGAACTCGGTCATACGTACGTGTTCATACTAAGATTTTTGCCAACATACTACTGAAAGAACAACTTTAAGGGACTGAGGAGATGATTGTATTTGAGGACAAAATACCACGTGATAATCAGAGGCTAATGAAAAACGTGGAGTCATCCAGTCCAGTCCGTCCGTCCGTCCATCCATCCATCCATCCAGTTCATCCGTCTCCAGTCACGGATGGATAAAATATTCTATATTAATTGTATCAATTATTATCTGGTAGCTGAGAAGGTTAAATCGAAAGAAAAATTATGATTAAATTGTTTTATTACTTCATTGAGGTTCCATTATGAGCATATCGTTTTTCTGCGAAGTGAGCTCCGGATCTTAGGTAGAAAAAAAAAGCAATGAAAATAAAATTTTCGAATTTTTTATAACTAAAAATCTTATTTATTACCTTTTCTGGATTATTCAAAAGTGGCGCGGAAGATGCGAAATATTTTTTTAGATATTTCAGCTATGGTAAGCTAATCATTAACTTGTGGAGGAATGAAGATCATTACGATCAGCGCAGTGGAAGCAAGATAATGTATGTTTCCGGGAATCTTTCTTTAATGATCACATTTCACACAAACACACACAACACGAAAGACAAGGCAATAACACCAGCAAACCTCATGCAGAACAGGATCTCATTTTATATTATTTACAATCGCAATGCACAATGGGATGAGTACGTAATCAGGCATCGCCATCTATTATCCAAACAAGAAGATAAGCCCAGACTTCGGACAATATCGTTTGAAGGATCGTATATTTATTGCCTGTATATTCTGATGCAAATATAAGTGATGACCCATATATGCAATGGCACAGATAAATGAAATGATTCTGCTTCTAAAAGGCAGTTGTGTTAAATTTTTGATTTAATTCGATTGCAAAAAAGGCATTTAAAATGGAACCGCGATTTTTTTTAACTATATTACGAAGCACAAAATGTCCATGTGCAGGATCTTGAAAATAAATTTCAATGCAGTAAAAGTACCAATACAACAAATCCAAAACATTATGCCTTTATTGGAGAACATACGAAATACTTTCGAGGTCATCATTTCCACTCATTTTTGTTTCATATTCTAAAGAATGCCCTTTCCTATATCTTAAGTAATATACATTATTGATTTTCTAACAGTAAAAAATGTGGCAAAATCTTTTCTCTGGTTATCCATTATCTCCTGCATCAACTGGGAAGTTTGGACATCAACAACTGAAGATAATCTCTTGTGTCTTTTCCACATCAGGAGCTCCGATGAAATATGTCACTGAGCGCAAACAACAGATCATTGTCTCAAGTAGATTATCTTGACAATAGAAATAAAAGACTTAGAAAAGAAATGCCTTTTACCCTTCCTTTATTTCTTTTTTTCAATCCTTTTAGTTAGAGAAAACAGCAAAAACAATATTTTACGAAAATGATATTAACTATGAATGTTTTTTTTTAATTTCTTTTCGAAGAAATGTTTGATGAGAAATATTATTTGTATATTAATATGTTTGTTTTACTACTTCGCACTGGAATATGCAGATGTTTACTTTACTACTTAACACAACAAAATATAAATCAACATTGTTTATTCACCTCTTTATTGTGGATATTCAGAGATTTTTGTACCTGTTGTGTACATCATCAGATTTTATTTCTAAGAGTTGCTTTTTTTAATAAGTCTTGTTAAAATATGTTGTACAATTTATGATGAGCTTTTTAACTGACCGAGAATAAAATAGAAGCCAATAGATATTAAATGTTTTGATTCCTAAAAGAGGAAAGCTAGTTTCATTTTCTTTATGTCAATTGTCATTCAAGTAAATGCATGCAATATAATCTTCAACGGAGAAGAAAAATTTTTAAATCAGATTTCTTTTACGTTTTTTTTTACAAATTTTTGCCGTTTATTGTTCTTAACAATTGTTAGATAACGATGTAGTATTAAGAAATAAATGAAGTTTTTAAAAATAAATTTTAGTATTCAATTTTTTTAAATACTACTCTGTTGTGTAAAACACAGAGGCAGACTTTACATTTATTATGTTATTAAAATTTCAGAATTTTAATAATGAAACTAATTATTAAAAAATAAAGAAAAATTGCCTATCTCGAATGTAATATATATGAAGAACTAATCTCTATAAATGAATTACGATACTTTACATGTAAATTAAAGCTTTAAAATATGCGGAATTCTTCCATTCAGAAACGTCTACAAATATTTGGGTGCAATATTTGCTCATTATTGTTATAATGAGCTTAAATAGTTTTATAAGTAGATATATAATTTGAAAGATTCACAATTTCTTTGAGTCATCATTAATTATGAATGACTCAGATCAGATTATTACATAAGCATATTGTTGTTAAAGATAATCAATTGAGTCATCATTAATTATGAATGATTCAGATCAGATTATTACATAAGCATATTGTTATTCAAGATAATCAATCAACGCAATAATCATTGCATTTCATTAATTTACGAAATGCACATATGAATACTTCCGCCATGGTATAAAACTTTCGGAAATACAAAATTTAAGAAAATTCAATTTGCTTTGAAGATAATAGGAAAAAAATAATAATAGCATTTTAAACATTCGTAAGTTAGTTCATAGAATATAATTTTCCTAGTGGACATTTGAAAATCCATAATTAGGACTCTTAGTGTATATTTTAAATAGTTATTTGTGCCTCTTGGACCATTTATATTTCTCGACTTCTATGAGTTTTAACTGGAGTCTATGATATAATTATATTTTAAATCATTATCCTATTTGATACATTCAATTCACAAATACTTAATAATTTCGTTAATACTAATAACTGATTTATTATGTATAGTTTTTTTTCGATGCTATTAGATTCAATTCTTATAACAAATGAAAACAAAGTGAAATATTAAAGTATTAATGGAACTCTCGCCTTGGCCTTTTATTTCAATGATGTCAACAAGTTCATTTTCCGAGAAATCATGTGACTAATACCAAGTAAAAAGAATTAAAGTATCCTGAATCTGCTGATGAATCATAAGTAAAAACCAGCTTTGTAAGGCATTTTTTCTCTTATGTTTCCAAAATATATGCCACTGTAGGAAATATAGCATCGAGTAGTTATGATTATTTTACAACCCGCTTTCCTAAGCTGATATTTTATGAGTAATATAAACCTGAGTAAAACACATAAATAACGCTCAACTTCTTTTCTTCAGTATTTTTTGCTTAAGTAGTCTTCAAGAATTATGTCTCTTTTTTTATTTACTAGTCTTTTTCCGTTAAGAACGTTTCTGTTTATACATCCATTAGACTATTCTGAAGCATATGAAAAACTAAATGCTCCAGAGTATATTTTATATAAACGAAATTTCGTACACAATATAAGATTAATATGATGTAATATAAAATTTTGAAACTAGTACATACACATTTCTGTATTCCATAATATAAAATCGCTCTTTACAGAATAAGACAATGTTTTTTTTAACGCTTAGTATAGAAAGTTTGAAAAACCATAAGATATCTAAAACTTCGATTTTAAGGTTTTGATCCGCACATTTCAGTCATTTCTACATCATAAAAATTCGTTTTTGGAATTATGTCTGCTTATCTGAATATGATAGTTAAAAAAAATGAGACAAGTTCACAAATGAAAATTAATATGCAAATTTTCTAACTAATATTATAGCTATAAGTATACAATGTAATATTATTTATAAAATCATAAATTATAGTTGTAATTAAAAAAATATAATAAAATGAAAATCGTTTCAGTTTAATTATTGAAACTATAGTTTCACAATATACTAATTTTGGACTGAATATATAAGAGGGAGAGGTTTGGGTTGGTTATATTAACGTCCCGTTTGAAGCAACACTAGTGCTATTTTGGGACGGACCTCGTCATTTGGAACCGCGGTCAGATGTCGAGGACGACATCTGAGCTGGCACCCCCCTCTCCACACCACACCACACCAGCGGGAGGACGTTTGGTCATGACGGATTTAACGTGCAACAGACCCCCTTACACGACGGTTCTTCGGTGGAATCGGGTCACGAACCTGAAACCCTCCGGTTCCGAAGCCGAGACCTTACCACCAGGCCACCGCGGCCCATAAGAGGGAGAGAGAAATGGATATATAGATATTAATTTGAATTTGGTGGTCGCTGTAAGTTATAATCAAATCGAAACGATACAAGTACCATTAAAAATTTACGAGATGGTGTTATATAATATTATCAGAATTAGAACAGATAGAAAAAGACTGTAATAGTTATAAAAATCGCGTTTTTTCATTAAATATACCTATATAGATAAAAAAAAGCAAAACTTTATTCAAATAAAATATATAATTTAATCCAAATCGTTACAGCCTTTTCCGAGATACACGAAATATATATATACACAAAAATTGCTCGTTTACAATTATAAGATTCAAAATAATGACCTTTATTCAGCTCAAATTTATTTAATCGAAGTATCTATTTCACAGTTAATGAATTTAGTGAATTTCAAAGAAAAAATATCCATTTGTAATTCAAAAATATTCCTAAAAATAGACAAATAGCTTTGCAATCAATTCATTACATAATGTTTTAATAATATAATATGAAATCATAGCTATGAGAAGCTGTTTTGGAATTGATAAAAGTGAATAGTAGTAAGATTTAGATTTTCTTATATTAGTTCATTCTTAAAAATTTTAAGATCAATAAATGTCTTTTAAGTCTAAAACATACCATATATTGCTGCCGAAATATTTTGTGCAATTGTTTTTTAAATCTGAATAGTTCTAAACTGATATTTTTGATTTAAAATATTTGACTATTAATATTTTATAAAAACGATGAAAAAATATGTTCATTCAAGATGTCAAATCAATTCACTGAAGTCTCAAGATGTCAAATCAATTCACTGAAGTCTCAAGATGTTAAACAAATTTACTCAATATTCAAAGAATAAAAATCCGTACATTTCAGTTCATTGGGTTCTAAATGGAACCAGAAATATTATTGCATTTTACATCGGGAAATGAACTTTAGAAATCTACGGATTAATGTTAATAAATAATGAATAGCATTGAGATCCTGTTTAATTCATTTTAATGGATGATTTTAAAAAATTTTGCAGAATTTCCAAATCTAAGCATTTATAAAGAATGAGAGAGAGAGAGACAGAGACAGAGACAGAGAGAGACAGAGAGACAGAGACAGAGAGACAGAGACAGAGAGACAGAGACAGAGAGACAGAGAGACAGAGACAGAGACAGAGAGACAGAGACAGAGAGACAGAGACAGAGAGACAGAGACAGAGAGACAGAGACAGAGAGACAGAGACAGAGAGACAGAGAGACAGAGAGACAGAGACAGAGAGACAGAGAGACAGAGACAGAGAGACAGAGACAGAGAGACAGAGAGACAGAGACAGAGAGACAGAGACAGAGACAGAGAGACAGAGACAGAGACAGAGAGACAAAGACAGAGACAGAGGGGGGGGGACTTTTTGAGTCGGTGTATAGAATTGCCTTCGTTGATATAATATCCCATCTTCTATTTTGATATTTAGTAGTTTACCCTGGTAGTAGTAGTTTTAGTAGTTTTCTTTCGGCATCATTTTTATTTCATATTCTACAATGCATTCCTTTCTTTATCTTTCTGTAAAGGTATCATGATTTAAAACTGACTCTTGGGTTTAGTTTTGATCTGAGTAATGAAGATTCCGCATCAAAGAAATAAAATTTTTAATGCAACTATGTACTTACATCTAAAGATTATTACAAATTTTATGTATTTTTTTTGAAGCAATGGGCATGAGATTTACTACTACAACTTTCTTTATTAGTTAATCTGTGACAATCATATCCAAGATGTACTTAACAGAATAACGGCTAGACAAGCACGTTTTCTTGTATAAAACTTACTGTCCATTGAAAAAAAAAATGATTTTAATGTTCTTCGCTTATTTACTGCATACCCGAAAACTTAGTGCAGAATTAACCTTTTGAGGCACAGAAAATAGAACTACTTAATCACTGGTGAAAACTGATTACATTAAATCAAATACCCAATACGTAAATGAAAATAACAATCTTTTATGCTTTTTACATTTGCATATAAGTTAAGCGGTGGCTTCAATTGAAGCCACTGTGGTACATCCTAGCGACATACATGGCTGAGAAAAAAAAATAAAAGGCTAGGTGGACTCAAACGTATCCACTATGCGTGAAAGGGTTAAAAAATAAAAACAATTTTTTTTTTTTTTTGCTAAATGAAAATACTATATTATAGTGCTCATTGCGAAATCTCATGGATATTTGTATAGCATCGTGAAACATATATAAATTCACAAGTGAGGCTTTCGAACATATGGAAAAATTCATATTCAAATATTTTAAACATTTTTTTGTAAGAGAAACAAATAATGTTTATCTTAAGTGCAGAACTGTAGATTGATTTGTTTAATCGTAATTTAACTAAAATTTTAATTGTCTTATTTGTAATATCAGTAGAAAGACAAAAACTTAAATGTTATCAGCAAGAAAATTAGAGATCTAAACTTTTGCTGAAAGATTATGTAACGACTAAATAGTAACTAATAGTACAGATTATAAAATTGCAATCCGATTTTATGGAACACAGAGCATTTGGTTAAATATACATCTTGGTCATAAATAATTATGCACTTTTTAAAAATGTACTTGGTACAAAAACATTTCACTGATAAAACGTATGCTAGAATATCCTGAATTCGACTAAAGCAAGGATTTAAAATTATAAATATAAATCAAAATAATCTAAATAGATAATAATTTGATCAATTAAATGTATAAATCTGGTATTTGGTTATTGAAAAAACAATATAACTTCCATGCATGTCGATACAAAATAAATGACATTTAAAAAAGAAATGTTACTCAAAATGTTGTTATATTGATGGCTTCACTTAATCTATGCCAGCCATTAGAATAATCAACAACTTTCCCGCTTCTGAAATTTTTCACCAATATCTAATGATTCCATAATTTACAACACTTTTTTCAATTATCTGGCATTTTATGTTAAACATGTAATTGCAATTAGCTTTACTGATCTGGTATTTGTGTCATATTTGTCAATTTCTACAATAGATCATGGTCAGCAAAACATTTCACGATTCCGACAGCTGTCAGTTCATTATTTTATGACTTCGAAAGCTCACTGATGTGATTATTATTAACTTTCAGATGTAAAATATCTGGCAGGATTGGTAGATTTTTCTATTACAATAAGCTTTATAATTTGACTGTTTTCAGCAGTTTTGAACTAAACATTTTTTTTATTACTTAATTTTGCATATTATATATATGTAATGATATTTTAATATCTAATTTAATTCAAATTAATTTAATAAATTTTTTGCCTGATTCGGCCTATGTCGGGGTGATTCTAAAGTGTTCTCTTGTTTCCTGATACCATTTCACGTATGAAGCCGTGTAAAAATTACTAAGCAATCAGTTCTACGTATCGAGTGAAAGTGATACTTCCGTTGCCCTCCTCAAAGGTCAACACATGTATTCAGTCAACACGTGGCCGGAAATCCCATGTTATATAAGACTCGTGATCATTTCTTTCTCTCATTCTTTACTTCTGCTTTTGTGTCAAGCTGCGTCTTCTAGTAAATATTCATGCCTGCCTCCTGAGAGAGAATAAAGCGAAATTAATAATCCAAAATGTATCTTCACTACTTCGAACCTGCATTCTGCTTCAATCAAAATAATGTTATAATATATTATATATATATATATAATTAAAAATAAATATTTGAGTATGCCGAGGGGAAATAAGTAAGCGTGTAACTTTGAAATTGATGAGTCCTAGAATACCCATATATAGACAGATGATGTACATGATTTCTATGAGATAAAATTTCATCTCTTTAAAATATATATAAATAACTTTATTATTACGATTACATTTTTTTTATTTACAAGAAAGCACTGACACTAGTTAACAAAATCTTTAACATAATAATGAATAATTTTTAATATACTGGACTCATTACACATTATAACGTTTGAAGTAAATATATTTAAGGAATATTAATATCTGTTATTATATATTAAACTAGCCGCCTTTGGCGACCAGCTGGTTCGCCAATCTTAATGCACGTTAAAATTTTAATAACTAAATATTTTATGGAACTCCCATTTTAATTGCTTCTTCATTAAAATATTTTAAAACTTCAAATTTTAATAGTCATATAATTCACTCATATTATTATAAAGGCCTTCAGCCATAACGTAATATGTATCTCTCTCATTCTCTGTTAGCTCCCGTTGAATTTATGCTTTAAATTAAAGTGGAAATGATTAAACTGCAATAAATATAATAATATTTTTTTTTACTGAAACAAAGCATTTTTTTTTAAATATGAGTACTGAAAACAGAGTCGCTGAGTATTTAAACCTTATGGCCACTAAAGAATATTTTTCTTAATTTATATAATATCTCAAGAAGTTTTCAACAAAATTTTCTCAGATTCATCATAAACAGATCGTTTAATTAACAATGTTTAGTTTCAAATGCATCAAACACTAAAAAAATAAACAGAATCGTTTGAAATAATCTGTCGGAAACATATTAAACCATCAAAACCAAATCCGCATCCGTTGAAAATATTTGTCAACAATAAGAAAACAATGCGCATGCGTGAATTTTCAACGCCAATTATGCTGAAGCAAATGCGCGAATTTTCTACTCCAGTTTGGGTAACGCTATGCAGATTAGAAATTTTTAATTTCCTTTATTTTGTTTTATTTTAATTCGAAAGTACTTCAGAATGAATCTGAAAGATCGGTTCATTAACAATGTTTAATTTTAAATGCATCAAACATTAAGAAAATAAATAGAATCGTTTCAAATAAACAGCCGAAAAATCTTAAGCCTAGCTTCATGACTGTTGGGGAAAAAAACTGAAGCCGTACTCATTTGGCGATGGGAAAAATGAAAAGATTTTTTTTTGGCGGGAAAGTTAGTTTTTTATTAATAATTAAAATTCTAATTAAAAATTCAAAAAAAGGGCTATCCTATCTTTTAAGTTAGATCAAACTGCACATGGTGTGCAAATTTGATTAAAATCGGTTAAGTAGTTTAGGAGTCCATCGCGGACAAACAACGTGACACGTAATTTATATATATTAAGATATTTAACAATTCACTCTATTTGATCTATTTTTCAAACATTTTAATATATTTGGGAGAAGAATATCATTATAATATCATTTATCATCAATATATCATTTTGGAACATCATTTGGAACAATGACAAGATAGATGATAAAAATATGGAGAAGTAGTTAAAAAAATTACCGCACTTTTTTTTTATCTCATTGCCCAACAAAACCGAAAAATAAACTTCAAATTGCTATATATAAAATCGAAAAGTTCCCTTTAATGGAGAAAAAAAAATCAATCTTCACAACTTTTAATGGAAGAGAGATATTTGCTTCCCTATCACAGAAAAGATTTCAATATTTATAAAATCGATCAAAGTTGGAGGCAGTTTTTATTCCATATAATTTCTGGCATCTGTCTTGTCATTTTTATGCAGAATTTGGAAGCTAAATAAACATATTTTCAATCATCGTAACCGAAAGATGAAAGAAAATGCAACCGAAAAAAGTTGTCTGAAGTTAAGGATGAAAAGTTGAAAATTGAATTTGAAATTGGTCTGAAAATATTTATTTTTATTTCTTCTTAATGTGAAACCTTCGTCTGATTTTGGTAGAGAAAGTCAGTATAACAGAAATATAATTCTTTATAAAAATAGAGCTTGCAGAACTTTCAAATATTTTAAAAGTAAAAACAAGAATAAAAAGAAGCTGTCGTAGAGAGTTTTGATGTTTTGGGTTTCAGCTTCTAAATTAACGATCGATCAGTGAAATCTTTTCGATCGGATTGATCAATGAAATCGATCAGGGAGTGACATCTCTTTGAGTTTCAGTAAAATTGTTCTGAACGTGAAGAGGAATTTAATTTAAAATAATGAGGCATGTATTATAAGTACAAGATATTCTATTGTAAAAAAGTCTACTGTTATACTCGAATCAATAACAAAAAATGTTACTGTCAAGTAAAATGTCATTTGAGTTAGTAATTTGGCTTCTTTATGTCTATGTAAACTCTAAAAACTTTTTTGAATGAAAGTTTTTTTTTTTCATATTTATTTTAAAATCAAATTTTTCAGGAGGAATCCTTGATTGTTCATTTTGAAAAAACATTTTACATATTGAGGACCTACAAATATGAATATGTGATTTTGCACTACTATACTGTAAATAATATATCGTTTAAGGAAGGAAGTTTTAGCTATTCTTGAAATAAATATTTGAACCAGAAGAAATAGTTCAAATTATTTCTCGAAATATGGACACAGTTTGCTATTTTATAAGAAAAAGGAAAAAAATAATTTAAAATATAAATGTTCTACACGTTTCTTTCTTTATACATATGTTAACCTTGAATATAATAATTTCAAGTTTCCTTATTTATTTTTGATATATACCACAACTAAGAATATTGCATGACATTTTTTACAATATAGTTCTTTATAAAAATATGTTCCTTGATGTAAATACGTCGTCAAAAAACAATTTAAATGTTGATTAATTGGAAAAATATTTATTTATTCTTATTTGTAGAACAAGATGGAACGGTAAATATATGATTATTTTATAAAATTATTTGATCATTGTAATACAGTTTTAAAACTTTCACTTAACGTAAATTATTGTAATTATGAAAATATTTAATGTGGTATTTCTATTAAATTGTATTTCAGTCGAAAAAATTGTAAAAAAGAATATTGTGTAATATATCTTTAAATACAAATTTCATTTCTAATGATGACATTATAAAAAATGTAATAGTATCATTTACTTTATATATTTATTACTCTTTTTCAGCTTATATTTTCTTAAAAGAAATTTTCAGAAATGGTTGTTTATGGTTGAAAAATGATTATTAATGGTTATTATGTTAATAATGGTTATGTTGTTAATGGTTATTATGTTAATCAAGGAATCGTCCAACATTTATAATCATAATCAGTCCCAACGGTTTTCAAATGTACAGACCGAAACAATTTCTTTCAAATAATAAAATATCGATTATATTAGTTGAATCATTGTTAGTCCATTCTTTGTTTTTTACATTGTATTTATTTTGAAAAATAAATATTAATTAACAATAACAAATGCCTAATTATTGTTTTAATTTAGTTTAAGTTTAATTTAACATTCAAAAATATATTTTATATTTGGTTTCATTTTGGTGAAATATTTTTTCAAGTATATTAACTTGCAATAGCTCGTCAAAAAAAAAAAAAATCCGACAGCATTTTACATGCTTTAATATTTTGACTTCTATTTTTGAAGGGACAGGACAAAAATAGATGACGTATTTCACTTACTTGTTCAGCGATATTTCAGTTGATACCTTTTTTGATTATAATCAAACATATATTGTGAACAATTTTCATAATACATGTTTGGGGCATTTGAAATTCTAAAATATTAGTTACAGTTTTAAAACTCGCATAGTTTTCAATTTGTTTATTAATAGGAAAGAAAGAATTGTTTCAATATATATTGTATCTAGAGAAATGCTAACTTCAATCGCAAAGCTTCATCAGTATTAGGAAGTTTGAATGAGTAGTTTCTTTTAATTTAAGGCCTATTTCAAGGAAATAGAAAAATGTTCTCAAGTATTCTGGATAATTAAATTTAGAAAATTTAAATTTGTATCTAAAATTATATATTCCTATTAAAAAGTAGAGTTAGTACTGGTTGTATTATAGAGATACATAACCTACATAAACAACATTTCACACTCTTATAGAGACCGTTTTTTCTAGAAAAGGCAAAAATTTCCGTTCGTAATGTGCGATATTTAGTTATTTTGTATTGAAAAGCTTTCGTAATTCCTATTTGGAGAAATTTATATGAAAAAATATTATTTCGAATCAGAAAATAACTTACCATTCTTTAATTCTTCAATCCTTAGATATTAAGTTGCATTCTGATTGAAAAAAAATAATAATATGCACCTGCATCAAATGTTAAATGAAATAAGATTAAAATAATTTGTTATATAAAGCATTCGAAATAATTGCAGATGTAAATCTGCCTTTTTCGAATTTCCAAATAATTTTTGGTAATTATAATTTCTAAATAATTTTTCCCCTGCAATAATTTTTAAATTTGAAAATTTCGAATTCGAAATTCAAGCTAATAAGATTTATATATAATTAGGATTAAAAAAATCTAAAGTACCATACATGAATAATAACAGCAAGAAGTCCCCTCCCCGTCTTAATGCGCGATATTTAGTTCCTGAGTGTCGAATAGCAATCGAATTAGAACATAAATGATCACACATTGATTCTTCAGTACTAAGATATTAAGTTACATACGCTTCGGAAATAAAACAATATGCACCTGCATCAAATGTTAAATGAAAAAAAATGACTCAAATTGTTTGTTATATAAAACATCCAAGATAATTTCCAATGCCAATGTCTTTTTGTAATTTCTAAATAAATTGTTGGCTCTTTGTAAAAGAATTTAGTTAATTTTGGCAGATTTCAAGCAAATTCGAAATTTAAGATTCTGATAAAATTCAACTATAATTAGTAAAAAAAATTGAGTACTATATATCAGTAATAAGTAGTAAACAAATTATAAAATATGAAGAAGATTTAGTTTATATACCTTGAAATGTAACATGAAATCAATCTTAAACTAGTGTTTCCTTTATATTCAATATCTTAACCAACCCTAATACATTACGGAATTGTTAAAAACATATTCATTTACGATATCTTTTTACACTGCATTACCGTAATTCACCAAGAAAACAAATATCGAAGCTGATATGTTGTTGCAAATAAATGATGAAGAGTGGTAAAGTGATACAAATGGACTACTGATGCAACGAGCCGATCTGTTTTCCCATCAGTGCTGTCAGATATTTCGTTTCTTCAATGCAGAGAAGAAAAGCTAATTACCTAGACGTCTTAGACACTGATACCTTCAAACTAAGCTCTTATATCAACGTAATAAACATTGAAAGTACTTATTTTTGGAACGAAAGTAGGGGGATTGAGTGTTACCTATGAATGTCAGCCTTGTGGATTAATGGAATAATAATAAAATAAAAATATGTTACTTAATATTATGATCTTTTGCTGTTGTAGGCGTATTAATATTTCTAACCGTATTTAATGATATAGCATTAATGTTTCTGAAGCTTATCGCGCTTCTTAGACTTACGATTGAAAAGATAGCTTTTTAGTTTTATTTGAATCAATTCTTGATATTTTTTACTTATTCACTGATGAAATGTCAATACTCAATTATTATAATGACTTAATATTATTAAATTACAGAACATCATTTAACGAAATATTTCTTTTTTTCTTGCTAACTCTTTGTTAATCAAGTAGACGCAGTTTAGAAATAGATTAATTTGCGATAAAAATTGAATTCTTAATTTAAGGTCATTATTATTTACTTATAAAACTTAATAACTGATATTTGAAAAAAATTATGTTGATGCTTGAATTGTTTTCAAAAGATTGCATGTTTAAGTAAGTAGAATTAATAGTTTAGTAGTGTTTTTGTATAATTTTAGGTTTTAAATGAATTTTATGATAAATATATTATCCCAGCTCTATGTAGATGAAATAAGGTTTCGGATAAAACAGACATACAATTCTAACGTCATCTAAGTGGTTAAAACTTAGCATATATTTCACTTATGCTAAATTAATCTCTGAATTAATTTTTCTTTCTGATATTTTGGTATTTAAATAATTCCAATTGGATGGAATGGATTAATGAATTCGAACATATTACTTTTAAATATATCCTTGCTTTAAAATTGTAACCTTCATTATTTATTGGCGTAGCTGCATTTTCTGTTCAAGAATATTTCTGTTTCTGGGTATACATTTAGTAGAAAGAAAAAAAAAACGTGTGCGAACATTGGTCCTCCATGCATTTTGGAAATTATTTATTCAATGGAACGAAGCCAACACTCAACAATTAGATTATAGATTGAAATATTTAAAATAGGAATAATTTGAAACTTGGTAGGTAAATAATATACAATTCGCTCCTGCTTTTCCTTTAAAGAAATGTGGTTGCTACAGATGATTCGGATTCATTAAAAAAATTCGCAAAAACATCTCGCATATATCGCTCTAAATGACAATTACCATGTATTGAATGTATGCGGCTCTAAACGACAATCACTAAATATTAAACGTATGCGTCTCTAAACGACAATCACTAAATATTAAACGTATGCGGCTCTAAACGACAATCACTAAATATTAAACGTATGCGGCTCTAAACGACAATCACTAAATATTAAACGTATGCGGCTCTAAACGACAATCACTAAATATTAAACGTATGCGGCTCTAAACGACAATCACTAAATATTAAACGTATGCGGCTCTAAACGACAATCACTAAATATTAAACGTATGCGGCTCTAAACGACAATCCCTATTAAATGTATGTAGCTCTAAACGACAATCCCTATTAAATGTATGTAGCTCTAAACGACAATCCCTATTAAATGTATGTAGCTCTAAACGACAATCACTATTAAATGTATGTAGCTCTAAACGACAATCACTATTAAATGTATGTAGCTCTAAACGACAATCGCTATTAAATGTATGTAGCTCTAAACGACAATCGCTATTAAATGTATGTAGCTCTAAACGACAATCGCTATTAAATGTATGTAGCTCTAAACGACAATCGCTATTAAACGCATACGGCTCTAAACGACAATCGCTATTAAACGCATACGGCTCTAAACGACAATCGCTATTAAACGCATACGGCTCTAAACGACAATCACTATTAAACATATACAGCTCTAAATGACAATTATTAAGTATTAAACATTCATACAATAAAGTACATTCAATCTATAAATATCTATATAAATTTTATAAAATATGAACCGTACCAAGTTTTTATTCATCATTTTCTAATTTTCAGCATAAAAAGAATATAATATATCTCTAATTAATTTAACTTTCTTTGCGCGCATATTGGCTCTCAAATAACGTGTATTCAGGAATTCAATAAAAATGGTTGCATAGAGTTATAATTTGTATTTTAAATTCCGAATTCATTTAGTCTTTATTGTAGCTTAATCTTTTATAAAATATTTCAGAAGTAAGTTTATAAACAAGAGTTTAGAGATACACATTTTCCTTTCTAAACTTCCTAATTTTATCTAGACTTCTTATTTACTAAGGGTAGAACGAAAGTGGGTACAATTTCCTTTAACACAAAAGCTTAACAAATTCCCTCATAATCTTCTCATCAACGACAGTAAGTGCAAGGAACATATTAACTGCTGCAACACACATTCCAGTAATCTCTCCCCCGACTCCAATACGCAATTCTCTTTCCTTTGCCAAGAATGCGAGCAACCATTCTTACTCTCACTTAACCCAAAGTACTTCAGACAACTTTAAAATATCACGCCTAGTTCTACAGCACATGTTCTCGAAATTGAACTCTGGGGAATGTCTGATAAACTCCTACAATTCTCTCCACAAGAGCTAAATAATGATTTCGGTTTCAGGGGCTGATTAAATACACCTGGGATCAGGAAAACACCCGATTTATAACGCATCCATTCATATGGAAATAGTATCTGGCACCTGAGACCTCAGAATGGACAATCTGGATGTAAACAGAAAGGATTTAATACACCGATGGATTAAATGATGATGAGTTTAGTGAGGTGGCTCAGTTAAGGTGTGAAATATTTGTGTTGAGTTAATGCAGAATTTCGTTACTATTTGGCGCGGACTTAATTTGTTCTCTATGTATTTTTAATGTATATTTTGTATTAATTTTATATTGGAATAAAGAAATATTTAGTGCTATCCTATAAAGCTTAAAACTGCTAATTCACTGATTGGCAAACTATTTATTTGAAAGACATTATAGAGACTAAAAACATTGAAAAATTACCAGAAAAAATAAAAATATAAAGCGTCTTTTGCGTAATGGATTAGAAACATTATTTAAATTATTAACTCTAACGATTTACTTCACAGTAAGTTCCTTTGATTTATACATTTCATTAACTGACATGTTCAGTTTTTTTTATTAAGTTTAAACTCAAGGTTGTTGTTTTTTTTACTAGGAAAATGTATAATCCATTTTATTAGTATTGATTTTAAATTTGTGTGTTTCATCAGATATTTTTTCTTGGACGCAACGAACTTAAATAACAAAAATTATTAATTATTACGCACACAGTTTGGAAAATATAAGGCAATATAATATTAATCTATATATCTCTTTAAATTTGATATTGTTTTTGAGCCTTTTATTCCATTTACTGTGACAAAACTAGCTAAATGCATAAGCCAAGAACTCAAAATAGGGGTATAATTTCGTCTTTTATGGAGAATCTAAAGTCTCATCAGACACCTGAACGCTTATCATGTTCATAACTTTTTAGAAGAAACAATGATTGGGTAAGAAATAGTTTAAAATATTAGCAGTTAGTCTGATTGTAGCGAGTAATCGATGTATAATCTTCTATCGAAATCTGTGCCATCGTTTTGGCTTTTAGATATTCAGACATATTTATGTGTGCGATTATGAATAAGCAGGAACAATAATTAATTATGGGATCATATTTTATTTAAATCTTTTAGATGCTGAATTGTAGCAAAGTTAATGAGCTGAGGTATGCAGTTCTTATTATTTTAAATTTATATGGATTCAGTATATTCTACCATATCGGACAAGTTGGAGTTATTGCTAATATGTTAAACCTTTTTTCTGTTATAGGATCACTATTTGTTTCACACTGTTTTTAGAGATTAGTGCTTATTTGTCTATCCCAGAAATTGGTTATCATAGAATATTTTTACAATCAAAATCTTTTTTGTTTACTTTTATTAGACATTTGCATATGGAATGGATTACAAAATAATATTTTTTAATTTTTCTTAAGCACACTGCCAAAAGCATGATATTTCCTATAACTTTCGTTAGCTGATCTGTGATAATTAATTTAAAATATTATTAATTGCATAGACGTACACATCTTCTAGTTTACAGATAAAGTTAGAAAAGTTTTTAACTAACTCTCACTAACTCGTTAAGAACGCATTCGGAGGCTTGAATCTGGAATATTTTTAATTCTGTTCTTATTTCTCAGTTTTTACACGTAGTTGAAATGATGCTCTAAATAATGTTATATTGTCAAAAAATTGCAATAAAATTCTAAATATATGCCAAAGTAAGTATAAGTGAATTGAGATAAACGGTAACAAACTGCATTATCTGCTGTGGTTGTGACCAGCGACGTATTTCATTGGAGCGCTTGTAGAGGGAAAAATCGCAAATATGTTATCATTAGGTTCTTATCGCCATTCTTTTCTTGCTGACATATGAGATGATGGATGTCCAAAAAAGAGATTTTTCCATATTCAGAAGGAAATCGATAACGTTTTTTCATCGCGACTTACACAAATATGGTTATTCTAGAAAGTCTGATTCATTGAATGAATATATCTTTTGTTTTTCCACATGGATTGTTTTTTCCCGAAAGGTGTAAAATCTGTCGCTAATCATTTATATTTATATTACCGCTCCTTGAAATAATCACTATCATCTAATAGAATCTCATATTGGCTTTCATATATATTCCTATAGAACAATAAGACTATAAAATAAAAGACTTTAATAATCAGGGATACCATAGAGAATCATAAATAACTTTGCAATTTCTACGTCTGAAATGTAGAAACTGAGATCTGACGCAAGTGCATGTGAAAATATAAAGTTTATTTGATGACGGTAAGTACTGAATGAAAAAAAAATAGAGTCATTAATAATAATCTTCAAAAAGAAAAATCGTTTTAGAAGAGTGAGCCTTATAAAAATTCACCTAATAAGTGAAATGGATATCCAAAAAGAAGGAAGGCGATTAATTTTTAGCTAGGTAGAAATTACAATTTAGAGAAAAAAAAATTATTAAAAAAACAATTGTATTAATGAGTAGTTGCAATATATTTACTTGCATGATGGGAAAAAAAAAGATAAGTGTGAAATAAGCAATTTGCACATCAAAGTACTGCTGATTTTTTTGAAATTTTTTTTCAATAAATAAAATTTAATTACTTTAAATACATTTATATTGTTACGCAAAAAAAAAAATTACTAGTTGAAAAGTCCTTATATCTGGTTCTAAAAAATCCAGTAGACTCAGTAGTTCATAATAATGCTTTATTCCACTAAAAAAACGAAGCATTGCTCAAAAGAGACTGGCGAAACGTATACAAAACAACATCGCAACAAGCAGTAAATAGGGAATAACCAACTGTGATAGTACGAAGCAATCAGAGGTCGCAAAAGAGAAATACTGCTAAGAAAAGATTCGCTTGAATACTCAGAGCTCAACTCAATTGCTAGCTCAAAACTTAATGCTTCATTCAACTTACTTCATATTTACACTTTTCTGCTTTTTATAGCTCCTATAACAAGGCATCGAAGAATTAACAACCATTGCCTAAAATTGAGTAATAACTGTGCTATCATCAAAATTATCGAATATTCTTGATTCTTCCTTTTTGTCGCCAAGGTCTCCGAATTTGTGACCGAGGCTGTGTGTCATTGACCCAGCATCCATACAACATTCGTTGGATTTATCTGTAAAATTATTTTCCTTATGACACTATTGCGTAAAGAAATGCTGTTAGAAATTCGTAGCAATGTTAAATATCAGTTTATTAATAGTTAAGGTTTTAAAGCCAGTATACTTTAGGATCAGCCGTTGTCAACAATGTAAGAGAAATAAAGTTTATCAATAATTTTAATAAGAAAAATTATGTTGTTGTTGCATATTTCCAAGAACAGCAGAGATATAGCAAGTCTAGGAAATAGAGAATTTATTATTTATATAAATATAATTGTTTTATTTGTTGAATTAAGAAGTCTTATTGAGAAAAGTGAGAAATGAATTTGTGGATTATAGTTGTTGCTCGCGTATATTGATTGGAAACTACATTATAAATGTGCCAAGATTATATTTTTGAAATTTCTTCCTAGAAATCATATATGTTTAAGATATCAGGATTTTTTAAACCATATTTTAAAAGAAAGCTTTAAGGCAAAAAAAAAGTACGAAATTATTGAAAATAAAATATACTTAAAATATATCAAACATGTCCAAGAAACCGTAAAATCCAATAAAATATGAAATAACTTATTCATTTATTTCTCAACTTACTGAAATTTGTTTTTTTCCCTCAAATTCTTATAGATTTCTTTTTCAAACTGTGTCTTTTTCATGTTTGTTTTGTGAATATTTCAAACGCTAAAAAACATTAACTTAATAAGCAGCAGATCATAAATTATTTAATTATGTTGTAATCTGCTATCTCTATTGTGGTTATTAAAAATATCTAGTGGGAAAAAAATTGAAAGTTAAAATATCGCTAAAAGAATCATTGAAAAAACAATGTCAAGTTTATTTATTCAAAGAAACCACAATGTCAGACTTTATTGAACATTGATGGAAAAGATGAAATCCTCGAGCAAGTCTACTTTTACAGCATGTTAAAGAATTTGAAAATTAAAATGCATCTCAAAAAATCTGAGAAAAAGTTTCTTCAATCGAAGATATCCAGATACCAGACTTTATAGAGCAACGATGAGGAAAATGGTAAGAAATTATAAAAAATATAATAGAGTGTTTAAAATATTTCTGAAACATATGGAAGAAACCTTAAAATTCATTAAAACATGAAATAACTTATGCATTTATTTTTCAACATGCTAATGCTTAAAAGACTACTGAAATAAATGAAATTGTGAACATGAACGAATTGTTGAATTCTTTAGAGATACATTTATAAAATAAATTAGACATAAAAAATTGCTGATAATAATTTCGCTTTGCCACTTTCTTCAGAGGAACTTATTAATCTTTATAAAAAAATGTCTTCAAAACATGTCTTAATTTATTCCAAGAATTTTTTTTCAAAAACATTTTAAAAGCAAAAAGAATTACGAAATTCTAAAATTAAAAAAGATTCAAATGAAATGTTACGAAGAACATCATATTGTGTCAAACTTTCTGACATTTACTTCAAAATGAGTTTAGTTTTCTTTTACAGACTATTCTGTAAATCAGGTAAGAAGGGAGTTTTAAAAAAGGCAGATATAATATTTTGTTCCCTTATTTCTTTATGATCATATTTTTTGGTAACATCTGGTGCTGGCAACGTAGAAAAAGTCAACCTCCACTCTATACTTATAAATATAATAAGTTTAACTATAATTTATTATTTTGGAAGGTTTCAAATCAACGATATTGATAGTAAAAGTACAGGCATTATATTTGTGGTAATTTACAAAAATGGAAATAAATAGTTGCCTCTTTTAACATAATTTTTAATTCCTTCATGTGCATTATAAACTTTTTATTTCATATGCCTTTTAGAAGATACATGTGGCATTTGTGCAGAGTTCGAATTAAATTTATCTGCTACTAAAGTTCTAAAAATAATTTTTGTGCGCTTATTTTTATAATTTAGAAAAAATCGCCCTGAATGCGAAGAATAACAATTACATTTGCTCTGAATACGTTTAAATCTATAACAGTTACTCTGTTTCTTCAATTAGTAATTATATATACATTACAAGAGTTTGATGGTCATTCAAAAAATTTATGGTTATCAGATCACTAGTTGTAATTACAATTAATATTACTTTTCATTATAAAATAATTAAATTCTAATGCATTAAGAGAAACCGATGCGAAAATATAAATCCTTATTCATGTTCAAAAATTTACAAATTCAAGATAAAGTTCCCTCATATATTTCTTAATTGATTTTGATAAAAGAATTAAGGAATGAATTTTAAAGCTTCTTCGAAATGGATTAAGAAATTCAAAAATATACATTAATTATATCAAAAAATTAAAAAAATAAATTGTGAAATATTAAAAATGCAAAATGTGTAGTGGAAGAAATTATTAAACTTTTCACTTTTGATATTTTTTATTAAAATAACATTTATTTTGGGAGTTCCCTCAATAATATGTTATCTGTTAATGTAATAAAAATGGCTGCCTGTTTTACATGAAATATACATTATACTATATAATACATTAATTTTTATATTACCACATAAATTTGGCTAAATTTTCTTTCATTATAATAGATTAAGAGTAATATAGATTTACTTTTCTGAGGTGCAGATGATTACTAGATGCTAGATATTAACTTAGAAACATTTGTTTACTGCCAGCCAACCTGTTACCACATGATAGAGCTAAATAAATAGGATTTGTTGTGACAGACTGTTTCGAGATATCCAACCCTTCTCCTACTTCATAGGCACATTACGTAGAAAGATGACTTTTGGAAATAGAAAACCCAGTAATCCTTACCGTTAACAACTGTAACGTATATAGGAATATTTTTTTTCTTCTGAAATCATACAATAAAGATCAATTGATCTTGCATTGGTGGAATTTTAGGGAATGGTTTTCCTGATGTATATGTCATCTAAAGATTCTGAATTGTGTAATGTCCACAAGAAAAAAAAAACAAAAAAACTTGTATTATCTCAAAATTTAATGCTATTGCAACTAAACCAGATAAATGATTTATCCTGGACATTCCCAAAAATAAAAAGTTTTGTATTTAATTTCGCAGTACAAAGAAGAGAAGATAATAACTATTGTGAATATCTTCACTTTGAACAACATGGAGACCAGATTTTTTTTATAGTGTTAAAAGTTTGGTATTATAACATTAAATCAAATTTTCTTTCTTCTTCTCTTTGTGAAACCCTTAACATCCCCCTACCTTCATCATACCTCCTACCCCTTTAAATATAATGGACTTTTTATATCTAACTATAAAACACATTCTTACTTTGACAGTTACATTCAAATCTTAGTTACCAATATTTGCTGGCTGAACATGTTCATTCTTGATTTCAAATCTTAGTTATTAATATTTGCTGGCTGAACATGTTCATTCTTGATATCAAATCTTAGTTATTAATATTTGCTGGCTGAACATGTTCATTCTTGATTTCAAATCTTAGTTATTAATATCTGCTGGCTGAACATGTTCATTCTTGATTTCAAATCTTAGTTATTAATATCTGCTGGCTGAACATGTTCATTCTTGATTTCAAATCTTAGTTATTAATATTTGCTGGCTGAACATGTTCATTCTTGATTTCAAATCTTAGTTATTAATATCTGCTGGCTGAACATGTTCATTCTTGATTTCAAATCTTAGTTATTAATATTTGCTGGCTGAACATGTTCATTCTTGATTTCAAATCTTAGTTATTAATATTTGCTGGCTGAACATGTTCATTCTTGATTTCAAATCTTAGTTATTAATATCTGCTGGCTGAACATGTTCATTCTTGATTTCAAATCTTAGTTATTAATATTTGCTGGCTGAACATGTTCATTCTTGATTTCAAATCTTAGTTATTAATATCTGCTGGCTGAACATGTTCATTCTTGATTTCAAATCTTAGTTATTAATATTTGCTGGCTGAACATGTTCATTCTTGATTTCAAATCTTTGTTATTAATATCTGCTGGCTGAACATGTTCATTCTTGATTTCAAATCTTAGTTATTAATATTTGCTGGCTGAACATGTTCATTCTTGATTTCAAATCTTTGTTATTAATATTTGCTGGCTGAACATGTTCATTCTTGATTTCAAATCTTTGTTATTAATATCTGCTGGCTGAACATGTTCATTCTTGATTTCAAATCTTAGTTATTAATATTTGCTGGCTGAACATGTTCATTCTTGATTTCAAATCTTTGTTATTAATATTTGCTGGCTGAACATGTTCATTCTTGATTTCAAATCTTTGTTATTAATATTTGCTGGCTGAACATGTTCATTCTTGATTTCAAATCTTTGTTATTAATATTTGCTGGCTGAACATGCTCATTCTTGATTTCAGATCTCATTAAATTAACCTGATAGATTTAGTAGTAATTAATGACTACTAATTTGACACAACTTAATTATTTTTTTTCTTAAAATTTCAAAACGTTTTTTATTTTTCTCTTACCTATAACAGCTAGTTTAGCAATGTCAGTGCTTATGATCTCCAAACAAATTAGACCAATCAACCATTTGGTGAATTCCGTTCAAAAATGAAAACATTTTTAATTATGTTGTAAAAATTATATTTAATTCAAACTATCTTATTGACCTTTTAATGATGAACAGAAATTTCGAGGTAAATATGCATTAAAAAATTACATTTTATACAGAATCTTTGGCGAGTAATTATGTTTATCACTTTCAAATCGTATACACTTTCCCAACTGCGAATATTGAATACATACATACATTCATACATTTAGACTAATTCCATATTTGTAGTAATTGAATTTTTTGTAATCCAATTATTTACTTTCCGACATTCAAGTAATTTAATATTCAATATCCTGAAGTATTTAAAGATAATGCACTTTTTTTCCTATTTTCAGAACAATCAATTAATCAATAATTAAAAATATCATTGACTAAATTTCAACGATTTCACTTAATTTTGAGCTTAAGAAACAATTGATCTCAAAATTGAAAAATAGAATATTAATATTTAATGCATTAATAGAAATGAGTTTCTAAAAATATTTTTATTTGAAAGTCCCAAAACTGATTACACATTTCGCTCAAAAAATTATTCTTTGAATATAAACGTTTTTGTGAAATACATTAATATTAGCTATCGAATTTTGTATCGCAACAATAAAAACAGGAAAAAAAATATTTAAAACATACATTACAGGTAAACGGGTAGTCTACAGAAACATTTTTATATACAGTATTTTATATTCGAGAAGAAATCCGATTCTTTGCATATGGTAAAAGCATTTGGTTTTCAATGCATGCATAGTATCACTTATTAAACACTTTACTGTTGGAAACAAATTTTCTGCATTTTATCTGAAGCATGTAAAGAGGGTAAAAAGATGCAATTTTATTACTCCTTACTACAGAAAAAATTTTCCTACATTTTAATATTCTTACATTTTATTTGTTAAAATAATAATATTCCATTTCGACAGCAATAATATAAGTTATTAACGAGCATTCAGACTCCATATATATTGTCTTTCTTCACTCTTATAAATCATTCCTTGCATTTACAAATCAAAATGTGTCACTTCAAAATTCATACAAATCAAAATGTGCCACTTCAAAATTCATACAAATCAAAATGTGTCACTTCAAAATTCATACAAATCAAAATGTGTCACTTCAAAATTCATACAAATCAAAATGTGTCACTTCAAAATTCATACAAATCAAAATGTGTCACTTCAAAATTCATACAAATCAAAATGTGTCACTTCAAAATTCATACAAATCAAAATGTGTCACTTCAAAATTCATACAGATCAAAATGTGTCACTTCAAAATTCATACAGATCAAAATGTGTCACTTCAAAATTCATACAAATCAAAATGTATCACTTCAAAATTCATACAAATCAAAATGTATCACTTCAAAATTCATACAAATCAAAATGTATCACTTCAAAATTCATACAAATCAAAATGTATCACTTCAAAATTCATACAAATCAAAATGTATCACTTCAAAATTCATACAAATCAAAATGTATCACTTCAAAATTTATACAAAAATTTATCAACTCGTCGAAAAGAGTGCCTTTTGCTGTATTTATTATTAGGACTACACAAATTGATAAATCTCGAGTTATAATGTAAATAAATCAAATTTAAATCAAAATATATAGCATGAAGATAATGTAAAAATTAATATTTATCATACTTTTGAACTCTTACATTTAAACCACATTTCAATAAAAACTTTTTTACAGTTAAAGGCTTATATTCGATGAACTTCTACACTTTATAGGAGTCTTAATTGCTTTTCTAAGCTGGTAAAGAAGTAAACTGCCTAAGACTAAAAATCTTAGAATCTTTGTGTCGTAAAATCAATAATGGAGAGCTTTAAATAGTTCACATCTCTTAAAAGGAATCGATTAAGATCATTTGTGTCCTAGCCAATTATTTTTATCCAAACCTTTATCCAATCTGCGTCTAAAACTCACCTTAATGACTTATACGATTAAGCATTTAGAGCTTGCTTCAGAATCTCTATCTTAATTGGAGAACTAGATTCATTTTCTGGTCCTCCATTTGTTGCCATGGTGTACAAGGTATTAAGGACAAAGGATACCCAATGACACAGAGTTGAAAGAAAGGATTATGTCCTTGCAATAGAAATTATTCGATTAGTCCTTTCCTGAAACCTTTTAGGTTTGAGGGATTAAAGATAAATCTTAGTAGGCGAAAGCTCATTACCTTCTTTAGTAGACAAAAGCAATATGCCATCCACAAAGTAAAGGAACGCCCAACCCATTCTAGGCAGGTCAGGTCAAATTCTCAGAATATAATGGGATGTCTTTTGATGGCCTTAATTAAATCTTTCTTGGAAGGTGGCATGATTGTTGGAATATTTATCCTTTTTTATTTCTGGTTTCTCAGAAAGGTGATGACATTCTGTAAAGAAAATTAGGGAAAAACTAACAAAGACATTGGATTAAATTCATTTCCTTGGTTTTCCAGGAATCAATCCCTAGAAGACTATTATTTGAGATTAGTTTTGCTATATTAACGTCTCGTTTTAAAACAACACTAGGTCTATTTTGGGACAGACCTCGTAACTTTGAACCGCAGTCAGATGACGAGGACGACACCTGAGATGGCTTACACCCCCTCCAAATTTCGACACCACACCAGCCGGAGAACTTTTAACTTCGACGGATTTAACGTGTACCAAGCTCGCTTACACGACGGAATCGGGTCTCAAACCCGAAACCTTCCAGTTCTGAAGCCGAGACCTTACCAACAGGTCACCGCGTCCCTATTATCTAAAGTAAGTAAACATATCAGAGTTAAAATTTTTAAGAAAATAAATCAGAGCAGTTTACTTCTATGATGTTGCAGGATTTTTGGTCTTTCAGCATATCGTTCGGTTATAAAACTGCTCAATTCTACCCAAGTGTTCGGTAATATATTTATATCACGTAATTTCAATGCAATTGCTGATATTTGGCAATTGTATTGACATTATGTGCACTTAATTCTACGAAAAATTGTGAAAATTTAAAAACAGCCAAATTGGGAAATATACAACCATAAGCTTCGCGAAAACGATTAGAAAACTGCCAACAAGAAAGTCAAATTCTGGAAAGAATGCTTCTGAGGAAAAAGTGTGCGCTTTAATCTTGATAAGGGTCAGTGACTCCGTGAATGATTAGAAATTCAGTGTGACTGGAGATCACATAATAGAGCTCCAGGGTTTTTTTTGTTGTTATTTTTAGTTAATTATATGATAGCGTTTTGCTTATTTGCTTTAGCCCGATATGCAAATTGGTACGAAAAATAAGCATAAGTGATAATATTAGCCTTCTGATGATGGAAATATGAATCGTGTAAGAACATATGAGGTTATTTAGTGCCCTCAGAAAGCATATATATTTTTATCTTATTAAAATAAAACTCGAAACTTAGTTTTCATAATCCTTTAATAATGTACGTATGAATTGAAGCCATAGACAAAAAAAATGTAATAAAATGCTTTAAAAATATAATACACATTACGCACAAATCATGCAACACTCATTGTTACCCTTTGGAATTTATAAATGGACATAAAAACGTGTAGCCAAATAAATGATTACATGATGCAATGTAGGGTTATTGAGGTTCAATTGAGTGATTTTTTAAGTCATTCTTATGCTCATAGTTTAATAGACTCGCATCTAGATTTTTCTTCCATTTCTTTGAATAGAATAATATATCGAAAAAGCAATTTATCAACACCTTGCAAATTTGGAGTGTCATCTAATTTAAGTCAAAATCTTTTCTTTTATTGAAATATCTCGTGAGTCAAAGGAGATTAAAAAATCCGGGAAAGAAAACAGAATTCAAATGAAATTTTACAATGTGCATTACAGGGTGTCAGACTTCGTGACATTTACTTCAAAATGATTTTTATTTTCTTGCTTTTGTCTTAACTCAAATAGCTAGAAAGAATAAAATAAAAAAAATGTAATATTTTAAGCTTTTTTTTTACTTTCTTTAGGATCGAATTTCGCAGTAACATCTGGCTCTGACAGGTGAGTTATTTGAAAAAAGTATAACTCCTCCGTGTCATTTTGAATTAATAAGCTCAATCTCTTGATTAAATTGCAGAATTGATAATTATTCTTTTATCGTTCTTATTTTATGCTTATCGCTATGTGAATGCCCTAAATACCGCTTTCTAAGAATAAAATATTTCGGCAGATATTATCCAAATTTGAAAGATATAATTGGCGAACATTACCACGTTAATGTGTTTTCATTTTTACTTGACATCCATTTCATTCATAACGTTTAATTTCTATTTTCACTTTGTATCTCCTTATTGTTTTTAATGAATAATATTTTTGTATTTTAAGTTAACACGAGTTTGACACAGCTTGGTCAATATTGGCTCTTGCGCTATAACAAATCAATCAATCATTATCACATTTATAAAAATATTCTTTAAAAATTTCAGAGTACTGAACAAGCACATTTCAAACGCAAAAAATGCCCATCTCGAGTGGATGTATAACATTAGAAATAGCAAATAAATATCTTTATTAAATATTTAGTTGCTCTTTTCTTCTCAATTAAAAGAATCTGCTTTATTTATTATTCAATCCATACTGTATTTACTTAAAGTACAGTGAGCTTTCATAAAACTAAATTAATATATTTTTTATGTTATTCTATTATAATGAACATGCAATATCGAAAATATCGAATTAATATATGCAAATTCGAACATATCCCTAATTTCTGACATATTGCTTAGAAAATATTGCCTTTTAAAACCATCAGCTTTATTACTTGTAATAACTGTATACATTTCTGTATAACTGTATACATTTTTTCTGTATACAGTATACATTTCTGTATAACTGTATGCATTTTTTTCTGTATACAGTATACAATAACTGTATACATTTTCTCTCCTAATTAAAAGGTATATCAAAAACTACGAAAATATGATATTTATCTCTTAGGACTGTCTAATGCACACAGTGTCACAGCATTAGACAGTCTTTTTTCTTTGGAGGACATTCAGTGTATGAATTCATGCCACACTAAAGTGAACCATATATCTCCCGATTTTACGCTGTTTTATTAAAAAAAGGAGTAATTTAAATCTTTTTTATATTCCTCCGAATGAAAATTTGAAAACTTATCTGTAGGATGTTTGGAATCACGTTATTTGTATTCCAGAAATAGATTGTTTTTTACATTTTTTGCTACAAATAAAAAAGGAACTTTCATTTCAACAATTAGGTGATATTATATTTCTCTGAATTGTTAACTGGAAAATATTTTATTAATTATGACTATTTTATGTCTTTACAATTAAATTGTAGATTACTTTAATACATAATTTCATTCTAAAATCATTTTTGAAAAAGAAAAAAAAACACTTTAAAAGCATCGGCAAGAATACATATTTTATATTTCGGAAAGTATCAATTTAATCTTGAAAAAATATTTTTTTGCAGTTACCTTTACTTTTCACAGATGATTGATGGAATAGTAAGACATGAAACTCCTGCCAACAAAGAAAGGTAAATAAAAAATGAAATCGAATGGTAAAATTGCAAAAATTATAGATCTCATTTTACAAAAAGAATAAAGATATTTTTAACGTTTTTGATTATATTTATTTATGGAGCCCTAATATCATAGAAATAATAATTGAAAAGTTTAAATATTTCATGTCTTAGAAAATATTAATTTAATATCTTTAAACCTTACATAATACACTACGAATTCTAATTCTTATACTGCGACTTTCTAAGTATTTATTTGCACCTATCAAATCTTATGTTGATATGAAATAAAAAGCTGAAATTGAATAAATAAACTCGGAGTGGAAGGTTGCAACCATCTGTAAGAAGTTTAGAGGATTGAAATATTTTTTCATAAAGACAAGTCCACTTGCTAAAGGTTGTTATGAATATTGAAAAATATAACTCTTTTTTGCTCATTAACGCGCAGAGAGCTATTTATAGGACAATTGAGGGGTTTGCTGCAAAGGAGGTAGCCCCAATCATTCAAGTTTTCAAAAAGCTGTAAAAAACGCTTAAAAATTTCAAATTCTAAAATGTGTGAAGATTTTCTTTTTGCTCAATCATCTTAATTGTTCCTACGTATTATGAAGTTACTTTCACTCAAAAATATATTTTCCAGATGACTTGGCACATGTTGGAATGCTGGAGCTACCTCTTTCTTTCAACCAAATAGAGAGTCTGTCTACCTCTGTGAAAAATACTTCACAATAAAATGCAGTTTACTATATTATTAATTATTTAAAGTACAACTAACAAAATATAATCAAAATATATATAACTTGGATTAAAAATAAAACATTATATTGCCATTGATCACCACACACACTCTGTAACGTCGGGTTTATCTGCTGCGTCGTCAGGTTGCAATAAATCGAAGAATCGCATATCATTTCGTCGGACGTATTTGCGTTCTATTTCAATTATATCTTTATATTTGGGGTCTTAAGTGAAAGGGAGTGGATATAAGATGGCCGACTCTTGTTTAACATTAATGGAGTAATATTTCGGATACTGAATGTTCTTACTATCTTGTAAAGAGTTGTCCAGCACTTTCTCTACATAATATGTTTCCTGAATAATTTGGGATTTTTCATAAGTAAAAACGTTATATTTCATTATAAAACGCTTTTATTATCATTAGAAATTATGCAAGGAGTTTTCAGGAAGAAACCTTTTAATAGGTCAACAAAATTGAAAATTATTCCTTGGGTAACAAAACTTTTCATTTGTCTTTTCTATGATACCAGTGTACTCACAAGATAGAGAAACTCTTCCTACTTTTTTTGTACGTTTTTCAGTGTTTTCGAAGACACAATAATTGGGGGGGGGGTATAGCGGTAGCACCAGGAGCTACCTTTATATTGCAACAAACTAATGAGAGAAATAGCTCCATCGCTTAAGTAACGCGAGAACTAACGATAGGAGCTACATCTTTCTGTCACCAAACGAACAAGTTTTTATTTTACTACACGATAGCATATGTACCTCCAAATTCCCCTAGGTTGGAGCTACGTTCTTTTTGCAGCAAACCCTTCAACTGCAATTAATTTCGTTGGCTAATAATTAAATTGGATTTCACCGGTTTTTTTTTTTTTTTTGCTTTGCTTGGAATATATTTAAATGCATGTATGCATATTTCCACGCAAATTAACCAGACGAATTCTAATTACTGTCATTTTTTTAGTCCTTTTGTTTTTATTCTTGATTTTTTTTAATCTAATGGAAGGAATGAATTCGAATATAATCTTTTTTGATATTTTACTTAACCAGGCATATACACTTTACGTACTCTAAAACATTTTTTTTCTATTTATTGACAGAAGAAATGATTTTTAAAATTAAAAAAGAAATACTGATTTTTGACATTTTTTCTGAATAGTAATAGAAATTTGTCTTTTTATTTGAATTCAATTTTAAATCATACTTTATTTTTAGTGTTTGAAATTAATGTATAAAATTCATTGAAATATATGCTATAAATTATTCTGGGCGTTAACAGCCAAAATATATCATAAACTTGCTTAGAATAAAAATGGAAGAATTTAAGCTTATTTCTGGAACGGAATGCAATTCCTGTTCCAAATTTATTAAGTTCTCCGTTCCATTGAAATAAAAAAATTCAAACGAAAAAAAGTAACAAATTATAAGAAAATGTTATTAAAAAAACGCTTAGTTTAAAATAATACTCACACTTCCCAATCAATTAACTCATAAACCTTTATAAAAAGGCTCATAGATTCTCTTACTTTGAAAAACTATGGCGTTTAATACCACTGAGTTAATTTTAAAAAGAATTTTTAAGCAATAAATCTTTTCCAGATGATAATAAATTAAAAAGATCGCCGTCAAGTGCTTATTAACCAGAATTTAAAAGGCACCATTGTAAAATTATTACAAGCAATAGCCATATATCACTCAACAATATTTTCAGATCCAAGACCAGTACCCTAGTACACTATCCCCTTAAGTATTTGGAAAATAATTCATCCCATTCGAAACGCTGTACAACAGCAAGGGAAATATTTGTTCTCTAGAACTACAATTATAGTGTTGCCAGGAGACTTGGAAAAGTAATGTTTTCTATGAATCATGTAAAAAGGAAAAGCGAAAGTTTTTCTTTTTTTATTTTATGGTAGAAAGGCATAATATTTTTAAGCACGTAACTATACGAACTGGCAGGTAACTGGAAGATGGAATTTTGAATTTTGCAAGGGTATTTCTTATATTTTTATTGTTTTTTTTAACCAAGTGAAATTTATATAAGTGAGAAAAAGAATTTGTTGGAGCCTTGGGAGCGATGGAAAGTAAGATGATTTCCTGTCTGAAGGTAAAAATTTATACTTTTAAATAAAATGTTTGGTGTTAGAGATTATGGTTTTCCTCGTGTTTGAGATTCGCTCATAAAGGTATTATGCAATTGAGAAACAGATAATTAAATTCATATTGGTGATTACTAAAATATGTTTTAATGTGGAAAAGTGTAATAGATGTTAGATATCACTCTTGGACTTGTGCAGAGCAAAAATGTTCAAAATGTTTATATCAATTATGTAACTGGATGAGCAACTATAGAAAGTGAGCTAAGAGCAACAACACTAATTTGTTGAGAAACCCGGCTGAGAATATAATGAACTTTACGTTTGCATTAGATTAGTAAACACATTCCAAATAAATAACTTAATTTTTCTGCTAACTTGTCGGTCAAATAACCACAATAAATCTTGTTTAATAGTTGCTGAAATGAAGGTGAAAAGAAGGAAAAGAAAGAGCATGCATCAGATCCTTGGGAATGATGGACGTTACCTTGCCTCAATGTAAAGATTTACTGGTTTAAATAAAGTACTTGTTTTTGTTTTGAGATTATGGCTTTCAGCATTTAACAAAATCATAATATATCTTGAAGGAAAAAGCTTCATAATATCAGATTTAATATAAATGCTTGATTCATTCCCACTTTTTTTAAATTAAGCTAAGAAATGAAATTTTCACTTATGATTACATACGGGCATTCTACTAACGATCTCTGTACCATTTTTATCGGAAAAATGTGGGCCAATCCTTGAAATGCTTATGAGAACACGCCACCAATGTATGTTTCCTAAGCTTAAAATTCCGTATGTAAAAAAAGGAGTTTGCCATTTCTTTTAAACTAGAAATAGAAAAAATCTCATTAGTTTTATTAAAATAACTAATCAATGATAAAATTATTTAATCTGTCTGTAGATAATTTTTGTTTATTTTAATTACTGAACGCTATTTTTTTTTTCAAATTCTGGACAATAAGTATTGCTTGAATAAAAGCCATCCGTTCATTTTTCAAAAAACATGGCCAATTCTTTTTCTCTGAAATCAAGACATTTTCTGCTTATTAGTCACACTAAAGGAGTGAGAGAATTCACTTTGGCATATCTTATTTAAGAGAGAGATACCTGTTCAAATAACAATTTGTTGTCGTCTCATCTAATATGCTCAAGAAATAAGCGACTAATAGTTGTGTTAAAGTAAGACATAAAAGATTGAATAACGGATGAAAACGCATGATTATATGCATGAATACAAGCAGATGAGTGTTTTAAGAATAAATAAGACCACCGGAAGTGGTCCTTATAAAAGTTTTTCACACGCTCCCTAATAAATGTGCTATTCCAGAGACCATCTTGCGTGGTATTGGAGTACAATATTTATGAAAAATCAATCTTTGGCGAAGAATTTAGTATTTTTACTGAAATTTTCGTTTCATCCTTGACCAGATGTTTGGCGATTAATCTTTGGCATGCGGTTAATAGTTTTCGACAATTAGATTTGTGTTTTAGATGCGTTTATCCTAATCTAATGAAGCCAAAATTTGAAAAAAAAAACTACAACTTTAATCGTAAAACTTCGCCAATTTGATATATTAAAGTCATTGCGTTTTTTACCTTACTGTATCTGATACAACAGGCAGACAGATGGACAACCCTTTATTGAATTTGGCTCACAATTTAATAAATGTCTGCACTATTGATGTTAAATTTGATCTTTCTAGCTCTCTTCGTTTTATAGGTATATTAACTTATATGACATGCTTCTTTTGAACGAATTTAGAAAGAAATCTATAAATTTGGTGTAAAGACCGTAAACCAAATTTAATCCCTCCAGCTCAAAGCGTTTTCGATTACTTTTGTCACAAACTGAAAAACATTTTCCAAAATTATGTTTTTCAAACTCAAGGAGGTCTGAAAAGTGGGGATTTGTAAATATTTCGAATTTGAATTTTTCGACGATTACAGTTTTTTTTAACTACTTCGTATACGAGAAAGTGAAAAAAAAAGAACTTATTTCTAATTTCACCAATATTTATACAAGATAATATTGAAACATTCATATTAATTCTTCTAAATATTAAAGAAAATATTTCGTAGTTATGTATAGTAAATATATAATTAGTTTCTAGAATGCATTCATTAGATCCCCATACTTTAATTAAATAATAATATTTAAGCGTCAGCCAACAGTAAAAGTTTTGGGAACCGATCTAATAGACACAATAGCTGATTACTTATTTAACTGTACAGCTTCAAAACCTGCAGAACAATTATCATTTCATTGACTGTAGAATTGTTTGCTTAAAATTGCAGTGTACTTTCAGGTGACCGCTTCTACAAACTCAAATAATTGAAAGCAGGAACAATTTAAATATGTATGGGAGTCTGCTGAAACTTAAGTTGATATATTGTAGCATAAATTTGGTAAAGTTAACACCGAAGCAGAAAATCACGCTGCATTTAGATACATAAAATAGAGAAGAAAATATCGATAATTTATATAAAACTGTTTAACTCGCTTAAATTGTTTATGAATCAAACGCATAATTTATTCGAAAAATTTAAATCTTGCGATATGTAACATCGCAGTAATATAACTTTTGTTTGCACTTAATGAAAATTTACATTTTCACGAAACTACCATTCTTGTGTATAATGCATAACTAGGTGTGAAAAACTTCAACCGAATATTTCTTTGATTTTTCTAGAGCCATACATTAGCTAATAAATCGCTAATAAAAGCCTTTTTATTAAATAGGAGTTATATAAAATTGAAGTTACAATATTGCGAAAATTAGAAGAAAAGTGAACCGAATGTTTACATTTTTAAGTTTTCCGAACACGTGCGGTGCACTTTTTTAGAAAAAAATGGTGTAAAGACTATTACGATTTAAGATTACGATTACGATATAAGATTAGCAATTGAATGTCAATATTTGAAATAAACATTAACAATTTTTGAAAATTGATATTTAATAGCATAAATTGAGGCAAATTCTGAAACTTCAAATTGACTGCACTAAAATTATTACTGTCATCTGAACAAAGCTTATATCAAAATAAACTGCATAGTTTTCCCTAGGAATGAACCACAAGCGTATGGTTATAATAAATAAAAATTTTAACAATTCAACAGCCTTATTCAAACAAAAGGCTGTAAATTAAAAATTGTTCACTCAATCTAAATTCATTTAAATTGTCTCCTAGAAAATAGTATAAAGACAAAGTCCACCAAATTTCTTAGTAATATGATAAATATAGAGTTATTTGATTTGAAGCGAGCAAAAAATAAGTAACAATCAATTTTGTGAAAAATGCATTGAAAGTATAAAATAGCATGGTTTAATAATAAATTATATGTGTACATATTTAAAATTCACCACATTTATAGATCATACCTTCTTTCCTTCTCAATTTTTAATAATTCTTTTTTTATCATTTTATTTTTTCTGGCAATTTCTGCTTTTTGCAGTGAATGCTGCCTAGATTCATTCATTCGGTCTTTGTCGAGCTCAGCAAATGCTCTAACTACGTTTGCATTAGGATTCACTCCAAGAACCTTAAGGATATTCAGTAATCCTATAAAACCTTCATTAAAATGTTTTGCAGACAAAAATGCCCCTAATCTGAAGGTTCGAAGCTCAACAAAGACATCTTCAGGTACAAATTTCCACAAAACACCGTTGAAACTCGCATTGGCATTTTGCGTTTTTCCGTGCAAACATTTTTCTAACAGTTATTTTTCTCATCACATAGTTTCATGTATTCTAGTTTTACAACATTCAAAATATTTTGAGGGAGCTCTTTTGACTTGTCGCTGTAATTTCATTTACCACACGCAACTCTTTGAAATTTGCCCCAGTTGCTGGGTCCAGTTGGCCCATGCATAGGCTGTTTTGCATTCGAGCAGCAATGAAAAAAGGACGCAATCACTGAGCTTTGCCTTTCTTGCAAATTGTTTACGTTACTACGAATTGCAATACCATAGTAGATGTGTAGTTTTTCAATAAATACATAGTTTCTCTTTACCTCCATGACCTTTACGTTTCAAACCGACGATTTTTGAATATGACCAATGCATTCACACTTTTTGACACCTCTTTCACTTGAATATATTTTACTGCTTTATATCCTGTCAAGTCACCATCACGATACAAATCTACACAATGTAAATTTCTCATTCGAGTGGATCTTTCAAAACCACGATACACTTACTCCATGGCATCTGATGATTCAATAAGTTTTGCATATTTTAGCGAATGATTTTCATCATTGTTGTTCTGCACAACTTACACACTTTAGACATCCCTTCAATGTATAACACTTTTCAGAATCAACAGATATGATAGAGATGCATGCAGTAAGATTTCTCTTTCTTTTAAAATATAAGATTTATGATTAAATTGATTTTTTTTCCTCATCTTACATGACTGATGCCTTATAAGCTGAACTAAATAAAAAAAAATCTTAAAATCTAAGATATCGAAAAAGTATTGTAGATATTACAATTACGCTATACTTGGAAAAATGTATCTTCTACAAATTCTAGATGTGGATATCTTCTGTATTTATCACTACAAATATTATCTAAAAGAATCTTTACACGGCCTAATATATATATTTCCAATATTCCGTCACAGATTTATGCATTTTTTTAAAGTTCAATTCAAATTCATTTTTTTTGAATCCGAAAAACAAAATTTAAAAAAAAAAAATCAGCTAAAGCAAGATTTTTTTCTAACACATTATTGCTGCTATTTCCTGAAAAATATATAATTTATATTAAACGTATTTCCATGTAAATTAACTATTAACACTATTTTGTTTAATTCTACATTGCACTTTAAAAACACATTCCTGAAGCGAGAGCGAATAAAGAAATATAAAAGGAAAGGAACATCGAAATGAGATGACACTAGAAACATTTCAATAAGTCAAAACTACAGCATACCTTCAAAATGAATTGGATTTTCTAAGTTAAAATAATAACAAAAAGAGAATAGAGATTACGTTTTATTGAAGTCCTGTTATTACAGAAAATGAATTTTCACGCAACATCTGCAACTGACAGCGGAAACCATTTCCCGAAAGTTTCCTTTCGAAGTTTTCTTCCCTGTAATATGTTGATCATCAAAATTAGAAAAGAAATTCATAAAAGTGGTCAGCTGTCTTGCTTATCATTTTTGTTTGATATTGTTCTTGCATTTTCTATATATGCTCTTTGCCTTTTCTAATTATCACATTTTGTATTCGAACAGATAAATAGACAGATTTCTTGCGAGTGTATTTCACTTTGAATTCGACAGAAATCTACAAAGTTGATCATAATTCCATATACCAAATTTCAACCTTCTGGCTCAAAGTATTGTCAAACAATGTCAAAGTGTTTTTTTTTTGGACTCGAGAAATTCTGAATTATGGAGGTTCTTCAAAAACTCGGATTCAAATTTTTTACGATTACAACGCTTCCTTCTATGCTTTGTATACAAGAAAATAAAAAAAAAATCGGCAGTTTTCATTCACTTGTGAATAATGAAGCGAAATGTGCTGAATTAGGGTATGATCGCCAAGACTCGGTTGGGTGCGAGAGTTAGGCCATTCGAATCCGACTTCAGGCGACATGCATAAGAGTTTGTTATACAGTCAACCCTCCTATAACGCTGTACTTTCAGAACGCGGTTTCCATATAACGCGGAGCTGAAATTGCGACAGCCCTCCTATAACGCGGTACTCTTACAGCGCGGTTTCCGTTCAACAACGTCCCATCAGTTCTTTCCTTGCACCCAATGAATGGTTTTAACTGGATATGTTTATATAAACATTCAGGCTTATCTCTTAGCCGTTTACGGCATCGGTTTTAGTCGTCTCAAAGCTTTTTCACAGTACGTCTTGTTGGTGACCAAACCTTCTAAAATTTTGTCTGCACCGTCCATTCATTTAGCTTTTTGCTGATTAATTTGTGATTTATAATTGGACAACATTACACAATACTGTAAGTAATATTCTTCAATTGTTCTATTATTATTATAATAATAAAGTAATTATTAACCTAGATTTGCATCATGTCAAACACAAAAGAAACAAAGAAAGGATTAAAAAGGAAATTTATATCGCTTGAAGATAAAATCCAAATTTTAAATCGTTTAGAAGGCGGGGAAAAAATATCGTCTGTTGCAAAATCAACAAATTTGAATGAATCTATAATTCGAACCTTAAAGAAAAATGCAGATAATATAAGGAAAACTGTGGTAGATGGATGTCCGTTAGGTGCGTTAGGTCTCCGTATAACGCGGTACGAATGATGTAATTTGTACTAATTCTGACTTTCTTATAGCGCGGTTTCCATACAACGCGGTAGACGGTTTCCATAGAAAGCGCTACGAATTAGCCTGGTTTGTACGGTTAAATCCGAGTTTCTTATAGCGCGGTTTCCATATAATGCGGTACGCACTCACCGCGTTATAGGAGGGTTGACTGCATTATCATTTCCTTTTTGTTGCCTCTTTTTTCTTCAGTGTTCTAAATGTTTGTAACTGTACAGTTAACTATTATTAACTGCATTTTTCCAAATCTGGAAAGTTCTAATTGTTTAGTCTATTGACTATAAGATGTAATTTTGTTTTCTCTTTATAAAGTTTCGAGACGCTTGTATGTTCAGCCGGCCACCCCGCCATCACTGAACATAGCAGTATCGATAGTTTTTTTTTCGAGACGCTGGTTTTGTTTTCATTCGACTTACTGCACTCAATCGATTATTTACATTATTTCATCTCTACAGCAATAATAAACTCAAGCTTTTTTGTAAGTTTCGGAACTCTGAAACATAATTATATTGATATATTATATATTTTCAAATTTATTTATTAAACTCAGTCTTATTTTGCAGCTATATTAAAATCATGTTTACTTTATTATTACCATTAAAAGGCCGTATGAAGCTTAAATTTAAAAATACCTTAAAACTGAGAAATCTTACATATATTCTTAGGAAAAATTCCGCATTAATTTCATACTTTAATTTGCCGGTTTAGGATTTGTTTCCCAACATTTAAATCCATTACTAAACAATTGTTTGATTTCCGAAAAAAAAATTTACTTCAACGAATTTATATATTTGGAATCTCTGCTATTAAATAGTAAAAACCTTGTGCGAAAAAAATAACAAAAATATTGATTACAGCATTTCATCATTATACATATGAATTTAAAGGAATTTAAACACTCATTAATAATTTTAGATGTGATATTTTAGAGACTGATAATCCTACTCGCATAAAAATAGGATTCTTCC
This sequence comes from Argiope bruennichi, assembly GCF_947563725.1. Lineage (NCBI taxonomy): Eukaryota > Metazoa > Arthropoda > Arachnida > Araneae > Araneidae > Argiope > Argiope bruennichi. The sequence goes on along the minus strand of NC_079159.1, from coordinate 86,908,083 downwards.
TCCATTTATGCTACATATTTTTGTAAATCCTTATCCATTTTGTTCTCAAAACCACCCTAATGGCATATGCAACTAACCCTTTTCAGCGTGTCTCTGATCTCAGACTCATTTAGAGAGCCATTTGTTAACTACTGGAACAAGAAATCAGGGACAAAGTGTTCCCCAAGACAAGATTGAAATAAGGAATTGTGCCCCGATTGCGGAAATCATTCAATTCATTCGCTACAGAAACTCTTTTAGGGAAAAAAAAAGGTACAAATCTCTGTGGCTAGAAGCTGATTGCTTTCCCTCGAAATCAACAGGGATTCAATCGGCGCAATCTGTCCTCCGCTGTGATAGGATCTCGAATGATGGATAAATGAGTTCTTTGAGTGTCCCGAATTAACTCTTCTGTAATCAGAGGGCTGTTGTGATGTTGCACTGTTGGATTCTATTGTTTACTGCATTGTAAGTTTACATTGCAGTAAGGATTTACAATTGGAAGAATGGGAAGGAGCTACTCATACACTTTTTTTCCTCCATTTTTGATCAATGACCTCCATTTGATTTTGAAAGCTTGTACTTTAAAATTGAAATAATAATAATTATTTAACTAGGATTTCCACTTCCTCAGTAGTGTTTAATTAAGAAAATGTACCTTTTCTTAAGTATTGAAAATTTTATTATCGAAATGTCAGTCCAAATTCAATATCTATGAGCATTATTATTTTATGATAGACACAAACGTATAATTAAGAATATATAATTTTTTCCCAGTTACTAAAAATCGACCGTATGGATATTAAAATGATTTCATTTTATTACTTTGTATCATACATGAATATTTCTACTTTAATTTTGAAAAAAAAATGCTAAATAAAATAGGCATGATCGGTATTAAAAATAAGAGCTATGCATGCAGTTTTAAGCTAAATCTATATATCCATCATGTTAATTATCAATATCAATATTCCCGATATTTACAATATCGGGAATATTGTAAAATCAATTTCGACTATTTAATTTTAAAGGATTAAATAGTGTGGTTTATATAATGCAGTACAACAATACATGAATAATTAAAAATAACGCTTATCATATGGGGATATTTCTTCTTTCATTTAGAAAAAAATATTAAATACAGTATTTAAGATCACTACTAAGAGACTTATGTACACGTGTTTCAGCTAAATCTACATTTTTATCATCAGCGTACAAAGGGATATGGAGAATATTATTATAAAATCAATTTTGGCATATTTTTCTCAAAACAGTTTACTAATGCAGCTTAAAGAATGAAATATAACAATACATAAATAATTAATAATAATGTTTATGTTTGTTCAACAATAGATTCAGTGGGAAACAATATATTACATACAAAGGCTTAAAGAAATGTGCGACTACAAATATAAAGTTCCATTCAAGCGAAACAATAACCAAATACTAAAAACAAAGCAGCAAATGTAAAGATTATTAAAAATGTATTTCAAAATTATTTTAATCACTGTAATTCCATACATCTGCGCAGTTTTCTTTTAATTTTTAAACTGAGTGTTGAAATAATTGTTGCAGTTAATGAATAGATAGCAATTAAAAAAATAAATCATTTTAATGACAAGAGAATATCAGATATTTGATTCAAAATATCCACAAATGAATATTTCAATTTAAAAACATGCACAACTGAAATCATTACATGCTTTAATGGTTAAAAGATATTTTCTGAACATAGTTCAATTTCATGGAATATTGTTCCCTTAACAAATTAGAGATAAATTTATCCTTTTAAATATTTAATACTAGAAAAAACTATAATATAGCATAAAATTTTGCTCTCCTTGAGAAATTATATTAAAATAACATTATATCAGGAAAATATATTTTAGAACTATTAATATTGAAGTGGCCGTTCATTGAAATGTATGAGTGAAATGATAGGTACCTTCACCTATCCAGTTTATCAATACTAATAAGAGAGTGAAATCCATAATACTTTAAGGGAAGATTTAATTAAAATCTTTGATAATGTTTGAATGAATATTATTTTGTAATTCCTATTTTTAAAAATAGGTTTCAAAAACTTTTAGCTAGTGGAATATGATTATGATAGAAAAAAAATTATGTCTTTCGTTTTTAATAGCCTTTAAGGAATTCGTTTTTTCAGATTAAAAACATATTGTAATTTCATACAATCGCGCATTTTTCTAAATCAAAAATCAAAATAATTGTTGCATCGAATTAATAAAAATATCAGTTTAAACATAAAATCATTTAAATAAAAAATATATGATACTTTATTCAAAACATCTTCAAATGATATTATTGCAAATTGAGACAAAAAATGCACGCTTAAAAATCATTACATGTTTTATCGGTTACGTGATATTTTCTGAACATTAAATAATTTAATAAAATATCAATTTCTTCCAAAATTGGAGATAAATTCATATTTTAATTTAAAGTTTAATTTTAAATAGAGTCAGATGTAACAGAGAAATTCTTTTCGGCACATTTATTAAAATAAAAAAAAATAATAATAAACATGCTTCAGCACTTTGAGTGCTGAAGTAGCCAAATACTTTTCATTGTATTCCATCAATTAACACTAATTATACAATGAAATGTTAATAGCAATCACCTATTCAATGTGCATTCTTATCATTTTAAAAGCAAATAAAATTATTAAATCAAATATGGTCAAAATGTTATATTAAAGTTTTTAGATTGCTTTAAAAAACTATGCTCCAAAAACCTTTAGAAAAAAAAGAAATAATTAAAATAAAAATATATAATTTCCATTTTTTTAATGAACTATTATTTTCATATTGAAAAATATTTTTTAAATATCTGGATTATTCATAGTATGTGCTCAATTTAATCATTAATACGTTAAGTAAGATTTTTAAAATTTGATGAAATAATCTGAATCTTCTGCTCATTTTTCAAGTATCGAATCTATTTATTTATCATCTACTCACTTGCCAGCTTAGATTTTTTTAAAATTTCTTTGAAAAAACTTTGACAGATAGTTTAATGATAGCGATTATCACGAGAGAACTTGACTCCTAAAATTATTAGTGTAAGCGTCTTCGATGACATTTGGCACTGGAATTTAATATCATCAGTATTCGAAATTTAATTTCTTGAGAATTTCAAATAAGTCTTTCCTGAATGAAGAATAATGTTAAATAGAATATTTTATTCGCTCCATTAAAAATATTAACCTTTTATACTTAAGAACTGAATAAGAAACATAAATATTCGATTTCAGAAGAAAACAGAAACAATAAGAACGAATAAAGGAAGTTATATAAATTAATTGGTAAACGATAATAAAAATCAGTTTTTACTTTGATAACGTAAATGAGATGATTTAAATGAGTAATTTTCATTCGGAATAAAATTAGATAATCAATTGTTTTATATAAATGGCATCATGTATATGAATGTACCCACATAATCCATTCAACACGATAATTGTAAGCTCATCTATGAAATCCATTCCGGTACGTGCAGATGTTTCTTGTTAGTTGAATAACATTTCTTTTGATGATTGAATTAATCATCTGCAATTTTATAAATTATGATTCTTTTGCTAAACGTAAGATTACTTGCATTTTAAATTTTGAAATTATATTTCGGTACCTACTAAAAATTATTTGCATCTTAAACATTCATGTTCCTTATAATCCAAATTGTGTTACCTTTTTTTTAAAGAAATTGTTGTATTTTGCTAAATCTTAATATATATAAATTACGTGTCACGTTGTTTGTCCACGATGGACTCCTAAACTACTTAACTGATATTAATCAAATTTGCACACCGTGTGCAGTTTGATCTAACTTAAAAGATAGGATAGCCCTTTTTTTGAATTTTTAATTAGAATTTTAATTATTAATTAAAAACTAACTTTCCCGCCAAAAAAATCTTTTCATTTTCCCCACCGCCAAATGAGTACGGCTTCAATTTTTTTTCCCCAACAGTCATGAGGCTAGGCTTAAGATTTTTCGGCTGATTATTTGAAACGATTCTATTTATTTTCTTAATGTTTGATGCATTTATAATTAAACATTGTTAATTAATCGCTCTGGTCATGATGAATCTGAGAATATTTTGTTGACAAGTTCTTGAAATATTACATAAATTAGGAAAGATATTCTTTAGTGCCATAAAGTTTAAAAGCTCAGTGACTGTTTTCAGTAATCATATTACAAAAAAATACTTTGTTTCAGTAAAAAATATTATTATATTAATTGCAGATTAATCCTTTCCACTTGAATTTATAGTATAAATTCTACGGGAACCAACAGAAAATTAGAGAGATACATATTACGTTATGACTGAAGGCGTTTATAATATTATGAGTGAATTATATATGAAAATTTGAAGTTTTAAAATATTTTGATGAAGAAGCTATTAAAGTAGGAATTGCATAAAATATTTAATTATTAAAATTTTAACGAACATTAAGATTGCCAAAGGCGGCTAATATGGTTATATAATTTATCAGTGTAATGATGCTTACTTTATAGTTCCAGAAATTAATAAATAAAAAAAGTGAAAACTATTGCCAAATTGGCATTGGCGACCTTGGCGTAATCTTAAAATCACCATTAAACCTGGAAATGTACTTATCTTGGAATCTTATATACAATAGAGCTTGACGTTCTTGGCGTGATCTGGAAATCATCATGCAAATTAGCAGTCCATGAAAATATAGAAATCCAATTTTTTAAACTTCATGATTTAGTATGTGACTGTATATACTAATGCTTTACAAAAAAAATCATATTTACAGAATATTATACTCAGTATATTATTATCATAAATGCACTTTTATATACTTCTGATATTATTTTCTTATAAATTTTTATTCTAGCAATCTTATACATTTTTCCAGTTTTTGCAATCCTTGATCTAACTACTCAGATATTAAACGTTAAATTAAAAAAAAAAGATTTTGCGCTGCAATGAGGCATGGCTTTGCTATAATAAAACCAAGAACTTTACAATAACACTTTTCTATTATATATATATGCGGATTTAAACGTGCATAGTTGCATTTGTAGGAAATGCAAAGACTTAATTACATCGCATGTTGGCTGATTTGTACACTAAATTTTTAAATAATTTGTACAATAAAAATATGTAAACACAAAAATGTGTACAATAAAACCAAGTATTTACGTAATATGTATCGGTCGATAAAATAAAAGAATCAATAGCAACCAATGCAAACTTATGAAAATACATGGCTGCGCATATAAAAAGAAGGCCTAACACATCGAGGATGTTCGTAACTAAGGAATTAATATTATATACACAAATATTTTTGAACAAATATTACAACAAATGAATTCAAAGTGACCCTATATGGTAATTTAATTAAGTATCTAAACGAATTAGATGCAAAATCTCGAACATCCAGACTTAAATAAATGACATAACAAATAAAAGATTGACTTACCTCATTGAAATCTCCATATTTATTCAGGGCTACTGCTCATTGGCTTCATGGAGTATTCATTGTATAGATTCACTCATGGAATATTCATTGTTTAAAACTACACAGGACAGTTTTCGGGCATATTTGCCTGACATCACACAGTAGCAAGTGCTTCAATAAAATGCAACTGCTTACATCAATACACTCAAGAATAATGAATGCTGTAAAGAAAAAAGCGCCATCTGTTGGTGTTCATGTGAATCACCATCCTCCTAAGCGCGAAATGCCAGTATTATTATTACGTTGAGTCTATTGATGGCTCTTCTGGTTGGCCCATTAGAAATCGGAGCAGGGAAACTATAGGAATACCATCAGCTCCAAGAATGATCTCCAGGATACGAGCCAGTGGGCAGGATAGTGGATTGTTTCGAATAATGAAGATATCTTCAACACGCAAGGAAGCACGATATCATGGCACTTTTTTTCAGGTTTGGAAAGGGCGATGATCGTCTCTTATCCCCCTATTCCAGAATTGGTTTTTCATCTATAGGATACTTTTTCCATGTGCAAGAAAAAGGATTTTGATTAAAAACACAGTTAGTTCACAGACTTTCAAGTGGGAGCTCCCCTGATTAAGAAATGGCTGGGCCTGAGAGCCCCGAGATTCGCTGGATCTTTGGAAAATGGTACCAGTAGTCTCGAATTGATACAAGGCTCTCTCTGGTATTAGATGTTGGGCAAAATTAAACAAATGTTCTTGACGTATCTTAAAAAGATATTCTGTCAAAAAAGTCATCTGACTGCTAAGGTCCGCAGAAACTGAAAGCGTATAGAGAGATGAATTTTCATATGATAGTTCTCACAGTTAGGACATTTGATATAGACATTTCTTGGACTAGCTTGAGTAATCTGAACTTATGATGTTCGATATGTTGTCGGATTATTGGACAGTTGTTCAAGATGAACAGCTGGGGTAGTTAAGAATTTGAACAAACAAAGTTAAAACTTGAATTGGGTTGCGTTTCTGAGATGCTGACATATCGTGACTTGCGTTAAAGCAAAATCTACCCCCACTCTTTCAAAAGCCCGACATTTTATTATTTGAAAACTTGAAAAGTCTTCCATCGTAGAACTCGAAGGTTTAACAGTCAGTCGACAACAAGCTATTCAACGTTTGATTATATGACGAACAGTGGAACTATAATTTGGAATCCAAAACTTTTGACGAATGAGGGATAAAACTTGTTTTGTTTCAGCACAGACTCAGACAATGAAAATACCAAATTATAAGAGGAATTAGATTATGCTTTTCTGGAATAACTATAAAACATTTTTTATTTTAAGGAGATTCATTGTTTTGATAACCAACCACGAATTTTGAGAATTCCAACTTTATTCATAAATACATTTAGTTGAAATTGTTTACTTGATTTATCAAGATTGATTTGCGTATGGGTTTGTTCAATTTCAAACATTTAATTTCTTGGTAGAATTCAGTTTGTTGAATATGTTTGAGTATACTTAAGTTGCTTACTTCAGTTTGCTTGATGAGTAAGCGAAGACTCCATTTCTTGTGTATGAAGAGATTCTTTTGATTATTAAAGAGGTTTACAGTTTTTAATGAAACGTTTAATCCAGGGAAAAACTATTAATTTAGTTTAGGGAAAAAATTAAATAGTTATTTCAAAAGATGTTTGTCCATATTTTAGGAAGTAGATGACAAGGAATCTGGCTCGTATAAGTTGGTGGTTAGAACATCTAAGAATGATACAAGAGGATGAAACTCTTATTTGATCAAATCGAATCCACCAATAGGATGCATCTTTGAATCAGTTTGGAAACCCTCCGCGATTCGCATCATCATCTGGATTTAGTTTACCAGGAATGCAGTAATAATTAGACTTTGATGTTAAATTTAAGATAGTTTAACAAACCTGTAATTTTGCTTTCCAGCACGAATAGTGTCATCATAAAAACGACCATTTTACTATCAGCCCTGTTGGTGCTGATTGGGTGCCGCGTTAGTAATCTCAGAGCTTGATGACAAACTTGGCGACCATTTGGCAATATGGCGTCGAATTTCACGACTTTGGCGACAAAAGTGATAATGCTGGAAACTTCGAGAATTTTCACGATCCATCCAATAGGAACCGAGATACGCCTTGATTGGCCCAGAAGGTTCCCGGCCCGTCTCCTGGGACCTATTAAATGCCAACAATCTGAAGCTGCAGTGGTCAATTGAAGTATAGTCGGAGTTGTAGACAAGTAACGTATCTTCCGGAGGATAGCGTAGCAAAGGCGGAGTGCCAGCAATATGTGGAGCTCAAGCGAGTGCTCAACTGCTGTGTGCCGAGTCCTGTTGTCTATTGTGGAAGCAGCGTCGTGTTGTGTGGGGAGTAGCCAGTCGTGTGGTAGTGAGTCGGCAGTTAAAGTGAGGAGACAGTAAGAACTTCAGCCATTTGTAGAGACCGTAGAGCGAAGCTCCGAAGATCCACTCTCCTGCTGACTTCTGTCTGGCCGCTTTGTGTGATATGGTCAATTGCTACTTGTGGACTACTGTCTGCTGCGTGCTGTCCTATTTTCGTCTCGGCTGTAAATATTCGTTGTATGTGTGCTTGTATTTTTTGTGTTAATAAACATCGTCGTGTTTTTCTACTGAAGCCTTCTGGTTGTGTTTTCACACCATACACCCACTACAAGCGAACCCGGTGATCCGTAAGAATATTGTTAACCCGAATTTAAATGGAAATGTTACCTTTACTTGGGGATTAATTTATCCAACTTAATACGATAGATAATTCTGTCTATAAATATAGTTATCTTATTGGAAAAGAACACGATTTTTGTAAGGTAGTCACTAGTTCAGCTGTTGCGGGCTCCGAATAATTACAACCTTGGGATGGTAAGCTGCTTTATGCGAATTTCGACGCTTATGAGTAATATTTGATTATGCGAAGATTTTAAATATACGACTACATTGAGTGCTTTTTTAGATGCGTCGTAGAAACTTTGTAATTAGATGCCAGAATTAATGTCGATTTCCAAGAACCGAGGAAGTGAAACCAAGTTTGGATCACAGCTTTCTTATTCTTATGGCCTTTCTTATTCTCTTCGTGTACCAGGAGGGCCGTTACTGAAAGTTATAACTATGTTAAATTTAAAATTACCCTACTATTTTTGATTTCTAGTAATCATCGATTTTTAAGTCTTATAAAGTTGAGATACTTGTTTATAAACACCTTGTTGAATTAAATTGTATGTATTACATTGTTGGAATTCCAATCCTTTCCTATATCATCAATGAAATCTCACATATAATTTGGGCGAATCAACATTATGCACGTGCTTTGTTAAGGAAAGTTGAAAAAAGGTAACAAAACCAAATGTTATTGAAAAACGCTGTAAAACAATACGCAGCTTCGCTATTGGGTTTTAATCAGGAATTTTAAGTTCTTATGCCGGGTTTAAACTCTGTAAGTTTGCCACAATTTCATAAGATAGAGTTAGGCATTCCATTCTGACTATAAATTGCCATTTTGGTGCCCCAGAAATTTTCTTTTTTACTGCGTATTGTATTGAAATAGTCGATATTTACTCAAAGAAACATGGTGAAATAAAAAATAAAAGATCAACATACCTAAATGGGGAAAACTATAGAAAAAAATGGCAAAAGAAGAAAAAAACACAAAAAAAGAGAAACGCATCCTCACATTAGAAAGATAAAAAAAAAAGTCTGAATTAATCTACGATAAGTAATCGATTTTTTTTCACTCCAAAAACTACGCCAAATTCTACAAACTCACAGTAAGGAAAAAAAAATACAATACAGAAGCAGTTGTTGTCCTGTCGGGGAAAATTACTTGCCATCGACCAAACAGCATTTTTCAGCCTTCCTATACATACGCTGTCTATTGGCCGTCTTATAACTGGCCGAGTGTAAACCCGGCATAACTGTATACATAAATATATGCAGCAGTTTACCTTTGCCAAAATAAGACATGATTACTTTGTCTCAAGAATCTCCGTTGTTGATTTTTTAATGACTTTGGACAGTTTATAAAATCTATATGAAGCTGTTATGAAATGCTCGGTTCTGTAAATTGTAATTTTTTCATTTACATTTTTTCATTAATCTGAAGTACACATATAGTTTTCAAGATATCGATAAATAGAAAGATTTCACTCCCAGTTATTTTGTAATTTTAGAGTTATGTGCCTATATTATTTTATAATTATGATTTGCTTTTTGTGTTCTTTACTTACCTATCTAGAGTTCACACTAAAGAATTTCCATCCCTATATTTCAAACTTATGCTTATTTATGAAATTTAATAGTTATTACATAGATGTTTTCGAATTATAGCTTATCTTTAGGAAAATGTAGTGAATGGTTTCCTTACACATAAAAGCATAACAGATTTTCCATTATTGACCTTAAAATTATAGAAGATAATGCACAAATCAATAAATGCAATTTTATCCTTAGCCTGACATTAATTTGAAGTTCTCTTTCTCTTACTAAAAATCTATATAAGCATTCTAACTCCCACCGGTACAGAAAGCACTTTCAAATATTACATCATAATTATTGTACACAGCTTATCATGCCCAGTCACGAATTATGCTCCAGGGAATCCTTCTTAAACTGCAACAATTCTGTTTTCGTTAAAAACCTAAAAACGGACTTCAGGCTATTTCGAGAAAAGTATTGCATCTGGGATTTCGGATCTGACATCAAATGTGGCTGCACAATTGAGAAAACATTCGTACTAATTGACTGGGCACTTGATCCCAAATATATCTTGTTGAACTCTCACGACCGAAATATTAAATGCTTATTTTATCATTTTATTAAAAGCTGCTTAATTAGGTGTGGTAATATTAAAATATACTTAGTTTATGACTTTCTCTCAGAACTAGGAAAAGTAGACCCTCCCAAACTTTCTTACCTTCTCTAAAAAACTTGTTATGCCAGAGAACGATTTACATGACATTGGCATACAGTAGTTACAAAATATTAACTTTGGAGTGAATTCAGCATTTTTTATAAATCTATCGTTACATTCTTGGCGAATCATTTGGCGATTAATCTCTATCACGCATAAATAGCATTCAATAATCAAATTTTTGTTTTAGGCATGTTTTGCTCGACGATTGAAGCAAAAATTTACCACAGAACTTGCCATGAAGTCATAAAATCTCATACCAAATTTAAGTCATTGCGTTTTTGAAGTATCGCCTTTCCATGCTTCCGAAAATACAGACCGATAGACAGTCAACCCGTAATTGGATTTGGCTCGAAATTTGGCAAGTTTCTACTCTATAGATATTAAATCTGAATACCGAATTTTATTTATCTCTCTTCGTTTTGTAATAATCGGGTTATCTTATATTTGAACAGACGAACTTTCTCTGAATGGATTTTATTCAAAATTTGATAAAAATCTGAAAACTTGTAGTATCGACAGTATACCAAATTTTAGCTGTCTATCTAAAACTGTTTTTGAGTTATCTTTTTCAAGACACAGAAAGAACATTTTCCAAAAATTGTTTTTCGAAATTAGCGAGGTTAAAAATGTGGAAGTTCGTCAAAATCTCAAATAGGAATTTTTTACTTTACTATACTTTCTCTATTCTAAGTATACGGGAAAATAATTATTGAAAGTTCATTGCACATTATTTTCAAGTATGTCTATGTATGCTTTTTCTTTCATTATTTTATTATTGAAACCAAGTTTATCCGCAATTTATAGTTTGGAAAAGGTTTAGCATTTTTTAATATCCCTACACAAATCAGCTCAATAGTTATTTAGAAAGTGTATATCACTAAAGTGTCTACAAAATTCTGCAGTTGAGTAAAGAGAAAGAAGAAACAAATATTAAGGCAATTGGTGGTTCAAGATATTATCTTCACTTTTTTGAGTTGAGACTTCGAAAAATAATCATTCTTTAATACATTTTAAAAATGCATTTTATTAGCGATAATATCTGCATTTATGTAATGACAATTATTTCAGAATTTTTTTAAACTAGCGTTCACAAATTGCAAGAAATTGTTAGGTATATCTTCAGATTATGGAATTACAGATAATTTCATTATATTTTACAGAGTTGATAAGAAGAAAAATGATAACTTTCTTACAACTTTTCGAGTGAATGTTACATATCTAAAATTTTCAAGTGAATCCAAAAGAATAAAAAAAGACCAAAAAGCTTGATAATAAGACGTAGATTATCCCTTGTTCTTAAATAAGACGAAAACCATCTTTTGTTCTTAAGTGTTAATGAAAACAACTAATAGCTTTCCCATCGTGTTGTATGGACCTTTCACTATTCATTTCTGACGAACGTTCCCACAGGGATAATCACTCGAAACATAGATTAATCTAGTATGGCCAAATGAAGTAGATTGGAAAAATCTACGCACGTGACATTTAAATGAAGTGTTTTCAACACGACAATGATTTCAAATGACTTCTGCTACTGCAAATGTTATTTGAAATATTACCTCTGTGTAAACATTTCCGATTTCACTTTTAGCACTTCATATACTCTAGATATACGCAAAAAACCAAAATTAACCAACCAACTAACCAACCAGATAAACCCAAACGTTAGCGAAATAATATTAATATGATTAACCGATATATACAATTAAATCCTTTAATATGATAATTTTAATAGCTACTAACAAAAAAGACGAATGTGCGTGTGTGTATGTTGGCGCTCTTCAGACCAGGCTGTCTGATCTACAGCTTCCAAATTCGACACATGAATACTTTAGAAGATGCGAATGTGAACCTAGAAATGATAGTTTAAAATTTTAATTAGTAGCTTAGTTGATTAAAAATAAAACTACACGATGTTTAATGTTTTTCCGCGATAACATCCAAAAATGTTCTTCCCCAAATAGTTTTTACGTTGCTTTAAATTAAAAAAAAATGTTAATTTTACTGATGTTAATTTATTTGCTTTAAAATTTTAAAACACTTTTTTTAAGTATATTGTTACAAATTTTTTTCCTACCAGCTTCAGAGTGCCTGTCTTTTATAGTTCCGGGAGACGGGGCTGGAATCTTTCAGACCAATCAGGGTGTACCTGGGTGTATCTCGGGTCTTAGTGGATGGATCTTGAAAGTTCTCGAACTTTCCAGTATGATCCATTTAGTCGCCAAATCGCCAAATTCGTCGCCAACCTCTGAGGTCATTGACGCGGCACTCGCTCAGAACGCACAAGACAGATATTACAACGGTTTTTTCCACGATGACACTATTCGTGCCGGGTAGCAGAATTACAGATTTGTAACAATATTTTACAACAATATTTGCTTTGTTGTGAATGAAGCCAGAATTTTTAAAATTTCGTTTTCATTGTTTCATACATTTGATAGCGTGATTTTCTTCCATAGTTGAAAACTAAAGGAAGATTTTGCATTTTTTTAATATTTATGTAGCTTACGGGACGAATAAAGATGATGAATATCGCTAAGTTTAAATAGATGAATAGATCAGTGAACATTTTATAATGCTATAATATCCCGGAAGCTACATATGCTATAATATCCGGAGTCTCTACTAAAAAAGTTCATGTACGTTGTAAGCAGATCATTGTATGTTATAAGACAATTAAAATAAAACGGTTTTAATGCTTGCTAATTTGACGGAAGCACAGATGTAAGATTATGTTTATCAATATAAATATATAAAGGAAATGCAACTACTTTTATGAAGATAATATTACCTTTATCTCCCGAAAGTTTTGATACTTGTAAGTAAAGGTAGAAGTGAGTAATGATACCAATAATATCAAAAGCAATGCAGTAAATAATATTCTTACCTCTAGTATATTTTCCGATTATAATCTTCTATAGATGTCAATGATGGAAAAACAACTATTTACTTTCTCTATATGTGAAACTGTGAAGAAATATCTCCTTCGCCCATTCATCTTATCTTGCTTAATGAACGAAAATGGGAATAATGACCAATGATAATCTTTCATGTTTTTTCCACAGAAAAGCTGCTATAAAATAAGCCTTTCAACACAACAGATTAATCTCTTAAGTAGATAATGTCCATATTATAAATGAATCGCTGAGAAAAATATTACATTTAGACCTTTCTTTATTCCGTTAATGGCGGCTTTACTCATTGGAAGGAATATGTGAAACAGATTTTTTTAAAGATGATAATATTTGCTTATGATTAAATAGATATATAGTTATAATAAGAATGAATGTGTGTATGTCAACGCTCAACATTCCATACCACCTGATCTACAGTACTATATCTAGCATATGTATACTTTGGAGGGTGGAAATGTGCACCTAGGAGCGATGTTTTAAAATTTGAATTGCTTAAAAATTAAGCTTAATTTTGGCGTTTTTACGCAATAATTTACGGAAATATTATTCCACAAATATAAATTTTACTCCTTTTCAAAATTTTAACAAAATGTCTTCTTAAAGATATCAGTTTAAAAGTCATAAGAAATTTTGCTAAATTTTGGTAATTAAAAAAATAAAATATATATATATATATATTGAATTCTAACGATAGATAGCGTTGTTGTCCCTAAATTCAAGCGGTTTTTATTGTTTTACCAAATACTTAATCTTGTGACTTTCCTTTTATTGTTGAAAGATAAGGAAGTGGGATTTTGTTTAATTTCTATATCTGCGTAATTTACAAAAATGAAAAAAAAAATGAAGTTGCAATGTCACAAAATTTAGGCGATAAATAAATCGGATATTTTTATTTTTAATATCGCTATGATGTTATTAGACTGTCTCCATTAGAAACATTCATGTAAATAAAAAGTAGAATTTAATTTAGTTAGTTGAAATAACATGAATTTACTGTCAATCTAACTATCAGGGAGTATCATCTAAATAGTTTAAATTGAGCCTAGTTAAAAATTGAATTTTTTTAGACAATATGACATTTGTTTTTTCTAATATTCTTAATGTTTTAAATATTTTCTTTATAAAACCATTTAAAATTTATTTTAAAATCAATTTTTTAGAAATTCTATTGATTTTTATATAGCAGTCTTGATGCTGTTGTACTGTATGCGACAAAATTTCCAAAAGTGAGATAAAGTTATAGGTAACAATTCTAGTTATTTTACTGCTACTTCATTTTTTTTCCATAACGTGAAGAGCAAATAACTCGCGCAATCGATATTTTTAACAGTAACTGGAATATGAAAGATATAAAAATGCTTTGCGTGTTAAAATTACGTGATCAAACCAGTTTAGTCTAGTCTCAGCCAATCTCCATTCTTAAAGAAATACAGATGAAATCTATTTCAGGCAGAAAATCTCAGTAAAAAGAAGAATTTTATTAATAACGAAGCTTTTCTTAATATATTTGCACAGTACTATATTGTATTCATTAAGAAAGGATATTTATAAAAAGTTTGAAAGAATTTCACATATCTAAACAATACATTCAATTCATTTTTAAAGAAATATTGCCTCACTAATCGGAATAACTAGCTGAAGCTCTGACTCGATTGGCAGAGCATCTAATTGGTTGGTTCATGGTTCGAATCCCAAACATGATGTTTTATCCAAAGACTGAAATTCTTTAATTTAAAATGTTATTTACTGTTTATCTAAGATCTAGAAGGTTCTAGAACTTTCTTAAATATTCAAATTGGATTGTTCTCGAACATTCTATACAAGTATGAAAGCCGAGTCCCATCAATGAGGGAAAAATTCATAGTCTCGTGCTGTTGCGAATTGCTTAGTTCTAATAAATCTAACTGTAATTCTTGACATCTTCGTGACAATATTTTAATCATGCTGTTCATAAATATGGACTTCTATTAAATGGAATTAACTAATATTGAAAACCAATCCACCAAATTATGATGATTTTGAAAATAATCCTGCTAATACTTCTTAAGAAAACGCATTCAACATCATTTCACGTAAATAGAAATTAAATTAATGTGATTATATAAAATAAATAACTGACAAATTAGCAAGCACTCAAAAATAGAACTAGTCGGTTGGATGAATACATTTTATATTATCTAGAGGAAGAAAATCATTCCACAGAAATAGTGCAATATTAGAATCTCGTGCATTATTCTCGCATTTCAGATGTACAGAAATTATCTGAGACGTCTCTCTTTCACTTACTAAACTTTTCTCGAATACGTGCTAGCTGGCAGGATCTCTTCTTTAATTGACCGACTTTTCAAAAGTTTCAAAACTCTTTCCGTTATCTGAAAATTTATACCATTTCTCCATTTCACCTCCGTCATGCAAGTCACATTCTTCAAAACCGTCCTTTTCCTGGCTCTTTCCTGAGTTATATGGGTAGTGGCTATTTGCGGATTGACCATAGGAAAAAAAATCATTTATCAGACGAATTTCTTTCCAATAATTCTTTTCCTGAAGAACGACGTAAACTTACTTCATTAGAACATTTATTAGAACATATACAATTGGAGTATAGATCGTACACAATTTGTAAAGCCATTAACTCTCCCTTAAAATTAAAAAAAAAGAAAGAAACAGAACTGAAAACGAATACTAAAAAGAATCATCTGCCAGATGCTGATTTTCTTTATGTAACAAACAATAGAATTGATAAAGAATCGCTAAGATCATTTTAATTAAGTTTAACATTAACTTAAGTACTTAGCTTCCAAGTTTACATTTCGTTTTTAGAAACGAGACATACATTTGGAATCTAATAGTGAGGCATATTTACCCATAAGAAATATCCCAGAAAGAAATAAAAATACTTCCTGTGTTAGTGCCAATAATGCTCTCAAGTTGAAATCTTTTCAATAAAGTAAAAAATTTATCATCTTTGAGTTCTTTTTCTCTTTCATAAATATCATAAATTCAAAAATCTTACTATTAAAGAAAGAAAAGAATTAATCAAAAATAATCGCATTTATAAACATTGTTTAACTTTTAATCATTTAATTAATTCCCCTAGTAATTACTGTTGTATTAACTGCAAAATTAAAAATGATAATTTTATGTACAATATCTTATAACGTGCAAAAACAGAATAATTTCGCATTCAAAAATATAAAAAAATACACACAAAAAAAGTTGAATCAACAAGGGAATTGAATGGCGAAACGCGTTTACACAGTAGTATGGACTTCAAAGCATGAATATAAAAATATTAGTTATTCGACTGTTACAGGTTTAGCTAACACCGCTTTGATTTACAGTGATGGCTGAAACGAAAAAATGCAATATGGATGCATTTTTGACTCAGGTTCAGAAAGCAATTTCCTTATTTCACAGGCATCATTACTGTTATGATTAAATAAAATAAAAATAAGTTCGAATCAACAAAGATTTGGTTGAATTGTACTTTAGTGTGCCCCCGATTTTGTCGCCAATATGGTAATCCAACAAAATGATCTTCTAGCAACGCTAATGCCGTTTTGTTTACTATTTTTCACTGTAGTTGAGTTGTACATGAACAACAATTATTTCAAGAAAAATATTGAATTAAAAATAATTTTAAAAAATATCGATTCAAGATTTTAATTTAGTTCTGTTTTATAATTAAAAGGTTTTTTTTATTGCTAGTAAGAAGCTGCAATGTTATTTATAATGTGAATACGAACAGAAAATATTCAGTGTTTTGCAATTCTTTAATGTCGCTTTCCGCTGCTAGCGAAGCCATAAGATATTTTTTTTTAGTTAAAAAATTCTACACGGTTCCTTTTTCAGATGCCGAAGGTATTACATGTTCTAATTTTTTTGTCAACATACCAGATTATTTCAAAATTGTAAAGAAAAATCAACGATAGTGACCTTAAAGGTTAAAAAAATGTCTTCTCAGATCAAAAAAACTTATAAGTAAAGATCATAATTTTAATGCAAAAAGTGGTAACCGTAACTGTTTTACAGAATTGTTTATTCGGCCCGCCATCTTTGTTGGTGACTTGGCATCCTTGGCGTAACAAGGTGCATACTAAAGTACGATTTTACCAAGGACTTAATAATTCTATATCTAAGATAAATTGATTTTCTAAAGCACCTCTTTCTATATGGATTCCATTTAGAAGTTGAATTATATCTCTGGTAAGAAATTATTAAATCATTTCTTTAAAAAAGATAAACGTTTGAGATTAATCATTTTAATAAGATGCATTCTTTCTGATAAGAACTCCAATCAACTATCCCAGATATCATGTTCATGGTGAAGATTTATTGCTTTGTACCAAAATAAAAATAAATCTGTAGTAAAAACTTATTTAAATTCTTCTTCGGAAGAAGTGTCTCAATGAAAACTGGATTTTCAGTTTAAAAAAATCCGTTACTTATGGAACATTTTCACAATGCTATCTATCCACAAGAGAATTAAATGAAAATAATTTCCTCAACGCAGTTAGTTTAGTTTAGTAATAATAACGTCCCATTTTTAAAGCAAATACTATTTTGGGACAGACCTCGTAATTTTGAACAGCGGTCACGTGGCGATAAACGCAGCTAACGTCATTATGCACGATGCTTATTTGTACAACAATGGTAACGAATGAACTTATTCAGTTCTTATAAAATACTAGAATGTCTGTCATAACTAGTGTTTGTCATATTAAAGCAATGACTTCTACTATTACAGTTTCATCATTTATTTGAGAAAGAAATAGTGATAAGTTTTGATATTTTATGGAATAGCTCGTCTTACACTTTTTTTTAATTATCTTCGTTCCAATTTAATTTGCAGATAGAGAGATGTGCTTTCTTATACCACCCATCTACTTGGCCTTCTGGGTTTGTTAGGACCAGCAATCGGTGAGTCCAAATTCTTTATTCACAATTCTGATTTTTGAAATTATTGGTGTATAGAAACTATATAATGAAGTTGCCAAAAATTGACTGCATTTGTGCATTCCTTGCTGGTCTTCGAATTTCATGATTTGTCATTTCCGAAAATATTGAAAGAATCTTGATTCAGTGATTTATTGATAACTTTGAGAAAGGATTTAGTGCTATTATTTATATTTCTGCATTCTCAGTTAACTATGAAAATCACGGTGAAATTTTAAGCAGCAAGACAAGAATGAGACCCTTTAAGACTTGAATATTTCCTAGATTGGAGCTTTTGTTATGTCTTTTGCTTTCCAAAGCAATGAACAAGGTTGTAGCTGCCCTAATTATTTTCTTTGTGTAATGCATTGCATAATCCCTTAATGATATTTTTATCTTTGGTAAGCTAATGTTTCATGATAGTGATACATCAAGACAAGAGTGGCATGCTTTAAGACTTCAACTATTCCTATGTTGGAGCATTTTCTTATATCTTCTGCTTTCCAGATTAATGAACAAGGTTGTGGCTTCCTTAATGTTTTTCTTTAAATAAAGCATTTCATAATCCCTTAACGATTTTTTTTATCTTTTGGTAAGCTAATGATACATGATAGTGATTAATCTTTTATTATCTGTCAATATTTTGGCACAAGAGCCTATCGGTACTCTTGCAATAATTGTGATAATCTAATTATTAGATTCAAATTATTCCAAAAAATAATTATTAAGTACCACCATTTTTTTTTTTATTTTTTCAAAATTTATCTCAAGATACAATTAGTAAATTATTATATCATTAATTTTCTATGAAGATTAATGCTAAAATGCTGCTAAAGACTAGAAGAATACTATTTAATAGTGCAAAAATATTGCTAAAAACATGTGATGATCAAAATACATGAAATGAGAAAACGTGTTTGAAAGAAAAAGAATTTTCTTAGATAAAATAAATTCTACAGTTTATAAGAAGCTGCATTTTTTTAGAAAATGAGATGGAGAGCATCATCTGTCTGAAGGAGGAATTGATCGCATTTCATAGAAATATATATTCAATGGCTATCATTTATATTCCAAAGAAGAATACTTTTTATTCAGAAGAATTCTTGATTTCAACCCAATATTCATGAATATTTAATAAGAAAAGAATTGAGATTTTTTTATTTTTATTTTATGTGGAGAAGTCATAAAGGTTGAAAAGAGTGTATATTCGGTAAATTGTTAGATTTAGGAAAGTACTTTTGTATAATCACTTAATCATGAACAGACACACCTATAAATATAAGAATAATGCTGTAGATCTTTGTTTTCTAGAATTTTTTCTGATTGTTTTGTTTAATATTTTAAGAAAATATAATTGTCTTTTTGAGCAAGAAAACAATAAAATAACTGAGTATAAATAAAAAATATAATTACGATAAAAAATTTGTGAATTTTAATTCAAAGATTTACATGATATTGATATGTTTTTTGGATTTTATTCAAAGATTATAAATGTTGCATATAACGTATTTAGAAATATTTCTTTTATACTATCAACAATAAAATTAAGCAATAATTCACTTGGTTATTAAATTAATTTTATTAAAAAAGACACTTTTTTAAAATTTTGAAATGGTGTTAAATTTATTTTTGTGTTATATTTTTGGATGATATAGTGGAAATTCAGAATAATTTTTAATTAATTAAAAAAAGAAATCATTCCGAGGTATATTTGTAACAAGTTGATAGCTGTACAAACTGTGAAATAATTTTTTCTATAGAGCGCCAACACGCACACTTTCATCGTTATTTTTAGTACAGATTCATTAAAAAATTTCTGCAGGAATTCTTTGAAGTTTTGATAGAATGTTTAAGTTTTCTTTTGGTGAACATAAACTATTTTTTATTATAATGCATTATTGAATTTGATGATTTTTTAAATGTTATTATTGGTTTTTACTAAGATTTGATTGAAATTATTTTAGAAGTATTGTTAATTTTTTTCTTTACAATAATTCTTGAATTTGGCAGAATATCCAGATTTGGTAGGAATTCAAAAATCTGACTTCATTTTAGTAAATAGTGATTCATATTTATGATAAGAAAAAAAACTCACAAATATAGAATATTTATAAATAATGAGTTACGGATCAGAGGTGAAAGAGCCATGCAACGACAATAGATATAATATTTGACAAATGTAAAAACTAGAATGTCATTTCGAATTTAAATGACTGATATTTGCCAATATTTGACAGCCATATTTTGAATATCGTAAATTATATATAATGTAATATTATAGTAAATAATTATTACATCGTAAAATGTATTTATTTAAGTGATGGATACTTTAAAAGATAATATTAAATTTAATTAATGATAAATTAAAATGATAATGATAATATTAAATTAAAATAATTTTTATATTGTAATCTTAATAAGATTGGAAGGCATACATTTTAACAGTTTCAATGTATTTCATGCCTACTGTATACATTTTCATTTAAACGTTTTCAAATAATTTAAATTTTTTTGTAATTTCTTTCATTAAATGATAATTATAAACATTATGTGGAAAATAAAATAAATGTATTTTTTTCATTTGTAATTTAAAATACACTCAAAAATATATTTCATATATAAGTGAATATTCAAATTCCAGATTTTAGTTATTCTTAATAATGCTAATGTAAGATAATAATATTAATTAAATATTTTTTGCTGAAAGCTTTTTTTTAAATTCTGTTTGATAAAATGAAAATTAAGTGAAGAATTCAAGCAAGAAATACCGAAAGAATGACTCATTAATATACGTAAAAGAAAAGAAAAAATTAAACCTCTATAGTCATACTGATTTGAATACGCTGATGTTTCTTTTATTGCAGCATTTATTAAATGCATATTTCGACTTTGCAATTTCTTTTTTTTTGTTAAAAGATTGCGTGAAAAAAAATAGTATATATTTTTGTAAAGCGAATTAAATTACTTTTACTAGCTAATGATTAGACAAAAACATACCATTTACGTAACTTCAGAATTTCACTTATTTACAAATTTAATTGCTTTCTTTCAACTGTTAGATTTTTTAATCAAACATTCAACAAATTTTTTTCTAATTCTTATTAGAAAAATAAAAATATTTCGAATATCCAAACTTCTACCAATTCAACAAATAGAATTATTTCCACAAATTTTTATTCAAAATTTTCTTTTAACAATTGTTAAAACAACATTTCTTTTAAATATTTGAGATTATGATTTGTTTTTAACTTTTTATTTAGGAAATCATTACTGATACTATACCAAAAACAGAAATTTCATTTAAGCGAAAAAGAATAAAACTTTCTCCTCTGTATGCATAAATGATACTCTCTAAAACATATTTTTCTGAAACGCGATTATCTTTTTCCTTTCAAACCCCCACCCCTTTTATTTCCTCAAAGTCAATAGGTTATTACAAACGGTGAAACTTTCCCACTAGAAGTTTCATTTTCTTCAAAAATTGCTTTCTGAAAATAATAGCTTTTAATCTTTATCACTTTTGCATATTTGCATAGATAATTAACGGCGCCACGCTGCGCAAAATGTTGTTATTCGGTGAATAGCTTCTAAAAGAGAAATTTTATCCCGTCTTCGAAGTTGATTTCATTCTTTCAAGTTTTTCTTTGGAATATGGAATCTTATTATAAGGTCATTAAGCGATTTTCCTTTGGAAATTTATGGCGAAGAAGAAGAGATCAATTCTACCCGTTAATATGATAGAATCATTCAGAAAGAATCGAAAGTTGTATCTAAAGAAATGGAATAAATTAAATTTAAATCGACTTCAGTTGAAAGAGAATAGCTTAAGATTAATTTTGTGTTTTTAAACTCTAGAGAAATACCTGGTACAATCGTTTTATTGTATTTATTTATGTGCATATTGTTTTGCTTAACAAAACAAAATATATTTACGTGCAATTTGCCATTTCATCCAAGTGAAATATTCTAAACTTTGTGTGAAATCTAAATTTGTTATAAATGTTTTGCCTTTGGCGATTAGTTGGTATGCTTCATTTTCATTGATTCATTCGGTAAATTATTTTTAATTATTAAATCGTGATAGATTTTAAAGCCATGATATTTAATAAACTTACGGCTGTTATATTTATTGTGTAAATAAACCTTCATGATGTATTGAATACAATGTCGTGGAATTTAATATTATTAATATATGGAATATTGGTACATAATATATGGAATTATATTATGTACCAATCCGGGTAATCAGAATTCAATCTGTGCATTGCCTATGTATGTTATGTAATTTTACTTTCTGATTTCTAGTATATCCCACGCAGGTAATAAAAATAATCAGTCTTTAGCTTTCAGCAAATGAAGAAAATTATGTGTTTAAATATATGATGAATCGATGAAAAAGGCTTTTCATTTCAATACAACAATGAAATGTATTACTGGAAATCATGCAAAAGGGTATTATCTAAAAAAAAAATACCAGAATTTAGGTGAAAATTTTACGGAGTTCTTAAAGAGTTCTTAAACTTTTCCTGCCTCTAGATAATTTTTGTTAAAAATTATTTCTTACGTGACTTGGAAAAGATGAATAAATTCCATGTACAAACTCATATGGAAATTTTTTGAGAAAAATTTAGAAATATTTCTTTTATTTTTTCCTTAGCTCTAAAAATATGATAGGGTTACAAAGTTAGATCACACTTTTTCAAGTTAGTGTCAGTCTTATTTATTATTTCTAATAAAAAGAAAGGATTCAGAGATTAAATATTATTTTAAAAAATTATTCGTTTAAACTCCATTAAATATTCATAAGCAGATTGCAAAAAGAATCATAATTAAAATTCATAGAACATAAAGTAGAATTTCTTGGTATCTAAACATTTTCTTTTTAAATTACAATAAAAAAAGTTTTTTATGTCTGTATACCTTTTCCTCTTCTCATAGAACATTTCTGAAATTTTCCTAATAATCCTTTTTAAAAAAAATGTATTAAATCTATTTGAAAGTAATAAAATTCATACAAGATACATATCATTTTAACTAACGTATTTTTCAATTAGCATTGTGCATTTTACATGATGAAAGTTATAATATACTATCTTAGTGAAAAACGAAATAAAATATATGTAAGGCAATATACTACATCAAATAATTAAATGTTAGTTATGAAATGCGGGATGGCATTAAATAAAGTGATTCAGCTGGTAGAGTTTTCTTATAAGCAAATCAGAGCTTCATGTAATGAAGATTACAAATATTGATTTATTAAATTTGATTAGACTTTCATTTAAAATAGAAAGTTTGACTGTGTATTAAGGTATAAATATCTGTATGATCGAATCATGCATAGACTAGTCTCGAATTTTTAATAACTGCATAGCACACTCACACATAAGTAATAACAGCACTAGTCTCAACTCATATTTTGCCACAATGAAAAGATGAGGATTTTCATAAAAATTCTATTTAACATTAATTTTTCAATGAATGCAAATTACATATAAATTCAAAAGCCTGTAAAGTATTTACAGGTATTTTTTACAAATTGTTTCTATATATAGGATCTATGGTATAATTCATTAATGCATGTTTTGCATTCATCTTAGTTTGTATGAAATGGCAAAAGACCTTCAAAGGTAAATTTTAAACCATTTTTAATTAATAGTTATCAGTCTTTTAAATAAATTTTTAGTTAATATTGTGTTTCCTTTCCATTCAGATTTTTTTTCTAAAAAGTAATTTCTTTTCAATTCTACATAAACTACAATTTGTATTTGCCTTTGAGCAATAAAAAGTGTGTAAAGATTTTTTTAAATAAAAAATCTTACAAAACAATATATTAAATTACAAACAATTCTAAAAAGGCCAGGGTTAAATATCAGTGAAATTTGAACGAGAAATTGTTATGGGGCAATAAAAAATTCAGACAAATAATCTCTCAGAGGCATACAATACTCCCTACTATAAGTATATACAGGCCAAATTTGGTAGTTCTACGTCAAATAATATGGCCTGTAAAACTCTTACACATACCTACATATTAGTTTTTTTTATTAGTAGATAAAAAAATAAAAGCCTTCTCAACAGATATTTATCTTATTTGTCTCTGAAATTCTACATTGTTTCCATCATTAAAATTTTAATGTGAGGAGTAAATTCCTTTTTTCAACCAAAAGTCTATATGTATTTGAAACAATTAAAAGATTTGGTGTATTTTTTCAAGTGATTAATGAAATCTAGCAAAGAAAACTTTTTAAAATGTTCATGTTGTTCATTTTAATTATATATTTACTCAAAAAATAAAAATAGTTTGGTTTACTATTAAAAGCTTATTGGTTGAAATACATTAAAAATAAGAAATTGTGCTTGCATCATGAAATCCCCCGAACAGCGAAATTCTTTGATATAAATTCTATTTTCAAGAGGCAATATAAATAAAAATTGTTCTTGGTAGTTCAAATTCCTTTTGAATAATGGTTTCTAATTTTATTTTCCTTCTTAAAATTTAGAATATTATTTTTAATCTATATTATTTTTCCAAATATTCCTTAAAAAATAACATTGTTTTTTTCCTTATACCGACATCAATGTTTTTCAATTCCTACTATTAGTTCACACTCTCCCTATATACATATATATATATATATCTTGTTCAAATTTTCATTCGTTAATAAAATACTTTTTATTCATTCACTCAAGTTCAAATACATTTTTTAAAACTTGTAGTGGATGACACTTGATGTTAATACATTTTTTTCTCAAATATTAATTCATTAATTAAATTTAATTGAATTAAAACAATAGACTAAACCGACTAACTGGATTAGAATCGAGCCAATATCAGTGCAATTCCCCGCCAAACGCAGCTGCGGTAGTGCTGAACGAAGAATGCTATCATTAATACTATCATGGGCATCAACAGTACATAAGAAGCAAGGTAGCATTGTATATTATGCAATAATATATCTAGGACGAAAGCTCTTCGCATCAGGTCAAGTATATGTCGTCTTGAGTCGTGTGAAATCATTAGATGGACTATTAATTGAAGAACAGGAATGTTCGAAACTCACTGGAAAGGTTCCTTGCAATAATGAAGCACTACAAGAAGTGGATAGAATGAAAAATTATAGACAAACATCAGCTTCATAAATTTGAAACGAAAACAAATAGAAAGCGAATAAATAGTAACAAACAAGAATAATAGTCCAACACCATATATAGAAAGGAAAGGAAATTCGCTTTCTCTTTTGACACTTAATATTGTGATTCTGTCATATGTATATTAAATATTTATATTAATTATATTATTAATTATTTTATATATTTTATTTAATTAATAAAATATATAATAATGATAATTATAATATAAATTATCATAATTATTATTAAATATTTTACTTATTTATATTAATTATAATTATTTAATAAAAAGTAACTAAAATAAAATTTGTCTTTGTTGTCTTAAGTAGGAATTGACTTAATTTTTTTTTATATTACTTGTTCAGATGCAAGATATCAGCATACATTAACTCAAACAAATTTTAAAATCAGTTCTCAGAATTTCTCCCAGTTTCTGAGTATCATTTTGTTGAAATTGTCCAAATCTAGGACGGTTAAAAATATATTTATTTAACAACAAAATAACGTATTAAAAAGTGACGAAGAAAAAAATATTTAGGGAAAAATAGAATAAATACAAATTGATTTGTTAACTTCTGAATTTGCACTCCCGCTGGAAAAAGCAAATCAATTTTCGATTCCCACTCCAATTATAAATGCTCCCGGAAATATTATCCCGATAAATGAGAAAGTTTTCGTAGAATATTAGAGCAGAAATATTCTGAAAATGTTTGTTCAAAATTTCAATTAAGCAAGTAAAATATATCCTGCTGCGTTTTGCATATCTTAAGGTTTGTTAGAATTATAAACTAGAATTAATTACTTTGTCAAATTAAAAGTTAATTGCTTGCAATTATTTAAATTTCGAACTTAAAATTTCACATTTTCCCATTGCACCATCAGGCAATGTAACAGCTGTAGATTGGTTCTGAAGTCTAGGTATAATAGTGTAGATGGCAAATTGCATGGACATTTCTATTTTAAAATCCCATCGTTACAAACATAAAATGTATGAAAATGAAAAAATGTTAAAAATTAAGGAACACAATCGGAATAGTCTTTTGTAATCTATAATAATCATAAGAATTAAAAAAATAATTACTTGGACAACAACACGTTTTTGCAAATTCTTTTTCCTTTTGTGTTCCTCCTCATCTTAATGATTACTACGATTATTCATTTTAAGTTTGACTCTATTTTTAACCTCATTTAATTAGTGTGTTATTTGTTACCACTTATGGGAAGAGATCGAAGACAAAGTATATATTCACTTAGACACAAAATTCAATTATTTCTCGATTATAGAAATGATTCTAACCATAATCGGGATTATGTATTCATTCGATTATGGAAATCATTTTATCCATAATCGAATGAATTATGGATCATTCGATAATAGATTTCATTTGATCCATTATCAGAATTATGGATTCATTCCGTCCATAATCGAGATTATGGACTCATTCCATCCATAATCGGTATTATGGATTCATTCGATTCATAATCGGAATTATGAATTCATTCAATTAATGAAATAAAATTGGGATTATGGATTCATTCGATTATGGAAATCCTTGGAACTATACCCTGGATTACGGATTTATTCGATTATTGAAATCATTCGATCCATAATCGGAATTATGGATGCATTCGATTATAGAAATCCTTAGAACTATTGTCGGGATTATGAATTTATTCGATCCCTAATCGGAATCATGAATTCATTCGATTACAGAAATCCTTAGAACTATAGTCGGGATAATGGATTTATACGA
The DNA here is from genome assembly GCF_947563725.1 of Argiope bruennichi. Lineage (NCBI taxonomy): Eukaryota > Metazoa > Arthropoda > Arachnida > Araneae > Araneidae > Argiope > Argiope bruennichi. The sequence continues at coordinate 86,880,967 of NC_079159.1, read as the reverse complement.
TTATCGAAATCCTTTGATCCATAATCGGGATTATGGATTCATTCGATTATGGAAATCAAATAGGGATTATGGATTCATTCGATTATGGAAATCAAATAGGGATTATGGATTCATTCGATTATGGAAATCAAATAGGGATTATGGATTCATTCGATTATGGAAATCAAATAGGGATTATGGATTCATTCGATTATGGAAATCAAATCGGGATTATGCATTCATTTGATCTTGGAAATCAAATCAGGCTTATGGATTCATTTGATTATGGAAATTATTCGATCCATAAATAGAATTCTATATAAATCATTCTCTAAGAGAAATGATTCATACATTCTCTACGAGAAGAAAACATTTCAAAGTTATTCAGCTCAAAACATAGCAACAAACTCACTCAATGTGGCTTCATTTGAAAGCCAACAAATTCTTCATTAATCTTTGATTGGCTTTGCCAACCCTCCATTTTTGAATGATTTCACAAAATATAACCGCATAGACCCAAGCATCAACAAATAAACAGATTTAATTCCTATTCCTTCTGATTTATGATTCCTATTGGTTAAATTTTTCTTAAGCATAATTTAAAATATGGTTTTCATTTGTATTAGTGAGGTAGGATTCATTAATAATTATTAAAATTAACATATTAAAGCTTGTGATTTATTATATTCTACAGTTTATAAATGATTGCTTTAAACAAAACCTGACTGAATTTCTACAGCCATGTGATGTTATATGTAATAAAATATCATGAATCAATGAATAGAAATTTAACAATACCAATTTTAAAATTTTGACACAAACATTAAATGCTTGCCAAAACTAGCAGTAGAAAATGTAATCAACTTTCATTATGTAAAAAGTTAGAGTAAAAATAAGAAAGGAAAAAAAAGTAAGGATTCGTTTGCTACATCATTAATATGTAACATCCTTCTTCAAAAAAGAGAAGCAAAAATGCAGAACTAAGCTCATTTGAAGTAAATTTAAGAATAAATAAGTTCTTGAAAGATGCCTTATATATTTTTTTCATTTATTTTATAAATAATTATTGGTTTTGGAAGAGGAATGAGACAAATAATTTGCACATTTATACATTTAAGATATATTTTTTTCTTTATTTTGAATTACGTCTTACAAACACATTCCTAAAAAAATTAAGAAAAGATTAAAAATGCTAAATGGAAAGCAGAATTGAAATGAAATTTCGCAAAGAGCTTTAACGTTTTATATACTTCGAAGTAAGTACTTTTTTTTTCTTTTCAAATGCCTTATTTCTTACAGTAAAATAAAAAAATAAAGCATAAGAGGAATGCTTTGTTAATATACTTTTACTTTCACATAAATATATCTTCAAAAATTACTTACCTATCTAGTCAGATTTTATAAGTTTCGCCCTGCTCTTTGACATTTCAAATGTAATAAGCTTATTTTCGTGATAAAAACATAAAATTTCTTCATTGTTTTTTTTTTCTTTGCTCATTATTCTGGTTTGACATTTGTTGAAGGACTCAAGTTTTTCTAGAAACTTAATACTCCATGCTATCATGAAATAGAATACATTGTTATATTAGATAAAGAAAGGTTTCTTAAAAAATTTCTAAATACTATTATTTTTTCCAGCTTGCCTATGCTCAGTTAATTGCATAAAGTGAAAATAATAATGTACAGATTGCAGAGTTCTGCTGGAAAGAGCGTTACAAAAAAATGGCACACAAGGAATTAATGGGTAGCAAGCACTGACATAAAAAGGATTTATCTAGTGTTTTGATTGGAATTTTCAAATAATTAAAAATTAATCTTGGTTTCAAAGTCTTTCACTTCGGCAAAAATACCACACGATTTTTTTTTTGTTTTCTTCTTAAAATACAATTATCAAATTTCCAATTATACTTATTTTATTTCCTTAAATTCATTTTTATTGTTTCGTTAAATCCTTATCTCTTCCTTTTAACGATGCAGACGTTAATTTTTAAAAATCTTCGTTTCTATGTTAACATTTTACATTGATATGAATTTTTGCATTCACTTTTATAAAAATGGCAAAATTTCTGATCCGGCATTGTTTCTACCGATTACTTATTGAATAAATTATTTGCACTTTATGTAATCATGCCGGACAAATTGGGTCGAAGGTATTATCCTATTATGTATGGAACTAACTACTCGAAATTTATTTTTAAAGATAATTTGAATTAATTGTTTTTTTTATTATTTTCAATCCGTTTACTTAATATTTTTTTCTAGATTTGTGGAATATATTCCTAGCAATCTAATGAACTTTTTCCTTCTAGTTTTGAATTTCATCTACTTAGGCTCGGTTTCCAATCTGAAATTATAATATTTCTTTAAGCAATTTTATGCTTTTCTTAAACATATAAACTAGAAAAATATTTTCTATTTTTTTTCCATTTTGAAACAGTGTGAAACTTATCGTTGCAAAATAATATGAAATATTAATATAAAATAATAAGAGTTGTCACCTATTCAGCGAATACAATTAATTGAAATTTTTGTGACTTCTTCCATACTGACTTGTATAGCAAACTGCATAAAATTGCACTCACACATCTGCAAAAAAACAATGCCCATTTTAAAAAAAAATTTGTTCGGTATCGTAAGAGATGTTGATATTTTTAATGTAAAGATCAAATGCCTTCAATCAACCAGTCAAATAAATGTTTTGGAAATGCTTTGTTAATATGCTGATGCATCAAATTCCTATCACTAAGAAGCAACATGTGTATTTACAAGAAAGTTGAAACATTTTCAACATCATATTTTCCTTATTTATATGAGACTGTCTACTTCATTTTCTAAAAATAGGAACTGATTGCGAATAATTGTCCTTCTTTTAAAAGTTAAACTGTGTTGTCATATCAAAGGACAATAACAGAAAAAGACGGATAATACGCGTATACCTAACATCTCCTTTGACTCCCATTCGCAGTTCTTCTCTTGTTAAGAATCAGTGTTACAAATCTTAATCCTAGTTAAATAAGCAGTCTGTTAATGTTTTAAAACACTCTAGCTCAGATGTCACATTTGCCTTAAGTGGCACTCTTGCAAATTTTACTCTGGGGAATTTCTGTATATAGTTTAGGATACATTCTCTCTCATTTCTAAATAATGGCCTTCATTTTAGACCAGTTAACTACATCCGGGACCATAGAAACTGCCCACTAACTGGACAGCTCAATTTAAAGCTCATTTTATGGAATTAGAGAGTTTAGAAATCTCTGGGTATCTGAAGCGTAATGCAGGAAGGTTTGAAAATTATTCTACGTACTATTCGAATGAAGTTGGAAAGGAATCGGTTTCATGTTTGAAAATGGAAGAGATTCATATTCGTGTTTTAGAGATGATTTTTTTAGATTTGTCTTCGATCTATATAAAGAATGGTGTCCTACTTTTTATATATATATATTTTTACAATGTTTTTTTTAATTCTATGCGCATATCATTATTTCTCAGAGAAAAGGAAGACAGTTTACAGTTTAATTAATATTAAAATAGCTCCTTGCTGCGATACTGAGAGATAGTAGTAGATATTTATGATGGTAGTTAAATATCCTTAAAACTTTCTTTGGAGCCCTCGCAGTTCCTAAATTTTCCAAGTTAAAGCATAAATAGCTATATAGACTGGAAAAGTACTTGTGGTGAATAGCATATAAGCCAATTAACAAGTCTTCTACCCGAACAATTGTTTTGGTATAATGGTTATGTTACTGGACTGCTAACAACAAGGTCCCAGGTTCTATCCTAGCATCCCATATCGCTAAATTGGTGACCTCGGACGATGAACCTTCAACCTTCGTACAGCTGTTGTGGCGCCATCTACCCGCAGCCAAATTCGTCAGACTCACTTGGCGCATCAACATCAGCAACCACTCACCCACACACACTCGCTACTCAACTGGGTACAGACCTATTAGACAACAGCTAAAAAATACATCACCACTCAACAGCTATATCGTTCGTCTCATTTCCGACTCACTGGAGGGAGAGTCTGTAGTGAATAGCATATAAGCTAGTTAACAGCTCTTCTACCCAAACAATTGTTTTGGTATAATGGTTATATTACTGGACTTGTAACCACAAGGTCCCAAGTTCTATCCTAGCATCTCATATCGCTAAATACTACAAACTTGATATCACAAGGATCAGTGCCATAAAATCCATTATCTTGTTTCTTAAATATAAAATCAAAAGTAAGTAACCGCTTAAACTGATTTTTTTTTATGTAGGTGAAGGGATCTTTAACAATGTGTATCTTCTGAACATTTCGATCATCTGACGTTTCTGAGGAAATTGATACAAGGAATTATCAGTAATTCCTCCAGTTTAATTACTGAAGCAAGAAATCACCAAGAGAGATACCCTGACCAAAGCTGAAATGTGAGTAAAACTCCAAAGCAGAAATGCTTTTAAGAGTATGAGATATGGTATATATGGCTATGGTAAAGAATGAGATATGGCCAATTAAATTATTCACGAAAACGCTTTGCAAAATATTTAATGAGAATTTTGGGTAATTAAAGGTTTAAAAATGAACACTCTACAATTAAAGAATAGTATTTACGTCATTTGAAATGTATTGTCTGTATAAATTTTGACACCTAGAATGATTTATCTTTCCATTATATCACTATATGTGATAACGAAAAGCATTGCATATAATAAACAGATGCTGTATTTTTTCAATAGAATATAGTAAAGTACAATGATATTGTATGAAGAATATAATCCCATTCGCTTGAAGACAAATCGAATTGTTATATCAAAATAACGAAATGAGTCCAATAAGAATATCAAAAATATGCTTCTTCAATGAATAAGATATTTTTTCCTATTATTATTTTGTAAATGGCATGTGTAAATCTCAGATGGAAAAATAATTATCTTCCTTCTTAGACAAACACTAAAGGGAATAAATATCTCTTCTGACATTTCATATTGTTCTGCAATAGTAACAAAATATGGGCATACTCACCAAAGATAATCTTTCATGTTGTCTCCGCAACAGGCGCTGTAATAAAATAAGCTCTTCAACATAACAACAGATTATCCTCTTGAGTAAATAATGTTCAAAATATGAATGAACAGAGGAGAAAGAGGTGACGTTTTGACCTTTCTTTTACTCGCTAATGGATGCTTTTTTTTCTATCGGAGTGAAAACAGAAAATCGGCTTTCATGTGAAATAATATAATTTCTTAATATCAAATAAATTATCTAATGTTTAATATTAAATATTAATAACAATATTACTAAATACAAAATCATCAACGTTTGCAGAAGCCATTTTTTTTATATTGTCCTGATAACATCAGCGAGCGCTTCTTCAGTTATAAGTTCAATATTTTTGCCTTGTTTTCTCAAGGTTTTCTATTATTTATAACTTTTATTAACGTTTCTTAATTGAAGATAATTTTATCATTATTTAACTAGTGATTTTTTTCTTTTTGTATCGAAGCAACTAAAATTTTACAACTAAATATTAAACAATATTTATTGATATTCTTTCAATTTATAAAAATGATTAAACTAAATGATGAATTATGTAATAAATTCGCATTTTTAATCTCTAATAAAATTAACAATACTGTTTGAAATCTTGAAAAAATAAAAATAAAACATATTTGAATACATCTTAGTAATGTGCAAATCCAATAAGTGCTTTTATGTAAAGATAAAACCATCAACTCTAATTATAAAAGATATATAAATGTTTTTTCTCATTTTTTTTATTCCAGTTATATCTATTTTATGTTATTATACAAATAAATATATGTTTGATAACCATCATAGATTCCTTAAAGTAAAATGGATATTTCCCATTATGTAAGACATATTTACTTGTCAAAACTACCTGAATTATATTGAAAATAAAATATTTAACCATTTGAGATCGTATTAAATTTGGACATAGGTACTGGTCGGAACGTGCTGGTCGGAATTAATTTCCGTTGAGCGAGGAGTGATACATAGTATACAAGATTATGAAGGAAAAACACAATTTACACATTCTCATTCTTTTGTAAACACAATAATGTTTTAATGCAATGTTATGTTGTAAAAAATATAGTTTATAATTCGCCATCGTGTGGTATCTTTCAAAACAGTCTCCATTGTGAAGTCCTGGATTTCGATAACAAGTTTCGCCAAAATAATTTGTTTGGCGTCAATAATTCTGCCCTTGATTTTTCATGGCGAGTCAGAGGCGTTTCTATTAATATTAGGTTTCATTATCACGAAGTAGTAGAAGCACCGCATTGGTTCGTGAATAAGTTCCTTAGCCTTTTCAGTTCATTCATAGAAAGTGTAAACTGATATATCCTAAATGGAGATTAAAATATGACGAATACAATATGAGTTTAGTATATTTCTTTGCTGTGGTGGCTGAGGGCAGACATACCACCGGAAGTGTAAAATGCTTTGGTGGCTGAGAGTAGACATATGACCGCAAATAATTAAAGGATTAGTTGCAACATATCATAAGTAAGGGGAACATAGTGTTATTTGGGAAAAGAAAATATTGGGAATACCGTCTATAATGTATAGTGGTGCGACCAAAACAAACTGAAAAGCGTGTGCTTTGGCTAAAAAACCCAGAGGTAGAAAAGAAAACTTTATGCTAATCATCTCGTAGTTTTACTTAATTTAGTTGGGACTGGATTTGGAGAAAGTGAAAACAAAAATTTTAATAAGAATTGTTGTTCCTTCTTTAAACTGTAATAATATATACAAAATAAATTACATATTTCTGGATGTGTTGGATATGATGATTACGAGAACACTTCATTTATCGGTCTTAGTTTTTGTATTAAAAAAAAACGATTGGGGTTCAAAGTTAAAACTGACAATCTTCGTCAAGGGGAAATTCAGAACAACCTTTTAATGTAAAAATATAATTCTTATATTTTTATGTATTTAGAATAATATATGTACTATATGATTAATGAGTAATCTATGGAATGATAATTAGCAATTATATATAATAATCTAGAATTGCGGCAACTTTCTGTGGAGTTAATAAAAATGGTACTGTTGTATCAAATTATTAGAATGTGCTTAATTTGCCTGTATATTATTTTTCATCTATGAAATTGTTTTTTTTTTAAATATACGATAGTTTTTCGTGATTTTAAAAGTATTCTATTTAGATAACTTAATTTCTCTGAACAAAATCAAGTATTCCATACATTCTACTGTACTTTCTGTATGCTATGTGTACGAGGAAATAAAAAATAACGCCTGATTTGCGTGCTAGGATAATTTGGACTTTGGATCAGATGTATTTCCCTTAATTAGCGTATTACAGCGTTTCAAAAAGTACAATATAAGGCCTTCCAAGCTTCATTCTCGTATTCATGTGGCATAATATTTGTCTAAGATTCAACTACTTCAAGTGAATAACCTTCATCGAATACGTGACCTCTGGCACGAATCTCTATTTCAATTAACCAGCCTTGCAAAAGTTTAAAACCTTCTTCCGTTGTCTCAAAATGAGTATCGTTCTCTCAATTCTTTCCCAGCATGCTTATCATCTGCTTTGAGCTCTTTCCTTTTCCTTTCTTCTTCCTGTTTGCATATCTCAACCACTGACTGACTTTCGAACCGTATAAATTTAGAAAATAGAATTAAATGCAAAGAGTTAATTCACACTCTTCTTGGATGAAGCTCGCAAATCTATAGTCAGACGAATATAAGTCTCGCAACAATTCTTTCAAAGAATTTTTACCATAATAATGATATATTATAAATTTTGGAAGTTTTTTTTATGTGAGAACGATGTTGTTTTGGTTAGAGGGGTTTTGAAGCTCGAAATTGCATAGGTAATGAATATTGAAGTTCCAAATCGCAAAGGAAATGAATAAAGCATAAATGGCAATTTTCATCCTCATCTTTTAATCGCATATATTTTTTTACCTGCTTTTACCAGTATTGCTTTATTATTACATATGCTTCTTTGAAAGCAGCAGATGCGTTTTTAAAAGGTTGGCCTGCTTTTACCAGTATTGCTTTATTATTATGTATGCTTCTTTGACAGCAGATGCGTTTTTAAAAGGTTGACGTAGAAGTATGACATCATAGCTGTTATTTCAAACAAAATATGTCGAACTCCAAAACTTTGTTTGCTAGCTAGAAAAATTGAAAATGAAAGTTTAAATATATATATATATATATATATATATATATATATATATATATATATATATATATATATATATATATATATATATATATATATATATATATATATATATATATATATATATATATATATATATATATATATATATATATATATATATATATATATATATATATATATATATATAGAGAGAGAGAGAGAGAGAGAGAGAGAGAGAGAGAGAGAGAGAGAGAGAGAGAGAGAGAGAGAGAGAGAAAAAGAGAGAGAGGGAGAGAGATATATAGAGATATAGACCGTTAGAGAACTCTCGTGATTTTTTCAAACTGGTTAATGACCAAAATTTATTAAGACAAATAATGACTTAAAAATAATAACATTCTCTCATGATAACTTGAAATTTGCGAACGTAGATTTCATAAAAAAATAATTAGTATTTTTGCTGAAGAATGTCTATTAGTTTTAATTAATCCATCTTCAGTACATGTAATGTATTTCCAAAAGATTTTTTTATCCGAGTTCATGACTTATTTATTAGTAGTTATAATATAAGGTGTGTACACCACTGAAGTTACGGATGTTATGTTAGTATTTAATTTAACATTTGAGAAATCTTACAATAATTTGAGTAGACTCTCTTCATGTGCACACTTTATGAAGTCATGTGCACAAATTTACACACTTCATGTGCACAAATTTATTTTGGAATGTTTTTCAACAGTACTTAACATATTCGAGTGACTGATTCATCATGTGAGACTTAAAGAAAGACATTTTGAATTCATCGGTAAAGATCTAACAGAGGTCATTGCTAAAGCCCACCATCTCTAAGTATAAATATTGCTAATAAAAAGTGAGTATATAAGTCAACATTCAGCTTAACGTTGTGCAAAATAGAACCTATCAAAGAGTTTAAAAATAATGCATCAGTTGTTTATATAACTGTCCCAGATGATGGCACTTGTACGAAAAACGGATTTTTACCGTTCCAAAAGTGATAAGTTTAATGTCTTTATCTCGATTAAAGCAGCATTCGCCTGTTAAAATTGCATTTCTTAGAATGGACGGATTATATTTTACTGAAGGCAGGGCACCAATATAAAATTCTAGACTCTAATCGTGTAGCTATGCATGTAATTACTATATCTGACTATGAACTTCAGAAATACTATGAATGTCAATTATTATGCTGAAATATCTCTGTATTATCGGTTTTTGAATGCATGTTATTTACATTTTTATTCAATGCATTTTCCTCTCTCTATTTCGCTTTCCATTAAATAAAAGTAGTAAAAACAATTTATTCAATGATGTTAAAATTTATTTTGGAAAACAATTTCAGGGACATAGTATATTTGGCAAGAAGGAATCTACCTAAAATCTTTAAAAAATTCCTAAAATAATTTGTTTTAAAATATTAAATGTTTGTGTCAAACATTCAATTGGTAATAATTACTTAATAGACATAATTTGAAGTGAACATATAAAATATATGAAATCCAAGACATCAGGAAAAAAGAAAGGATTTTGTATACATCATACAAAAAATGAGCTGTAAATATTTTGTTATTGAGTATGTTTCAGTTTCCAATTTGCAAACGATTTTTGTAGTTCTTTGAAGTTTTATTTTTAAAAATAATCTTTCCATCAGAATAGAGATATTTTCTTTTTCCATTAAATAAAAAGTTTTTTTTAAGAAGGAAGAAATACGCATAAACTTTCTCTACTTCTTTGAAAATCCATTTCCAGATTTTCATTCTACATTCGAGGCATGTTTGGCACATAACTTGTCAGATGTTTTGGTTGGGAATTATATTTTATCAGATTCTTTCCTCAAAAAATATTTATTCAGCAAAGCATTCATATTAAAAGTATGAAAAACAGACTACAAATTATGTGTAGAAAAACCCATCTCGTTCAAATCAGTTTCATAAATAGCGACGTTCAGCAATCCCAAATCACTTTCCAATTTCCACTTCTATTATTCTAAAACCCTACCAATGTGCAATGTTTTATTTTTCGGCGAAGAGAAAGTTTTCAGAAAAAATAAAAAATAACAATCCTGGTTGAAGGCATCAGATAAAAGAAAAAAAATCATCCATAATGTATTTGGAATAGTTCTGGTCTTAAGATATTCGTATTCAAAAATAATATAAGCAGGCACAAAAGTTTAAATTTTTCACTTACAACTTTAAGTTTTCTAATATGTTTATTTTCTTATAAACTACTTATAATATCTATAATAAATAATTTTGTAACCACGGTTTTTACTATCAATATATATATATATATATATATATATATATATATATATATATATATATATAGTTTAAATTTTCGGATTATATTTTTCTATAAAACAAAAATTTTATAAACAAACAGTGCTATGGGGTCACAGTCAGAATTTTGAATTAGACAATGTAACAATAACTCTGGCGACACCCTGTACTATTTTCATACTAATATAAGGTCATTGGTTTGAAAAAATTTGATTTATTCCCAGGTAAAGTATTTTAATTGGATAACCAAGACATAATCATCTTTTTTTTTCTTTTTTAGAACGTGAAATTATAGAATCGTCTGAAAATATAAATCTTTACGGATATAAAATTTAAAGGAAACTAAAACTACTTTCCTCCAGTTATACTCATTGAATAATAAATAGAATTTTTGCAGAATTATTTTATTCCCTCAACAGGTAATATTAATTTAGAAACAATATGAAAAGGACTCTTTTATTCTAAAATTTTGCTTTATAGAATAACCAACTTTGAAACTTCACATGTCTAATATAGTTCAGAACATTTTTATTAAACTTCTTTTGTCAACATATATTTTATCATCTTCAAAAAATTTTAAATAATAACTTTTACTTAATAAAGATAAATTAATTATAAAGATAAAAATAATAACATTAATTTGCTACGTTACTTATATATTTTTTTATATTTTCATACTACTTAATTCCATACATTAAAATAGTTCTATTTCGTTTGAAACATACACTACAAGTTCAAGGACTGGTATATTCCATGCATATAATTAAAGTACTTTTCAAAAATATCATCTAGAAAATCAAAGGAAATCAAACAACTGATGACTTCAAAACAAGAAAATAAGTTAAAACTCTGTTTTAAATGCAAAAATGCAATCTTTTCCTTCATTTGAAAAAATACATTTTTATAATATATACGAACGTTGTCAATATTTTATGGTGACTATATTATAAATATGTAGATTGCATTCCTAATTAAATATATTGATGACAATCAGGTTCTAAATATATTATCCGGGGAAAATTCCGTTTCGTAAGGACGGGTTTTAAGGGAAAAAAACAAACAAACATGGCATTAATTGTCTTCTAAGTACTTTCACCTTCATTGTATAGGAAAGAGGAGTTCCAGGTCATGTAGATGTTTTGGGCAATGAAATTGCTGCTCCTGCTGCTAAAAATGTCGCATCATTTTGTTCACATAACTTTCTATTTTGTGATGTGAAGAAGTTCTTTATATCTTTTATCTTAATACTATTTGTCAAGCAAAGTAGACTGAGGAAATTCATAATGATTTGCATACTATCAAACCATTTATCTGATTACAACCTATACAAGAGCTGGATGTGAACCGCCTCAGTATCGGACACACACATTTCACTCATAAGCATCTCCTCTTTGGAGAAAGGGTCCCAAAATGTTTATGTTATACTCATTTTACTGTAAAACATATTTTAATTGAACGCCTAAGTTTAATTCCTATCATGATCACTTTTTCCATTCATCGTCCATATCCTTGCAGGACATATTGGGTGAAAAACATCATTTAATTTTTTAAAAGCATTCACGTTTTACTGGTATATGACACTAACGTTTTTTACTTTGTTTCTAGGCTTTGTCTTTTTCAACTGCGTATCTTTTATTTTTCTTCTCAAATTTCTTGACAGTTTTACTAGTTTTTTTATATAATCGAGTCTTGATTTAAAAGTTTTAAAATTTTACGTTTTAATTTCCTTTGAAATTTTACATTTTCTTTCACAAGTTGCTGCGTTCACTTTATATTTAACCATATGTATGGCGAAATTTTGCCCAAGTTGGCTTTTGCGCCAAAAAAAAAAAAACTTCTAACTAAATCAAAAAGCATAGGAAAAAAGATTGTTTTCAAATTAAGATAATTAGAAGAGCATAAATAACCACAATGATAAGAAACATGCGATATTATTTTAATATACTTTGAATAAGGTTTTATATTTATTCTAAGAAATGTTTATTACTGTTTATTTTTCGTAACATCTCTCTCTCATTTGTTGTTTGAAATTTGTTTTAATTTGATTGTCGCATATTTCTAGGCCTCACTTTCTGTAATTTACTACTTTCCCTCAACTTTTTATCATCTGCATTGAATGAATTATTCGATTTCGAATTTGGTGAACAAAATTTTGCAAATACTTGTGCCACATTTAGAACCACCTGTAAATATTACAAATATATACGAATTTGTAATATTTTTTTCCTGGCACAATTAGTTTCATCGCATAGAAGACAGTTTTATAGCTAGCTTTAATGGATGCTGAACATATGCCGAATCAGTGACTCCTGAATTTGGCGATGAATTTTGCAACATTGGCGACAAATTAGAAGATTCTAGAATCCACAGGAGTTTGGTCGATAGGTCCATCGGGTCATAATTTATGTCGAACCCTCTAAAAATTTTTTTTTTTTTTTTGCCATGACAAGAAAACTACAAACAGAAATCAGTCGAGTATTGGCGCAGAATTGAATTGTGTGCCAAATGTTCTCTATAGATTCTCAATAGCGAACATTGCTATTCCTATATTCTTTATTCTCTATTGAGAACAGAGATTCTTGAATTCTCTGTTGAGCTAGTTGTGTGTTGAAATAGCATTTATTAGTGAGCAGAGCAACTATCGATGTTGAAGCGAGGATTAGCAATGAATCTGCAGTCGAAGCCAGTAAAGAGTGAAGAATTGCAGGCTATAGAGAGTGAGTAATTCTAGATTTTCTTATTTGGAGTTTTCTTAGAGAGCTTTGAGCTTTATGATCATTTATTACTGATTTGTTGCTTGTGTGCTATGGCTTTTTACAAATACTGTTCGTGATGAGTAAATATCGTTATTGGTTACTGAGCCTGTTAGACAGCTTCACTGTACACAAATTAAATCGGATCTTTCAGTTCTGTGGTATTTGAGCTCCCCATAACAATGATATATAATATACATACAAATATAGGAGTCTGAATTAGTTCATGCCTGACATGCCAGCCGCAAACTGTCATCCAAACGTCTCAGAATTGATATTTTTAAATGATTTCTTTTTTAAAAAATTATAATCATACGTAATATAATGACAAAAACTGAAAATCAACAGTTTTTTGGAACTGAGTTACATTAAAATATATTCTAAGTCTCATCTGAAATATAAATGAATAGTTAATTTCCAGATTTAAGTGATTCATCTGAACATAAAAGTTAAGTTATAATATATTTCGCTACTAAAAGTTCTTTTCAATTTTAACTGTTCGAAGTTGAAATTCAATGTAGAATTGTGGAAAATGTAGCAAAAGAATAAAGCTGTAATGCACGTTTAAGAAAATAACCAACAAGATATTTCAATATACTGTTTTAAATTGGTAGCTTTTATTTCAATATTTAGTAACTATTAATAATTATTTGGTATCCTATATCTGGTTAGTTTCAACTCTAAGTTTATTTTATTTCAAATGATGTGACGAAAAATGTATATATAAATTAATCTCAATAAAGTTCATTCACTTGTTAAGGGTTAGGAAAAAAAATTACTTCTACAAAACCTCTCTTATCTGATAAAGTTAATTGCACTTTTTCAATTAATAGTCTGTCCTCAAGTATTTAATGTAATTTTTTATGCATTTCATATATAAAAAGAAGACTTCTGAATATTTAAACTTTTTTTAAATTCAACAAGTGGAATTACTTTCAAAAATTAAACGTGAAAAATTTCATTGTATTACTAAAAAAACCTATTTTAAATACTTGAGCTATGATTTTCTTTTTAATTTTTCATTCAGAAATCAATTACAGATGCTAAGCCCACAATGGAAATTTCTATCACACAAGAAAGAATAAAATACCTTTCACTATGAAAAGTAAAAATCATTTATTATTGAAATCATTCTTTTCTGAAACACTATTATCTTTCCCTTTTCAAATATTTCATAGTTTTTCCCCATTTTATTTCATCGAAGGTAATGGAATATAACAAACAATGAAACTTTTCCTCTAGGAACTCGATTTTCTTTAAAAATTGTTTTCTGAAAATAATGGATATTAATCTTTATCTGGTTTGCATATTTGCATAGATAATTAAAGACTAGCAATGGCTTCGAGAAATGTTGTTTCTCGGTGAGTAGCTTCCAAACGTGAAATCTCGACGAATCTTCGAAGTGGATTTCATTTTAAATTTTCTTTGGAACTTCGAACATTGTTATAAGGTCATTAAGCAATTTTCCATTGGAAATTTCTAGCAAAGAAAATAATTCCTTCAATTCGTCAATATTGTCGAATCATTCAAAACAAATGTAAACTAGAATTGGATGAAATCAAATAAATTAAATGACAGTTATCATTATTTAGAATAAAATAAAAATAAATTGCCTTTTTAAGAACTGAGTAAGAATCCACACATTATAATGTATTCAATTTCTTACCCATTATTATAAAATATATTCATAAATACGTTTTTATCGTAATCAGATGGAATTTTCAAAAAATGTGGGAAAAAGCCAAATAAATAAACGGTTTTTTGATGACTAACATGATTTCTGGAATAATAATGGAGTTCAATCAATACGAGAACATGTGTCTATGCATGTATGTATTTTTCACATTTCCTCCTAAATAATTGGCTCGAATTTTATTAAATGTAGCGTTCTCACTATTTAAAATAAGAGGAGGAATAGTGTTGACTTTTCAAAATTCAATTACTTATTAAACATTCAATTAATTAGAAACTAACGAAAATTCCGACTTTTTTCACATTACTCCAGGAGAAAATTTCCAGAAAAAATATACGAACTGTTTGTAGAATTCTGTAGAAGCAACTACAGAAAAGTTTCATTAATGAATTTCTGACAAATCACTTGAAAAATACAAATATATTTTTATTATATTCAGAATTCTTTATGATAGAAAGGTGTAACTTTTTTCTTTCATTTTACTTATGGAGAAAAAATTATAGGCCTGAGCAAAAAAATATAGCTAAGAAAACTTATAATTTAAAAGATATAGCTAAGAAAATTTATATTTTATAATTTATATAACTTATAATTTATACCAAGATAATCGTGTTTACTTTTATTCATTATCTCTAATAAAACTGAAATATTTTTTTTAAATAAGTTATTTTGCATTCTATAAAATGCTATAAATAAATTACGAAAGAGTAGTATAAAAAATTCATAGAGCATGGAAAAAAAATTTACATTTAAATTTTATTAATAAAGCATCAAGTACCTGGAAGATGTTGCTTTTTTATTTATTTTTTCTTTCTAAGAGTTTGTGATATATTTATGACCATCATTCTCCTCGTAAATCATTCAAAAAATTTATTTTGTTTTCTTACAAATATTTATTTAAGATATTTAATATTTAAGTCCATTCAGGATCTCATGATATAAATGAATTTCACCTTTCGGAATTCCAAGTGAAACTTGAAAGGCCACTGTTGCCTTTTGTAAGATCTCAGCTTCAGGTCTAAAGAGTTCTATTTTTGAGATCTAATTCATTTGATCTCGAAAATAGAATTCATCAAAGCACTACCGCAAAGAGTTTCCAGTTCACTTTAAATCCATAGTGTGGTGTAGAAATTTGAAGAAAGATTACCTAGTTCAGGTTTTTTCTTCGTTATCTAGCTATCGTTCAAACTTAAAGATGCGTCCCAAAATAGCCATATTGTTATTTTTAAACGAGATTTAATATAACTAAACTAAACTAATGATATTTTTAATGAGAAAAGGACATGATGTATCATGTATCATTCCAAGGTAAAACAATGTGAAATTAAATTTTAGCTAATGAGCCTAGTTTTGTTTAAAGTGGAGTGATGACGTCAGAAAAGACATTTCATCATTTATTGGTTGAGGCATAAATTCTTGTATAGGAGACTCTAACTTTTGATTTGCTGAATGTTGTCATTTATTACCTTAAGGCGAAGAATTTGAATAGATTTTGAAGAAAAACGTGAATAAATCATACCTTGATTTAGCATGAATATTTACAAACAATGTTCATATTCACCCATAAGTCTGAGTCATAACGGAAGAAGCTATGTTTTCAACTTATATTCTGCAACATTAAACATTTATAATACTTCAAAAATATTTTTGCATTTAAGCTTACACACTCTTTTATTCCACACTTCCTCACTTTCATTTATATTTTCAGCTATTATTTCAAAACTTTCTAAAGGTCATTTTATTGAAAATGTATACAAGAATTTTTTAAAGATGTCATTGTAAAATAATTCAGGAACTGTTGAAAAAGCTCGATGCTAGATTAGTATATTTCTGTGTTCGAATATTTTTTTCTTCTTTTTATTTGAGTCAAAATATGTTCTTTTAGAATTTAAATTATTGAAACTGTTTTTCTTTTTCTTTTAACGTCTTTTCAATAGTTGCACGATCTATTAAATGGTAGTTCATACATTATCAAAGCTTTTTTAGTAGTGTGTGTATCGTTCTATTTATAAATAAAACGGTAATATGTTTTCAAGGTCATATATTCAGATTCATTAACCAATGAAACAGAGTGCTCTAAAGCTTATTTAATTTCTAAAAAGTTCTTGCTCATATTTAGTACAGGAATTTAAAAACAGGATGTAAAATTAGCTCGAGCATCAAACTGTAGTTATATTTTACTTTCAAAGAATAGCGTTACCACATGAACGAAACCAAAGACTAAAAAACAGCGTACGTATTTTTCAAATCTCACCTCAAGACTCAGATTCCAGTTTATTATAGTTTTCCACTCCTTTTCCCGAGATTTCAAATGCTTTTTCAGTTGGTGCGTTTAGCAAAGAATTTTTCTATGAACTTATTTTTAGCGCCACACCAATAGAGGATACAAAAAGGGCTTTATTCTAGAATTGAGTCTAAATATAATTTTTTTTTGTTTCATATTAATTCTATGCGAGTCTAAAAAATCACAAATTTATTTTATACCTTAAAAAAAGGGAAATTAAAAAAAAATGAAGTGATAAAAAGCGTTACAAAGAAATTTATGGATAAATTCACAACTAAAATTAAGTCTTTTTTGTTTAAAGATTTTTGCATTTTAGTGGCTGCTTAAAAATTATTTGTCTTCAATCTCAATCTGCTTACTTTTCTACGCTCTATCAGTTTTTTAAAGATTATTTGTAGATGTCAAGATATAATAAGTGGCCTTTAAAAATGATTTTTTTTTCATTACTGTAATGGTAAATTAATTCGAATTAATTTGGTATATCGTTATATCGGTAAATGAATCTCATGGTAAATATTACAAATGTGTTAAAATGCTTTTAAAAATGAATTTAAAATAAATCCAAAAAAGGTCATCCAGCGAAATTAACTGAATATCATGGCAGATTTATGCTTAAAGTTTTTGAAAAATCCAAGCTTGAGAGCGGCGTAGAGTTCATAAAAACGTTTTCTACTTCAATTTCACCTGTAATTATTGGAGGAGTGCTCAGATCAGCTAAGATACATAACATAACGCCATCCTGTGCCCCCGGTACCTATAACACTAAGTTATCTAACCAGTTGGATGAGCACAAGATGGAAGGGAAAAAAAAAAGAAAGAAAGAAAATGTTGGTAGAAAGAAAGAGACGACAGACCATCCAGGGTTCTCCAGAGAGAATCCCAACGGTGTCAAATCCTACACGACTGTATTTAATTTTTTGGTGACGTAATAACCGAATAGAGGGGACAAGGATACTTAAACAAATGGTCACTATGGGCTCAACTTACAGGGAAACGAGATTACTAACTGAAAAAACTGATAAATTACATTGAGAACATCTATATGATATGTATAAGCATATAAATTATCACTGAAAGGTCAGAAATCTGTAACGTCCTTCTGAGTCCTGTGGTTTTGATTTCCCTCGTCAGAACTGCACTTTTGAGGGACTTTTGAAGTTATAATTTCGGCTGATTTTGATAAGTGGCATTTTGGTCTCAGCTATTGTGTTGTCTTGAAGAGGTCTTGGTATTTATGAATATGGTTTACTATGGAGTGGATCTTGCCGCGTGAAAGGGTATTCGATGCAACTCTCCTATACCATTCTTCCTCGAGACTTGTTTCTGGCTTCCTCATGTGCCATGAGAGAGTTAGTAGGCATTCGGTGGCATAGTGAATTGGGGATCCTATCTCCCCACTCAGCTAAGATACAGATGAATAATTTTTTGTGTGCAAAAAATAAAAATTATAAGCTCTCCTTTATGTAATCAATATAAATAAATTCAAAATGCATTGGACTTGCATTCTTATTTGCAAATGAAAGCAGATGTAGCATTTTGAATTATGTTGAACATATGGTTATAGAAAATAGTTTTACTTCCGATGGTTGTAACTGAATGGAACAGAAAGAGCGAAGAACTTAATCCAAAAAACTTATTTGTAATAGTGAAGGGTATCTTCATGTACGAGCGCTATGTTAGCATTGATGCTAAAATTGGTATTCATTTATAGAATGAGGAATCATTCCCTTTAGTCAAATATTTTAAAAAGAAAATTTAGGTATTAGAAACAATTTAAAAATAAACTGAATAAAAATCCAAAGAACTCGGTTCGCCACACTCACATCTGGTGTCTATCCAAAATATCTGAAAAAAAAAACCCATCTCATTAAGAATAATTTAAACTAAATATAATATATCTGAAGAACAGTGTTAATACGAAAACCAAACTAAGAGCAGTAATGATGGAAGAATCAAAGAATGTTAATAGAAAAATAATAAAATAACTAGTGCACTCTGTGCCCAGACATTAACAGACTGTTATGAATTCTGAGGGATTATTATGTATATATATTTCTTAAAAGTATTTGATGAATTTTGTGGAATAAATTTTGTATGTGTCCATGTGTAGCACTGTGTTTTGTAGCGATCTACAGGTCAAACTGTTTATCTTAGAATTACCAATATATATTTATAGTTTGTAAAGTTAAAACGTTCTCTACGCGGATATATATATTTTTAATTTTAATTAATTATAAATTACGCCTGAATTTCAGCCTTCTTCCATATATCATATTATTAATCTAAAGTGAATTTTTCTTTTCTTTTTTTTTTAAACTAATCAAAATATCTTTTTATTAATACCAATTTAATAATTCTGCCATATTTTCAGAATTTTGGTAATTTAAAAACAACATTTCGTTTTATTTCTGAAAATAGATTTCACTATTTTCATCCGTTCCAATTGTATCATTAAATATTTTTCAGCTAGGTTTTCTTCCTTTATTGAAAACAGAAGACGAATGATCCTGTTAATTATCTGTGTAGTTTACAAGACGAATATAAAAATGAAGTTGCAACATCATAGATTTTAGAAGATGGATTAGTCAGACATATACGTTTTTAATTTAATATCATAGGACTAGCCACCATTAGAAAGGTTCCTGTACACAATGAACGGATCATATGTAAGACAATTAAACTAATAAAAGTTTAATATCTATAAAATTTGACAGAATCGTGTGCATGAAATTATATCTAAACTATGTTACTAAAAAGATTTATAACAAATTCCTTCGGCGTGGCAGTTTGATACCAAGGATGACTGTATTTATTTAAGGAATAGTTATAGATAATATTATAATTTCTCATTCTAAAATATTTTTGTTGTGGATTTCATTAAAATTTCTAAGTGTAGAAATGTTTTTGAAAGCTATTATATATCTTTGTAATGTCAGATGGGATGGATATTTTGACCTGTAAATTTTACGCAGCAGTAATTCAATAATAAATTTGTAATTTTATTCAACAATAAAAAATTTGTCAAGAATAGCTGTGAAAAGAATCTTGGCATTTTTCCATGCATCTATTTAACTTAAAAATAGTATTGATGCCAAAAATTCAACCAAGTTCAAAGCATTTAAAATATATAAATGCGACTTATACAATGTTAAATATTATACAATATTCTTTAAATAATTTTAGGAGAGAAGCAAAAATAATAAATCCCATATTTGTCCTGAAATTCAACAAAGCTGAACTGTTCTGTAAAAAGAAATGTAAAAATTAAGATTAAATTCGAACTCATTTTAAAATTAGATCAGGTTTAATGTTTGACTGTGAATTGAATCATTGAAGAAAAAATTAGGTTCAAATTTCTGTTGTTTTTAAATATCTTACTTTTGCAATATCTGTTTGTTTATCTAAATATGTTTAGTTGCCACCTAATTCCAATTTCCTTTTGAATAAAGCACCATTAAAATATCCGGCAACGGGGTTATTCTGTTTATTTTAATTATTTATACTCTGGAACAATCTGACTATATAGTAGTAATTCAGAATTCGTTTGTGGTCTGATACTATACCAATGATTCGTTCTATGATTCAGTGCATGGCGATTTTTTGATTATACTTTATACTCAGAAATCGGATCAATTAAAGTAAATTATTATGAATCGAAAATTCTTTACTGTAATTTGTTTTTGATGTATAGTTTTCCACATTTAATGAAATTCTGTCATATTTTCAGCAATTACATTTGATTCATTTAATTAATTTTAAATACCGACACTGATTATTATAAATCTGGTAAAATATTAAATAATAAATTTTAATCCGTCTTTAATTGCAATTTAAAATTATTTACTAAACAATGCAGCTTTTAAATCGGAATCACTTTCCTTAATTAATAGAAAGTATATTTTATAGAAATTTAATCGCACACTTTCTCCTATTTTTTGTTCAGCTCTGTAAATTTTACTAATTTTCTTAGAACTTGTCATTGATAGGGAATTAAATCCAACCACTGAAAGAAAAATCAAATTGCTTGCCTTGAAAATAACCAGAAACAGAACTATTTTATTCCATGCTTTTCTCTTTTAACAACAGCCGAAATATAAATACATTTCAAACCGCCAAAATAAATAACTCAATATCAAATATCGTTTTCACAGAAATATCGCAAATTTTTTCAGCTTCACATGGTAAAGTTTCCTCATGCTCGAGTTCCGAGCCACGATTCTCTCTTCCTAATTGGTAAAGCTGGCAGAAGTTTTAAAATTCTTTTCTTTACTTGATAATATACATCATTCCCCGAACTGATTCCTCCTCCGTCTTACATATCACTTTCATGGAATTTTAGACTTCTCCATACTCCTTTCTCCTTTTCTGATTATTTTAGCCTCCAAACGATTTTCTAACTTTGCTTAAATTTTTGAAAACAAAGTAAATATGGAAGAAGTATTCACTCATCGACAGAGTAAAACAAATCGATAACTTGAAATTTCTTTGTAACGCTTTTCCCTCTTGTTTTAAGAAATATATTTCATTATAATATCGATTCTTGATTCTTGTATGGCAGCAGATAAGATTATGTACGTCTTTTTTTAAATGTATAAGGTTGATTACCTTTCATAACACACAATGGTTCAAAAGCCATATTTAAGCTGTGCGGAATAAAATTAAACACATTTTAACAAGAAAATGTTATTTTTTTAATATGCATTTTAAGTGATAAAAAATTTACTATCCCACCTAAAACAATTTTAAAAAAACGTTTTTTGCCTACTTGTAATTGGAAATCTATTCACACGGAATCAGATTTTTTTCTTTTCATTTTAAATAGGAATTTTTTCCAGAACTACGATTGTTTGTCCTCTTTTTTTGTCTCAATGTGTTTTGTTTTCTTATTTCTTTCTCTTTTTTGTTTTGGTTATTTTAAAATCAAGCAAACTGAAAAGTGTAATAACAGCTGTAGATTGCATTGACGCAGAAATCGAAAAAAATCGAAGGTATTTATTTATAATGTTTTCTGTTTGTTTAGATTGTTGGCCGTAATTTAGTGAAAATAAAAAATATGTGTCAATCTGAAGAGAAATAATTTGCAATATGTGTGACAAAGTTTATTATTATTTCTCTAGTAGTATATTTAAAGGAGATGAAAAAAAAGTTTAAAAAAATTATATTTGTTCTGATTTGATTAGATTATATATCAATTTCGTCCTTTAAGAGATACATCATTAGAAATTTAATAATTTAGTAGATGGTATTTACTGTTTTAGGACTAAAACTAATTTATAATGTTTCTAATGATAATTCTAAATGATTTTTCACGTAGTAAATGAGAAACGCACGTGTATGCAGTTTTCTAGGCAGTTCTCGCCTAGTTTCATATGACAATAAAATAAAAGATGACCTTCTAAAGCATATTCATAATGATTCTAATATGCTACCACAAGAAGATTTAGGAATTATATGTTTCTAGCTCATATAGAGACAAAAAAAATTTAAATCAATGAACAGAGTATGCTAAATATCTAGCTTTTATTATTTCTGTTAAATAGCACTATTGATTATCTAATTGTTATTCATTTATATGCTTTCTCGCTGAAAAAGTCACTTTAGAAAAAAAGAAAGAAATGTATATAATTTTTTTTATATATATATTGAAGAATAATCTTCTTATTTCTTTTAATAAATTTTGTATTTCTATTAAAAGCTCATGGAAATGCGTAGCAAATGAAAGTATTTTGATTGCTCTAGTGCAATTGTACAATTTTTTATGTGGTAATTTTAGATTTTTTTTAGTTTTGTTTTCCAACTTTAGAAATGTCCTATTCTTCAGACTTGGTTTCATACTAATATGGTATTATCATTATCTTTTTTTTTCTTTTTCTCCTACACGAATTAAAACAAATATAAAATAAAAGATACTCTCATAACAACAATGTGGCAATTTGAAATGAAATACAAAAGCTGGGAATTATTTATTTAGAGTTTAGATTCTTGAACTAAATGGAACTGAATGGAAGAGAATCAAACATTATTTCATTAAAAATTAGCATCCAGATAATATAAAGCTTCTGTAATGGTTCCTTTATATAAAGCGTCTGTAATGATGTGTGAAATAATATAATTTAATTCCTTTTTAATCCATGAACACAAAACCGATGCAGTAAAAGGATTACGGAGTTAATCCAGAAGAAATGACGTACTTTTGCAATCAATGGGTTAAAGGCTAAATTTTATTTCCTTCTAAACAGGAACATTTAAATGGAACGAAAGTGAAGACCATAAATTCCAGAAGTAGTCGAAAAGATGGAATTTTATTGGTAAGAAAAGGACTTACCCAAAATAAACTTGTAGTGAATAATTTTTAATTTAATAATCAATAAGTTGATTAGTAGAATAAGGCGCAATTCGTGATTACTTATGTGACACTCATAAGAATAAAGTTTAACCTCTTAATCTTTTCAGGAGTACAAATAAGTCATTTTTGTGAAAATTGATACATAATTGCATAAGGAAAAGTGTAACTCAAGATGCTATTATAAAAAAAACAAAAAAAAAACAGAATTTTTTTAAAGATTGATTATTAATAATTTTTCTCTTGTAAGAAAAAAAAGAGTCTTAATCGTCGACTTGGAAAGAAAATCATAACATCAGAATAAACACATATCTAACCTTAATATTTTTGCATATTTCATAAGAAAAAATTAATTATTTAAAATATACCACTACTTAAAATAAATATTATATTCTATCCATTTTCAAAGTGGATGGTTTATATCTTTCGAATAAACAAATGAATCAAATATTCTAATAATTCAATCATTTTATGAATGATAATTTGAAATTTAAATATTTTCTAAAGAAGAGCTTTATAGTTTTTATGTGAAATAGATGTTTAATAGTGTTTAATAGTTTTATGTGAAATATAAATTTATGATCTCTTCGACTCAAAATGCCACAATCAATGAATGTGGTTGTATTTTGTTTAATACATTACTTCATTAATATTTAACAACAAACTGAACTAAATGAAGAGTTCAGAAACAAAGGATTTTCGACATTTAATAAGAGTAAGTATAAAAAATAATTATCTCCATTTAATTCAGAAAATCGATTAGTATTTCGAATTATTTGAGAATAAAATGCTGCTATTCAATATAAAGGCACTCATTATCCATTTTTATCTTATTTGTCTGTAAAATTTTACATTATTTTTAGCATTAAAATTTTAAAGGAAAAACTCTGACATGCAAGTTTATTCATTCAACGAAGAATGTATTTGAATTGGGCGATAAACAGGTGTGTACCGAGCAGCACATAAGGAGAGCTAAGACTGAAAAATGTTTTATTTTTGATATATTTATTAAAGGGATAAACACAGAATATTTATTAAAGGAATAAACACAGAAACACAAACGCTCATAATTTCACCACTTGCAAATTAACTATTTAAAGCGTGAGATATGAATAGAGAGATACCATCTTGAAAAAAAGTTTAAAATAAAAATACGAAAAATAAAAGACTGTGCTTGTTTAGTAGAATCCTTGGAAAGGCAAATTCATTGATATGAATGCAGATTTTAATAAGGGGTATCCATAAACATTGAATGGTGCACTGAATACCTTTTTTTGATATGAATATTTCATGTTCAGTAATGTTTTTAATGAGATGTACAACTAATATAATATAATTAAATATAATTAATTATATATAAATATAATATAATTATAATTTATTATAATCATATTATAATATATTAAATAATTAAATATGGTAATTAAATATGTAGCAAATATGTAGCAAGTATGTTAGCAAACAATGTGTTTGGGCAACTGATCCGTATAGGACATACACGATTCACCCAAAAGCATCTCCTTTTTGGGGAACGGGCCTCTAAGTGTCCCTCGTGCCAGATTCATTTTACTGTAAACCAGATTTTAATAGAATGTCCTGCTTTTAATTCTCACCTTATACAATTTTTTAAATCATCGTATCTAACCATGCAAGACTTGGTTGGTGAAACTTACCACCCAAATATTTTTACTCGCTTGAAAGTTATTCGCTTCTTTGATATCTGATTTTACATTCGCATATTTTGCATTTCTCCTTTTTTCTCCCCATTTTAAAGCATTTATGATAATTTATCTATTTTATTTACGTTTTTACTTAATTTTATAAATGTTGCAGAGCTTTTAACATTTGTATTGATGCCGCTTCTTAATTGCGTAGAAAGGCTCTTACTCTAAAAAACACCACAACCAAACCAGGCTGCATTTTACTGTATATAATATTATTTATAATTTATACATCATTTATATGATATTATTTATAATTTATACATCATTTATATGATATTATTTATAATTTATACATCATTTATATGATATTATTTATAATTTATAGGATGACATTAAAAAAAGAAAGCATATTTATTCCTATGCTTTCCTTTTTTTTTAAATTACTGAAATGATAATGATTTTAAACATATCATACAGTGCAAATCAAACCATTTTTTTAAATAATTTCTTTGCTGTAGTCCTTCGCTTTTCTCTTTCTTCTTGATGATGATAATAATAAGTAAATAATTATTAAAATGAAAGTGTTGCATACTTTGCTTAATGCAAATTAATTTAACTTTCATTGCTAATTCATGATAGAACAAATATTACACATTGTATTTTTAAATAATACTGTGTTTTAAAATTATATTGTTACTTGTTTCTGTATGATAATAAATGAGCCAGATTTTAAACTGGTATTCTGGAAATAATTCCTTATAGATATTTTATTAATTTTATAACTGTAGAGGAGTCTTCATTCTGCTCATAGTTCTTTTTCTCAGCTCATTCTCTTCTTATCATTAACGTAAATAGTTTTTTTATTAGAATAAATCGTAAAAATTTACAACAATTCAGATTTAAATATCCAGAATCAGTGTAATACACTTTCATTAATGCTATTTCATGTTTCCATTATTTATGTAATTATAATACATTAACAGGTAATTTGAAATAAGCAAGAAAAGTAATAGATTTTAGAAAATATAAAACAACCAAAAATGTTAATTAAATAATTTTAAAATTTTTTTTAAAAAAGTTAGACTAGTAGGAGCTAAATTTTCTTTTGAATTCTTTAAAGGAAATATTTATTTTAATATATTTTTAGATATTCTTTTCAGGCTTCGATTATTTTAATAAATTAAGAGATGTCCAAATATTTTTCGTAGTTTTATGTTTCCAGGTTCCTTTTTTTCATTTTTAAAATCTTAGAAATGTCTTACAATTTTATTTCTTAAGACAGTTATTTCTTTAGTATATTGAGTGTTTTTGTCGGAATTAGAATGAACACTTTGGTAAGTGGTGGATTTTATGAACAAAGATTTTCTCTCGCTAATTTAAAAATCAATTTTCAGAATCTCATTCTAAATTCCGGGATTCTTTCTGTTGAATCTTATTAGAATTCTTGCGGCCGTGACGAGACCCAGTCCTTCTCAACGTCCTTGCGTTCGCCGTCCGAGTTGATTCGCTTCCCTTTCAGATATTTTCTCAGGGGACAAAACACATGAAAATCGCAGGGCGACATGTCCGGGATGTAGGACGGATGGTCGAGTTGCTCCCACTCTGCCTTGGCCAGTTCCGCGTGTGTGAATCTCGAGGCATGTTGACGCGCGTTATCATGGAGCAGAACCACACGTAAATAGCCACGGTCTTTTGTTATTAATGCACCTGCGTAGTCTTCGGAGTGTCTCACAGTACACATCGGAGTTAATGGTTCTTCTGTGCTCGAGGAATTCATATTCACATGCACTACCACGTCATTTGTACGGCGCTCTTTATCGGAGTCTCTGCTCTCTCCTGCGCATGCGGACAACCGCGCATGGTCCGATCTACACCGGAGACTGCAATTGCATCCCTAGATGTCTCACTACGTTCTCCCATAGCGGCATAGGCAAATATGCTAACGGTTACGTTGTTTCAACGTTTCGTACCTTTTCCTTTGAACACCTCTTGTACTCGCGTGGAAAATTTACTCACGGAATCTTTTTTAGAGTATTGTATGTAGAATCTTTAGTGTCATTCGAAAATATGTCCGTTTTCATTAAATTAATATTAATAATTACTTGTACTCATGTGTTCAATAGAGTAGATCTTTGTTTTCATTTATAAGGTATCAATAAAACTAGCCTTAATTTTATAATTGTTCATTGCTCTTTTTTAATTTCATATTTGTTTAAAATGTACTAAAATGTCATCTCAAGTGAGATAAAAAAATACAATTTCTGTCCAGTTAATAAGGGAAAACCTGATAGGCATATAAAGACATTGAACAGTGTAATATTATATAAATAAATTAAATATTTTTAAATTATCTTAACAACATCAATAGTGTATAGTATGTGAAATTGGATTTTAAACAATTCAATTTTCTCCTAACCATTTCTCATAGCCATTTAGTATTAAATCATTATCTATTAAATAGTCCATTAAATTACATTTTCGAAATGGGCTATTACAAATTACAACACAAAGTTCATCAGAAGAATTTCAATGACCTCACAGAAATAATCTATTTAATAAATAAAACATTCATTCTTCGTCTAATCGCGCTGTATATAATCGCATAGATAATTATGAAGTGTTAGGTTTATTCATTATAAATTACATCCAGTTATTGAAGCTAGGGATTATGTTATGATTTCATTTGACGATTTCACAAAACTAGATAAGAACCGAGGCAAAAAAGATTCAAGACGTATTTAGAGTAACGACTTTTTAAATGAAGAAAAGCTTCACGAAACAAATACAATGAATGAAAATGAAATAATTTTTCGCCTAGATACTTTCCTGTTGAGAATGCATGACAATCTTTTCGAATGATATCTCATAACGAGAGCTACAAGCGGCCATTGACAACATAGTTATGAAACATCATTTATCATGAAATGACTATTGATGAAGTTGAACTATTGGTGGACTGGAGAACGATTCCTTTGGTACTACCACTTATTTTTAACCTGATTAAGCAAATTGCAATATTTTATTTAATCAATTGTTTTATGAAACTAGACGAAAACAACTGTTTTTCTCAAAAGATAACAGAAAAAAAATATTTATCTTATTTTTTTAGTTTTTAATGAAGCATGAATACGGGATTTTTTTTTTTTTTTTTTTTTTTTTTTTTACATAAATGGTTCAGTAGTTTTTATTTCTCTTTTCGTAGCTAATAACTAGTATAGCATAAATTTTGGGATTATAAAAACACTTTGGCCTTTTTGTGCTTTCATTTCCAACGGATTGCTACTTCAATTTCTTTTGATTTGGAATTTTAAAAGGAAGATGGAATAGAAAGCCATTGCGTTGGATAAAGAGACAAAACAATATATTTATTTTATTATCAAAACATATATATTGTTTTATATATAAATCGGAGCCCTCGACGCTGCAGAATTTCAAAAACTCTAAACTCTCTGTTTATTATAATTTTTAGATATTTTAATTTTCTAAATTAATTTAATTGATTGATTTGAAATTTGTTACCACATTTCAATTCTTCCGCCGATCTGGTTATTTCTAAAAGAGCTTCTTAATAAACGATTAAAAAGTTACAGAAATTTTTTAGAAGTCAGTTTATTAATCTTGAAACTAACTACAACTTAAAAAGATATGTATTAAAATAACTTCTTTGGTCTTTAGCATTAAAAAGTAAGGTTCAATTTAGATGTTATGATATTACTTAATTTCGTGTTATGAAAGTTTGCTTGATGCATAATAACAGGGTTATAATAAAGGATCAAGGTTACGTAAAGAATAAAGGGATCAAGATAATAAAAGGTCATGGGTTATTACATAAAGAATAAATTTTTAACTCATAAAAATTAGTGAAAAAATACGAAACTTATTGCCTATTTATTTCATATGGTTTTTTTAGTTACTCCCATGCCACATACTCTTGTACCCACGATTTTTTTCAATTACACACGCCATGATTTATATATATATATATATATATATATATATATGTTTCAAAAAATATAATTTACAAGCTTTATTCTATGAAATTGAAGAATTTCATAGAATAAAGTTTGTAAATTATATTTTTTGAATAATAAAGCTTGAATAACTAAATTGAAAAAAGTAAACAAAAAATGAAAAATTATAGTAATAATCAAATTAAATTTATCATGAATCGCTAATCTTTATTAGAAAGATCGGTTTATTTCAAAATCATGCATGAAATAACAAAAAAACGTTTAAATTAATTATATCAAACAAATCTAAAGACGAGTAGTAATTTGAATTTATATTTTTCGCTGTTAAACGAAAGTAAGATAAAAACAAATCATCCATTCTATTTATGTGAAACTTCTCCGCTGAATACTTAAAAAATGATGCCAGAAATAACTAAAAACAAATAATACCTAACCAACCTAAGCGAACGAAATTAAATGTCTAATTTAAACTTTCAGTAATTCCTTCAATTGAAAACCGTTACTACACTGAGAAAATTCCGACGCGGTAACCAATAACAACCAGCCTTGCAGCATCTCAATAGATCTCTGATCAAAGGAGAGTTAGTTAGGAATGCTCAAGATATCCATTTGTCTATCATTCTGAATCACTGTGATCCGATCACAGCGGTGAATGGCTTTCAGCGACTGATTTCCTGTTGATTTCGGAGAAAGGCATTCAGCTATTGACCACAAAGATGTGCCCTTTATTCCCTGGATGGGTTTCTATAGTAAATAGATTGAATGACTTCCACAATCAGTACATAATCCCTTCTTTCAACCTGGTCTCCGATCTCTTGCCCCAATCATTGATGAATTGTTTGCCAAATGAGGCTAAAATCAGAGACAAGTTTAAAATCCTGAAGTGCCGTAATCATTAAATAGAGTTTGAGGAAATGAAGAAGAATTTGGAAAAATGTTTTACCCTATGATGGGAACAAGGGACTATCTTATTGCTATGATTATTAGCGATTCCAGAAAGCAATTATATTTTAGTAAACGCCTTAATGAACTAAATGTATTAATTTCACAAATTTATTGAATTTTGAAATGTAATTTTCATTCAATTCGCTATATATCAGATCTCTCAAAATTTGCACAGTTATGCATGCACATAATTTGCTATTTCAACTTTTTTAATTTTAATTTTAAATTAATTGAAAACTTAACTTAAATTTTAATTTTTACAAGAAGTGACCGCATGTAGAGATTTCGGAAAAATATTATTACAATAAAATATATTATTTGTAAAAATGCATGATTGATAACAGAAAGCATAGCATCACATTTCAGAAAATGTATCCAGTAGATTTTAAAATAATTATAAACTTGTTAATGATTTATTAAAAACAATTTATTATCGAAAATCCGAAAAAAATAAAGCTAAAACATAAAAATGTGAGAACTTAAACAACAGTGAATACCAAATTTAAATTTCGAAACACTTGTAAAATTTATGATGCATTGTGATTTTTAAATTCCTCATATTTTATTGCTTTCAATCCGTGGAATTTTTATTTTAAAAAATAAGTTTCTACATTTTTGTTCTGTTTTAACTTTCACGTTTTAATGAAGTAAAATATTCAAGTTTCGATTCTGAGAGACTTTTAAACAAAATGTTTTTATAATTTAAATAAGAACATTATTTTTTAGACGGCAATGTATACCATTAGCAAGAAAATAAATCATTATCGTGCTGAGCGTTCGAAAATATTTTCTTATTGAACATTTCATGAATATTCGAAAGGATTTTTCATTACCTTTTCTTATGATGATATAGTAGATAAATACTAATATTTTTCCCATTTTTAATGAATTCAATTTCTTCTTTGCTTTATTGAATTCACTAGTAATAAATTTCACCATTTATAATTTAATTATATTCAAGGATTAACAATAGTTTCTTAAGTAATAAGTTAATTTCACCAATAATAATTTGAATGATGACAATCATTTGGAAATTTAGAAGCAAATGAAATAAAAAATTCCTACAAAAGTTTTTATATTAAACAAAATATCTTTTTTTTTGTCAAATAATTTCATATATTTATTTATAATTTTCTCTGATGAATAGCAATAATTAGTTTCTTTTTTTATTTTTTAATTATTCTGGTACTGTTTCATAGCGATTTTTTATCGAATGAACCGTCTCTCTGAATTTATTGTTGATTATATATATATATACCTAGCATTAAATAATAATATTGCACTTAGGTGACACAGGTCATAAATTATTCTTAAAGATGTATTTTCTGTTATTACTATTGAGCTAAATTTTTGAATTTCAAAATATCACAACATTTTGTGAATTGCTAATATCTTTCGCACATTTAAATAATTATTCAATGAAAATATAAACTGAAGATGGGTGATATATATCATTTGTTTATTTTATGCACCATTCATTGTTTATATAAATAAAATATGCAACAAACATTAATATTGGATATTTATTTACTTCAGACCAACGATTTTCTTTCAAAATTATCTTAAGTCAATTAAAAAAATATTTAATGACCTATTCTTAAAAATTCTTATGATTTATCTTATTTATTATTTGTGACCGATTTTTAAAAATTCTTATTACTTAAAAATCCTCACTACTCTAACTTATTACTTATTATGACTTATTCTTACATGACCTACTAATTAATACAATTAACAGCATAAATACTAATATTTTAGCTTATGGTATTATATGCCGATTACCAACGTCTTAATGAAGTGATATAAATCGTTTGTGGCCCTGACAAGCTTAAGGTTATAAAAATCCATGCATATTATAACCTTATTATGTAGATCATTTTTTTTAATTGAAACAATAAGATATATTTATTATAAAATTATAATTGAGACTTTTTGTTCTTACTGAATAACAATTACCTGAAAATATGTGATTCTACGCCTTATATGTCTTCATGCTTGTTTGCTTTTATTTGTAAGGAAATAAAAATCGCCATTTAACCCATGAGTTGTAAAAATGGTAATAGTTCGTCATTTATCCAGAAAGATATTTTTTCTTTTCTTTTGGAGACAAAAATTTTTTTTTAAAAAGCCTAATTTCTTTTCTTCTTTTCATTCGCCGTGTATCCACGCGATGGCGTAAAAATGTAGTTGATTTAATGTAAACAATGAATTTCAGATGCAATCGATATTTTTAGCATTATTTCATTTATGAAATAATCAATGTTCCTCCTCAATTCTTCATAATTTCTCAACATAAATTTAATTACATTTTCCCCATCGCTTATTATATCTCATATTCTATTTCGAATTTTAATTTAAAAGAATGAGTTTATTATCGTGTAAGCATTATTTGTTATTTTAGAAAGGAAATAAAAGATAATAGCATACTAAGTTTTTTCTTAAAATGAAAATTTGAACTGGTAATTACATTACTCTTATAAATAAGAAATAACACAAAAAAATAAAAATGTTACGTTGTTTACATTAAAGATATTTAATTGTACAGAAACTATTAAAACATCCTCATTCCTTGTATATGCTCATCTTTTAATTTCCATGCGCAATTTAAGTGAGGTAGTGTAATTTAGTTAATATATTGTGCAATTATAATGAAGAAAGCATACTATGCAATACAATAAAACTCTTAACCCTTTCGGGCAAGCGGCCTCTATCCTAGATGCACGCACGGGATGGAGCGTACGCGAAAGGAATCATCCCACAGAAAGGGGTTTTTGCGTTGCTAAGCCTAACTTTGAAAAAAAAATCTCAAAAAATAAAGTTTAAGCTTAATTCCCCCCCCCCTAACTTTTTAGATCATTCATAATTTGAGCACATTCTTATGCACAAATTGTGTTTTCTTGCCATAAGAAACCGAAACCAAGGCTTTCCATAATAAAAAAGAGAAGTACGCGTGTATCCGAAATCCAAGCAAAATAAATAGAATTGACGATAGAACGCAAAAAGACTAGTTATGGCTGTACATCAACAACAAAGCATAGAAGAAAAGAATTCGAAACAAGATGAGAAACTCAAATCAGAATAAAATGGAACGTTGAACAACCCAGTTCTGTTTATTTACTTTATTCTTACCACCACCACCCGTCCCCCGCAATAGCTGATGAGTGAAATACCAAAGGCTGAATATGAGCAAACCGAAGTTCAGGTAACTAAAACTATATTAATTTCAAAAATTATGGACACAGGGAGCCATCTGGTGGCGTTTATAAATTTGTGCAGGTTGAGATTCGAACTCGCAACGTTTGGGTTCGTAGCCGAGTAACAAAGCCACTAGACAAAAGTGTACACTCTTCTCCGGAAGTTGTTAACTGGCTTATAATGTTACCACCACAAATTGTTCCAGTTTAGAATGCACATATGCATCACCGTCCCATGAGTTCGATTTCCAGAAATTCACGGCTAGGACGCCCGTCTGTAGGGGAAGAACACTTGTATTGTGTATTTGACACGCCCGTATCGAAATGATTAATGTTCAGATAGATAAATTTATCCGAAATAATAAAAGCTAGATATTTAAAATGCCCATTTAATTTGTTTTCTTTTGACATTTTTAAAAGTTATATATGCTGGGAACGTGTCCATCTTGTGAAAATTTCTTGAATGAAAAAATGAATTAAAAGAACATATTAAATAATAGTTAGATATTTAAAATGCTACTTTAATTCATTTACTTTTAACATTTTTTCAATCTTGTAAATGCTGGAAACATGGACTTCTTGTGAAAATGTCTTGCTCGTGTTATTTCTATTATAAATTAGTTTCAGAAAATCATCCCGCTGGTGATTGACCTTTAAAATCAAAATATGTTAACTTTCAAAGGACTCGCACGTTTCATTGCAAATCATTTTCTTAATGTGAAATAATATTAATTTTCTGAAAATCAGCAAATTATTTCTAACCATTTGTAAATATTTTAAACTTTGATATTTGAAGGAATGAAATAACAATTTTACAAAAGATATCTAGTAATACAATATATGAGATTTGTAAAAACTTCATATTTTTCAATCAAAAATTCCTAATGAATACATATCTTCAAAATTACTTTTTGAGAACTGTTTTAGGATTGATAATTGCTTATTACATTATTTGAAGTGTTAATTCCAAAAAAAGTATAATTTTACTTATATTGCTTTGCTTATTTATAAAATGCTTATACTATTTTATGAAATAACTTAGAAAAAATCAAATAAATGCTTTGGACCATTAAAAAGAATATGTTGATTAAGCATCTAATTTTTAAATAAAAACTATCCGCCTAAGAGAAACGCCAATAATCCACTGATTACATTTGTCCATATAAACTTCTCTGTAACCATGTCCCAAAAGAATAAAGAATCGATGCTATAATGAGACAAATCTCTTAAACAGAGAAAAGAACAAAATGTGGGACAAAGAGTCTTCAAGCTATTGATTTGTTTTCCAGTCAGTGTGTAAATATCTCCTTCACCCATTAACCGTGCTTTCGAAAAGTTAAACAGAGTTAGAAAGGAAAGGAAAGTCTCTCGAACATTAAGTTATGTAAATCAAGAGGAGAAAGGAAGATGGGAAAGTAGAGGAATCAATGATGATGTTACGCTTGATATATATTATCAGGTATTGAACTGAATTTGAAAACTTCTGTTGGGTTTGTCTGTTAGAGAGAAGGGGGGGGGGGTGATCGTGGCTGGGATCATGTGTATAAAGAAAATTAACCCATGGAAAACGAAAAGTTCATGACATTTCTGGGAATCCAGGAATCTCGTAAACTTTCTATAATTATATTTAAGACTGATACCCGGATTGTTTTATTTTGGTTGATTTAGAATGCAGCTGACTGATAAAAGTGGTAAGCATCTGAAATAAACTGTTCCTTTTCAAGATATTTGCAAATCGTTTGATTCATCTATACATCTTCATCTATGGAAGGATGTGATTATTTCGTAACGATGATTACTGCCAAAAATTAGAGTAAAATAAGTTACAATGAGTATAATATGTGCAACTCGATAAGATGTTTTGAAATTTTAATTAATTAAAAACAAAACTGACTTTTGGCGTTTATTCTCGAAAATTTTTGGAAATACAATTACATAAAAAATAAGTTTTAAAACAATACAGAATTTAAAAATTATTCTTTTAATGATACCAATTTATTAATTGCCCAGTTTAGATAATGTCAAA
This sequence comes from Argiope bruennichi, assembly GCF_947563725.1. NCBI lineage: Eukaryota > Metazoa > Arthropoda > Arachnida > Araneae > Araneidae > Argiope > Argiope bruennichi. Next base: position 86,845,668 of record NC_079159.1, on the reverse strand, counting down.
ATAATATTTTTGTCTATTGGGATTAATAGATTACATTAAGGGATTGCAATACCGGGATACCGAATGCCGGTATTTTAAGCCATTTGTACAATTTTGTAATACCGGTATTCACAAGTTTAAATACCGTTTTTACGGTATTTACTAGAATTTTTTTTTAAAATTGTTTCCACTGTACGTTCAGAGATCGCCAACATAGCAAAATAGTATACGTTTTTGTTTTTATGTCTCTCTAAAGGGCGAAATTAATTAGACTGTGAATACAAAGTTGCATTCTAAAATCAAGACAAGTGATAAAATACTATTTGACAACGGATTGTAAAACCCTCCACGCTTTTGCGCATGCGTTAGGATGGGTTTAATTCGACAAAATGAGTGTGAGAGGGAAAATGGAAGGAGGAGATGTTTACATTTATAGAAATAGAACAGAAGAAAGGCATACCGAAATAGAAAATGTCTTACGGTATTTATATAATTATAATGATTTTAACAATGAAAATGAAAAAGAAGAAAAGAGACTAACCAATTCAAATCTGATCAAGTTTATAGTAAATTTTCTTAAAATTTTTACCCACATTCAGGAGAATTCGGTACAGTTATAGAAGAACAAAAATTAGAATTCTTTTGAACAAAAATTAGAATGAGCGATAAATAAAAAAAATTCCAACGAACTAAAATACAATACAGAAATTAGCTATATCCAAAACCATCCGACGAGAAATCGATTTATTTGAAGATGAGGGATTTAGAGGTAAATACTTGGAGAAAGTATATTACCCATTGATATCAACAACTAGCGTAGATGCCGAAAGAGCGTTTTCGACAGCTGGTAATTTTTGAACAAACTTAAGTTCCATGTTTAATGATAGTACAATAGATGCATTATGTATTTTAAGATCACATTTGAAAAATTTGTAATACTACCACAGACTGAACAGTGATATTTACACTTTTTTGTGATTTAAATAAATAAGATGTTCCATTACTTTTTTGTGGTTCTTTATATACTGTTATAATTTATAAGTTACAAATTATTTTTGGTGATATTTACACTGTCTAATAAAACTGGCTATTTATTAGACAGTGAAAAAACAAGAAAAACAAACCGGTTTTAATACCGGGCAAAATTGATAACCGGCAAAAACAAACCGGTTTTAATAGTGGGATACCGGTATTAAGATCTAAAAAATACCAAATACTGGTATTGAACTTTTGGTCCGATATTGCAATCCCTAATTACATTGCTTTCCGGATATTGAAACATTTTCATTTTTTCATTTAATTGTGTGATTTTCTTCTATTGTAGAAAGTTAAAATTCTGCCCAAATCTGTGCAGTTTATGAGAAGAATAAAGAAAAGAAGTTAAAGTATCGCAAAACCACAAAGAGAAATGCCCCGGATATTCACGTTTTAGTATGACGTCATGGGACTGGTATCTATTAAATCGGTTTATGCACACAATGGGCAAAAGACATGCAAGACAATTAAAATAGCACTGTTTTAATATCTGGCAATTTTAGGAACTCATGGACATGCAGTTACATTTACATGAAAATTTACATTTAAATGAAGTTAAATATAATTAATCCGGCGAACGAATTGGTTTTAATTGGTAACACAAAAAACTATACTTCTACCAATGAAGTAAAGCAAACCTAATGGCACTGGCATATTTCAAACTCATCTTGGTATGTTGTACCCAAACATTTATTTTCTTATTTTTCTTTTACTCTAAGGTCCATCATCTTCTTCTTTTATTCAAGATTTTCAAAGATCTCTAAAAAGAAATTATCTCAATGCATATGCGTCATGTGACTTTAAATGGGCTTTATTATGTAACACCTTTGAAATAAATTTCTGAAAGAAGTCGTTAAGTAAATCTACGAGAAATGATAGAGAAGAAGGAAGGTCATAGATATATAAAAGCCATTTTTAAAACTCTCTATGAGCATTGTGGCTCTATAAAAATGCTGAAATATCCAGAAATATTCTTTTCTGTAATTTGAAAACTTATGTAAAGACTTTTTTCAATCTGTTGATAATTTTTCACAAAGATTAGAATGTCAAAATATTTTCTTTGAATGCTTCTTTACAAGATAAAAAAACATATGGATGAATTTAATTAATTTGGTATAATATGGATATAGTTATTTTTTAACTATATTCATTCTTCTCAGACCTATATTGCTTTCTCCCTCAAAGGAATTCCTACGGATATAGTTCTATATTTCTGTCATAATTTTAATATAGTGGTAATGTTTTTATCACTGTCGAGTGATTTATGAATTTTTTAATAGTAAAATTTTCTGAGACAAAAAAAAATATTGAAGAACTGTTCAAATAATTTTTAGGTCTTAATGTGGGAAAAATATAGAACATTTCTTGCTTTTTCACCAAGTTTTGTCCTATATTTTTTTCGCTAATGCGAGATATAAATAAATTTTATTTCTCATTTCAATTTTTCTTTTCTTCATCTGTAATTTTTAAACAGTCTTCTGTTTATGAAGTAGCATTCAGACAAAATAATTCAAAGAATAAACAATTAAAAAATTAATTTATTCTACTGGGTGCGTCAAAAAAATTGTAAATACACTTTGAAACGTTATAGGAAATTTATGTTCCGTTCTACAAGGTTCAATTGCTGGAAATGGGAAGTTTAAAGTCCAATTTGAAACATAAATCCACTATCTGATGCAAATGTGATTTACTGTTGAAACTGGCGATCTTCACCATCAATACATTGCTGAGTACGAGTCACCAGTGATTATGTACATCGTGGCAGGGAATATGGAATCAGCAAGCGTTGTTGGGTACTTTTCGCCTGTTACATTACCTTCAAAGTGGAAAGGCCTAATGAGCCCCTTTGCAGACAAACCACACATTTACACCAGGCAAATTCACGGCCTTTTGAACAGTAATGTGAGGATTATCTTTAACAAGTGCACATAATTGTGCCTATTTGCAGTTCCATTCAGTTTGAATTGGGCTTCATCCGATCAAATTATGTTACCCATAAATCCCGGTTCACGTCTCTAGAAATTGAACCTTGTAGCATGGGAAATACAATTTTTATGATGGTTCAAAGTATGTATACATTTTTGACGCACACGGTATATCGCCATTTTTAAACTGATACCAACTTCCCTGTTAATATTTTGATTTTTTTTCTTTTCTGAATTTTATTTCGTAATCTTTTCATAAATCCCCCCTCGTCTTGTCCGTTTACCACCAATTTTATGTCTTAATAATGTAGGATATTTTATCAAAACGTTTTTCAAACTTTTTTTATCTAGCGTTTTGAGCTTGTTTAAAAGTATAAAAGGCACAACATATTCCGGAGTCCTATTAATATTCTGTAATATATTTTCAAAATGTTGTCGCTTTAAGTAAACGAATTATTTACAGGAAGTACATATTAACCAAATTCTTCTGACAACAAATATATATCCTTTTACAAAATCTCCTGAAAAATGGAACAATAGATTATTTCCTTAAATATTGCACCTATACATCTACTTCCAATGGGAAATTTTCATTACATTTGAGTAGCCCTTGTGAGAAAATTCTTTGTTTCCCTTGGAATTTGATAATATAAAGTTAAAGAAATTAAATTTTAATACATCTCAATAACGTCAAATGTATATTAGTAAAATGTTAAGTTTACATTCATTTATGCTCAAACGGGTTTCATTCTATCTATATAATTAGCAAAGAGATAAATTTATTAAATTAAACTCTAATATTTGAATGAGTTTTTGGTTGCATATATCAGAAACAGTATCCATATCATAACAAGCTACTAAAAAAGTGAACTTTATATATACCAGCCAATTGATTACGACTGAAAACTATCTTAAATAATGTAAAATCACTTGGAATTATTATTTTCAATCAAAAACTATAAATAATTGTTATGTCATTATTTTGAAATTTATGTAAATACTTTATAAATTATTAGTCACTGAACACTCACTTTAATGACGATAGTTTGTATTCATTCTTGAAATTTATTGATAGTAAATATAGCTTTAACAAAAATGCTATGAACATTTCAAATAAATGAAATGTCAAAACATATGTAAATGACATTGCTTTGTTGTGAATCGAATTACTATTGTAAATAAATACAAAGATATAAATATTCCAGGAATCTTATTCAATATATTGAAAATACAAAACTAGTGCTGAGCTAAACTCTTTATGAAAAGATGATTTCATTTTAATTAATTCGATATATCCAATACCATTTTTACTCATTTCGCAATTATCTGTTCATTGTAACGAATGGAATGGAACTTTTTATTTAGCTAAAATTTCTAGTGAAGATTCGTTTGACGACCTTATAATAAGATTCGAAAACTTAGAATGGAATCAACTTCGAAGGCACGATGAAATTTCTTTTTTTAGAAACAACTCACCGAATAACAACAGTTGGTGAAGCGTGCTGTCGTTAATTATCTATGCAAATATGCAAACGGGATAAAGATTAAAAGCCATTATTTTGAGAAAGCAATTTTCAGGGAAAATAGGGTTCCTTGAAGAAAAGTTTCTCTTGTTTGTAATAAGCCATTTTCTTTGAACCAGTAAAATGGGATAGGGGTATGAATTGTTTGAAAAGAGAGTGATAATCGAGTTTGAAAAAAAAGTATGGTTTCAGAGTGTATCATTTATATATATACAGTGGAAAGAATTTTATTCGTTTTCACTTGTTAGAAATTTCTATTTTTTGGCACAGAATACTTAATGACTTTCTGAATTCAAAGTCAAAAACAATTATATCGTGCTAAAACAGTTAAGAAAGTATTTGAACAGTTGTTGAATGAATATGTTAGATTAAAAAAGTTTTGAAAATAATTCTGTTTGTTGAATTTGAAAAAAGTTGGAAAGTTTGGCAAACTTTCCTTTTACTTCTAAAATGAGATATAAAAAAAATTCTGAATGTTTGAAAAGAAACTTTATTAATTAAAGAATTTGAATTAATGTTATTAGAAATAATGCTCTGAAAAAGAAAATACTATTTTACTTGTGAAACACTGAAGTCTATTAAGACTTAACTAAATAAGCCTTTCCTTTACCATACCCATTAAATAAGAAATAAAACAGCGAGTCTGAAAACTGAAAATAAGTGTGAAACAGTTTATGATTAATAAATTTTAAAATAATGGCAACCTAATTTTAATAGGATATCCAAAATAACTTGAAGCATTTTGTTGTTTATTTTATTGTAAATGCATTATTAATTTTTTTGCATTTAAAAAAAAAAAATTCCTCAATGAATTTTTTTAAAGAATCTTAGCAGTGAAAATAAGATAGTTTAAAAGACCAATGACTGATTAATCTAAAATGCTAAAATGGTGGAATTAATGAAATCTGAAATTTAATAGTTCATTTATATTTAAAATTAAATTTAGAGAATATTTAAACCATTTTTAAACTTATGTTTATTTTTGCTTGTTGCCTAATTCTCTATAATTTTAGAAAATCAAATAAATTACAGTAATTTCAGAAAAGCGCAGACGTTTGGATGGCATTGCTAATGTATGTCATTTCCACCAAACAACCTGAACTGCCAATTTTTTTTTTCCAAAATTACAATAAAAGATTTATTTTAATTTAACAGCTTTAATTTTGTAATATAACCAACACTTGAATGTTAAAACAAATATTTGAATACTATTCAGATAATTTAACTTCCAAAATTCAGTGTTTTAAAATTACAATCGCATTCCATGTTTTCCAATCTAACTACCTGAATATTATAATAATAATAATACTTCAAAATCATAAACATTCCTCCGACAATGTTTATTATATCCTAGCTTCATTTGAAGGTAATAATTTGAAACTCATAGCAAAATATAACTAAATTTATATTTTCGCAATTCTTATAGCAGTTTCCGAGCGATTTACTCTGTTATAAGCATTTATTTCAAAATATATATATATTAAAAAATGTAAACATTTTGTTAAATTTTTTTTTTGCCCGCTTTAAGCTGACCACGATTTCGAATGAAACGACACTATTTTTTAAAAAAGCCAAAGGCAATCGGGGGGAATTTCTTCGATTATCCGAAATATTAAACTTAGTTTGTTTGTTTTTTTAAATCTTTTGAAAATTTTCCTTTTCATTGAAAATTAAGTTTTTAAGTCGAGATAGAGACAGAAATAGAAATTGGAAAATGATTTCGAGGAGCTGAACTTCACTATTTATGAAATTGATTTGAACGGAAGGCGTTTACTTTATATAATTCCAGGTTTATTTTTTCGTAATATTGATATGGAATTTTCGCTGCTGAATAAACATGTTTTCAGGTTCCCAAACCAAAACATCTGAGAAAGCGTAAGCTAAAGATACTTCGAACATAGAATGGGAATCCCGAAATTAGTTTTGAAATAGGCGCTCAAAAATTCACGTTTATAACTTCGTTTCAGAAAAGATTCCCTTCCACATTCAGAATTCCAAACATCAATTCAGAAACATTCAGAAACATCAATATTCCAAAGAAATGATTCTCTTTAAAAATAAATTTTCAGAATTTTCTAAACTTTTCAGTTACAAATTGGAATCGGGAATATATCCAACGATAAAAATGTAACAGTTTATTATTTTTTCATTCCTAGTAGCATCAGGGTATTTTAAAACATAGAATACATACAGAATAATTTTCAGAGTATCACAACATAATGTATAAGCAGTACATTGTTTTAATAATGAGAAAATTGCATTATACCGAAAATGTTTTGCCAACTAGAATATTGAAATATATGTTTAAGCAATAAATATAAAAATATCTATAGCCATTGTTTAAGATTCTAAAATTGGGAAATCTTTCAAATTTATAGAAATCTTTCAAGTTACTAATTCTCTCTATTTAGAATCAAGAATTTTAGTTTTCTTTTTTTCTTTTTCACTATTTCCTTTATCGTATTCTTTCGTATACACATGTCTCTCATAATGATAATTAAATGCGATTAGATATGTTCTTTTTAAATATTCTACCTTTGTTGTATCCTTTGATATATGGATGTTTCTTGTAATGATGATCAAATACGTTTAATTCTTTCTCAATAATATGTTTACATTTTTTTCAATGTTTCTCGCTTGTCGTATTCTTTCATATATGGATGTTTCTCATAAGGAAGAATAAGTGTGTTTTATTTAATAATCATATTGTTTAGTTATTGATTAATATTTAAACATTCAAATGAATTGTCCTACTGTTGTATTCGAAATCCTTTCCTTCCGATTTTATACTTTTTTAAATTTTTCGACTATAACTTCAAATTATATTATCGACGAAGACTGAGTATCAGTTTCTTCCTCCTATCGTTAAATATAATTGATCGAATGCTCGTGTCACGTATTTTGTTTATTAGAGACACTCGCTCATATGATTTTGGAGTGTAAAGGGATTTTTCTGGAAAGTCTGAACGGATATCTGACTGTATATTTCCTTAGTAGCCAGTTGCTAAGTAGTTATGAGGGGGCCTTTTTTATTTTAACCATGTCCATCCTTATTACACACACACACTTGATTTGGGTAGATTTGAGAGATTTGCAAGATTTGGGTAGATTTGAGAGATTTGCAAGATTTGGATAGATTTGGGTAGTCATTGCAAGATTTGGGTAGTCAGAGAATGTTTCTTATCTTTGAAGGAGAAACTTGGGCTTCTGTTAATCTCAAATATTTAAACTCAAATGATCTTAGCAACGAAAGGGTCAAATTCCAAAATAAATTATTCAAAGATTCAAGATAGACTGCCATATCAGTTTTTTGCTCTGCTTTTATGGTTTTTTTTAAAAATAAATTTTAATTGTATCCGCAATAATTTTTAATTAAATTTTGTTACTATTTTCAAATGATGGATTCAGAGGCTAATAAATGTATTAAAGCGGGAAAGTGAAATACATGTCCCTAGTGAACATAAAAAATATCAAAAGTAGGTTAACAGAATATGAGATAAATAAGTATAATATATTTCTTTTTTTATTAATTAATCTCATTTACATTGAAAGAGTACTTTTTTATTACTACTTTTGTTAATTATTCTGTGAGAATCAGATCTCAGTTGTAGTTGATAGAATAACAGTCTATCTAAGGGGTATAATTCTAGTTGTAATATTATATTCATTTGTAAACATAGATGGCTAATGGCAAGTGCAAACTTTCTTTTTCGAGCATTTTTTTTTTTTTTTTTGGCATAGTGGCGAAAATGAAGATTTTGATTAGAAATAGTAATATCTCTATTTGTAAAAAATTCAATTAACATGATATGGGTCTAAATTTTAAAAATGGGTTTTTAAAATGGGTTTTAAAATACTCTGATTCTGATTGGTCGGGGGTCTAAAATTTTATTTTAAGGACGACGAATAACAAATGTTTTCTATTTTAGAGTTTTTTTTCTCCCAGTTTATAGAAAACGAGAAAACTCACCACTAAAATGCTTTTCTTTTAATTACAGTAACTCTGAAACAAGATTAGTCAAACTTATAAAGGAAAGAAATACATAAATTAATGAATTTTCAGAATGTTAATTATTTCTGTTTTTATTTTCTTTTTTCCCAATTTATAAATTAATCGATTTTTTATTTTTTAAATTCAAGTACAATATTTTCAAAAGCCTTCAGTAAGATTAGCAAAACGATGACAGTTTAATTCGCAGAATTTTTTTTCTTATGTTTATATTTTAAATTTGGAAATGAATTTCAGTTGATTCATTTTTAAATGCTTATCTTTCACAAAAACATATACATCTCTCTTTAAACGCATCTACACAAACGATTTATTGATTTAGTGAATTCATTAGAAACAGTTTCCAGTTTAGGTTTGAACGATCTGAAGCTTTCTGAAATTTGAACAAAAATCAACAGATGTTTATCATAAAATTTATTATCTGTAGATTATGCAGAAAATTATTTTGGTCTGGGATAGAAAAATAGTTAACTTCATCTTATTTTATTTAAAAAAATGCATTTTTCTAGCTGAGAAAATAATTTACTGTTTCAGAATTTATTTCTGAATGTGCCAAAATTTATAATATAATATAAATCATGTTTCTATATAAATAAAAAAGGAATTTCCAATATTAAATAATAGAAAACATTGTGAAAAGCAAATCATAAATCATTCCCAAATATATACATTACGAAATCTACTAAGTTACAATTTAAATGCATTTGCAATGCAAAATAACAAGTCTATATTCTGATAAATTATTCAAAGATGTTACTTAAGTGAAACTTTTGGACTGTATTAAACAAAACCAATCAGTCATTTTACAGATGAATGAATTCTTATATCTTTTTATGAAAACGGAATTGCATTTTATGTAATCATAAAATTCAGAGGAATAGTCAAGCATATTTGTAAGCATATTCATGCTTAGTGAAATAAGATTGACTTTTTCATCAAATTAATAAAGTCAGTTTATATCATTGACATAATAAAAGTTTAATTTTTTTAAAAAAATATTTTATATAAACATGGATATAGTATGGGTGTTAATTAATCTCAGTAATTTATTGGGTTCAAAGTACTTTGAAGGATATAGGTTTTGGGGAACAATTTATTTATTAAATTACAAAAGACGGCTTAAGTTCAATCCATTGTTGAATGATATTTTTAAAAACTTTTAATTTATTGTTTCATTTTTTGGTTTAAATCGAAGTTGGTTGAATCATGTTCGATGACATGACTCCCTCCCCCCTGTATAACATTTATAAACTAGCTTATTATAATTAACTATGACATCCATTATGCACATAATTATTCAAAACTTCCTACAATTCAGACTTTTGATCTAAAACAACGAAAGTTCGAAAATAATAATTTAATAAGTGATAAAATTATCTAAAAAAATATTTTACATAATATTAACTTGCATTTTTAAGGTTTGTTATATCAATAACTTCGAAGCATATAAATCTTCAAAGGGAAAAAACACTTTCACACTAAATTAAAATAAATAAAAATGATTTTGTATGCTTTTCAACGCTGTTAATCCCATTTTAATATTAATTTGAATTATAATCTTTTCTCAAAAGATATTTATTGGGGCCGCGGTGGCCTGGTGGTAAGGTCTCGGCTTCGGAACCGGAGGGTTTCAGATTCGTGACCCGATTCCACCGAAGAACTGTCGTGTAAGGGGGTCTGTTGCACGTTAAATCCGTCATGACCAAACGTCCTCCCGTTGGTGTGGTGTGGAGAGGGAGGTGCCAACTCAGGTGTCTTCCTCGTCATCTGACCATCGTTCAAAATGACGAGGTCCGTCCCAAAATAGCCCTAGTGTTGCTTCAAACGGGACGTTTATATAACCAAACCAAACCAAAAGATATTTATCCATGTATACATGAAATAAAAATCGTCCTAAAACTAGTTTAATTTCACGATTTTTACTTATTTCGTAGAAGTGTATCATATCAAGCGCAATAACAATTTCACTATGCAAATACACATTTTTCTCATTTTGTTGTTTAAAGAAATTATTATTTATGTCATCATGCTCATATTTCATCTAACCAAAATGAAATCCGCAAATTTCATGTTGGATAATCTCTTTTTTTAACGTTATCTAAATATAATAATTTCTCTACTTCTTTATAAATATTTTCACAAATGTCTGATACACCAGTAGGGTAGTATCCGCAAAACTTTCTTCAATACATGTCTATAAAGACGTTATTGTCTTTTCTATAATTAAAGTTGGGGACATTGAGTTAGGCCTCGAATGCCGTGCCTGGTATTAAAGAGTAATAATTATTAAGTATCAATTTTTGTCGTGAATCTAGAATTTTTATTCAATCTGACATGATAATGTACGTATTTTTTATGTCTATTTTCTAAGATTTCATATGAAATTGTAGCGGAAAGATAAGGTATCAAACATCATTGATTTAAATGTTTGTGTTCATGAGTTACTGCGTTTACATGAATGCTAAAGCAAACTTCAGACGTCCAAACTTCGACAAATTTGATTCGAAATTTGATAAGAAACTATTTAGATGTGAATTATACGTATCAAATTTTATGTACCTAATTCCCTTAGCTTTGGAATTATCGAATTCATCAGTAATCTAACAATTAGCCATAGTTTCTGTGAATGGATTTTGTTCAAAATTTGATAGAAATCTATGGATTTGGTTCAAAAACTGATGAGAATCTATTTAGATGCAAATTATACGTATCAAATGTTATGTATCTAATTCCCTTCGCTTTGGAATTATCGAATTCACCTACAATCTAACAGCTAGCCATACTTTCTGTGAATGGATTTCGTTCAAAATTTGATAGAAATCTACAAATTTGGTTCAAAATTTGATAAGAATCGGTTTAGATGCAAATTATACGTATCAAATTTTATGCATAAATTCCGCTTTGGAATTATCGAATTCACCTACAATCTAACAGCTAGCCAGACTTTCTGTGAATGGATTTCGTTCAAAATTTGATAGAAATCTACAAATTTTGAACGAAATCCATGCACTAAATTTCATGCATTTCTAATTCAAAGAGTTTTTGATTTATCGTATTCAGAAATTTACAGACAGATAGAATGACAAAAATGTGTTTTACGGAACGCAGGAAGTTCTGAAACGTGTAGAATCCTTAAAATTTCGAATTCAAATTATTTTTAGCGATTAAAATATTTCCTCTATACTTTGTATATGAGAAAATAACAAAATACTATGAGAATATTCTTTTATATTTCATTTTATGTATGCAGAAAAAGTAGAGAAATGCATCGTAACCATTGTTTTTTTTTTGCTACAAGGTTCATGTTTATTTATAATCTATATATACAGATCATCATTTATTTTAATTATTTCTAGAAATAGCCGACAGCAGCTTTGCAGTTGCAATAATGGAAGCAGAATGTTGTCCCAATTTTGCCAAATTTTGCACCATATATGCATGTTTGCTGCATGTTAAATCCTTGTTTTCTTAAACTTTCGCCATTTTCTGTGCGTGAATTCAGGCTATCCAGTCTTCTTGTCATCTTTTTAGTGCTCGAAAATATGTTATTTCTTTAATAGTAATTTTGTCAACATCAGAAAGCGCTAATTTAATTGACATTGAAATGGGCTCTAAACATTTTCAATGTTCCTAGAAAAATTAAAATAAACTCAACCTGGGATTTCTTTTCTGGAATCTTTGAAATGAATTTTAAGCCATTAATAACATCAGTTTCTTTCGTTTAAACACATTTGAAGTTTTTACATTCAGAAGATCATATTATAAACTCTATTCGTATAAAATATTCATAGATGCTGTACTTGAAGCATTCTACTAAGCGAAAAATACTTTCTTCTTTGGAATTTAAATGATACTCATTGAAAGTAGATTTCTCCCAAATGCGATCATTTCCTCTCTTTCCTGTATCTTAGGTCCCCTATCTCATTTTCCAAAAGACACAGTCTTAATATAAAACTTTTCACTCAGGAGAGTACTTTTTCTTTAAATCGTTTTCTCCTCTAATGACTTCCAGTCTTCATTCGTTTTGCATATTTTAGAGTATAATTAACGCATTCCACCAACTCTATGTGTTCGGAAGAATGTTTGAAAAAAAGAACTGTTGACTCGTGAAACTTTTAATATTTCAATGTTTCTTTGAGAAGTCTCAATGTGTTTGTAAATTTGTAACGGAAAGCTGAAAATCGATTTCGCTCTATCTATTATTTCCAGTGTATCTATAGAAAAGCTTCATCAACTGTATTTCACATACCTGAATATAATTTTCATAACCAGGTGCTTGATTAACCACAATTCCATTTTTTCAATTGTCTGATCGGATGTGTTTACGTTAAAACCTTCCAATAAGAGCCAGTTCTTCGAATAATTATTTTATAGTTTTTTTGAATCCTTAATTGTTTGTGGATTAAACAATTTTGGAGGGGAATTTTTCCCTTTTTCGGAATATTTTATATGGCTTTTAAAAAGTAAAGTGTCAAAGAAAATGATGAATTTTTCAAAATTTAGTAATATAAAAATTTAAATTAAATAAACATTTAACTGGTATTTAGAACTTTTGCCTTTAGACAAATTCCTTTCTCTGCAACAGAATTAATTTTTTAAATAAATATTTAAGTAAAGTAGTTTTATATTATTTTAGGTTAAACCATTTTTTAAAATTAATGTTAACGTTTCACCTACGAGTGTGTGAGATGGATACGTGAAAATTAATTGCCAGTATATTAATCTCTTGAATTAAGATAATTTTAATATACAGTTGAAAAAATCGACTGCGAATGATCAACGCCCTATGAAATATCCCATGATGTAAGTGAAAAAATGCGGATAATATACTTATTATGAGTGTACAGATTTAAAAAAATCCAAAATATTACTGAGAATATATAAACTGTGCATGGAATTCATTTATTTTCTAACTTACTTTGGATTAAGAAATTTTAGATGCATATTGAAAAATTTGATAATCTAAAGTATTATGTTTCCTGAAAAATAATATATATGCTAAGGCTGACTGCTAAATTTTAATTTAACTTTTAAAATAAACATTTTTAAATTTTCAAAAAAAATTAATTTGACCAAAATCGAGAAAACATCACCTAAATATAATATGTGAAGTTTTTTTACACTATAGCTTTTAGAAAAATTTTATCTTTTGTGATATCTTCTGTGTTTTTTAATGATTTCTTTTCGTTCAAATTTCTCTAGAAAATTCAAAATAAAAGCAAAAACATAATGGTTATTTTTTTCTTATGTGCTTTTTTAATAATTGCAATTACAGAAATGATATTTCAACGTCATTTATGTAAAATAAATATTTCGAAAAGAAGAAATTATTTAAAGAATTTTAATAGGTAGAAAAATATGAAACAGTTAGTGTCGGCCTTTATAATTTTAAGACCTCGAAATTTTTCTGTGTGTGTTCACGAATCTAGTTTAATAACACTAATATTTCAAGTAGTAATATGCAGATTTATTAATCGATGGGATATACTGTACACAATCTATGCGATTTCTTTCTAATTTTGGGAAATTTCAAATTTTTTGATTCACCAAACAAATGCATATCGTCAATTACAAGTTTTTGAATAGCATAAAATCAAGAATTGATTCGTCTGTTCAATTTTTAGGTAAAATTATATAATCACATTATAGAATTGAAATAAAATCAGAAAATAGTACACAAGCAATAAAATTAATAAAAATAATGGCAAAAGTCAGCTTTATAAGTAAGCAAAAAGCAAAATACCAAAAGCAAAAGTTTATATTGGAAATGTTGTTTATAAACGAAGAAAGGCTTTTTAAAAATAAGTAAAGTAGGTTCGATAAAAAAGGAAATTCTGGCAAACAAACTAAAAACTATAAGAAAGGAAAATAAATTCGGCTTAGTTTTTCGGTTAGTAAAATTCTTAATTCTAAAATACGGATATTAAATAATAAGTTAACGATGTCAGTTTGAATTTGAGCATATATGGATGCATAGATATTAGGTGATTATATAAAAAAAACTAACCCGATATATGAAACGGTAACTATCATACTGCTCACAGAAACCGGAATAAAAAATTTCTTTCAAGGTATTTTGAGGTATTAATTGAAGAATCATATGAAAAACAGCAGTTAAGCTCTAACTGTTATTGTTACAATGACGAAATTTCAAAATCATCAAATAGGAGCACCAACTGTTTTTTACAGGAATGCGTTCTCCATAGAGAAAAAGAATAGCTAGATAGTTTTAGAACGACACCTGTCACACGAAAATCACCAGCGTTAACTAGACTGAAAGAAAAAGAGAAAATAATCAATAACAGCAGAGAAATACCGAACAAACCCTTTTATCGTGTTTCACAATTTTGCTTATAGTAAAAATATTGTGTTTCACGAATCAACCACGATGCCACATTGCATGCTGCAGATGTTGCCTAGAACCAAACCTTGTGCCATGCCGAAAGGAACTTTAAGTCTCTATTAAGCACACCATAGCTGTTTGCTATTTCCTTCTTAATCTGTCTAGCGCTGGTGATTTTCGTGCTATAGGTATCGTTCCAACGCTATTTTTTTGTTTTCTGCTATGAAAAACACATTCCAATAAAAAAAGTTGGTGTTACTATTTGAAAATTTTGAAATTTTGCCATTGTAACGGTAATTATTAGAGTTTAATTTCTGTTTTGATGTAATGGTAATTATTAGAGTTTAACTTCTGTTTTGATGGAATGGTAATTATTAGAGTTTAACTTCTGTTTTGATGTAATGGTAATTATTAGAGTTTAACTTCTGTTTTGATGTAATGGTAATTATTAGAGTTTAACTTCTGTTTTGATGTAATGGTAATTATTAGAGTTTAATTTCTGTTTTGATGTAATGGTAATTATTAGAGTTTAATTTCTGTTTTGATGTAATGGTAATTATTAGAGTTTAATTTCTGTTTTGATGTAATGGTAATTATTAGAGTTTAATTTCTGTTTTGATGTAATGGTAATTATTAGAGTTTAATTTCTGTTTTGATGTAATGGTAATTATTAGAGTTTCACTTCTGTTTTGCATATGGTTCTTGAGCACAAACCTCAAAATATATTGAACAAAAATTTTATTTCGTTCTTATGAATGATATGAGAGTTACTGTCTCATATATTGGATTTGATTTTTATAATCAGCCTGTACATAACCAAATGTATACATTGGGATAGAAGGTTAAATAGAGGGCATGTAGTTGTAAGAAATCTTTAAAATTTTATTGCATTTATGCTATATGCTCATAGTATAGAAGAAATAATTAGCTACTGCACTCCAGATAAAAATTCAAACCCCAAAAGAATTTTTTAAAAAATCAATGCCAAAGTGAAGTCTCTTTGGCGATCGATCAAGAAAGAATCTCGAGTTGTATATTCCTCTGACTATTGATTTATTTTCCCAGAGCAGTGTGTGAATTATCTCTTTCCATTTAATTCTGGTTTCCCCGAAGTTAAACACAGTTTGAAAGTCGGTCGGTGACTGAGATATGCAAATCGGGAAAAGGGACAGGAAAAGGGAAGGGGTTCAGAGCAGGTGATAAGCACGCTTGGGGAAGAAATGGGGAAATGATATATACGCTTTCTGGCAGAGGAATGAGTTTTAAAACTTCTGCAAGGTTGGTCAATTAAAGAGACAGAATCGTGTCAGGGGTCACATGCTCGAGGAAAGTTAAAGTAAGTGAAGCGGATACATCTCGGGAAATTTCTGGAAAACTCAAATGCGTGATTGAAACTGGAAATGCCTTTATATAGCACGGACTGAGGAGCATTATTTGTTTCGCTTGGTTTATATAAAATGTATACGTTCCGAGAGTTCTTTATGAGCATGTCTGCTAGAAACGCACGTATTTTTAATTTTTTGATCTTTTCGATATATTTGTATAAATAAGTTAATACTGGATTCATTTTCTTATATAATTTTGGTAGAAATACTGTTTAGAAGTTCTCTTTTTACGAATTTGTTAATTATTTAATGTTTATATTTCAAATGCTAAATTTAAGACATTTCAATCTCATTGATAAATGATATTTCAATGGTCCGATATTTTAGGCATCTAAATTAAATTACAACATTGTCTATATTTCTAAAAGAAATGAAATTAAGGAATCAAAATTCAAATATTAGTATGATTATGAGATTGTTTTTTCACTTTAAAAGAGCACATTTTAAATGTTTTCTTTAAAAATATTTTATATACTTTAAGTTATCTTGTCTTCTTCCATGTTTTTAAAAACCTAATTTTATAACCCATTCTTCATTCTCTACGTAATGTGCAGCTTAAATGAATTTTTGTACATTTCTGTATTTTTCATTATTCTTCAATATTTAAATAACTCAAATATCATTTAAATGATTATGGTTAGTTAAATTCCCTTTCCTTTTTAATGAAGATACCTATTAAATAATAGATAGAAGAATTTCACTATTTTGTAATATTTATGTATGAATCCTTAATTAAGGTCTAAAATATAAGGTATGTATTTTTTTAAAAAAAATTCTACCATTAATCGTTTTAGAAAATATGTTTTTTAAAAAACTTTTTTCATTAGCTTTATATCCTATATTTTCTTTAGTAAAATGAATTATTAAATTTGCAAAATAAACGCGTTTCAAAAAATTTTTGCAGCAAAGACATTTTTAATTTAATTATTTTCAAAATTAAACATTATTTTACAAAAATGTTTCTCTTAATCTACTTATATGAAAATAAAATATATAATTTTTATATATCCGATATAATTAATCTGCTGCAAAAATACAGTAGAACAGTAGTAGTTAGTAGAAACACGCAGAGCATTTTCCTTTTACAATTTTCGAATGACATGTCTTATCTGTAAATATTGTAACTGAGTAGAAAAAATAATTAAAAATTTCATTTTCTTACTTTATCGTTAAACAATTAGAGCAATTAGGTTTTAGGAAAAGGATATCTATCACGTTTCGAAAATATTAGTGCTTCTGTGTGGAATATGTTTAATTCCAAATTTTATTTTAGAAATTTATTTATACAAAAATATTTTACTTCCGCTCCAGAAAATATTGCTCTTCAGAATAAAAGAATAAATCACTGAATAAAAGATTAGTGATAGATAATTAATAAAATTTATTAAGGAACATTGGAATTTTATTTTTTTCATGACGTGTTAAGTTCACTTGTATTAGTCCATAATTTATCTTTGGCCTTTGATTGATAACTGTAGATAACTTGTTATGAATATATTTGGCTTTCCAGACTTTGACATGAAATATTTTTCTAATAAAATTAAACAGAAAATACTATTTTAACATTGTTGATTGTCTTTTAACTTTTCAATCATTTCATCAGATTTTTTAAGGCTAATTGCATATTCCGCTATGGAATTTTATACTGCAGGACATATTTTACGAAAAGAGGAAAAGGGATGAAATGATTAACGGGACTAATTCACATATTTCTAAAGTTAAAATAGAGTTTTATTTTTCTTTGAAAATTAAATAGAAAAATGAATCTGGACGAAGAAGAATATATAAAGAACATTTTTTATTCATAATCGCTTCGTGCAATCTAAAATAAAATTCGTTTGGTTTAAAAACGTCATTTCAAAAAAATAAAAAAAAAAATCCATTCTCAACTAAAACGTATTTAAAAATTTTTTGACGTGTTTGTAAGGATAATATGAAATATATTTCTTTTCTAGTCCTTTAGTGAAATATATTTTTTTTTCTTAATTGTTTTAATAACTATATCAGAAATTCTAAACCACATCCATTCGAAAAAAAGTTTATTTAATGATTCAAATTAATAAAATTATTTCAAAGCCCATTACCAGCATGTTTCAAGTCAAGTTTTGTTATCAGTCTTTAGTTAAATTTAGTTCGTTTTTCAATCTTTGATCATTCGTCCTGTATCTGAAAATACACTTCGTTTAGTTTTCAAATGTAAATTCAAAAAATAATAATAATAATAATAATGAAATTAAATATATAATATATACAGAGGTCTATTTTTAAGACTAATTCTCCTTTAGTAAAATCTGTTTAATGCTTGTGAAATTCTCTTGTGAATACGTAGAACAATAGCAAATTCAAATAAACAATAACAAAAAGTCAAAATGAACAGTGAATTAAATATTCTTATAATTTTTTCCGGGTATTTCATTATAGAATTTTTCTTTGGAATTAAAATCAAGGTATTCTTTTTATTGTACATTTTGAATGGATTTAAAACTTAAAGCTATCATTTTCTATATTTTGAGAAAAGCTTTAAATATAATTGGTTGTTATATTCATGCATTCTGCATGAAGATAATAACGTATCAAGAATAGCATATATATAAATACAAATTCAAATTCGATAAAAGGAATTATTTTTAATTTGAATTTTGAGTTGCCTTTTCATTGTTAAGAAGTTAAGAAGTATCTTAAAAGCGTAGAACAATATCAGAAATTCTAAGTTACACTCTTTTAAAAAAGATATATACATTAATTTAGCTCAATAAAGAACCTAATTATTTTTTTATCATACATTTTGAATGAATTTAAAATTAGAACTGTCACTTTTTTATGTTTACGGCAGATTTTTAAATATATTTGGATGTTATCTTCATATATTCTGAATGAAAATAGTAAGTGGCAAGCAATAGCATATATAAAAATAAAAATTCAAACAAAAAAACATTTAATATGAATTGTGAATTGACTTTTCAGACTTGAATATTGTTAAAAGGACTAGGATGGATCTTAATAGTCTCGAGCAATATCTGAAATTATAACCCACATTTATCTAAAAAAAGATACATGCAACGTCAAGTCAATAAAGAATCTTAAACTTTGTATAAAGCACGGTTAAAATAATTTCTCGTCATTACTCTTTAATTCATGATTCTTTCATGAGCCTGAAAATATACTCTTCGTAGTTTATAAATGTTATATATATATATATATATATATATATATATATATATATATATATATATATATATATATATATATATATATATATATATATATATATATATTTCAAAACAAAATTTTATTATGAATTATAATTACATCGTAAACTTAACGAAAAATTGGAAACACTTCCAAAATCCACATGAGTTGGAATTTCTTTTTTTAAACTAATTTTCTCCCAAAATATTATTCAACAATTTATCTAATATCCTTTCTTTTAAGCATTTATGATTCTATCATATTCAGAATTCTATTCCTATTAAATATTCATGAATACTGGAATTGAAATGAAAGATTCCACGAAACAAAAAAAAGTATTCTTTTTTGGAATATAAATGATACTCATTGAAAATAGATTTTCACTGAAATGCAATCATTTTCTCCTTCAGGAATTTGATTCTCTCCATCTCATTTTCTAAAATACTGTAGCTCATCATAATAGTTAAACTTTTGAGTAAAAAGAGTCATATTTCTTTAAAAATCATTTTCTCACTTAATGGCTTTTAATTATCATTTGTTTGGTAATGGATGCTAAAATATTTTGCTAAAGTTTGCTGAATCAATGCTAAAATATTTTATTAACTGCATCTGCCCAATATGAAGTTTGATGAAGAGAAAACTGGTCGATAAGGCCAGTTTTCCCTTCCTTAGTTGATGATTTAGTTCCTGAAATGATAAGAATATATGATTTCTAGTATTTAAAAGAAAGGACTTCAGAGCAAGAAACGATTGTAAGTATACCCAAGCTATTATTACTACTTTTGAGCTAGTTTTGACTTTTATACAAAGATTTTGATATTTACAATTGTTTGCCCATTATATTTTGTCAAATTATTCTGAAAAGAACAAGACATTCTCCTGAAACAAATGGTATCTTATTTTAAATTATTTTTCAAATAAATGAATTCCGTTGGGATGTAATTAAATACTATTTTCTTAACTTCTTCTTACTTTATTAAATATGAAATACACAAAGACGGAAATTAATGAAACTTTTTAAACTCCGATATTCTTAAAAGCTGATTGTAAAGCAACCAATCATTTACAGAAGATCCAGAAGGTTTTTATCAGTTTCTCATTTTCTTTTCCAAAATTTACTTTCATAAGTTATTGTTTCAATTTTTTTAGATTAAATATTAAAGAGTTAGTTAATCAAAGTGTAAGAAAGATAAGATTTAGGTGTCTAGAGTTTGTGAAATAATTGCTTACTCCATGAAGTTGCCAACTGTTAGACAAAGTCAAGAAATATAAAATTGGAATATTCTTTAAATTTGAAACCTTATTTCTATTTTTTTTAATTATCCACATGAAATTTATATGTATTTCTTATTTTCCATTTAAAGTTGTAGGTGTAAAATTCATTTAAAAAAATAAGATACTGTTTTTGAAGATTCAGAAACTCTCGAATTAAAACGTTAACTGATTTTAATGAAAGCGCTTTTTTCCTAGTATTTATAACTATAAATATGTGTGTAAGCATGTGTATGTGTTTGTGTTTGAGTGTATGTGTGCTCTATAGAGCGAACCCTTTGTCTTACAGCTATCATATTTGATACATTACCACATTTGATATCGTAGATATTGAGAATATGCAATTCCGTGCTATTTTTTTAGAAATTGGGAAAATTTAATTATTTAAAAATTAAGATTGATTTTGATATTTCTTTTTGATAATTCCGAAATCATTATTGCTCAAAAAATAAATTTTGAACCGCACGGAAATTTTTTTAAAAAAAAGTGCAAATTTAAGTATATCAATTTAAAATTGTGAAAATTTTTCCTGAGTTTTGACAACATCTTAAAAATATTTTTTTGCCTACTTTCCAACAATAAATTCAATGCAAGTCTCAAATTTAATTATTTCATCAAATATTTAATCTTGTGAATTTCTTCCATTATAGAAAACTTGAGAAGTAGCATTCTATGTAATTTTTCTAGTGGTCTAGGCGTGTTTTCCTGCAAACCATATCCATTTATAGATGGGCACAAACGTCTAATTTCGTCCCCCTTCGAGGGCTTTCAAGATGAGGGCAACCAGTTTATTCATACATTAGAAGATGAAAACGACAAAATTATTTTTTTGGCTTTATTATCCCCTTTCTTTTGTTATTTCTATAATAATGACTGATTGCCAATTCTAAACTTTACAACAGAGAGGCTAGTGATGGAAGGACATAATCCTTTTGTCCTGATTAGCGAACTCCTTAATCCTTATTTTCAGGTTAAAAAATGAAATGTTTGCAAATCTAAAAATTTAAAGAAAAAGATATATTGAATATTTCTAACGACTTCGTTTTTTAATAATTTCTCGTCCAACTTCTTTAAATGATTCTCAAACGACACTTAATAAAATTATGGTTCGAATTTTGGATATCTACATCAATCTCGTATAAAAAAAAATTGAAAAATTTAAGAAATTATTTAGGAAAATATTGTATATTTTGATTTCTTTTTTTTTTTTTAATTTTTTCTTCCGATGTTATTAATCGGCCCATTTTTCTAGTAACCCTTTAATACGGTATCCAACACATTTAAATATGAAATATATTTTTAAATTTTTTCATTCCATTGAGGAAGTTGGAGTGGGAGAGGATTATTCATCAGTAGAACAGTCAATAGAAGACAGAAATAGGCTTCAGAAAAATATTGCGAAAAATATTTGACATATGTAGTTAACGATTTCTTAATTCGGGCTTTAGATGTAAATAAGTATGAAAAATTTTGGGCATTTGCTATTGAATGTTTTTATACTTCAGTAAGAATTAATATTCATTGAAATAATATATTAATAGACTTACTGAACTTGAAAGAGAAGAGATCGGGGCTTTTGTCTTATAAAAAGAAAAAAAAAACCTTCTACTTTTTCTGTAGCAGAAATATCTGAAACACTTATTGCTTTTTTTGATAAAATAAAGTTTGGGTTGAGAGAAGAACTGACAGCAGATTTAATGTTCAGTCAAAGAATGGCATCGAAGAAAACAAATAGAAGAAGGGATGAAATAAAGGTAAGAAAGCTTATATGCTGCAAAAACATCTCACAAACCGCTGAGATCAAAGATCTAGACGGTTGACAAGATCAAAAGATCTTGATGGCTGACCCGCAATACTTCCTGAGGTAAAAGTTATTCTGGAGAAAGAATGACAGAATATCCCACAACAATTGTTGAGCGATTTTATCTTGTCCTTACTCATCAATGTTGGTGTCTGGGTTATCTTGGATAGCCATGCACTGTTGTGATGTCCTCCTTCCTCTGCTCGTCAAGGTTGGTGGACTGATTTTCTTCCCTCCTTTTTCTGAGATTAAACTCTTGAGAATTGGTGTAGAATCAGAAAAAAATACACTTTCTCTAACATTTAATGCATTGTTAGAGTTTAAATTGTGCGGCCGATTTACGATGAGCGAGGATAGAGCCTGGGACCTTGTGGTTCGCAGCCGAGTAACATGACCACAATACAAAAGCAATTACTCGTGTAGCGTAGCTGTTAACTGACTTATAAGCTTTCAACACAATTGCTTTTGTTCATTCACACTATGTACACAATCATAATAATTCAATTATTATGTCATTTTATTAATCAAAATACTTTTTTGATTTGCCGTTTGATTTTTTTTGATGATATTTTTGCTCAATAAAAGCTTTAAATCCGTTTTGAAATGTTCCCCCAATTTTTGTAAGCAATGTGAAAAGAAGCACGATCTTTAGAATTTGTGACTGGAATAATATCTATATATTGCATTCTCTGATGGAAAAAAAAATTATCTGATGAAATGAAATACAGGTGCTCTTAATAGCTAAAATTTGTATATTTGGAAAAGATAACGGGAACTAAATTTCCATTAGTCAGTGATGTGCCATGAAATGTACTTCGTTAATGACATAGAATCTATTACCTTTGTTCCTGAATAAAAGGAGCTTTTCTTTAATGCCAATGTATGCTCTAAGACATATAAAAAACTACACTTTACAGGTCAAAATTAGATCCACTTACAAAATAATAATTCATCGATTCAAATGCTATGTAAAAATCTTGTAATTTTTAAATGCTATTTAAAATTTGTGTGATGATCTATCAATATATGGTTTTCAAAATGTGTGGCACATACAGTTTTTTCTGCAAACTGAGATCCATTATTTAGATTAATGATGCAATGCTACCCCTAAATTGAGTTAAAACGTAACATTCTACAAGAAATTATCACTATTTTATTGAGTTAATGAGTGGTTAACAAGGTATTTCATATCGTTTTGCATTAGTTTATTATTTTGATAACCTTAAATTTCTCCTTCAGAAGAATGTTTTGTATAGGTGTTTTAAATTATAATAAAATACTTATAGATATATTTTGTTCACATTTTTTCCTAACATTTTTTAATTTTATGATAATATTAATGGATACACCCGGAATTATTAGGAATTAAAATCATAATTGGATGTGATGGTATAAAAGCCAAATATCTCCTAACATGTTTTTATGGGTTATCCGAAGAAATATTTTTTTTATATCCTAAAGTATCTATATTTCTATCGTAACGACTTAATATCTTTATGTTATAATTATTCTCTTTCTAATTAGGTAAAAAAAAAGATTGAAATTTATCTTTTGTAAAGGAAGAAATGTTAAAAAATTGTGACATTTTAGAAAGAAATATTAGAAAGAAAATAAAACAAAGAGTCGTTCAATTCACTCAAGAGAATTAGAATTACCACTTGAAGTATAACATTCAATTCCCTGTTGAACTTATTTTTATATTTAAACTACATGTAAAAATAAATATTTATTATCATGAATTTTAACCATAAGTTCTTGAACTATAACTTTGATACCCGTTATTCCAAAATTCAACATTTACCTCTCAAACAAGCCTTGATTTAAGCAAGCTGACGTTCTTTAAACTTGCCTCATCAATTCAAGAATATTAATGCTATTTGTACTTCGCATGTGCGAATAATGGGTCTTCATTCTTCACCAATGGGCATTATCAATTGCAGCTGGGTGAGTGTATTTAATCCAATTTTACCAGAACTACATAAAAATGCATTACTTGATATGACTTTCTAATATATAGTATAAAGTATTTTATTTGATATTAAATAAATCTAAAAAAGTATATAAATAAGTATATGAGTATATAGCAGTAAGTATATAAGTATATAAAAAATTTCATATAAAAAAGTTTGATTTATGTATTTCCTCTCGAATAAAAAAAAGCATCTGTTAGGGGAATAAAGAAAGTGCAATATCAACTCTTTCTCTGCTATTCATTTTTATTGTCGACATTATCTACTCAAGAGAATGATCTGTTGTTGTTGAAGGGCATATTTTTTTTTATTGCAGCACTTGCTGTAAGAAGAAAAAAAAACATAAAGCATTAACTTTAGTTTCTATGCCTGTATTTTTTGCTCATGCGGAATAAAATGAAAATCATCCAAAACAAAGATTTCTTCTCATTTTTGTTTATAGGAAAATATAGACAGTTTTTTTTTCTCATGTGAGAACATGATATTGTTTTGGTCAGGGGGTTTGAGGCTCGAAATCGCGTGGGAAATGAACATTGAAGCTCGAAATCGCGTAGGCAATGAATAAAGCATAAATGGCAATTTTCATCCTCATCTTTTAATCGCATATATTTTTTTTACCTGCTTTTACCAGTATTGATTTATTATTACGTATACTTCTTTGACAGCAGAAATGCGTTTTTAAAAGGTTGACGTGGAACTATGACATCATAAATGTTATTTCATCTCAAAATCGATCGAGCTCCAAAACTTTGTTTGCCAGCTAGAAAAATTGAAAATGAAATTTTAAAAAAATTATATATATATATATATATATATATATATATAATATTTAGAGAGAGAGAGAGACCGATAGAGAAGTCTCCTGATTAAGTTAAAATTATTAAAACATGAAATGACTTAAAAATAATAATGTTCTCATATGATAACTTGAAATTTGCAATCGTAGATTCCTTTTTATTTTATTTATTATTATTTTTTTTTTTGCATCACACTCATACTTACGTTATCTATAGCAGAACATTACGAAAAAGATTATTTACTGACTAAGTCCGACTTTCTATATTTTTATTAAAGTCACATAGTTCTACATTTTCTTATAAGCATTCAACCTACCTTTAAGTGAGTAGGTTTATGCCGAGCATTAAAATATTGCTGTATTTTCAATATAAAAAATATACTACTATAAAAAAGGCAATATTAAATTGCGCTAATGTGCATCTTTCATTTAATAATATACCAGATATTACTATAATGCATGTATGAATATACGGAAGTGGTAATAAGTATTCAAAATAGAATCGAAATTTTATATGCACGCAAGTTTCCAAATGCTATTTTTAGGCTGGGTGCACAGTGATACTAAAAAGGCTCTTGAAATCTCTAACACTGAACTATTATCAACAACTTTATATCTCATTTTTCAATATTTGAACTGTAGGAATTATTAAATTTTTGTGGAAATTTAATCAGAAATGCCAAATTATCAAAGTGTCAGACTGTCACTGCACTTTATAAAGTGGCTTCAATGATATGGAAACGCTGCCTATTTAAGCTTAAGCTCCTTAATATTTTAAGGTTACATTTGAGAATCGAGGAAATAGAATTGATGGTGATACACCTGTTGGCTTCAAGGTCATTTTCCCCTCAGCTAGCAAGCAAATGAAGGTGACTTTTTGATCGTGACTTACTATTCGATTTGATTTCTATTTGCATATCTATCTCCCATAAAAAGATATAACATGCTATAGTAAAATATTATGCATAAATGGTTTTAAACTAATTGTTCACAATTTTAGTTAAAGTGTTAAAGCTTCAAAATAGCAAGTTGTAGGGAAATATTATATTTAATAATAAATAAATGATTTTACAGGTACCTCTTATACATTCTTTAATTTTATATTACTAAAATTATTGAAAAATATCCAAACAGAAGATATATCTCACACAAAGTGTAAAATGAACATCAATCAATACTATTTAGAAAAATCATAATTTTTTACAGTAAACAGAATTCCCACCCAAATTAGTAACAATTTCAATACAATAATATGTTGAATCATTTTGTTTAATTGAACCAATCTAACAAGAGGTCCCAATATCCCAAGGCTCCCCCTTTAGAACGTTTAATGTTTAATCAGAGGCTACGTTTATAATTAACAATAAGATCGCAGTTGCAGAAAATATCACCTGATCGTCTGAGATTTTGGCGAAATCACACATTCACCAGTTATGTGTAATAACTCTGATATTTTAGAGGGCTTTCAGTGCCATAGTTTAAGAGAAAATCTAAATTATTGCGGATATTCATAATAAGGCAAGGAAAATTATATACAGGAGGCTGAAGAGTGGAAATGAGTATTTCAATTGCTATGTACAATTCCTGCTGTGATTTAATGCTCAGTTTTTGGAAACATTTATCAAGCGGTTTAAGTGTTCATGAAAATTTCTCATAATATTTATTCTATCCTTTTAAATAAATATGATAGCCTAACGATAAAGAGTAAAAATAAATATTTTTTAAATTTTATTTGTAAAGCTACATGTGTCAATACTCTTAAATTTTAAGAATAAGCATAAATGTACAGAGGTGACTCAAAATTCAACATGCAAGCTGGATGTGGAAATAGGAGCATAAAACAAAGCAGCATCACAAACTAATCTAAACTGAAATGGTCAGAACACTAATTGTGAATATTTCGCATTGGTAATATCTTGCATTCGCACAATAAGCGCACTTCAAATAATGTTCAATTTATTGCTTGCTGGCAAATAATGTATACTTTGCAGCAATTTCACATAGATTGGCGAAAACATTTTTGAAACTATTAAGAAAACATATTGTTACGAAATTTCCGGGGGTTCGTTTGGATAGTGGGAGTTATATGGTGTGGAGAAAGAACACTCAATCAGCAGGCGGCAGTGGAAAATGAAACAACGACGTTTATTTACACGAAGACACACAGGACAGCACAAAGACGACAACTATATACAGCACAGAAGACGATTATATTCAGCCGAGACGTGCAGCATACACAGCAGCTCTACTCCGTCGCTGCTCCGCTAGTCCCTGGGAAACGAATTCTTCATCGTCGCTTCCGACAACTCTTCGACTCCACTGGTCCACGACTCAATTCACCGTCTTTCTCTGTCGCTTCCGACTACTCAATTCACCACTCGGCTCCTCATCTCTCCCCGTCAGCTGCAGCTCCTTTTATAGGTCTCAGGAGGCGGGGCTAGAAGCCTCTCAACCAATCAGGAACGTTCGAGGCGTATCTCCGTTCCTACTGGACGGATCGGGAAAATTCTCGATGTTTCGGGTATAATCTATTTTGGCGTCAAAGTCGCCAAATTCGTCGCTAAGTCGCCAAATGGTCGCCAAGTTTGTCTCCAAGCTCTGGGACCTCTGACGCGACCCCGGACTCCATCCAGTACAGATGACTGTAAAACATTCTTTCCGATGGTGGAACCAACTATGCTGGGAAGCAGCATTACAGATTCGTAACAATATAAATCAATGGTGAATACCAAACTAAAGATGGAGCCAATTATCTCTTCAAGGTCTTCAAGGCTTATCTCTTCAAGGTTTTTATGCTGCATATTTTGAAATGCAATGCAATTTTTATATCGCTGTAAGTGAATTTCAATTACAGAGCAGAAAGTTAATTAGCTTCTAAGAGTGATGACCGAAGGGATTTGTGTTAAGGTTAACATAGTTTAAAAATGTCAATGCTCGATTTTGAAAACCCAATATAAGTATAAAAAATTGCATTGCTTAGAAAAGTTAGATTTGGAATTCTCATCCTACAATTTGATTGGTTATCTATTATGTAAAATTAACATAATTAAAATAATAGTAGAAGGTAGAAACTACTTTTTGAAGGAAAAAAACTCGAATGGTAGAAATAAAAATTTATAAACATGGAAATAAACATTCTCTGCAACATGGAGTTTTAATTAAATTTTAGAAATTTAATTTTTAACGAACATTTAGAAATTTCTTATAGCATTTTTTTAGTATAAATTATTGCTCTCATTTTGATATTCTGTATTATAGTTTTTATATGTAATATTTAATTTTTAACACATTTTTAGTAACTTCCTATAATAGTTTATCCAAATTTTATTATTTTGTTGTTTACTTTATTCTTACGATTTGCAATCAGCTTCTTCCAATTTTGAAAAAAATGTAGTTTCTACTTCCTCATGAATCAATAAACGATAATTTTTAAAAATAAATTTTATTCATATTTTTTTTAACGAAGGTGAATTGAAATAAGTTCCATTTATTTCAAATTTACTAACATTAACATCAATTGTAGGAAGATAAATTTTAATTAAAAGACTTAATTGATTATGAATTTCTGTAAACTATTTGTTGTCATCTAAAATAAGCATTTGTATAAATTTAAAATTGTCATATATCAGAAAATTGAGTTACGAAATCAATCACATCTTTTTATTTTAAAGAAAATAAAACGCATTATAACAACAAGTACAAAGAGAAATTGAGCAACAATTAATGCAGATTACAGACAAGAAAATCTAATCTTCGATATAGCAAGAATTCAAATCTCTAATTTTTTTACAATTTGACTTTTTTTCATCTTTATTCAATCAATACAGTGGATCATATCCAAACCGACCTGCTAACATTTCAGATTTTCGAAACTTCTTCACTTCCTCCTATTCCAGCAAACGAGTTTTAAATTGAGCAGTTCAGTTATATGAACAGAGTCTGCAGTGCCTGGTGTAGTTAACTGGTTTAAAACAAAGTTCATTATTTAACAATTTAGAGAGGAGGAATACTGTAATTTATCCAGATTCTCTTGAACAAAATTTGCCAGGGCACATTTAAATCTGATGTGTATCTAAATTGTAATATTTTAAAGAGTTGACAAGACTGAAGATTTAAATTAAAAAAGATGGTTATTCTGATTCTAACCAAAAAATAAGAGTTGTAAATAGATATTAAGGGAGAGATTATGAAGATGTTTTGGAAAAGATATATTTGTCTTGCTGTTTTTAACACATAATATGTCACAACACTGTAAGTTTTTTTGTTGCTTTTCACAAGCCAAATTCTCTAAAAACTTGATGATATTCAAATACAAATAAAGGAAAGATCCAGGCTCAAAAGCTTCCGATAGTCGTGGAGAAATTTACTTTCGTGAATCAAAATCATGAAACTAATTAGTTAATAACATAGTCTCAACTCTTTTTGGATTAGTTCAATTCATGGCATTCATTTGACATTTTACATGAATATTTATAATAATATAAATAAATAAGCAGATAAGTATTTATAATATAAATAATTATCTGCTAGGTTTTTCTTATATTGTCGTATCTAAACTTAAAATTTATCATTGCCGCTTCACAATTATGTGATCGCCTGTCAAAGTAATGATCTTTAGAATAATAGTTTATTGGATTCACGTAACAAAATAGTAAGTTGAAGTCTAGTCTGTATATTATGCTGATTTTTCTACCTGAAATGACATGCTAAACGTGATAATTGTATAGAATTACCTGAACATGATGATAATTGGAATTCATAAGAGGAATTGCTTGGCAAATTCCTTCATTTTTTTTAGCTACAGTTTAAATTCACTACCTCCCCCTTCAAATTGAATTAAACATTATTTAAATATTTCTTTCAAATGGACTGATTTTGAACTATAGTGCGTTCAGTAAAATGCACCCGCCTACATTTCGAACATGGAAAAGCGGCAGGGCCGCAATGGCCTGGTGGTAAAGTCTCGGCTTCGCAACTGAACGGTTTCGGGTTTGAGAGCTAATTCCATCGCAGAAACAGTCTTGTTAGCAGATCTGGTGCACACTGAATCCGTTGAGGCCAATCACCATCTCGACGATATGGTTAGGAAGTTTGGAGAGAGTATTGCCAGCTGTCATTTCGTCCTCGTCATCTGATGATAGTGGTGGTTCAAAATTACAAGATCCAATCCAAAATAGCCCTATCGTTACTTTAAAACGGAAAGTTAACATAACTGAGCTAAACGGTAAAACGCTACACAAATAAATTTCTTTTCTGAAATTTATTTCAGAAAAGAAATGTTACGAAAAATGTTAGAAGAAATGTTACGACCAAATGTTACGAAAAATTTTTCTACTACAAATACCGTCAATAAATCTTAATGACGCAGCGCATTTAATCTCTAGTAGTTCATTAGTTCAGCAGCTTTCTTGCTGTCTCATCCTCTAATTTCTCTTATTTGTCGGCGACTCCGACTCCTCTCTCACACACACACACTCAACTTCCGCCGATACACACTCCTCCTTCTGACGATATACACGTTTCTGACGATCCACACAAACCTCCTCAATGCTTTTGCCTCAGACCTCTTCGTCGCTTCTTGCAGAGTGATACGGATGAAGATTACATGCCTGGTATCGCTGATCCTTGTGGTCTCCACCTGGACTTCCTTCAAGAATTCGGCTTTGCTGTGGATTTGCAAAGGGATGTGATGCAAATAGAAGCCGAAGAATCGCCTGTGTATCTGGTCAAGCTACGTCGTCGCAAAAGGACCCTTCCCGCAAAGACAGATGCGCTCTTCAGAAGTTCCTGTGTGGAGGACGGCGGACAATTCTCGAGTGTTGAGAATGGACCGGGAAAGGGTGGACGTATTCCCGTGAGAGCTCTGCCGACAAAGTTGAATCCCTGGCTTTCAATTCATCTTGTCCTTTCTTTATCTCTGCCATCATGGCAAGTAACAATGCGAATTTTTCATTTGAAGTGATCTGCATACACCATAAAGTCGGCGGAGAAAAGAAACATGTTGCCGCATTCCCACAGAAAGCTGTTGCTTTAACAGAGGTTGGAGCAATGTATTCCTTAACCGATAACTGCTCTTTTGGAGAAAGGTGAAGGTGAGTGGAATTCAATTATAATATTCTATTAGAAGAGTTTTATTACACTTGGTGATGTATGAGTACAGAGCGCAAAATATAATTTTTTGAATAACAAACGTTTAAATATCCTAGTTCTATTAAAAACATGAATGCGCGGTTCATCTATTTTCTAAATTTCACGGCATTCTAATTTGTTAATAATTAATCAGTTTACTTATATCAACGTCCCGTTTTAAATCAATACTAGGGATATTTTGAGACTGACCTTGTAATTTTGAACCACTGCCAGATGTCGAGTACGATATGCTGAAATGGCAGCCTCCCTTTCAACCTACCACACCAGCGGGGGAACGTTTGGTTCCACCGGATTTAGTGAACTCCTGGCGTGCGTACATGACGGTTCTTCGGTGAAATCGAGTCTCGAATCTGAAACGCTCCGGTTTTGTAGCCAAGACGTTACCACCAGGTCACCGCGGCCCTTTTGCGGCTTGAGTTTTTGTGAATATAGAGGCGGAAAACCTCTCCGCCTTTCCGCCTCTTCTAAATAATCATTGTCAAGCTAAAGGAGATTTAATACTTTACAAACATTACACGACAACATTACACTGAAAAATTATAACTGAAATACTTCCATACTTATAGTTAAACAAAATAAACAGTTCAGGGTATTTAAAATTAAAATGTTTTAAATACTAATAGTTTGTGTTTGAAAATGTGATAACATAATATAATGGTACAGAAAATCAATTTCCAAATTAATAATTCATTTTTAAATTTTGAAAACTCATTAAGTAACATGAAATTTAAAAGGAATTATATATCCAGATAAATGTCTTGTATGTTTAGTTTTAACTACCCTATTCTAATCGTTTCAGAAATGTAAAATTAGATTAAAGACAAAATTATTATGAATTCATTTTAAATTAACAACAAAAACATTTTAAAACAACATGGTATATACTCCAAGCGATTTAAACAATTCCTTTTAAATTATCGAATAGCAAATATATTGGTTTATATTTTTGAAACTTTTATTATTTTCCAGATAGAATTGCATTGTTTCGTGATTTCAGATTCCGGAATTATTTCTACAGAGCGTACCGAAGAAAACAATTTAATACATTTTAAATCTTTGACAAAACAATTATCTTTTAAACAAAAGCACATTCTATTTTCTTTCTGGAAGTGGGTTGCGTATGGGTTTGGAAACAACCAGAAAACAAATTAATATTGTACATTAAAATAAGAAAATAATGTTTATTTTTAAGGCGCATTTCTCCATATGCGTTTTTTATTAATATTAGTTTAATGGTATTGCCTCAAGCAGAAATTTAATTTAATAGGAAAAGAAAAGATGCAGGTCTATTGTATGTAGACATGAAATTGGCATAAAGGATGTTGTCGATTGTTTGTTATTTTTCACTACACTATTCCAATTTTAATCCAGTCATTTTTTAATAAGTACATTTAGCGATGTATTTGCTTGCAACGAGCACAAAGAAATGCAAGCTCAATTTTGTAAAATAATACCCTTCATTAGCGAATTCTCTAAATATATTAATTATTTTAGTGATTCTTCTTTGTTGCCGGAAATTAAAATTTATTTTCTTCAAGCCATTTTTTGTTGTTTGCTTTTAAGTAATATCTGTAAAATTATGCTTGTTATATAGAAAAACATTTTTCTGGAAAAATCTAAGTTTTTGTTGAATTCGATATCAATAATTTTCATAAGATTTTTAATTTATGTCTGACTCATAAATAAAAATTAAATAAATATTTAAAAATCAAAATTAAATGACTCATAAATCATTATTGGGATTACAAATAAATAAGTTAATTAAAGCTACCAAATCATAATTATGACAAAAGTGGGTTTCAATGATCGCCAATTATTAAAAAAATGGAGAAAATTTAAATATTATTGTAAAAAAATAATGCTTAAAAATTAACTATGAGAATTAATTAAAAAATGTTGCTTCTATTGTTTTAGAAAAAAGTTTAGATGTATGTAACAATAATTGTATGTAAATTAATAACATGTATGTAAGTTAATAACATGTATGTAAAAATAATTTTTTGGTATTTAATTTTATTGAGATATTTAGATGATGCAACAAATATAAAACGCATTTCATTGTTTAGTTGCTCATGTTTCAAACTTAAAAATGTAATACGCTAAATTTTTTATTTTAGACTATGTGTCCATATCTCTATTAATAACAAAAGAGAACATTGTGCATGGGACGAATCATGCGAAGGAGAGATATCAAAGTTATATATATATATATATATATATATATATATATATATATATATATATATATATATATATATATATATATATATATATATATATATATATATATATATATATATATATTGGAAGGTAGAAATATGCAACTGCGAGCGATTTTATGAATTTATAATTAGACATTTAATCTATTTTAAATAAAGTTTGATAATAAAGTACAATTTTATCTACTCAAGCACTTCTTCAAAATAATTTTTGAAAATATTACTGCAAAAAAGCAAGTTTTATATCATCTTAACATTGAAAAAATTACCTTTGATACCAATTGTTTTGCCTTAAATGTTTGCTTTCTATTTTTAATTAACTTTTTAAAATACTTTTAATGAAATTTACAATACATTTCTGTGTTAAAGCAAAACTGAAATTGTTTTTTACTTTTTTTTTGTTACTATCAATCTATCAATATTTCATTTTGTCTTTTTCTTTATTGTTTGTGATAAATTAAAATAAACTCATTTTTCCATGTTGAGACCATTTTTTCATAAGACATACTTTTATAAAATTTTATGAATGCTGCGGCAGTTACATCTAGTGTATCAATTCAGAACTAAATAATTGAAAAAAAAATTAATTGCACCAGTTTTTTAGAAGAGTCCTATCTCTCCTTTTATACAATTTAACTTATATAGATATAAATATAGAATTAGAGAAATGTAAAGCAGAACGACCGAACGTTTAAAGCTTCTAAAATAATATGAGTTACATATCTGGAAACATTTAAAGTGTATAAATATTTTCCTGAAGAAGATGTTGTTTGTAATGGCACTTGTCATAGACAAGCCCACTGACGTTATATGTCAATGATTTTAAGCGAAGGGTGCATCTTGTTCGTTTTCGGTAGCGCCATCTAGGGACAAGAGTACGACTTAGCTATACTCCTGAAGAAGTTATTAATACAAAGTTTAAAAAAACTATTTAATTTAAAGTTTAGTAACTATTAATCCTGAGAAACCAATGGTCGCCAAATAATGCAAGTTAAAAAACAATTTCGAAGATATGTCCATTGCCCAAAAAGCGCCAGATGAATGGATTGAATGGATTTGCGTATAATCGATTAATAAAACAGATAATATATGCTGATATACCTTGTTAAAAAATGCATGCATTATATATTTAGAAGAAGACACATCTGGAAGATTATATTAGAGTTTGAAGAAAACAGTGTATAAAAATTTTAAATTATTTAAGTTGCAAAGACACTATAAATATGTGTAAGGTTTAGGCACAATTTAGGTCTTTTTTTATATTTAGAAAGATAACTTGTCAACGATTTGTAAAATCTTTTATTTAATACTAACATAATATCCAAAAAACATACCCATCATAAAAACATTATCTAAGACTATTCCCAAAATTTATTCTTATTTACAAGATAAAATTTCTTCCAAAATCACATCCAAAATGTTCTTTTTCTTATTATTTTGAGCAACAAGGAAAGGAAAAACCTCAGCAAGCTGCCATCCTGATTGACAGCGACGCACTCCTTAAGTAAATTAAGCCACTGGGATAACCGGATTTGTTGGGAAACAGACCGAAAAAATTCTGGGTGAGAGAGAGGGAACCCGATATACGCCTTTTCTCGGATTCGGGTTGAAACTTAACGAAAAAGAACTTTTTCCTCCCGGTGTTCTATTCTAAGTTATGCAGCTCACAATCCAATTAGGGAGGATTAGTAGGTTCAACAGAGAAACAATTCGATAGCTAAAGAATTCCTAGAAAGCAAAAGAAAATGAAGTAAATGGTTATTTCATTGAGCTAAAATATAACTTCTTTGATTGCTTTTTTTTTCTCAATTTAAATAGTAGAGGAACTGGAAAAATAAATATTTAAGTATATATATATATATATATATATATATATATATATAGTTTTATAGAGCGCTCAAATATAGAGGTTTCTTTTATTCTATATTTTATATATTTTCTTTTAGTTTTTAGTCATTCATTTAATATTTCAAATATTACATTAATCTTAAAATCAGTTTATTTTAAAATTTCCTGGTAGATGTTGTCAAACGGAAACATAATTTAATTAAAGAAATCAATTAAAATTGGTCGACTAATGATAATTTAACTTAAAACTTTACATTGCCATAATCAGAAATACGTAAAGGTAAAATTTCCATTCAAATAATATTTGCATTAAAATGACAAGGACAAGTTTATGAAACAACTTCTTAAGTTGCTGCTCCAATTTTCCTCAAATGGGCAAAATATGAATTAGCTAAGTAATACTATTTTAGTCCATCATTTTATTATGTTTAAAAAATTTTTATCATTTTAAATGTTAGTCTGTTAGTTTATATGTTAGTCTGTTTCGTTACTTCAAGTCCAAATCAATTCCAATCAGAAACAAGATTGTATCAAAACTGGATACTAATAATTGCCAAAATGCTCAAATTACATCTTAAGTTTTTAAAACGTTATAAATAAAAAGTGAAATATAAAAAATATTGAATAATTTATGATAGAAGTGTTTCTTTAAATATGGGCTTTGTTGTTTCTAATGGCACTTGCCATGGACAAGCCCGCTGTCGAAGACAGTCGATTTAAGCCTCAAGGGGAACGCCTCTTGTTTCAATAGTAGCGCCAACTAGGGCCAAGAGTACGACTTAGCTACACACACGTCACAACCCTTTTTACGGGGTGGACTTCATTCACGCATTTCATTCACAGATCGTAATTTAGACCTGAATCAGAGAACGATCACCCCTGATCCAGTACCCCCAGGGGTATTACTCTCGACATGGAGGACTTTGTGACCACAACAGATTTAACGCGCGTCAGCCACCAAGCACGCGGGGAATCTTCGGCCGGCGGGGTTCGAACTCGCAACCTAAGGGACGCGAATCCGACGCTCTACCAACCAGGCTATCCCGGCCTTTAAATATGAGTAAAACGTATTAATGCATTTATTATTAATATATAAATGTGTCAAAATATTATGCTATACATATGAAATTAAGTAAACATATCATTTTACCAAAACATCAGTTTTCTCTCTTGTAAAAAACAGGCATTTACGAAATAAAGCAAGGTCAAATCATCATTCTCTTTTTTGCGTTTATTTATTTTTTTGTCACTATTATCTACTCAAAAGAATGTTGTGTTGGCAGGCGTATTTTTACTGTGACGCCTAGCATGATAAAAACACGAAGATTATCTTAAGATGCTGTATTTTGTTGTTTATGCAGGATGCCCTGATTTCTTCTCATTTTCCTTTATCGGAGAAAGTAGGCAGTAGTTATTTTTTTTTATCGTAGACATACATATGATATCTGGACTGAAAGGAAAAGAAAAGAAAGAAAAAAAGCTTGTAAGGAAAAAACTTATTTAATGAGGAAATATTTCTTCTGATATTCTTACTGCTTTCAATTCTATACTTTTCGAAAAAACATAACATCTACCTATAAAAAATTGGATGATGTTGTTTTCATTGTGTTTGCTGTATTTGCATTATATTGCTTTGAAACAGTATATTATTCAAACGTCAATTAAGCAGTTAAACATGTAGCAATCAAAATAATTACGTTTCAGATAGCTCTTATTTACATTTAGACCATTTTTAGATTTTAAAAAAATGGAAGAATCCAAATTAATAGGACTCAACTGAAAACGATATACAATAAATACTATCCAGTAAAGTTTAGATGAAATCATAAACTTATCACGTTTGGTAGAATATTAATTAAAATACCTAACTATTTAAGAACAGTAGTATATTAAATACTTTTTTATTTAATTTGAGCCAGTCTAACAAGTGGTTTCAGGAATCCATTGCTTCACTTTATCGAAAGATTGAATCCTCTATTGGATAAAGAAGTTAGTAGATAATTTCGATATCCTAGAAATATAAATCATTAGTCTTTAGTGAGAAGAAGAGCATTAGTCCATCAATTAATTCTCAGGAGCAGAATTCGCGAGTGCGTCATCTATGGTGCGTGTAAAATTTGTGAATTTTTGTTTAATTTAAACCATTCTAACAAGTGTTCTCAAGAATCCATTGTTCCACCCTATCGAAAAAGTAAATTCACTATTGAACAATGAAATTAATAATTACTTTCGATACCCTAGAAATAGAGAAATAATTTTTGGAGAAAAAAAAAAGCACATTACTCAATCAATTTTTAGAAACGAAGTTTGTGAGTGATTCATCTATCATAATCTATGATATTTTCAAATGTTTTCATGAGATTCAGAAAGAATCAGAATGGTTACGATTGTTCATAGTAAGAGAACGAGAATAGGATACAGATTTGGAGCTTTGGATTGATAATGGTAATACTTGTTGTTCAATGAAATATTATCCAAGATATTAAAGTCCATTCTTCTCGGAATTACTCTACCTCTCCTTCTAAAACAAGATTAATATCTTTGAATAAGCAACAAAAGGAGAACGAGAATAGGGTACAGATTTGGATCTTTGGATTGATAATGGTAATACTTGTTGTTCAATGAAATATTATCCAAGATATTAAAGTCCATTCTTCTCGGAATTACTCTACCTCTCCTTCTAAAACAAGATTAATATCTTTGAATAAGCAAAAAAAGGAGAACGAGAATAGGGTACAGATTTGGATCTTTGGATTGATAATGGTAATACTTGTTGTTCAATGAAATATTATCCAAGATATTAAAGTCCATTCTTCTCGGAATTACTCTACCTCTCCTTCTAAAACAAGATTAATATCTTTGAATAAGCAACAAAAGGAGAACGAGAATAGGGTACAGATTTGGATCTTTGGATTGATAATGGTAATACTTGTTGTTCAATGAAATATCTTCCAAGATATTAAAGTCCATTCTTCTCGGAATTACTCTACCTCTCCTTCTAAAACAAGATTAATATCTTTGAATAAGCAACAAAAGGAGAACGAGAATAGGATACAGATTTGGAGCTTTGGATTGATAATGGTAATACTTGTTGTTCAATGAAATATTATCCAAGATATTAAAGTCCATTCTTCTCGGAATTACTCTACCTCTCCTTCTAAAACAAGATTAATATCTTTGAATAAGCAACAAAAGGAGAACGAGAATAGGGTACAGATTTGGATCTTTGGATTGATAATGGTAATACTTGTTGTTCAGTGAAATATCTTCCAAGATATTAAAGTCCATTCTTCTGTGAATTATTCTACCTCTCCTTCTAAAACAAGATTAATATCTTTAAATAAGCAACAAAAAGAGAACGAGAATAGGGTACAGATTTGGAGCTTTGGATTGATAATGGTAATACTTGTGGCTCAGTGAAATATCTTCCAAGATATTAAAGTCCATTCTTCTTCGAATTATTCTACCTCTCCTTCTAAAACAAGATTAATATCTTTAAATAAGCAACAAAAGGAGAACGAGAATAGGGTACAGATTTGGATCTTTGGATTGATAATGGTAATACTTGTTGTTCAATGAAATATCTTCCAAGATATTAAAGTCCATTCTTCTCGGAATTACTCTACCTCTCCTTCTAAAACAAGATTAATATCTTTGAATAAGCAACAAAAGGAGAACGAGAATAGGATACAGATTTGGAGCTTTGGATTGATAATGGTAATACTTGTTGTTCAATGAAATATTATCCAAGATATTAAAGTCCATTCTTCTCGGAATTACTCTACCTCTCCTTCTAAAACAAGATTAATATCTTTGAATAAGCAACAAAAGGAGAACGAGAATAGGGTACAGATTTGGATCTTTGGATTGATAATGGTAATACTTGTTGTTCAGTGAAATATCTTCCAAGATATTAAAGTCCATTCTTCTGTGAATTATTCTACCTCTCCTTCTAAAACAAGATTAATATCTTTAAATAAGCAACAAAAAGAGAACGAGAATAGGGTACAGATTTGGAGCTTTGGATTGATAATGGTAATACTTGTGGCTCAGTGAAATATCTTCCAAGATATTAAAGTCCATTCTTCTTCGAATTATTCTACCTCTCCTTCTAAAACAAGATTAATATCTTTAAATAAGCAACAAAAGGAGAACGAGAATAGGGTACAGATTTGGAGCTTTGGATTGATAATGGTAATACTTGTTGTTCAGTGAAATATCTTCCAAGATATTAAAGTCCATTCTTCTTCGAATTATTCTACCTCTCCTTCTAAAACAAGATTAATATCTTTAAATAAGCAAC
Source organism: Argiope bruennichi (assembly GCF_947563725.1). Classification (NCBI taxonomy): domain Eukaryota; kingdom Metazoa; phylum Arthropoda; class Arachnida; order Araneae; family Araneidae; genus Argiope; species Argiope bruennichi. Next base: position 86,805,921 of record NC_079159.1, on the reverse strand, counting down.
AAAAAGAGAACGAGAATAGGGTACAGATTTGGAGCTTTGGATTGATAATGGTAATACTTGTGGCACAGTGAAATATCTTCCAAGATATTAAAGTCCATTCTTCTTCGAATTATTCTACCTCTCCTTCTAAAACAAGATTAATATCTTTAAATAAGCAACAAAAGGAGAACGAGAATAGGGTACAGATTTGGAGCTTTGGATTGATAATGGTAATACTTGTTGTTCAGTGAAATATCTTCCAAGATATTAAAGTCCATTCTTCTTCGAATTATTCTACCTCTCCTTCTAAAACAAGATTAATATCTTTAAATAAGCAACAAAAAGAGAACGAGAATAGGGTATAGATTTGGAGCTTTGGATTGATAATGGTAATACTTGTTGCTCAGTGAAATATCTTCCAAGATATTAAAGTCCATTCTTCTTCGAATTATTCTACCTCTCCTTCTAAAACAAGATTAATATCTTTAAATAAGCAAGAAAAACAAATAAATTATACATATATGGCGGAAACTTTTCTTTATCATGTCTCTTTGAGAAGCAAAAATAAATATGTATAGAAAGATCAAAATTTAACGTAAAAACTTGATGGCAGATAAGAAAGCACAAGAAGCAAAATAGTTCCAACCAATGGGCACCCAGTATTCTGGAATGAGAAGACAACAGGGAGTGATATCTATTTATTTTGTAATATCTTTTATGCCCAAAAGTTTTCACAAAGACTTTGTAAAGATTCAAAAAACCTTTCAAATTTATTTTGAAAGCATTTAAATCGACGATGGAAATTCTTTTACTTAAGAACTCGAGTCGCATCTCTCAGCATGCGAATTTTGTTGATGTTTTTCACACACAATAAGATTAAATTATTATAATTAAGAAATCAGCTACAAAAGAGGGAAGAACGTCTGGTATTGAATTCTTTTGGTGTTTCTAACAATGGTTTCCACCGGGATTTTTCTGCTAGATTTTGTGTTTTTATTTCCATTAACAGAGCACGTCCTTGAAGTTTCGTTACCGAGTGTATATGAAGACTATGTTACTTAGAAAAAGAGAGTTTAGAATTCGAACAATGCAATTTTATTCCATATATACAGTGTGTTTAATCAAAATTTTATAACGTTACAATTAATTAACTCCAAGTGCTTCAGAATGTATTTTTATTCATCAAAAATCTAGAGATAAAACAAAGACGTTAATACAAATTCTCCAGGTAAATTAGTTTGAATAAAATCTAAAATACAATTTAATTTTCTAAGAACATTCAGTAATTTTTTATTGTATTCTTTAGCTTAGTTTCATTATTCGTTTGCCTTCAGTGACTCATGCTTTGTTGCGATCGGTGGATAAAAAAATTTATAGTTTCTCCATTCTCAAAATAATAATTAGATAGTTTCAACATACTACTAATAATAATTAGATAATTTGAACATTTAAATAGTAATATTAATTTAGTAAATTACGTTATTCTTTTTTTTAATTAATGAAATTTATAATATATTTTTCTCAAAGTCATTACTAAATTTTGAAATAAAAGTTTAATCGGATTAAAAGCTAAAATATAAATGAAGTTAAGAAGATATTAAGAAGGTTTGTAGATGTTAAGATAACTTCAGATTTATAGCGAATCTAATAAAATTTTCATCTTAACCCTTAACTGGGGACGTGCGGTCTGTGAGACCGCTATCGATGTATTTTCGGTCACCCCTATTCTATTTTTAGCTCAATTGAATGGATTGACCCTGTAGCTTCCTGTTTTGTGATCCTTAATACACGTGCTCTTCTTCAACCGATTTCAGCTGATGCCTTTTAAGATAACTCAGCTATTTCTTTAAGCGCGGTCTCTGAGACCGCACCCCCCTGTTAGTGTCCCAGTGATAAACAAGGCTTAGCAGATGGCGCTAAGACTTGGGCGCTAAGACCGAAATATCATCCAATTTACTGATCCTATTATGAAGCAGTGTTCCAGACACTTTTAAATGAAGCAGAAAGTGATTTTTAGTGATAAGGATAATTGTACAGAAGTGTTTTTCGATGAAAGTTCGTATTCAACTGATTCTGATATGTATGTTCAAACATAATTAATTTTTCTAGTGATAATGTATTTTGATAAATTTATAAAATATATTAATATACCAAAAGATATATATTCAGAATTTATAGGTTGATTTTTATACTAGTTCTTAACCTGTATGTTTAAAATGCCCTAGAAAACTGTGCTATGAAAGTCACACAAGCCGATAAAAAAAGGAGCAATTTTACCCATTGCCAATTTTTTTTTTTATTTTTCATATAATTGTTGAATTTTACAATATATTGTCTTCTATATACCTTCATATACTGTAAAAATAAATATGATTTAAAAAGTAAAAAGTAATATGATTTTTCAAGAATGTTATTTATTGTAACATGTAATTTCAGAAGAAAACGTTTCTTCCAACGCATTTATTTTTTTCAATGATAATATATTTTAAAAATTTCTAAAACATATCTATATATCAAGAAAAATATCTGCAAAATATAATGGCAGTTTTTCATACTAATACATTCATTAGAAAATTTAATTTGAGTGTAAATGAAATGCTGTCTCGTAGACCGCACCTCCCCAGTTAAGTCCTAAAATTTTATCTCCCCATTTAAGGGTTAACGAGCATTTAATAAGTATTTATAAAAAAAGCAGGATATCGTTATTTAATTATATCACAGGCTCATAATATTGAGTCTCAAACAAGGGGATTGATCATTCGCATTTTTAAACACGAAATAAAAGTTTCTTCAGCATGTTGAATAATTTCAAAATACTTTTGCATAACGTACTGGATATCTAAATAATTGTCATTCCTTACCCCTCCAGTAAATGAGGTTTAAATTAAGCTGTCCAGTTAGTGGACAGTCTCTGCGGCCTTAAGTGAAGTTAAATGGTCTAAATGAAGGTCATTATTTAAGCTTCTAGATAGGATGAATGTGGGAGTTTATCCAAACTCTCTAGAGTGAAATCTGAGAGAACACCACGTATCTGAGCTGAAATATTTTAAAACATACCAGAGCTGGCTGCTAGCTTAACTTGAAATAGGATTCGTTACTCTGATTCTTAACAAGAGAACAGAGTGTAGCAAATAGGAGTCAAGGGAGTGATTGCAGAGAAGTTGGATGCAACACGTAATATTCGTCTTGCTGTTGTAATCCCTGAATAAGGCACATCTCTTTGAGCTTTTGTATGAAGAGAATGTTTCTTAGTTACACTCAATTCTCCTAAACAAGGTGATTTTCAGATATAAGTAAGGAAAATGTTCTTTCTTGAAATGTCATTTCAAATTTTCTTGAAGGAATACCTTTCGGTTTCTTGTTAGTGAGTGCTTGAGACATCGTAAACAAATTAATAAAATATCCCCAGGTTCCTTCTGGAATATCTTAATTCCAGCGAGTTAGATTTTAAGATAGATAGTTTGATATAATCATTTTATTAATATCTTTTTATAGAAACCAATATACATTTCATATAGAGATTGTATCATATCAAGGACGTTTATACGCCTTTTTTATATTATTGGCTCCTTGTGTTATCAGTCATTGTTACAAAAGCCCAGAAGAGCGAGTGTATACCCAATCTGGCCTTTGTATTTTTAAATTTGGAAGACGCCGGACAAACTAAACATGGTACTATTATGGAGATCATAAACCTAGGTATAACAATAAATAGCAATTATATGGAAAGTTGCTAGTGTCAGAATATCTTAAGAATAATCTATTATTAATAAAACAGTGAATTAGTAATGACAGTAACGATTAATCATATTGTCAAAAAATATGTGATTAATTGATATGTGACCGTAAGATCGTTAGACACAGAACAAATAAGGCTTTAAAATATTGAAACTTCTTCTTAACTCTTTAATCGGCACATGGTAAAAGATTTTAGAAAAAATTGTATAGTTTATTTATGTGTTTTTAGAAATTTATTTTAATGAATTGAATAATTAATCAGTTTAATCAAATCTTGGAAATTTATTTTAATGAATTGAATAATTAATCAATTTAATCCAATCTTGGAAATTTATTTTAATGAATAATTAATCAATTTAATCAAATCTTGGAAATTTATTTTAATTATTACCAAGAAATCTGTGTATGAAGGCATGCTTAAACTAATTATGTAAAGCAATGGACATGAAGATTTCTCATGTCAATGAAAATTGTGTTGCTTCTGAACAATCGTACCAAATAAATTATCTAATAGTGAAGTATGTAATCGAAATATTACACACCTACTTACATGTCTTCCTTCATCTTACTATCCTTACCTTATCAGCAAAAAGCTCCCATAAACACACTCTCTTCATAATTATGTACAGCTATTGGAATATCGTATAATTTGATAGAGACGCCGTACAATAACCTGCGCTAATAAGAGTACGGTTTATCCCGTGTTAAATGCTGTATAAACATCAATGCAACCTAAAGGCTTCTTAACATTATATGAAACTAATGTAAGTCATCATAATATTCTGTATATTACAGGAAATAATTTATTATTTTTCTTTTTAATTTTATTTTATGAATGGAAATTATCTATTCTATTCAAAAAATTAATAATAATAAGAAAAAAACTTCATATTAGTTGGATGAAATTTGCATCTCTCTCAGTGTTGCTGTATGGCCATTGCAACATAAAACATTACTTCTTATGAAGTGAAATGCAATCATGCAACATAATTTATAAATGTTTTTTTTTTAAGTGCAGCAATAACAGAAAAAAATATCTAGATTTTAATGCATAAAAGTATCACTTAAGCGAATTGGAAATGCAATAAAAAATGATATTTCAACATGAATACCTTCAGAAATTACACTTTGCTCAATGATTGCTTATAGCATTCTTTCATTTTACCATTACAATTTACATACACTATCTTTTCTCCAAAAGAATGCAACATCATTTAAAGACTACTTCAAATAGGCTTCATCGGGGCCACTGCACATGAGATAAAAGGCATATTGTGTGCATCCCCCCCCATATTTCCCATGCGGTGCAGCACTATTTAGATAAACAATCTTTCGTAGAAGAGTTTATTAGGGGTTTGCAACTTCCATAAATTTGAAGGAAGAATGAGAGGTTTCACTGCGTTCCCATGGAAAACTGTTGCTTTCGCGAAGGTTAGGCCAATCGATTACTACGCGCTTGGAGAATGGCGGAGGGAAATGGAATTCAATTTAAAGCACTCCCTTGAGATAGAAGAATAATAATGTTCTCTTAGAAGAGTTTGATTAAACCTGGTGCTATACCGGCGTATCCGGGGCTTAGATGGTATTTTTCAAACATCGAAAGTTGGAAAGGAATAGATATATGTATATTTCAAGTTTTCGCCTTTGTCGGTCTTTATTTTCTTCCGATGATATTTATCATTGTTTTGTAATATTTTACTGATCAATGCAATGATAAGAAAACATTTCATTATGTATTATTTGAAAGCCCTATTCTTATATACATAAAGATATTTATATTTTAATGTCTTTGTTCATTATACATTCTGCCATATATTTAGAATATATTAGATAATTTATTAGGTAATATGTATTAGGTAATTTGAAGAAATACAGTATGTCAAAAACATATAACAGTTTTCATTAGGATACAATAGTTAATTATAGAATTAGAAATTATGATTGGTTTTGCATATTTAGTAAATAAACTTTCTAAAGACCAATTCATAGATGCTCACAGCGCTATTGAAAATGCCCGGATAGGGATTTTTGTAATAAATATTTGGCAAAGTCATGTTGAGTACACCGTTTCTTATTAGGTATTAAATATATATATATTTTACTTTACGTTGACTACCAACAAAATGCAAGTATCCACACTGAAAATATTCTTATTCGACAATAATAGTCAGGTGAGCATTAGCAGATACTATCTTAGTGAGTAATGAAATCCAGATTTCCAAGGAGTGTATAAATCGTATACCCCTTTCTAGGGCCGTGGGAAGTATGCTTCCCACCAAATTTATCAATCTTTGTATGAAATTATGTAGGTTGGCTACATAAATTCATACAAAGATTTAACAATCTGTGTATGAAATTATGTAGGTTCTGACAAATTTTTTTAGTAAGTCAGAATCTTAGAGGCTTCAGTTCTTTATCACAGACAAAATGATGTGCCTTGATTTGTTACTTAATCATTAATTAACCAAATTAATTAATTAATCAAATTAAATTCATCTAATAAGCTAAATGAATACCTTTTTTTATTTTAATTGCAAGCCTAAAAATATTTTAACATAATATGACTAGAAAAAAATGGCCCTTTAAATGGATACTTCTTGTTCTCTGTTGTATATTGAACATAATGGTGAAAATGTAAAAAACAATTTTGATACCTGTATAAAAGTATTATAGTCTTACATAACGCGATTCACTTAATGGAGAATGGAACTATGTGAGAAGCACTTTGTAAGTCTATTTAAATGAAATATAAGAAGCTTTATTTTTCGGCCACTTAAAGTTTTGATAAGCTAAGCTCAAAGAGGATCAACTCTACTTCTTTGAAAAATTCAAGAGTATTGCAACGCTTTTGCTATACGAGACTTTCATTTTCTTCTAATTCTTCCAAACAAGAATCATGGAAAAATTTTTTAAGAATATTAAAAGCCCAAATTATGTAGGAGTATAAAGTTATACGATTTTCTGCGAACAAATTCGAATAAATTGAATAATGAAATTGATTATATCATTTAAAATTGAATGTAATGCCTTACCAAAATTTAGGCGGATGTGTTTCCTTTCTTTTTATACTTTTCTGTAAATGCGATGGAACTATCAATAAAAAAAGAAACATTCTATGAATTTGATAGTTTAAATAATATATCAAATTTTCATAAATAATTATAAGAAACTTCAAAAGTATTGTCTTTACAATAATTATGTATCAAATTTGATTTAATTTTACGCATAGGAATAAGAGATTGTAATAGACATAAAATTCGAGTTCAATATTTAGACAAATAATCATGTTTCAGAGCTCTGAAAATATATAGCGGTTATTATGTCTGTTTGTCCATCTGTTGTTTGTAAACACGATAACTCAAAGATTCTTAGTTTGGTTTGGTTTTTTGGCAAAAAAGCAGATGTTAACTATGCTACGCCAACCAAAAAGATCCTTTGAGTAACACAAATGAAATTTGGTACCAATATTTAAAACCAAAGTTGAAGATTTACTTCAAATTTTGAACGAAATCCATTCTAAGGAGCTCTGTTTCTTCGACTATTTAAGAACAAACGAACTTGATAGCTGAAAAATTAAAAAATCTAAATAGATAAAATTTATTACATAACATAACGCCATCCTGTGCCCTCGGTGCCTATAACACTAAGTTATCTAACTAGTTGGCTGAGCACAAGATGGAAGGGGGAAAAAAAGAAAATTGTTGATAGAAAGAAAGAGACGACAGATCATCCAGGGTTCTCCAGAGAGAATCCCATTGGTGTCAAATCCTACATGACTGTATTCAATTTTTGGTGATGTAATAACTGGATAGAGGGGACAAGAATACTTAAACAAATGCTGACTTTGAGTTGAACTTACAGGGAAATGAGAATACTAACTGAAAAAATTAATAAATAACATTGAGAACATCTGCATGACATGTATAAGCATATAAATAATCACTGAAGAGTCAGAAATCTATAACGTCCGTCTGAGTCCTGCACTTTTGAGGGACTTTTGAAGTTATAATTTCGGCTAATTTTGACAAGTGGCATTTTGGTCTCAGCTATTGTGTAGTCTTGAAGAGGTCTTGGTATTTATGAATATGGTTTACTCTGGAGTGGATCTTGCCGCGTGAAAGGGTATTCGATGCAACTCTCCTGTACCATTCTTCCTCGAGACTTGTCTCTGGCTTTTTCATGTGCCATGAGAGAGTCAGGCAATAGAGATTTAGCATCAAAACTTCAGATTCTTATAAAATTTGAACTAAATCTGTCAAAGGGTTGATAAATTTATGATTACAGTCTTTGCTTTCGCATGCATGTAAACTCAATAACTCATGACGCAACTCATGACTCAATCAATCAATGAAATTTAGTATGTAGTCTTATGACTACCACTGCAATTCCGCGTTGCATTTTAGTTAAAATGTTAGGAAATATGCGCCCAAAAGGCATATTTACACGACAGATTTAATAAAAATGCTAAATAAACGCCATGGATCTGCGATTTGCAACTATTGTTTGCCAATATTATGCAAGGTATTCGATACCTTACCCAAGATCCACCGTTTATTTCATGGAGAGGGCAATATAGTCTTTATTGAAAGGTATGCTAGCAAACCTTTCAATAAAGACTTCAATAAACAAATGTCGTGGATATCTTAAGTTAAATGAAATCTTATAAGCCTCATTTGCCTGATTTTGTAATAATCTGTTACGCTTATATTCACGTACAAAGAATCAAACAAACAATTATTTTACATGTTTGAAACTTTATTTTATCCTTGGGTTCAAATATGAATTAATAAACAGCATTTGCTATAATTTATCATGTATTTAATAAATAATGATAACGGAAATTCAGCAAAAGTATATAATTTAAGTTTATTTCAAGTAGTATCTTCGTAGGAGGTCTTAGTAGATCTTTTTCCAACATTACTCTTTGTTACTTTCACTAAAAAGGAAAGGGAGAAAAAGCCTCAACAAGTTGCCATCCTGATTGACAGAAACTCACTCCGTAACTAAATTAAGCCACTGGGGTAACCGGATTGGTTGGGAAGCCGACCGGGAAAATGTCTTCCTGGTTGAAAGAGAGGACTTGATACGTTTTTTTCCTTGACTTCCCCCGAGACTTAACAGAAAAGAACTTTTTCACAGACATTCTATTCTAAGTTATGCACCTCACAATCCAATTAGGAGGGATTTATAGGTTGAACTGGGAATCAATTCGATCTCTTCGGCACGAAAGAATTCTAATTAAGCAAAAGAAAATGCTGTAATTGATCATTTCTATGAATTGGACTGTAATAATAGTAGATAAATTTATTTTATCCAGTTTATTAAAAAAGGTAAAGGATAAAATTCCATTTTATCCAGTAAATATTTAAAAGAATAAAAATGTTATACGCAAATGATTTTCTTAAATTTATGTTACAATGGCAATCCTCTTTCGACAAATAAATTCATCCTCTATTGTTGTACTTGTGAAAAATCTGAAATGCTATAAATAAAAACTCTTAAGAAATAATGGCTCAAATTGTTCGTGTTTTGAATAAGGGATTTTATCCCAAAAGTCAGAGACATCATCAAAAGTGTAGCAAAAAGTGTTACTGCATCACATTATTTGAATTTTTTAATCTAAGGAAGTAAGAAAAGCAATTTGAGTATTTCCTTGGGAATCGACAATAACAATCTTCTTTTGACAAAAGAGATTCATCCTCTATTGTTGTGAAAATTCTGCAATAGTATATATGAGAAATTTTAAGAAATAATAGTCTAAATTGTTCACATTTTGAATAAGAAATTATCTCTCAAGAGATAGCGACATCAATAAATGTTTTGCAAAAAGTATTATTACATCGCATTATTTGAATTATTTAATTTAATGTGGTTGAAAAAGAAATTTGAGTAATTCCTTGGGAAACGTTTTCGATTAAAACCTCAGTGGATACATATATTGTACAATATTGTAAAGTACAAAACAATATTATAAATATTGTATAATATAATATTGTACAATTATATGCTAGCTTAGAATCATTCTCCTAAAATTTGAGAAACCATTCTGTCACTACTCTACTGAAAACATAATTGTTTCAGGTTCACACTTTTTCAGTCGTTTTGGAAGAGAGAAAAAAAAGCAAATTCTTTGAATTTAATTCTGTTTAAGAATACATTTTGAAACAAGAAGATGTATTCCACACATTGCAAACATTTCAATTTAAAATATTGAATACCAAATACTTGAGTTTTATCTTTTCGAAATTTTTAATATTTCCAGACAGACAGCATGACAGCATAAAGATTGTTTTGTGATTTTTCCGATTTCCCAGTTATTTTCGCTTTTTTTACAGCAGTCACAGCTTCCTGTTGAAGAGAAAAATTTAATACGTTGTGTATCTTTGACAAGGCAATTATCTTCAAAACAATGTCACTTGCTACTTTCTGTCTTGAAGTGGGTTAGAATTGAAGATAGAAAATTATGAAATGGCAAAGAACGGCTGAAAAATTAATATTGCGAGATGAAATATGAAAAGAATGTTTATTTTTAAAAAGCGATGGGGATTCAATGTTTTTCATTAGCATTTCATTGGCATCGAAGTATTTTAACGAGAAGAAAGGTAATATTAAAAGAAAGGTAATATTAAAAGAAAGGTAATATTAAAAACATAAGAGTATACATATACATATACATATAAGAGTATACATATACATATACATATAAGAGTATACATATACATATACATATAAGAGTATACATATACATATACATATAAGAGTATACATATGTAATGTTATTGAAATGTTCCCTTTTTGTGGGATTTTTTCTCTTAATTCAAATTCAAAATTATTTACGTAGGCTTTTTAAGTAATTTCCCCAATCGTAATGAGCATTAAATTTTCATGTTTCATTTCGTAAGATACTATTTATTTCAATAATTTTTTCAAGGACATGAAATTTTCAAATAATTCTCCTCTATGGATTTTTTTTTTTCCTTCAGGACAGTTTTTTTTTTCCTTCTTTTATTTTTGAGCAACAAAGTTCTGCTTTAATGAAGAAACAAAACAGACTTCTGGAAATAATTCAAATCTCTACTTGTAGTAAAGAAGTGTGTGTGTGTGTGTGTGTGTGTGTGTGTGTGTGTGTGTGTGTGTGTGTGTGCGTGCGTGTGTGTGTGTGTGTGTGTGTGTGTGTGCGTGCGTGCGTGTGTGTGTTAGCGAATAGTAAAGAATACCATTCACTGATAATTCAAATTATATCAGAACATGGGAGATTTCCTGCAAATTTCTAAAAATTTGGAACAATGCAGAAAAATAAATGCATTTGTGGAAGAATATGAAATGTTTACCACTATTTAAAGGAATGTATTGAAATCTCGGAGTTAAGAAAAAAAATCTGAAAATTGTGAATAATGAACTAAGTACGGTACTGATGGTGCCAGGTAATCTTAAAACTCTGAAGGACATAATACCAAAAATTGTCAATTTTCTACCAACTATTTGAGAGTTTGAAAGTATTCAGTTTTCTGTTGTAGTGTAACGAGGATTTGAAGAGATATTTTGAATTTCGAGGGGAGATTTTATCTTAGTAATGGCCGTTTCATTGTTTTATAGATAGATAAGGAAGAAGTACAGTAATTGACCACTTTGTGGCCAATTCCCTCGAAGAGAATGTCAGTTTGACAAATCGGTCAATGCAAGGATGGACAATGCTAAAGATAGCAGTCGCCCACAACAAATCCTGTCGATACTGTTACGTTCAGTGGTGGCGGGGTGGTCGGCTGTACGCAAGAAGAAGAAGAAGTAAAGAATACCGTTTGCCCTAGAGCTACCAAATATGAGGTAAATGTACTTTGGATGGTGAGAATATGTACCTGGAAACAATTTACTTTTTGAAATTTTTTTGATCATAATATTGAAAATATTGCAACACCATCATTATTTTTACTTTATTGTGAATTTCAAAAGTTATTGTTTTAATGATACCAATTCATAACTTATGCCACTTTATTTTCTGCATTTTTGGATTTTTTTTTTCTATTGCTAAATTTCCAAAAATAGAATGTTTTGCTGTCTAGAGATTCTATCGATTTTCAATGTTTTAACAAATATTTAATCCCGTAATTTTCGCTACAGTTCAAAGCTTAAAATTATTTTCATCACACGTTTTAGAGATCACATATTTAGAAAAATAAATTAAATTTTGAAGGAAACTTTGTATCTAAATTTTCATCAAAAGATTAAAAGACATTTTGAATGTTTTTAATAATTGATGCTATTCATCTTTTCAGACATATTTGTTATTTAATAATTTGACCGATGCACTAATTTTATCTTTTATTTAATAACTAATAGACTAACCATATAAAAACATGATTATTTAATTATTAAAACATGATTATTAATAATATTCCTATTTGTATGGTGTAATATTGTATGGCATTTCTTTCAAATTATATCGAAAATATTCTTTTTATAAAGCCAAAATCTTGTTCCTCCAAGCAACAAAGAAAAAAAAACACTCAACAAGTTGGCACCTTGATTGACAGCGACTCAGTAAGTAAATTAAGCCACTGGTATAACCGGATTTGTAGGGAAGCGGAGCAGGAAAATATTTCGCTAGAAGAAAGAGAAGATTTGATATATGCTTTTTTTCCCCGGATTCGCGCGGGGACTTAACGGAAAAGAACTTTTTCCACTGACGTTCTATTCTAAGTTATGCACCTCACAATCCAATTAGGAAGGGTTAGTAAGTTCAGCAGAGAATCAATTCGATCGCTTCGAAACAAAAAGAATTCCAATTAAACAAAAGAAAATGTAGTAAATGATCATTTCATTGAGTTGGACTGTAACTTTCTTTTCTTGTACTTTTTTTTTTGTTTAGTCGATATGGTTAAGGAGCAGAATAAGTAAATAAATTTATTAAAAACACTATTTACTACTGTATTCGAATGTAGAAATTCTTTTCTTTTAATTTTTTTACCTTAATTTTCAGTTTTTATTTAATTATTAAAAATATTGTGGAATCCTGAAATAAGCTTCCCGGAAATTTACTATTATAGAATATCAGGCAGAAATAAAAAAAATAATAAATTTATCAATAAACTTTATTTCCGAGTTCTGAAAATTTGAAATAGTATAAAGCTTTGTCCAATAAATATTAGTATAAGAAATTACAATCTTCTAACGCATTGATTCAAAGCTGAAATGAAAGTCAATTACAAAATTGAATATCTAAAAATATGTAACAAAATATTTCAAATTAAAATGTGTGAAAAAGAAAGTCGTTATTCAGATTACTTTTCATCAATTTTTATAAAAACAATTATAGATGATTTTTGCTTAAACTGTCTAAACTGAATTGTAGCATAAAGTATTTTTCGAAAATAGGCATTAAAAATTTTAGGTGATGCAGGCTGAAATTTCATAGTATCCATCACTTCATTACATATTATTATGTCTTATAAATAATTTAAAAAAATTTCTTATATTGTTAACATTTCATATAAGAGTTTCTTTTCAAGTTTTGAAAATTAGAACAATTAGTTTAGCTTATTTGTACTTTAGTACAATATTGAGTCCACACGAGGGTATTTTCAAATGGATCTCATAAATTTTAACTATGGTCAGATGATAAAGACGTCACAAGAGCTGGCAGCATTTCGTCAAATTTCTTTACCACACTAAAATATAGGATGCTTGATTTTCGATAAATTTAACTAGGGTTTTTAATGGGCATTCTCTGCGGATTTGAGTATTGAACCCGTATTCATCTAATTTTGAATCCTATAACTTGCCACAAAGGTAAAACAGAAACGTTAGAAGAATTTCAAAGAAATTTAATCTTATTTTCGTTTAAGATTAATATTTGTATACAAATGCTATTAGAAACCTAATTTGGTTTAAATAAATTCGACAGAATTCACGAAACCAAAATTTTAACAACAAATTTTAAATATATATATATATATATATATATATATATATATATATATATATATATATATATATATAACGGATAACTATTTTTAGCAATAGACTAGATATATAAGATTAAACATAAGATTCAGAGCTGTATTAAAATCTCTTTATTTTCAACTCCTTACACTTGTTTTGTTTATTGTATGCATGAACCTAACAATAACTGAGGCATTCCCTATGATATGACAGTACTATTAGTAACATGATTGTTTGAATAATCTATCATTAAATTGCACGTTGCAGAGGGACGAGACTTTATAACTTCATTATGAGGTAGAGGAAAATAAAAGACGAGATTCAGAAAAAGTTATTTATTAATTTTATAAATTCCACATTTCACAAAACAAAACAAACACGAACATGAAAATGCACGACACTAAAGTAGAATACAATTTAATGATGACCTCCAAGAAAGATCACGGCAAATATACCTTGATGTTAATAAGGTAACGCCATCTGTTGTATCAAAAGAGAATGTAGTAGAATTATGTAACCACTACAACGTTATCTTAAGTTGCTTAGTACCTACGTACATTTCTTACTTCGCACCTAGACAGGGCAAATAACAAAAATAAACTTTTTTAATTGTCTTCAACATTGGAAAATATTGATGAATTAATAAATTATATAAAAATTTCTTTCCTTGTAACATTGTTTTTATCAACTAATCTACAATATATTTGTTTCCATGTTCAGTTTATTTTTGAGTAACAGAATATCATCTTATTCTTTTACAGAAAGGAAAGAAATATATATATCATGTATAACTAAATATGATATTTATTCAAAATATATAAATTCATTCTGTGCCTAAGCTTTTATTCTGTAGAACAAATGATTGACTTTAATATTTTAAAATATATTAAACTTGGATTGATAAATTCATGGAATACCGCATCGAACAATGTTCACTGACAAAGTGACATTTCTCACAACCACGTTAAAGCGGAATTTAGATCAATTTAAAGAACCTCCAGCTATAAGTGAAAGTTAATAGCTGACAATACTTAAGCGGAGCTTTAGATATTCCTCAACTCGAGATAATCAGACTCAAATTGGCTTCTCTTACAGGAGAAATTCTCTAAGAGTTTATACGAATGGATCCCGGGTAATTGGGAGGAAATTTCATTTGCCGCGGCATCTTAACGTCAAATGCAATTACAGAACCGGACAGAGTGGAATTGCTATTAAAATGAGCAGACTTGTCGGAAGTTTCAGAGTATCTTTTATGTAATTACTTTAAGGATATTAGATGTGTCTGCTGGGAAATGAATGAAAGGATACTGATTGTGTAGTATATACAAATACATGTACTTACCTTGAAGTTAAAGTCACAGTGGAATTGATTAGAAGAAATTAATAAATATATTATTTTTTGAATAAAGATGGATTTTTCTTTTTTTTTAATTTTAAAATACCTGATTAACTGACTTTCCCCTATATTAAATTTAATAAATCTTACAAATTGAAAAAAAGGAATCAAGTTACATAAACAGCAAAGTACGTGGTAATTTTTAAAGAAATATTTAATTTTTTTGTAGTTTTGATGAAACTATAAGCACGTGTTATGATCTGAAAACATTTATAGCGCCTATAAAATTTTACATTTTTATTATCCACTATAACGTAAATAATAAAAGTTAATTTATAATACAAAATTTAAAAAAAAAAATTTTTAGTCTTAAAAAATTAAATGGTTTTGAATCTACTTTAATGTTTCCTTGAGTTTGTGGCTAACGCTGTATGTAACCTAAACAGGCAAGGAAAATAGATCTTGCAAACATGATGGTAAACTTGTAATTCATGTTTTGCCCTTATTTTTAATTTATGTTTATGTTTCAAGCTATACACTTCCTGTGGAGCTTAGCTTTCATGGAGAATTAAAAGAGGGCAATATAAGTAAATTTAATTATTTTTTAAAAAATATAATTAACCCTTAACTGGGGACGCGTGGTCTGTGAGACCGCTAGCGATGGATTTTCTGTCACCCCTATTCTATTTTTAGCTCAATAAAATGGATTGACCCTGTAGCTTCCAGTTTTATGGCCTTGAATACACGTGCACTTTTTCAACGGATTTAAGCAGATGATTTTTAAAATAATTCAGTTATTTCTTCGAGCGCGGTCTCTAAGACCGCATCTCCCTGTTAGTGTCCCAGTGATAAACAAGGCTTAGCAGATGGCGCTAAAACTTGGGCCCCGAAATATCATCCAGTTTACTGATCCTATTATGAAGCAGTGCTCCAGACACTTTTAAATGAAGAATAAAGTAATTTTAGTGATAAGGAAAATTGTACAGAAGAGTTTTTCGATGAATGTTCGCATTCAACTGATTTTGATATGTATGTTCAAACATAATTAATTTTCTAGTGATAATGTATTTTTAAAAAAATTATAAAATATATTAATATACTAAGATATATATATATATATATATATATATATATACAGAATTTATAGGTTGATTTTTATACTTGTTCTTAACCTGTATATTTAAAATTTCCTAGAAAACCGTGCTATGAAAGTCACACAAGCCGATAAAAAAAGGGTCAATTTTACCCATTGTCATTTTTTTTTTATTTTTCATATAATTGTTGAATTTTACATTATATTGTCTTCTATATACTTTCATATACTGTACAAATAAATATGATTTAAAAAGTAACTGTAATATGCTTTTTCAAGAATATTATTCATTGTAACATGTCATTTGAGAAGAAAATGTATGTTCCAACGCATTTGCTTTTTTCAATGATAATATATTTCTTAAAATTTCTAAAACATGTCTATATATCAAGAAAAATATCTGCAAAATATATTGGCAGTTTTTCATACTAATACATTCATTAGAAAATTTAATTTGGGTGAAATGAAATGCGGTCTCGGAGACCGCACCTCCCCAGTTAAGTCCTAAAATTTTACCTCCCCAGTTAAGGGTTAATTTTAAAAGAAAGTTTAATATAGTTAATAGCAGTATCATTAATATTATTTTATAAACAAACAAACATTGAGAAATATATCATATTAAATATTAATATGGAAAGAAATTTCTAAAATCATTAAACGAATGATGATAACATTGAGAACCAAAATAAATGAATAATAATGATATTTCAGAAATAAAGGATTAATTTGTATTGGAAAATACGTATTATTCTTTATTCTTAAGATTTGAAGCATTGTTTAAAGCATCTATTAAATGATGTTTCAAATAAACTGATATTAAATATATGTATGGAAACATTAAAATAATCCAATACGTAATTCATTTACTTCCTTAGTCTTTTTGTTCTTTTGTTTTGGTATTTAATTTCTAACTAATAAAACCATTGAGATTTGCATATTTACGAAGCAGCGAGTAAGATTTGAACGCATTTTAAAAACAAAAACTCTATTAAAAATTCATACCACAAAATGAATTTTCCGATGGTTGCTTTTCCACTCCAATTCCTCTCCTCAAACTATACATTCATTTCCAAAAAGGAAACAATGTTTCATTGTTTGAGACGAAATTGCTTTGTCAAGAGTAGAAAACATTTTAAATATTTTCCTTGAATAGCGAGGTGACTACTCTATAAAAAGAATGGAAATAATCAGTGAATGTAAAGTATCAAACGATAGAAATTCTGACAGGAAAATGTTGAAAATTAAACAAACCGGAAGCAATATATTTGTTTTTTAGCTCTTCTAAGAGGAATTTTCATGTCGTATGAATTATTACTCGCTGTTTTAGAATGTATTTTAAAACAAATTCTATACTTCAGAAGTAAAATATCCTAAGTCCAATCTTGCTCATTTTTCTTTGTGTGTATTTTATCATATATGCAAATACTCATCCTCGTTTTTAGTGAGCAAAATATAGTAATTCTAAATTGGAAAGAACAAACGATAATTTTTCTCAAAAAATAAATGACGCATTATTATAAATTACAATTTAAATTTTTTTCAGCATTCTGGTAAATTGTTAAAATTATTACTTACAATATTTTTTATCTTGCATATAGAATTATTCTCTTATTTTTTTCTCTTTTTTAAATCCTGTTTAATATCATATATCAAAAGTCTTTATATAAATTACTGACTGATTCCTCGTTTTCGATGAGCAAAAATAGTAACTGCAATCGAAAAGAACAAACGATAATTTCTTTCAAAAAATACATTGTACATTATTATTTATTGCGATTAAAATTTCTTTTGGAGTTTTGATAAATTGTTAAAATTATTACTTACAATACCTTTTCTCTAACTTATAAAATTATTCTCTGCCTTTTTGCTTTCTTTTATCTTTTTTTTAAAGACAAACATCGAAAGTTATCGATACAAATCACTATATCGGATAAATTTATTTAATATTTCTGGTAACTTTTCTGCATCTTGCGATATATTGGTGAAAGGATATTTTCTTGTGAATCAACGCTCTTGAAAGATTATTCTTTTTTCTAGTGATGATATATTAAAATATTTGCTAGACTGATTTAAATAATTTTACAGCTTTTAAGATAAAACAAATATCATGCTTAGTTTATTTAACAATATTTAAAGAAATGAAGACATTTAATAAGATTTGAGTTAAGATATCTTGGTTTGTTTGTAAAAGTAAGTAACAATTTTTTTTTTAATTTACGAAAAAAAAGTTATTTACACTTAGAATTAATAATTATAATTATTTTGAACATAATTATTTTGATAATTATTTAATACTAGCCACCTTTGGCGACCAGCCGGTTCGCCAATTTTAATGCTCGTTAAAATTTTAATAATTAAATATTAAATAAATAATTCCTACTTTAATAGCTTCTTCATCAAATATTTTAAAGCTTCAAATTTTGATAGTCATGTAATTCACTCATAATAATATAAAGTCCTTCAGCCATAACATAATATGTATCTCTCTAATTTTCTGTTAGTTCCGGTAGAATTTATGCTTTAAATTAAAATGGAAATGACTAAACCGTAATTAATATAATAATATTTTTTACTGAAACAAAGCATTTTTTTTTAATAATATGATTACTGATAATAGAGTCACTGAGCGTTTAAACTTTATGGACACTAAAGAATATCCTTCTTAAGTTATGTAATGTCTCAAGAATTTGTCAACAAAATTTTCTCAGATTCATCATGAACAGATCGATTCATTAACCTTCCTAAGTTATGTAATGTCTCAAGAATTTGTCAACAAAATTTTCTCAGATTCATCATGAACAGATCGATTCATTAACAATGTTTAATTTTAAATGCATCAAACTTTAAGAAAATGAATAGTTTAAAATAATCGGTCGGAAACAGGTTTAAAAAAACTACTTAAAAAACAATGTACTTAAAACTATAAGCAAATACAAAAAATATATATAACTAACATAAATACAATTTAATTACAAAAGCATGCAACGAACCTAAAAATAATTTAAATCATTGAAAACAGGTTAAAAAAAACCACTTAAAAAACGATGTACTTAAAACTATAGGCATATACAAAAAATATATAACTAACATAAATACAATTTACTTACAAAAGCATGCAACAACCTAAAAATAATTTAAATCATCCGTTGATAACGGTTGTCATGGCAACAATCAGAACATGCGTGAATGCGTGAATTTTCTTCGCCAGTTAAGGCAACGCAAATGCGTGAATTTTTCTACGCCAGTTGGGGTAACGCTATGCAGATTATACATTTTTAATTTCCTTTATTCTGTGTTATTTTAATTCAAAAATATTTCAGAATGAATCTGAAACATAGATTAATTAACAATGTTTAATTTTAAATGCATAAAACATTAAGAAAATAAATAGAATCGTTTGAAATAATCCGCCGAAAAATTTTATCCCTAGGAGAAAAAAAAAACTGAAGCCTTACTCATTTGGCGGTGGGAAAAATGGAAGATTTTTTTGGCGGAAAAATTGGCGGTGGGGAAAATGGAAGATTTTTTTGGCTGGAAAGTTAGTTTTTAATTAATAATTAAAATTTCAAAAAAAGGGACCCCAGGTGCACATTCCCGACCTCTAAGGTATACATGTACCAAATTTGACAGCTGTATGTCAAATGACCTGGCCTGTAGAGCGCCAACACACACACACACACACACACACACACACACACACACACACACACATACACATTGAGCTTTATTATAAGTATAGATATTATAATATATTAATTAATATGGATATTTTTTGATATAATATTATATAATTATTTTGAATTTTACAATAATGTAAATGATTTTTGAGTGGTAGTTCTCTCCAAAGTTTAAAAAAAAGTTATTTTAAAAAAGTTCATTATAAATTTAGATTAAAATTTAAAATATATATATATATATATAAAATTAATAAAATTTAGGCAAAGCCTTTTTTAAAGAGTGCATGTTACGACGAAATAAAACAGACAAAATCTAGTAATTCATATTTGGCAGACTGTTAAAATTTGTGAAAAAGGCAAAATATGTCATGTAATATTTTGTCCGTATTAAAAAATTATAAAGTTAAAATTATTGAAAAAATATTGGTCGTTTATTTAGAAATAGTTATTGTGTTTTATACCAAAATAATATCTAAACATTATGCTTAACCATTTTAACATTTTGAATACGACAAGTTTGAATTATATTTACCTTCAAAAGTCTCATTTGTTTTCTAAGTTACAATATTAAATACTGTAATTTTTTTATGCCTGTTATTGATATCATTCATGATTTAAGTATTATTGTTGATACGAAGTATTTCAAAGAATTTGTAATATTATATAATTATCTACATTGTGTACTTACAGACAAACTTGGAGAAAATATATAGAGAAAAAAAAAGAACGT
The DNA here is from genome assembly GCF_947563725.1 of Argiope bruennichi. Classification (NCBI taxonomy): domain Eukaryota; kingdom Metazoa; phylum Arthropoda; class Arachnida; order Araneae; family Araneidae; genus Argiope; species Argiope bruennichi. The sequence goes on along the minus strand of NC_079159.1, from coordinate 86,785,429 downwards.
TTTAAAACAGAATAACGAACTTCTAATGAAAGCAGTGACTACAGCATGGGTTGTTTTCCAGTGAATCAAATAAAAGAAAATGATATATTACATAGAAAGTATGCAGCACAAGTTTAACTCTATAATTACTGAAAGCCTCGAAACGTTCGTTCAATGAAATTACCATTTGTCCTTGGACACGAAAATACTTTACGCTTTTGCGCATGTGTCAGGATGCGTTTTTTAGTCACAATAAGGGAGAGAGGAAAGACGGAAGGAGAACATTTAGAAATAGAGCGAATTTAGATTTCAATGGAATTGGAGGTTTAAAGAGCTATGTTAAAACAATCAGGTATGAATCAAAGTTTAAACCAATTAGGAATAAGATTTTTGCAAATGTAACAGTAAACTTTTTAATAAGCATACAATTTAAAAAATAACAGTAACGAACGGTACTGAAAATTCTATATATGCAGAAGGAAAAGAATTGAAAGTAATAAATAACGCACCGTAAGCAAAAATAATACAGTGAATAATAAGCAAAATCCGAAATAGAGAAGTTTTCAATTTAGTCATGTGTATATCTTTAAATATCGTACTTTACATTTAATATTTTTTTTTAATCTGTGAATTAAAAAATCCAAATATGTTAGTATCCATACTTATTATCGATTTTTATGACAAATTATTTTTAGTTTGAAAAATATTTCAGAAAGAAACAAATGACTTTTTAATCTTTCAATTTCTATATCAAAAACACAAGTCTAATTTATTATTTTTTTTTTCATTTCTTACATCTTTCTAAAACTTCAAAGCTTAGTAAATCTCTCCCTGAAATGTAGTAGGAATACGAAAAAAAAATATACGAGAAAAGGGGAATTTTTCCTGGGCTGACTTAATGTAACATTTTCTAACCATTTTCTTTGAAATCGTCGAGGTAATTCCGTGAGCTTTGGAAGACAATCACAATTGAAAAGAGTGCCTTTCGAGGGGGGGGGGGGAAATGACTTTTTGATATCCAATGGTAGGAGCAATCCTTTCGAAATAGGTAAATAGATATATCTTATAGTATGTAAATTTCAATTACACAAGCTGAAATCTACAAATCCCTATGCATATATGCAAAGAATAAACCTGGGTCTAAAATTTTTTTATAATATATAAAGCCTTACTAATATGCATTATTTCTTTTTTTTTCTCGGCATCTTTATTGAATTAAGAATGTGCGTGAGTATACGTAAGTTTGTAGTGAAAGAATAACTTCAAACGACTTTTCGTTCAGAATCTACCATCTTCATAAAGGATCCAAGAAAACATTTCTTTGGGATTCTTAAAATATTTTTCAAAAATAAAAATAAACTAAATAAATATAAGCATTAAATAAATTGATGAAAATTCAATTTATTTTAAATGAGCTAATTTGAGTTTATATGAATTTTGTAGGACAGGATATATAACTTTTGCAGCAATTGTGATGCGTAGCATCATAATTTTATAGTCAATCTCTAAAATTCGTTCTTAAATTGTATGTAGAAAAATCCAACAATCCCGATAAAAGTAGCGAAGCTTTATTTTTTACAAAACGACGAATACGAAAACGAAACAACGAATGCGAAGGGAGGACCTCACTTGCAGTAAAAAGCATCAAATCAGTAATAATCAACCATAACATTGCAAAACGCTCCGTGAGAATACACAGTAGAGGGACTTCATTCAACTACGCACAATTCTCGGCTCGCCTGCTATTTTTACTGACTAATCCTATTTTATCGCTCAGCTTTTCATAATTTCCTAATCTAGTTAAAGAATTTTCTAGAAAGATTTTGTAACTTCATCCCTAATTGAAGTATCAATAATATTCAAGTAGTTTCAGAAACTTACGATTTTATTTCCGAAGGCGTCAAACTGGTTGCCGTATTTGAGGGTCACTGATGTAGCATTCATACAGCAATCGTTAAGGCTCCGGAAAACTTTTCTACCTGTCATGAAAGTAACTGTCTGAGAAAGCTACATTACTGATTCATAACAATAATAAAAGTGTTTTAGCAATTTATTGCAGTCAAAACAGTAGCAACCGGGACCCCATAAAATGTAATTTAAATTCCGAAATTCTTCACGTCTATTTTTTATCCTATGGTCCTTCAACGTTTTTTTTTTTTTTTTTCCGGCGATTTAAACAAATCCCTTTTTAAATCTGTAAAAGAAATGTTATAGGAATTTTTCAGATATCACTGAAATATGCCATCAAGATCAACAAGATTGACTATATGCGAAGGTCGTTGGGACTATATAACTATGCTTTTGTCTCATTTTCTGTCAATAACGATCCTCAATCTGATGCCCCTTTGTATTATGCACTTATATTTGTATTATTTGAATTAAATTCTTTCCAAAGAACATTCGCGAGCAGTGGTAAAAAAATAAATGTTAGTTTTTAGTTTCTTGTGTACGAAGTATATAGAGAGAGTATTGAAATCGTCAAAAAAATTCAAACTGAAAGTTTTATGTTTTAGACTTCTCTTAGTTAATAAAACACGATTTTGTATATCTGTTTGTCCATCCGTCCGTTCACTGTGACAACCATAGACTGCTACACCGACCCGTCGAAATGCACATTGAAAAATCAGAATGACCTGACCACGGCGACAGCAGCACTGGCTGGAACTATGGTTGAGTCCTAAGGGTCATCACCAGCCAATTTACAATAATTTCCGTATGAGGTACGTCCCGTCATCGACAAGAGGTAGCCGACCCGCACCATTTATGTATCCACCCGGGTAATGAGAACAAACCACCATACTGGAAGCTTCTTAACCTGATTTTTGAGGGTGTTTTCCGGTGAGAGGTCTGTCTATGACAAAGACGAATCAAAAACGCTTCGATCTTGACGGATGGAATTTGGCAGCTTCTTTACAACAAATCTGCATATTTCAATCAAATTTTAAGCAAAATACTTTCAGAGGAAATCTGTCAGCCTGGTCATTCGAATATTTATTAACGCGATAGATACAAAACGTTGACAGCTAGATGGATATAATTCGATATACATGTTTAACCGCGTTGCCTGAAATAGTCATCAAATAACTCGCCAAAGATCACACGATAGATAGATAGACTCGCCAAAGATCACATTTCAGTAAAAAGACTAAATTCATTCTAATAATTACTATTTCGTTATTATTGTACGCGGATACCATGCAACGCATTCTCTGGGATAAGTATACAAGAAAGTAATACTTTCCATTAGAAAAAGTAATTATATGCAAGCTTATTCATTGGATATAAGGATTCCTTTTACTATTATTTTAAGAAATAATAAATGCATTTTTTTATTTTTTTCAATAATTATTTTGTTATTTCATTAACTCTCGATGTATATTTGCCATCGAAATTGAGACGGTTGATCGATTCATTGCCTAGAATATTGCCGCATTGAAAAGAGGCAATCGTCTCTCCATGGCCGAATGGTCATAGCACTGGTCTCTTAATCAAGAGATAGGGAGTTGAATCCCGCTAGAGACAATGCGATTCACAGTCTGTGAAAATATTTAATTCCTTGATTTTATGTCTTCCTTTATTTCATGTTCCAGAAGATTCTGGATATTTCTTTAGTTTACCAGACAAGTGTTCTGGACTTTTCTTACTGTCTCCAGGAAAGTAGCTTGGAACTTTCTCTGCTAGTATAAAAGCAGAAGATCTGTCAGTCACTGTATTCTCAATTCAGAGTTGAGTTAATAAATTGGTTTAGTTCTACTTTTTGTTTGTGTCATTGAGTTCCACACTAAAGAACCTACGTGACAATATCATCTGACAAAAACCGTTATGATGGAAAGGATTAAAATTCATTCCGACTTTTAAAAAATAAGCATTATGTGAATCAAAAGGATTTAAAATGTGTTTATTATTTGCATAAATGGTTTTTAAAAAAAGGAAGTACTAGAATTATTTTTTTTGTTTCGAAAGTTTTAAAACTTTTTTGATTCAAAAGTTATACGAATGGATTCCATTGCCTATTCTCTCGATAACAAAATTAAATCATACTTTTTATATTGTTGCTTGCAATAAATGTAAGAGAAGATGAATATCATCATATTTATAACATTTCTGTTAATTTTGTTGTCGAAAGAAGTTGAACTCGTTCGGTTCTATTGAAATACACGATGCGGTTGCATTATTAATAACTCAAGTCCTATACTCACTGAAAAGGATTATGTTATCTCGGAATATAATAATATCTTACATTAAGTGAATAATTGACGAGAATGAGATTATTGGTATCAGTGATCATTATTGAGTAGGTTCCAATAGACAAAGTCTACTGAATCTAGCCCAATTACAACAGAATTGTTTAATTTGTTATTGGGAATGGACAATAAACGAGATAAAAAAGGATTTAGTTAATATATTGTAATATAGACTTGGGCCATGTAGTAAATAAGAAACTGAGGATCAGTTTAAATTTCGCTATCTAAAGATTATTTTGCTTGATAAGCAAATGACCATGGGACTGTCCAGACAATGATTAAATTTTAATTAATTTTCGAATTCAGTTAACGTGTTGATGAGGTAAAACTTTATTTCGCCCATTATTCAACAAAACAAAGATCGGTCATACCTACTCTAATTAACTAAATTGTATTGTGCAATAAATTATTTACTTGGAAATTTTATTAAAATTAAATCTATTTTTCCTTTGTATTAAAAAATATATACTTTTGATATTAGCGTTTAACACTCATGTAATATTTTAACTTTACGCTTTTTTTTAAAAAAAACAGTTGAACATAAAACTTTCAATACACCAACATAGATAATAGCAAGCGGTTTATATATAACGCATTATTCTAAATAGTACTGTACGAAGTGATTTGTTTTACTTCTAAATAAACTGTTCGACTATATAAATGACGGTCACGTTTACGAAAATCACGCTCTACGAAATCTACTGTTTCTGATTCTTTGGCGCTTTAGAAGAAACTACTCTATGTAGAAGCCTATTGTATATACAAAAAAAAAAAACTTTAAAGTATCGCAGCAGAGCTGTTTTCTCGAATTTTCGACTTTCCCAAGTCGGTCGATAAATAACTCCAGCAATGGCTCCGAATTTTTCCTTTGGAAAAGATTATGAAATACAATATGTTAAGCTCCTGCACAGCATCTATTTAATGAAAATATCAAATGAAGCAAAAAGGAATTCTAAAAACGTTACGTCATTTGTTTTAGAATAAGTATAATAAGCCGGATGGTTAGGAATACAAGATAAATTTATTCTATCTGTTATGAAAATAATTTTACGGAGTGACATTTAATTTTTTTCATATTATAATGGCAACTTGTATTTCTTTCAGGCTTAAAGCATGGTTCATACGAGACCAACTATTACGCGCAATTGAAGTTCACGCCTACTTCAGGAAGATCATGTGACCGCCATGGGGCAATGACAAATAATTGTTCCAATGAGACAACCATTTGCCATTGTCATATCGAGGCGACGTGATGTTCCTGAGGTAAGCTTGGCATTCCATTTCGATCAACAGTTGGCCTCTTGTAGACCCTGTTTAAGAATATAATCATCCTTTTGCTCTCGTATAGCAATACGAATCATTATTCAGTTCAGAGTAGACGCAAATGATTGGAAAAAGTTAATACAACTAACTCAGAATGAATAATACACCATTCTTTTGGTATCCTCCAGACCACAGAGATTTACCCTTGCATTATCTGATCGAAACCAAAAATGATGCCCGTAAAGTCCGTAGGCTATTGCAAAATGGTGCAAACCCGAACGAGAAAAGCTGCATAGGTAACACGCCTCTTCACCTAGCTGTTTTAAATATCGAAGAAAATGGAGAGATCGTCGAGACTTTGATCGAAGCTGGAGCCGATGTGAACGTGAAAAATTGTTACAAGAATACACCCTTAGATTTCGCTGTTATCTATAGAAAACATAGAGTAATTGAAATATTGCTGCTTGCGGGTGCGAACGTCAATGAAAAGGATGAACTCGGGAACACGCCTCTGCATTATGCAATAAAAAACTGTGTATTGTTCAAGAATATGAATTCAAAATACGTCTGTACAGAGAGTAACAAATTTGTCGACCTCTGGATCATCGAGAAACTGTTGCTACACAATGCTGAGGTTAACGCCAAAAATATTTTACAACAGACTCCTCTATATCTGGCTGTGGAAGTTGGAAATCTACATCTTGTTAGAATCCTTCTTAATAAGGGAGCATCAACACATGTTTACGATACCAGGTATGGTTTTACTCCTTTACATTTAGCATTAGACAGACGAACGATAAATCTAGCTATTGTATTTGAGCTTTTAAGTCATGGAGCCAAAACTAATTCCAGGAGCATATATTCTATCACACCTTGGCAGCTTGCAATACAGAAATACTTTTCTTCTCCTTGGTGGGAATATGAAAATGCTAAAATTCTGATCAAAACTTTTGTCTTGTTTACAAACGAATACCGTACATTTCGAATGCCGAGTGCAACACCCAGAACTGTGAGCTTAGTACGCTTTTATCACAAATGCACTTTTGAAGCTGATATCATGAAATCAGATGTTATTGCTTTGAAGTACACAGTTTACGATTTTGTTACTAAAAAACACGATGAAATGAACTGGAATAGTGGATATCCTGAAAGGAAGGCTTACGATTATGTATTCCATAATCTGAAGAAGGGAATATATGCTGTTTATGTTGTCGAGATTTTGAACAGGATCGGAAGATCATATTTGACTGAAGAATTTATAAAAACCAAAGTTTATGCGAAGGGTAGGAGGAATCAACAGAAAGTGTGTTTGAAATCTATTCATTTGCAGCAAATATCATTGTATTTGTCGCTTACAGACATATTCAATTTCATTCTCGCAAAATCAAAATGCAATTGGTTCAATACAAGTAATGGCTTCTTACAGAGAAGCATTCTGCGTGTATTTCATACATTTAGTCCAAATCTTATAAATACTACTTTTGTTTTACGGATATTATAAAAAAATATTATTTTTAAGTTTGAAATAGAAAGTATGTTGTTACTCAACTATCAAATTAACGCTAAAAGTTTTAATGTTTGGTATAATATGTCACTAGCTAACACAAATCATCTAGTAATTTTTTTTAAATTTCACGATTCCACATTAACTGCTTTCATTAATAGAATAATCTTTTGAAGTTTACATAAAATAAATTATTTTAACAAAAAGTGGTGTGCTGTCAAAGCTGAAGACGACATTTTTTTTCTTTAAAAAAATTATTTAAGTTTTTAAAGACCTAATGATCAATAAAGGTGTTTTTATATGAAATATTTGTTTTTGTTCTAATTCTCAGTATGAGAGGATGAATGCAATATTGTTAATAAGCATCCTTTATTCGTTGGTTCGTTACTTTTAAATTCAAATATGTTTAAAATGACTATTCCCTATTTCCTTAACCAAGCATTTTTAACCTTTTGTTCTCAGAAAAATAATTCGATGCATAATTTAACTATTACAAGGAATTGTTTATTGCTTAGATCAAAATATATTTGTTTGGAGTTGAATTTCCCTCAAAAAATTCACCAGCAACTTTTTACCACTCTGTCGGTGTTTTTAACAAAGGAAATTAATAAATAAATAAGCTGTTTGAATGGTAAGTGTGAGGCATCATCCGAGGGCAAATGGTTAAGTATCAAATTTAGCTGAACATCAAGGCTGTACAATTTCTAGCCTTACACCCATTTTTTTTATAGGGAACATAAACCTTCCCAGAGTCGAGTAAAATGATATGAGGGGCTGCAATGGCCTGTTAGTAAAATCTTAGCCAGAGCTCCAGCTTCGAAACCCAATCCCACTAAAGAGCGGTTGTGTATTTATTATAGGTCTGATGCCCTGGAACAAATGTCCTCCCATTAGTATTGAACTTTGAAGAAGGGTTGCCAGTTCAGGTGTCGTCTTCATTTGGCGGGGACTCAAAATTATGAGATCTGTCCCAATATAACCTAGTGTTGCTTTCAAACACAATGGTAATATAACTAATCTAACACAATGGCAAATTCGGTACTTGTAGTCTTATGTGTAAGACCCAACACATACAATCACCTATTCCCATTTATTAGTTTCGGAAATTTGTTATTAACTATTATATTTGTATTATTTTAATGGTTAGCTAAATGTCAGCCATAGATATATTCATTTTATTGACGGTATATATATTTTATCATTCAAAACTAAAACTCTTATTCGAAATCTAAATATTACTCATCTGATAAATATATCATCAGACAAGATTGTAAAGTTTCAGTTCCATTGATGAGAAACATTGATTCCTGAAGATATGATCGGTTTCTTATTCTGTCCTTTATTCATATATGTAATATTATTGTATTCATATATGGGTATACCTGAGTTTTGCAACAAAATTTAACACCTTAACTGTCGTGGGTGTGACCGGTGACGGACTGTACCAAACAAATTACATTGTAGGAAATTCAAGCAATGTGTCAATGCAGTCAATGTGTTAATAATGATTTTTGAATGAACAATGTTCAATATCCATTAAGTGCAAAACATTATGTACAAAATGAGAGCAATTCTTTCTTGTCCAAGCAATTTACATTTTTAAAAAAATGCATCGTTTATCTTTATTGTTCGCCATTTTTTCAGATTTCTTTTTTTTTTTTGCATTGTTGTAATAACCTATAAAATAACAATAAGAACTGAAACAAAATTCGTTATCTGAATTCTACATATTCAGAATATATTTTACCAAAATGTTGTATTTTCTGTCAAATACTTTGGTAGAAGCATCGTTTTTACAAGTTTTCATATTTCTTACGTGATTGCAATAGTTTCAATGCCGTGAAGCTTTCTGTAATCAGCGGACAGAAAAAAGAACAATGAGAAAATATTTATTTCCATCTCAGAAAATTGAATATTTCATCAGCGGACAGAAAAAAAGAATTATGAGAAAATATTTATTTTCATCTCGCAAGATTAAAGATTTCTAGTCGGGAAACAGGAAAGGAAATCCCTAAGCTGCAGTCCAAAAGAGAATCGGCGGTGGCCTGATGGTAAGGTCTTGGCTTGTGAGCCGTAGGGTTTCACCGTCGTCTGTTGCACATTAAATACCGTCATGTCAAACGTCCTCCCGTTGATGTGGTGTGGTGTGGCGTGGCGTGGCGTGGCGTGGAAGGGGGTGCCAGCTCAGGTGTCAAAATTACAAGGTCCGTAACAAAATAGCCCTAGTGTTGCTTTACAACGAGACGTTAATATAACTAAACTAAAAGAGAATCGGATTTGAAAAGTGTTATCTCTAAAGGGATAGTTTCTTAATATATAGGGCGGTTATAATTAAAATTCCTTTTTGAAATGGTCATAAAAGGAAAGCTAAAAGGAAAAGGTTATCAAACTTGGTAATAGTTTAAAGGAGGTCATGGGAATTTCTTTTCCGCCAAAATTAAATAAAGCTGAAAAAATCGCCAGTAGATGTGAACTGGCGCTTTATCAATATTGTTAAGCAAAATAGGACATGAAGACATCGGTTTAAAATGTGTTTAATCATTTCTGAAACGTGTTACAAAGCATATTCAATGTGGTTTCCACCATTTTCTGAAAGCATGTTAAATATTAACTTCTTGCATTCTCAACAGTAGCTCTTAGTATATCAGGATGAATGTTACGCACATGTCGGTGTATCGCATCTTTCAATTCCATCAAATTTTTGACTTTTAGATTATAATCATAAACAGTGCTTTTGAGATAACCCACACTGAACATGCTTTGTAACACATTTCAGAAATGATTAAACACATTTTAAACCGATGTCTTCATATCCTATTTTGCTTAACAATCTTAACAATATTGATAAAGCACCAATTCATCTCTGCTGGCGAGTTTTTGAACTATATTTATTTATTTTTTGCGGGAAAAAATTCCCAAGATCTCCTTTAAACTATTGCCAAGTTTGATAACATATGGTCCAGTAGTTTTCCTTTCATGGCAATTTCAAAGTGGAACCTTAATTATAACCACCCTGTATATTGCAAAAGAACAAGAAACGATTCTTTTATAAGATGAAAGTAATGGAAATATTTTTTTTTAATTTTATAAAAGTAATTTTCAACCTGCATCAATTTTTGTTTAATCTAGCAATTCCTAACTATTTTATATCAGCTTGCAATGGAATTTTTCATTTCTCGCATCATTACATACTAGCTGCTTTTGACGACCAACTGGTCCCTGAAATGAAGGTTTTCCTTTCAATGAATTCTCATGCATAATTTGATGTTCAGGATTCTTTCAACAAAATAATTTTAAGCATCAAATTGTGATGTGTATTATAACCACATAACTGTTAATATAATAGCATTAGTCTTGTTCTATTTATTGTGTGAATGTATCTGTGTAATGGTGACCGATCGCATGATATTATATAAAATTCTGGTTTTGTTTAATTTGAATAAAAATTTTTTGATTCACTTAATTTTCATGACTGCTTGGATGAAATATTTTTTCAAAATCAAATTGTTATATCTATTTTAATCTTATTCCGAATCTGTTAATTGCGCGTATGTGCGTTTCATATATAAACAACTCCCATGACCACCATAGTGCCAATTAAAAACTGAAATATCTTGGTAATCTATTTCAGCCTATACGTTACATTTTTTGGTAATGTAACTTCAGTTTTTAATTCTTTATGTAAACTGGGCAGGTAATGCTCAGAATTTTAACAACAAAAGAAATACCCACGAATATTTTAAGAAACAATGAAAAGAATTTGAATTTTATTGCAGCAATGAAATTGATTTTTAAAAATTACGCAAAAATATTTTTAAATTCGAAACATATTGACGCGGTAGATAAATTCATGCCATTAAAGTAACTTTAATATAATTTTAAATTCATATTAATCTCAGTTTTTGGCAAAAATTGTTACTTGATTTATTTTGGGAAAACGTCAAAATATCATTCAGTGTTTAATTAATTAAAATTTATAAAAATTGTTCTAATGCTCAAATTTTACCCTTCAAAGTTATTTCTATCAATTTTTATAGTTTTTGCCTGTAAATTGCCCCGACACATCCGCTTTTTATATTGCTATTATTTCATTTATCATCACTATTATTTAAATCAAAATGAGACGTATATTCACAATTTGGTGTACAGAACCTATGCTGTGTTCATTAGTCAAGCATGATGCATTTTTTATTATTACGTTCATCTACACAATACAAGAGATCAATCAAATAATTTGATTTGTAACAGCATTTAAGGTTTTTCTACCATTATAATAATAACGCCTTATAATAATTATTGTTACCTCTGAGGATTTTTTTAAACTTTCCTGTAACATCTCTATATGATTTAAATGTATTTTTTAAGCAATCAAAAGACAATTATTGATATATTCTGCAGTAAATTTAGTTTAAAATACAAAAACCAATTCTGTTATTGAGAAAATTATTAACTTTTAATATATAATTTGAAATTAATTCACAATTTTGTTTGTTTCACTGAATATAAACATTATATACACATGGAGAACTTCCAGGTAGATCCAGTTCTCAAATCTGTAATCAAACAAGGACGAATCTGTCTTGTTGTTGTTTCTCATGGCACTTGCCACTGACAAGCCCGCTGTTACGAAGACAGCGATTTAAGCCGCAGGGGGAGAGTCTCTTGTTTTTATAGTAGCGCCAACTAGGGCCACGAGTACGACTTTGCTACTCACGCATCACTCATTCGCTTGCACAACCCCTTTTTACAGGAGGGCACACTCACACATCTCACAGATAGAACAACAGAAGAACAACCATGCCCAAACCGGGACTCGAACCCGGGACTCCCAGATCACGGGAAAGACGCGCTACCCCTATGCCAGGACGCCGGCAATTCACAATTTTAAAATTAGTTTTAAACTAGTCAGAAATTATTTTTTATATTTAACTCATTTATTGGAAAGGCATCCTATTTTCCAGGCATCTGATTAACATAATCAGGAATGCATCTTAAAAGAAAATGCTTATTTCAATATGATTGAAAACTAATTATTTATCACTGTTTAAAAATTTGACATCTATTAATCTGCAAGCCGAATTATTATCTTTCAATACAACTTATTACTCACTTATTCAAACGATAATATAGTTAGAAAGTGGATCCTTGAAGCATAACGTCCCTTTATTACCCAATTGCTGAAAATCCACTTGGTTGGTTTTCTCCCTTGTTAGTTAATATAAATGTGAATTTTTGAAAACATTATAGGTTAGAAGGTAAAAGCATACATTACTAAATATTGGTAAAATTACTTTTGATGTAATCTATAAACAGAAATCACTGAAAAATGATTCCTCGATATCATTTACGTTGACTGCCGTGTCACTCACATTCACGTGACAGCAAATGTTCTCAATCAATGTAGAATCTCATGCAAGTATAGCAAGTTTACGTTTAGTTTATATCTCCTTGTTTTAAAGTTGTTGCTCAGAAAGTGAATCACCTGTGATTCACACAGACTATCTATATAGATATTTCCTTCTCCACTATAATTAAAAGAGCTTAAATAAGTAAGCATCTTATTATATAGTGGTTGGAATTACAGGCATGATTCATGGCAACGAATGTGTTACATTATTAATCTTATTTAACTCTCAGAGTTTTATTATTTACCTTTATTTTTCCATTTAATATCTGCCTGATAAAATAGCCTTTGGTTAAATATTAACGGGACAATATTTAAAATAAGATTTTGTTCAAAATTCATTTCACAAAATGAAATTTCATGACAGTTCCTTTTCTATCCCGTAACTTCCAAATGCAAAAGTAAACCCCTCTAGAAAGTAAAAGAAAATATTATCAAGAATAGAATTTTTTCTTCAATTTAACTGACGATCGAATTGTCAAAAGAATGCTACTACTTCGTACATGTAAATTTACCAAACAATGGAAATGTTGATTTGAAAATATCAAACACTGTGCATTTTTGTTCTGGAGTTTAAAATGGAAAACACAAATCAAATGGAATGAGGCCTGTCATCTTCTAAATTACTTTGTTGACACTGGTGTGTCTCACTTGTAAATTGAATAAAAGAATTTCTGTTGTTAAAATTTAACTGAATAAAGGGAAACAAAAACACATTGTGACGGCAAACTAAAAGACCAAGATACATTCCTTTTATACGGGTATTGAAAATCTCATCCGGTTTTCGGTTTCTCTTCCTCTAATATCGTAACAGTGTGATATATAGGAAAAAGGCTGACGGAAAAAAATAAAATTGATCGTAAATTTCCAAAAGAATGAATTATAAAGCTGTTGAAGTTAAATTTTAAAATTAATCTTCAGCTATTAAATTCTAAGTAGTTAATGTTACTGAAAAACTTCAGTGCAAATATTTTTTGTAATGCTGAGATAATTAAAATTTTTTATTTGTAATTACAATAATGTTATGGTAAAAAAATCGTTCAACTTTTCTCACCAAACTCAGCATTTGCCAGCGTCCTGGCCTAGGGGTAGCGCGTCTTCACCGTGATCTGGGCTTCCCGGGTTCGAGTCCTGGTTCGGACATGGTTGTTCTTAACCTTATGTTCTATCTGCGAGGTGTGTGAAAGAGACCCCCCCTCCCCTGTAAAAAGGGGTTGTTCAAACGAGTGTGTGAAGGTCATCTTCATATGAGCTAGAAGTCAGACTTCTTCCCTCGGGTGTTCAGGGGCCTTTACCCTCAAGAGCTACTGCACCTCTTATCCATGGTAACGAGGACATGACATCATCATTAACTCAGTATTTCCACGAGTTTTCTGCCGGCGTCCTGGCATAGGGGTAGCACGTCTTCCCGTGATCTGGGCTACCTGGGTTCGAGACCCGGTTTGGGCATGGTTGTTCTATCTGTGAGAATGTGCCCTCCTGTAAAACGGGGTTGTACAATCGTATGATTGATGCGTGAGTAGCAAAGTCGCACTCTTGGCCCTAGTTGGAGCTACTAAAAAACAAGAGACGCTCCCCCACCGGCTTAAAATTGCTATCTGTGGAACAGCGGGCTTGTCCATGGCAAGTGCCATAAGAAATAACAACAAGTTTTCTTTGAGTGTTTCTGTATGTCTTCAAACTGGTTCAACATTTTCATCTTTTTAAACCGATATTCTTCTCTGGTATTCAAACATCGAGTTCATAAGATATCATTCGTTAATCATTATATACATATATTTATTAAATTTTAATCAAAATGATGTTTAGGCTTAAAAGTTAAAAAAAAACTGAGTTAACATTTTTTTCTAAGTCTTCTTAAAAACCTTAAAAATTCTTTTTTAAAAAACAGTATTTTATGCTACACCTAAATTTTATATAAAATATTATAGATATTTGGGTTTCTAATACTTTTTTACGAGTCTCTAAATAAATTCTATTTCGATATGACATTCCTCAAGAACAACCCGAAGACAATAATTCAACAAATTTAGATTATAGGTGCAAATTTATTAGATGGACACATCAGTCAACAATGAAGTTTGAAGTTTAGTTTAGTTTAGTTAGAGAAATATCCTGATTAGAATCAGTAGGAAGTTAATTTTAAATTGACCTCATAGTTCTGAACCACAATCGCTTAGGCAAATAATAATTTCAAACTGGGCACAATATAGTAGATATCTGTTATGAATCTGATATGTATGAGGTTATATCAAATTATAATCTTCAAGGGCCATTTTATTGTTTGTTTGTTTGTTTCTTATGGCACTTGCCACTGACAAGCCCGCTGTTACGAAGACAGCGATTTAAGCCTGAGGGGGACGTCTCTTATTTTTTATAGCAGCGCCAACTAGGGCCAAGAGTACGACTTTGCCACTCACGCATCATTCATTCGCTTGCACAACCCCTTTTTACAGGAGGGCACATTCACACATCTCACAGATAGAACAACAGAAGAACAACCATGCCCAAACCGGGACTCGAACCCGGGACGCCCAGATCACGGGGAAGACGCGCTACCCCTATGCCAGGACGCCGGCGGGCCATTTTATATTAATTCTATAATACTTAGGGGAAAAAAATATATTAATATTTGTAATTGCATGTTTTGAAATTAAAAAAAAGGACAATTCAAATATCAGGAATTTAAAGCAGAAATGTTTCTGCATAAATTGAATATAATTTATGCACATTTTACAGAAAGAAAAAAAAAATATGCGAAATGATACAATTAGGTGGTTATCAAATAGTAGTACCAAATTTTATTGAAAAAAATTCCCTGCCACGACTAAAGCAGTCTTCACATGAGACCTACTATTGCGCACAATGAAAGGCTTCGCCTTCCACAAAAACATAATGTAACCCCAACGCGATAACGCAAAAGGTCGCTTCATTGGGACAACTGGAGTTATTTGCCATTGACCTGTTGGGATCACGTGATCTTCCTGAAGTAGCCATGGCCTTCCATTGCTCGAAAAAGTTCGCGTCGTTTAAAAGTTTCTTAACATACGGACAATCTATATATTTGGAAAACCTCCTCTTCATTAGTTCCTAATTAAAGTAGAGAAGTCAACGAAATAGATCTATGGCTTAGAACTGATAGATAAAATTTGTGAAGATAGTCGAATCAACTTGTTAAGCTGATGAAGAAGCTATGAATTATTGTTAATTGTAAAACGCTAAATGGAATTATACCATTAAAATTTAGCTTTAAACTCAACTTCAAAAGGAATTCACCGACTTGGGATTTAGCAGAAAAGAAAATTACCCGATTATTCCATATTATTTTTCAGTCAAGAAATTATATTTTATTAGTTGATATCATCAAAATGAGCTTATTGCATCGCTTAATAACAAGAGGGAATTATTCTGCAACAATTCGTGACCTACTCAGAGCAGGAATGAATCCGAATACGACAGATGAAATGGGAAAAACACCTCTACACATCGCCGTTTGCAAAAATGAAGACAATATACAAGAATCTGAAGCCAGTTTGCAAGTTGTACGGGAATTAATTTATTTTGGAGCCGATGTGAATCGTACGGACAACATCGGAAACACTCCTCTGCATTTTGCCGTTTGTTTTAGGAATTACGAAATGATGGAAATTCTTCTAAAATGCAATGCAGGAATAGATATACAGGATGATCTTGGAAATACTGCAATGCATTATGCTATTGATAACTGTAATTTGTTACAGTGGACAAAGTCTGACTATAAATGTCCTGGAGAAGGATCACATGCCGATTTGGCAGCAGTGAAACTACTTATGAACTATTTTCCGGATATCAACTTATATAATATTTTATCTGAAATTCCCCTGATATGGGCAGTGAAAGAACAGAACCATCAAATTGTTCAAATATTACTCAAGAAAGGTGCATCCTATTCTTTGAGAGATATACATGGCAATGACGCTTTGCATTATTCTTTAGATCAAGTAGAAATAAATGAGGGCATTGTGACGGAACTCCTCAAATATGGAAGTAACCATGAATACAAAAATAACCGTTCAGAAACTCCAGTGGATGTGTATCTAAAAAGACTTCACAATGCATCACCAACAGAACAAAAAAAAGCAGAATACTTATTTAAAATTTTTGTGTTTCAGAAAAATTATTTTAAGAATACACAATGCCGAGAAATAGCAGACATAAGCAGAAAAATGAAAAGCCTTCTGCGCAAATTCTTTTGGTACTGCCGCTTTGAAATTGAAAAAATGAAAATTGATGAACTAGTAACAGATTATACTATTTTTCAATTGGCTTCGAGGGGATTTTATTATAATACTTCTGAAGAGAAACCTCAGTCATTTGAAATATTTGACAAAACACTTGAAAAATTGAAGAGAGGCGATTATACCGTATATATTGACATAATCGTATCTGGTATTTGCAGAGACTATATGGCTATTAAAACTGCAGAAACTGGTTACTGGTTGGACCGAAAAGGTGAACGGGTAGAATTTTTAAATTTTGACACGCGATATCGCCTTTGTTACTATTTGACGAATTTTGAGATGTTTAATTTGATGCTAGCGTTTTCATCAAGACGCTGGTTTCTTAAAACCTGCAGAATCTGCAACGGCTTGTGTACAAATGTTTAATTGTGCTTTATTTCTGTAATTGAATATTTTTAAAAGGAAGAGTTGAACTAAAGGCATTTCTCTCTAAATACTGTTAAAGTAAGGATATTTTTGCGAGTCAAGCATAATTTTTACCATTATGTTAAAATTTTAAATTGAAGATCAACATACAATTTAATGTTTTCGTTTTTATTGTGTAATAAAAAAATCTTTTTAAAATGTTACTTTTTTTAACTAAGCTTTCAGATGCTCCTATGGTTTTAGATTCATGCAGTGGCGGATTTCGTAGGCAGTCTAAAAAGTTGCCTATAATATTGAAGCCGAATGAGTCACACACGCTGGCTAGTAAAAAAAATATAATTAGCCTACAATTCAAATAAAATTCATGAGAAATAAAATTAGCTGTGTAAAAAATTAGTACCTCAGTGTGTATTAACAATAACTTCTTATAGTCATTTATTAAAATGTAATAATATTGTATGACACATAGAAATATTAATATTCCATCAATGGTTCACTCTATATCGCATTTGTTGATTCCGTAAAATAATAGATTTTAATGTTAAAGTTCTTCAAAATTTAATTTTTTTCCATTCTTTCCCACTAATCAAATAACTTGTTTCCAAATTAGGGAATCAATAATAATTATGGTTAAATTTGAATGAATTTTATATCTTTAGCCCTTTTTCTATAACATAAATAAATAAGAAAGTTTTTGCTTTCTTTTTATTATAAGATTGCAAAAAGTTAGAAAATATTATGGTACATATTTTTCGAAGCCGCTGCGTTTATTAAAGTATCTATGGTTTCTGATTTCGAAACAAATATTTTGAATAGCCTTTTTAACATTGTAATTGAATTCAAGTGGTTTCCATTAAGTATGCATCTTTTATTAATGGGACTGAATAACAATATAATAAAGAATTTGTATTAATTGTAGCAATACCTTTATTGCTTGCAAATAGACAAAATAAAATTATTTATATATTTGTACTTTTCATTCAATGGAACTATAACCTTATCTTCTGACCATTTAGAAAGCAAATTTTCAACTGATATTTTAGTAGACAAACAGTATACAAACAAATAAAAGAATGCAAATTGCACACAAAGCTAATTTTTAAGGATAACAGTTTTGTTCTCTAACTGAACATCTTTTGAACTACTAAATATTGTATTTATTCAATCAAACTTATTTTCCGGTCAAAAATTCTCTAGGTTTAATAAGCATTCTATATAGGTTAATATTCCTATGAAGAGCTAAATAAAATAATTTATTATAAGTTTCAAGTATACTGCCATGTCACTCACATTCGCGTGACAGCAAAAATTTTCATTCAGTGTAGAATTTAATGCAAGTAGAGCAAGCTTACATTTAGTTCTCTTTGTTTTAACATTGGCGCGGTGATATTTTGGTAAAGTCTCGGCTTCCGAACTGGAGAGTTTCATGTTCGAGAACGGATTGCACAATCGTTCGAGAACAGTCGTATAAGCGGGTTTAGTGCACATTAAATCCGTTGGGGACAACTGCCCACCTGCTGGTGTGGTGTGGAAGTTTGGAGAGGAGGTGCCAGCTCAAGTGTCATCCTCGTCATTTGACCGTGGTTAAAAATTACGAGGTGCGTCCCAACATAGTCCAAGTGTTTCTTTAAAAAGGGGACATTAATATAACTATGCTAAACCTTGTTTAAAAAATTACGCAGGAAATGATTTATACATACCAAATAATTAGATATTTTCTTCCCTATTACAATTATAAGAACGTAAATAAGTAAGCATCTTATTAGACAGCGGTCGGAATCACACATGATTCATGGCAACGAATGGATTAAATTATTAATCTTATTTAACTCTCCGATATTTATTATTTGCTTTTATTTCTCCATTTAATAGTATCTCGTTAATATCTGCCTGAAACATTAATTTATCTTATTAATTCATCTCGTTAATATGTGCCTGAAAAAATCGCGTTTGGTTATATATAAATTATATTAATTATCATATAATATTAAAGAGATGAATGCTTAAAATAAGATTTTGTTCAAAATGTATTTCACAAAATGAAATTTCTCAACAGTTCCATTCATACCCTGTTGCTTTCAAGCGCAAAAATAAACCTCTCTAGAAAGTAAAAGAAAACATTGTCAAGAATAGAAAACCCGTTCTTTTTTTTCTCCTTCGATTTGAAAGACGATTGCGTTATCAAAAGAATGCAACTGCTTTGTACATGCAAAATGACCAAACAATGGAAATGTTGATTTGAAAATGTCAAAAACTATGCATTTGTGTTCTGGAGTTTCAAATGAAAACACAAATCAAATGGAATGAAACCTGTCTTTTGACTGTTCTGTTGAAATACTTTTCGACACTAGCGTGTCTCACTTGCAAATTGAAAGAAAGAATTTATGTTGTTTAAATTTAACTGAATAAAGGAAAGAAAACACATTGTTACGGCAAAACTGAAAGACAAAGATACATTCATTTTATATAGATATTGAAAATCTCATCCACTACTGCATATTTTGCCTTTCTTCCTCTAAAGTCGTAAAGATGATAGCTACAAGAATAAAGGTTGGCGGAAAAGAATATAATTCATCGTAGATTTCCAAAAGAACTCCAAAGACTGAATTATAAAGCTATTGAAGCTAGTTTTTAAAATTATTCTTCAGCTATCAAATTCTAAACAGTTCAGCGCAAATATTTTTTTTTGTAATGAGATAATTAAAATTTTATATCTGTAATTACAATAATGTTATGCTAAAATAACATTCAATTTTTCTCACCGAACTCAGCATTTGCAAGCGTCATGGCTTAGGGGTAGCGCGTCTTCCCCGTGATCTGGGCGTCCCCGGTTCGAGCATGTTTGTTCTTATTCCTGTGTTTTATCTGTGAGGTGTGTGAAAGAACCCCCTCCCCTTCTTCTGTAAAAAGGGGTTGTGCATTCGATTGTGTGGAGTGTCATCTTCATATGAGCTAGAAGTCAGACATCTGCCCTCTGGTGTTCAGGGGCATTTACCTTCAAGAGCTACCCAAACCCTTTCCTTGATAACGTAGACATTACAACATTATCAACTCAACATTTCCACGAGTTTTCTTTGATCGTTACTGTATGTCTTCCAACTGGATCAACGTTTTCATCTTTTTAAAACCATTTCTTTCTCTAGCTATATTCAAGCAAAATTACTCAAATATCGAATTCATAAGATATAATTCGTTAATTATTAAATGCATACATTTATTAAATTTTAAACGAAATGAGCTAAAAAATTTTTCTGTGTCTTCTTAAAAACCTTAAATATTCTTTTTAAAAAAAACCTTTATTTGATGTTGTATTTACATTTCGTATAAATTATTATCGATATTTGAGTTTCTACAACTTTTGTTTACGAGTCTTTAAATAAATTCAATTTCGATATAATCTTCCTCAAGAACAACCCAATGACAACACTGCAAACAAATTGTAATTATAAGTTCAAATTTACCAGATGTACACTTTGATAAAAGACTTTCATGAACATCAATTTGAAGTTTAGTTTAGTGTAGTTTAGTTAGAGAAATTTTTTGATAGGAATCAATCTGAATTTAATTTTGAATTGATCTCATATTCTAAACAACGAGCTCATAGGCAAATATAACAGATATCTGCTACGTATGAAATTATACCAAATTATAATTTTCAAGCGCTATTTAAGATTAATTCTACAATGCTTAAAAATATATATATATAAATATTTGTAATTGCATATTCTGATATTTAAATAAATACAATTCAAATACCAGGAATTTCAAACAGAAAATTTCTATATTGAATGAATACAATTTGAAGCAATTTTCAAAGAAAGAAAAAATATGTGACATGGTACAATCAGATGGTTATGAAATAGTATTGCTAAATTTTATTAAAAAGCATTTACTGCCACAACAAAATCCTGAAGCAACGTTTACAGGAGGCCATTTATTGCACACAATGGAAGCCCGTGCCTTTGTCAGTAGCACCACGTGGCCCCAAAGAGACAATGGCAAATGGTGTTTCTTTGGGATAGTTATTTGTCATTCCCCCACTGCGGTTTTGTGATCATAATGAAGAAGGCGTTACATTCCATTGCGCGCAATAGCTTACCTCGTGTAAATGCTGCTTGACATTAGGAATATCTATATGTTTAGAAATCCTCTTCTTCAATACGTCTTAGCTAATTTAGAGAAGAATTCATCTAATTAAATCGATGGCGCAGGATACTTAAGGTGGGTTCACACGAGGCTAACAGTTGCGCGCAATTGTTGTCTCTCTACTGTTGTCCCTGTATTGTCACCCTGTGAATGGGACAATGGTTCCCTTGTCGAGGGGTCAATGGCTAATTGTTGTCCCGACGGGACATTCATTTGCCATTGTCCCGTAGCAGTCACGTGATTTTCCTGAAGTAGGCGTGACCTTCTATTGCGCGCAATAGTTGGCTTCGTGTGAACCCACATTTAGACAGCATCTATGAAGGTAGGTGGATCACCTTGTTAAGCCGTTGAAGAAGATAAAGCCGCTAGGAATTATAGTAAATTTTAGAAAGCTAAATGGAGTGATAACTACCCAGCAAAATTTATATTTAACTTCAAAAGGAATTCATCAACTTTAGGTAAAGCAAAAAAAGAAATTGCACGTCGGTTCCAAAAATTTTCTAAACCGAGAAAATATATTTTATTAGTTGATGTAGTCAAAATGAGCCTATTGCACTACATAATCAGAGGAGAAAATAATTTTGCAATAATTCTTGACCTACTCATAGCAGGGGTAAATCCAAATAGTCCAGATGCCAGAGGAAAAACACCTCTACACATCGCCGTTTCCAAAAATGAGGCCAGTATAGAAGAATCCAAAGTTACTGAGCAAGTTGTACGGGAATTAATTTATTTTGGAGCCGACGTGAATCGTGCGGACAACTTCGGAAATACTCCTCTGCATTTGGCCGTTTGTTTTAGGAATTACAAATTGATGAAAATTCTTCTAAAATGCAATGCAGGTACAGATACGCAGGATCGACATGGAAACACTGCAATGCATTATGCCATTAACAACAACCGATTGTTACATTGGACAATTTATAACCAGGATCGTCCTGGATATCGATCACAGGCCGATTTGAAAGCAGTGAAATTACTTATGAACTATCACCCGGATATCAACTTATATAACAGTGAATGTGAAACTCCCCTGATGTGGGCCGCGAAAGCACAGAACCTTCAAATTGT
This sequence comes from Argiope bruennichi, assembly GCF_947563725.1. Lineage (NCBI taxonomy): Eukaryota > Metazoa > Arthropoda > Arachnida > Araneae > Araneidae > Argiope > Argiope bruennichi. Next base: position 86,763,172 of record NC_079159.1, on the reverse strand, counting down.
TCAAATATTACTCAAAAACGGTGCCTCCTATACTTTGAGAGATGTATTCGGTCATGATGCTTTGTATTGTTCTTTAGATCAAAGAGAAATAAATGAGGAAATTGTTACGGAACTCATTAAATATGGAAGTGAACCTGAATACAATAACCACCCTTTTGAAAGTCCCATAGATGTGTATCTTAAAAGACTTCACAAGGCATCACCTTCAGAACAAAAAAAGGCAGAATACTTGTTCAAACTTTTTGTATTTCGTAAAAATAATTTTAAGCGTGCACAAAGTCAGGAGATAGCAAACATAGGCAGAAAAACGAAAACCAATCTGTGCCAATACTTTTGGCATTGCCGCTTTGAAATTCAAAAAATGAAAATTGATGAACTAGTAGCAGATTGTACTGTTTATGATTTGGCTTCGAAGGGATTTTATTACGGTATTCCTAAAGAAATACCTTATTCATTTGAAATTTTTGATAAAATACTTGAAAAACTGAAGAGAGGCGAATATACCGTATATAGTGACATAATCGTATCCAGTATTTCCAGACACTATATGGCTGTTAAAGCTTCAGAAAATGGCTACTGGTTGGACAGAGAAGGTGAAAAAGTAGAATTTTTAAATTTTGACACACGTTATCGCATTTGTTACTATTTGACAAATTTTGAAATGCTTAATTTGATGCTAGCGTTTTCATCAACAAGTTAGTTTTTTAAAAATATGCAACGTCTTGTATACAAATGTTTAATAGTATTTATTTTTGTTAATGAATATTTTTAAAAGGAAGACTTAAACTAAAGACATTTCGCTCTAAATAATGTTGAAAGTGAGGATATTTTTGTGAGTCAAGCATTATTTGTACCATTAAGTTAAAATTTTAAATTCATGATCATCATAAAATTTAATGCTTTCGATTTTATTGTATAATAAAAATAATCTTTAAAAATGTTACTTTTTTTAAGTAAGCATTCAGTTTTATGCAGTGGTGGACTTCGTAGAAGATCTAAGAAGTTGTCTACAACAGGGAGGCCGAATGATTCACACATGCAAGCCAGTAAAAAAAAATAATATATAATTAGCCTAAATGTCAAATAAAATTCATAAGAAATAAAATTATCAGTGTAAAAAATTAGTCCCTCGGTTTGTATTTACAATAACTTCTTATATTTATTCTCTAAAATGTCGTTACATTTTATGGCATATAGAAATATTAATATTCCATCAATTGTTTACTGAAAATCCCATCTGTTGATTCCGTAAAATAATAGTTTTAATGTTAAATTTCAACGAATTTTTTTTCTAATCATTTCCACTAAACAAATAACTTGTTTCCAAATTAGGGAATCAATAATTATGGCTAAATTTGAATGAATATTATTCCTTTAGTTCTCTTTCTATAATATAAATAAAGAAGAAAGTTTTTGCTTTCTTTTTATTATAAGATTGCAAAAGGTTTGAACAAAATTAACACCGTAATATTTTGGAACTGTAAAATTAAATCAGTAATTAGAAGAGGGTTCTCATAATATACATTGTTCGAAGCCGCTGCGTTTATTAAAGTATCTATAGTTTCCGATTTGGAAATACAAATATTTTGAATAGCCATTTTGATATTGTAATTGAATGCAAGTGGATTCCATTAAGTATGCATCCTTTATTAATAGGACTGAATAACAGTATAATAATAAAGAATTTGTATTAATTTCATCAGTAAATTTGTTACTTGCATATAGACAAAATATTATTTATATATTTGTATTTCTCTGTCAATGGAACTATACGCTTACCTTTTGACCATTTAGAAAGCAAATTTTCAACTGGTATTTTAGTAGACAACCAGTATACAAAAATTAAATAAATAAAAGAATGAAAATTGCACACAAAGCTAATTTTTTACAGATAACCGTTTTGTTTCTTTAACAATTGAGTATCTTTTTGAATACTATATTTTTTATTTGTTCAATCAAACTAATTTCCTCGTCAAAAATTCTCTAGGTTTAATGAGCGTTCTGTATAGGATAATATTTCTATGAAGAGCTAAATAAAATCATTTATTCAACTTTTCTAGTATACTTTATATTTTTTCATAAGTACGTAATCTAATTAATAAGTCAAATAAATTCGCATGTTATATTAAAAAATATTATTTTCTGACATTTTGTAGAATTAATATTTAACGACGAAAAACTGAGTTGTTCAATTCGTATTTCTTGAGACATTAAATTGCAAATGAAAGTTAGAAAAATGAAGGTCACTCTATCAGTCATATTCTAGATATGTGCTATATGGGTGACGGTAAATGAGAAGAATGGCAAGTTTTCTAGGTCAAAAGGACGTTGTTAAAAAAATCACTTCTATCAATTATGTTTTCATAATGTTTGTTGAACGAACAACCAAAAACCCATTTCCCAAAACCTTTTTTTTTAACCATATGAAAGAATTTGTATATTCGAACAATTGCTATTATTCTGTTTATACTATCTGTGTTATTGCATTATTCGTTTACGAGTACAAAAACAATAATTTTGCTTGTATTGGTCGCAAATATACAACTCTATGTAAGGTAGAAGATATCTACTGTATCTGGCCTGGTGGTAAGGTCTCGGCTCGGAGCCGGAGGGTTTCAGGTTCGAGACCCTATTCCACCGAAGAACCGTCGTGTAAGGGGGTCTGTTGCACGTTAAATCCGTCATGACCAAACGTCCTCCCGCTGGTGTGGTGTGGTGTGGAGAGGGGGGTGCCAGATCAGATGTCGTCCTCGTCATCTGACCGCGGTTCAAAATGACGAGGTCCGTCCCAAAATAGCCGTTGTGTTGCTTCAAACGGGACGTTAATATAACTAAAGTAAACTAAAATAAATATCTACCGTATCTAATTACATATAAAAATACGTGGATTCTAGTGATCAACAGTACTCTTGAAATAATAAATTCGATTGCTAGACTGGTAAGTTAGGCGGGGAGACAGATAAGGCAAAAGCAACAAAACTAACTTTCCATCTTGACTCTTATATCAACCAGTCTCTGTCTCTGAAACCGCAGTGCTCTGCTTTGCATTAGAAGAACTATCGAAAACTGTTATCTATTTTAGTTGAGCGCATGTCATTTTTTTATGCAATTTTAATACAATATGATTTTTGATACAATTTTTCAAATTCTGTATATGAGGGAATCGTTTATTAATTATTGAAATGATAATTAATTTACAACATTGGATATAATGAAGGAGTGATATTTAATCTACAGGCATTAGAATGATATTTTCTAAAATTGAAACATAACGAACGACACACTTATTAATGGACCATTTTCTGTGGATAGGCCGAAGACTTTGTAAAAACTGAATAAATATTCATAATTGAGTTTTTTACGTCTGGAAAAAGTAAAAATAGTGATAAAAAAAGCTATAGATAGCACAGCGGTGAAAAAATCACATTGAACTGAAGGAGCAAGCAAGCATATATCCAATATGAATTATCCGTTTTATTGCTGAGTATCTGTAGAGAAATATGTTCAACGTAATGAGACTATAATTGAATACAATAAAGTTTAAATGCTCTGAATAAAGTCCTAAATAAAGGGTAACTATATTGCAGAGTGCAAATATGTCTAGACTGAAAAAAATATAGCTGTTCATCAGTAAAACATAAAATCCAAGGAATTTTTTAAAACTACTTGGATTAAGTCTCCTTGGAGTTAATTCATTACGATATCGAACAACTATATTGCAGAGTGCAAATATGTCTAGACTGAAAAAAATATAGCTGTTCATCAGTAAAACATAAAATCCAAGGAATTTTTTAAAACTACTTGGATTAAGTCTCCTTGGAGTTAATTCATTACGATATCGAACAACTATATTGCAGAGTGCAAATATGTCTAGACTGAAAAAAATATAGCTGTTCATCAGTAAAACATAAAATCCAAGGAATTTTTTAAAACTACTTGGATTAAGTCTCCTTGGAGTTAATTCATTGCGATATCGAACACAATGCCTATAAAAATAAGAAGACGAATGAAGAAATGTGCACTGATTAGTTCACCAAGTACATTTAATATTTAGTTTAGTTTAGTTATATTAACGTCCCATTTTAAAGCAACAATAGGACTATTTTGCGACGGACTTCGTCATTTTGAACCACGGTCAGATGAGAAGGGCGACACCTGAGCTGGCAACCACATCAAATTTCCACACCACACCAGCGGCTGGACGTTTGGGCCGACGGATTTAACGTGCACCAGACCCACTTACGTGACGATACTTCAATGGAATCTGGACTTGAATCTGAGACCCTCCGTTCCCGAAGTCGAGATCTCAACATAGGCCACCGCGACCCTCGGACTGATATGTAAAGAGACGAACATTTTAATGGTAGTAGATAATTGTCTTGCTCGTAAGATTAGTCTAAAATCACATTAAAATTCATTTTCTGTCAACAAATGCATAAACCGGCTCCTGGCCTAGGGGAAGCGCGTCTTGCCTGTTATCTACGCGTCCCAGGCTCGAGTCCCGGTTTAGGCATCGTTGTTCTATCTGTGAGGAGTGTGAAAGATCTCTCCCATAAAAAAAGGGGTTGAGCAAACAAGTGTGTGAGTGTCATCGTCATATGAGCTAAAGTGAGACTTTTGTCCTCGGATGCTGAGGGGTCCTAACCCTCAGAAGCTACTGCACCTCTCTTTCTCCGATCTCTTGGGATTGGTTTGAATTGGTGTTCAATCCAAAGGTCATAAGCAACAACAACAATAAATACATAATCATTTTACCTGTCTTTTGATCAGGTAATTATTTGTTGTCTATTGGATATCGAGTTGAATTTAGAAGAAACATCATTATTTTCAATGAATAGTGTTTGGAAAAGACCGATACGCTCACTGTCAGCGAAATCATGAAGAAATTTATTAGAAATCTTGCAGTTCGTAAAGTAGGTCTAGATGGAAATCTCTATGTGAGCATAAGGAACTATTTTCGCAATCTGGGTTTCATCAATACCAAATAAGATGATCCCCATGTTTTTGAGAAGATAACTAGCCTTTCTAAAAGATATAACGAGGCCTATATTAAAATTTACTCGATTTTAGAAAATGATTATAAGAAATAGTAGAGAAAAATAGTTTTTTTATGTGCAGATGAATCAACGAGTTAAACATATAAGTCATAAAAAAGAATCTGGAGTGAAATCACGATCTCTCAAAAAGATTTGCGAGTCGTTCCTTGTTAACCCTTTTACTGCTAACTGTTCTAAGCTTCATTTGAGCAGCGTTTGGCAGGCAGTAGAGATCATTTGGGCTTGGATTAATGGCTTGCCTTCGGATATATGTATGCGCCTGCAAGTCAAACCAAACTACAAGTTTTTCCGAGTGTATATATGCGCCCATAGCAATCAAAAGGCTAAGAAAATTCTGTCAATTCTTTCTTGAATCACATGATAAACATTATTGACATGAATTGTTGTTGCTCTACAAAGTAATAGAATTCAGCTACAAATACAAAATGCCGAGAAATATATTTGTAGATAAAAAATCTGAAACTGTAGTGATTTTAAATATTATTAATTGAATTTGAGTTAATTAAAAACCAGGAAAGCCTTGAAATCTTTTCATTTAAAATAAAAAAACCGTTATTGTAGTACAGAAGTTCATTTGATTGCCTCTTAAAATCAAAATATCTTTATAATCTTAGAAATTAAACTATTTTGAAATTTTTTATGAATGTTCATGATTTTTTAAAACATTTTATGTGTAGTGTTTTAAACACATCTTATTGTTGGGGAAACTTTAAAACAATTTTTTATTGTCTTATCAAACATTTAAACACGTGAGTATCTTCAATTCTTAAAACCTAAGAAAGATGAATTTGGAAAATAATTTTACTTTTTAAGATAAATTTTGAAATTTATATTACATAATGAAAGTGTAAAGTAACAATCAATTACCTAAGGGCAATCCTATCCTTAAAGTTATCATCAATAGTTTCAAATCAATATTTTTCAGGAAACGTATTGCTAGTAAGGCTATAAATAAAGGAAAATTTTCACCATTAGGTCTGCAATATGTTACTCTGAAGAATTTTATTTGTAACATTGATTCTGAAATTTGTATGGAGAAGTCTAATATGCTGCATTAAAAATTTAATAAATATTATTTTATGTAAAACCAGTATTACAATATTTATAGATAAAACATTATAGATTTTTCATTTTCTCCTTCTTTCATTTACGAGTTTCTAAATACATCCCATTCCTTTATGATACTTCTCATGAACAACCCAAAGACAACAAATTGTAATCCTAGGTGCAGAGATGTAAGATGTACACTTCTATAATGGATTTATTGAACATTTGTATGAAGTTCAGTTTAGCTTAGTTGGAGTAATTTCCTGCCTGGAATCAATATGAAAATTTGGAGGTGATCACATAGTTCCGATCTGATAGCAAAGAGTCGTTTCAAATTGGGCACAAAGTAACGAATATCTGTTATGAATCTGATAGTATGGAGCTATTCCAAATTATAATATTCAAGCTGCATTTCAGAATGATTCCATAATGCTTTAAAAAATATTAATACTTATAGTTGAAAGTTTTGAAATTGCATATTTTAAAATTAAAGAGCCAATTTAAATGCAAGGAATTTGAAGCAGAAAAGCTCCTGCATTAATAGAATAAAATTTAAGCTTCTTTTAAGGAAAGAATAAAATATGTGAAATAATTCAATCAGGAGTTTATCAAATAGTTGCACCAAATTTGATTGCAAATACATTCACTTCCACAACCTAATCCCGAAGCAGCGTTCATATGAGACCAACTACTGCTCGCAGGGGAAGGCCACACCTACCTCAGGAACATCAGGTGACATGAGTCCAATAGGAAACTGGAAAATGATTGTTTTATTGGGACTCTCAATAGATACTCAACTTCCATTGTCCTGTTGCAGTCATGTGATTTTCCTGAATTAGGCGTGGCTTTCTATTGCATGCAATAGTTGACCACGTGTTAATGTTCCTTGACATTTGGACCATTTATATGATTAGAAATCCTCTTCGTCGATACATCGTAATTAAAGTAAAGAAATCATCTAATTTAAACGATAGCTCAGAACAATTAGATAGCATCTGTGACGATAGATATGTCAACTAGTTAAGCTATTGAAGAAGCTGAAGGCCAATCCACTATGAGTTTTTGTTAATTTCAAAAAAACTAAATGGAATGATAATAAACCAGTAAGATTTAACTTCAATTTCAAAAGGAATTCATCCACTTTGGATATAGAATAGAAAAAAATTAAACAATTGTTCCAAAATTTTTCTCTCTCGAGAAATTATATTTTATTAGTTTATGTATTCAAAATGAGCTTACTGCATGACTTAATCGAAGCTAATGATTTTGCAACACTTCGTGACCGACTCAGAGCAGGAGAAAATCCGAATACTGCCGATGCAAGAGGAAACACACCTCTACACATCGCCGTTTGTAAAAAGGAAGAAAATATACAAGAATGTGAAGCCAATTTGCAAGTTGTAAAGGAATTAATTTATTTTGGAGCCGATGTGAATCGTGCGGACAACCTCGGAGATACTCCTCTGCATTTTGCTGTTGGTTTTAGGAATTACAAAATAATGGAAGCACTTTTAAAATGCAGTGCGAGTATAGATATACAGGACATTATAGGGAACTCTGCAATGCATTATGCCATTGCAAATTTCCTTATATTACAGAGGAAAATATATGACTATGAAAGACCTAGAGATCGACCACATACAAATTTGAAAGCTGTCAAACTTCTTATGAAATATCATCCGAATATCAACTTACAGAACTGTTTATATGAAACTCCTCTGATAGTGGCAGTGAGAGAACAGAACCTTCAAATTGTCCAAATATTACTCGAAGGAGGGGCCCTCCATTCATTAAGTGATTTCTGCGGTAATGGACCTTTGCATTATTCTTTAACAGGAACGGACATTGATGTGGAAATTGTGACAGAACTCCTCAGACATGGATGTAATCATTTATCCGAAAATAACCGTCGGGAAAGTCCTGTAGATGTATATCTTAAAAGACTTTGCAATGCATCACCTTCAGAACAGAAAAAAGCGGAATACTTATTCAAACGTTTTGTGTTTCGGAAAAATAATTTTAAGTATGCACAATGTCATGAGATAGCAGACATAAGCAGAAAAACGAAAAGCTTTCTGTGCCAATTCTTTTGGTATTGCCGCTATGAAATTGAACAAATGAAAGGTGATGAACTAGTAACAAATTATACTGTTTATGATTTGGCTTCGAGGGGATTTTGTTATGGTATTTCTGAAGAGATGCCTCATTCATTTGAAATTTTTGATAAAATACTTGAAAAACTGAAGAGAGGCGAATATACCGTATATATTGACATAATCGTATCCGGTATTTGCAGACACTATATGGCTGTTAAAACTTCAGAAATTGGCTACTGGTTGGACAAAAATGGTGAACAAGTAGAATTTTTAAATTTTGACACGCGTTATCGCCTGTGTTATTATTTGACACATTTTGAAATGTTTAATTTGATGCTAGCGTTTTCTTCAACCAATTCGGTTTTAAAAATCTGTAGAATCTGCAACGTATTGTACAAAAATGCATTGATGTGATTTAAGTTGGCGATTGAATGATTTCAGAATGAAGATTTGTAATTGATACTTTTCATTCTAAAGAAAAGGGTGAAAAATATGAATTTCAGAGACAAGCATGAATTTTACCAATATGTTAAATTTTAAATTTATATGTTCATTATAAATTTATGAGCAGCATATAATTTTATATTTCAATTTTAATTGTTACGTTGCAATGTTTTTTAAAATGTTATTTTTTAGAACTGAGGTTTCCTTTTGGCCACTGCTTCTCTTATTGGTAGATTTGATACTCAGCTATTGAGAGCAGTAAGACTGGAAGAGAACATATGCAGGATAGTAAAAAAGATAAATGTGTGAATTTATCTAAATATGAAAATTTAATAGAAATACAATTTGCATTATAAAATATTTGAACCACATTAAGTATTTACAGTGACTTCTTAGAACTGTTGATTAAAGTGTTTGTAATTACATTTTATGTACATAAAAATATTAATTTTCCATCAAGTCCACCTTCCATAGAATCCACAATTTGATTCAGCAAAACAATTTTTATTGTTAAATTTGTCCCAAACTGATCAATTTACATGGACTATCAAATTATCGAAATTTTATATTTTTCTATTAAGAAATCAATAATTATCAAATATAAATCTTAAATTCTTTTATTCATTTTTTGCCTTTTCCTTAATAAAATAATGATAAATTAAAACAATGTTCTCGATGATTTACTATTATGAAATTGGATTAAATGTTTTACTAAATGTGTAACGTATTTTCTTGTTTTTTATAGAAATATGAAATTAAACTTATCTGTTATTCGAAGAGAATTGTTCTAATATACATTGTTCAGATTTTAAACATGAAAATCAGCCACTCATTTAATTAAACTAATTACAGTTTCCATTTTGAATATACAAATGTTTGCATATCCATTTTGATATTGTAATTGAATGGAAGTGGATTCCAGTAAGAATGCATCTTTTATTAATAGAACTGACTATATGTATAAAAAATATATAATTTGTATTGTTCTAAGCAGTACCTTTATTACCTGCAAGTAGACAAATATTAATATATTTACATATTTTTATCAATAGAACCATATACGTACCCTCTGACAATTAAGAAATTAAATTTTAAACTTGCATTTTAGTAGATAAGCAGTAGACAAAAAAAAGAAACTTTAATAAAATGTTAATTTTTAATGAAATCTGCTTAATTATCTAGCGGCTGAAAAATTCTTTGGTCTGCTAACTGTTACTAGTTTTTCATGAAAACAAATTTCCTTTTAAAAAATTCTCTGGGCTTTATGACCCTTTTATAAAAGATAATATTCCTATGAAAAGTATAAATAAAATCAATTATTCAAAATTTCAAGTATCCTTTATATTTTATACTTAAGATTGTTAATAGGTGAAATCAAAGATTATTATCAATATTACCTTGAACACATGTCGTTTTTTTTAATTTAAACTTTTTTGAATTTCTAAAATTGTGCGACCAATTTTCTAAATATAATCAGCTTGAATATGCTGGTATCGTTATTTTATTATTGAAATATAGGTTTGATAAGGAATCTACAACCAGATGGAGGATATAAACGAAGGCAATTTTGGAAAGATGAGTGCGTGTAACACGTGATGAAAGTACAGTTTCAGAAATTAGAGAATAAGAATGCACCTCTTAAAGAACCGTTTTTTTTGTGAAGATTCCGAAGACTTTGTAAAAAAATGAATACGTAAATGTAATTGGATTTATATGTTGAAAAAGAAACAGAAAGCGTCAGTAGAAACACAGTTTTCAAAAAGGTGTTGAATTAGCAGACGAAGCATATATCCCAGATGAATTTCGCGTTTCGTTTGCCGAGCATCAGTAGTCGAATGCATCTAACAGGATGAGGCGCTCTCTATATGAATACAAATTCGCTTCAAAGCTTAAAAATAAAGACATCGGACATATATATCAAGAGCAAGTGTTTGGTATTGTGCAAATATGTCTAGACTGGAAGCAAAGTTACGGTCCATCATTAAAATTAAAAATCTACGTTAAAAAAAACCACGTCCAAAAAAGTTAATTTATTACTATATCGAGCGCAATGCAAATTAAAATCAGAGGATGACTCAGGAAATGTTCACTGATTAGTTCCCCAACTGGGAATGTTATGTAAAGAGATGAACATTTTAATGGTTGTAGACAACTGTCTTTCCCGTAAGATTAAAATAAAATCATAATAAAAATCTTTTTCTGGCAACTAATACATCATCATTTATCCTGTCTTAGGATCAAGTAATAAACTGTAGTCTGACAGATATCGAACTGAAATCATTATTTTTAATGCTAGTGTTTGGACAAGGGCGATAACTGAAATTTGAAGAAACGTTATTATTTTAAATGGTAGTGCTTTTAAAAACGCGATAGGCTCACTCTGAATGAAATCATGAAAAAATTCAGTAGAAGTCTTGCAGTTCGTAAAGTAGACCTAGGTGGAAATTTCTATATGAGGAACTACTTTCGCCATGTGGGTTTCATAAACACAAAAAAATGACTCATGTTCTTGAGAAGATAACTAAACTTTCTCAAAAAGTTAATAAGATCGATATTAAAATGTACTCAAACTTAGATAATGCTTATAAAAAAATAGAGAAAAGCAGTTGTTATGAGCAGATGAATCGAATATTTAACCACATATGTCATAAATAAGAGCCAGAAGTGAAATCACCATCTGTCAAGAAAGTTTGAGAGTCGATCCTTGTTTAACCTTTTTACTGCTCACTGCACTGAGCTTCCTGTGACAGGCAGTAGAAATGTTTGAGGCTTGAATTAATAGCTTGCCTTCGGATATATGTATACGCTTACAAGCCAAACCATTAGTTTTACCGAGTGTATATATGCGACCAAAACAATCAAAAGTCTAAGAAAATTAGGTAAATTCTTTGTTAAATCATGTGATAAGCATTATTTGCATGAATTGTTTTTGCTCTATAGAGCAATCTAATCAAACTACAACTACGAAATCCATATATATATGTATATATTTGGAGATAAAAAAAAATCTGGAACTGTAGTGATTTTAAATGTTATTAATGAAAATTTGAATTAATTAAAAAAAACAAGAAAAGTCTTGACAATCTTTTTCTTTAAATTCAAAAAAGCATTACGGTAACAGAGAAGCTCATTTTATAGCCTTTTAAAATCAAAATATCTATAAAATTTCAGAAATGTAACTATTGTGACATTCTTAATGAATTTTCGCGATTTTTTTTAAATATTTTATGTGTAGTGTTTTAAATACATCTTATTGATACGAGATATGTAAAAAAAAGGAGCGTTCACACGAGGCTAACTACTTCGCGTAATGGAAATTCTCGTCCACCTCAGGAACATACGCTGACCCAATAAGAAAGTAGTTATTGGTTTTTTTCATTGGAACAGTTATTTCACATTGTCTGGTTGCGGTCACATGATTTTCCTTCAATAGGCATGGCTATCCATTGTGGGCAATATTTGGCCTCGTTAATAGGTCCTTGACATTCAGACCAATCATATGATTAGAAGTTCTCTTCTCCGATACGTCTCTACTGAAGTAAAGAAGAAGTCATCTAATTAAAACGATAGCTCAGAATTGTTGGGTAACATCTGTGAAGACAGGCAAGTCAACTCGTTAAAATGTTGAGAGAGCTGAAGGTAAATCTGCTTGAATTACTATTTGTTTCTAAAAAGTTAAATGTTCCAAAAAGTTTAATAAACCAGTAAAAATTAACTTTAAATTCAAAAGGAATGCATTAACTTTAGATTTAGCAGAAAAGCAAATTTAACGATTGTTCCAAAAAATTTTCAGACAAGAAATAATATTTTTATTAGATTATGTAATTAAAATGAGCTTATTGCGTGACTTTATCACGGCTAATGATTTTGCAGCACTTCGTGATTTCCTCAGTGAAGGGATAAATCCAAATATTGCAGATTGCGAAGGGAACACACCTCTACACTTCGCCGTTTGTAAAAAGGAAGAACATGAGCAAGAATCGGAAGCTTATTTGCAAGTTGTACGGGAATTAATTTATTTTGGAGCCGATGTGAATCGTACGGACAACCTCGGAAATACTCCTCTGCACTTCGCTGTTGGTTTTAGGAAATACAAAACAATGGAAATACTTCTAAAATGCAATGCGGGAATAGATATACAGGACGATTTTGGAAATACTGCAATGCATTATGCCATTGATAACTGGGAGTTTTTACAGTGGATAATGACTAACCATGAATGTCCTGGAGTTCGATCACATGCCGATTTGGAAGCCCTCAAACTTCTTATGAAATATCATCCGAATATCAACATATGTAACGGTTTATATGAAACTCCATTGATATGGGCAGTGAAAGAACAGAATCTTCAAATTGTCCAAATATTACTCGAAGGAGGGGCCAACCCTTCATTAAGCGATTACCTTGATCAGGATTCCTTACATTATTCTTTAGATAGAACAGAAATTAATGTTTCAATTGTGACTGAACTCCTCAGACATGAAAGTAGTCTTGCATACAAAAATACCTATTCAGAAAGTGCGTTAGATGTGTATCTTGAAAGGCTTTACAATGCATCTCCTTCAGAACAAGAAAAAGCAAAGTATTTATTCAAACTTTTTGTGTTTCGGAAAAATGATTTTAACAGTAGAGAATGTGAGATAATAGCAGACATAAGCGGAAAAACGAAAAATTATCTGTGCCAATTCTTTTGGTACTGCCGCTTTGAAATTGAACAAATGAAAGATGATGAACTTGTAACAGGTTATACTGTTTTTGATTTGGCTTCGAGGGGATTTTATTATAGTATTTCTGAAGAGATACCGCATTCATTTGAAATTTTTGATAAAACACTAGAAAAATTGAAGACATGCGAATATACCATATATATTGACATGATCGTATCTGGTATTTGCAGAGAGTATCTGGCTGTTAAAACTTCAGAAACTGGCTATTGGATGGACAGAAATGGTGAACTAGTAGAATTTTTAAATTTTGACTCGCGTTTTCGCATCTGTTATTATTTGAACAATTTTGAAATGTTTAATTTGTTTCTGGCCTTTTCTTTTGACAGCTCCTTTTTTAAAATCTGCAGAATCTGCAACATGTTGTATAAAAATGTATGAATGTTATATATTTTTGAAATTGAATGTTTTTAAGACGGAAATTCGAACTTCAATATTTTCATCCTCATAAATCGTTGAATGAAAATGTTGAAAAATAAAAAGCTATATTTATATCATTATGTTTAGATTTTAAATGTATTTGTGCTTTGTAAATTCATTTTCACCTTGCAATTTAAAGGTTTACTTTTTACAGCTAAGTTGAAATATTTTTTTTAAAAAACTTAGCTCCGGTTGCCCAATACTTCACTTATCTTCGGATTTCATAGACAGCTGCCTAGAGCAGTAAGACTGATGGAGGAAACGCATGTAGGACAGAAAAAAATGTTGGTTTAAATGTAAAAATGGATGAGAAATACAATTTGCATCATAAAATATTTGTACCACACTGTATTTACAATGACTACTTAGGATTGTTTATTAAAGTGTCAGTAATTGCTTTTTATGGTGCGTAGAAATTCAAATTTTCCACCAAGTTTCCACACTTTAATCAGCAAAATTATTTTTTTGATTTAAATTTATCCAGAATTTAAAAAAATTCGAAACTATCCCATTAATCATAAAATTATATTTATCTGTTAAAAATTAATAACTATAATGGGTAAATTTTAATTTTTTAAAATTTATTTTTCTCGCTTTTTTTAAAAAAATATTTATAAATAAAAACAATATTTTCGGTGATTTATTATGAAATTGTAATAAATATGTTTTTAAATAAGTGGCCTATTTTTTATTTTTTAAAAATGAAATGAAACATCTGTTATTCGGAGAGAATTTTTCTAATATACATTGTTGAGCTTTTAAAAGTGTAAATCAGCCGCTCGTTTTATTAAAGTAATTGCAGTTTCCATTTTGAAAATTCAAATGTTTTGCATATCCGTTTTGATATTATAATTGAATAGAAGTGGATTCCAGTAAAATGCATCTTTTATTAATAGGACAGACTATATGTATAAAAAAATACAATTTGTATTGTTTTTAGCAGTACCTTTATTACCTGCAAGTAGACAAAATATTAATATATTTACGTATTTTTATCATTAGAACCATATACGTACTTTCTGACAATTCAGAAATTAAATTTTAAACTTGCATTTTAGTAGATAAGCAGCATACAAAATATAAAGAAAATTCAACAAAATGCATCTTTTTTATGAAATCTGTTTAGTTATCTAGCAGCTGAAAAATGCTTTGGTCTGTTGTATTGCGGTTTTTCATGAAAACTAATTCCCTGGTCAAAAATTCTCTGGGCTTTATGACCCTTTTGTAAATGATGATATTCCTATGAAAATCAAAAATAAAATTAATTATTCAAAATTTCAAATATTCATTATATTTTATACTTAAGAATGTTAACAGGTGAAATAAATTCGCTTCATAAATATTTAGTATTATAATAATATTTTCTGACATTGAGTGGTAAAATTAAAATTTTTGAGCCATTAAATTGCAAACGAGGATTTGAAAATCCTAAGGTCACTTTATTAGTTATATTCTACTTATAAACCAGATGAGTGACGATAATGGAGAAACTTGGCAAGTTTTCATGATCAAAAAGACCGTAGAGAAAAGGTCACTTGTGAAATATATTTATCGAAAGAACATTGTTAAAATAGCACTTCGGTAAAGCATGCGTTTGATAATACTTGTTAAATGCACAACCAAAAACTTATTTTGCAAAATCAAGATACAGAACAATTTGTATTTTCGTGCCATTACTATTGTTCTACTTTAAATTGTTCATAAACAATTGTTCTTTTGGTTATGTTCAGTGATGTACGATTACTTTGGTTTTGTGCTCAAAATTATGTGGAAGAGATCTTAGATATCTAATTACATTAAAAAAAAATGCGGGTTCTAGAGATCAATAATTCGTAACGTTGAGTCTCTATCTTCTAAGACACTGAAATTACCTAGAAAATTTTTCAAATTTTTTTTTCGTATTAATAATAAGCAAATTTGGCGATACGGATTTATTTTTCAATATTAAGAAAGTTACATCGAAATGAAAATTACTCCTACCACCACTTCCACCTCCTTTGAGCTACCTGGGTCATTTACGAACTCATTTGAGATTTCGTATTTTTAACAACATATTCCAAGCCAAATAAAATCCAAGCAATATTACTCTAATTATCCAATTCAAATAAAAACATGCGCAAAGCGTTATACGCATATTATATATATATATAACATAATATGCGTGGTTTACTAATTATGAAATGAAATCATACTCAAGATCGGTGAAGAAAAATATTTGCATTCGACAGGACGTAAACGAAATTTGTGCTTTGAAAACATCGAAAAGTACAAACATTGACATAGAGATATTCCAAGAATTCAAATTCCCGAAATGGATGTTATATGCAAATGAATGTTTAAAGTGTCCGAACACGTTAAAAAATCCATTTTCGCTAAAAATGATATTTCTAAAAATTATTTTATTGGATATGTTAATCTTTGAGCTATCCAAAATAAGTTTACTTTTATCTCTACGTTAATTAGAAGTCAAGATATTAATACTTTCGTAATGATCTGTAAAGCGGAAGTGGACATTTAAATAACCGGAAGTACCATTTTCAAGCGCCCAAAAAACATGTTAAAAATTTTAATACACACAAATTTAGTTTTATATACAGAAAATTTTTACGTGACAAAATGTAGAATGACAATGAGAGTTTCAACGGTGTTTTGTGGAAATTTGTGCCTAAAGATGTCTTTGCTAAGCTCCGAACCTTCAGATTATCAGTATTTTTGTCTGTAATACATTTTAACGAAGGTTTTATGGTATTACTGAATATTCTTAATGTTATTTGAGTATATCCAAGCTCAACGCTCTGGAAGCATGCTTGACAAGTAATAGGATGCATATATACACATTTTTAATTTGCATTTGTTATTACACTTCCATAAAGTATTCTTAAATATTACTATATATTTTATACATGTATTTATTATATAAGATTTCTTACATTTTAGATATTATTTATCTCATAGACTTGAATAATGAATTAGAGTGTGATATTTGGTAAAGCATATTCCATTATGTAATTGTTTTCGACACGATTTGCAGCAGTATCTTCTTTTAAGACATTAAGGACCTCTCAGGAGTTTTCTGGTATTGCGTATCTTGTCTGTTATTGCTTAATAAATAACGAAGTTATGATAATTTTAGAAAGTACGTTTGCCCCAAAACGTGCTGTTCCAGGTATATATCTTACAAATTTCTTTGCGGCCCTTAATGTGCTAAATATTTGCCTCTTGTTGGATATGCATCGATTTAGCCGAAAAAAACATGAAAACGAGATATCTCGTGACACTGTCAAAACGTTCGGCCTGCTAAAAACGAGAAATCTTGTGACCCGTACGTGTGTTAAAATAAAGATGTGGTATTAAAAAGACACACGAGGGCATTACAAAATGAAGAAGAATGATATTTGGAATATTTTTGTGGATGGCGAGTTTTCCGGAGTAAATTTAATCTGTGGCCAATAAAGCAGGCAATATTTTACTTTACTTTGTACGAAACTTTGTCGGGGCGAAAAGAAAACAGCGACTTAACTTATTCAGGGAATGATGTCTCATTAATATTTTAACTTATCCATTAACTAGGTCAGTCAAACATATTGGAACTCATATAAAAAATTTAAAAGGTCTTCTCTCATTAATTTGCAAATAAGCAGAACATTTTAATTTTATTTAATATTTCGTTATATAGAATTATACTACTAATAATTATAGTTCATTTATGTAAAAAGTAAAGAAGTGGCACTATCACGTATGTAAAATTTTTTACTTCATTAGATTGATGCATTAGTAAATAGATATGCTGTGAAAAAGGAAAGTACTATATTACTATAGAACATATTCATGCACGTAATATTTGATCCTTAGAATATCAAAAAATGATAACAAATGGAGCACAAATTCACATCTTTATAACAATGTAAAATATCAAGTTACATAAAAGCTATTAATTTGATTTTGCAATCGGAATTCAATTTTAAATTTTACAGAATGCTGAGAATTTTATTTTAAGTTTCACCACACATCTCTATTATGCATAATCAATAATTTTTCGGAAAAGATGAAAAATCCAATACAAGCTAGAAGTGCGTATTACTAACAATACAAAATGTGGTTTTTGGAAATGTGTGACTCTACAGAATAAACCATTTGAACTAAAGCTGCAAATATATTTTGGATATGAAAAATCTTAAGGTGTATGTACACACTTAAAACTTCGAAATTCGTTCAAAATAACGAAAATTTTTTCTATTGCTTAATAATGTTCTCTGATCATTTAGCTTTCAAACGATACCAAGATGTTGTCAATATTCGAAACATTTCTCGAGTTATAATTATTTTTCTTGAGGTGCTTTCATTAAAACTCTAGTTACGGTTTTTTTAAAACTCATTTTATTAAGAATGATATTTTTCCACTATGTTGCTTCATTCATACAATCATAACTCAATAACAAATTAACCAACTACAATTATTTATATATAAAAATAATATGTATGAAATAACGGATGTTGTGTGCCTCAATCAAAGTTAAATTCATAGAAATAAATTTTTAATAGCTATTTAAAAGTTACAGAAAAACTCTCGCTTTTTCTATTCATCTTTGATGAAAAAATTGTTAAAAACAATTATATATTTTTATAACTTTATTGAGGCAGACAACATAAAGACTAATATTAGGCATAGTTTCCAACAAGAAGTTTGTGTCAGTACAAATTAGAATTTAAGATATCATGTTTCAAAAAATATGCTAATTAGCTCATTAAATATTATTTAATTAATTACAAATTAGTGTAATATGGTTTTTTCTCACTGAAATGAGTTTAAACATGTATTAATGACCTACTGTGAAAAAACTGGATTTTTAAAGTCAAAATTTAAAAAAAATCTTCTAGTGTGTACGTACAGCTTAACCAGTAGATTTTTTTTTTTTTCATTTCGAATTTTAATTAATTGAAAAGCAAGAAAAATCTTATAGTCTTTATTTATCTAAAATTTTAGGAAACGTCACTGTACGAAAACGATTTTTATATATTTTAAAATAAAATATGTTTTAAAATCACACTAATAAAAGTGTCTAACATTCTTCCTGAATTCTGGTACTTTTTTAGAATTTTTTTTTGTTTGTCGTTGTTACTTATAGAACTTGTCATAGACAAAGTCAGCGGTTTTAAACCGAGTTTTATGCAGTACCTTCTGAGAGTAAAGGCCCCTGAGAACGCGAGGGCAGAAGTCTGACTTCTAGCTCATATGAATATAACACTCACACAATCCCCTTTTTAAAAAGAGGCACTTTCATACATCTCACAGATAGAGCCCACGGTAAGGAACAATCATGCCAGAATCAGGACTTAAACCCGGGACGCCCAGATCATGGTGAATACGCGCTCTTCTTGGGCCAGGACGCCGGCAATTATTGTTTATTGTTTGAACGGTTTTTATATAGATTTTGTTCAGAAGAAATTTAAGCATTTTTCATTGTATCATCAAATATTTAATCGCGTGATTATCTCACATTCTTGAAACTTAAAAATTATAAATTTAAGAGATAAATTTACGTTTCAAAAATTTTGAAATTCATATTTTGAAAGTAAATATACGATTTGTAATCAGCTAATAAGTGATAATTCGATTTTTTCAGGTTTATGATCAGTAAACTCAAATCAATTTTCTTCTCTAAATTTATCGCTAGATAGACTATCAAATGCATAATATGTTTCACCATTTCTTGTGCATTATGTTTCTCGGTCATTAACCATCACTAGAACAGTTTTTTTTTTTTGAAGCGTTGTTTTTAACTGAAATTTATATGGAGAAATCAAATATGCACCAAGAAAAATTCTATAAATAATTGTTATTATATATAGTAGTCACATTTCAAAGTTGATATATAAAATATTTTCAATTTTTGCAATTAATTATTTCATCTTTACGAGCGTCAAAATAAATTCTTTTTTAAATATGGCATTTCTCAGAAAAAAACCCAAAGACAGGTCTGCAGCAAAATCATTGGTGGGAATTCATAAAATGTTATCTTCGATAAATAGAATAAATCTAAACCTATTTCTAGTTTATTTCAGTTCAGTTTAGATGGATTAATTTTCTTTTTAAAACTAATAGTAGCTTGATTTTGAGTTGGCCTCGTAGTTTTGAACCAAGAGCTGATTGCAAACAGTCATTTCAAACTGGACAAAATATATCACTTATAGATACGCTATGCTTGAAGTCACACCAATATATTATCAAACAGCTCCATTTAAGATTAATTCCATAAATCATAAGAAAAAAAATACTAATTTGTGATTGTATGTTTTGAATTATAATAAACCCAATCCAAACGCCAGGAACTTGTCAACAGAGAGGTTTCTGTATTTAGTGAATAAAATGTAAGCACATTTCACGAAAAGAAAAACTATTTGAAATATCACAATCGGAGGGTATCATTATTAAATATTAGTGCCACAGTTTCAAGGCGTTCACTGCCACAGATGAAATGTGGTGGCCTGGTGGTCAGGTCTCGTCTTCGGAACCAGATTTCTCAGGCTGGAGATCCGACTCCATCGAAGAACCATCTTGCAAGTGGGCCTTGTGCACGTTAAATCCATCGGCACCAAACGTGTTCGCCCTTTAGTGGTATGGATGTTTGGAGAAACTGGTGCCAACACAAGTACCATCCTTATCATCTGACCACAGTTCAAAATTACCAAATCCGTCCCAAAATAGATCTAATGTTGTTTAAAAAAAAGGGACTTAATGATATTCGGACCATTTATATGATTAGAAGTGCCCTTCTTCGATATCTCTTAGAAAGGAGTCATCTAATTGAGTCCATGTTCCGGAACAATTAGATAGCATCTGAGATGATACACGAGTCAAGCGGTGGTAAACTTGTTAAGCTGTTGAAGAAAATGAAAGTAAATCCACTATGAATAATTGGCAATTCCAAAAAATCCAAAATGGAATGATAGTAAAAAAGTAAAATTTAACTTTAACTTCAATTTCAAAAGTCATTCATCAAAGATTCATTCATTCATTAGGTTTAGCAGAAATGCCAACTTTACAATGAACTAGTTATAAGACGGCCACTAGGCAGCGCATACGTAAAAAGACTGAAAATGCTGTAATTAAGTGCTGCAAGTAATTATTCCGACGGGACACAACAGGCTGCTGAATTATTATTTTTTTTTCTTATTGCGCATGCGTTTCTAGAATATGACAGTTTATTTATATTAAAAAATATATCACTTATCATCGATTAATTCCAACGTTTTTTTGCTCTTTGCTCTTTCTGACACCATGTTGTGTTTTTTGTCCATTTAATTTGCCAATTCTTTTCTATAGTTTTCCAAATTTAAGTATGTTATCCCTTTTTTATTTTATGTTTTTTTGTGCAAATATACGACATTTTAAAACGATACGAAGTGGAAAAGAAAAATCAAAGGACGCCAAAATGGCAATTTAAAGCCAAACATGGATTGCCTGACTCCATTTTATAAAATTATGACAAACATAAATCAGTCCCTGTCTGCTCATGCTCTCCCTACTGGCCGTCTTATAACTAGCCGATTGAAAATAGTCAAAAACTAAGTAAACGATTGTTCAAAAACATTTCTCAGTCGAGAAATTTTATTTTATTAGTTGATATAATTAAAATGAGCTTATTGCATGATTTAATCACCGCTAATAATTTTGCAACACTTCGTGACCTTCTCGGAGCAGGGATAAATCCGAATACTGCAGATGCCGGAGGAAAAACACCTCTACACATCGCCGTTTCCAAAAATGAGGATAATATAGAAGAATCTGAAGCCAGTTTGCAAGTTGTAAGGGAATTAATTTATTTTGGAGCTGACGTGAATCGTGCGGACAACCTCGGAAATACTCCTCTGCATTTGGCCGTTTGTTTTAGAAATTACAAAATGATGGAAATTCTTCTAAAATGCAATGCAGGAATAGATATACAGGACGATCTTGGAAATACTGCAATGCATTATGCTATTGATAACTACCATTTCTTACAATGGACAATTTATAACCATGACTGTCCTGGAGATCGAAAACATGCCGATTTGACAGCAGTAAAACTACTTCTGAACTATCTTCCGGATATTAACTTATCTAACTGTTCATGTGAAACTCCCCTGATATGGGCCGTGAAAGAACAGAACCTTCAAATTGTTCAAATATTACTCAAGAAAGGTGCATTCTATTCTTTGAGAGATATACATGGCAATGACGCTTTGCATTATTCTTTAGATCAAATAGAAATAGATAAGGAAATTGTGGCGGAACTCCTCAAATATAGAAGCAATCATGATTACAAAAATAACGATTTAGAAAGTCCTGTAGATGCGTATCTTAAAAGACTACGAAATGCATCCCCTTCAGAACGAAAAAAAGCAGAATACTTATTCAAACTTTTTGTGTTTCGTAAAAATAATTTTGAGCTTGCACAATGCCGAGAAATAGCAGCCATGAGCAGAAAAACGAAAAGCCTTCTTGGCCAATTTTTTTGGTACTGCCGCTTTGAAATTGAAAAAATGAAAATTGATGAACTAGTAACATGTTATACTGTTTATGATTTGGCTTCGAGGGGATTTTATTATTCTATTTCTGAAGAGATACCTCATCCATTTGAAATATTTGATATAATACTTGAAAAATTGAAAAGAGGTGATTATACCGTATATATTGACATAATCGTATCTGGTATTTGCAGAGACTATATGGCTGTTAAAACTGCAGAAACTGGATACTGGATGAACAGCAAAGGTAAAAGAATAGAATTTTTAAATTTTGACACGCGTTATCGCCTTTGTTATTATTTAAACAATTTTGAAATGTTTAATTTGATGCTAGCGTTGTCATCAACCAGCTCGTTTTTAAAAATATGCAGAATCTGCAATGTCTTGTTTACAAATGTATAAATGTCATTTATTTCTGCAATTGAATATTTTTAAAGGGAAGACTTGAACTTGAGACATTTTACTCTAAATAATGTTGAAAGTAAGGATAATTTTGTAAATCGCGCATCATTTTTATCAATATGTTAAAATTTTAAATTCATGATCAACATACAAGTTTATATTTTCGTTTATACTGTTATAATCAAGTGTCTTTTAAAAAATGCTATTTTTTAACTAAGCTTCAGAGGCTACTGTGCTATCAGAATCATGCAATGGCGGATTTCATAAGCCGTCTAGGAATTTGCCTATAACAGAGCCAAAGGAGTCATTACATGCAGGCCAGTGAAAAATTATAATCAGCCAAAATGTCATATACAATTTATGGGAAAAAACTAGCACCCCAGTGTATATTTACAATAAATCTTTTGTTTATTAAAATGTAATTGCATTTTATGGCAAGTAGAAATGTTATTGTTCCATAAATTCTTCACTCAATATCCCATCTGTTGACTCTGTAAAATAAAATTTTTTATATTAAATTTCACCGAAAATAATTTTTCAATCATTCCAGCTAATCAAATAAATTTTTCCTAATTAGGAAATCAATTATAACTATGGCTAAATTTGAATGAATTTTATTTCTTTAACATAAATAATCGTAAATAAAATTCTTTTTGCTTTCTTACATAATAAGATTTCAAAACGTTTTAACAAAATAAATATCGTAATATATTTGGAAAGTAAAATTAAATAAGCAATAAAATGAGTTTTCATATATTATACATTGTTTGAAGCCTTTGGATTTATAAAAGTATCAGTAGTTTCTGATTTGGAAATGCATATAATTTCAATATCCATTTTGACGTTGTAATTGAATGCAAGTTTATTCCATAAAGAATGCATCTTTTATTAATAGGTCAGGATAGCAGTAAAATAATATCGAATTTGTATTAATTTCAGCGTACCTTTATTGTCTGCCTATAGACAAAATAATATTATTTATACATTAATACTTCTCTGTCAATGGAACTATACGCTTACCGTCTGACCATTTAAGCAAATTTTTAACTGGTATTTTAGTAGACAACCAGTATACAAATAAATAAAAGAATGAAAATTGCACACAAGGCTAATTTTTAAGGATACCCATTTTGTTCTCCAACAAATCAAACATCTCTTGATTGAACAAACAGAATATTTATTAGTCCAAATTAATTTCTAGTCAAAAACTCTCAAATTTTAATGAGCTTTCTGCATAGGATAATATTCCTATGAAAAACTTAAATAAAATCCTTTATTCAAAATTTCAAGTACCTTCTATATTTTTGCATAAGCACGTACTCTAATTATTAAGTGAAATAAATAATCATGATATATATTTAATGATAAAATATTATTTTCTGACATTTATAGAAGGAATATTTTACGGAAAAACATTCAATGGTGCAATCCACATTTTTTGAAACATTACAATACAAATGAACGATTCAAAAGCTGAAAGTCACTCTATCAGTCATATTCTAGCGATGAGCAACAGTTGAGGTTAAAAGAAAAGAGTGGCAAATTTTTCTCGGGCAAAGCGATCTTGTAAAATAATTCACAAATGAGGAATTCCTACAGAAAGAAGGTTCAAATCATTTCGATCAATCATGATTTTAATAATTCTTGTTGAACAAACAATCCAAAACACATTTTTCAAAACAATTTTCTTTTAACCACATAAAATAATTTACATATTAGTGCTATTCCTATTATTCTATTCTTACTATATGTGTAATGTATTATTCTTTTAAGTTTCTAAAAACAATAACTTCAACTAGTAGTGGTCTTTGATATAGCGATCAATGATTATATTGCTTAAAGCAGGGTAGAAGAGATTGCCCTTATCTAATACATAATCTAATTACAATAATTATATAATAATAATTAATCTAATTACATGAAATTTACGTACTTTCTAATGATCAACAATTCATTTGAAATTATCAATTTCGATTATTAAGATGGGTTCACACGAGGCTAACAATTGCGCGCAATTGTTGTCTCCCTGCTGTTGTCCCTGTATTGTCCCCGTGTGAACAGTTGAGAAAATGTCGATGTGACAATGGCAAATGGTTGTCCTGACGTGACAACCATTTGCCATTGTCCAGTTGCAGTCACGTGATTTTCCTGAAGTAGGCGTGACCTTATACTGCGCGCAATAGTTGGCCTCGTGTGAACCCACCTTTAAGCATGGAAATCTAAACCAGGGTCACAAGAGAATAGAGGATCACTATTGCGCGCAATTGAAGGTCAAGCCTACTTCGGGAAGCTCATGTGATCCCAATGAGACAATGGCAAATAGTTGACCCAATGAGACAAAAATTTGCTATTTTCCAGTTGGTGTGACGTGACGTCATGAAGTAAGAGGAGTTTTTTACTGCACGCAATACTTGGCCTCGTGTGAGCCATGTTTTAAGCTGACGGAGAAGGCAAAAGCAATAATGCTAGTATTCGATTGCTGATTAATTCCACTATACCAAATGCTTCCTGTCAAACCACAAGGTCCTGCTTTCTATTAGGGGGGCTATTTGGTCAAAGATTATTAACAATATTACCTTGAACACATGTCGTTTTTTGAGTTTAAAATTATTCGAATTTCTGAAATTGTGCGACTAATTTCCTAAATATAATCAGCTTCAATGTGCTGCTTTCTTATTTTATTTTTGAAATGTAGGTTTGATATTGAATCTACAACCAGATAAAGGATATAAACGAAAGCAATTTTGGAAAGATGAGTGCGTGTATAACACGTGTTGAAAGTACAGTTTCAGAAATTGAAAAATAAAGATACATTTATTAACGGACATTTGTGAACAGGCCGAAGACTTTATAAACAATAAATAAATAAATGTAATTGGATTTATATCTTGAAAAAGAAAAAGAAAGCGTCAGTAGAAACACAGTTTTCAAAAAGGTGCTGAAGGAGCAGATGAAGCATATATCCCAGATGAATTTCCAGTTTCGTTTGCCGAGCATCAGTAGTCGAATGCATCTAACAGGATGAGGCGCTCTCTATATGAAGACAAATTCGTTCAAAAAATAAAGACATCGAACATATATATCAAGAGAAAGTGTTTGGTACTGTGCAAATATGTCCAGACTGGAAGCAAATTTACAGTTCATCTTTAAAATTAAAAATCCACGATAAAAAAATCCACGTCCAAAAGAAATTAATTTATTACTATATCGAGCACAATGCAAATTAAAATTAGAGCATGACTCAGGAAATGTTCACTGATTGGTTCCCCAATCGAGAGTAATAGATAAAGAGAGGAACAATTTAATGGTTGTAGACAACTGTCTTTCCCGTAAGATTAAAATAAAATCATAGTAAAATTATTTTTCTGACAACAAATACACCATCATTTATCCTGTCTTAGGAATCAGGTAATAAACTGCAGTCTGACAGATATCGAACTGAAATAATTATTTTCAATGCTAGTGTTTCGAAAAGGGATGATAGCTGAAATTTGAAGAAACATTGTTATTTTAAATGGTAGTGCTTTTAAAAAAGCGATAGGCTCATTCTCAATGAAATCATGAAAAAATTCATTAGAAGTCTTGCAGTTCGTAAAGTAGACCTAGGTGGAAGTTTCTATATGAGGAACTACTTTCGCCATGTGGGTTTCATCAACACAAAAAAAATGACTCTCATGTTCTTGAGAACATATCTAGCCTTTCTCAAAATTGTCGATACTGCTACGTTCAGTGGTGGCGGGGTGGTCGGCTGTACGCAAGAAGAAGAAGCCTTTCTCAAAAAGACAATAAGATGTATATTAAAATGTACCCAAACTTAGATAATGCTTAAAAAAAATAGAGAAAAACAGTTTGTTATGGGCAGATGAATCGAATAGTTAATCACATATGTCATAAATTATATCCAGAAATCACCATCTGTCAAGAAAATTTGAAAGTCATTCCTTGTTTAAACGTTAACTGAGGATGTGCGGTCTGTGAGACCGCTAGCGATGGATTTTCTGTCACCCCTATTCTATTTTTAGCTCAATTGAATGGATTGACCTTGTAGCTTCCTGTTTTGTGACCTTCAATACATGTGCACTTTTTCAACCGATTTCAGCAGATAATTAAGTTATCTATTCGAGCGTGGTCTCTAAGACCGCATCTCCTTGTTAGTGTCTCAGTGATAAACAAGGCTTAGCAGATGACACTAAAACTTGGGCCCCGAAATATCATCCAGTTTATTGATCCTATTATGAAGCAGTGTTCCAGACACTTTTAAATGAAGCATAAAGTGATTTTAGTGATAAGGATAATTATATAGAAGAGTTTTTCGATGAAAATTGGCATTCAACTGAATTTGATATGTATGTTCAGGCATAATTAATTTTTCTAGTGATAATGTATTTTGAAAAATTGATAAAATATATTAATATACCAACAGATATATAAACAGAATTTATAAGTTGATTTTTATATTAGTTCTCAACCTGTTTAAAATGAACTAGGAAACCGTGCTATGAAAGTCACACAAGCCGATAAAAAAAAGAACCAATTTTACCCATTGTCATTTTTTATTTTTTTTATTTTTCATATAAATGTTGAATTTCACATCATATTGTCTTCTATATACCTTCATATACTGTAAAAACAAATATGATTTAAAAAATAAAAAGTAATATGCTTTTTCAAGAATATTATTTATTGTAACATGTAATTTGAGAAGAAAATGTATGCTCCAACGCGTTTTCTTTTTGCAATGATAATATATTTTGAAAAATTTCTAAAACATATCTATATGTCAAGAAAAATATCTGTAAAATATATTGGCAGTTTTTCATATTAATACAATTATTAGAAAATTTAATTTGAGTGTAAATGAAATATGGTCTCGTAGACCGCACCTCCCCAGTTAAGTCCTAAACTTTCCCCTCCCCAGTTAAGGGTTAACCCTTTTACCGATAACTGTACTGAACGGTTTTTTGGTGTGAAAAAAATGATCACTTATCATTGGTTAAAACCGACATTTTCTACTGTTTGTTCTTTCTGATAAAAATTAGTGTTTTTTTTTTTTTTTTTTTTCATTTTTTGTGGGTTTTTTTTTTTATAGTTTTCATTGTAGCATGTAAATTTCCATCCATTTAATACGATTTGCAGTGAAAGAGAAACAATAACAGATGCCAAAACGGCAATATATAGCCAAGCGTGGATTCCGAACACTCTCTTAAGTAATTATGGCAAACATAAATCGGTCCCTTTCAAATCATACGCTGCCTACTGACCGTCTTATACTGGCTGAGTGCAAACCCATCAAAAAGGAAATCACCCGATTGTTCAAAAACCTTTATCAGTCGAAAAATTACATTTTATAAGTTGATGTACTCAAAATGAGCTCATTGCATGACTTAATCACAGCAAATGATTTTTCAACACTTCAAGACCGACTCAGAGCAGGAGTGAATCCGAATACTAAAGATGCCAGAGGAAAAACACCTCTACACATCGCCGTTTGGAAAAAAGAAGAACATGAACAGAAATCTGAAGCTCATTTGCAAGTTGTACGGGATTTAATTCATTTTGGAGCCGATGTGAATCGTACGGACAACCTCGGAAATACTCCTCTGCATTTTGCCGTATGTTTTAGAAATTACAAAATGATGGAAATTCTTCTAAAATGTCGTGCGGGAATTAATATACAAGACAGTCAAGGAAACACTGCAATGCATTATGCCATTGATAATTGTAATTTGTTACAGTGGGCAATTTCTAACTATAAATGTCCTGGAGATCGAAAACATGCCGATTTGAAAGCAGTGAAATTACTTATGTACTATCACGCGGATATCAACTTATCTAACAGTTTATCTGAAACTCCCCTAATATGGGCAGTGAAAGAACAGAACTTTCAAATTGTTCAAATATTACTCGAAGGTGGGGCCCTCCATTCGTTAAGTGATTTCTGTGGAAATGGACCATTGCATTATTCCTTAGATAGAACAGAAATTAATGTTTCAATTGTGACTGAACTTCTCAGACATGGAAGTAATCATGCATCCAAAAATAAACGTTCAGAGAGTCCCGTAGATGTGTATCTTAAAAGACTTCGCAATGCGCCACCTTCAGAACAAAATAAAGCAGAATACGTATTCAAACTTTTTGTGTTTCGGAAAAATAATTTTAACATTACACAATGTGAGAAAATAGCAGACATAAGCAGAAAAACGAAAAATCTTCTGCTCCAATTCTTTTGGTGTTGCCGCTATGAAATTGAACAAATGAAAATTGATGAAGTATCAACAGATTACACTGTTTTTGAATTGGCTTCGAGGGGATTTTATTATAGTATTTCTGAAAAGATACCTCTTTCATTCGAAATTTTTGATAAAGTACTTGAAAAATTGAAGAAAGGCGAATATATCGTGTATATTGACATAATCGTATCCGCTATTTCTAAAAACTATATGGCTGTTAAAACTGCAGAAAATGGCTACTGGTTGAATAGAAAAGGTGAACAAGTAGAATTTTTAAATTTTGATACGCGTTATCGTCTTTGTTACTATTTGACGAATTCTGAATTGTTTAATTTGATGCTAGCGTTTTCATCAACCAGCTAGTTTTTTAAAAGTATGGAACGTCTTGTATACAAATGTTTAATAGTGATTTATTTTTGTAATTGAAAAATTTTAAAAGAAAGACTTAAACTAAAGACATTTCGCTCTAAATAATGTTGAATGCAAGGATATTTTTGTGAGTCAAGCATAATTTTTTCCAATATGTTAAAAGTTTAAATTTATGATTATCATATAATTTTATGTTTTCGTTTTTATTGTTATAATTAAATATCTTTTATAATTGTTATTTTTTAACTCAGTTTTCAGATGCTCTTTAGCTTTCAGATTTCTTCTTTGGTAGATTCCATTCACAGTATATTCAGCCTCATACGACAGTAAGACCGAGCGTTACATATATGCAGCCCAATAAATAAATGTTATTACTTTAAATGTCAAGAAACGTTTATGATAATATGTTTAGAAGTGTAAAAAAAAAAATAAAACCTCAGTGTGTATTCGTAATAACTTCTTAGAATTGGTAAAAAAAATGTAATTATAATTTATAGCCCATAGAAATATTAATTTTCCATCAATTGTTCACTCTACATAAATTCTATTGGATAGGATGCAAGATAATAGTTTTGATGTTAAATTTCTCTAACATTTTTTATTTTCCCAATCATTCCCATTAATCAAATCACTTACTTCCATATTAGGAAATGAATAATAATTATTATCGCTAAATTTTGAAGAATTTTATTTCTTTAGCCTTTTTTCTGTAACGAAAATAATTTTAAATAAGAACACTGTTTTTACTTTTTTATTATAATGAAATTTGAATAATGTTTTAATAAAATATATACCGTTGATTTATTTTGAAATGTGAAATTTGATTTATCAGTATCCGAATAATCATATATCTTATAATATACATTTTCCAAAATCTATAAACATATAAATATTATTCTTGGTTTATTAAACTATTTTGCAGTTTCTAATTTGGTACTACAAATGATTTAAATTGTTGTTTTGATAATGTAATTGAATTGAATTGGATTCCATTAAGAATGCATCCTTTATTAATAGGACTGATTACTCTATAAAAATATAGAATTAGTTTTCTTTTTATAAGTACCTGTATGTCATGAAAATAGATAAAATATTATGATTTATATATCTTTAATTTATCAATGGAAATACATGTTTACCTTCTGACAATTTAGAAAGCAAGTATTGTGCTGGCAGTATAATAAAACACTAAATAACTATGATAAAAATCCACACAAGGTTAATTTTTAGTGAAATCTTTTTCTTTCTATGGCAACTATTTTTTTTTTCATTAAATATTCATCAAATATTAATGATCACTTGAAACATTTGAAGTTATTTTGAAATATTTATATGGCACTAAAGAATTTGTACGTTTCAAGATGCATTTTCATAAATCTAGTATTAATTCTTATCTTTTTCTTAAACCTATTTTAAATTCTTAAAACCTAAGAAAGACGAATTTGGAAAATAATTTTACTTTTTAAGAGAAATATTGAAATTTATATTAAATAATGAAAGTGTAAAGTAACAATCAATTAACTAAGGGCAATCCTATCCTCAATGTTATCATCAATATTTTTCAGAAAACGTATTGCTAGGAAGGCTATAAATAAAGGAAAATTTTCACCATTAGGTCTGCAATATGTTACTCTAAAGAATTTTATTTGTAACATTGATTCTGAAATTTGTATGGAGAAGTCTAATATGCTGCATTAAAAATTTAATAAATATTATTTTATGTAAAACCAGCATTACAATATTTATAGATAAAACATTATAGATTTTTCATTTTCTCCTTCTTTCATTTACGAGTTTCTAAATACATCCCATTCCTTTATGATACTTCTCAGGAACAACCCAATGACAACAAATTTTAATCCTAGATGTAGAGATGTAAGATGTACACTTCTATAATGGATTTATTGAACATTTGTATGAAGTTCAGTTTAGCTTAGTTGGAATAATTTCCTGACTGGAATCAATATGAAAAATTGGAGTTGACCACATAGTTCCGAATCACGATCTGATAGCAAAGAGTCATTTCAAATCGGTCACAATGTAACGAATATCTGTTATGAGTCTGCTAGTATGGAGCTATTACAAATTATAATTTCCAAGCTGCATTTCAGAATACTTCCATAATACTTCCCAAAAATATTAATACTTATAGTTGAAAGTTTTGAAATTGCATATTTTAAAATTAAAAAGCCAATTCAAATGCAAGGAATTTGAAGCAGAAAAGTTCCGGCATTAATTGAATAAAATTAAAGCTTCTTTTAAGGAAAGAAAAAAAATATGTGAAATAATACAATCAGGAGTTTATCAAATAGATGCGTCAAATTTTATTGTAAACACATTCCCTGACACAACCTAAGCCTGAAGCGCCTACTGCGCGCGATGGAAGATCATGCCTACCTCAGGAACATCACATGATCCCAACAGGACAGTGGCAAATGATCGTTTCATCGGGACACTCAATTGCCATTGTCTTGTGGCGATCATATGATTTTACTGAAGTAGGCGTGGCTTCCCATTGCGCGGAAAATTTGGCCTCGTGTACTGTCCTTAACAATCGGACCATTTGTATGATTAGAATTCCTCTTCTTCGATAGGTATTAACTAAAGAACAGAAGTAATCTAATTAAAACGAGAGATCAGAACAGTTGGATAGCATCTGTGAAGATAGGCAAATCAACTCGTTAAGCTGTTGAAGAAGCTGAAGGCAATTCCGCTATGAATTATTGTTAAGTTCAAAAAGCCAAATAGAATGATAATAAACCAGTAAAATTAAACTTCAATTACAAAAGAAATTCTTTCATTTTAGATATAGTAAAAAAGAAAATTACACAATTGTTCCAAATCCTTTCTCAGTCGATAAAATATATCTTAATTAGTTTATGTAATCAAAATGAGCTTATTACATGACTTAATCACAACTAATGATTTTGAAAAACTTCGTGACTTAATCAGAACAGGGATAAATCCGAATACTGCAGATGCCTGAGGAAACACACCTCTACACATCGCCGTTTGGAAAAAAGAAGAACATGAGCAAGAAACTGAAGCCGATTTGGAATTTGTACGGGAATTAATACATTTTGGAGTCGATGTTAATCACACAGATGATTCCGGAAACACTGCTCTGCATTTTGCTGTTGGTTTCAGGAAATACAAAACAATGGAAATGCTTTTAAAATGCAATGCGGGACTAGATAGGCAGGACATTTTGGGGAACTCTGCAATGCATTACGCCATTGATAATTGCTATATGTTACAGAGGAAAATATATAACTATGAAAGTCCTGGAGATGGATCACATACCGATTTGGAAGCTGTCAAACTTCTTATCAAATATCATCCGAATATCAACATATGTAACAGTTTATCCGAAACTCCATTGATATGGGCAGTGAAAAAACAGAATCTTCAAACTGTCCAAATATTAATTGAAGGTGGGGCCATCCATTCATTAAGTGATTACTGTGATAATGGACCTTTGCATTATTCTTTAGATAGAACAGAAATTAATGTTTTAATTGTGACTGAACTCCTCAGACATGGAAGTAATCATTTATCCGAAAATAATCGTCGGGAAACTCCTGTAGATGTATATCTTAAAAGACTTCGCAATGCATCACCTTCAGAACATGTAAAGGCAAAATACTTATTCAAACTTTTTGTGTTTCGGAAAAATTATTTTAAGAATACACAATGCCGAGAAATAGCAGATATAAGTAGAAAAACGAAAAGCAGCCTGTGCCAATTCTTTTGGTACTGCCGCTTTGAAATTGAACAAATGAAAAGTGCTGAAGTAGCAACTGGTTTTAGTGTTTATTATTTGGCTTCGAGGGTATTTTATTATGGTATTTCTGAAGAGATACCTCCTTCACTTGACATTTTTGATATAGTACTTGAGAAATTGAAGGGACCCGAATATACCATATATATTGACATGATCGTGTCTGGTATTTGCAGAGAGTATTTGGCTGTGAAAACTGCTGAAACTGGCTACTGGGTGGACAGAAATGATGAACTAGTAGAATTTTTAAATTTTGCCACTCGTTATCGCATTTGTTATTATTTGGACAATTTTGAAATGTTTAATTTGATTCTGGCTTTTTCTTCAGGCAGCTCGTTTTTTAAAATCTGCAGAATCTGCAATATGTTGTATGAAAAGTTTACAATGTGATATATTTTTGCAATTGAATGTTTTTAAAACGGAAATTAGAACTATTTTAGAACTATTTCTACTAGAACTAGAATATTTTCATCTTCATAAATCGTTGAATGAAAATGTTGAAAGAAAAAGCTATATTTCATAGACGAGCATAATTTATACCAATATGTTTAAATTTTAAATGTTATTTCTAAATTCATGGCCAACATACAATTTTAAAGTTGCCTTTTTTAAAGCTATGTTGAAATATTTTTAAAACATATTTTTTTTTATACTTAGCTCCTGTTGTCAAATGCTTCACTAAGGAATGGATTTCATAGATAGCTACCTAGAGTAGAAAGACTGAAGGAAAAACACATGCAGGACAGTAAAAAAAAAAAAAAGTTGGCTTAAATGACAATTTATGAAAAGTGCAAATTTTTAATTTTTTTCTCTTTTTTTATAAAAGGAATAATTATAAATAAAAACAATGTTTTCGATGATTTATTATTATGAAATTGAAATACATATTTTACTAAATAAGTAGCCTACTTTTAAATTTTTTTAAGTATGAAATTAAACTTATCTGTTATTAGGAGATAATTTTCCTCATATCCGTTATTGAGCCTTTAAACGTGCAAATCAGCCTCTGGTATTATTAAATTATCTGCACTTTCCATTTTAAAAATACAAATTATGGCCCATTCATTTTGATTTGTAAGTGAATGCAAGTGGATTCCATTAAGAATGCATCTTTTATTAATAGGAACGACTATATATATATATATATAAACTAATATAATTTGTATTCTTTTCAGCAGTACCTTTATTGCCTGCAAATAGACAAAATTTTAAGAATATACATTTTTATCAATGGAACCATATGCTTACCTTCTGAGAATTTAGAAAACAAGTTTTAAACTGGCATTTTAGTAGACAAGCAGTATACAAAAAATAAGAGAAAATTCAACACAGTGCTAATTTTTTATGAAATCTATTTAGTTAACTACCACCTGAAAAATTTTTCGGCTTGTTAAATTTTACTAGTTTTTAAATAAAATTAAATTCCTGTTCAAAAATTCTCTCGGTTTTATGACCCGTCTGCAGAAGTTAATACACCCATGAAAAGCGTAAATAAAATCAACCATTCAAAATTTCAAGTATTCTTTATATTTTTACCTAAGTACATAATGTTATTAGTAGGTTAAGTAAATTCGCTTGACAAACGTTTAATATTTTAATATTATTTTCTAACATTTTATAGCAGGAGTGTTTAACGGAAAAAATTCACCGATGCAATTCACATTTCAATTCGCATTTTTTTTTCTTACTATTAATAGTTCACACACTACATTTCATCTATTGGTTCTGCATAATAATAATTTTGAATCTTACATTTGTCCGATATTTTTAATTTTTCCAATCTTTCATACTAATCAATTAATTATATATATATATATATATATATATATATATATATATATATATATATATATAATTAATTGATATATATATATATATATCAATTAATTATATAGATATAATAGATTCTAGATATATAATACTTCTCTAGATATATAATAATTACTTATTTACCCATATATATATATATATATATATATATATATATATATATGGGTAAATAAGTAATTATTATAGTGATTTTTTTAAGAATTTTATTTAAGCCTTTTTTAATATAAATATCTATAAATAAAACCGATTTTGTGAAGTTACTACAATGAAATTTTTATAAATACTTTTTAACAATATAAATGATGTAAATCTGTTTTTTTCTGAAATGCTATATTAAATTTATTATTTATTAGAAGACGTTTCTTATTATATTCATTGACCGCAGCCACTAAATGTTTAAATAATCCACTAGTTTTATTAAATTATATGCGGTTTTTCTTTTGGAATTGCAAATGCTTTAAAATGCCATTGTAATAATCTGATTGGATGGAAGAGGATTTCATTAAGAATGCATCCTTATTAACTGGACTAAGTAATTGTATAAAAATATATAATGATTTTTATTCCTTTTAGCAATACGTTTCTTGCCTGTAGGGATTGCAATATCGAACCAAAATTTTAATACCGGTATTCGGTATTTTTTAGATCTTAATAGTCGGGATACCGGTTTTAATACTGGTATTATAAATTTTAGAAAAAGAAAGAAAACACAGGTGTTTCTTAGTTTTATTTGCCAGTTTTATTAGAGATTGTAAATATCACAAAAAATCATTTGTAACTTATAAATTATAACAGTATATAAAGAATCACAAAAAAAGTAAATGAACATCTTATTTATTTAAATCACAAAAAAAGTGTAAATATCACTATTCAGTCTGTGATACTATTACAAATTTTTGAAATGCGATCTTATAAA
The DNA here is from genome assembly GCF_947563725.1 of Argiope bruennichi. Lineage (NCBI taxonomy): Eukaryota > Metazoa > Arthropoda > Arachnida > Araneae > Araneidae > Argiope > Argiope bruennichi. The sequence goes on along the minus strand of NC_079159.1, from coordinate 86,727,348 downwards.
ACATAATGCATCCATTGTACTGTTATTAAGCCTGAAAAGTAATTTCGTGTAAAAATTACCAGCTGTCGAAAACGCTCTTTCGGCATCTACGCTAGTTGGTGGTACTGTTAGCAATGCGCGATATACTTTTTCCAAGTATTTATCTCTAAATCGCTCATCTTCAAATTAATAGATTTTTCGTCGGATGGTTTTGGATATAGCTGATTTCTGTATTGTATTTTGGTTCGTTGATTTTTTTTTATTTATCGCTCATTCTAATTTTTATTCAAGAGACAGTACCTTTTCACTATGGACATTAGTGTTATCATAATCTTCGATAACTCAACCGAATTCTTCTGAATGTGGATAGGTTTGTTGGTAAAAAATTTTAAGAAAATTTACTCTAAACTTAATCAGATTTGAATTGGTTATTTTCTTTTCTTCTTTTTTATTTTCATTTTTAAAATCTTTATAATTATGTAAATACCATAAGACATTTTCTATTTCGGTATGCCTTTCTTCTGTGCGATTTTTCAATGTAATATATAATTATTCATATAGTGATGTGTGCTGTTTTTCAGTGACTGCAACATGAAATTTATTGTTGCATTAGCTGTTAATAAATTAAAATCTCTCCGACATAATGCCTCAATAGTCAGTTTTATTAGAAGTAGAGCTGATAATGCTCGGGATATTAAGTCGATTTCCCTATCTGAAAAAATAATTTACAGTTTTAAGTCGATTATTGCTTTTTGGATTGGATTTCTCAGTTTCAAAAATCGTTCCATCATTACGAGTCAATATTAACATATATTCTGTTTTATTTTCACTTAGTATATATTTTAGTAATATATCATTTTTATAGAGGAATGTTTAAATATCTTAACAAATTTTCGTACTTTATAAATTATAGGAAGCAATTCTTGATGGATTAATATTTCATCCTCGTTAGCAGTATCTTCTTCAACAATTACATTGTCATTATCTTCATTGTCAATATCATCTCACTCTTACTCTCCTCAAGGTTGGAATCCGCAGTTTTTAGAAGTTTTTATCGCCACAGTATTTGGATTCTTCTGCTCTTATTATTTTGGTATAATACATCTATTACTTCTAATTGAATTCCATGTGCATAGCACAATTGCTGATTTGCACCAATCAACTTTCCATTTTTTTTCATAATTGTTGCTCCATCAGTCGTTATGGATACAATATCTTCTTTCAGGGATAATCCATGTTACGCTAATTCAGATTTAAGCAATTAATTAGGCCATTAATTAGCTAATTAATTTCGCCCCTTAGGGAGACATAAAAACAAACGTATATTATTTTGCTATGTTGACTTATCCCTGAACATATAGTGGAGACAATTTTAAAAATGTCTAGTAAATACTGAAAAACCGGTATTTAAACTTGTAAATACCGGTATTACAAAATTGTACAAATGGCTCAAAATACCGGTATTCGGTATCCCGGTATTGCAATCCCTAGCAAAGGAAGAAAATATTATTCAATTTTTATCATTGTGGCTGTATGCCACCCTTCGGGCAATTTAGGAAGTATTAGGTGAACCAGCATTTTAATAAACGACCGGTACACAAAATAAGTATTAAAATTCCGAACACCACTAATTTTTAACTAAATCTGTTTATTTTTAACGAAATCTGTTATTTTATCACAACTAGAACAGCTTATGCACCGCTAATTGTTCAATTTGCCGATTAAAACTAATTCCCAAATCAAAAACTCCACAAGTCGAATGACACTTTTGCAATCGATATTCCTGTAAACTTATGAAACTTATAATCGATTCTTGTAAACTTATAATCGATATTCCTTTAAACTTTGCTTATTGAAAGTTTATTAGAAATGATTAAAAATTTCAAAAATCCTTAATATTTTTACAAAATATGTAATCTAATTAGTAGGTTAAATAAATTCGCATAATAATATTTTATACTAATTTTTTTCTTTTCTAACACTTTACAGAAGGAATGTTTAACGGAAAAAAATTCAGTAGTATAATTTATAGTTCTGAAACATTAAATCGCAGTGGAATTTTGAAATACCGAAGATCATTTTATTAATCATATTCTAACTATAAGTTAAAGTTGAATTAAATCACTATTGTTAAATGCACAACCAAAACCCATTTAGCGTGATCATTTATATGACCTTGCGGAACAATTTATTAGTGCCATTACTATTGTTCTATTTTAACTTTTTTGTATTCGGTTAAGTTTTCAAAAACAAATGTTCTGCTTGTAATGACCAGAAACGTAGCGGTCAGTCGGTTTTTCTGCTCAAAATTGTATATTCCATATATAAATACATAAAGTCCATATCTAATTACATAAAGTCCATTATTCCATATCTAATTACATAAAGTCTGTGGTTTCTACTGATCAACAATTCACAACGTTTGATTCAGAAGCATTGAATTTATTCAAAAACTTCTTTAAAAACATTATTCGCCATAATGATAGAAAATAAATAAATCCGATTAGCAAAATTAGCCTATCTTCAATATTAAGAATATTATAGCGAAATGAAAATGTCAACCTCTTGCCACCATTTCCTCATCTTTGAGCTATTTGGGCCATTTACGAAATCCTTTGTGATTTTTTACGTTTCCAACAACACATTCCAAACCAGTTAAAATACAAACAAAATTATTATAGTTTCCCCTGTTTAAAACGTGTATATATATATATATATATATATATATATATATATATATATATATAATCTTTTAATCGACAGGTGGTTTGGGTTTCAGGGACCAGGAACGGTGAAGAAATACTGAAATTATCTCGAAGTCATGTCACGAGAACCATTGAAATAGGTAGTCTTCCTATAGGAATCTACTTAAAATAGTATTGAAAGCGGGGCTTACCCACAATGAAATCAAGTAACACTCAAGAGCGGTCGAAAAAAATGTTTGCACTCGACAGAATGGAAAACATAGAGAAATTCCGAGAATTCAATTTCCCGAAATGAATGTTATACGGAAAAGAATGTTTGAAAACAATAGAGACGTGCAAGTGTTTTGATTAGGTCACAAACCGTGATCGAAAAATATCCGTAAAGGGTTTGGCTTTGTTAGAATGAAAATAGTGGATTGAAAAGTTACACGATGGCTTTGCTAAATGGAGAAGAAAGAGATTTTGGCGATTTTTGAGAGTGGAGAATTGTCTGGTGTGAAATTAAACAGTGATCGATAATGGAGGCTTATTTTACCTAATTACCCGACGAGACAACAGCAGGCCTCTGAATTGTATTTTTTTCCCCTAACTGCGTATGTGTTTGCAGAATATGGCGGTTTTCTGGTGTGGAAAAAATGATCAATTATCATTGATTAAAACCGACATTTTCTGCTGTTTGTTCTTTCTGATACGAGTTAGTGTTTTTCTCCATTTTATGTGAGCTCTCTTTTTAATAGTTTTCATAGTAGCATGTCTCTTGGAGTAAATTTCCATTCTTTTAATACTATATGCAGTGAAAGAGAAGAACTTCCAGATGAAAAAAAGGGCAATTTATAGCCAAGCGTGGATTCCGGACACTATCTTAAGTAATTATGGTAAACATAAATCAGTCCCTTTCAACTCATACGCTGCCTGCTGATCGTCTTATACTGGCTGAGTATAAACCCAGCAAAAAGTAAATTACCCGATTGTTAAAAAACGTTTGTCAGACGAGAAATTATATTTTATTAGTTAATGCAAACAAAATGAGTTTATTGCATGATTTAATCACAGCTAATGATTTTACAACACTTCGTGACCTACTCAGAGCAGGAGTGAATCCGAATACTGCAGATGAAAGAGGAAAAACACCTCTACACATCGCCGTTTGCAAGAAGGAAGAAAATATACAAGAATTTGAACCCAATTTGCAAGTTGTACGGGAATTAATTTATTTTGGAGCCGATGTGAATCGTACGGACAACCTCGGAAATACTCCTCTGCATTTTGCCGTTTGTTTTAGGAATTACAAAATGATGGAAATACTTCTAAAATGCAGTGCCGGAATAGATATACAGAACAGACAAGGAAACACTGCAATGCATTATGCCATTGATAACTGTAAGTTGTTACATTGGGCAATTCCTAACTATAAATGTCCTGGAGATCGAAAACATACCGATTTGGAAGCAGTGAAATTACTTATGAACTATCACGCGGATATCAACTTATCTAACAGTTTATCTGAAACTCCATTGATATGGGCAGTGAAAGTACCGAACCTTCAAATTGTCCAAGCATTACTCGAAGGAGGGGCCCTCCATTCGTTAAGTGATTTCCTTGGAAATGGACCATTGCATTATTCTTTAGATAGAACACAAATATATACGAAAATTGTGAATGAACTGCTGAGATATGGAAGTAATCATGCATCCAAAAATAAGCGTTCACAAAGTCCTGTAGATGTGTGTCTAAAAAGACTTCACAATGCATCACCAACAGAACAAGAAAAAGCAGCATACTTGTTGAAACTTTTTGTGTTTCGGAAAAATACTTTTAAGAGTACACAATGTAAGAAAATAGCAGACATAAGCAGAAAAACGAAAAGTCTTCTGCTCCAATTCTTTTGGCATTGCCGCGAAGAAATTGAAAAAATGAAAATTGATGAAGTATCAAAAGACTATACTCTTTTTCAAATAGCTTCGAAGGGATTTTATTATAATAATTCTGAAGAGATACCTCATTCATTCGAAATTTTTGATAAAGTGCTTGAAAAATTGAAGAAAGATGATTACATCGTGTATATTGATATAATCGTATCCGCTATTTCTAGAAACTATATGGCTTTTAAAACTGCAGAAAATGGCTACTGGTTGGACAGAAAAGGTGAACAAGTAGAATTTTTAAATTTTGACACGCGTTATCGTCTTTGTTACTATTTGACGAATTCTGAAATGTTTAATTTGATGCTAGCGTTTTCATCAACAAGCTAGTTTTTTAAAAGTATGCAACGTCTTGTATACAAATGTTTAATAGTGATTTATTTTTGTAATTGAAAATTTTTAAAAGAAAGACTTAAACCAAAGACATTTCGCTCTAAATAATGTTGAATGCAAGGATATTTTTGTGAGTCAAGCATAATTTTTTCCAATGTGTTAAAATTTTAAATTGATGATCACCATATAATTTTATGTTTTCGTTTTTATTGTTATAATTAAATATCTTTTATAATTGTTATTTTTTAACTCAGTTTTCAGATGCTCTTTAGCTTTCAGATTTTTTCTTTTGTGGATTCCATTCGCAGTATATTCAGCCTCATACGACAGTAAGACCGAGCGTTACATATATGCAGCCCAATAAATAAATGTTATTACTTTAAATGTCAAGAAACGTTCATGAGAATATGTTTAGAAGTGTAAAAAAAAATAAAACCTCAGTGTGTATTCGTAATAACGTCTTAGAATTGGTAAAAAAAAATGTAATTATAATTTATAGCACATAGAAATATTAATTTTCCATCAATTGTTCACTCTACATCAATTCTATTGGATAGGATGCAAGATAATAGCTTTGATATTAAATTTCTCTAACATTTTTTATTTTCCCAATCATTCCCATTTATCAAATCACTTACTTCCATATTAGGAAATGAATAATAATTATGGCTAAATTTTAAAGAATTTTATTTCTTTAGCCTTTTTTCTGTAACGAAAATAATTTTAAATAAGAACAATGTTTTTACTTTTTTATTATAATGAAATTTGAATAATGTTTTAATAAAATGTATACCGTTGATTTATTTTGAAATGTGAAATTTGATTTATTAGTATCTGAATAATCATGTATCTTATAATATACATTTTCCCAAATCTCTAAACATATAAATATTATTCTTGGTTTATTAAACTATTTTGCAGTTTCTAATTTGGTACAACAAAGGATTTGAATTGTGATTTTGATAATGTAATTGAATTGGATTCCATTAATAATGCATGCTTTATTAATAGGACTGATCAGCTCTATAGAAATATAGAATTAGTTATCTTTTTATAAGAACCTGAATTTTTATGAAAATAGATAAAATATTATGATTTATATATTTTTAATTTATCAGTGGAAATATATGTTTACCTTCTGACAATTTAAAAAGCAAGTATTGTACTGGCACTATAATCAAACACTAAATAGCTATGATAAAAATCCACATAAGGTTAATTTTTAGTGAAATCTTTTTCTCCCTATGGCGACTATTTTTTTTTTTCATTAAAAATATTCATCAAATATTAATGATCACTTGAAACGTTTGAAGTTTTTTTGAAATATTTATATGGCACTGAAGAATTTGTACGTTTGAAGATGCATTTTCATAGATCTAATATTAATTTTTATCTTCTTCTTAAACATATCTTCAATTCTTTAAACCTAAGAAAGATGAATTTGGAAAATAGTTCTACTTTTTCAGATAAATTTTGAAATTCATATCGCATAATGAAAACGTAAAGTAACAATCAATTACCTAAGGACAATCTTGCCGCTCATACTAATCATCAATACTTTCAAATCAATATTTTTCGCAAAACTTATTGCTAGGAGGGCTATAATGAAGGATGGGTTTCACAATTTTTTCTGCAATATGATTCTTTGTTATTACCCATCACAGGAACAATTTTGAAACATTGATTCTGAAATTTAAATGCATAAAACTTATATGCTGCATTAAAAATTCAATAAATGAATATTATTTTGTGTAGCACCAGCATTTAAATATTGAGAGAAAACATTATAGATTTTTCAGTTTCTCCTTCTTTTAATTACGAGTTTCTAAATACATCCCATTCCGCTATGATACTTCTCAGGAGCAACCCAAAGACAACAAATTTTAATCCTAGGTGCAGAGATGTAGGATGTACACTTCTATAATGGATTTATTGAACATTTGTATGAAGTTCAGTTTAGCTTAGTCGGAATTATTTCCTCACTGGAATCAATATGAAAAATTGGAGATGACCACATAGTTCCGAACCACGATCTGATAGCAAAGAGTCATTTCCAATTGGGCACAAAGTAACGAATATCTGTTATGAATCTGCTAGTATGGAGCTATTTCAAATTTTAATATTCAAGCTGCATTTCAGAATAATTTAATAATGCTTCAAAAAATCTTAATTCTTATTGATAAAGGTTTGAAATTGCACATTTTAAAATTAAAAAGCCAATTCAAATACAAGGCATTTGAAGCACAAAAGTCCCTCATTAATTGAATAAAATTTAAGCTTCTTTCACTGAAAGAAAAAAAAAGTATGTGAAATACTACAATCAGGAGTTTATCAAATATATGCATCAAATTTTATTGTAAACACATTTCCTGCCACAACCTAATCCAGAAGCACCTACTGCGCGCAATGGAAGGCCATGCCTACCTCACGAACATCACATGACCCCAACAGGACAGTGGCAAATGATCGTTTCATTAAGACACTCAATTGCCATTGTCCTGTTGCGGTCATGTGATTTTACTGAAGTAGGCGTGGCTAAAATTTATCATCGTGTAAACGCTCCTTGACATTCGGACCAATTACATGATTAGAATTCATCTTCTTCGATACATATTAACTAAACTAAAGTACAGAAGTCATCTAATTAAAACGATAGATCAGAACAGTTGGATAGCACCTGTGAAGATAGGCAAGTCAACTCGTTAAGCTGTTGACGATGCTGAAGGCAAATCCGCTATGAATTATTACTAACTTCAAAAGGCTAAATGGAATGATAATGAACCAGTAAAATTTAACTTCAATTTAAAAAAAAAATTCATTCATTTTAGATATAGTAGAGAAGAAAATTAACAATTGTTCCAGAATTTTTTTCTCAGTCGAGAAATTATATCTTTATTAGTTGATGTAATCAAAATGAGCTTATTGCATGACTTAATCACAGCTAATGATTTTGAAATACTTCGTGACTTACTCAGAACAGGGATAAATCCGAATACTGCAGATGCCAGAGGAAACACGCCTCTAGACATCGCCGTTTGGAAAAAAGAAGAAAATATACAAGAATGTGAAGCCAATTTGCAATTTGTACGGGAATTAATTCATTTTGGAGCCAATGTTAATCATACAGATGATTCCCGAAATACTGCTCTGCATTTTGCTGTTGGTTTCAGGAAATACAAAACAATGGAAATACTTTTAAAATGCAATGCGGGACTAGATAGGCAGGGCATTTTGGAGAACTCTGCAATGCATTACGCCATTGATAATTTCTATATGTTACAGAGGAAAATATATAACTATGAAAGTCCTAGAGATCAACCACATACCGATTTGGAAGCTATCAAACTTCTTATGAAATATCATCCGAACAGAATCTGCCCATATCAATGGAGTTTATCCGAAACTCCATTGATATGGGCAGTGAAAAAACAGAATCTTCAAACTGTCCAAATATTAATTGAAGGTGGGGCCATCCATTCATTAAGTGATTACTGTGATAATAGACCTTTGCATTATTCTTTAGATAGAACAGAAATTAATGTTTCAATTGTGACTGAACTCCTCAGACATGGAAGTAGTCATGCATCCAAAAATAACCGTTTAGAAAGTCCAATAGATTTATATCTTAAAAGACTTCGCAATGCATCACCTTCAGAACATGTAAAGGCAAAATACTTATTCAAACTTTTTGTGTTTCGAAAAAATTATTTTAAGAATACACAATGCCGAGAAATAGCAGATATAAGTAGAAAAACGAAAAGCAGCCTGTGCCAATTCTTTTGGTACTGCCGCTTTGAAATAGAACAAATGAAAAGTGCTGAAGTAGCAACTGGTTTTAGTGTTTATTATTTGGCTTCGAGGGTATTTTATTATAGTATTTCTGAAGAGATACCTCCTTCATTTGACATTTTTGATATAGTACTTGAGAAATTGAAGAGACCCGAATATACCATATATATTGACATGATTGTGTCCGGTATTTGCAGAGAGTATTTGGCTGTGAAAACGGCTGAAACTGGCTACTGGGTGGACAGAAATGGTGAACTAGTAGAATTTTTAAATTTTGCCACTCGTTATCGCATTTGTTATTATTTGAACAATTTTGAAATGTTTAATTTGATTCTGGCTTTTTCTTCAGGCAGCTCCTTTTTTAAAATCTGTAGAATCTGCAACATGTTGTATGAAAATGCTTCACTGTGATATATTTTTGCAAATGAAAGTTTTTAAGACGGAAATTCAATCAAATATTTTCATCTTCATAAATCGTTGAATGAAAATGTTGAAAAATAAAAAGCTATATTTCAGAGACAAGCATAATTTATACCAATATGTTTAGATTTTAAATTTATTTGCAAATTCATGGTCAACATACAATTTCAAGATTTCCGTTTTTACAGCTATGTTGAAATATTTTTTTTAAAAAATCTTATTTGTTTTATACTTAGCTCCTGTTGTCAAATGCTTCACTCAGGAGTGGATTTCATAGACAGCTACATAGAGAAGAAAGATTGAAGGAGAAACACATGCAACACAGTAAAAAAAAAAAGTTGGCTTAAAGACAAAATTTAAGAAAAGTGCAAATTCTAATACTCCCATGTTAATACTGTCATTTTAATACACCCATGAAAAGCTTAAATAAAATCAACCATTCAAAATATCAAGTATCCTTTATATTTTTACCTAAGTACGTAATGTTATTAGTAGGTTAAGTAAATTCGCTTGACAAACGTTTAATATTTTAATATTATTTTCTAACATTTTATAGCAGGAGTGTTTAACGGAAAAAATTCAGCGATGCAATTCACATTTCAATTCGCATTTTTTTTTCTTACTATTAATAGTTCACACACTACATTTCATCTATTGGTTCTGCATAATAATAATTTTGAATCTTACATTTGTCCGATATTTTTAATTTTTCCAATCTTTAGTATGAAAGATTGGAAAAGAAATTAATTATATATATATATATATATATATGGGTAAATAAGTAATTATTATAGTGATTTTTTTAAGAATTTTATTTAAGCCTTTTTTAATATAAATATATATAAATAAAACCGATTTTGTGAAGTTGCTACAATGAAATTTTTATAAATACTCCTTTAACAATATAAATGATGTAAATCTGTTTTTTTCTGAAATGCTATATTAAATTTATTATTTATTAGAAGACGTTTCTTATTATATTCATTGACCGCAGCCGCTAAATGTTTAAATAATCCACTAGTTTTATTAAAATATATGCGGTTTTTCTTTTGGAATTGCAAATGCTTTAAAATGCCATTGTAATAATCTGATTGGATGGAATACGATTTCATTAAGAATGCATCCTTTATTACCAGGACTAAATAATTGTATAAAAATATATAATGATTTTTATTCCTTTTATCAATACGTTTATTGCCTGTAGGGATTGCAATATCGAACCAAAATTTTAATACCGGTATTCGGTATTTTTTAGATCTTAATAGTCGGGATACCGGTTTTAATACTGGTATTATAAATTTTAGAAAAAGAAAGAAAACATAGGTGTTTCTTTGTTTTATTTGCCAGTTTTATTAGAGAGTGTAAATATCCCAAAAAATAATTTGTAACTTATATTGTTAAATTATAACAGTATATAAAGAATCACAAAAAAAGTAAAGGAACATCTTATTTATTTAAATCACAAAAAAAGTGTAAATATCACTATTCAGTCTGTGATACTATTACAAATTTTTGAAATGCGATCTTATTAAACATAATGCAACAATTGTACTGTTATTAAGCTTGAAAAGTAATTTCGTGTAAAAATTACCAGCTGTCGAAAACGCTCTTTCGGCATCTACGCTAGTTGGTGGTACTGTTAGCAATGCGCGCTATACATTTTTTAAGTATTTACCTCTAAATCCCTCATCTTCAAATTAATAGATTTTTCGTCGGATGGTTTTGGATATAGCTGATTTCTGTATTGTATTTTGGTTCGTTGAATTTTTTTTATTTATCGCTAATTCTAATTTTTGTTCAAGAGACAGTTCCTTTTCACTATGGACATTAGTGTTATCATAATCTTCGATAACTCAACCGAATTCTTCTGAATGTGGTTAGGTTTGTTGGTAAAACATTTTAAGAACATTTACTCTAAACTTAATCAGATTTGAATTGGTTATTTTTTTCTTCTTCTTTTTTATTTTCATTTTTAAAATCTTTATAGTTATGTAAATACCATAAGACATTTTCTATTTCGGTATGCCTTTCTTCTGTGCGATTTTTCAATGTAATATATAATTATTCATATAGTGATGTGTGCTGTTTTTCAGTGACTGCAACATGAAATTTATTGTTGCATTAGCTGTTAATAAATTAAAATCTCTCCGACATAATGCCTCAATAGTCAGTTTTATTAGAAGTAGAGCTGATAATGTTCGGGATATTAAGTCGATTTCACTTTCTGAAAAAATAATTTTTAGTTTTAAGTCGATCATTGCTTTTTGGATTGGATTTCTCAGTTTCAAAAATCGTTCCATCATTAGGAGTCAATATTAACATATATTCTGTTTTATTTTCACTTAGTATATATTTTAGTAATATATCATTTTTATAGAGGAATGTTTAAATATCTTAACAGATTTTCGTACTTTATAAATTATAGGAAGCAATTCTTGATGGATTAATATTTCATCCTCGTTAGCAGTATCTTCTTCAACAATTACATTGTCATTATCTTCATTGTCAATATCATCTCACTCTTACTCTCCTCAAGGTCGGAATCCGAAGTTTTTAGAAGTTTTTATCGCCACAGTATTTGGATTCTTCTGCTCTTATTATTTTGGTATAATACATCTATTACTCCTAATTGAATTCCATGTGCATAGCACAACTGCTGATTTGCACCAATCAACTTTCCATTTTTTTTCATAATTGTTGCTCCATCAGTCGTTATGGATACAATATCTTCTTTCAGGGATAATCCATGTTTCGCTAATTTAGATTTAAGCAATTAATTAGGCCATTAATTAGCTAATTAATTTCGCCCCTTAGGGAGACATAAAAACGAAACGTATACTATTTTGCTATGTTGACTTATCCCTGAACATATAGAGGAGACAATTTTTAAAAATATCTAGTAAATACCGAAAAACCGGTATTTAAACTTGTGAATACCGGTATTACAAAATTGTACAAATGGCTCAAAATACCGGTATTCGGTATCCCGGTATTGCAATCCCTAGCAAAGGAAGAAAATATTATTAACATTTTTATCATTGAGGCTGTATGCCACCCTTCGGGCAATTTAGGAAGTATTAGGCGAACCAGCATTTTAATAAACAACCTGTACACAAAATAAGTATTAAAATTCCGAACACCGCTAATTTTTAACGAAATCTGTTTTATTTTATCACAACTTGAACAGCTTATGCACCGCTAATTGTTCAATTTGCCTATTAAAACTAATTCCCAAATCAAAAACTCCACAAGTCGGATGACACTTCTGCAATCGATATTCCTGTAAACTTATGAAACTTATAATCGATTCTTGTAAACTTATAATCGATATTCTTTAAACTTTGCTTATTGAAAGTTTATTAGAAATGATTCAAAATTTCAAAAATCCTTAATATTTTTACAAAATATGTAATCTAATTAGTAGGTTAAATAAATTCTCATAATAATATTTTATACTAATTTTTTCTTTTCTAACACTTTACAGAAGGAATGTTTAACGGAAAAAAATTCAGTAGTATAATTTATAGTTCTGAAACATTAAATCGCAGTGGAATTTTGAAATACCGAAGATCATTTTATTAATCATATTCTAACTATAAGTTAAAGTTGAATTAAATCACTATTGTTAAATGCACAACCAAAACCCATTTAGCGTGATCATTTATATGACCTTGCGGAACAATTTATTAGTGCCATTACTATTGTTCTATTTTAACTTTTTTGTATTCGGTTAAGTTTTCAAAAACAAATGTTCTGCTTGTAATGACCAGAAACGTAGCGGTCAGTCGGTTTTTTTGCTCAAAATTGTATATTCCATATATAAATACATAAAGTCCATTATTCCATATCTAATTACATAAAGTCTGTGGGTTCTACTGATCAACAATTCGCAACGTTTGATTCTCTAACTTCAGAAGCATTGAATTTATCCAAAAACTTCTTTAAAAACATTATTCGTCATAATGATAGAAAATAAATAAATCCGATTAGCGAAATTAGCCTATCTTCAATATTAAGAATATTATAGCGAAATGAAAATGTCAACCTCTTGCCACCATTTCCTCATCTTTGAGCTATTTGGGCCATTTACGAAATTCTTTGTGATTTTTTACGTTTCCAACAACACATTCCAAACCAGTTAAAATCCAAACAAAATTATTATAGTTTCCCCTGTTTAAAACGTGTATATTCATAGCGGCAATGCCAAAAGAATTGGAGCAGAAGACTTTTCGTTTTTCTGGTTATGTCTGCTATTTTCTTACATTGTGTAATGTTAAAATTATTTTTCCGAAACACAAAAAGTTTGAATAAGTATCCTGCTTTTTCTTGTTCTGTTGGTGATGCATTGTGAAGTCTTTTTAGATACACATCTACAGGACTTTGTGAACGCTTATTTTTGGATGCATGATTACTTCCATATCTGAGCAGTTCATTCACAATTTTCGTATGTATTTGTGTTCTATCTAAAGAATAATGCAATGGTCCATTTCCACGGAAATCACTTAACGAATGGAGGGCCCCTCCTTCGAGTAATGCTTGGACAATTTGAAGGTTCGGTACTTTCACTGCGCATATCAATGGAGTTTCAGATAAACTGTTGGATAAGTTGATATCAGCGTGATAGTTCATAAGTAATTTCACTGCTTTCAAATCGGTATGTTTTCCATCTCCAGGACATTTATAGTTAGGAATTGCCCAATGTAACAACTTACAGTTATCAATGGCATAATGCATTGCAGTGTTTCCTTGTCTGTTCTGTATATCTATTCCCGCATTGCATTTTAGAAGTATTTCCATCATTTTGTAATTCCTAAAACAAACGGCAAAATGCAGAGGAGTATCTCCAAAGTTGTCCGTACGATTCACATCGGCTCCAAAATAAATTAATTCCCGTACAACTTGCAAATTGTGTTCAAATTCTTGTATATTTTCTTCCTTCTTGCAAACGGCGATGTGTAGAGGTGTTTTTCCTCTTTCATCTGCAGTATTCGGATTCACTCCTGCTCTGAGTAAGTCACGAAGTGTTGTAAAATCATTAGCTATGATTAAGTCATGCAATAAGCTCATTTTGTTTGCATTAACTAATAAAATATAATTTCTCGTCTGATAAACGTTTTTTAACAATCGGGTGATTTCCTTTTTGCTGGGTTTATACTCAGCCAGTATAAGACGATCAGTAGGCAGAGTATGAGTTGAAAGGGACTGATTTATGTTTACCATAATTACTTAAGATAGTGTCCGGAATCCACGCTTGGCTATAAATTGCCGTTTTTTCATCTAGCAGTTCTTCTCTTTCACTGCATATAGTATTAAAAGAATGGAAATTTACTCCAAGAGACATGCTACTATGGAAACTATTGAAAAGAGAGCTCACATAAAATGGAGAAAAACACTAACTCGTATCAGAAAGAACAAACAGCAGAAAATGTCGGTTTTAATCAATGATAATTGATCATTTTTTCTACACCAAAAAACCGCCATGTTCTGCAAACACATACGCAGTTAGGGAAAAAAAATACAATTCAGAGGTCTGCTGTTGTCTCGTCGGGTAATTAGGTAAAATAAGCCTCCATTATCGATCACTGTTTAATTTCACACCAGACAATTCTCCACTCTCAAAAATCGCCAAAATCTCTTTCTTCTCCATTTAGCAAAGCCATCCTGTCTTTTCAATCCAATATTTTTATTCTAACAAAGCCAAGCCTTTACGGAGATTTTTCGATCACGGTTTGTGACTTAATCAAAACACTTGCACGTCTCTATTGTTTTCAAACATTCCTTTCCGTATAAAGTTCATTTCGTTAAATTGAATTCTCGGAATTTCTCTATGTTTTCCATTCTGTCGCTTGCAAACATTTTTTTCGACCGTTCTTGAGTGTTACTTGATTTCATTGTGGGTAGGCCCCGCTTTCAATACTATTTTAAGTGGATTCCTATAGGAAGACTACCTATTTCAATGGTTCTCGTGACATGACTTCGAGATAATTTCAGTATTTCTTCACCGTTCCTGGTCCCTGAAACCCAAACCACCTGTCGATTAAAAGATATATATATATATATTTATATATATATATATATATATATATATATATATATAAATATATATATATATATCTTTTAATCGACAGGTGGTTTGGGTTTCAGGGACCAGGAACGGTGAAGAAATACTGAAAGTATCTCGAAGTCATGTCACGAGAACCATTGAAATAGGTAGTCTTCCTATAGGAATCTACTTAAAATAGTATTGAAAGCGGGGCTTACCCACAATGAAATCAAGTAACACTCAAGAGCGGTCGAAAAAAATGTTTGCACTCGACAGAATGGAAAACATAGAGAAATTCCGAGAATTCAATTTCCCGAAATGAATGTTATACGGAAAAGAATGTTTGAAAACAATAGAGACGTGCAAGTGTTTTGATTAGGTCACAAACCGTGATCGAAAAATCTCCGTAAAGGGTTTGGCTTTGTTAGAATGAAAATAGTGGATTGAAAAGTTACACGATGGCTTTGCTAAATGGAGAAGAAAGAGATTTTGGCGATTTTTGAGAGTGGAGAATTGTCTGGTGTGAAATTAAACAGTGATCGATAATGGAGGCTTATTTTACCTAATTACCCGACGAGACAACAGCAGGCCTCTGAATTGTATTTTTTTCCCCTAACTGCGTATGTGTTTGCAGAATATGGCGGTTTTCTGGTGTGGAAAAAATGATCAATTATCATTGATTAAAACCGACATTTTCTGCTGTTTGTTCTTTCTGATACGAGTTAGTGTTTTTCTCCATTTTATGTGAGCTCTCTTTTTAATAGTTTTCATAGTAGCATGTCTCTTGGAGTAAATTTCCATTCTTTTAATACTATATGCAGTGAAAGAGAAGAACTTCCAGATGAAAAAAAGGGCAATTTATAGCCAAGCGTGGATTCCGGACACTATCTTAAGTAATTATGGTAAACATAAATCAGTCCCTTTCAACTCATACGCTGCCTGCTGATCGTCTTATACTGGCTGAGTATAAACCCAGCAAAAAGTAAATAACCCGATTGTTAAAAAACGTTTGTCAGACGAGAAATTATATTTTATTAGTTAATGCAAACAAAATGAGTTTATTGCATGATTTAATCACAGCTAATGATTTTACAACACTTCGTGACCTACTCAGAGCAGGAGTGAATCCGAATACTGCAGATGAAAGAGGAAAAACACCTCTACACATCGCCGTTTGCAAGAAGGAAGAAAATATACAAGAATTTGAACACAATTTGCAAGTTGTACGGGAATTAATTTATTTTGGAGCCGATGTGAATCGTACGGACAACTTTGGAGATACTCCTCTGCATTTTGCCGTTTGTTTTAGGAATTACAAAATGATGGAAATACTTCTAAAATGCAATGCGGGAATAGATATACAGAACAGACAAGGAAACACTGCAATGCATTATGCCATTGATAACTGTAAGTTGTTACATTGGGCAATTCCTAACTATAAATGTCCTGGAGATGGAAAACATACCGATTTGAAAGCAGTGAAATTACTTATGAACTATCACGCTGATATCAACTTATCCAACAGTTTATCTGAAACTCCATTGATATGCGCAGTGAAAGTACCGAACCTTCAAATTGTCCAAGCATTACTCGAAGGAGGGGCCCTCCATTCGTTAAGTGATTTCCGTGGAAATGGACCATTGCATTATTCTTTAGATAGAACACAAATACATACGAAAATTGTGAATGAACTGCTCAGATATGGAAGTAATCATGCATCCAAAAATAAGCGTTCACAAAGTCCTGTAGATGTGTATCTAAAAAGACTTCACAATGCATCACCAACAGAACAAGAAAAAGCAGGATACTTATTCAAACTTTTTGTGTTTCGGAAAAATAATTTTAACATTACACAATGTAAGAAAATAGCAGACATAACCAGAAAAACGAAAAGTCTTCTGCTCCAATTCTTTTGGCATTGCCGCTATGAAATTGAAAAAATGAAAATTGATGAAGTATCAACAGACTATACTGTTTTTCAAATAGCTTCGAAGGTATTTTATTATAGTAATTCTGAAGATATACCTCATTCATTCGAAATTTTTGATAAAGTACTTGAAAAATTGAAGAAAGGCGAATATGTCGTGTATATTGATATAATCGTATCCGCTATTTCTAGAAACTATATGGCTGTTAAAACTGCAGAAAATGGCTATTGGTTGGACAGAAAAGGTGAACGGATAGAATTTTTAAATTTTGACACGCGTTATCGTCTTTCATACTATTTGACGAATTCTGAAATGTTTGATTTGATGCTAGCGTTTTCATCAACCAGCTAGTTTTTTAAAAGTATGCAACGTCTTGTATACAAATGTTTAATAGTGATTTTTTTTTTGTTAATGAATAGTTTTAAAAGGAAGACTTAAACCAAAGAAATTTCGCTCTAAATTATGTTGAATGTAAGGATATTTTTGTGAGTCAAGCATAATTTTTCCAATATGTTAAAATTTTAAATTCATGATCAACATACAATTTTATGGTTTCATTTTCATTATTGTAATAAAATATCTTTTAATTATGATAATTAACTTATAATAATAAAATATATTTTTATAATATCTTATACTTATCTTACTTATAATAATTTTACTTATAATAAACTATGTTTTATAGTAATTATCAAAAAATATCTTATTGTTTCTTTTTAACTTACTTTTCAGATTTTTTTTTCTCTGTTTTATTCCATAATCAGTGTATTTAGCTTCATACGACAGTAAGACCAAGTGAGATATATACACAGCCTAATAAAAATTATGATAAATAAATTTAGAAGAGTATAAAATTAGAACCTTAGTGTTTATTTACAATAATTCTTATAATTGGTAAATAAATTGTAATTACGTTTTATGGCACAAAAAAATATTAATATTCCATCAGATGTTGACTCTAAATCAATTCAATTGAATGGGATGCAAAATAATAATTTTGATGTTAAATTTCTCCAAAATTTATATTTTTCTATTGATTTCAACTAATCTAATAACTTACTTCCATATTAAGAAATTAATAATAATTATGGCTCAATTTTAATGAATTTTATTTCTTTAGGCATTTTAATCTAAAGAAAATAATTATAAATAAGAACAATGTTTTTGCTTTTTTTAGTATAATGAAATTCGAATAAATTTTTTAATAAAACACATACCGTAAATTTTTTTGAAATGTGAAATTTAATATGTTAGTATCTGAATAATCATATATCTTATTATATGCATTTTACGAAAACTCTAAAAATAAAAATTTTATTCTTGGTTTATTAAACTATTTTGCGGTTTCTAATTTGGTACTACAAATGATTTGAATTGTCATTTTGATACTGTAATTGGATTCCATTAAGAATGCATCCTTTATTAATAGGACTGATTAGCTCAATAAAAATATAAATTAGTTTTCTTTTTATAAATACCTGTATTTCATGAAAGTAGATAAAATATTATGATTTATATATCTATAATTTATCAAAGGAAATATATGTTTACCTTCTGACAATTTAGAAAGCAAGTATTGTACTGGCACTATAATAAACCACTAAATTACTATGATAAAAATCCAAACAAGGTTCATTTTTAGTGAAATCTTTTTCTTTCTATGGCAACTACTTATTTTTTTTTTCATTAAAAATAATCAATTATTAAAGATCACTTGAAAGTGTTGAAGTTATTTTGAAATATTAATATTACACTGAAGAATTCGTAAGTTTGAAGATGCATTTTTATAGATCTAGTATTAATTCAAACTTGTAGAATTTGACTTCTAAATTTTTTTCATGCTTCTTTGTTATTATCATTAGTTTATTATGTCATTGACTAAAATAAAAATAAAATACTTAAAAACCGTTTTATATTGAATTCCTTGAAGTACTTTATAAATATTAATATAAATGTGTAGCATTTATTGAGCTTTTTTTTATCGTACACTGATGGCTTTTTTTATGTTTTAAACTTTTAAAAATACTTTTGAATGCAAAATTTGTTGAAATGATAAAGCTCTAATCTTAGTAAGAAAATGTCTGAGGATTGTTACTTTCGGAATTAATAATTGCACCAACCATTTTGTATGTAACAAATTTTGCATGAACTATCTCAAAGGAAGGATGTTATTTTACAAAATGTTTGTTTTATGTAGTAATTGCTACCATTATACAATTTTTTTTACCCGTGCTTTTAACACATTGACTGCCGGAATACCCGCCTGTGCGTTACAGATAATATGTAATTGTACCAAACCATCTATCGTATTATATGACCCCTTTTTTTATTATAGTTAAAAGATAGCAAAGAAGAGGTCATCTAATTAGATAGATGGTCTGGATATCAGGTGTGAGTCGTGGCATCAAAAGCGTTAAATCTACTATTTGTTTGGTGTAGTGTAGCCAAATTTGGCTTTTCGCCATTAAACTCCAATATCCATAGAAAGGACGCCAGCCTTTGACCCTTTTTATCACTCCTATGTCCATCTGGTACCTAATCATGCAGTTATAGCTGTCAATGAGAAGGCTGACTGAGCTGCGAAAGCGGCTCTACATAATCTATTACGATCATGCACACAGACTGGTCTGTTTGCCACATATGAGAAGTACATACTTTCTGTTTGGCAAGAATCATGGGATAAGGAAATACAAAATAAGCTGTATTTTACTAAACCGACTATACTAGTGGCCTATTGTCTCGGTTAGAGGGTCAGTTGTCAAATTAACCAGTCATTAGTCACACTCGCCTTACACACAAACATCTTTTGTTTGGTCAGCGTACATTGATATGCTGCACTGTTAATCTTACAGTTTTACACATTTTAATTCGGTGTCCTAAATTGCCTTCTCATCGTATGCGGTTTCTTACTTATAACTTCAATAACATTGGAAATGCGTGAATTGATGGGAGAATACCATCACAAGAATATCTTTAGATTTGTAACAGCTATAAATTTTATCCATTTTATATAAATATCATCAGGCTTTTAAACATTTTTTCTGTAATTAGATTCATACTTTTAAGATCTTTGTCCTTTAAATTTACTGTGCTTTGTTTTTATAAATGTGATACGTTGTTTGTATTTTAACCTTGAAGAATTTTCTTTAATAGATCATATGGCAATATATACATACCTCTTGATTTAGCTTTTGAGCCATAAAAATTCAAAAATCTAATCCAATCCATTCCGGTTGCTATTATGTAGAATGCATTGCTTTCGTATTTTTGTTGGATAATGATTAAAATATTAGAAAGGTTCACATTAAGAATTTTAACAAATCTACAGCTATTTCTGAGATTTGTTAGCAGTAAATGGAATCTCAGAAATAGATTCCATTGTATGCATGTATAATAATGTATCACACCATTTTTAAGAGGGCAAAAAGTTTAAAAAGTATTATCTTCAAAGAATATAAGATGAATAGATAAGCACCACTTCGTCCAAATTCTCAGTTTGTAATGAACATATTCGTCTTGAGTGGGAAAAAAGAGATAGAGTGGGTTTTAATGAGTAACTTCGGACGAATGGGAATGCTTTTTCTCTTGGCTCTTTGATTTAACATACGAAGCAGTTAGGAAACAAATTTTATTAGCACATTAATGATTCTTCCATTTTCTTGGATAAGTAGTTATTATTTCTTTTCTGCTTTGTCTTGTGTTGCATGAATTTAGCTTTCCGCTTCATCTCTTTCCTTTATATCGCTTTAAGTTTATGTTTGAAGCATTATCTTTCTTGTACAAATTTTGTCAAACTTCTCCTCAAAACAACTATTTCTATTAAGATTCCAGAAAAATGGAGATAAAGCGGAAGATAGGGAAGTACGAATTTCAAAGCACAAGTGAACTGAACTGAGCTGAATTGGCAGATAATCAGAATTGTCCATACCCATTCATTTATGCCGGGATTACACTTGGCCAGTTATAAGACAGCCAGTAGAAAGGGCATGCGCAGAAAGTCTAAAAAATGTTGTTCGGTCGATGGCCAGTAATTGTCCCGACGGGACAGCAACATGCAGCTATATCGTATTTTTTCTCTTACTGAGCATCAGTTTGTAGAATTTGGTGTTTTTTGCGTGAAAAAAATTGTTTACTTATCATAGACTTATTTCGGTCTTTATTTTTTATTTATTTTTTTTTTGCTCTTTTTTCTTTCTGATGCGAAGTTTTTTTATTTTTTTTTTATTTATTTATTTGTCATTTGTTTTCTGTACTTTCCCAAATTTAGGTATGTTGACCTTTTTTTTTTATTTTATCATGTTTTTTTTGTGTAAATATCCATCATTTTAATACGATACGCAGTGGAAAAGAAAGAATCAGGGACGCCAAAGAGCCAATTTGTAACGAAGTATTGGATGTCTGAATCTATCTTATGAAATTGTGGCAAACATAAATGAGTCACTTTCTACGCATGCGCTGTCTACTAGCCGTCTTATAACTGGCCGAGAATAAACCCGGCATTAAGCAGCTTTCATTCGAGGCCAGTTGTTGCGAGGAATAGAAGGAAGATTACAGTGGGACAGTGGGAAATAGTAGTCCTGGTGAAACAACCATTTTCCACTGTCCCGTTGGGTTCACGTGATGTTCCTGAGGTAGGCGTGGCATTAGAGTACACGCATTAGGTGGCATCGTGTGAACCCTGCTTTATTCAGTGCTGAACTGTGTCCTTGAAGGACGACTTTATTCAAAAATAGCATACTGAGTAATTTTTTTCATCATAATCCTTTTTCTTTGTCAGAAAAGTAAAAAGATTTAACTACTGAAATTAACGCTTGCAAGAAAATTTGTTTTTTGGTATTCAAAATGTTTATTCTTCATGATTTGGCGAAATCGGGAAACAACTTATTAAGACTTCGTGAATTACTCGAAGCAGGAGAAAATCCTAACAGCCGAGATGGCGCAGATAATACTCCACTACATAT
The DNA here is from genome assembly GCF_947563725.1 of Argiope bruennichi. Classification (NCBI taxonomy): domain Eukaryota; kingdom Metazoa; phylum Arthropoda; class Arachnida; order Araneae; family Araneidae; genus Argiope; species Argiope bruennichi. The sequence goes on along the minus strand of NC_079159.1, from coordinate 86,705,268 downwards.
TGCTTCTTTAATAGTCGTCCAATCTGATGATCTAGAAGGAAATTTGCAAATTGCGCGTGAATTGATCCGCTTTGGAGCGGGGGTGGACGAAAAAAATAGAACTGGATTTTCCCCTCTACATTTCGCAGTAGCTAGTCGAAAAACTGAAATGGTTCGGCTCCTTTTACAAGCCAAAGCTGACATAAATATAAGAAACGAAAAAGAGCAAACTCCGTTGATGTTGGCTGCAAAATTCCAAAATTTCCAGATTGTTGAAGAATTATTAAAACAACATGCATCTGTGAATTTGCAAGATTGGGAAGGTGATTCTGAAATGCATTATATTTTATCTCAACGAAGTGTGGAAAAGGATGTAGTGGTGGAACTCTTAAGGCATCAATGCGATCATACGATCATGAACAGAGATCAAATGATGCCTTTGGATCTTTATCTTCAAGGACTTGTCGAGGCTCCGTTTAACGAAGTACTAAAAGCAAGAGATTTATTCAAACAATTTTTATTTCAGCGCAACTACTTCACCACTCGACAATTAGAACTTACAAATTCTATTAGTTATAGAAGTGGAATCGATTTGGGTAGTTTTTATAATGAATGCTGCAAAGAAGTAGCTCAGATGAAAGACGATTTTCTTTCATTTGATTGCACAGTGCATACCATAGCTATGCGGGGTTTTCATAACAACAAATCTAAAATTCCCTGCAATGTTTCGATTGATGTTTATGATAGTATGTTAGACAGACTTATAAAGGGCAAATATCCCATTTATCATGACATCCTGGTGTCTGACATTTGTACCCTTTATTTGAGAAATAAATTTTCGGAAGTATGCAGTAGCAGAGAAAATAATAGAGGAATTTTGAGTTTTGACGTGCTTTTCTTAATTTCTTCATATTTATCACATTTGCAGATGTTACATATGATAACTGCATTCTCATCGGATTAAGTCTGAGATATTTTTCAAGCGTTACATTCTTTTAATAATTTTTAGATTTTAAAATCTAATTTATCTTTGTTTTAACATGATCGCTGATAGAATTCACACCCGTGTTTTAAATCAATTACCTAATTGGACGATTCTTTCTTTGCTGAATTTTTAATTGTAATAGAGAAAATATTCATATAATTAGACCGCGAGTATGAAACAAATATTATGTGTAAATCAGTGATGAGTCACTCGGAAGCTAAAATGTTAATTACCAATTTTACACAAATTGATTTGTGCTATAAATCGATTAAAAAGTTTATATGGAATTAAGCTTTACTTTTAATGGTAATATTTTTAATGCAGTTTTTGTTACTTCTTAGATGTTGAATAATTAAACGACGTCTCTCACAAAGAGATAAAATGAAAATTAGTTTATGAGCTCCATGCCATTTTTTAGATGAGGTTTTGCTTTTATTGATACAAATGAACCATTATTTTATTGTCTGGAGACATTTTAATATAATGTTTTTTTTTATCAAATACTTTATCAAATAAAAATGTTTAAATATGTTGATTTTTTTTCTTTTTCTAAAATACTTTTCGCTTGTAAGTGTACCATTTATTCGGGGCCGTAGAATTTTAGTGATAAGGTTCTCGCAGGATAATTCCAATCTAGAAATCAGATATCACCAAAGAATCGCTTCATAAACGAACTTAGCTAAATCCACCGGGACCTCATCTCCTACTACCAATGAAGTATGTAAACTTGCAGAGAAGGGGGGGGGGGGGGGTATTAGGCTACATATCGTCTTTGCTATCACGCTGCTGTTCGAAATTGTGGCGGTGATATAAAAAGAACCTTAGTTTCGTTTTAAAATGGTTCATTAATGTGATTAATGTGTTGCATTTATATATGGATAAAAATTAGTTTTGTTTCTGTTAACTGAATGGAAATTTGTCGTAAGCAAAAATAACTAAATTTTGTTAGGAAGTAAAAATGTAAAATTTTCTAACAATTTATGATGTGTGTTATCGATATTTGTACTGGTAACTACCTTCCTTTAACCCTTTATAGTTTTTTGGTCTATAATTATTATCGCCTGCAAAAGATTTTTTTTTATGAAGGCTCAAAAAAGCATTTTAAAATGATAAATAAGGTAATCAGATGCTTAAAATTTGACTGAATTACCTAAATGGCTCAGAAATGCATTAGCTGTAGTTAATATAATTTATATAAAAAAGTTGTAAATATGCTTACCACTGCCCGTTTCCGATGCAAGGGTTTTAGTAGCGACATTAAGTTCCAGGTTTGTCACTAAATTTAACTCCTGAAAAAGTTTCCAAAAAGGGAACACCACAGTGTTGTGTTCCTTATGTCTAAGATATTCTTATATTTAATTATCATTTGTTGATGAATTTAAATTCAAATTTGTTGCATCTTTAAAATTCAAGCATTGTTGCATCTTTAAAAATAATCAAAAACTGTTGATGAGGTTGGAATTTCTGAAAATTTGAAATATTCCTGTTAAGGATTTTACGCATATTCTGAATTCATTTTTAATGTGTTTTTTATTTGAATACTGTAGTTTCCGACATTTTATTTTATTTTTTATACTTAACGCAAAAGATGGAAACGGTGATATTAATCAAATTTCATCAGTTTGATTTTTATGCAATATAGCGATCCACCTAGCCAGCCTAAAAAATGCAAAATGTGCTTCTAACTTTAATGTAAATCATTATTGAGTTTGAATTCTGAATAATTGCATGATTTTTAACTGAAAAAAAACTGTATAAAGTTGTTTTACAGTTACCACTCAATTTTAGGTAACTTATTTACTAATGAACATTTGATGATATTTTTGCCCTTAGCGCTCAGGATTAAGTATGCTTACAGCTTTCAGTTTCCCCTGAATAATCTTTGGTAAGTATATTTACCACACCTTATTTTATAAAGTGAGTGACGATTCAACGAACTTTTGCGATTTTAGTATTTACATCAAAAGTTTATTATATAACCCTAAATATTTTTATTTGATTGAACCCTTTGATTTTTAATATTCTAATGTATATCTTTGAAAAGCTCTTTAAAACAAAATATATTATTATTAAAAAAACTTTTTAAAATCTTAAAATATTTCAACGAACAAATTATTTCTTAATAACATATAAAAATAATCATTTTTATTTCAAATATATCTTGTTGCTATATTGAAGAATTAACCCTTTGCAGAAGAAGAAAGTAATTCGATGCATAATTATTCATCAAATATAAAGATTTCTTTATTGCTCTGAAAAATAAATATGCATAATTGTTTTAAGTCGAATTTCTTTGAACAATTAATCTACGTCTTTTTACTATTCTGTAGACGTTTCTAACAGTCAAGATTGAAAAGTCCCGTGTCTGTAAAATAATTCAAATTTGACATTCTCAAGAAAAATAAATAGAATGAATGGTTTTTAAAATATTTAATTATTCTGTATTATTTAAGAAAAGCATAGTTTGATATGAAAAAAAGTCCAGATATCTCTAATCTGGACTGAGTACCTAATTTACATTTATATCTAATAAGAAAAATTATATATATATATGTAATGATATTTTAAACTCTCAATTTCAATTTAATTAATTTCCAAGATTTTATCTTAATTTAGCTCATAGTAACTTCATTCTAAAAATATTCTCTTATTTCGTGATCCAATTCCACTTTCTCTACTTAATTAATTCAAGAGAAGCTTCATAAAATTGCTTAGTCAGCTAAACGCCGATATCTTCACACGCTCGGCGTGAAGGGGTAAGAATGTCCAGTAAGCACATTCTTTCTTAAAAGATCCCTGTGTTTCCCTTACATGTGATTGACATGCATCAGAAATCCCTATGAGAATCTTATTAATATATTGGCACTGTGAAGAAATATTTTCCCTATCAAAATCTAAGGTTATATAAGGCGAGGGATAATTTATTTCGGCCCCTTTTTTTCCCCACTCTGGCTTTTGTACTGCGCTGTGGTGGACGTCTTGTCCGCGTTTCTGCTTGTAAATAATTATGCTTTCCCGATGGATTAAAAAGAAGTTAAAAAGATAAAAAGTCTCTTCACTGCTGGTCACAACTGCATTCTGCTCACATAAAATAATATTACATATTAAAAAGCCGACAGGATTCGAAAAGTGTTACATATTAAAAAGTCGACAGGATAGTTGCCTGTGAAAAATTGTCAAATGAACTGAAAGAATTAAAATTAAATTCGCGTGAAAAGAAAATGAATCATGCAATAGCTCTTCGCCGACGCTCTTCGTTCCGGCCAGCCGTCTGCTGTATCTCCGTGGCCGTGGTTCGAAATGACCAGCCGTCTACAGTCTCCCGTGACATGGCTTCGCTGCATCTTTCCATGTCAACCGATGCAATATCTCATGCATTCCATAACCTGAGCTCTCATCCGACATTCCTGCTCTGCTAATCAATAGATATCCTTGTACTATTGCTCCATATCGTCATGTGTGTGCTCCTTATATCCTCAAGGAGTTGGTGCTCCTTGTCATCTTAAAAATTTTCTGGCTCCTTACCTGTGCTGAATAATTCCGATATCAACATAATTTCCTTATTATATCCTCATCACAATAATAATCGCCTGCTTTACTCGTCAGTGGTCTCCAATGCTAAAGTGAATCAACCAGATTTTCAAAATATCACTTGTGATTTACGTAATCACCAAAATAATAGTCAACTGCCGTAGTCTTCAGTCTCCAGTTCCAGTGCTCAAAATTGCATTTTGTGATTAATTAAAAAAATATATATATTATTCTTCAAAAAGTGATCAGTGTTTAAAGAAAAAAAAAATCATCCATCAACTGACTCAACGAATGAAATTCAAAATTTATTTTCTGTACTTTTGATTTGATTTTTAAATTGTATTTTTCTGTTATAATACAATTGCAAATAATCTTTTTATATTATTATTCAAAATATCATGAGTTTTAGTTTAAAATATTGAGTTTTTTAATTTTTTCATATTTATTATTTAAAATTTATTCATAATATTATAATTTGTTGAATTTGAAATTTATATGCTTGCTATTAATAATTAAGAAAAAATGATTTCCCCAATTTAATTAAATTTATCTAACTGAAAGATTTTTAAAAATTGTGCATACAAACCTTGTGAAGGAAAAAAATAACATACCAAGATTCTTATATACTTAATAATTAATGGCACATGATGATTAGACAAATGTAGTGAATACCTCAGGGGAAATATTTGCACCTCTGACAGTTATTGAGCTGCTGTCTGTTATCACTGTGTCCAAATACTTGTTTTTTACAAAATACAAATATTTTTTTATATTACATATTTTTTTTTATCTTTTCCAAATACTATAAGAGTATTTTGAGTCTTGTGTTTTTGTTACATTCATTCACAAGTGTTTTGTTTGAACTCTTTGAATTTCACATTTATTTTCAGTTTCAAGTTTTTCATTTTATATTTTTGAATTTTGCAATTATTATTATTGTCATTTCCAAATGATTTATTTGAAATATATGAATCTTACATTTATTTGCATTTTCAAAAGTTTTATATGAAACCATTCAATTTTACAAGTATTCTCATTTTCAAGATTTTCATTATATATTTTTGAATCTTATATTTATAGTTTCAGTTCCCAGTGTTTAATATGAAATATTTCAATTTTGCAAGTATTAATTTCATATCCAAGTTTTACCTGAAGTTTTGAATCTTGTGTTTCTATTTCCTGCTAAAATACTTAACTTAAAATCATAATTATACTGATATTTCAATTGGGTGAAATCATAACAAGATTGAAATTATATTTAATACTTTATTTCTAAATTAATAATTTTGTTGAGTCAGACTTTCTAGAATTTAAGAATAATATAAGCAAGACTGTCATATTATTTTCATCAAATTAAGTGAAATGCAGAATAATAACAAGAATACATTTGTACACTATAACATTTAATTTTTAATATTTTGTTATTACTGATGATTATTAAGATTTTTATATACTATTTTCACAAATATAATTCTTTTTATACTTCTAATGTAAAATGATGAATGGGATTTCTGAATTAATGTTTATATAATGTGAAGGTAAGGGAAACTTTGGTATCAGTTATAATATGCTTTTAAATTTTAATTTTTCTTACTTGACCACCACTGTAAGATAAGGCTGTGTGTAAAGGGCCCGACATACTTTCACGTCATGCAGTGGGGGGGAAATGTAATGATATTTTAAACTCTCAATTTCAATTTAATTAATTTCCAAGATTTTATCTTAATTTAGCTCATAGTAACTTCATTCTAAAAATATTCTCTTATTTCGTGATCCAATTCCACTTTCTCTACTTAATTAATTCAAGAGAAGCTTCATAAAATTGCTTAGTCAGCTAAACGCCGATATCTTCACACGCTCGGCGTGAAGGGGTAAGAATGTCCAGTAAGCACATTCTTTCTTAAAAGATCCCTGTGTTTCCCTTACATGTGATTGACATGCATCAGAAATCCCTATGAGAATCTTATTAATATATTGTCACTGTGAAGAAATATTTTCCCTATCAAAATCTAAGGTTATATAAGGCGAGGGATAATTTATTTCGGCCCCTTTTTTTCCCCACTCTGGCTTTTGTACTGCGCTATGGCGGACGTCTTGTCCGCGTTTCTGCTTGTAAATAATTATGCTTTCCCGATGGATTAAAAAGAAGTTAAAAAGATAAAAAGTCTCTTCACTGCTGGTCACAACTGCATTCTGCTCACATAAAATAATATTACATATTAAAAAGCCGAACGGATTCGAAAAGTGTTACATATATATAAAAAAATAATCATAATTTTTGCAATTTGAATCAATAAAGATTTTGATTCCCGGCGTCCTGGCATAGGGGTAGCGCGTCTTCCCCGTGACCTGGGCGTCCTGGGTTCGAGTCCCGGTTCGGGCATGGTTGTTCTTCCTGTTCTATCTGTGAGAGGTGTGAATGTGCCCCCCTGTAAAAAGGGGTTGTGCAAGCGAATGTGATGCGTGAGTAGCTAAGACGTACTCTTCGCCTTAGTTGGCGCTACTAAAACAAGAGACGCTCCCTTGGCTTAAAATCACTGACTTCGTCAGCGAGCTTCTCCATGGCAAGTGCCATTATAAACAACAACAACAACAAGATTTTGATGAATTGAAATTTAAAATTATTCTACGAACTCTGGGTACTCTGAGCTATATTTATTAAATTCTTTCTTACTTGTAATAAATCGAATACATATACCGAATATGATGTAAGTCTCAAATTCTTTTGTGAGTAATACTTCAATTTGCTTTTTTATTGTAAATAATATTCTGCAGCACACATGAGACATCAATGTTGAACTATTCTATATTCTGTGATCATATCAGAAAACATTTGGTAACATTTCTATTAAAATATTTTTGTATTAATTCAAGCTTAAGCGTTTTCTTTTCAAATGAAATTTCAAATTTTAGAAAAATGCATAGTACAATGAACTGAATAGAGTAGGACTTCTTTAAAAAATGCAACATATATGACTGTAAAAATTTGAAGCTTAACAATACTTTGATGAGAAGTCTATTGAATCCTGTTTACATAAAATATTTAATTGATAATTTTAACAGTCATTAAACTCGGTGAACCAACTGATCGCCAAAGGCGGCAAATAATAAAAACTAGAATGGAATGAAAATAAAATAATCTTTCGATTTTCAAATTAGTACAGATATTTATCAATTATTAATGCAGCATCTCATCTCTTCAGTCATCAAAGTTGCATGACTGAAACTGAGTTCACACGAGGCCAACTATTGCGCGCAATATATTTCACGCCTACCTCAGAATCATCACGTGATCCCAATGGGACAGTAGCAAATGTTTGTCTCATCGGGACAGCTGTTTCCTATTGCCCTCTTGCAGTCACGTGATCTTTATGAAATAGGCATGACCTTCGATTGCCCGGAATTTTCTTAAGTAATTAGAAATTTGTGGGAATGGATCGGCAGTTGTGAGTGTCAAAGTATATAATTCAATACTAGTATGTATTTTTTTGTTAAAAATCTAACACACAACAACAATTTGTCTAAAATTATTTCAAACGGTATCAAAGAATTTAAGAAAATGAAAAACCATCATAATTTCAGATCACAAAGAACAAAATTAATGTGTGGTGAATCAAAATTGCATTCATTAAAAATTAAGAATAAATGAAGATATTCAAATGTGAGACCTAGATTAGAATATTGAACCATTTATCCTGTTCTTTTTCAGTAAAATATTTTCGGTAAAGATAATATTTTGAATGTCTTATAATTTTTTGATGATTTTGGACTGAATAAGAGATACCTTAGTAGCACTGTCGATAAGTCACTTGTGGAAGGGCAATTGATCTTTCCAAATGTAATTGTCCAAATGGTTACCTTCGACAAAACTATCAAATACTCTCATATCAGAGATTGATTCTGATTTGCAAGCAAAACACATTTAAAAAACCCACTTAAACTATTTTAATTCTCTTAAAACTTTTTTTGAAGGAAATATTTGATTTAATTGCTCTTATATATGCGCTTCATTTACTCATTCGATTTAAATTCATAAGTTTTGTGTATCTTCTTTATGTACGAAGTTTGGAATTTCTCAACATATTAAAAAGTGAATGTTTATATAGCCAAGATCTGCCCATTTATCAATTATTGCAAGTTATTTTCCAGAACCAGCCTATTGTAAAGAGTATAATTAAATTTATCTCACAACATTCACAGCTATACATCGAGATATTTTGAAGCTCCGGATATAATGGCGTTCTAAATTTGAAAATCTGGATATATCGGATACATTTCGAACATATTATAATCCTTTTATATTGGCAATAAATATTTATGCCAAATGTTTTTATTGCTTATTATCGTATATTTCAATCATTCAAACCAAATGTTTTTCCATTTTTATATAATCAGAATCTACACTTTTTATAGCTATAGCAAGTTATTTTCTAAGTCAGCTTATTGTAAAGTACATAATTAAACTTATGTCTCACAACTTTCACAGACATACCTCGATATATTTTGATGCTTCGGAAATTAATGGTGTTTTTAAATTGTAAATTACGATGGTTCGAATGAATTCCGAACATATTATAACTCTTTTATGTAAAAAATAATAATTTATGACTGTTTTTTTTCACCTTAAATTTCAATCATTCACTGAAATTACATCTTGATTTATTTTCAAATTCACACCTTTATGTCTGTTTGAATTCATATCATTTAGGAAACTGACATTAATCCAGAACATTTCGGCTTTACTCCATGTTTTGTTTAGTTTAGTTATATAAGCGTCCCGTATTAAAACAACACTGGGGCTATTATGGGACGGACGGCATAATTTTGAACCACGGTTAGATGACCAAGGCGATAACTTAGCTGGCAGCCCCCTCTCCAAACTCCACACCACACCAGTGGCAGGACATGTGGACTTATGGAGTTTTGTGAATTTATGGATTTATGGAATCGGGTCTCGAACCTGCAACACTCCGGTCCGAAACCGCGACCTTACCACCAGATCAATGCTGCCCTTGACTTTACTCCATGAATTTTGCACTCTGATTGATTCCCCCATGGCAGAATGGACAGAGAAACGACAAGCATTGTTGCATCTTTCATGAATGGCTGCAGCTTCGACCATATTATTCTTCATTATATATATAATATATCGAAAAGGAAATTTAGAAAATACAACTTAAAGACAATTCAGTTCAAAACTTATATCTTGATTAGAGCTAACAAGACCAAATGAAATTGATTTTAAGGGTTTATCGTCCGTAGAACAGCTTCCAGAAGCCAAAATTTGCTTCATACAAAAGTTTGAAGTATTTTCTATTACATCGTTTCTAAACAGATTTCGCATATTAATAGTGTATTAGAAACATTTTAAGGAAATAAAACATATCACCATGAATGAATTTTTGTTTTGGTTATAGCGCGACTACAATGCAACTAATAAAATATAAGCATAGTTGAAATTGTGACATAGAGACAGCAGTTAAGGATAAAGTCTTTAAAAATAAAATACAATTTTTAAATTAGCGAACTGAAGATAAATAATAATGGTAAGATTTTTTTATACTCCTTGATATATCTCTCTCTATATATATATAGATACATAATTAAAAGAAATTCCCTTTAAAGACACATCGGTAGATCAAACCGAATTAATTCTGGTGAATTATTTGACTTTTAAAATCAAGATGTCGATTCTCCATCACTTGATCAGAGCAAGGGACCAAGATGGAAGACTTCAAACATTTCGTGAGCGACTCGCTGCAGGAGAAGATCCAAACGCCGAATCTTCTCAAGGGACTCCACTTTTTCTACTCGCTTTTAATAATGCAACAAATCCTCAAGATATGGAAGTTCATCTGCAAATGGCTCGTGAATTGATCATATTTGGAGCTGATGTTAATGTGCAAGATGGGCTTGGATGGACTCCTTTGATTGTTGCAGTAATTGTTCGTAATTTAAGAATGTTTGAATTTCTTTTAGATGTAAACGCTGAAGTAAACCTGAGAGACAACAATGGAAACACTGCATTACACCATGCTGTTGAAAGTGGCCGTTTTCAAATCTCGGAAAGAAATGACGTTGTTACTTATAATAGGAAGATACATATAGTTAAAACCCTTATAAGATTTAATTCAGAACTGGAAAGGGTGAACAATTTGAATCAAACCCCATTAATGCTTGCTGTAAAAGATCAAGATTATCTAATTGTCAAACAGCTGCTAAAGAATAACGCATCTCCGAAAAAGAAAGATATGTATAACAATTCTCTTATGCATTACGCTTTAGGACGGACAAATGTGAGTCTGGATATAGTGTCGGAACTTGTGAGACACAGATGTCGATTTTCTTCAAGAAATCGATATAGAGACACTTCCATGTCTGTCTATGTAAAACACCTTTCGAATGCTTCCCCTGCTGAATTGGAGAAAGCAAAATATGTGTTCAAAGTTTTTCTGTTGGATGAGAATGAATTTACAGAAGCCGAAATTTCCAAAATAGATGAAATAAGTAGAGACACAAATTGCAACTTATTTAATTATTGTCAGCGTTGCTACAAGGAAATTTCGGGAATGATAGGGGATAAATTAACAAAGAAGTGTTACATATATACCCTGGCAACGTCTGGCATTTACTGCAAAAATATTAAAGACGAACCAAGTATGTTTGATATTTACGATAAAGTACTTAACAAATTATTTAAAGGCAAGTACCCTGTGTATTGTGATGTGATCGTATCGGGAATTTCCCGCAAATATTTGAACAAAGAGTTTGTTGAAACGTGTTGTTCGGTTGAAATCACGGGTATAGGATTTTTGAGTATCGATACACTCTGTTTGCTGACATCCTATTTGTCAAATGTTGACATGTTTAACATGATGCGAGCATGCTGCCCTGATAAAAGATGGTCCAAAAGTTCCCATTGCTCTATAATGTAGATTTTAAACTTTTATTTTATACCAAACTTGGATTTCAATAATCCTATTTTAAATTGAATTTGTTTATCTAGCAAATGTAATTAATAATCTGAGAAATCAATTGACGTTATTTGTTGAAGGATAATTCGGTTTGATTGATGACTATTGCTATTTTATCGCTAAATTATATTTATGATCGTTGAATTTAATTATGTGTGGCTGTTTAAATTTTATATGAAATAAAAAAAAATATACAAGGTGATGAACTTGTTTTTTATTTCTTTGGCATTGTTTCCATTTTTTTCATTTATACATGGAGATTAGTTATATTTCAGTTTATGGAATGAAAATTGGTTTTAAGACTGAAGAGACTTCGGTGATTATTAATTCAAGAAATTAAAAAATATTTTAGATTAAAATAACTTATTCAATTTTTAAGTATTAGTTCAAATAAAGAATGCAAGTAAATTTTCTTATTTCTATTAGAGAAAAGATTGCTAATAGTAGTTAATATATCCAGTTTGATTATTGGAACGTACTATAAACTCTGGTATTTTCAAAATCAAGATGGCATTATTCTGGTAGATAATTTATAAAGTAGCGGACATTTAAATGCAGAGAATTATTCATGATTTAGAAATACTCGTTCTAAACAATTGATTGCATCCCAAATGTAGATTATTATATGCTTCCAATCTTTGGGACGCTTTTATTTATCTTGTTACAATTTTGAATAAATTATTTTTAAGGAACTGTTGCTGGCTGGTATTAGCATTTTTGCAGTGATATTCTGTGCATTCAATCATATTGTCAATTATACTCAATAAATTCCGATTTTTAAGAATTCCGCTGAAATAGTCTTGGATTTCAATTTATTTTTTCATATAACAGGGCGAGTCAAAAAGTAAAGAGACTTATGGAATCTCTTAGTCCAGAGTATGGTTACATTGCTAGTGTGCAGCGATGAATTAGTGTAGCCGGCAACACTTCAATTGAACGTGTCACTCTTTAACCCTTAACTGGGAAGGTGAAATTTTAGGACTTAAATGGGGAGGTGCGGTCTACGAGACCGCACTTTATTTACACTCAAATTAAATTTTCTAATGAATGTATTAGTATGAAAAACTGCCAATATATTACGCAGATATTTTTCTTGATATATAGATATGTTTTAGAAAATTTTCGAAATATATTGTCATTGAAAAAAGTAAATGCGTTGGAACATACATTTTCTTCTCAAATTACATGTTACAATAAATAATATTCTTGAAAAGGCATATAACTTTTTACTTTTTAAATCATATTTATTTTTACAGTATAGGAAGGTATGTAGAAGACAATATAATGTAAAATTCAACATATATATGAAAAATAAAAAAAATGACACTGGGTAAAATTGACCCTTTTTTTATCGGCTTGTGTGACTGTCATAGCACGGTTTTCTAGGTCGTTTTAAACATACAAGTTAAGAACTAGTATAAAATTCAACCTATAAATTCTGTATATATATCTCTTGGTATATTAATATATTTTATAAATTTTTCAAAATACATTATCACAAGAAATATTATGTTTGAACATACATATCAAAATGAGTTCAATGCGAAGTTTTATCGAAAAAACTCTTCTGTATAATTATTCTTATCACTAAAATCGCTTTATGTTTCATTTAAAAGTGACTGGAGTACTGCTTCATAATAGGATTAGTAAACTGGATGATATTTCATTCCCTAAGTTTTAACGCCATCTGTTAAGCCTTGTTTATCACTGGGACACTAACAGGGAGATGCGGTCTTAGAGACCGCGCTCGAAGAAATAACTGAATTATTTAAAAAAAAAAAAAAAAAAAAAAAAAAAACATCTGCTGAAATCGGTTGAATAGGTGCACGTGTATTGAAGGTCACAAAACAAGAAGCTACAAGGTCAACCCATTCAATTGAGCTAAAAATAGAATAGGGGTGAGGGAAAATTCATCACTAGCGGTCTCACAGAGCTCCGTCTTAAAATAGCCTTAGAATTGCTTTAAAACGGTGACGTTAATATAATTAAACTGAACCTCTTAATTAATTACTCTTTTTTTATGAGTATATCATAAAATTTTATTTCATTTGCCTTTAAACGTATATCTTGTTTTTAAAATCAACATTTCATATTTTATGGATTGTACTAATATCCATACCTTAATATCCGTGGTTTAGGAGCATTCTTTCGGTCACAAATTATTCAGTTGTCTTTAATAACTTAGAAATAAAGTATAAATTTACATGAATCATACAGTGAGAAAATATGCTCTTATTCTGCTCCTCTTTTAACGAACGGTTATTATAAAGTCAGTGAACGTGGCTTTTTACACTTAATTTCTAGATCCACATCTCACTGTTAACTACACCTAGAAAAAGTGCAATTTCAGCCCGTGTCTGTAAAATAAAACAAATTTGACATTCTCAAGAAAAATAAATACAATGAATGGTTTTTAAAATATTTAATTATTCTGTATTATTTAAGAAAAGGATAGTTTGATATGAAAAAAAGTCCAGATATCTCTAATCTGGACTGAGTACCTAATTTACATTTATATCTAATAAGAAAAATTATATATAAAATAAATAAATTATATATAAAATAAATAATAATAATTTATGTAATTTGAATCAATAAGGATTTTGATGAATTGAAATTTAAAATTATTCTACGAACTCTGGGTACTCTGAGCCTTGTTTATTAAATTATTTCTTACTTGTTATAAATCGAATACATATACCGAATATGATGTAAGTCTCAAATTCTTTTGTGAGTAATACTTCAATTTGCTTTTTTATTGTAAATAATATTCTGCAGCACACATGAGACATCAATGTTGAACTATTCTATATTCTGTGATCATATCAGAAAACATTTGGTAACATTTCTATTAAAATATTTTTGTATTAATTCAAGCTTAAGCGTTTTCTTTTCAAATGAAATTTCAAATTTTAGAAAAATGCATAGTACAATGAACTGAATAGAGTAGGACTTCTTTAAAAAATGCAACATATATGACTGTAAAAATTTGAAGCTTAACAATACTTTGATGAGAAGGCTATTGAATCCTGTTTACATAAAATATTTAATTGATAATTTTAGCATTCATTAAACTTGGTTAACCAACTGATCGCCAAAGGCGGCAAATAATAAAAATTGGAATGGAATGAAAAAAAATTAATCTTTCAATTTTCAAATTAGTACAGATATTTATCAATTATTAATGCAGCATCTCATCTCTTCAGTCATCAAAGTTGCATGACTGAAACTGAGTTCACACGAGGCCAACTATTGCGCGCAATATAAGGTCACGCCTACCTCAGAATCATCACGTGATCCCAATGGGACAGTAGCAAATGTTTGTCTCATCGGGACAGCTGTTTCCTATTGCCCTCTTGCAGTCACGTGATCTTTATGAAATAGGCATGACCTTCCATTGCCCGGAATTTTCTTAAGTAATTAGAAATTTGTGGGAATGGATCGGCAGTTGTGAGTGTCAAAATATATAATTCAATACTAGTATGTATTTTTTTGTTAAAAATCTAACACACAACAACATTTTGCCTAAAATTATTTCATAACGGTATCAAAGAATTTAAGAAAATGAAAAACTATCATAATTTCAGATCACAAAGAACAAAATTGATGTGTGGTGAATCAAAATTGCATTCATTAAAAATTAAGAATAAATGAAGATATTCAAATTTGAGTCCTAGATTAGAATATAGAACCATTTATCCTGTTCTTTTTCAGTAAAATATTTTCGGTAAAGATAATATTTTGAATGTCTTATAATTTTTTGATGATTTTGGACTGAATAAGAGATACCTTCGTAGCACTGTCGATAAGTCACTTGTGGAAGGGCAATTGATCTTTCCAAATGTAATTGTCCAAATGGTTACCTTCGCCAAAACTATCAAATACTCTCATATCAGAGATTGATTCTGATTTGCAAGCAAAACACATTTAAAAAACCCACTTAAACTATTTTAATTCTCTTAAAACTGTTTTTGAAGAAAATATTTGATTTAATTGCTCTTATATATTCGCTTCATTTACTCATTCGATTTAAATTCATAAGTTTTGTGTATCTTCTTTATGTACGAAGTTTGGAATTTCTCAACATATTAAAAAGTGAATGTTTATATAGCCACGATCTGCCCATTTATCAATTATTGCAAGTTATTTTCCAGAACCAGCCTATTGTAAAGAGTATAATTAATTTTATCTCACAACATTCACAGGCATACATCGAGATATTTTGAAGCTCCGGATATAATGGCGTTCTAAATTTGAAAATCTGGATATATCGGATAAATTTCGAACATATTATAATCCTTTTATATTGGCAATAAATATTTATGCCAAATGTTTTTATTGCTTATCATCGTATATTTCAATCATTCAAACCAAATGCTTTTCCATTTTTATATAATCAGAATCTACACTTTTTATAGCTATAGCAAGTTATTTTCTAAGTCAGCTTATTGTAAAGTACATAATTAAACTTATGTCTCACAACTTTCACAGACATACCTCGAGATATTTTGATGCTTCGGAAATTAATGGTGTTTTTAAATTGTAAATTACGATGGTTCGAATGAATTCCGAACATATTATAACTCTTTTATGTAAAAAATAATAATTTATGACTGTTTTTTTTCACCTTAAATTTCAATCATTCACTGAAATTACATCTTGATTTATTTTCAAATTCACACCTTTATGTCTGTTTGAATTCATATCATTTAGGAAACTGACATTAATCCAGAACATTTCGGCTTTACTCCATGTTTTGTTTAGTTTAGTTATATAAGCGTCCCGTATTAAAACAACACTAGGGCTATTATGGGACGGACGGCATAATTTTGAACCACGGTTAGATGACCAAGGCGATAACTTAGCTGGCAG
This sequence comes from Argiope bruennichi, assembly GCF_947563725.1. Lineage (NCBI taxonomy): Eukaryota > Metazoa > Arthropoda > Arachnida > Araneae > Araneidae > Argiope > Argiope bruennichi. Next base: position 86,688,927 of record NC_079159.1, on the reverse strand, counting down.
CCCCCTCTCCAAACTCCACACCACACCAGTGGCAGGACATGTGGACTTATGGAGTTTTGTGAATTTATGGATTTATGGAATCGGGTCTCGAACCTGCAACACTCCGGTTCCGAAACCGCGACCTTACCACCAGATCAATGCTGCCCTTGACTTTACTCCATGAATTTTGCACTCTGATTGATTCCCCCATGGCAGAATGGACAGAGAAACGACAAGCATTGTTGCATCTTTCATGAATGGCTGCAGCTTCGACCATATTATTCTTCATTATATATATAATATATCGAAAAGTAAATTTAGAAAATACAACTTAAAGACAATTCAGTTCAAAACTTATATCTTGATTAGAGCTAACAAGACCAAATGAAATTGATTTTAAGGGTTTATCGTCCGTAGAACAGCTTCCAGAAGCCAAAATTTGCTTCATACAAAAGTTTGAAGTATTTTCTATTACATCGTTTCTAAACAGATTTCGCATATTAATAGTGTATTAGAAACATTTTAAGGAAATAAAACATATCACCATAAACGAATTTTTGTTTTGGTTATAGCGCGACTACAATGCAACTAATAAAATATAAGCATAGTTGAAATTTTGACATAGAGACAGCAGTTAAGGATAAAGTCTTTAAAAATAAAATACAATTTTTAAATTAGCGAACTGAAGATAAATAATCATGGTAAGATTTTTTTATACCCCTTGATATATCTCTCTATATATATATATAGATACATAATTGAAAGAAATTCCCTTTAAAGACACATCGGTAGATCAAACCGAATTAATTCTGGTGAATTATTTGACTTTTAAAATCAAGATGTCGATTCTCCATCACTTGATAAGAGCAAGGGACCAAGATGGAAGACTTCAAACATTTCGCGATCGACTCGCTGCAGGAGAAGATCCAAACGCCGAATCTTCTCAAGGGACTCCACTTTTTCTACTCGCTTTTAATAATGTAACAAATCCTCAAGATATGGAAGTTCATCTACAAATGGCTCGTCAATTGATCATATTTGGAGCTGATGTTAATGTGCAAGATGGGCTTGGATGGACTCCTTTGATTGTTGCAGTAATTGTTCGTAATTTCAAAATGGTTGAATTTCTTTTAGATGTAAACGCTGAAGTAAACCTGAGAGACAACAATGGAAACACTGCATTACACCATGCTGTTGAAAGTGGCCGTTTTCAAATCTCGGAAAGAAATGACGTTGTTACTTATAATAGGAAGATACATATAGTTAAAACCCTTATAAGATTCAATTCAGAACTGGAAAGGGTGAACAATTTGAATCAAACTCCATTAATGCTTGCTGTAAAAGATCAAGATTATCTAATTATGAAACAGCTGCTAAAGAATATCGCATCTCCGGAAGTGAAAGATATGTATGGCGATTCTCTTATGCATTACGCTTTAGGGCGGACAAATGTGAGTCTGAATATAGTGTCGGAACTTGTGAGACACATTCCATTTTCAACAAGAAATCGATATGGAGATTATCCTATGTCTGTCTATGTAAAACACCTTTCGAATGCTTCCCCTGATGAATTGGAGAAAGCAAAATATGTGTTCAAAGTTTTTCTGTTGGATGAGAATAAATTTACAGATGCCGAAATGGCCAAAATATATGAAATAAGTAGAGACACAAATTGCAACTTATTTAATTATTGTGACTGTTGCTACAAGGAAATTGCGGGAATGAAGGGGGATAAATTGGCAAAGAAGTGTAGCCTATATACCCTGGCCATGTCTGCCATTTACTGCAGAAATATTAAAGACGAACCAAGTATGTTTGATAAAGTACTTGATAAATTATTTAAAGGCAAGTACCCTGTGTATTGTGACTTGATCGTATCGGGAATTTCCCGCAAATATTTGAACAAAGAGTTTGTTGAAACGTGTTGTTCGGTTGAAATCACGGGTATAGGATTTTTGAGTAATGATACACTCTGTTCGCTGACATCCTATTTGTCAAATGTTGACATGTTTAACATGATGCGAGCATGCTGCCCTGATAAAAGATGGTCCAAAAGTTCTCATTGCTCTATAATGTAGATTTTAAACTTTTATTTTATAACAAACTTGGATTTCAATAATCCTATTTTAAATTCAATTTGTTTATCTAGCAAATGTAATTAATAATCTGAGAAATCAATTGACGTTATTTGTTGAAGGATAATTCGGTTTGATTGATGACTATTGCTATTTTATCGCTAAATTATATTTATGATCGTTTAATTATGTGTGGCTGTTTAAATTTTATATGAAATAAAAAAATATACAAGGTGATGAGTTTGTCTTTTATTTCTTTGGCATTGTTTCCAATTTTTTTCATTTATACATGGAGATTAATTATATTTCAGTTTATGGAATGAAAATTGGTTTTAAGACTGAAGAGACTTCGGTGATTATAATTCAAGAAATTAAAAAAATATTTTAGATTAAAATAAGTTATTCAATTTTTAAGTATTAGTTCAAATAAAGAATGCAAGTAAATTTTCTTATTTCTATTAGAGAAAAGATTGCTAATAGTAGTTAATATATCCAGTTTGATTATTGGAACGTACTATAAACTTTGGTATTTTCAAAATCAAGATGGCATTATTCTGGTAGATAATTTATAAAGTAGCGGACATTTAAATGCAGAGAAGTTTTCATGATTTAGAAATACTCGTTCTAAACAATTGATTGCATCCTAAATGTAGATTACTATATGCTTCCAATCTTTGGGACGCTTTTATTTATCTTGTTACAATTTTGAATAAATTATTTTTAAGGAACTGTTGCTGGCTGGTATTAGCATTTTTGCAATGATATTCTGTGCATTCAATTATATTGTCAATTATACTCAATAAATTCTGATTTTTAAGAATTCCGCTGAAATAGTCTTGGATTTCAATTTATTTTTTCATATAACAGGGCGAGTCAAAAAGTAAAGAGACTTATGGAATCTCTCAGTCCAGAGTATGGTTACATTGCTAGTGTGCAGCGATGAATTAGTGTAGCCGGCAACACTTCAGCTGAATGTGTTACTCTTTAACCAGCATTAGCTGTTCGAATGTAGCAGACGATTTAATATAGCAACTCCAATGTCGATCTGTATCAAGGAGAAAATGAGGGAAATGATTCGCTTTTTGTTTGAGGAAGTTGTAAAATTGTGGATATTATTCGAGAGGTAATTTAATCGCAGTACGGCGACAGTTGTTTATTGCGAAACAAGACCTACGAATGGATACGCTTTAAACAGGGAAAGACTTCTTTATGTGACAAGAGATAAAGTAGGCTATCGACGTCAACCACTGAGGAAAATTTGAAAGTCTTGGACGGTGTGGTAGCGGATAACTGTCTAAACTAGACTAAATAGAAACCTGCTATCAGGTGCAAACATCGTGGGGAAAATTGCGAAAAATTATCCTGCAGCAACATAACACTCGCCCACCCTCAGCCCAACGGACGGCCGAAACAATAAGAATTAGGTAAGAAGTGCTAGAACATCCGCTATGCAGTCCAGACATAGTTCCAAGATATTTTCATATGTTAGGAACATTGAAGAAAACGCTAAGGAGAAGAAGGTTTGCAACTTATGAAAAAATCATTGATGCTTGCAAAATTGATTACACCGGTTACTTTTTTCCCCAACAGAACGAAAAAAAAAACTTGTGAAATGTTTGGAAAATGTGTTGAAATCAAGCGTATTTATATAGAAAAATATATATTTCAGTTTTCTATCATTAGAATAAAGCCACCTTTTCTCAAATGCCCCTTCACATTTTGACACTCCTTCATATATTAACAATTTGGAATTGACATTACTATGTCGCGTTGAAACGTTGGAAGAAAGTATTTTCAAAATTTAGAGTGCATTGTATATCCAATTGTTTTTACAACTGAATACTTTGATTTAAAATTTTCAGAATAGTTTAGAAAGGGGGTATGTCTCACTAGCCAATAAAACATACTGGCATCACCCTTGTATAAGCACGTGTATAAAATTCTCCTTACTATTCATTAACTTTGTAAATGTTATCCAATTTGTTCCTGTATTCTTTACTATAATATGTGGAAGGAATTAAATTGCAAATATAGTATAACGAATCTACGTTTTTTCCTGTAATCTCCATAAGGTAAGTAACGAAACGCCTGTTGTAATTAAGGAAATTTTATTGTAAATTGCTGCTACAATGTCCTTACATTATATGTATAATGGAAAAAAAAATTGGAAGATTCTGAATTTCCATTGGGGGAACCATAGTTTGAAACTTCTATTTGTAGCAGTTCATTCAGCAAAAAGATTTTCTTTCACTCAAAAGTGTAAAAAGCCCATAAGTATCTTTATGGATTCCCATTTATTAGATGGGTCCTAGTATCGTAGTTAATATGGATCTTCATTCCTATCAATTTTACCCACCATTCGTCTTCCGGTTCACTTTTTCCATCTGCAGACGTCAGGCCTCGGAAATCTACATAAGACGATGTTGTCAGTCTATTTGCTTCTTGATAGTCATGAATGACCCCCCACCCACACACACGCACGTATTGACCATGCATAATATTGTTACGAAATTTCCGGGGTTCGTTTAGATAGTGAAAGTTATATGGTGTGGAGAACGCTCAATCAGCAGGCGGCAGTAGAAAATAAAACAACGACGTTTATTTACACGAAGACACACAGGACAGCACAAGGACGACAACTATATAAAGCACAGAAGACGATTATCTTCAGCCGAGACGTGCAGCACACACAGCAGCATACAACAAGACTCTCTACTGCAGACAGTAGCGCACAGCTTAGTTCAGCACTAGCTTGACGCCTCGCTGCTCTGCTAATCTCTGGAAGGCCAGTTCTTTATCGTCGATTCTGACTTCGACTCCACTGCTCCACGACTACTCCCCGGCAGCTGCAGCTCCTTTTATAGGTCTCAGTAGGCGGGGCTAGGAGCCTCTGAACCAATCAGGAACGTTCGAGGCGTATGGACCTAAGACCTAATGGACGGATCGATAAAATTCTCGATGTTTCGCGTATAATCTATTTTGGCGCCAAAGTCACCAAATTCGTCGCCAAGCTCTGGGACCTCCTATGGAACCCACTATGCTGGGAAGCCGCATCGCAGATTCGTAACAATATGAAGCAATACCTTGGACTTCAGTGGTTACGAAAGAATGGGAATGAGATGCTCATGAGATTATGAGGTCAAGCTAGAATTAACGGAAATGCTGATAATGAGAAGACTCATAACTGGAGGCCTCTTTCCATTTTAGGGCTACAAAGTTTCACCATGTTGCTTGGTAATTAAACTCTAACTTCACATCAGTGGGAATTATAATGTATTCGCATTTGGTACTAATCATCAACAATTTGATCGCCGTTTTGCAGTTAAAGAAATTTTTTTTAATTAATATTTTAACTCTGTTTCCCATTCTCCCTTTCTAAAGAATTTCCTCAAAAAATGTCGGTAAAGATGATGGTATCCATAAAATGCTTTCATTTACTTTTAGAAATCTCTACTAAAAGCAAGCGCAGCGGTTTGTGAAAAATTAAAGGTTTTAGGTATCATTCGTATTGCCGTCAATTCTCATGTAATGTTTGATTTTTTTTCCACAGAAGCAATAATACGTGGGGAACTGTTAAATGTTCTTCTTGAGGAGATCTCTACAGAATTGAAGCCCAATGAGTTATATATGAATACCAAACAAAAGGGATTCCAAAATAAATTCAATATTTGAATTTGCCACCATTCTTGCGGTATAGTGTTGGCAAACCTATTAAGAGACCGTTTGACATTTGATAATTTAGGGTTATAAAAATGGAGCTTTGCAGGCTAGAACAACGCGTTAACGCAGAATTTGAATTATATAAAAATAAGTTTTTTTTCTCTTTAATATTTATTGAATCGTAAAGTATGCAGGATAGGAATATGCATGGGTTAACAACAAACCGTGCCGGCGTCCTGGCATAGGGGTAGCGCGTCTTCCCCGTGATCTGGGCGTCCCGGGTTCGAGTCCCGGTTTGGGCATGGTTGTTCTTCTGTTGTTCTATCTGTGAGATGTGTGAATGTGCCCTCCTGTAAAAAGGGGTTGTGCAAGCGAATGAGTGATGCGTGAGTAGCAAAGTCGTACTCTTGGCCCTAGTTGGCGCTGCTATAAAAAATAAGAGACGTCCCCCTCAGGCTTAAATCGCTGTCTTCGTAACAGCGGGCTTGTCGGTGGCAAGTGCCATGGGAAACAAACAAACAAACCGTAGGTCAAATGACCTCTACAGCTTTGCTGGCACATACGCAATCTTTTGTCGAAATTTTCCATGACCATATTTCAGGCATCGTTGAGGAAGCATTGAAGTTCCTCCTTGTTTTCTTCTTGGCATAGATCTTAGACTCCAAATAACCCCATAAAAAGAAATCCAATGGTGTTAACTCACATGGTCTTTCGCTACAGAATATCCCCGAACATGGAATCGCTAGGTTTTCTTCTTATTTGAATGGGTGTAAGTGGAAAGATTTATTAATAAGAACAAAAAAAAATGTTGAAGTTTACACAGAGTACATTAAATAATAACTATACACAATATAATAATGAAAAAGGGAGTGTTTATTGGGAGGGGCCATTTCTCATATTTTCGAACTGTCATTATTTTTGAAATATTGTTCAACAATGGAAATACGTTGTTCTATCGGGTAAAGCTAAATTTTTATTAAGCCTGAACTCTCAGTTGTGAAAAGGTTTTTCTAATAAGGTTGCCAGCAAATGATTACATGAATGGTGATAAATCCATATATTATGTGCATTTTGGATGCTCTACAGTTCAGAAGGAGGAACAATTCCTCCCCACAAACCATTATATCCTTACTTTTCAGTAATCCAAATTTTCAGAAATTATATGTGTGTGTGTGTGTGTGTGTGTAGGTTACATAAACTTGCAAATTCTGCATTATATCCTAAACTCTTTGAGGGGTTTTCTATGCCAGCATTTTGTTTATTTGAAGACCAATTGCAATGCAGCTCTCTCTCGTGGACACTATTCAGAAAATGCCATAATTTTATAGCACAAGGAAACTACATAAACAGCAATCGCAATCATTCATCATTTTCTCTATTCATTGAAAATTACATTAGAAAATAATAAAAAAACTAATCTCAATCAAAAATTAAGAATACATCATTAATCTTGAATGTAGATAAAAAAAATTCTAGTTCCTCAACATCCAGATTTGGACTAAGCAGCTTTTACTGTCAAAATACTTTTTTAGCAAATTGTTTATACAAAGGATCTTATTTAGAGGCTGAAATGCCAACAAATACTGTTCCTGAAATTGGGAAACCAGTCCGACGCAAATCAAAATTATCAAAGTTCTCTTCTTTATAATTTCCGAAATTTTAAATTTTAAATTCTTAAATATTTCTCAGACTAAAACAAACAAACAAAAAAAACTTTCATAAAAAAGACTTTAATCAAAGTTAAAAATCATTCTAAATATTTCGTCGGTTTGATATTTATTATTTAAAGTATTCAACTATTTACTATCCATAAGGTTATGGCATTAATATTCGACCGCGGTGGTCTGGTAGTAGGGTCTCGGCTTATTAAGTGAAGTGCTTCAGATTCAAGACCCTATTACACCGAAGAACGCCTTATAAGTGGGTCTGGTGCACGCTAAATCCTTCAGGGCCAAACGTCCTACCACTGGTGTGACGTGGAAGTTTGGAGAGGGGGTGTCAGCTCAGGTGTCGTCCTCGTCATCTGACAGAGGTTTAAACTTACGAGGTCCGTCCCAAAATAGCCCTAGTTTTGTTTTTAAAAACAGGCTGATATAAATAAAATAGTTCTTAAGTTGTTAAATAAAATTAGGGTCTTTTTATTTTCATTACTCCTTAATTTTTATATTTTTAATTCACAGTTAATATTTTTATATAATATATTTTGAAAATAATTATTTTTAAATTCACCACAAGAAGTCACCATTTAAACGGATGGAGTTAAATTAGATAATTTGATTTAATTTAATAAAATTGAATGTAAGTTTATCTGATTTTAAAGTACTCAAATTGAAAAAAAAATGAATGAAAAAAAATGAATCAAAAGCATAAAATTTCTAATAGTATCTATATATTGTCATATGAGGATTTCTTTTAAGGTGTCATTTTGTGTTGCCCTGCATTGTGTCCTCGCCGAATAGTTTAACATTACTATAGTAATCCATCAATAATGAAAGTAATATAAGGAAAATGTTTTAACATATTTCCTCGAATGTATTAACATTTTGCTTTAAAAATAACACATTATTCTTCAGGTGTTATTCTTATCATATGAATGCGGCTCAAAATTATGAGACCCAGCCCAATATAGCTGTATTATTATTTCAAACCCGGATTAGTCCATGGCGTACTTCCTCCCCTTGATGCAGCATACTAAGAAAGGTGAATTAGGTGTGAACATTGCAATGCTTTATTTTCATGATAGTAGACTGAAAAAGAAATTAATTTTAATATTTTCGTTTAATATTTCAAGTAAAATATTTGACGCGGACCTACATAAATTTTATGAATCAGCAAACTAGGAGGAAGACAGTTCAGAAAAAATATTCTACAAGCCTATCTAGGATGGAAACGTTGTAATTTTTCACATATGAGAGCTGATATGGCAAAGAATTACAATCCTCGATATTAGAGCTGATATGGCAAGAATAGAATTAAAAAGAAAAGACTCGATTTTTGGAACAAATCAACAGAATGGAGATCGACAACAGCTTCGATGAAAAAAAAAGAGGGAGACCAGAAGTGTAAAGGCTGAATAAAACCCTAGGACCCCACGTATAATAAATACCAGCCCCCCCCACCTCCATCCCCAGCAATCAACCTGAAATTAGAAGCAAAAAAATTGCAGAATACTCTAAGACATCAATCTGAAATATCCAAAGACGGATACTTCTAAACGGATACATTAGGATCCAGTCCAGAAGCAAGATGAAAACGAGCATCTCCAGAAAATCCAGAAGGAAAACCATGAAAGGTGTTGGAGATCGATCATGACAAAAGAGAATTGGACAAAGCATTGGAAACATTCGATTACAAAGTCAAATGGATCTCCTAATAGAGTCGCACTTCTACAGAAGAAGCAAAATGACTTTTACCTGTCAGGAAACTCAGATAGCAAACCACTAAAAGTGATAACAAAGAAACTGTCGGTCAACCATGACAAAGAAGAATTGCACAAAGAACAGGAAATATTCGATTACAGAATTCGAAAGAATATCTCAATGGAATTGAACTTCTACAGAAGAATCAGAAGGACTTCTTCTCTAGTTCTTGTGTATAGCCGAAGATCCCACCACCACTGAACGAAGAGTATCGATAGTCTGCTGCTTTCTTTAGCATAACACGTCCATAACAATGCCCGATTCACCGAACTGACACTTTCTTCGAAGCAGTTGATCCCCAGCCACAAGATGGTCAATCACCGACCTTCCCCCTTATGTTCCTGTACACAAATCATCCTGTCAAATGAGGAACAGGCAACCACTTTAAGAAAATATCCATGAAAGTCCCAATATTTCGCCAAATTCTCGTTACATAAAAAGAGAAATCCACACTTTAAAACTTTCAAATAGTTAGTAAAAAAAACTGTCAATTTTAACATCATATCCTTCACTGTTTTGAGATAATCCGGTGCCATCAGTACTGTACTTAAAACATCATTTTCAACTTTCATATTCTGTCTTAATTCCGAGGATATTTACCCGTCAGGAACATGAAAAGCAAAATTGGCCCTAAGAACTGAAAAAATTTGATTACTGAGTCGAAAGGATCTCCCAACTGAAGAATTTTGGATAAAAGACCCTATACTTCATCTTCCTGTTGGGGATCAAGTAAATTGGAAATTTCAAAAATAAATATACAGTAAAAAAGCAATGCACTACCTGAGAACGAAAACTGAACCTTACACAAGAAAACCAAAGCCAGTATATGCAGGATTTTTCCATGGTGCCTATTCTCTTATTAAAGACATTCTACTAATATTTCTTAACCCCTTGACATACGAATTTATTTAACTCTCTAATTGGATGATACATTCTATATTTGACATTTATTGTTATTTCGAATATTATAATAAGTCTGTATTTGAATGTCTTATAAGGAGCATTTGAGATATTGAAGCGTTTATGAGTGATTTTTGCAATTTAAAATACTTAATTCTGTTCGCATAGTTGCAGACTTAAAAATTCAGTAATTTGATGCGTCGAGAATTGAAATAATAAGATTACTAAATATAAACATTATATACACATGGAGAACTTCCAGGTAGATCCAGTTCTCAAATCTGTAATCAAGCAAGGACGAATCTGTCTTGTTGTTGTTTCTCATGGCACTTGCCACGGACAAGCCCGCTGTTGCGAAGACAGCGATTTAAGCCGCAGGGGGAGAGTCTCTTGTTTTTATAGTAGCGCCAACTAGGGCCACGAGTACGACTTTGCTACTCATGCATCACTCATTCGCTTGCACAACCCCTTTTTACAGGAGGGTATATTCACACATAGTACAACGGAAGAACAACCATGCCCAAACCGGGACTTGAACCCGGGACGCCCAGATCACGGGGAAGACGCGCTACCCCTATGCCAGGACGCCGGCTGAATGTGTCTTTGTTACTTTGCGAAGTCTTGGAAATTATTTCAAACACGTTATACGTTAAATATTCGGAATTAAAGAACATATTTAGGTAGAAGTTAACAACTATTGCAAAATAGAGAGAAGGTTTTTTCGGTTTTCGTAAGTGTGACTAACTTTAAGTGTCCTTTAAAAAAGTAAACAGTGCCTACTTATATCAAAACTAAAATCAAAGAATGCTCAATTAATATTATCTTCAGTTTTTCCTAGTACTTTATCTCCTCTAATCTTCTAGGCATAAATGTAAAGACTTTTTTTGTCAGTTTGTGCCAGATTTATTGCCATTATGCTTTGATAGATTTTTTTTTTTATTTTCTGTATTCAAGTGGAGTTTTGGCGTGCTTAGTTATCAAGATATAACAACAAATTTTCAATGCCTTAGGCTTTCTATATAATGAATAATAACTCAAAGTCTAAATTGTTTGATTTAGAAATTATTTCTTCACAATTCTTTGTGCTTTGATGCCATTATCATGTTGAAGGATAAGTTATTCGTGACAACCTCGCCATTTTCATTCAAAAAATTTAAGTTGGAAATTTTCTTCATTGATTAGATTTTTAAATATAAATTTTTCATCCCCTACTGTTGCTATCTACTTCCGTTAAATTCATTGCTATATTTTAATTTATTCTTTTTGCTATATTCATTCTCCATTTTTGGATTGCTCTTTTGTGTCAAAAATTTGAAATACTTCTCCATTACGAAAAGAACTGTCATTCTGGTGTGCTTTGGAAATTTGGAGAGAGTTTGACAGGGTAAGTGTCGTCCTCATCATCTGACTGCGGTTCAAAATTACGAGGTCCATCCCAAAATCCCAATGTTACTTTAAAATGGGACGATAATGTAACTAAACTAAGCTAACTTTGTGCAAATCTTTTTTTCATCGGGGAATTTTCCAGTTTACTTCGCATTTAGTTTTTTAATTCTTTAGTTTGTCTCTATTTATTTTTTGAACTTATTTTTTCATAGGACTTTTTTCCCTATGTTTTTAAACTATCCAGTATTAAATCAGTACCGATGTGAACTCATCTTGTTTCAACACCCAATAAAAAAATGGAAAACTCGAAACATTTCAAACGAAAACTTGCAGTCCATACATTTTTTAAATGTAAAAGTAGATGTATTTTTTGATTTGGTGAATTATTTATATTATTATTTTATCCTCTTCGGTATTTACAAGGCATTTGCATCTTTACAGAGATCCCACGGCATTTGGGTCTTTTGGGCTTGCCGCCAAATATTAATGATAAATCTTTATGGAGAGTAAATTGTTCAATACTTTGAATCGCAAATACCAAACTGATGAAACATTTCGATGCTAATTTTTAACTTTGATCTAAGGTCTTTCTGTGAAAGTCCATTTTTTTTTCAGTTTAAGAGATCTGTAAAAATTTAAGATTTAAAATTTCGGGTATTAAAAAGAAGAGATATTTGAACATTTTTATTTACGATTGATTAGTTTCCCAGTTTCAGAAACACAATTGGAAATTCAGTCTCGGAATTAACCAGATTTCTGTAAGAAAATTCCCTTAAAGTATTTTGAAAGTAAAAACTGCTTAATCCAGATCTGTATGTTTTGGACTATAATTTTTCATCTAAATTCGGGATTAGAGACTTCTTAAATTTTGATGGAGAAAATGATGAATGATTGACATTGCTGTTTATGTACATTTCTTGTACTTTAAAATTTTGGTGTTGTCTAGACAGTGTGCACGGACCAATTAGTCTTCTAATGAACAACCTGCTGGTATTGAAAACACCTCAAAGAGTTTTTGGATATAATGTAGAATTGACAAGTTGATGCAACCTGAATATACATATTAGGAAAATTTTGGGTTCTGATAAGTAAAGATGTAAAGTTTTGTCGAAAGGATTTCTTCATCTTTCTGAATTGTAGGTTGTTGTTCATACTTTACTCAGGGTTGCTGTTCCGTTGAAATATCCTCAATAAAATCATTGAACAATTCCCCACTTGCTATTATACCTTTGTGAAAAAAACAATGATGTATGAGAACTGACGGCAATACGAATGATATTTAAAGCCTTTAATTGTTCACTAATTGCCATGTTTGTTTTTTTAAAGCGTAAAGTAAGTTAAAGCATTTTATAAATACCATTATCTTTACCAATTTTTTGTGAAATTTTTTTAAAAAGGCAGTAAGGGAAACAGTTTTAAAATATTAATTAAAAAACTCCATTTAATTACAAAATGACGATTAAAATGTTGATGATTAGCACCTAATGCAAATTCCTTATAATGCCCATTTATGAGAGGTCAGTGTTTAACTATCAAACAACGTGTAAAACTTTGCTCCAATCATTCAACCCCGAAATGGAAAGAGACCACCGGCTATGGGTATTCTCATTATCAACATATATTAATTCTAGCTTGGACTTATAATCCCGTAAACACCTCTTGGCCATTCTATCGTAAACAATAACTACTCTTAAAGCCAAGATATTGACTCTTAAGTTGCAAGGCCAATACTTGTGGATGGAATCATCCATGATAGCCAAGAAGCAAAGAGAATTGCAACAGCATCTTATGGAAATTTCCGTTACCTGGTGAAAAGGGAGTCAGAAGATGAAAGAAGGGTAAAAATGATATGACTAAATACCTTTGTTAACCTCGATATTAGGATACCTGCTCATCCAATAAATGTGTAATATTGAAGTCTAATCTTCTGAGTAAAGACGAGAGTTGCTTTCCATTAAAATACTTGCACTATTTGCATTTCTGAAGGAGATTCCGATGCAAAGATGTTTTAAACTATGTGGTTCCGTGTTGGAGACCAAACATTTTCCATTTTTTTTTCCTTATAATGTCACATCAGTCCAACAGTCTAAGGCCATCGAGCTTGTAGTGTACAGTAAAATTTCCTTAATTATAAAAAATGTCTCGTTACTTTCCTTATGAAGATTACAGGGAAAACCTAGATAAGTTATAAAGTCTTAGAAATATAATTTCTTTTGCCAAATATAGTAGGAAATGTAGTAACAAATTAAATAGCATTTACAACGTTAATTAATAGTACAAATAATTCCGTACAGACGCTAAGACAAAGCTGACATCAATGTGTTTTGCTGATTAAAGAAAGGAAACCCATTTCTAATCCATTATGAAAATTTTAGTTCAAAGCAGCCATGCAGACAAGAATACAAAAGTATTCCGTTGTAAAAACAATTAGATTTTCTAAGCACTCTCAATTTAGATAAACCATTTTCCCGATGTTTTATCTAAACATTGCAACGAGAATATCAAATTGATTACATATAAATATGAAAAAATACATTGAACACAGAGAATTCTTAAAAATCCGAATTTACTGAATACGATTCAAACCTGCCGATACGGGACAAAGCACAGCTTATGTTTTTTTTTTTTTTTTTTTTTTCTTCTTTTAACCCGCGAGCACTCGCACCGGGTATGACATGCCCGATCCATTTTCATTCAACGTTTTTATTACTTCCTGTTTTTCGGATTAGGCCAGAATTTCATGTAGCTGTATCCAAGGCCACATTCTTTCAGTAGGGGAAAAACCAGTTCTGTTCTAAAAATAGATTTTGAGATAGAGGGGTTGGGGGCATGTCATACCCTTGCGAGTCCTCGCGTTCGTCAAACGTTTCCATTTTTGTTTCTTAGTTTAGTGCAGTATGACGCGCTATATGAATTACGAGGAAGAAAGGGAATATTTACGACACCTTATAGAAACTGTTTCTAGTGACGATGAACCGTTATCTGACGATAGTGTTGCCTCTGAGGATAAAGAATACTGCAGCGATCACGATTCTTCTACTGAAATTGAGGCAGAAATAGAAGATGAATGTTCACTGTCAACAACAGATTGTTATATAGGTAAAGATAAAGTAACAAAATGGGAAAAGACAAAATATCGGCAAAATGTTAGGAAGCCTTCAAGGAATATAATTAGCAAGCTTCCAGGTAATACACCTTATTCAAGAAATGTCGCTTCTCCCGTAGATGCATGGAGTATTCTCTTCGATAGCAATATGCTAAATATGATGGTGCAGTGCACAAACATTTATATCGAGTCCATTCAAGAACGTTTTACTCGAGAGCGAGATGCAAAGAAGACAGATGAAATAGAAATAAAAGCATTTCTTGGACTACTATACTTATGTGGAACTCACAAATCATCGCACACTAATTTGAAAGATTTATATGCCACTGATGGAACCGGGATCGACTTATTTCCTAAAACCATGAGTCGCAATCGATTCCTCTTTTTGATGAGATGTTTACGCATTTTGCAATATCAATGATCGTCAAAGTAGAAGAGAGATAGATAAATTGGCTCCCATCAGGAATTTTTTTGAAACATTTGTAACAAATTGTAAAAATGCGTATTCTGTAGGAGAATTTGTCACTATTGATGAAAAACTTGAACCTTTTCGGGGGAGGTGTGGATTCAGGCAGTATATGCCCAAAAAACCTGCTAAGTACGGCATCAAGATATTTGCATTGGTAGATTCTAGAGTTTTTTATACCTGGAATATGGAGATCTATGCTGGTAAGCAACCTGAAGGACCCTTCAAAATAGACTGTAGTTCGAAAGCCATTGTGATGCAGTTGATGAAACCGCTTTTCAATTCTGGACGTAACGTGACAACTGATAACTGGTATACGGGATATGAGCTAGCACAAGAACTTTTGAAAAGCAAAATTACAATTGTTGGAACACTTAGACAAAATAAAAGAGAAATACCGCCTGAATTTTTGGTTAGAAAGGAGTTGTACTCCTCAGTCTTTGGGTTTCAAAAAGAAACTACAATTGTTTCGTATTCTGCAAAAAAGAACAAGAATGTAGTTATGTTGTCCACAATGCACACTGATGATAAAATAGACGAAACTACCATGGAATTGAAGAAACCAGATATAATCACGTTTTATAATCTTACGAAAGGTGCTGTGGATGTTGTCGATGAAATGGCTGCAGCATACACTACTGCAAGAGTATCAAATCGCTGGCCAATGGTTATTCTGTTTTCAATTTTGAATGTGGCCGGTATTAATTCTAGGATTTTGTTGATGTCCACGAAAAATCCTCCCACACAGTTCAGAAACAGACGTTTCTTTTTGAAAACACTGGGACTCGCTCTTTCAGAACAACACAGAAACCGTAAGCCTCAAGGAATAATAACAAATCCAAGCACTTCTAAGGAATTGGGATTTACTAATAGTGAGCCGCCTGCAAAAAAGCTCAAAGGAAACTATAAACGATGTGCATTTTGTCCATGTAATAAAGACAGAAAATCAAGGTTTATGTGCCAAAAATGTGGAAGGAGTCTCTGTGTAGAGCATCAGTATGTAATTTGTAAAAATTGTCTCTAAACATGTAAGTAATTATTATTAAATTCACTTAAATTCTTAAATGCATTGTTTTGTAATATTTAATTACCTAAGGTTTGCTTATAAACAGTATTAATTAATATTTAAATAGCAGAAATGAATTAGGGTATGAGATACCCGGTGCGAGTTCTCGTGTTCGAAAATGGCTGCGAGTGCTCGCGGGTTAATAACTTCAAAAATACTAATACCGGCTAGCAGCAGTTCCTTAATAAATTCAAATCGCTACATGATGTAAATTTCAATAAAGGTGCCTCACGATTGGAAAGCATATCGTAATCTACACTTAGAATGATGTCGATTGGCAAGCGTTTATAAATCGTGAGAAATTCTCTATAGTTAATTTATGAAGTTGCGAAAGTTGATCTACCAGAATAATGCCATCTTGTTATTGCAAATATCAAAGTTTACAGTAAGTCTTCATAATGAAACTGAATATATCGACAACAATAGAGCATTTATTTTCTCTGCTAGGAAAGAAAATTTACTTGCGTTCTAGATTCAAGACAATATTTTAAAAATGATTTTAATTATAGAAATATTTTTTTGTCCTTCAAATCACAGACACAGGAGTTTCTTTAATCTTAAACTTTCATTCAGTAAACTGAAAAGAATAACCATTTAATATTCATTTCAATTGGAAACACTAAATGCCATATAAATAAAAGACAAGTTCAACACCTTGTACAGTTTTTATTTCATACAAATAAAAATTAAACAACCATACATAATTCAGCTAAACAATAATTTCTATAGGATGCAATAAAAACATTTCTTTGATTTCTAGCGATAGTCGTCAATCAAACTGAATTACCCTTCAACTGCTAACGTCAATTAATTTCTCAGATTATTAAATTATATTCGTTAGATAAACTAATTCAATTTAAAATAGGATTATTAATATCAAAGTTCAGTATAAAATATTATTTTAAAATTTACATTATAGAGCAATTGGGAGCGAATGCTAGAAATACAATAAAAAGATTACCTCCGATTTTAGAGGTAGTCGTCAATTAAACAGAGTTATCCTTCAACAATTAACTTAAATTTCAGATTATTAATTACATTTAGATAGATATACAAATTCAGCATAGACTAAAATTTTAAAATCTACGATATGGAGCAATAGGAACGTCTACTAGTTCTTTCTTCCTCCTGGGCACTGGGAGAACATGCCAACATCATATTAAGCATATCACGATGTGACAAATGGGATGCCAGCAAATGGAGAGCATCAAAACTCAAAAATTCCCCACCCGTGGTTTCAACTGAACTACAAATTTCAGCAAATTTTTTGTTCAAATAAGGGCGACAAATACCAGATAATATAAAGTCACAATACACAGGATACTGGCCTTTCAGTAATTTATCAAGTACCTTATCGAAAACTTCTAACGGAAGATGAGAGTCATCTACGTTTCTATAATAAACGCCACGCAAGGCCATGTTGTAAACATAGTAATTCGGTACTATCTCATCCCGATCCATTTGCATCATTTCGTCTGTGCAACACCGACAAAATTTAAGTAATTCGTCTTTTCTTTCTCTACTCATTCTATCTAATTCTCTAAATTCGTAATGAGTAAAAAAATTCCCATCAAACAAAAAGACTTTTATCAGATTTTTTGCCTTCCTTAATTCAGCAGGAGGAGCGTCTGAAAGTCCGCGAAAATAAAGAGCCATACTCTTTTCAGATCTGCTACTGTAAGGAAATGCGCATCCATATCTCACGAGTTCCAGCACTATATCGACATCCACGTCCGGTTGTTTCAAAGCATATTGCATAATAGAAGTCTGGTAAATATCTCTCGCATCCAGAGATACATTTCTCTTTAGCAGTTCTTTGACAATTAGATAATCTCTATTTCCCACAGCTCGCATCAGTGGGGTTTGATTCAAGCGGTTCTTCAAGTCAAGTTCGCAATTGTATCTCATAAGTGTTTTAACTATACGTATCTTTCTGTTATAACTATCAACGTCATGCATTTCAATGTATGCTGAACGGTAACTAACAACAGCATGATGCAATGCGGCATTTCCATTGACGTCTTTCTGGTTTACATCAGCGTTTGCTTCTAAAAGCAATTGAACCATTCTATAGTTGCGAGCACGTACTGCATTTATCAAAGGAGTCCATCCATACTCATTTCCCATATTAACACTCGCTCCAAACCTGATTAATTCACGAGCCATTTGCAAACCATTTTCTACTTCTTGAGAATTTGTTATTCTATAAGAAGCGAGTACAGTAAGTGGAGTTCCTTTACGAGTTCGGATGTTCGGATTTTCACCCATCTCTAGTACCCGGCGAAGTCTTTGCACGGTGCACCCTTCTTGAACCAAATCATGAAGAAGCGACATCTTGATTTTCAGAACTCAAATAATTCAATAAAAACAATTCTCTTCGACCTACGAAGACATACTGATAAGAATTTTATATGTAATCTTTCAATGAAGCATCTTAAAGGAATGCCTTTGAATTTTATATATACGTAATATGTCAGTGAGTATGGAAAAAGCTTACCATGATTATTTATCTTCAGTTCGGTAATTTAATAATTGAATTTTATTTTTAAAGACTATCGTTAACTGCTGCCTCTATGTCACAATTTCAACTATGCTTATATTTTATTTTATCTTATTAGTTGTATTGTAGTGGCGCTATAACCAAGGCAAAAACATGTTCATGGTGACGTAGTTTATTTCTTTTAAATGTTTATAATACACCAGTAATAGAATTTCTGTTTAGAAAATATATACTGAAAAATACATCAAAACTTTGCATAAAGCAAATTTTGGTTTAAGCAATTAAGATCAATTTCATTTCGTGGTACTGGCTCTAATCAAGACATAATTTTTGAACTGAATTGCCTTTAAGTTGATTTTTCTAAATATCTTTACGAGTTATATCTTTCTAAATATCTTTCTTTTTGATATTTTATGTATATATAATGAAGCACAATAAGTTAGAAACAGCAACCATGCTTGGAAGAGGCAACAAATCTTATAGGTTCTCTGTCCGTTCTGCCATGGGGTATTCACTCAGAGTGCGAAATTCATGGAGTAATACCAAGGGCAGCAATGGCATGGTGGTAAGGTCATGGATTCCGAACCGGAGTGTTTCAGGTTCGAGACCAGATTCCATGTAAGACCTGCCAAATATCCTGCCACTGGCTTAGTGTGAAATTTTGGAGAGGGGGGGCTGTTCAGGTGTCGTCTTCGTCATCTGACCCCATTTTAAAATTAAGGGGCATGCCCCAAAGTAGCTCTAGTGTTCATTAAAACGGGATGTTAATGTAACTAAAGTAAATTAAACATGGAGTTAAGCCGAAATGTTCTGGATTAATGTCAGTTTGCTAAATGATATGAATGCAAACAGACATAAAGGATTGAATTTTAAAATAAGTCAAGATGTAATTTCAGTGAATGATTGAAATATAACGTGATAAATAATAAAAACAATCATAAATTATTAATTTTTATATAAAAGGGTTATAATATGTTCGGAATTCATTCGATATATTCTAATTTACAATTTAGAAACACCATAATTTCCGGAGCTTCAAAATATATCGATGCATGTCTGTGAAAGTTGTGAGGCATAAATTTAATCATACAAGAGCTGATTACAATAAGCTGGCTTAGAAAATAACATACTATAATTCTTAAAAGTGTATATCTTGATTATATAAAAGTCGAAAAACATTTGATTTGTACGTTTAGTGAAAAATAATAAAAACAGTCATGAATTATTAATTTTGATATAAAAGGATTATAATATGTTTGGGAATTTATATGATCTATCGAAATTTACAATTTAAAAACACCTTAATTTCTGGAGCTTCAAAACATCTCGATGTATGCATGTGCGACATAAGTGTAATTATACACTTTACAAAAGCTGGCTTGGAAAATAACTTGTTATAACTATAAAAATATGTGCCGGCGTCCCGGCATAGGGGTCGTGCGTCTTCCCCGTGATCTGGGCGTCCCGGGTTCGGGCATGGTTGTTCTTCTTCTGTGTTCTATCTGTGAGGTGTGTGAATGCCACCCCCCCCCTTGTAAAAAAGGATTTTGCAAGCCAATGTGACTCATGAAATAGCTAAGTCGTACTCTTCGGCCTAATTGGCACTGCTAAAAAAGAAGAGACGTTCACTCTGCTTAAATCGCTGACAGTCTGTCAGCGGGCTTCTAAATTGCCATAGGTCACAACAACGCAAAAAAGTGTAGAATAGACTATATAAAAGTGGAAATAACATTTGATAAGCGTTCATTTTTCAATATGTTGAAAAATTTCAAACTTAAATGGGATTTCATACGTAAAGAACTGAAAAAGAAACAACCCTGAATCTAAATCGAATGGGATAATGAATCAAATATTTAATATCTACTAGACTAAATAATTCCTTCAGGAAAAATTTTAAAAGAATTAAAACAGTTTAAGTAGTTAGCAGTTTAACAGTTTTCTTTTTCTTAAATGTATTTTGCTTGTTGAAGAGAAGCAGGCTCTTACCGTACAAGATAGTTTTGGTGAAGGTAACCATTTGGACAATCGTTGAAAGGCAATTGATCTTTCCAAATGTAAGTGACTTATCGACAGCGCTACTAAGATATTGTTCATTTCAGTATTCTGAGACGGCCACTTTTTGACGTTTCTATCCCATTAAAGGGAGATAATAGAAAGGAGGAGAGCATTTCCTGAATTCTTCGTCTATTGTTTGACCTTGATTTTTGCCCTTTTTCATTGTTTTTTGTTCGATTTTTTTTTCACGTGTATGTGAGTATCGTGTCGTTTCTGACCGTATTATTTTAATTCAGTCCGCGAGTAACCCGAGTTTACTTTATTGTTAAATGTAAACTTCTCCTCCTTTCATATCGCCCCTATTTTGACGAATTTTACCAAACCTAACGCATGCGGGAAAGGCCGGATGGTTTCAGAACCGTTATCAAATATCTCTTTTGAGTTCAAAATCATCAAAAAATTGTAAGGTATTTCAGGAAAAAAAATCTTTACCTAAAATTATTTATTAAAAAAGAACACTATAAACGATTGAAACTCCTAAAACAGTAACTAGTTGAAACAGAAAATTAACCCTTTTACATTCGGAAAAGTAATTCGATGCATATTTATTCACTTAAGACAAGGACTTGTTCATTGCTCCGAAATATTGCACATGATTGCTTTAATTTATATTTTACCGAATTATTTTCCATTTCTTCTTACCATTTTGTAGGTATTTTTAACAAAATTAAGAAATAAACAAATAAAAATTCAAAACGATGCACCGTCTTGAATGGTGAGTAAGAGGTACCATCTGAGTGTAAAGTGTTAAAAGATTTGACAATTTTTATTTATTTTCAATTTTTGATGAATGCAATTTTGATTTGCCAGACTTCATTTATGTTCTTTTTGATCTGAAATCTTAATTTTTTTTGGCACTTTTCCAATTTTTTGATATCGTGAAAAAAGAATGTTAGACAAAATATTGGTGTGTATTAGGTTGTTGAAAACTGCATACTACAATTCACCCTTTGCGCTCTGAAAAGTAATTTGATGCAAAACTATTCAGCTAACACAAGCACTTCCGTATTGCTTTGAAAAAATTATTTTTTTAGTTTAAAGGAGAATTTGACCGAAAAATTCATCTAATTCCTCTTACTATTCTTTGGGTATTTAAAAAAAAATCAAAATTAATAAATCAAATGTTAAAATGATGCACCGTCTTGAAAGGTGAGTGAGAGGCAAAATCCGAGTTCAAAGGGTTAAATGGAACACTTTGACACTCAATATCGTCAATCACTCCCACAATTACTGCATTAATAACTGATAAATATCATTACTAATTTAAAATTCCAAGGTTACCCTATTTCATTCCCTGTCTTTTTCTCTCTCTCTCTCTCTCTTTTTTTTTTACTAGTTGCTTTTGCTCAGTTTGCTCTCTGGGTTTAATGACAAACTAGCCCTAGTGTTGTCTTTACAACGGGACGTTAATATAACTAACCAAACAAAACCGGGTTTAATGCCTGCTAAAAGTATAAATTAAATATTTTATGTCAATTGGTTTTAATAGCCTCCTCAACAAAATATTGTTAAGCTTCAAATTTATATAGTCATATATGTTGTAATGTTTTAAGAAGTCCTACTCTATTCAGTTCATTGTACTATGCATTTTTCTAATTTTCAGTCAGTTACTCTAAAATTTGAAATTTCATTTGAAAAGAAACCAAATGTTTTTTTTAATATAATCACTCAGTCTAGAATCGTTCAACATTGATGTCTTACATAGACTGCAGAATATTATTTACGATTAAAAAGCAAATTGAAGTATTACTCGCTAAATATTTATAGGATTTTACATTATAGTCAATAATATTGTTACAAAATTTTTTCTTCTACAACAAATACCGCTAACCAATTGTAATAGCGCAGCACATTTAATTGCTATAGTTCAGCAGTTTGCTTGCTTGCTTTCTCATATTATCTCTCTTATATCATTTCATTTCATTTCTCTTATTTATCGGCGACTCCGACTCCTCTCATACACACAACTTTTTCTGAAAACCCACGACTCCCAAGTGCCTGTCTTTTATAGTTCTGGAAGGCGGGGCTAGATTCTTCCAGACCAATCAGGGCGTACCTGGCTGTACCTCGGGTCTTACTAGATGGATCGTGAAACTTCTCGAACTTTCCGGTATTACCCATTTAGTCGCCAAATTCGTCGCCAAGTCGCCAAATGGTCGCCAAGCTCTCAGGTCATTTACGCGCAGCTGCTCAGCACAGATCTTACAACGGTCTTTCTCACGATGACACTATTCATGGCCGAGTAGCAAAATTACAGATTTGTAACAATATATTCATTTTATTACATTTAAGAAATAATTTTAAAAACAGAGCTCAGAATCGTATATCATTAGAATCTTAATTGTTTGAAACTACATAAAAAATAATCTTCTTTAATAGATATGTATGTAAGTCATTGCAGCCAAAGATATTCTATGAATTTTACATTTTTAAACTGCCTCAACTCCATATTGATGCAACTGTTCAGGCAAAAGCATCAACATCAAAGGCAGTTATCTCAAAAAGTAGGAAACTTTTGAGAACTTTCTCGTATGCGTAGTAATCGTCAAAAAAGTGGAACTCGACATTTGATGAGACTCCATGTTTTATACTTCCCTGCGTTCGAAAAAAAACATTTTTAGAAAAATTCCACCTGTCTCTCTACGATAAAGACAACACAAAAACACTTTGAGATAAAAGAATGAAATTTCATATTCGATCTTTACACCAAATTTGCAGATTTCTATTAGATTTTGAGCAAAATATGTTCAGAGGAAGCCTGTCTGTCCGGCTGTTCGAATATAACTTCGAACGATAACCTCAAAATAAAAAAAAAAAACTAGATACATAAAATTCAGTACACAGGTTTAATATCTATAGTGTAAACACCTATCAGATTTTGAGACAAATACAACAACAAATTGACCGTCTGTCGTTTGTACTTTTAGAAACATGTAAACAGGATAACGCAATGGTTTAAATTTTACAAATTTGGTATGCAATTTTGTGATTACAATTATAAATGTATCTCAAATTTTTGTTTCAGTGGGGTGATAAAGACTTATCTAAAATACAAATTCGATTTTTGGATACTTTTGTCCTCCTGCCAGGGGTTAATCGCCAAAAGACTCGCCAAGGATGTCACGATACATTCAGTAGAAGTGTTAAATTTACGCAAAATGTTAATATTTATTAACTATTGTAAACCAATGTCAAGTAAGGTGTTATCTAGCATGACAAATTTATCAGAGAGTATGCGAGATAGTTTGGGGGGGGACCTCACCGCTGATATATTAATTTGCTCAAAATTAATTAGGATACTTATCGCACTGCGTCATAATTGGAATGCCCAAACATCAATCGCCTCTAGCGGAACTATTGTGTCAATTTCTAGAATATCTGCTTCCTATGAAAGTTAATGATATCTAAATGCATCAGCAGTTGATGCCTATCCTCGACGAACTCAGGGCCGCGGTGGCCTGGTGGTAATGTCTCGGCTTCGGAACCGGAGGGCTTCGGGTTCGTGACCCGATTCCACCGAAGAACCGTCGTGTAAGGGGGTCTGTTGCACGTTAAATTCGTCATGACCAAACGTGCTCCCGTTGGTGTGGTGTGGAGAGGGGGTGCCAGCTCAGGTGTCGTCCTCGTCATCTGACCGCGGTTCTAAATTACGAGGTCGGTCCCAAAATATCCCTAGTGTTGCTTCAAACGGGACGTTAATATAACCAAACCTCGACGAACCCAATTTTGAAAAGTAATCAACAAAACTATTATATTGTTTATAAGGAAAGAAAACGAAACAGGGTCCCAGTAATTTAATTAATGCAATGCTTTTTCCATTTTTTATATGAAGCTCGTTATTCCTAGGTGTAAGACCCACTCCTCCGCTCTTAACGACGGAGTTTGCAAGTCAGTCAGGAGGGAAAACTTCACGTGGTATCCGAGGGGGTGAAACCAGGGGAGAAACGAACAGGAAGTGAAATAGACAGATAAGGATGAGGGAAGACGAGCGAGAGGGGTGTGGTTCGCCATGAACGAAAGAGACTTGCTTCATTTTTATGCTTTATATTTTAATCCATTGCTGTAAATAATATAATAATCTAGAATAGGATTGTTTCCTGTATTTATTTCTACATAGTCAACACGAAATAATGATTATTAAGATTGAACTGGATTTAAAATGATCACTGAGGCCTAGCCATAGAGTAGGCGCCAGCCGTTGTTGGAATAGCAGCGAGAATTACACTTTGGATGTGCAAGGGAACTTGACTTCTTCTTACGTACAGCCGACCACCCCGCCAACTCTAGGCAAATGTCATGGATCAGCAAAGATTATCCTCCCACAAGAATTTACTTTTTAGAGGATTAGTCTAGTTTAGTTACATTAATGTCCTGATTTAAAACAACATTATGACTATTTTGGGACGGACCTCGTAATTTTGAACCGATGTCAGATGACGAGGACGACACCTGAAATTTGAGAGTAATTTCAAAATAAAAAAATAACCAAGCCTTTAACTCAACCAATCTGATATCGCAATTCTCGCCGCTTGTTGAATTTGCTAATTTACAAACACAGCTAACTAATCAGAAAACCCTTTGATTATCACCAATTTCAATTGAAAAAAATACTTGCTTTCATTTTGATAAGATACATTTCATCAAAATTGATCACTCAATCCTAACAACTATGATATGATTTTCGAAGGCACTAAAAATTAATAAGACTATTTTAGTCAATTAATTCAAAGAAATGATGATAAACATGACTTGAACTAGAGAAATGTTATTGGATGAAAAATTGATGACGTATCAAGAGCATTGATATGAAATATTAAGCTTCTAAATACATGCAATATATTTGTGTGCGGAACTTCTATAATGCTCATTATAAAGAAGAATGTTCAGTGAAATAAATTATTTTTGATTCTCCGGAAAATGAAGAATAGAGAAGGCTAGGTGACATTGATGACATATCTAGAAGTCATGAGCTTACATATGAAATATAAACTGGCGAAATCCTACCACGGACAAGACATGTTGACTGGTTCATTAGATTTCTTTATAGTGTTGAATATTTAGATAGCATTGTGTCCCTCAAAACGTTCTAAGTTCATTGTCTCCTTTATCTCTTTTTTTTTACTTTCCATGTACGTAGTATAAGAAAATTATAGTAATAAAAAAAAAAAATCGAACTTCAGATTTTGACGAATTTTTACGTTTTAGATCTCACTGAGTTCGAAAAATATATTTTTGGGAAAATGTGTCAGTCTGCGGCAAAGATAATTCAAAAACGATTTGAGATAGATGGTTGAAATTTGTTATACGGTTTTTACCTTAAATTTGAAGATTTCTGTAAAATTTTGAATAAATTCCGTTCAGAGGAACTCTATCTGCTCGGGTCTTCAAATATATGTAAACACGATAACTACAAAATTAAGAGAGATAAATAGATTAAATTCGATACACAGAATTAATATCTATAGTCTAGACGCTTTTCGGATATTGAGCCAAATCCATCAAGAGAACCTCCGTCTATCCGTCTGAACTTTCAGAAACACATAAATGTCATAATTTAAAGACACGATGACTTAAATATATCAAATATGTTTCCACAACATATTTGATATTTTGTAACTTGTAGTTACAAACATTCCACAAAATATATCAAATATGTTGTGGAATGTTTGTAACTACAAGTGCAATTTTGTGTCAAATCTTTGTTACAACCGGTTGGGAAAAACGTGTCTAAAAACACAAATTCGATTTTCGGGTATATTAACGGCATGACAGGGATAAATGACAAACAGCTCGCCAAGGCCGACACGGTAGATTCAGTAAAAATGCAAAATTCACAATAATAATAATAATATTTCATAACTATTGTACGCTGATGCCATTCGACATGTTTTCTGGCATAAGTTTATTGAAGAGTATGCAAGAAAATCTTGGGGAGTGAAAGTATGGCTAGTTTCTGATAAAGATGTTAAAAGGAGTAAATATGTGTAGCATGCCTTTCCAAATCTAGAGGCAAATACTTTCAATTAGTAGTATTGCCATGTTTTGAACTTTAATGATTAAAGCACTCTTTCATGCGAGTTCATTTTGCATATTATAAGGATATGAACTTGCAAGAGATTTTGGCCGGTATCCTGGCATAGAGGTAGCGCGTCTTTGCCGTGATCTGGGCGTCCTGGGTTCGACTCCCGATTTAGGCATGGTTGTTCTTCCGTTGTACTATTTGTGAATGTGCCCTCCTGTAAAAAGGGGTTGTGCAAGCGAATGAGTGATGCGTGAGTAGCAAAGTCGTACACTTGGCCCTAGTCGGCGCTACTATAAAAACAAGAGGCGCTTCCCCGTCGGCTTAAAATCACTGTCTTCGTAACAGCGGGCTTGCCCATGGCAAATGCCATAAGAAACAACAACAAGAGATTTTGAAATCAGTACTGCCAGAATAAAAGTTAAAAGTATGGGAAATTTATTAGTCAACAAAAATTACTAATCACATTTTACCCATAATTTGGTATTGTACATTTCAAAATCCTAGCAAAACTCTATATTGTGCTTTATTGTAAACTTATGTTTATTTACCCTTTGTTTATCACCATACATCCCAGGAATCTCTCGTTAATCCTAAACTACCACCAAGAGCCGTTGCAGCATATCCCTAAATATCATATTCCTTGCCAATATTGAGGGTAAACAAAACACAGATCTGAAAATATTTGCTTTAATTGCTTTGCCATGCATGGTTTGGGGGTTCAAATATATTGAGTTTCTGCGTCCTTAAGGTAACAAGAAAATAGAAAAAGAGAAACTTTAAAACAAAACTTATATCTTGTTTAGATCTTACACCACCAAATAAGAGGAATTTCCGAAATCTAATAAATTTATTTTCGGTATGTTCAAGTTACATTTAATTTATTCATTATTAAGAAACGTTCACATGAGGACAATTTAGCTCGCAACAAAAGGCCACGCCTATCTCAGGAATATCACGTGACTCAAATGGGACAATGACAAATGGCTGTCTAATTGTGACAAGTATTTATCATTGCCCAACTGCTGTCATAAGATTTTGATGAGTAGGCGTGACCTTCTATTGCGCACAATAGATGGCGTCATGTAAACGTTGCTTTAAAGATTTGTCTCGATATTTTTTTTTTAATGACTTCACATCATTTAGAATAAATATCTGCTTTGATGTAGCGCGAATATTAAAGACTATATAAAGATTATGACCCAATTTAGAGTAGTCGACTGTACAATGTATAAGCAATTTTCATCAAAAATAGATTTAATAAAATAAATATTTTAAAAGTGACAAAAAAGAAAAAGAAAATTAATCATCTTGTGATTTTTAAAACCGTACATATATATAGGAAGAATACTACAGAAGATTAATAAAAGCAATGAAGTAAACCATAACAGTAAAGCAGTGTTCACCCGAGGCCAACTATTGCGCGCAATAGAAGACTACACCTACCTCAAGAAGTTCACATGACATCAATGAGACAGTGGGAAATAGTTGTCCAGATGAAACAACAATTTGCTATTGTCCCATTGGGGGTCACTTGATGTTCCTGAGGTAGGTGTGACATTCCACTGAACTTAATAGTTGGCCTCATGTGACTCCTGCTTAACTTTTATAAACTATTAAATGACATAAAATTTATGACGAGTTTACACTCGGGCAATTATAAGACAGTCATTAGGCAGTGCATGCGTAGAAAAGCTGAAAAATGCTATTCTGTAGATGGCCCATTGTAATTGCCCCACTGTATATTGTATTTTTTGCTTATGCAAAAAATACGCATGCATTTGTAAAATTTGGCGGGTTTTTTTTTTTTTTGGCGAGAAAAAAATGTATCCCTTATCAAAGATTAAATCCGATATTTTTGGCTCTTTTTTCTTTCTAATGCCAAGTTGTGTCCTTTTTTTTTATTTTATTTGTCATGTTTTTTCTATTGCTTTCCGAATTTAGGTATTCTGACCTATTTTTTTTATTTCACCATGTTTTTTTGTATAAATATCTATCATTATTATATGATGCGCAGTGAAAAAGAAAAAATCAGGAATGCCAAAATGGCTATTTATAGCCAAGCATGGAATTCCTGACTATATGTTATGAAATTGTGGCAAGCATAAATCTCTCCCTTTCTGCACCTGCGCTGCCTACTGGCAGCCTTATAACTAACTGGCAAAATCTAAATTCAGCTTTACTCCTCGAAAATTATTGCTAGCATAACTATTTGATTTCCAGAGTCAAGATGTCAGCTCTCTATGATTGGGTTAATGTTGAAAGACTCCATCAACTACTCATAACAGGGACAGATCCAAACGAAATAATTATTCAAGGAGAGACAGCACTTCATTTTGTCGCTTCCAGGGATGAAACAAATCCTCAAGATATAGAGGATTGCCTGCAAATGGCTCATGAATTGATTGCATGTGGAGCGGACGTTAATGCTGAAACCAATGACGGATCGACCCCTCTGATACTTGCAGTACGTGCTCGCAAATGGAGAATGGTTGAATTGCTTCTAGAAGCAAATGCAGACGTAAACCATGCAGACAGCGATTCAAACACTGCTTTACATTACGCTGTTATAAATCATAGTTCTTTGAGAAGAAATACAACGTTGAGAATAGTTAAAGCACTTCTGAGATTCCATCCAGAAATGGACGTAAAGAACAGTTGTGATCACACCCCATTGATAATCGCTGTGAGATGTCACGATTTTCACATCGTCCGGGAATTACTCAGGCACAATGCATCAGTGAATTTTCGAGATTCAAATAAGTGTTCTGCTATGCATCATGCTTTACAACTAGAAGAAGTGAATGTGGATATAGTGTTTGAACTCGTGAGGCATGGAGCTGATTTCTACATTCGTAATAATGCCGGTCAGACTACTCTCGATGTTTATATCGACCATCTTTTTCGTTCTCCATTTGATGAAATAAAGAAAGCAAAAAAAGTATTTAAGCTCTATATATTTGATTTGAACCCGATTTTTCCTTCTCAACGAAGGCTTATAGATGCAATTAGCAGAGAAAAAAATTACTCGCTGTTACCATATCTAGTAGAATGCGTCAATGAAATTAAGAAAATGCAGCGGGGCGAACTTGCGACGAATTATTATATCTATGATATGGCTTTGCGTGGTTATTCTTATAGATTTGCCGAAAGAAGTCATATTCCGCATGTTATTTTCGATAAGGTACTTGATAAATTACTGAAAGGCCAATATCCTATATATCGTGACCTGATCGTATCTGGCATTTGTCGCCCCTATTTGCAGAACAAATTTGTTGAAATGTGTAGTTCGGTTGGTAACACAGGTGAAGCACTTTTGAATTTTGATACAATTCTCTCACTTTCATCCTATTTGTCACATGTTGATATGTTGAATATGATGCTCGCATGTTCCCCTGATAGCAGATCGGTCCAAATATTGGAATGTCGGCACCGCTATACAAATTGTTCTATTTTGTAGATCGCAAAATATATAATTTATCCCTGAATTTTAATGATTCTATTTTAAAATAATTTTATTTAGATATCTAAAGATTGTTAATAGTTTGAGAAATTGTCAACTTCATTCGTTGAAAGATAAATCAATTGGATTTGTGAATACCACTTAAACAGGAAAGGGATCTTTCTTATATTTATCTCGAGATTAGTTATAATCTCAAGTATTTGATCCGAATGTACGCATTTTTTTAAAAATTACTTATTTAATATTTTGTGGCTGTTTTATTTTCCATGACGACTGCTTTGCATTAAAGAAAATTGTATAAAAATGATTTTGTCTTTCATTCATGATACTTCACATTTTTAACTGAGCCTTTTATGAATATCTATTAATTATTTTTTAGTATATAGTATATATTCAATTTATATATAATGAATATCAACAAATTTAAACTGCATTCATAATGTCGTAAATTTATGATTCAGAATGCAGTTGATCCTTCTTTTCGCTTTATTATCTTTTCCTGAAAATAACTAATTTAAAATTAGAATTTCGTTAGTTCTGCTACTTATTATACATGGTTATCTCAATAAAAATGCAGGTGGTTATCAAAATAATGGAAACACTTGTAAATGAAAGTGACATTTCTGAATGCGCTTCGTAAACATTAAAATAAAATAACCAGTTTTTTTAAAAATCGTAATGTATTTATTCTGATATCATGCGTTATCTTTATTGAAGTTCTGTAATTCTTGGATATTTTTCAAAAGCGTAAAATGTCGGACTTCTCAGATTTTCAAAGAGGTCAACTTGTAGGAGCCCGTCTAGATGGAGTAAATGTGACCGAAACATCCCAGTTTTTAGGCGTTTCTAGAGGTACAGTGTCTAAAGTCATGACAGCATGCACACAGCTCGGAAAAAAAAATTCGGCAAAGTAAAATATCGGGAGGAAAGAAAAGCTCAGTGAAAGAGACCGACGGGTATTGAAGCGGATTGTAATGTCTAAAAAAAAAGTGAACAACTGCAGCAAAAGTGACCGCAGAGCTCAATACTCATCTGGATTCTCCAGTGTCAGTGCTTACATTTTGAATGCACCCTCATAAACAGAATATTTATAGCAAAACAGCAAGTCCCAAGCCATTTGTCACAGATGTTAGTGGAAAACGACGTATACAGAGGTGTCACACTCATAAAGCCAGGTCGATTGATAAGTGGAAGAGAGTAATATGGTCCGATGAATTGTGCTTCACTTTTGTTCCTACAACAGGACGGGTGCACGTTTAGAGGACCCCTGCACAAGCGTTTGATCTGGATTGTCTCCTTATAACTGTCAAGCGTGGATGTTGCTCTACCATGATATGGGCAGCCAAGTCGTGGTTTTCTGATGGACCAATCGTAACCATGAAAGGAAGGATCACTGGGGAGAAATATGGAGAAATTTTAGCTGATCAGGTCCATCCTATGATGCAAATTTTGTTTCCTACAAGAAGGGAAATTTTCCAGGATGATAATGCACCTATCCCTGCAGCGAGACTTGTCCAATCATATTTGAGGAACACGAGGATGATGTTAAAACATTCGCCTTGGTCCCACTGTCACTTGACCTCAATATAATTGAACCGTTATGGTCTATTTTAGTGTGTTCAACCGGCATCTCTCCCAGAACTTTTACAAGATGTCTACGAAGAATGGCACAATATTCCTCTAAACATTATTCAATACTTGTATGAATTGATTCCTAGGCGAGCACAAGCTGTATTACATGCCATAGGCGGTCTTATACCATATTTATAAAGGATTCTTTGTAAATCTAAGGTGTTTCTATTTTGATAACCACCTGTACATTGTTTATCTCTAAATATCTTTAGCAGCTTGGAATTTTATAAAATTCTTGAAAATATTTTCATTGTATTTCTTAATGATGGATTAGGCTAAACAGTCCGTCTCAATTTTTTTGAATGAATGCTTTCTTACAATTAAAATAGGTTTATAAAGGATAATAGAAATCATAGAGTACCCATACTCTCTCGTTCCCCAACTAATAAATTGTACCTGTATTTATATTTAGCAACTGAGAATAGATTTCTCTTCGTAAAGCATTTTCAATGTTAAAGAATAAAGATATTTTCAATCACTCACTAAAACCTTCAAAATAATAATAAAAAGGAAATTGATATTTTTTAAAGCTAACTGAAAGAATTTTCCAAGGTGTTCATTTTGACTATAAAATATAGGACAACATTTGCTCTTTAATATTCCATATACTCTCATATTCTCGAATTGAAAATATTTTAAGAAAAGAAGAGAGCACCAAATCAAATATTTTTTATTAAAAATAAAAAATAACGGTACAATATGCTTTTAATTAAGCCCGAATTCAGCAACGCAAAGTATCGAAAGTACCTAGTAATTGACTAAACGGATCGCGTAATTCAAAGAAGAAATAAATATTGTAATTTTTTTTAACCTCTTGCATTTGGAAAAGTAATTCGATGCATACTTATTCACTTCATACGAAGACTTGTTTATTGCTCTGAAAAATATGTATAAATGTTTTAATTTAACTCTACCGTTTAGTTAATTTTCATATACTTATTACTCTTCAGGCATTTTTAACAATCAAAATTAAATAAATAAAATGTCAAAATGATGCACCTTCTTGAATGATGAGTGCGAGTCACTATCCAAGTGCAAAGGGTTGATATAATCCAATGAAAGGGATTAAACTAGAGACACCAATGCAGTGACTCAAAATTTCACATCGACTGCTATTTTGTTTGTGTATGCATCTGAATATAATCGGATTCAACCGTAAATATCCCAAGAAATGAGCCATTCAGGTAATTGGAGAAAAGGTATGAGGATGTAAACGTGTGAACGTGTATTTTGATCTTATACAAAGAAAACGTTAATTTGACTTGCAAGCAATGGACTTAATTGTAAATTTATGAATATAAAATTTTCCACTCGGCTTCATAATGAAAAATCAATGAGTTTAATTGTTATAATTTAGAAAATCTTTTTTAAATATCACCGATATTATCATAAGCAAACAGCCTATATTGAATAAGCTATAGGATTCACTATTTCGGCATTGGCGTTAAGGATAATCAATACTTCTAAAAGTGACTCTGAACATACAGGTTTCGGCAAACAACATTAGTCCTGAGGCTGGGATTGATTCTTTTTATACGGTGTAATGAACTCCTTAGTTTTTTAATGGCATCTTGCCTGAATTCTTGCCACCGAAAAGAATATTACGAAAAATACATAATAGATTCCAATTTTTCAGTGATAAAAGAAAGGACAGATTTTTTTTGTATGTCTCACTACGGCAAATAATTTTTTAAATTACAGGATTAAATACAAATTTGATCTTTAAAACTACAAATATTAGCTGAAGATAAATAAAATAACTACTGTAACATCAAGGGATGAGCGTAAAATTTATAAAATAATCGAAAGATTCTCCAATAGATCACTGACTCCAAATAATTCTCGTAACATTCTAATTTCAAAGAATATTGTCACAGATCCTAGTATTCAGGATAATATTTTAGAAAAACTTTATCAAGCGACGGTTATTAATAAATTTATCACTACGGATTTTTTGAACAGAGTAGAACGAAAGTTATAATACTTCCATAACACTGAAAGAACTGTTTAACTCAATATATAGAATACGCATATCGTTCCCTGGTTCAGATGGCAAAGCGTCAAACTTAAGTATTTCATGCCTGTGATTTTTATTGAAAAATATGATATCAATCTTTAATGACATTCGGTTAAATCAAAAGATTTTAGATAATTGCTAAATCTTCAGAATTATTCCTATTCTAAAACTCAATAAACCATTAAGAAACCCTTCAGCCTAATTTTACTAACATCTATGATGTGAATTATTTTTGAATCACAGTGCTTGATCGAGTCATCGAATTTTCTCAATTAAGAATTCACTTGAATCATGTTGGACTTATTCCTCACAAATATTGCAACTGCATACAATATATTATTCATCATAACAACATTAATGCTAAAAATGATATACAATTTATTTTAATGATTAAATTTTATATTACAGTATCGAACGACTCAAATGTAGGGAGACGACCTCATATCAAAGCTTTACATCTTGGTTTCCGAGGTAATCTTGTTAGATGAATACATGATTTTAAAAAAAGACAGAATTATATTCGTTTTATGGGAAAATGTTGCATCGTAATACTAAACCCTTATCTGAGAAGTTTCTCAAGAAAACGTTCTGAATACTTTCCTTTATATTATTTATACGTATAATAATTTTGAAATAACACTGCCCGGAGTCTCTTATTACGTATATGACAATTACATTTTCCCACAAGGCTTTAACTGCAATATGGATGGGATAACTGATATCCTTCAGAAACTCTTAGATAAAATTGAAAGTTGGTGTAATTCTTGGCATCCTAAAAAATTGCAAAAATGCTAAAGTGTCAATTTTTTAAATAAAAAGAAATTTCGGAATAATCATTTTCATATATAAGAAAAATTAATTTCTTCATTTCTGCATTCATAATATCCCATTATAACAGCTGCCGAAAACTTTGGATCCATCAATATAATTTCCCATGAAGAATGTAATTCAAATTTTTCCAGAAAACCTCTGAAAGCGGTGCAAAAGTGAATGAAAATACGTATTGATGTCCATCATTGCAGAGTTGATCCATAAAATATTAACTGCTAAAGCTGTCATTTTGACAGATCATGGTATAAATAGATATAACTCATAATGATGATGGGAGTTAAAACGGCTCAGTGGAAAATGAATAGGAATATGTAATTGTCCTTATATATAACTGAAAGTAGTTCTTAAACAATACATAAATTATATCAAAATTTTTAAGCATGAAATTTGAGAACCGGCAAAATGAAGGTCATAATAGTACTAGTGTCAAAGAATGGAAAGGAGGTAAATACAATAAATCCTTTTCTCCAAAGCATCAAACTTAAACGTCTCGAAAGATGGATTATAGTTCTCACATTATCGCACTGGAATTTCCCCACTGAATAAAAAAAATTATATAGGTTTGGCCTGACTAATTCACCTAAATTTCCTGCTTGTAATAAAATCGAAACTTATAAGAACTTCTTTCGCGGATACTATTTAGTATGGTTAAAATATTTCTGTTGTACATTTGATTTGTTGTGAATGTACATTGTCATATTTTACCTTCTTCAAAATTTCGCCCGTTCAAAAAAGTTGAATGCTTGTAAAGTTGATAATCCTTTTTTCAATGTAAAATTTATTTTTAATCTTTAACAAATCAATTTGATAAATTTTAATACAAATTTATAAAACTCCACTTTCTACCTATACATCTCATGGATTATAACTACAGACTTTTACATGACCTTGTTATAAGTGATAATAACATCGAATTGCTTCGAAAGGAATTGGCCAAAGGAAAGGATCCAAATCTCACAGATTCTAGCGGGGAAACACTACTTCATATAGCAGCTAAAGGTATCTACGATAACCCAGGAATTGTGCAAGAATTAATTAACGCTGGTGCTGATGTATGTGGATTGGACCACTACTTCTCCACATCTCTGCATTTTGCAGTTATATGTGGAAAACGCAAAGTTGTCGACGTACTTCTAGAAACGGAGGTTTCCATCAACGAGAAGAATCAACACGGAATGACAGCTTTCCATTATGCTATCAATAAAAATGTTAGCCCTCTATTCAATATCCCTGGGACTCCTGTTGATTTGTAATAAAAAAGCTGTTGGATCATAGACTCATAAATGTTGACGCAACTGATAGTTACCACCAAACGCCACTTATATTGGCTATTATAAATGGTGATTTAGAAACTGTAAAGATGTTGCTCAATAAGAATGCGAGTGTAGATATTGCAGACGATTTCGGACATACACCTTTGCATCATGCCCTGTTTTATCGCAAACACCGCATTGTAATTGCCCTACTTCTGAAACAAGCCAATCTTCTTAGATTTGGTGAAGGCGGTGAGACTCCTTTGGATATTATCACGAATTTGGAATCGGTTGAATTTGCGTGCGCATGTTTAAAAGTAATCGCATTTAATTATAGTTTGAAAGAACTGTTGACAAATAAATTAATACAATTCCCTGAGCTGTGGCAATTTCTGAATAAGTGCTGGAACGAGATTGACTACATGAAAAGCGATGTTATTGCGAATGAGTTGACAGTTTTTGATTTTTTCAGTAAATGTGCTGCTCAACCTGGATTTGATAATCCGATATTACAGATTTATAAACCTGTTGTTGAAAAGTTACTCACTGGAAACTATCCGGTATATCTGAGTTATATATTAAACCGCATGTCGAAGTCAGTTATGTATGCAGTATTGGAAGACTACATTAATGAGAAATATTGTAATAAGCCTAGTGCAATGGAATATTTTACAGGATTTTTTAAAATGATTAAGATTGGTCTGCTGTGTGAGTATTTATCAAATGAGGACATCTTTTGTTTAATTGTAGCATTTACTGATACGACAAAAAGTGAGCATTTGCTAGATTTTCATGAGCATGAGTGGTATTTGACTGATTTATGGGATGTTTATCCTGATAAACATTTTTGTTAAAATTTTAATATGAATTGATTTTTACGGAATAATTTACTTCTGCAAGTGTATTAATATTTAGTGAAAATTAAGAATGGAAAATTTTATTTGCATCTATTTCACTGTCAAATTTCTTACTTGTTTTCTAATTTTTAAAAAAAATTAATATTCTTATTTAGTTTTCTGAAATATTTGATTTTGACAAACTCTTAGATGTTTAGTAACGTTTTAAAATAAAGGCTGTTTTCATTTGTGCTGAATTTTTATTTATATTAATTCATTTTCATTTATATTAATTCATTTTGAATTATATTAATTCATTTTCAATCTATAAATTATAGATTTTCAATGAACTCAATGACTTTAACTATTGGTATATATTTTTGTAATAACAGATATTAAAAATGTCGGTCAACATCGTGAATAGAGCGTGTGTCAATAGGAATAACATTAGTACTAAACAAACGAAATATTTTATCATGTGAGAACATGTTTTTTTCGGATACAGGTGTTTCAAGCGTCAAAACGCGTAGGCAACAAATTGGCGATTTCTCCCTTTTGAGGCATCCATTTTTCTCTTTTATGGTTATTAGAAAATAATACAGAAAGTTTTCACATTTGGGGATTTATCGCGAATTAAAGTTACAACGTGATTTCCAAATTATTAATTCTCAGATTTTTTAAGAATTGCCTTAATGATTTATGTCATTAATTAGTATAAACCGGTTTTAAACGTTCACGACACTATCAAATTACGAATGCTTCGATATTTAGAAAAACGATAGGTTTTTTTCATCTCAAAATTGGTCGAGCTCCAAATCTTTATTTGCCTGCTAGAAAAAATTATAAATGAAAGTTTAGAAACAATTATTATTATAATATATATATATATATATATATAGGGATTGAGACCGATAGAGAACTAGTGATTGTTTCTAACTGGTTTGAGATTGTAAATGATTGAAATAAATTAAGACAAATAACGACTTAAAAAATAATAATTTTCTCACATAAAAACTTGAAATTTGCAATCGTAGATTTCACTTTTAATATATTATGTTTTGATCATTGATATCAATTTCGTTTATTCCTTTTTAAGAAGATTTATTTAAAATCACTTTTCACTTACATGATTTACTATTTCAAATTAAAAGTTTTTCGAATAGAGTAACAAGAAGGCTTTTTCATGTTTAAAAAAAAAATCCGAGTGCATTGATAACGTTTTAATTACAGCAGATGCAGAAAGATACAAAGAATTATCTATGTTGGCAGCTATCGACACAACAACAGGACACTAAATTTCTGTATCACTCTCTCATCTCAACAGCATTTTTCCATGTGAAGAACAAGCAGTCTTATTCGTAATATATTGATTATGCATTTCTACACAAAAATATATCTTATTCTCAGATCGCTTAACTGTTTTACAAGATCTTATTAATATCTCTAGACTAATCGGGCTTATCCAGTAAAAATCGTACCTTTGTTTAAAAAAAATCGAATCGTTAGAATTTCTTTGGATCCCTGGTCATGCTGGTAAGATAGAAAACGAAAAAGCATATAGTTTTATTCCAAAAGAACAAGCTTCGAAGCTTGAAATGGGTATCGCCCATATACATCATTTGACACATCAAAAATGAAATATTTCAGAAAGTATTTAACAATAAATCTACCAGTGTTAACTATGTACTAAATTATACCACATCCGTCAGATTGACGGGTTTCTGATCATCTTGGCTTTCATCATAATTTTTGACTTTGTTAAAGTAAAAAAAAAGAATAAAATTAAAAAAAACATTTAATATAACAATTCATTATTTATGAATACTAAAATACAGAAATATAGTTTGTAGTTGTATTTATATAATATCCAGCTAGAGTTTTTTGTTCTAAACGAAGTCATAATCGGA
This sequence comes from Argiope bruennichi, assembly GCF_947563725.1. NCBI lineage: Eukaryota > Metazoa > Arthropoda > Arachnida > Araneae > Araneidae > Argiope > Argiope bruennichi. Next base: position 86,650,357 of record NC_079159.1, on the reverse strand, counting down.
ATAAAATAGATCCCATTATAACGGCTGCCGAACACTCTGGATCCATCAATATAATTTCTTATGAAGACTGTAATTTAAATTTTCACAGAAAACCTTTGAAAGCGGTGTATAAGTGAACGCAATTACTTATTGATGTCCATGATTGCAGAGATGATCCATAAAATATTAACTGCTAAAGCTGTCATTTTTACGGATCATGGTATAAGTAGATATGGGTCATAATGATTATGTAAGTTACAACGGCTGAGTGGAAATTGAATAGGAATATGTAAATGTCCTTATATTTCACTCAAAGTCGTTCTAAAACAATATAATAAATAATATCAAAATTTTTAATCATGAATTTTGAGAACCGTCAAAATGAAGGTCACATTAGTTCTAGGTTAAAAAATGGAAAGAATGTAACTACAATAAATACTTTTCTAAAAAGCATGAAACTTAAACATCTCGAAAGATGGATTATAGTTCTCATATTATCGCACTGGAACTTCCCCATTCAATAAAAAAATTTATAGAGGTTTGGCCTGAGAATTTCACCTAAATTTCATGCTTGAAATAAAATCGAGTCATTTGTCCTGTAAAAAAATTTAACTTCCACGAACAACTTGTTGAAGCGAATGGGAAATGGTTCACTTTATTTCTCTTAGTATTTCTTTTTTTTACCCATTCACCCAGATATCTCGTACTTAGCGTATGTAGGAAAACTGCTGGTTATGAAATACTTCATAGTGTGTACTGCAAATGTGAATTGGCCTTGGCCTCGGCCTCCAGGGTAAGGCGCTTTAAGTTTGTGTTGTAGTCAATGGTTTTCCGAGGAAAACCAATGTCACCAGCGAATGTCTTGTTAATTCTTAAATTTCGTTGGCCAAGCTTTTAATCTTTGTATTTTTTTTCCTCATGCATTGCATGAATTTAATACGTTTCATTTTTTTTCCTTTATGCCGTTTTAAGTTCAGGTTTGAATACTCATGATGCAATTTTTGCCAAGCCTCTTCTTAACACAGCAATTCTTATTAGGATTCGAAAACAATGGGGAAAAAGTGGCCGGATGACAAGCATAAAGCAACATTCACTCTAGGCCAACAGGTATACGCAATAAAAGGGCAAACCTACCTCAGGAAAATCATGTGACCGCAATAGGACAACGGCATATGGTTGTCTCAACGGGACAACTATTTACCATCGTCCCATTGCCTTCCCTGAGTAGGCGTGAACTTCAATTTCATACAATAGTTGGTCTCATGTGAACCTTACAAAAAACTTAAAACTCAACTGAACTGAATTGAATGAATCTTATGAGAAGTTCTTTCGTTGATAATATTTAGTAGGTTCAAATATTTTTGTTGTATATTTCATTTGTTGCGAATGGGCATTGTCATATTTTACCTCCTTCGAAATTTCGTCTCTTAAATAAACTGTGAAGTTGATAATCCTTTTTTCAATGTAAAATTTATTTTTAATCTTTAACAAATCAATTTGATAAATTTTAATACAAATTTATAAAACTCCACTTTTTACCTGTACATCTCATGGATTACAACGACAGACTTTTACATGACCTTGTTTTAAGTGATAATAACATCGAATTGCTTCGAAAGGAATTGGCCAAAGGGAAGTATTCAAATCTCACAGATTCTAGCGGGGAAACACTACTTCATATAGCAGCTAAAAGTATCTACGATAACCCAGGAATTGTGCAAGAATTAATTAACGCTGGTGCTGATGTATGTGGATTGGACCGCTACTTCTCCACACCTCTGCATTTCGCAGTTATATGTGGAAAACGTAAAGTTGTCGACGTACTTCTAGAAACGGAAATTCCAATCAACCAGAAGAATTATCTAGGAATAACAGCTTTGCATTATGCTATCAATAAAAATGCTAGCCCTCTATTCAATATCCCTGGGATGCCTGTTGATTTGTATATAATAAAAAAGCTGTTGGATCATAGACTCATAAATGTTGACGCAATTGATAGTTACCACCAAACGCCTCTTATATTGGCTATTAAAAATGATCATTTAGAAACTGTAAAGATGTTGCTCAATAAGAATGCGAGTGTAGATACTGCAGACGATTTCGGACATACACCTTTGCACCATGCCCTCTTTTATCGCAATAACCGCATTGTAGTTGCCCTACTTTTGAAACAAGCCAATCTTCTTAGAATTAGTGAAGGCGGTGAGACTCCTTTGGATATTATCACGAATTTGGAATCGGTTGAATTTGCGCGCACATGTTTAAAAGTAATCGCATTTAATTATAGTTTGAAAGAACTGTTGACAAATAAATTAATACAATTCCCTGAGCTGTGGCAATTTCTGAACAAGTGCTGGAACGAGATTGACTACATGAAAAGCGATGTTATTGCGAATGAGTTGACTGTTTTTGATTTTTTCAGTAAATGTGCTGCTCAACCTGGATTTGATAATCCGATATTACAGATTTATAAACCTGTTGTTGAAAAGTTACTCACTGGAAACTATCCGGTATATCTGAGTTATATATTAAACCGCATATCGAAGTCAGTTATGTATACAATATTGGAAGTCTACATTAATGAGAAATATTGTAATAAGCCTTGTGCAATGGAATATTTTACAGGATTTTTTAAAATGATTAAGACTGGTCTTCTGTGTGAGTATTTATCAAATGAGGACATCTTTTGTTTAATTGTAGCATTCACTGATATGACAAAAAGTGAGTATTTGCTAGATTTTAATGAGCATGAGTGGTATTTGACTGATTTATGGGATGTTTATCCTGATGAACATTTTTGTTAAAATTTGAATATGAATTGATTTTTACGGAAGAATTTACTTCTGCAAGTGTATTAATATTTAGTGAAAATTAAGAATGGAAAATTTTATTTGCATCTATTTCACTGTCAAATTTCTTACCTGTTTTCTAATTTTTAAAAAAATTAATATTCTTATATAGTTTTATGAAATATATGATTTTGACAAACTCTTAGATGCGGAGTAACGTTTTAAAATAAAGGCTGTTTTCATTTGTTCCGAGTTTTCATTTATATTAATTCATTTTCAATCTATAAAGTATAGATTTTCAATTAACTCAATGACTTTAACTATTGGTATATATTTTTGTAATAAGAGGTATTAAAAATGTAGGACAACATAGTGAATAGAGCGTGTGCCAATAGGAATAACATTAGTGCATCGTCTGCAATTATTTTATCATTTGAGAACATGTTGTTTCCGATTGAGGTGTTTCAAGCGTCAAAATGCGTAGGCAACAAATTGGCGATTTCTCCCTTTTGAGGCATCCTTTTTTCAACTACTTGAAAAATAATTTCTCACATAAAAAGTTGAAATTTGCAATCGTAGATTTCACTTTTAATATATTCTGTTTTAATAATTGATATCAATTTCGTTTATTCCTATTTAAGAAGATTTATTTAAAATCACTTTTTATTTACATGATTTACTATTTCAAAATAAAAGTTTTTCGAATAGAGTTAAAAGAAGTCTTTTTCAAGTTATAAAAATATCCGAGTGCATTGATAACGTTTTAATTACAACGGATGCAGAAAGATACAAAGAATTATCTATGTTGGCAGCTATCGACACGGCAACAGGACACTACATTTCCGTATCACTCTCTCAACTTAACAGCATTTTTCCATGTGAAGAACTAGCAGTCTTCTTCCTAATATATTGATTATGCATTTCTAAACAAAAATGTCTTATTCTCAGATTGCTTAACAGATTTACAAGATCTTATTAATATCTCTAGACTAATCGGGCCTATCCTGTAAGAATCGTTCCTTTCTTAAAAAAAAGATTAAATCGCTAGAATTGTTTTCGATCCCAAGTCATGCCGGTAAGACAGAAAACGAACAAGCAGATAGTTTTATTTCAAAAGAACAAGCTTCGGAAGCTTGAAATGGGTATCGCCCATAGATATCATTTGACACATCAAAAATGAAATATTTCAGAAAGTATTTAACGCTAAAACTACCAGTGTTAACTATGTACCAAATTATACCACATCCGACAGATTGACGGGTTTCTGATCATCTTGGCTTTCATAATAATTTTTGACTTTTTTAAAGTAAAGAAAAGAATAAAATTTAACAAAAACATTTACTATAACAATTCATTATTTATGAATACTAAAATAGAGAAATATAGTTTGTAGTTGTATTTATATAATATCCAGCTAGAGTGTTTTATTCTAAACGAAATCATAATCAGAATAAAATAGATCCCATTATAACGGCTGCCGAACACTCTGGATCCATTAATATAATTTCTTATGAAGACTGTAATTTAAATTTTCACAGAAAACCTTTGAAAGCGGTGTATAAGTGAACGCAATTACTTATTGATGTCCATGATTGCAGAGATGATCCATAAAATATTAACTGCTAAAGCTGTCATTTTTACGGATCATGGTATAAGTAGATATGGGTTTAACTTCCACGAACAACTTGATAAAGCAAATGGGAAATGGTTCACTTTATTTCTCTTAGTATATATATATATATTTTTACCCATTCACCCAGATATCTCGTACTTAGCGTATGTAGGAAAACTGCTGGTTATGAAATACTTCATAGTATGTGCTGCAAATGTGAATTGGAACTGGCCTTGGCTTCCAGGGTAAGGCGCTTTAAGTTTGTGTTGTAGTGAATGGATTTCAGAGGAAAACCAATGTCGGCAGCGAATGTCTTGTTAATTCTTAAATTTCGTTGGTCAAGCTTTTAATCTTTGTATTTTTTTCCTCATGCATTGCATGAATTTAGTTTTATGATTCATTTTTTTTCCTTTATGCCGTTTTAAGTTTTACATTGCTTTCCCGAGTAGACGTGAACTCATGTGAACAATACAAAGATCTTGAAGCTTAACTGAACTGAATTGAACGAAACTTATGAGAAGTTCTTTCGCCTATAATATTTATTATGGTTAAAATAATTTTGTTTTATATTTCATTTGTTGTGAATGGTCATTGTCATATTTTACCTTCTTCGAAATGTCATGTGTTAAAAGAACTGTGAAATTGCTAATGCATTTTTCAATGTAAAAATTTATTTTTAATCATTAACAAATCAATCTGATAAATTTTTATACAAATTTATAAAACTCCACTTTTTACCTGTACATCTCATGGATTACAACGACAGGTTTTTATATGACCTTGTTTTAAAAGATAATAACATCGAATTGCTTCGAAAGGAATTGGCCAAAGGGAAGGATCCAAATCTCACAGATTCTAGCGGGGAAACACTACTTCATATAGCAGCGAAAGGTATCTTCGATAACCCAGGAATTGTGCAGGAGTTAATTAACGCTGGTGCTGATGTATGTGGATTGGACCGCTACTTCTCCACACCTCTGCATTTTGCAGTTATATGTGGAAAACGCAAAGTTGTCGATGTACTTCTACAAACGGATGTTTCCATCAACCAGAAGAATCAACACGGAATGACAGCTTTGCATTATGCTGTCAATAAAAATGCTAGCCCTAAATCCAATATCCCTGGGCTAGCTGTTGATATGTATATAATTAAAAAGCTGTTGGACCATAGACTCATAAATGTGGACGCAACTGATAGTTACCACCAAACGCCACTTATATTGGCTATTAAAAATGATCATTTAGAAATTGTAAAGATGTTGCTCAATAAGAATGCGAGTGTAGATACTTCAGACTCTTTCGGACTTGCACCTTTGCATCATGCCCTGTTTTATCGTAATCACCGCATTGTAGTCACCCTACTTCTGAAAAAAGCCAATCTTCTTACAATGGCTAGAGACGGTCAGACTCCATTGGATATTATCACAAATTTGGAATGGGATGAATTTGCGCGCACATGTTTAAAAGTAATCGCATCTAATTATAGTTTTAAGGAACTGTTGACAAATAAATTAATAAAATCTCCTGAGTTTTGGCAATTTCTGAACAAATGCTGGAACGAGATTGACTACATGAAAAGCGATGTTATTGCGAATGAGTTGACAGTTTTTGATTTTTTCAGTAAATGTGCTGCTAAACCTGGATTTGATGATCCGATATTACAGATTTATAAACCTGTTGTTGAAAAGTTACTCACTGGAAACTATCCGGAATATCTGAGTTATATATTTAACCGCATGTCGAAGTCAACAATGTATTTAGTATTAGAAGTCTACATTAATGAGAAATATTGTAATAAGCCTTGTAGAATGGAATATTTTACAGAATTTTCGAAAATTATTAAGATTGGTCTGCTGTGTGAGTATTTATCAAATGAGGACATCTTTTGTTTAATTGTAGCATTTACTGAGACAAAGAAAAGTGAATATTTGCTAGATTTTCATGAGCATGAGTGGTATTTGAATGATTTATGGGCTGTTTTTCCTGATAAACATTTTTTTTAAAATTTTAATATCAATTGTCATTTACGAAAGAATTTTCTTCTGTATTTTTACATATATTTAGAGAAACTTAAGAATGGAAAATTTTATTTGCATCTATTTCATTGTTAAATTTCTTACTTGCTTTATGAATTTGAAAAAATTAATTTTCTTATATATTTTTATGAAATATTTGATTTTGACAAACTCTTAAATGTGGAGTAACGGTATATAATAAAGGCTTTTTCATTTGTACTGAGTTTTCATTTATATTAATTCATTTTCAATCTATAAAGTATTGATTTTTAATTAACTCAATCACTTTAATTATTGGTATATATTTTTTGTAATAAGAGGTTATTAAAAATGTCGGACAACATCGTGAATATAGCGTGTGCCAATAGGAAAAACATTAGTACTAATCAAACGAAGTATTTTATCATGTGAGAACATGTTTTTTCGGATTGAGGTGTTACAAGTATCAAAATGCGTACGCAACAAATTGCCAATTTATCGCTTTTGAGGCATCAATTTTTCTTCTTTATGGTTATTGGAAAATAATTCAGGAAGTTTTCCCATTTTGCGATTTATCGCCAATTAAAGTTACAACGTGATTTCCAAATTATTAATTCTCAGATTTTTTACGAATTGTCTTAATGATTTATGTCATTAATCAGTGTAAACCGGTTTTAAACGTTCACGAGATTATCAGATTACGCATGCTTCGATATTTAGAAAAACGATAAGTTTTTTTCATGTCAAAATCGGTCCAGCTCCAAAACTTTATTTGCTAGCTAGAAAAATTAAAAATGAAAGTTTAAAAAATTTATTATAATATATATATATAGAGAGAGAGAAGTCTCGTGAATGTTTCAAACTGTTTTGAACTAGTAAATGAATGAAATTAATTAAGACAAATAATGACTTAAAAATAATAATGTTCCCACATAATAACTTGAAATTTGCGATCATAGATTTCATTTTTAATATATTCTGTTTTGCCAGCAGTTGATGTCCTATAATTATTGACTATTATTGTTTTGATGAGACATTTTAAAATCTTTCTTCGATTTAGTCTTGGATTCATTTTCAACCTAACATCAAAATATAACAAATAAGTAAAATATGATAATTAAATTTCTCAGATACCTTTCGATTAAGGGACTAAAAGAAAATTTAGGTTGTTTGATTTAAAAGTCTGATTTAGTAACAAAAGTCAGAGCACATGGTAATCAATAAATTTTATGAGAATTTCCTTTTATTCTTAACACATTCGAGGAGCGAGACTTCATTGTGCAAGGGTTGATCGTACACAACTTATTCAAATCGTCATATGTGCGTTGGTGTCTGTAGAAATGAATAGGTCATAGGGGTCGCATGTTCAAAAATTTCAATTGAATTGCAAATCTTTATGCTATCTATATTAGTATAAAAATAGCATTGTTCCAATTTGGAATACATCGTGTTCCTTTCATAGATATAATAATTTGACATTTATATATATGTATATATCTTCTATTACATAATTATGTCATATTATTATTTTATGCAGAATATGGGAAGGCTGAGATAAATTATTACGGTAAAGTGTGGAAACTTGCATATTATTTGTTGTTAATGATTAAACATTCCCGATGAAATCTGTACTTTCGAAGAGATAAATTGTCAATCTTAATATTCATTACGAATTTGGTAAAAAAACTATTGCATTATTTGCTTCATAACTAAACATTGTCATAAAAATTATAATTTTCCAATGTGAAGACTGTTACACTATCATTGAAAATAAGATTTTTTGGTTGAAAAAATGACAGAAGGTTCACGTGAATTTGCAGATGTTTTTTCCTAATATGAATTGTATTAAGATGGGAACTAATAATTATTTCAGCCAGAGACTGTAAATGATTTCCATATTGTTATAATTTTTGAAGGGACGTGGCTAAGAAGTGCACAATTTGTAAAAATATTTTTATAGCTGGAATGCATTAGCCTCTAAACTTCACACTTCATCGCTTTTTCCTTTACTAGTATCAGATTTGAGTATTGATTTCTATCCGCCGAAGATCATGTAATTAGGAATGTATCAATTAAATGGAATTGTATTTTATAACCAATAGCTAATTTTCTGCAAGTACGCATGAACGTTATTTATAAGAATTTCAATTCTGATATCAATTCAAACATAGCATAATTATTTTTCCTAAAATGTCATCTGGTTTCTAAATGCTAACTTGCAAGATATAATTCCTTTTTTTGTTTGACTCATCCATTAATCGAGTAAAATTTTAGTTACGCTTATAAATTGATATTCGGAAGTTTCAAAGTTCATTTTTTCCAAAAATACGTTGTAAAAAAATCAAATTATTTTATTAAAATTTATGATATTTTTGTCTTTACATTCAGTGGAAATAATTTATGAAATTTATAAACAGAAATTTCGAAAGATTAAAGAAAGACGGATCATATTTGACTAAAATTGCAGATGCCTTCGGAGTTTCAGTATGTTTAATGGACACCGTAAGAAAACCATTACTTTGAGGAGGTTTAAAAGCATTTAATAAGTGACTCCAGAATGCAATTCGAGTCTCATTCTTGGAATATTCTGCTCTTTGAAAATTATAAGAGCTTTCGAGTAATATAATTATTAAGATTGGTTGACTTTTCAATAAACAACAACTGAAAAGTTTTTGAATTTCGAATTCATTCTTTTTAAATATTTTTTACTTATACAGTTAAGTTAATTCAGAGTTCTTAAACCAAGAATATATTATAAACTTTTAGCATACAACTGCTAACTTGAAATTGGAAAATTAAAGACACTCATTTTAATTACGTTTAAAAGGAATTATTTGCAAATACTTCATTGCAGGAAAGCTAAATGAAAGTTTTCGAATTCGAATTAATAATTTGGTTCCAAACTTAAATAGCATTTTAAATAAAAGTGCAGGGAATTTATTGGAAGTTCCGTAATGTAATGTAATTTTAATGTAAAAAAATCCCAAATAGAGTTTGTACTTGTATTTATAGAATATCTAGTTATAGTTTTTTGTTCTAAACTAAATCATAATCAGAATAAAATAGATCCCATTATAACGGCTGCCAAACACTTTGGATCCATCAATTAATTTCTTATAAATGATGTAACTCAATTTTTTTTCCAGAAAACCTTTGAAAGAGGTGTATAAATGATGCAAACTTGTATTGTGATGTCCATCATTGCAAAGATGATCCATAAAATATTAACTACTAAAGCTGTCATTTTGACGGATCATGGTATAAGTAGATATAGCTCATAATGATTATGGAAGTTTAAACGGCTCAGTGGAAATTGAATAGGAAAATGTAATTGTCCTTATATTTCAAAGTCGTTCTTAAACAATATATAAATTATATCAAAATTTTGAAGCATGATATTTGGGAACCGGCAAAATAAAGATTATTTTAGTTCCAGTTTAAAGAATGAAAAGGAGGTAACTACAATAAATCATTTTCTCCAAAGCATCAAACTTAAACATCTAGAAAGAAAGTGTGAAAGTTCTCACATTATCGCACTGGAATTTCCCCACTCAATAAAAAAAAATTATATAGGTTTGGTCTGACCATTTCACCTAAATTTCCTGCTTGTAATAAAATCGTGTCATTTGTCCTATAAAAAAAATTTAAACTTCCACGAACAACTTGTTGAAGCGAATTGGAAATGGTTCACTTTATTTCTCTTAGTATTTTTTTTATCGCATCCACCCAGATATCTTGTACTAAGTGTATGTAGGAAAATTGCTGGCTATCAGATACTTCATAGTGTGTGCTTCAAATGTGAACTGACCTTGGCCTCCAGGGTAAGACGCTTTACGTCAGTTTTGTAGTGAATGGATTTTCGAGGAAAACCAATGTCAGCAACGAATTTCTTGTTAATTCTTAAATTTCGTGGGCCAATCTTTTTATATTTCTATTTTTGTTTCTTCATGCTTTGCATGAATTTAGCTTTATCTTTCATTTTTTTTTCCTTTATGACGTTTTAAGTTCAGGTTTGAATTCTCATTATACGATTTTTGCCAAGCTTCTTCTCAATTCATAACACTAAAGCAATTTTTATTAGGATTTGAAATCAATGGAGAAAAAGTGGCCGAATGGTAAGCATGAAGCAACATTCACTCGAGGCCAACTGGTATAACTAATAGAAGGTCAAACCTACCTCAGGAACATCATCTGACCGCAATAGGATAATGGTATATGGTTGTCTCAACGGGACAACTATTTACCATCCTTCCATTGCCTTCCTTGAGTAGGCGTGAACTTCTGTTTCGTACAATATTTGGTCTCATGTGAACGCTACAAAGATCTCGAAGCTCAACTGAACTGAATTGAACAAAACTTATAAGAACTTCTTTCGCAGATAATATTTAGTATGGTTAAAATATTTCTATTGTACATTTGATTTGTTGTGAATGTACATTGTCATATTTTACCTTCTTCAAAATTTCGCCCGTTCAAAAAAGTTGAATGCTTGTAAAGTTGCTAATGCTTTTTTAAATGTAAAATTTATTTTTAATCATTAACAATTCAAACTGAAAATATTTTATATAAATTCATAAAACTCCACTTTTTACCTATACATCTCATGGATTATAAAGACAGACTTTTACTTGACCTCGTTATAAGTGATGATAACATCGAATTGCTTCGAAAGGAATTGGCCAAAGGAAAGAATCCAAATCTCACAGATTCTAGCGGGGATACACTACTTCATATAGCAGCTAAAGGCATCTACGATAACCCAGGAATTGTGCAAGAGTTAATTAATGCCGGTGCTGATGTATGTAGATTGGACGCCTCTTTCTCTACGCCTCTGCATTTCGCAGTAATATGTGGAAAGCGCAAAGTTGTCGACTTACTTTTACAAACGGAGATTTCTATCAACCAGAAGAACCGTCGCGGAATTACAGCTTTGCATTACGCTATCAATAAAAATGCTAGCCCTATATTCAGTCTCCGTGGGCTAGCTGTTGATATGTATATAATTAAAAAGCTGTTGAATCATAGACTCATAAATGTTGACGCAACTGATAATTACCACCAAACTCCACTAATGTGGGCTATTAAAAATGATAATTTAGAGATTGTAAAGATGTTGCTCAATAAGAATGCGATTGTGGATACTTCAGACTCTTTCAGACAAACACCTTTGCATCATGCCCTCTTTCATTGCAATCACCGCATTGTAGTTGCCCTTCTTCTGAAACAAGCCAATCTTCTTACAATGGCTGGGGACTGTCAGACTCCATTGGATATTATCATAAAATCGCAGTCTATTGAATTTGCTTGCACATGTTTAAAAGTAGTCGCATTTAATTACAGTTTGAAAGAACTGTTGACAAATAAATTAATACAATTCCCTGAGCTGTGGCGATTTCTGAACAAGTGCTGGGACGAGATTGACTACATGAAAAGCGATATTATTGCGAATCAGTTGACAGTTTTTGATTTTTTTAGTAAATGTGCTGCTAAACCTGGATTTGATGATCCGATATTACAGATTTATAAACCTGTTGTTGAAAAGTTACTCACTGGAAACTATCCGGTATATCTGTGTTATATATTAAACCGCATGACGAAGTCAACAATGTATGCAGTATTGGAAGACTACATTCATGAGAAATATTGTATTAAGCCTTTTGCAATGGAATACTTCACAGCATTTTCGAAAATTATTAAGATTGGCCTGCTGTGTAAGTATTTATCAAATGAGGACATCTTTTGTTTAATTGTAGCATTTACTGATACGACAAAAAGTGAGTATTTGCTAGATTTTCATGAGCATGAGTGGTATTTGATTGATTTATGGGATACTTATCCTGATAAACATTTTTGTTAAAATTTAAATATGAATTGTCATTTACGGAAGAATTTTCTTCTGTATGTTTACTTATATTTAGTGAAAATTACGAATGGAAATTTTTATTTGCATCTATTTCACTGTCAAATTTCTTACCTGTTTTATAAATTTTTAAAAATAATATTCTTATTGAGTTTTCTGAAATATTTGATTTTGACAAACTCTTAAATGTGGAGTAACGTTTTAAAATAAAGGCTGTTTTCAATTGTTCTGAATTTTCATTTATATAAATTCATTTTCAATCTATAAAGTATAGATTTTCAATTAACTCAATGACTTCAACTGTTGTTATACATTTTCGCGATAAGAGGTTATTAAAAATGTCGGACAACATCGTGAATAACGCTTGTGCCAATAGGAATAACATTAGTATTAAACAAACGAAGTATTTTATCATGTGAGAACATGTTTTTTCGGATTGAGGTGTTTCAAGCGTCAAAATGCGTAGGCAACAAATTGGCGATTTCGCCCTTTTGAGGCATCCATTTTTCGCTTCTATGGTTATTAGAAAATAATACAGAAAGTTTTCACATTTGGCGATTTATTGCCAATTAAAGTTACAACGTGATTTCCAAATTATTAATTCTCAGATTTCTTAAGAATTGCCTTAATGATTTATGTCATTAATCAGTGTAAACAAGTTTCCAACGTTCACGACACTATCAAATTAAGAATGCGTCGATATTTAGAAAAACGATATTTTTTTTTTCATCTCAAAATTGATCGAGCTCCAAATCTTTATTTGCCTGCTAGAAAAAATTAAAAATGAAAGTTTAAAAACAATTATTATCATAATATATATATATATATATATATATATATATATATATATATATATATATATATATATATAGGGATTGAGACCGATAGAGAAGTCTCGTGATTGTTTCTAACTGGTTTGAACATGTAAATGACTGAAATAAATTAAGACAAATAACGACTTAAAAAATAATTTTTTTACAGAAAAACTTGAAATTTGCAATCGTAAATTTCACTTTTAATATATTCTCTTTTGATCATTGATATCAATTTCGTTTATTCCTTTTTAAGAAGATTTATTTAAAATCACTTTTCACTTACATGATTTACTATTTCAAAATAAAAGTTTTTTCGAATAGAGTTACAAGAAAGCTTTTTCAAGTTTAAAAAAAATCCGAGTGCATTGATAACGTTTTAATTACAGCAGATGCAGAAAGATACAAAGAATTATCTATGTTGGCAGCTATCGACACAGCAACAGGGCACATTTTTCCATGCGAAGAACGAGCAGTCATATTCGTAATATCTTGATTATGCATTTCTACACAAAAATATATCTTATTCTCAGATCGCTTAACTGTTTTACAAGATCTTATTAATATCTCTAGACTAATCGGGCCTATCCAGTAAAAATCGTTCCTTTCTTAAAAAAAATTGAATCGCTAGAATTTTTTTGGATCCCTGGACATGCTGGTAAGACAGAAAACGAAAAAGCAAATAGTTTTATTCCAAAAGAACAAGCTTCGGAAGCTTGAAATGGGTATCGCCCATAGACATCATTTGACACATCAAAAATGAAATATTTCAGAAAGTATTTAACAATAAAACTACCAGTGTTAACTGTGTACCAAATTATACCACATCGGCCAGATTGACGGGTTTCTGATCATCTTGGCTTTCATCATAATTTTTGACTTTGCTAAAGTAAAAAAAAAGAATAAAATTTAAAAAAACATTTACTATAACAATTCATTATTTATGAATACTAAAATACAGAAATTTAGTTTGTAGTTGTATTTATATAATATCCAGCTAGAGTTTTTTGTTCTAAACGAAGTCATAATCGGAATAAAATAGATTCCATTATAACGGCTGCCGAACACTCTGGATCCATCAATATAATTTCTTATGAAAAATGTAATTTACATTTTCACAGAAAACCTTTGAAAGCGGTGCAAAAGTGAACGCAATTACTTATTGATGTCCATGATTGCAGAGATGATCCATAAAATATTAACTGCTGAAGCTGTCATTTTGACGGATCATGGTATAAGTAGATATGGGTCATAATGATTATGTAAGTTAAAACGGCTGAGTGGAAATTGAATAGGAATATGTAATTGTCCTTATAGTAATATGTCCTTGTCCACTGAAAGTCGTTCTAAAACAATATAATAAATTATATCAAAATTTTTAATCATGAAATTTGGGAACCGTCAAAATGAAGGTCACATTAGTTCTAGGTTAAAGAATGGAAAGAATGTAACTACAATAAATCCTTTTCTCCAAAGCATGAAACTTAAACATCTCGAAAGATGGATTATAGTTCTCATATTATCGCACTGGAACTTCCCTATTCAGTAAAAAAAATTATATAGGTTTGGCCTGAGAATTTCACCTAAATTTCCTGCTTGTAATAAAATCGAGTCATTTGTCCTGTAAAAAATTTTAACTTCCACGAACAACTTGTTGAAGCGAATGGGAAATGGTTCACTTTATTTCTCTTAGTATTTTTCTTACCCATTCACGCAGATATCTCGTCCTTAGCGTATGTAGGAAAACTGCTAGTTATGAGATACTTCATAGTGTGTACTGGCCTCCAGGGTAAGGCGCTTGTGTTTGTCTTGTAGTCAATGGATTTCCGAGGAAAACCAATGTCAGCAGCGAATGTCTTGTTAATTCTTAAATTTCGTTGGTCAAGCTTTTAATCGTTGTATTTTTTTCCTCATGCATTGCATGAATTTAGTTTTATGTTTCATTTTTTTTTCCTTTATGCCGTTTTAAGTTCAGGTTTGAATACTCATGATGGAATTTTGCCAAGCTTCTTCTTAACACAGCAATTCTTATTAGGATTCGAAAACAATGGGGAAAAAGTGGCCGAACGGCAAGCATAAAGCAACATTCACTCTAGGAAAACAGGTATACGTAATGAAAGGGCAAACCTACCTCAGGAACATTATGTGACCGCAATAGGACAACGGCATATGGCTGTCTCAACGGGACAACTATTTACCATCGTCCCATCGCCTTCCTTGAGTAGGCGTGAACTACAATTTCATACAATGGTTGGTCTCATGTTAACCTTACAAAAAGCTCGAGGCTCAACTGAACTGAATTGAACGTAACTTATGAGTAGTTCTTTCGCTGATAATATTTAGTAGGTTCAAATATTTTTGTTGTATATTTCATTTGTTGCGAATGGGCATAGTCATATTTTACCTTCTTCGAAATTTCGTCTGTTAAAAGAACTGTGAAGTTGATAATCCTTTTTTCAATGTAAAATTTATTTTTAATCTTTAACAAATCAATTTGATAAATTTTAATACAAATTTATAAAACTCCACTTTTTACCTGTACATCTCATGGATTACAACGACAGACTTTTACATGACCTTGTTTTAAAAGATAATAACATCGAATTGCTTCGAAAGGAATTGGCCAAAGGGAAGTATTCAAATCTCACAGATTCTAGCGAAGAAACACTACTTCATATAGCAGCTAAAAGTATCTACGATAACCCAGGAATTGTGCAAGAATTAATTAACGCTGGTGCTGATGTATGTGGATTGGACCGCTACTTCAACACACCTCTGCATTTCGCAGTTATATATGGAAAACGCAAAGTTGTCGATTTACTTCTACAAACGGAGGTTTCCATCAACCAGAAGAATCAACACGGAATGACAGCTTTGCATTATGCTATCAATAAAAGTTCTAGCCCTATATTCAATATCCCTGGGCTAGCTGTTGATATGTATATAATTAAAAAGCTGTTGGATCACAGACTTATAAATGTTGACGCAATTGATAGTCAACACCAAACGCCACTTATATTGGCTATTAAAAATGATCATTTAGAAATTGTAAAGATGTTGCTCAATAAGAATGCGAGTCTAGATACTTCAGCCTCTTTCGGACCTTCACCTTTGCATCATGCCCTGTTTTATCTCAATCAACGCATTGTAGTTGCCCTACTTCTGAAACAAGCCAATCTTTTTACAATGGCTGAAAACTGTCAGAATCCATTGGATATTATCACAAATTTGGAATCGTTTGAATTTGCGTGCACATGTTTAAAAGTAATCGCATTTAATTATAGTTGTAAAGAACTGTTGACAAATAAATTAATAAAATTCCCTGAGTTGTGGCAATTTCTGAACAAGTGCTGGAACGAGATTGACTACATGAAAAGCGATATTATTGCGAACGAGTTGACAGTTTTTGATTTTTTCAGTAAATGTGCTGCTAAACCTGGATTTGATGATCCGATATTACAGATTTATAAACCTGTTGTTGAAAAGTTACTCACTGGAAACTATCCGGTATATCTGAGTTATATATTAAACCGCATCTCGAAGTCGACAATGTATGCAGTATTGGAAGACTACTTTAATGAGAAATATTGTAATAAGCCTTTTGGAATGGAATATTTCACAGCATTTTCGAAAATTATTAAGATTGGCTTGCTGTGTGAGTATTTATCAAATGAGAACATATTTTGTTTAATTGTAGCATTTATAGATACGACAAAAAGTGAGTATTTGCTGAATTTTCATGAGCATGAGTGGTATTTGACTGAATTATGGGATGCTTATCCTGATAAACATTTTTGTTAAAATTTAAATATGAATTGCCATTTACGAAAGAATTTACTTCTGGAAGTTTACTTATATTTAGTGAAAATTAAGAATGGAAAATTTTAGTTGCATCTATCTTACTGTCAAATTTCTTACCTGTTTTATAAAGTTTTTAAAAATTAATATTCTTATTTAGTTCTCTGAAATATTTGATTTTGACAAACTATTGAATGTGGAGTAACATTTTGAAATAAAGGCTATTTTCATTTGTACTGAGTTTTCATTTATATTAATTCATTTTCAATCTATAAAAAATAGATTTAGAATTAATTCAATGACTTTAACTATTGTTATATATCTTCACGATAAGAGGTTATTAAAAATGTCGGACAACATCATGAATATAGCGTGTGCCAATAGGAATAACATTAGTACTAAACAAATGAAGTATTTGATCATGTGAGAACATGTTGTTTTGGATAGAGGTGTTTCAAGTATCAAAATGCTTATCAAGAAATTGGCGATTTATCGCTTTTGAGGCATCAATTTTTCATTTTTATGGTTATTAGAAAATAATGTAGAAAATTTTCACATTTGGCGATTTATCGAGAATTAAAGTTACAACATGATTTCCAAATTATTATTTCTCAGATTTTTTACGAATTGTCTTAATTATTTAAGTCATTAATCAGTATAAACCTCTTTTAAACGTTCACGTGACTATCAGATTAAGCATGGGTCGATATTGCAGATGCGTTCTGAGTTTCAGATTGTTTAATGGACACCGTAAGAAAACCATTACATATGTGGAGGTTTAAAAGCATTTAATAAGTGACTCCAGAATGCGATTTGAGTCTCATTCTTGGAATATTCTATTCTTTGAAAATTATATGTGTTTTCATGTATTAAGATTGGCTGACTTTTTTATAAACAACCGCTGAAAAGTTTTTGAATTTCGAATTGATTTTTTTAAAATCTTTTTCACTTATCCAGTTAAGTTATTTCAGAGTTCTGAAACCAAAAATATATCCTAATTTTCTAAAATATATTTTGGTGCAGAATAAGTCCGGAAAGGAGGATATTTTTTAATTAAAATAAACAAAGTAATTAAATTAACAATTAAAGTTTTGTTTCCAAATTACTGTCTTTAGCTGATATCTTATGTTTACACTATTAGAGTATGCTCTTTGTTGAATGCTGTCACTAAAATAAAGAAATATTTCGAAGACATCAGAATGATTTAAGTGTAATCTTAAGTGTCATGAAGATATAAAATGGTAATGTAAACAACTGTTAATAAATTAAATTAATAATTTAAAATTAGTTATGGGAAACAAACCTATTGTAATTGTATTGATATAAAAACTACTGGGATTTTAGAATCGGTTTTCAGCCTTGCTTTCCATGTTTATTCTAATTTCACAAACGAGTTCTAGGAAAGAATCCTTCATGCGAATAACAAAAGCTAAAGACCTATATATAAATTATACGAATAATAAACCTTCCAAAAAATTTCTGTGAAATATATTGAGAAAAACACATCTTAGTAAACAGAACGATAATTTACTTTATTCCGTTTTTGAATTATTTTGCTACACGAGTTAATCCTTGATGCCAAATTAAACAAAAAATATGTAAAAACAGAAACGTTTAAAATATTTAAAAACTTTATATATAAACTTAAATATAAGTTTTTATATTAAATTTATATATAAGTTAAATATAAGTTTAATTTAAATTTATATATAAACTTATATGTAAGTTAAAGAATGATAAGTAAAAAATCATTGAATTAAAAATGACCGAAAATTTCATACATACTTTAAATTATTATTAATAATAATAGTATTGCAACTATAGTTAAATTTGAAGTTCTTATTTTAATTTTAAATTTTATCAAAGATCATTCTAAATTCTTATTAAATTAAAATTAAAACTCATTTTAAATGGCTGTTTCTTGAGGCAGAGAATGAAGGATGATTCAAAAGTGTTGTGATAAAGTGAAACGATAAAACATAAAACAAATTTTACATAATCCTGTATTGTTGGGGACACCAAAAATGCGTGATAGAAATCGTTGTTTGTACTAGTGAAACCTTTGCAATGATAACGATCTTATTCCTCTCAATTTTGGTGTGGCACTTGTCCAGTTTTGGTGAGATTAAAAAGATGCATTTAAAATTTGTATAGCTTGCATTATAAAATTTTAAATGTCATTGTAGTTGCAAAAAAATTTCGAGCGAATAGATTTTTTTTATATTTTTATTATTTATTTATTTTGAACCTGAATTATTTTAATACAAACAAATCAAAAACTGCCAAGTCAAATCCACTAGAAAGATTGAGGTTATTATAAGGTGGGTTCATATTCAGCCAGCTACAATCCAGCTAGTAAGACCACGCACGCGCAGAAACTCTACAGTAGCATTTCTCTTGTCGAGACAAGAACTTGCTACTGTCCATTCTTTCAGTGCATGCGCAAACTTCCATCTGCTCTTGCGTGACTTCCAGGTATTTTATAATTGACTGAGTGTAAACTCACCATTATGTCAAATGTTACCAAATGCCTTGTGTCAAAAGCAGGCTATTACCTCGAATCACCATATCACAGGTCGTTTCGGTGGCATTGTTATATTAGTTCATTGAGGCCCATTCAGAATAATAAAACTATTTTCGCAATTCTAACGATGAATAAAGAAATAACGACAGTTACAAAACAAACAATTAGATACCGATTTTATTTCAAATTATGTGATAATTAACGAAGAATATGTTCGCCCTAGTGCCAATGAAACAATTTATTATATTTTTTCTTTTTTCTTTGCTTCCGTTGGCAACATTTTCACCACTTTGTTTAACTGTTGCTTTTAAAAACTCCCATCTCTACTCAGTAATAGTAAAGCATTGTGCTTCAATCTTTTATGCTTTACTAAGAATGATTTTAAAACGCCTCTAAGGAAATTAATTTATTTTATTAACTGAATTTAATATACATTTTTTTCATAAACATTGATAAAAAATATTTATTCACCATTATTTTAATCTTTTAAAATCTTCATTGTATTTATTTCATTCTCATGGACGACTGTATCGAAATTTTACTGGTCCACTTAGTCAAAACTGACGATAACTTGATAGACATCCAGGAATTGTTGGATGGAGGAGCAGATCCAAACTATCGACTCATCTATGGTCGTACACCACTTCATGAAGCTGTTGGAAGTAACCAAGAAAATACCGAGGTCGTTGAAGAATTAATCAGATATGGCGCTAATGTGAATTTTTATGACGATTTCGGGTACACAGCCCTCCACTATGCAGTGATGCAACAGAAATTTTATGTAGTAGAAGCCCTTCTTCAGGCAGGGGCTTTTATCAATGCCAAGACTTTCCTAGGAGAAACAGCTCTGCATCTTGCCGTCAATGCTTTCAAATATGTGCCTCCGTCCCAAGATCCTGATACAAGCGTTATAGAATCTCTGCTTGACCATGAAGGTGTGGATTGCAATACAAAGGATTCTAACGGCAATACTCCATTAATGTTAGCTGTTAAGGGGGAACAATCCTTAGCTGTAGAATTATTATTATATAAAAAAGCAAGCCCGAATATACCTGACAACCTTTCCGAAACTCCTTTGCACGTGGCCTTTGCTGAGAAGTCAGAACCTATCGCTTTTGAACTTTTGAGAATGGGTGCTAATATTTATGCAGTGAATAGAGACAATCAGACGCCAATGGATATATTCTTCGACAATATGACACCTAATGAGCCGTTTAGTACTGCGCAGACATTTCTGAAATTTATTTCTTTCAGGTATCAAGTTACTGAGGCCATAAAACAAAAACTACAAAGATTTCCCGAGTTATTGCAGCTTGTAGAGAAGTGGTGTGAGGAAGTGAATCGTATGAGAAGCGATATTCTAATTTATAACATACCGTTTCATGGTTTTATCTTGAATTGTTATGGAGACCCAGAAAATCCCCAATATCCTGAATACCTTATATTGGAAATGTACAAGTGCATAATTGAGAGATTTGTAATGGGTTTGTATCCTGAATATTTCATGGATATATTCGTGTGCATTCCTGCTTCCAGTTTGCGTGAAGTATTGCAAAAAGTTGTCGATTGGAGAAAAAAATCAAAATGGTGTAATGACCCGGTGCTGTTCTCTAATATAGATATCACATATTTGTTGTCTTCGTATTTATCACGTTTGGAAATGTTTTGCCTAATTGTTTCACTTTCGAATGTACAAGTTCCCGAGTCGATGCAGAATATATGTGTACCTAAATTCAGTTAATTTATTAAGGACGCAAGGTACTGCAAAAGTTATAATTTTAATTATATATGGTTTTAGACATACTGAGCTCCCAGAAATATTTCAAATGTATTTTTTTCTTATCAGCGAAAATTATATAAATATAAATTCCTTAAATATATGAAACGTAAAATTTGCAGATAAATTAAATTAGCGTGTACTTAAAATTTATATTCCTTCATACGCCCTTGAATTCCTATATGTATTGATACTCTGATATGTTAACATCTAAACTGTTGTATGTTTGTATTATCTGTTAATATTTCATGTTTTGAATGTTATCATAATTTAAATTTAGAATTTCTATGAAAGCTTATTATTTTTAACGCAGGTAGACGAAAATATAGAAAGCAAGCTTTAAAAATATTACACGATTAAATGTGTTTATTTTTTTAGTTTAATTATATTTAAAATGTCAAAGATAAGTCTAAATTGTTTTTAATTAGTAAAATGAGGTTTTCTACTTTTGTTAAATACTTGTTCCTCCAATATACTAAAATAATCATTTAATTTCTAGGCGAAGCAACGACTCGGCGCTAATACATAGGATTCTAAATTTCGTGTCTTTTTCTGAAATATAATCATTTCTAAACAATCCGAATCCTTTCACGTGAAACCAGTGCTTTGGCAAACATTTTCCAATTGTTATCAGAGAAAAATATCAACATTTTAGTTATGTTTTATTCTATGCTTCATAATAAATGTTTTTAATATATAACTGTTTTTGTTCTGTAGTTATTTAATGCCATTACATAATGCTTTTAAATGTATTTAGTTTACGAATTTATTTTCATATTCCATCTACGGAAAGTGGAATATTTTCTTTATCGTAAAACTAAATATTTCATTTAGGGAAATTGGAGAAAAATCTTTTTCAGGCAGTCTATATTGGTCATATGAGCGCATATGCATTTGCTTAAGCTCTACAGGGTTTTCAATGATATTGTAGCTAGAGAATATATGCAATGGATATTTAAAACTGATTGACTAATTATCGCTGTAATCTCTTCTAATTTAAATATAAGTTTAAGACCATAGATGACTATAGGGAATCCTCAAAATTTGCTTAAACATGTTTTAGAAGTTGGCACTGAGAAATTTTGATGGGATTTTATGAAATTTTGATTCAAATTATCACTTAAAAATTAAAAATACTCCCAATTGTTTTCTTCGTTAGCTATTAAATATAGCCTGCAGAATTGTAGACTAAAAGTCATACAATTATCTTTCCAGTGATGCCAATCTTTGTTGCATAAAATATATCTAAATCTTGGTAATTATTTGAAATTAATTTTCATGAATTGCTTGCAATTAAATTTTTTGTTGCTGCAATGAAATTTAAAACCCTATTATTTGTACCTATAAAAACTTAATACCAAATTTTTTACAGTTCTCAAGTTTAAAGAACAGTTTTTTTATTTCTTGGAAAATTTCAAAAACAATCATTTATATCATAAAATCTTCTGTAGAATATTTTATTGAGTAATATCCGATGTGATTTAAGATGCTAGATAAATTGTAAGTTTGATTAGCATGTTAAAATCGAGTTCATATGATATTGAACACCCTCTTGTAATGCAGAACTTGTAAGATCTCACCATTTTTATGTCGGAATTAACTGTATGTTTTACATGAGGAATGAAAAACGGAAGTTATTGCAACATGTTAGAATACATGCTAAATGATTCAATTTCACATTTCAAGCAAATGTTGCGTAGTCGAGGTGACATGATTCAGCAAGAGCAGCTCATGAACAGAATAAACAAAACACTCTTAATGGAACTAAAATAATGCAGCTTAAATATTCACCTGAATTTGATTTTTGAAAAGACTTTGTTAAGAAAAAATATAAAAAATCACATTCATAAGATATTTAATTTAAATTAGACATAAAAGATATTCCCAACTCTAAATGTAGCCTCTTAATATGGTTATAATCAATATCATTATTTAAATTTTTTTCAATTTGAATAAAAAATATGCAATAAATTCTATGCAATATAATGAAAATTATATGAAATAGCCTTACTACTTGTTATGTTCATTTTGTATTTCTGAATCAATATCTGGCTACATTTTTAAAAAATCTCAATTGACACAAAAATTGATTATAGGTTTTTAACATAACTTGCATAATATTCTATAAAGATGCACGGTTTTTTAACCATTAAATAAAACCGAACCAATGATAGCTTTTATTTCTCATTTTACGGAAAACTTGGAAGTGCTGCAATTGTTGGATAGTTCGACCAGGATATATCTTGCAATTTCATGCTTTAAATTTCTTTGAATCTCAAAAAAGCAATTCTGAGTTTTGTTTGTATGCTTTATTGTTTTACACAGCCATCCACGAATGCATATACTAAATTTTCAACAGAATAGTAATTTTAACTTTTTGAGCAATAATTATATAAATATTGAGCCATTATATTGTAGCTAAATTTAACTTTGTTCTAAAGAATATTAAACCTTTGCACTCAGAAAAGTAATGCGATGCAGAATTATTCAGCTAATATAAGGGCTTGTTTATTGCTATAAAAAATATTTAATTTAGTTTTAAGTTGAATTCTACAGAAAAATTAATCTGCATTATATTACCATTCTTCTGGTGTGGTGTGGAGTGGAGAGGGGGGTGCCATCTCATGTGTCGTCCTCGTCATCTGACCGCGGTTCAAAATTACGAGGTCCATCCCAAAATAGTTCTAGTGTTGCTTCAAACGGGACGTTAATATAACTAAACTAAACTTTATTACTATTCTTTGGGTATTTTTCAAAAATAAATAAATAAATAAAACAATATGACTCACCGTCTTGAATGGTGAATGAGAGGCGCGATGAGAATGCAAAGGGTTAAAATTAATTTTTATGGATCTCTCGCCAAATATTTGAACAATTCTCGCAGTCAGTCAGTTTTCTCTAACTTAAGTTAGAGACAAAATTTAAGTTAGTGTAAGTCAGTTTTCATTAGCTTAATTCTTTATTGAGTTAGTTATCTATTTCACATGTTCCAAATAATTTACAAAGCAAGATTTGAAGGTATAGACTTTTTCGATTGCGCCCTAGTGACTTTCAACCATTTAAAAATTTTAATTACAATGTAACAGAGAAGTGTTTTGTCTCCATGCCTGAATTAGTTATATAGAATTGCATTTGTCACACTCTTTAAACTGATTCTTTAACTCCTTAATCATCATCCCCATTCATCATAGATAATAAAATAATTGTTTCACAAGCTTATAAATTGAAATGGAATCACTCTAAGATGGTATAAGTGAATGAAATTACTCATAATCATGTTTTATGAGTTCGTCAGTCCAATTAACCAAACATATTTTAACATGAGCTAAAA
This sequence comes from Argiope bruennichi, assembly GCF_947563725.1. Taxonomy (NCBI): domain Eukaryota; kingdom Metazoa; phylum Arthropoda; class Arachnida; order Araneae; family Araneidae; genus Argiope; species Argiope bruennichi. The sequence continues at coordinate 86,625,881 of NC_079159.1, read as the reverse complement.
AAATAGATAGGTAATTTGGCACACAAGTTAAGCATTTATAATGTCGATTTGCATCAAATTTAGAACCAAATCTGTCAATGGATTGACCGTCTGTTGTTCTATGCTTTCGCATCCATTTAATCGCAATGATTCAAAAACGTAACAACTTATTTAAAGGGTACTTGGCATGTGATCTGAAGACTATCATAGTAGTTTTGTATCGAATTTTGGTTTCAATCGCTTGGAAACTAAGCATAATCCCAAAAAAAAAATTAGATTATATGGTATTAAATGCATTAATCACATATAAGCAATTAATTCACAAAGATCGCACATTATATTCAGGGAAAAAAACTAGATGCTCGATCTGTCCTAATTATTTCGCCAATGCCATACAGTTAATACATAAGTACGGATTTTATTTACTATACTTCGAGGTAAGCAACTATCATGTGGGAAAATAAAAATCTCAAAAATGCTAGTCCTAAAGTCAAAATTTAAGCAAAGAGAATTGTATAACATCCGTATTAGAGAGTATGCGAGAAATGCATCTGGGGGACCATTTCTGTTATTTTTCATTTGATTAGCCACCACAATCTTAAAAGTCCTACAGGCCGTGGTGGCCTGGTGGTAAAGTCTCGGCTTGTGAGCGGTAGGGTTTCAGGTTCGAGATCCTATTCCACCGAAGAACCGTTGTGTAAGGGGGTATGTTACAGGTTAAATCTGTCATGCCAAACGACCTCCAGCTGGTGTGGTGTGGTGTGGAGAGGAGATGCCAGCTCAGGTGACCTCCTCGTCATCTGACCGCGTTTCAAAATTACGAGGTCAATCCCAAAATAGCCCTAGTGTTGCTTTACAACGGGACGTTAATATAACTAAACGAAAAACCTAAAAGTCCTACAATTCTACTCCACAATCCTACAATGCATATATTAAAGACAGCGTCAATGAACTATTTCTGCTATATATTGATATTTTTTTTCATATATATCCCAGGAATATTTATATAAATAAATTTCATGGTATTATAAATGTAGAAAGTGTTAAGCTCAAATTCTTCATATTTATTGCGCTTCATGTTTATACTATATCAAATTTGTTTTGGGAGATTTTTAATGTTCCGTACTGCTATGCAAAAGACCAAATATACCTAAGTGACCAAAGATACCTAATGAAACGGTGCGCCATATTAAGAACCAATGACGGACTTAAATGATTTGAGAGCTATATTTTTGAATAATTAAAATCGAACCATTTCTCAAGTGATCAAGTGACTTCTGTAATGCTGTCGAAATTGATTTAGTATACTCTGATTTGAAAAGCAATATAAACATTTCGATCTTCAATTTAAAATCTTTTCAAATTTTTGTAAGATGAATTAAATTACAAGTAATACACAAAAAGGGAAATAAATGAATGCCTAAAGAACCCAAGACACAACACCGGCGAGCAAAAGCATGATATCACAGAACATTTAAATGTAAAGCAACGTTCTCACGAGGACAACTATTACGCGCAACAGAAGGTCACACTTACATTAGGAAAATCACGTGACCACAATGGGGCAATGCAAATAATTGTCCCGATGAAATAACCGCTTGCTATTGTCCCATTGGGGTTACGTGATGTTGTTGAGATAGGCATGACTTACTATTACGCGTAGTATTTGGCCTCATGTGAAGGCTGAATAAGTCCCTTCTACAGTGTTGGTAACTGATTTATGAAAACAGAAATTGTTTTCTTCCGTTCTTACTTCTTTTTTTAACTTTTTATTTTAAAGTAAACTGTGTGCATCAGTTAAACTTAATTTTTTCTCGTCAGAAGATGGCATCACGTTCTTCGATTTCTATAGACTGCATGATTTCGATTAGTTAAAAACATTTATGAAGCAAGAAAAGTTTTGATTGCCCTTCGATTTCATTGCATTATGCCTTATATATTAGACTAATCATTTTGTTGTCTTATACTCTTTTATTTATGACCAGTCTCTTTTATTTATCTTTCCTGACAAACCTACTTTAAAAGTTATATTTTCCAGAACTCGATATTTATGCTAACTTCCCATGGACTTTTTTCGCATAAGTATAGCAAGGTTTATTTTCAGCGACCAAAATCTGGATGTTATTCGTGCGATATGTGCTGAAGGAATTGATCTGAATCTCCAGTCTGATTTTGGTATGACGCTCTTTCACGATGCAGTTAATATTCCTGATGACAATATTGGAATCGTACAGGAATTTATTCACGCTGGTGCTGATGTAAATATTAGCACATTCCTGGATTTAACACCTTTGCATTTTGCAGTGTTTCACCGAAAACGTAGAGTTGTAGATGCATTGATTCATTCAGGAGCTTTTGTGAATGCCCAGACATTTCTCGGGACCACATCTTTGCATATTGCTGTCTCAAAATCGATATTTTTCTGTCCGCCGATTGAAAATGTAAGTTTACCGGATATCTGGATCATTAATAAACTTTTAAGCCATGAGGACATTGACTGCAATCTAGTGGATTCAAATGGTGACTCGTCTTTGATGGTAGCTGTGAAGGAGCAGCAAACGGAGGCCGTGGTAAAGTTGCTGCACCATAACGCAGATCCGAATATACCTAATAAAGATGGGGTAACTCCTCTACATGTGGCATTTACTCAGCTGTCAAGTCACATAGAACTTCAGCTCCTGATCGCCGGAGCCAATATCTATTCTGTGGATAAAATGGGACAAACGCCAATGGATATTCTTATAAATTATGGCCTGGATTTTCGATCGAATGAATGGGTAATGCTCATAATAAATATCATTGCATTTAAATATAACATTACAAACGATCTTAAGCAAAAACTAGAATACAATCCCCATTTATTGCAGTTTTTAAATAAGTGTATCGACGAAGTAGATCAAATGAAAAATGATTTTGTTTCGGGCAGTATAACAATGCATGATTTCATTTGGAATTGCTTTAATGAAGATGAATTTCTTCTATTAGAAATTCACAAAGCAGTTGTCGATAGATTAGTAAAAGATATTTATATTGAGTACTTTATAGCAATCTTAGATCTGATACCAGAGTCAAGTTTGATCGATTTATTGGAAATAACTGCCAATTCTAAAAAGCATACGAAAGGGAATAAGATGAGTGATCTCGCAAATATATTTACGAAATTCGATATTATTCTTTTAATTTCAGATTATTTATCGAAAGTTGAAATTTTCTGTTTAATTGTCGCATTTTCGAATGTGAAAATTGCCGATTCATTGAAGAATGTGTATGAGCGCGAATTCTCTTATTTCTTTGACATGAATTGGGAAAATGAATGATTTTTTAAAACTACTAAAAAAATGGCGAAATCAATAATTTTTAATTTCATTGTATTTGTAAAAAAAATTTAAATTACAATGGTAGATCTATGATGTATACATATACATCATTTCCTTATTTACTCTATTTTAAATACTTTTGCAGTTATATAAACAAATTGTAATCATAAAATTGATAACTGATTTTGTAATCAAAAACAATCATAAAACTGATTGTTTTCAACCATATTATTCTCTATATTTTGTTTATAATTGTATTTCATTGTTATTTTAAGCATAATTTTAATGGTCTATTTTAATTTTTATGGTTTTAAAAAATCTAATGGACGTCATACGTACTTAAAATCTTCGCCGACCCTGTTTTTAATGTTTTATTATTTATATTAATCCATATCAACATGATTTTAATGGAAATGAAGATTTCAATGAATTCAAATTAAATTTTCTGGTGAAGATTTTATCAAGGTGAGCTGTTAAGGATTTTATGTTATTTTTAAATGTTGTTTCTCTTGGAAGGATGTTAAAGGAGAAATAATAATTCAGATTTATAAGGTCTGTTTTAAATTTTTAAACGTGCGTCATGTGATACTTTAACAAAAAGAAATCTTTTTTTATGGTATTTAAATATTTCAGTTGGGAAATTTTTTCAAATAAGACTGAAATAATAACAATTTTTCATAGTTTAGAAAAGAATATTTAAAATTAAAATAACTACTATTATTTCCAAAATCTCCTTAATAGGCATTCTCAAATGAATATTTTTTAATAATGTTTAATGTATTGTGTGTCCACTGTAATTGTGACCAAAAAGTTAATTTCTATATATTTAGAGGTAGGCATATACATTAAATTCGAAAAATACTAAAACTGAAATGGAATTTAATGTTTGAGTCAATAAACAGATTGGTGAGTGAAATCTAAATTTTAATATCTTCTGACGTTTGATTAATTATTTTTAGAAAAATATTCATGTTTTCATTAAAAAAATACTTGTAGCTTTTGAAACAAATCTAGCCTAGTTATGAAGTGTTGAATTTCATTGTTTCAGAGTAACAAATAGATAGGTCAGGAAACTTTATGAATTGATTCACGCATCTCTCTGTAGTCATTGAAATGTTTCTAAATCTTCTCAAGGAGTGCTATTAAATATTTCAAAACTAACAGTTTTAGCCGTAGAAGTGCAGGCAAAATATTAGCATCACAAGAAGTTTGTTTTCTTACAGGACTGATAGGACCCTGATACATTGTCAACATTTAAATTCCTGATCTTTAATTCTTCATCTATTGACTCATATAACTTTAAATTGCATTAATAATTATATTTTAAGTCCATTTGAAACTTTTTGTTTACCTCTATCAGTCTAGAAATTATCTTTTCTACCACGATGAAAATAAAAACCTTGAATATATACATACAATGTTTTGATGAAATTGATTATTGGAATGATATAAAATGAGCTAAATTTCCTGGTTATATTTACTATGGTTGTAACTAGATATGTGAACCTATACGCATAAATTTGTTGTTGACCCTTTATACTACCCATTATATATTCTTTTGATATATGTATCGAATTTTCGAAATGTTTTAAAATAATTACAAGAAAAAAATCATTCTTGTTGTATTATCATTTTACTGCAATAGAATCTGTCGAATAAATACAAATGTTTTCCTATCTTAGATTTTTTTCTTGAATTTTATACCTGAAATATACAACTGAATAATTTAATATGTAAAGAGAAATGAGCACTGTGTTGGTTTTGCGGCGTGAACGTGATTTGAAATCTAAATGGAAGTTTTTGAAAACTTGCAGGCATATTTGGTTTTGGACGAAGGTTAAGAAATATGCACTAAATTTCGGTAATCATCTCAACATCTGACTTAATTGAAAATTATTCTTTTTATTAAAAATTTTGCCAACATCAATATGGAACGTTGTTCAAACCATTTTTACAATCACAATGTGAAGCATTCTTCATTTTAATTTATATTTAGTGATATGAATGAACTTAATAAGACATTAGGTAACATTCTTATATCTTATATGTTAAAAAACGTAATAATCCTAAATATAATCTCGCTTCGAAAGCCATATTTATTGTTCCACTTTCATCGCTACTGACGAGATATCTAGTCTTTCAGATACTTCCAATTGCATGTTTCTGTGAGCTAAAATGTGTCACTTATGTCAGAAAAATGTAAAGGTATTCTTCAGATGTGTATTAGAAAGTTCAACCTATAATGGAATATGTGTCAACATTAGCTCGCAGACACCTGCAATTAGAAATATCTGAAAAACGAGATATCTCGCCGGTAGCATTTAAAGTGTTAAAGTACTTTTCTTTTTACAAATATCACAAATTTTATTACTGATATTTAATTATCCATATTGCAAATTCGTACATAATTTTTTTTTAATTACAGCCGGTCAATTCGTTACCACAGAACTAATCCGTATAAACAGATTATTGTGATTGGCTGTAATGCTCATTAACAATCCACCTTTTGCATAAGAAAACAACGGCCAACAAAACTGCAAAGAATCTTCAAGCAGTTGGTAAAAGGCGATAAATCTATTCCATCTTTTTTCTAATCTTTTTCAATTTCCAGGGTATAGTAATATTGTGTTAAAATTATCACTATTCATAATGAGTCTCCTTATAATCTCTTCGGCATATTCTGTTTTGTTTTGCTGAACCGATCCTGTTTCTGCACATACACATCTGTTTTGCATGCTACTGAATCTGTAGAGGAATTAAAAAAAAATCTCGCATGTTCTGATATGTATATATAGTATCGGGTGAAATACTCTTTTTATAATTTCTGGTTCCAGTATGAATTTATACTTTCTGAGTTCTTAGCGCGACGTTATCCATCTATACTGAAACTACATAGTCATCTCTCTTGTAATCTAGCAATTAGAATGATTTTGGGACTGCTATATCTATTTGGTCTTTCCATGTTGGCTTTTAGCATATTCTCTCTTTTCCGCATATTCAGTTGTAAGACTCAATCTAAATTATTTTCCAGATTAATTTTGGTGTTCATGGATTGTATTGCCTGAATGGCTGATATAGTCTGAGAAATAGAGCATCTATGTCAGTTCTCCAGACTTACAATAATCAACTGCCATTTTTATTGTTAAGACTTCGGCTTGGTAATTTGTGGCACGTTGAAAAATACGGACCCGTTTGGGTTTTTTTCCAACCTTGGAAATATATTACCATTACCGCACTTTCCCTTTTATCATCTTTCCGCAAATTCATATTCAGAGCATATTAAGAAATACTTTCTGTATTTACTGTTTTCACAAATTATTAGCAGGCAATTTTACTAAATCCAATCGATGGTAGGAAAATATAGTTTGGGATAAGAGCCACCACATTTAAACGGAAAATACTCTTTAACAGATAAAACAGAACAAAGTATATAGCTTATAATTTCAACATAATATCTATGTCAAATATAAAACTGCAATATATTATGCCTAATACATACACAAAGAGCCAGGTTTTACTGATTAAACATAATTTCCAGTGATTCCGAAATCATTTCGGATTTCTAAGCACAAAATATTCTTTCACAGAATGAAAGAAAAAATTATTATTCTATAAGGAGAAGATACCAGAAAGCATTTTTCTGTAAAGACTATAAAATGCTCCACAAATGAAAGATTTAACTCGTTTTGTCCTCCAAGGATTTCTAATTATCTATGATGCATGAAAATCAATTGGCTAATCTAAGAAATTAATTGTAATCAGCAATTTTAATAGCATAAACAATCTTTCTATTTAGATAAATATTGTTTCTGGAGCACAGAACACTTAAATATTGTTTTAAATAACAATTATCATTTTAATACGCTAAATGTGATTAAGTAAGTTTACCTTTTGAACTCGGAAAAGCAATTCGATGTATAATCATTCACCTATTACAAGCGCTTATTTATTGTTCTGAATATATATAATTGTTTTATATTGAATTTCTCTGAAAATTTAATCTACATCTTTTTACCATTTTGTAGGCGTTTTTAACAATCAAAATTGAAAAATAAAATAAAATGTCAAAATGATGCATGATGAGTGCAAAGGGTTAAAACGCATTTTCTAATTATATCTTCCACTCTTTCACATCAAACACACAATGTTATATTGGGATACACATTCCGCCTGCACCCCTTATATTCAGAAGCTCTTATTTGGTAAACTTATGGCGCAAACGTTAAAAAGATAATACACTAGAGAAGGATTTCGATGGATTTTATAAATCTTTTACCACATTCAACGACGACGCTTCGAATGCATGATTTGTGAAATTCCAACTCTCTAGAATGAAATGTTAATCAACGTTTGGTAATCGAGGTGCCTATTGAATTTGGCATACCTGTTATTTGTATTTCAGAGATACATACGGCCGTTGAATTAAATTACTGCTATAACTTCTTCCTTTTATTTATTTTTTTTGTTTAAAACTAGTGCATCTCCAATCAATAAATTTTTTACCACATTCAACGACGACGCTTCGAATGCATGATTTGTGAAATTCCAACTCTCTAGAATGAAATGTTAATCAACGTTTGGTAATCGAGGTGCCAATTGAATTTTGCACACCTGCTATTTGTATTTCGGAGATACATACGGCCGTTGAATTAAATTAATGCTATAACTTCTTCCTTTTATTTATTTTTTTGTTTAAAACTAGTGCATCTCCAATCAACAAATACATAGTTCATTCAAAAAGCAGTAAAGAAAAGATACGCAGAAGAAAATATCTACAACTTCTGACAAATCTTGTTTTAAAGGAATATATTGAGCTAAAATATCTCCATTTTTACAAACATAATTGAAAGAAGATGTTATAAGGAAAAGCAGAATAAGATTTAGAAGAAACATATATGCTATTAGGTGAAAGAAAATCCAAACTCGCAGAAATAATAAGGACACGAGGTGCTTGTCGATTGTAACGGCGACCAAAAAGCGCCATAAAGAAATTTTGCCAATTTGGCGATTTTAATCGTTAAACTATGTTTTCGCATGTGATTCGCACATTCAACATTTTTCATAAAAAATAATAATGCACTTGAGTATATTTTTATAATTTGGCGAAATTTTTTGGCGCTTTTTGGTCGCCATTAAAACCAAATTGTACCGAAAGTTAGAATCACAAAGTTTAGCTGTGAAATTTTCCAGTAATGTATGGTTGGAACATTCTAAACATATTTTTGCGGATTCCAAAGATGCAATGAAGTAAAAATGAAATTTATTTCTTACTTTTTATATTTAAATTATAATTGTTTTTATTTTCATATTGCTTCTATTGTTACAAATGTAAATGTTTCGGTTAGCAGTTGCATTTATTTTCTTTTAGCTAATTCATTAGTCCTTTTATATTATTTTTGTGCCTGTTAACTGCCTTGTTTCCATTCTTTTTAAATATTTTTTATAATTGTATTTGTTAATCTTTACTGAATTTTTATTTATTGGTAATAATTAAACTATATACCTTTATACTTTATAATTATATTTTTGATAAATAAGTATTTGCGATCTTTCATGTTGGACGTGCATACTGTGAGATTAACTAAAGCGACAATATTTGTGGAATAATTTTAAAATGTTATACCATATAAACTTTTTATTCTAAACATATACCCAAATCAGCACCTCTGTTAAAACTGTAAAGTTCTCTGTAAAGAATAAACTATTTATTCTCTTAAAATATTTTTTATTTGCTATGACGAAGTCGAATCAATTGGCTTCCTTAAAAACTTTCTTTCTAACCAGCGGTTTTAATAATTATAAAACTATTATGGCTTTATATTTCAGCATTTGAAGTCTTTAGATGTAGGTGATTCTAAAGATAAAATATTATTTGTCCCAATTTCAATATTTTTCTAGAAAAAGGATCGTAATGTGTTTATAAAATTAAAGAATCAACTGTTTATTACTTTCCCAATGAAGTGCGTGGGTTTTAAAAGATATTGCACTTTGTATATGTATGATTTTATGATCATTTAGATAATTTTAATTAAACTCTCTTCAGTGCCTTTTTAAGAAGAATTCTTTTGTGTGTTCCAAAAATCTTATTGCATTTTTTCTTTCCTAAATACAAATTGTTGTGTTAAATTTGGTATAAAAATTACTTTCACATATAAATATAGCTGACATCCAATGAATTGTCTTCCTAGCGCAGTTTTGCATATTTTTTGAAATTCTTTAAAAAATTATTTATAATAGTTTTAACAATACGGTTTTTACCTGTATTTATAAGAATGCTTAATTCACAGGTTGCTTATGGATTTTCTCTCAAAAACGCCTTAAACTGAAAAAAAAAATGTGGAACGATAAGAAAAAACTTTGCATTTAGGATGATATTCGTCTTATATAGTAAGATAAGGTTTCAACTCAAAACACATTTCGATTAATTCTTCAAATTTAATAACTTAATTTTTAAAATAATTAACATAATTATTTTTATAATCTTTTCTCCAAAATTCCATTAATACAAAATTGTCAATAAGTCTTCTTTGCAACTCTTTTATGTTTCAAAATCCTGAGGCCTAGTCTACTATTAGCAACTGTGTGTGCAAAAAAATAACCCTTTGAACTCGGAAAAGTAGTTTGATGCATAATTATTCACTTAATATAAGAGTTTGTTTATTGCCTCAATATATATATATATATATATATATATATATATATATATATATATACAATAAATTTCCCCAATAAATCAATCTACTTTATATAAAATAGGTTGTATTTCCTCGATAAATCAACTTTTTTTTTACTTTTCTTTAGGTACTTTTAACAATCAAAATTCATAAATGTTTTGTTGTTTCTGACGGCTCTTGCCATGGACAAGTCCGCTGATTTCGAATTCAGCGATTTTAAGCCGGTACAGAGTGTATCTTGTTTTTTTAATAGCGCCACCTACGGCCAAGAGTACGATTTTGCTATTCACGTATCAGATTCACTTGCACATCCCCTTTTTACAGGGGGGCACATTCACACATCTCCCAGATAGCACAGATGGAGAACAACCATGCCCGAACCGGGACTCGAACCCAGGACTCCCAGATCACGGGGAAGACACACTACCCCTATGCCAGAAAGCCGGTAAATTGATAAATAAATAAATAAAGCATCAAAAGGAACATCGTCTTGAATGGGGCCTCTCGAGTAAAATTCGATTGCAAAGGGGTAAGAGCTTACAGTGCTTAGTTGTGATGACAGAAAAGGATGATCGAAGGATTTCGGAAAAGTTATAAGAAACGATTTTGCATTGGAATTCATCCCTCAATTATTACAAATATTAAATATATGCTGTTATTCACTCGTACACATGAAAAATCTTATTTCAAATAATATAACGTGATTTCAATTGCGATTGCTTTGATGAAATGCATTTTAAAAATATTGTTCAGCAGATTCACAAATCTGAAAACTAGGCAAAGAAGTTTTTCTGAATATTTTTTGACATTTTAGAAACTATATTAAATTTAAGTTTATTCGCGATATTGAGAAAGCATATAAAAGAAAAGAAAATGGAATGAACATTATATTTTTGTTTTTTACATATCTGTCGTATGCTGAATATTTAAAAAAAGAACTTTTTGATGGGAAAATCGCCAACTCAAAGCAGAATTTACATGAAAGAACTCTTATAAATGATTCAAGCATAAAATGAATGTTAAAAATTTATTTTGATCTCGATAGAAATGTTGTTTTTAATACAAATCTGTACCCTGTACAAATCTTAACTGCAAATATTTCAGCACTTTCCGAATATGGATCGACTAATCAGATTGTCGACTCATGCTCACATATTTATTATCAAGTAGAATTCAAGATAATTTCCTTTGGTGTGATATTATGCATTACATTAAAGTTTCTCGACTTGACTAAATTAATTTATTAGTATAGAAGGCAAGCAGCTATCCATATATAGTATTCATTCATAGTGATAAATAAATATTTTTAAACCTTCACAATATAATGATAAAAATGGTTTTCTTAAATTCAGTTCAAATATATTAAACACAATTCTAGACAAAGACACAGCCCAAAATAAAACTCAGTTAATAAAATGGTGCCTATAAAAAAATTCCAGACTTTGCTTCAAGATGTCGGCTGCTTTTTTATTAGGCCTTTTTTCCACCGCAAGAAATTCTATTTACATGGTAAGTGAATCCCTTGAAGAACCCGAAAGTTAATTATCCAATTAAACCAACTCAAACTAATGAGTTAATTGACAAATGATTAAGAGAATTCACTGTTTTCTCCTCAAAACACGTTCATTACCAACACGTACCTTAGAAAACCCTTTGGGAACAAGATTCTGTATGTTGGATAGATTTTAAAATAATATAAGTAACTGTTTGGAAAAAAAATCAGGTAGGACTTAATAAAAATTGTCAACTAAATGGACTTCATTAGTGAGTAAAGTTCTTTAAAAATAAATCATATGTTTAATCATATAAATCATATCAAATCAGTTTTACTTGAAATGAATTTAATAATGAATTTTCATTTCGCTATCTGCAATGTCTGGTGAAAGATAAGCAAAAATGAAAATTTAATAAAGAATTCAATTCCTTACTTGATGAAGATGAAGAAATCAATACGGAGCGACCATACTATTGGAATCAAGTTTCGAATCCATTATATCCTTGGAATTCCACAGCAAATTTTTAATGATATATGTATCCAGTTACTCCAAACTAACGTCTTTTGTGATAAAGCCGAGGAGATTCATAAATTTGTATGGAACAATTATTATATAAAGAATTATATGAACATCTAAAGAACAATGGAATAGTATAAGGACTACTCCAGAAAGCTTATTTGCTAGAGACTGCAGTAGATTGTTATTTATATTTCTTCACAGAATAGTGTGATTTTATAATTTCGGAACTAAATAAATAGTTCATGTTTTATTATGTTTTTACTTACGTGAGTTAGCCTTAATCACTCTTAAGTTCATTAGTCTAAATCATTAATTTATACAAAGTATTGATTCTAACACCAGAGAAGAAGTTGCTTCTAATAATTGCATTTCACCAGCATGTTTATTTTTGCGCGTCTTCTCTTTCCTTATAAAAATGATAAGCGAGCGTGTTTTGTCTCAACAGACCAGAACTCTGAACCTAGATTAAGAAATTTCGGACATACATAATTTATTCGGGAGAGGATATGCTCCTCGAAGCAACTTTACCGAAATTTTATATAGAATTTTAATTAAGTAAAAATATAAATGACATTTCGGCGTTTTTCTATAATTATTTTAAAAGCATTAAACGTAAAAATAATTTTTACATCATCTTAAAGTTTAAAAAATAATTATTTTTTCAATGATGCCAATGTTTTAATCTGTACATTTTCTGATTTTGATGATTTCTAAAAATATTTTATCATATTTTACAACAATTTATTTCGCAAAAAATGAAAGTAGAATTTAATCTGCATACGAGAGCGTTATGAGTGCATGGTAAAAATTAGCTTTTATCAACCCGCTGCCATCAGGTTCACAAAAACACAGATTGAAATATTAAGTTAATTCTTACTTCAAATTAAATTTAGGAAAATGTTCAGAACGTGCTTTTATGAAATGTAATCAATAGGAAATACGTTCCTAAAAAATGAATAGGTGAAAAATTTTCTGAGGCATTTAAAAAAAGCTATATTATTAATTAAATAATTCAGTTCTATTTAAAGGAACATAGTTTAATATACTATGCAGATATTCATTCTAACCAGAGGAAACAACTAATTTCTGAAAATTTATTAATTGGCGTATATATCTAATAAAAATGGTGTAAACGAGGCAAATAATTTTATTTTATGTATTTAGAATCAATAAGTGGTCTGATGAATAACGAATTTTAATTTTTTTATACAGCTCCTCTGTCATGTGAATCATATTTAACAAGACATTTTTGAGACATCATTTTAAATACAAAGAAATGTCTACTGTATTGCGATCAAAACTGATTGAGTTATGAAAATTTCAGTATCATTTTATGAAAACGCTCGATTTTAGGCCTTTCTGTCGATCGACTTGAAGAAAATAGACCCGTCTGCGCTCCGGAGTCTGATCAACCTAATATAATGAAAATGCAATAATCTTAAGATAATGATATTTAAAGTTTTCTAAATTGGTCAGAATTTATTACAGAAGAATAAAATATTAGATTGGTAAGACTGTTTTGAATGTTTTCAGAAGTATATTTATTGACTAAAATAAAATTATTACTTACATCATATTTAATTTCATTACTAGCTTTCAAATTTCATCTCTTTCCTTTATGTCGTTTTAAGTTTATCTTTGAATCAACATTGTACATTTTTTGTTCTATGCTTCTTCTCAATACAACAATTCTCATTAGGATTCGAAAAAAGTGACCGAATGGCAAGCATAAAGAAATATTCATACGAGGTCAACTATTGCGTGCATTAGAAGATCACACTTACTCGAGGGACATCATATGACCCCAACGGGGCACTGGCAAATTATTGTCTCAAAGGGACAACTATTTATCACTATCCCATTGGGGTCACATGATCTTCCTGGAGAAGGCGTGACCTTATATTGCAAACAATAGTTGTCCTCATGTGAATCCGACTAAGATCTCCAAGCACAACAGAATTGAATTGAAGGAAACATATTCAGAACTTCGTTTCACTGATAATATTCAGTATGATTAAATTATTTCAGTTACATATTTGATTTGTTCTGAATGTGTACTGCCTTTTAGTATTTTGCCTTCTTCGAAATTTCTTCTGTTTAAAGAAATGTGTAGTTGCTAATGCTTTTTTTAAATGTAAAAGTTATTTTTAATCAGTAACAAATCAATCCGATAAATTTTCATATCAATCTAATAAACTTCACTTTTTATATATAAACATGATGGATTACATCGAAAGACTTTTACCTCGCCTTGTTGAAACTGATAATAACATCGAAGTGGTTCGAAAAATATTGGCCAAAGGAAACTATAAAAATCTCACAGATTCTAGCGGGGGTACACTACTTCATATAGCAGCTAAAAGTGTCTATGACAACCCAGAAATTGTGCAAGAGTTAATTAACACCGGTGCTGATGTATGCAGATTGGACCACAACTTGTCTACACCTCTGCATTTCGCAGTTATATGTGGAAAACGCAAAGTTGTCGACGTACTTCTACAAACGGAAATTCCGATCAACCAGAAGAATTATCTAGGAATAACAGCTTTGCATTATGCTATCAATAAAAATATTAATCCTATATTCAGTATCTGTGGGGTAGGTGCTGATATTTATATAGTTAGAAAGCTATTGGATCATAGACTCATAAATGTTGACGCAACTGATAGTTACCAGCAAACGCCACTTATATGGGCTATTAAAAATAATCATTTAGAAATTGTAAAGATGTTGCTCAATAAGAATGCGAGTGTAGATACTTCAGACTTTTTCAGACAAACACCGTTGCATCATGCCCTGTTTCATCGCGATCACCGCATTGTAGTTGCACTTCTTCTGAAAAAAGCCAGTCTTCTAAAAATGGCTGGAGACGGCAACACCCCATTAAATATTATCATAAAATCGCAGTCGATTGAATTTGTGTGCTCATGTTTGAAAGTAATCGCATTTAATTATAGTTTTAAAGCACTATTGACAAATAAAATAATAAAATTCCCTGAGTTGTGGCAATTTATGAACAAATGCTGGAACGAGATTGAGTACATGAAAAGCGATGTTATTGCGAATGAGTTGACAGTTTTTGATTTTTTCAGTAAATGTGCTGCTAAACCTGGATTTGATGATCCGATATTACAGATTTATAAACCTGTTATTGAAAAGTTACTCACTGGAAACTATCTGGAATATCTGAGTTATATATTTAACCGCATGTCGAAGTCAACAATGTATTCAGTATTAGAAGTCTACATGAATGAGAAATATTGTAATAAGCCTTGTAGAATGGAATACTTTTCAGAATTTTCGAAAATTATTAAGATTGGTCTGCTGTGTGAGTATTTATCAAATGAGGACATCTTTTGTTTAATTGTAGCATTTACTGACACGATGAAAAGTGAGTATTTGTTAGATTTTCATGAGCATGATTGGTATTTGACTGATTTATGGGATGTGTATCCTGACAACCATTTTTGTTAAAATTTTAATATTAATTGCGATTTACGGAAGAATTCTCTTCTGTATGTTTACTTATATACAGTGAAAATTAAGAATGGAAAATTTTATTTGCATCTATTTCATTGACAAATTTCTTATGTTTTATGAATTTTTAAAAAATAATATACTTATATAGTTTTCTGAAATATTTGATTTTGACAAACTCTTTGATGTGGAGTAACGTTTTAAAATAAAGGCTGTTTTCATTTGTACTGAGTTTTCATTTCAATTAATTTATTTTCTTTCTGTAAATTATATATTCCCAACTAGCACAATGACTTTAATTGTTGTTATATATCTTGGATATATCGTGTGGCAATAGGAATAACATGAGTACTAAACAAAAGTATTTTTAATGGTTCTCCTATTTAATCTTGGATTCATTTTCAACCTAAAATCATATTATAATAAATAAAACTTACAGATAAATTTCGATTAAGATACTGGAAGAAAATTAAAAGTGGTTTGAATTGTAAATCGGATTCATTAACAAAAGTCAGAGTACACGTTAATCCATAACTTCCATGCGATTTTCCTTTTATTGTTAACTCTTTAGAGGAGGGAGGCTTTATTGTGCAAGGGTGATCTATTCAACTTACTCAAATCGTCAAATTTGGGTTGGTTTCTGTAGAAATGAATAGGTAATGAACGGCACATGGTCAAAGCTTTCAATTTCTTAATTGTTATACTATCTAAAATTGTATAAAATAACATTATTCCTGCCAGAGATATAATTATATCACATATATATTATATATCACATAAATATGTCATTGATATAATTATATGTGAAACATGTGAGTGTAAAGATTGCTTATTACATTGATGTTGAGAAATCTGCCTATTATTTGCTGTTAACAATTAAAATATCTCGATAAAGTCTCTACTTTGGTAGAGCTAAATTATCAATGTTAATATTCATTATGACTTTGGTAAAACATAGTTAATTATTTGATTCAGATATCATCATAAAATATTATCATAAAAATTGAAATATTATTTCAAATATTCAAATATTATCATAAAAATTGAAATTTTTAAATGTGAAACCTGTTACACTATCGTTAATAATAAGATTCGAACTCCAGTAGATTCACTAATTGAACAAATGACAGAAGGTTCACGTGAATTTGCAGAGGTTTTTTCCTAACATGAATTGTATTAAGATACGAACTAATAATAAGATATGAATAATGAACTAATATCAGCCAGAGACTGTAAATATACACCATATTATTGTAGTTTTGCAAGGGATGACAAATAAGAGCAGAAGTTGTAAAAATATCGTTATAGCTGGGATGCATTAAAATCTAAACTTCACCCTTCATCTCTTTTTTTTTTTTTTTTTTTTGCTTTTTTTGTATGAGATATGAGTATTGATTTTTATCCGTCAAAGATCACCAAATTATGAAGTATCAATTAGATATGGAATTGTATTTTGTAATCAATAATTAATTTTCTACAAATAAGCATGGGCGCTTTTTATAAGAATGTCATTTCTGATATCAATCCAAACAAAATACAACAATTTTTCTTTACATTTCGTCTGCTTCATAAATGATGACTTTCAAGATAAAATTCATTTTTTATTTGATTCATCCATTAATCGAATTAATTTTAAGTTTACTTATGCTTAGTAAACTGATATTCTGAAGTTTCAGAGTTCATCTTTCCAAAAATAAGTTGTAAAAAAATCAAGTTATTTTATTGACATTTATCATTATTTTGTCCTAGCATTCAGTTGAAATAATTTATGAAATTTATAAACCCAAAGTTCTGAATATTAAAGAGAGACAGAACATATTTGACTGAAATTGCAGATGCCTTCGGAGTTTCAGAGTGTCTAATGGACAACATTAGAAATCCATAACTGGTGAGAAGATTTAAAAGCATTCGATAAGTGCCTTCAGAATGCAAGTTGAGTGTTACTCGAAAAGATATTACTCGAAACTAAGTTTACTTTTTAATGGCTAAATTTAACAAACAAAAAAAAAAAAAAAAAACGAAAACTTTTTGAATTCAATTTTTTTGGATCTTTATTACTTACCCAGTTAAGTTATTTCAGAGTTCTGAAACCAAGGGTATATCCTAAATTTTTAGCATACAACTGCTTACTTTAAGATAAGAAGTGACAGACATTCGTGTTAATTACATTTAAAAGGAAATATTTGGATAAAATATTTCCTTTTAAATGTTGATTCGTTGCAAAAAAGTTGATTAAATGCCTTCGAATTCGTATTAGTAACTTGATTCCAAACTTAAATTGTATTCTAAGCAAAAGTGCATGGAATTTATTGGAAGTTCCGAATGTTTCTCAATTGCATTGAAGAAATTAAAAGTATACATCAGATTTTAGATAGTTACAAAGATTTAATGTATTGTGGTTCATAATTTTAAAATAAGAAGAAAGTCGATTTTTATGTATGAAGAAACACGCAACAGAAGCAACCAAAAAGCTTGCTGTATTCAATATTTACGCTGTTATGTAAGATTTCAGATTATATCATCTGCAATTGCAAGGATAAATTTTATCATACACTGTACCTCCTAAATATAAATACCTCTAAACTAGGAATTCTATGATTCGAATCACAATCTTTTTACACTACAAAGGTTTTTGGTGTGCCTTCTGTTTAAATTTTGCATAGATATATTCTTTTTTTGGAGGTGTCTTCTATTTTTTGAGACGATTCTTGAAAACGTTTTGAAGACAGATTAAAATAGTGTAGAACTCTTTCTTAGTTTTAAAAATTAAAAGCAATATTGTTAGTTACATTTCTAAAAGAAAGTTCAGAAATCTTTATCCTTGAAAGATTAATTTAACCTTCCAGAGGGAACCTGTCTGTGACAACCACTAAAAAGTTTTTGAATTTCGAACTGATTTTTTTTAAATATTTTTTATTTATCCAGTTATTTCCGAGTTCCGAAACCAAGAATATATCATAAATTTTTAGCATACAACTGCTTACTTGAAATTGGAAAATTAAAGACACTCATTTTAATTACGTTTAGAAGGAATTATTTGGAAATACTTAATTGCAGAAAAGTTAATTAAAAGCCTTCGAATTCGAATTAATAACTTGATTCCAAACTTAAATAGTACTCTAAGCAAAAGTGCAGGGAATTTATCGGAAGTTCCGAATTTTTCTCAATTGCATTGAAGAAATTAAAAGCATACATCAGTTTTTAAGATAGTTACGAGGATGTAATCTGTTGTTATCCATAATTTAGAATTAAGTAAAGATTATACTTAAAAGTAAATGTTTATGTATAAAGCAACATATAACACAAACAAAAATAAAACTTGCTATAATTAATATTTAAGGTCTTATGAAATAGTTCAGAGTACATAATCGAGTCACAAATAGTCTGTTAACAGTACAAAGTTTAGGTATTTGAGCTGTGAAAATATTTGGTGCTGCTTTTTTGTTTAAATCTTGAATAGATATTTTCGTTTTTCTAAATTGTCTGTTTATTTGAGATGATACTTAAAAAATTTTGGATCCAGAATAAATAAGAACTTTTAGAGAAGAACTATTTATTTTAATTTTAAAAATTAAAAGCAGTGTTGATATTTACATTTCAAAAAGACGATTCAGAAATTCTTATTTCAGAAACATTAAGTTAACCTTCCAAAGGGGATACGTATTTTATATATATATTCACTAGAGGAGAATTAGTTTTTATATTTTTTACACCTTGACGCTACTAATGTCCGACTTTGGCTTTTCTAAAACCTTTTAACAAATTATTAATTAACGTTTGGAATTCAAGATATTAATTAAAAGCTGAGCTTTATATTTGAAGATCTTTCTATTTCAAAGAAAGGCGCGACTGTTGAATTAAAAGTTTGCTATACCTACTTTTCTTAATTGTTTTAAAAAAGTAATTCTTTCAGAAATCTTGAAGCAGAAATCAGCTGTTACATTATGCTTTCAACAAATAATAATGCAAGCGTCTTAGCGTAGGGGTAGAACGTCATCCCCGTGATCTGGGTGTCTCGGGTTCGAGTCCCGGTTCGGGCATGATTGCTCTTCTTCTGTGTTCTATCTGTGAGGTGTGTGAATGTGCCCCCTTGTAAAAATGGGTTGTTCAAACGAATGTGAAGCATGAAATAGTCAAGTCGTACTCTAGGCCGCAGTTGTCACTACTGAAAAAAAAAAATAATAAGACGCTTAAATCGCTGACAGATCTGTCAGCGGGCCAGTAAAGTGGTATAAGTAACAACAAGAAATAATGATGATAAACTATTTGGATGGAAATATCTCCGGTACATGTTAAAAATCTTTGATGAACAGGTATGCTTAAGGAGATTGGCTAAAAATTAGGAAAAGGCAATATTAAGGTTTGAAGAAGTGAATGATATGTTATCTAGTTAAAGAGATGAAAACTTATTAAAATGAAAAGCATGCAAGAATTACAAGTTTAAGCTGTGAGATTTGACAAAAGTTTATATGCTTATATGTTTATATTCTATATTTATATGTATCCTGACTGAATACACACGAACGCTACAATGAAATGGATATGGAACTGATTTCTTGATTTTTACATTTAATTCTTTGCACTAGGAAAAGTAATTCGATGCAAAATTGTTCAGCTAACATATGGACTGGCTTATTCCTATGAAAAAATTATTTATTATTGTTTTAAATTGAATTTTACCAAAAAAAAATAATTTATATATTCCTACCATACTTTAGGTATTTTTAAAAAATCAAAATAAATAAATGAAATTTCAAAATTAAACATCGTCTTAAATGGGGAATGAGAGGTAGCATTCGAGCGCAAAGGGTTAAATTTCAATTTTATTTTTGAATTTACAATTTTTTTTTATAGATTTGTATTGAAAGAGTAAATATTTAACTGGTATAATTAACCCTGATGGTATAAGACTGCAATTGGTATAAGAAACCCTGCAACAAATTAATTAATTTGTTGCAGGGTTTCTTTCCATACCTTTTTAAATAAAAATTCCTTAAAATAATTATACTTATTAATCTTTACTCAATTACAACCTAATTTAGTGCATCTAGGAAATGTATGTGAACTTTCATGCTGGTATAGAAGGCGTGCCCAGCATGAAAGCACCTTTTCAAATAAATAATTTTATACTTAAATACAGCTGTAACAAAAAGAAAGATTTTTTTAAGGTAGTTTTTGATACTTTCAGACAATACTTTGATGAAATATATTCTTTATGAAATAGAAAAATTGATGTCGATAAATATGATAGTAAATATAATAAAAATAAACCGTGATTAGTAATATCGTGTTGAAAAAAAATAAACTGATTATAAAATAAACAGAAATACAGTACACTCCCGATTATCCGCGAAATTGGGTGGCGCGGTCGCCGCGGATAACAAAAATCGCGGATAATCCGAAAAAAGCTAAAAACGGGTATAGCAAGAGAAAACAGTCATTCCAACTTGGAAAAATCGTTTTATGTACAATAAAATGTAAAATAAACAGCAGGAAATGTTTAACTAATGTTTAATATTTTAGTATATCACTCAAAACTAACCTAAAATGCATTTTGTTAATGAAAACAGAAAAGTGCTTTGTACTTACGAGAGGCTTCAAGGATGCACAGAAAAATTAATACACATGTACTGTTTTAATACTGTAATGTAATATGTAATTACAAAAGCATAACTGTAAAACTGCACCTTTTTGAAAAAAATCAGTCAAAAAAAAAACTTTGTGCGGTAGGCGCGGATAATCGGGAGTCTACTGTATATGTTTAATATTATCACAATTAATAAGGGTAAAATAATTTAAAAATGATATAAATGTAATTTTTTTCATTTTTTTAACTATGCCTTTCACATTTTTAAAAATGCATAAAAGATCAATTTTTACACTCCAAAAACACCACTAAATTCTACAAACGCATGCGCAGTAAGAAAAAAAAAATACAATACTGTGGCTTGTAGTTGTTCAGTCGGGACACTTAATTACCATCAACCGAACAGCATTTATCAGTCTTTCTGCGCCTGCTCTGCCTATTGGCCGTCTTAGAACTGGCTGAGTGTAAACCCGGCATTATCTCAGATTATGTCTTTAAAAAATTATGCCTTGTATCAAAAGCAAGCGATTGCCTCGAATCACCAAGTCATAGGTCGATTCCGTCACAATATTATATTGTCTTAGGTTCCTTCAGGCATATTCAGAAATTCGTCAAATTCGTCAGACTGACGAAAATTGAATTTCGTCAGACTGACATCGAATAAAGAAATAACGACAGTTACAAAACAATTAGATACAGGTTTGATTCCAAATTTTCCGGTAATTAATCATCCATACGTTCGACTTAGTGTCAAATAAATATGGTGAAAACACAGTTTATTATATTTTTTTTTTCTAATTTTTCTTTGATCCCGTTGGCAACATTTTCACAACTTTGTTCGACTGCTCCTTTTAAAAATTCCCACTTCTACTCGACAGCAGTGGAGCATTTTACATCAACTCCTTACGCTTTACCAAGAATGATTTTAAAACTTCTTTAGAGAAAATGATATATTCTCTCATCTGACTTTTAAAATAGAAAATTTTAATTATTTTTATCATAATGATTGATATAAATGATTTATTCATTTAATCTTTTAAATTCTTCATTGCATTTATTTCATTCTTATGGGTGACTTCATTAAATTGTTACTGGCCCAGTTAGTCAAAACTGACGATAACTTGGAAGAAATTCAGAAATTGCTGAATGGAGGAGCAGATCCAAACTTTCGAATCTATTTTGGTCGTACGCCAATTCATGAAGCTGCTGGAAGTAACCAAGAAAATACCGAAGTCGTTGAAGAATTAATCAGATATGGCGCTGATGTGAATTTTTATGACGATTTCGGGTACACAGCCCTCCACTATGCAGTGATACAACAGAAATTTTATGTGGTAGAAGCCCTCCTTCAGGCAGGGGCCTTTATCAATGCCAAGACTTTCCAAGGAGAAACACCTTTGCATCTTGCCGTCAGTGCAATCAAATATGCGCCTGAGTTCCAAAAACCTGATACGAGCGTTATAGAATCTCTGCTTGACCATGAAGGTGTGGATTGCAATACAAAGGATTGTAACGGCAATACTCCATTAATGTTGGCAGTGAAGGGGAAACGCTCATTAGCTGTAGAATTATTACTAAATAAAAAAGCAAGCCCGAATATACCTGACCGCCTTTTCGAAACTCCTTTGCACGTGGCCTTTGCTGAGAAGTCAGAACCTATCGCTTTTGAACTTTTGAGAATGGGGGCTAATATTTATGCAGTGAATAGAGACAATCAGACGCCAATGGATATATTCTTCGACAATATGACACCTAATGAGCCGTTTAGTACTGCGCAGACATTTCTGAAATTTATTTCTTTCAGGTATCAAGTTACTGAGGCCATAAAACAAAAACTACAAAGATTTCCCGAGTTATTGCAGCTTGTGGAGAAGTGGTGTGAGGAAGTGAATCATATGAGAAGCGATATTCTAATTTATAACATACCGTTTCATGGTTTTATCTTGAATTGTTATGGAGACCCAGAAAATCCCCAATATCCTGAATACCTTATATTGGAAATGTACAAGTGCATAATTGAGAGATTTGTGATGGGTTTGTATCCTGAATATTTCATGGATATATTCGTGTGCATTCCTGCTTCCAGTTTGCGTGAAGTATTGCAAATAATTGTCAATTGGAGAAAAAAATCCAAATGGTGTAATGACCCGGTGCTGTTCTCGAATATAGATGTCACATATTTGTTGTCTACGTATTTATCACGTTTGGAAATGTTTTGCCTAATTGTTTCACTTTCGAATGTACGAATTTCCGAGTCGATGCAGAATATGTGTCTACCTAAATTCAGTTAATTTTTTGAGGACACAACAATGTACTGCAAAAGTAATCATTTTTTTTTTTTAATTCAGATATTGTTTTGGACGATTTTAGTTTCCAGGAATGTTTTATGCATTCTTCCCTTTTTGTTATCCTAAATTTTTTCTTGCTCATAAATTCCATAAACATACAAAACGAAAAATTTGCAATTCAATTAAACCAGGGTATATTTAAACTTTGCATTCGTTTATACGTTTTTGTATTTTCACTTGTATTGATTTTCTAATATGTTAGAATCAAAATTGTTGTAGCTATTATATTTTCTGATAATATTTAATGTCTTCAATGTTGAATGAAATTTAGAATTTATATAAAAGCATCTGAAGATTTTAATACATGTTGAGAGAAATATGGATGATAATCTTTGAACATATCGTGTAGTTAAATAGGCTTGCATTGTTTTTTTAGTTTCATAATGTTTTAAATATCCAAGTAGTCTATAATTTGTTTTTAATAACCAAAAAGAGATTCAACGTTTTTGTTAAATATCTATTTCTCCAATGCGCTAAAAATGAAAATTTGTGCATCTTCTGGGTGAAGCAACGCCTCGGGGCTAAAAAAATAGGATTCTAAAATACAATCATTTTTAAACAGTTTGAATCCTTTGACATGAAATTAGTTAAATGGCAAACGTTTTTCGAACTGTTACCATAGAAAAATATCACCATTTTACTTATGTTTTTTCTACATGTGTTTCGTAATACATGCTTTTAATACATAGCTGTTCTGTAGTTATTTGTAATTTTTGTTCTGTAGTTATTTGCCATTTATGATGGTTAATATATTTAGAAGTTTGCGAAATTTTCATATTCAACTTACTTAAATTGGAAAATTTTCTTTATGATAAAGTTAAATTTTACCTCTTTCATCTAGTAAAACGGGGAGAAATTCTTTTTCTAATATTTTGTATGAATAAAAGCGTATGAGCAATTTTTTAATGCTTTACAGGATTTTTTTGTAAGGATTTTGCAGCTACAGAATATATATAATTATATTTTAAATATAATTAACTAATTACTTTTATAGTTCTAATAGTGTTTTTACAGTAAATAGTAATGCGTCTTCATGACCTGATAAGCTTGCTCGGCTGCAATATCCATACAATGTTTTTAAAGATAAGTTAGTCTGATTCTCTTTAGTCCAAATCTAAATTATTTATCCAAATGGGATTGCTAAAATCAATTGGTCTATTTTTTAATCCTACAAAAATATTAGTCCAGAAAGTACTTGCAATTTCTGATTGGCTTCTTGCATTCAAATTCGTTATTATATATGATGAAAGGAAAGCGACAATGTTTTTTTATCACATAAGGGAGAATAACTGCGTATTATAAAATTCTTATGATTTTTTTTTATCATATAAAGAAATTTTATCATATAAGGGAAGATTTCATACAAGTAAATAATTAAATGTAATTTTAATTTTAATTATTAGCAAATTTTGGAAAATTTAAACGTTTTCCATCATAGCTCCCATAAATATTTATAGAAAAAAGATAAAGGAAAAATGACAGGACATTAAATATGTGAAATACTTTTTCAAATAGTACAGAAGGTTTTGTATCTTGCTGTTCATTTCAAGATCCCTAGACTAACCCTTTTCGACACTTTCATTTCACTAAGAGGTGGTACGCATCGAGTGGAACGGTTATTAATCTATTTTTTTTTATGAATAATCTTAGTTCCTCCTATTTCTAAACTAAACAACTCCTCCTTTCATCATTTCTCAAGCCACTTTTTTTGACGAATTAAATGCCTTCTGACACATGCGCAAATGCTTGGAAGGTTTCAGTGTTTGAAAATGAGCTTTATGCTAGGAAATAAAAAAAAATAGATAATACATTGGATAGAATGTATTCATGTCACCATTATGTGTATTAATGTTAATTTTAGAATAAAAATAATTTGGTTTTAATTGCTATTAAATAAGCTATTAGTATACTTTCCAAAATCAGGGCGATGTCTTAACGTTTTGTGGTATTTTCTCTGCTATAAGATGAATAATAATTAAAGTAAATTGAATCATTCTGATGATAAACCACAACATATTCTGTTTAATATTTTATAAAAATACTTCTGTATCAATGAGCAGAAATTTTCAGTGGTCCAAATTCTTCTATTTTCTTCAATGGACGCTTTCATGTTTATATTTAATTAACATAGTTATATTTTGAAACTATATAATTACATTTTGATGAAATGAAGATCAGATCTTTGGATTCGGAATCTCCTCTGATATGAAATAGACTTTGCCTTTATCAAATTTCCTTCCCTGATCTTTCATTCGTCGCTACAGGTAGATTTTAGATGGAATTGTGACTGTATACGGAGGACGAGAATGTAAACAACCGAGTAATCATTATTAAAATTGTTTTTTAGAAATTTATATATCAATAATTTCAAATTTAGATATAATTAAACATTTTACATCAAAACTCCTTTCAATATTTACAGAATAAAATTATATTTTATATAATGTTGAAATAAAAATACATTCAGTTATACGAATTGTTTGTCGTAAGTTTAATTCTATTTTTATCAGTATTTTTTAATTACTTTAAACGCATGTAACTGCAGAGTATTTAGGGGGTATATAAGGGAAACTCGAATAATTTTCGTTGTTGCTATTAATATTTAATTTAGTTATTGTTGATCATAACTAAAACACTCGGCTTATTTCTTCTTTTTGAGTAGGTTTCAGTTTAAAGTATATTTTTAGTACAAAGTTTTAGAATTTCGCTGTATTTACAATTGTTATTTAATTTCAGAATAAAAATAATTAATTTTTTTTTAAGTTTGCCCTTTTTTAAATTCTTTTTTCATGTGATATAATTGGATTTATAATAATTTAGGCAGAAAATTAAGAAAATGAATGTAATGGTTTAAGTACGAATAACATGTCTATCAAGACTTGACATTTAAAAATATTTTGCTGTGGAAGTTATTAATATTAAAATGAATATTTAATCAAAAATTTTAGCATCCATTTATCCTTCAGAATTCGCTGGCCTTTGAAGGCTGTAATTTGGAATAAATACTCTAAATTTTAAGCTAATTGTTTAAATTATCAGCTACTAAACTATATAAAAATCATTTAGTTTCATTGCTTCGCATCAAAATATAGATATTATGAACTTTTATAAAAAAGGAAATCAATTGAAGGTCATGTACGATGACTATTGTTCGACACAGCAGTCACCAAATTTGACTGAAATATGTCTTAGAAACTGGGAGTGAGGAATTTATGAAATTTTTATTCAAATTATCTATTTAAAACTCAAAAATAGCGCACATTTTTTTTTGTCAATAATTACTCGACAAACCCACAGAATTATGGAATAAATGTTGCACTATTGTCTTTCCCATAATAACACCCTTTGTTGATAATTATTTGAAATTTATTTGTATGCATTATGTACAATTAAACATTTTTGTTGCAAAGAAATTTGCAATTTTTATTTGCACCTATAAAACTTTATCCCAAATATTTCTTGCCTTGCTGAAGTTAAAAGAATGTTAATGAATGAAATTAGTTTCTCACATTTCTTAGCAAGTTTCGATGGATTGTTTTCGACCTACTATTAAATTATTAAAGTTTTGGGAAATATTTTAATAATTAATGTATCCAGTATGTTAAGAGATACTAGGTATTTTTATCCATATTTCAATCGAATTCATAAGCTGCTTGATACCCTCTTGTAAAAAAAAGCTAGCTATTACAAGAACTTCAACTGAAATTATTGCAACTTGTTAGAATATGCAGGGAGTTTCAAAATTGAATATGCATCAGTTGTTTTCTTCTTTAAAGGTGTAAAAATGTAATGCAAACTTACTATTTAATATTTACAGGAACGTTAAAATATCCATTACGAGTTATATTAGACTAAACAAGCAAATATAAAGTGTGTCTTCAGATTATTTTAATTATATAAATTTCATATGGTATACAAAACATTGAGTATTTACCTAAAATAATTGTCAATTAGTCGTCATTTTTTTGATGAAAATTTTCTTTACAGCATTCCAAGCATATACAGATAATAATAATAAATGTACAAGTTCAAGTACTTTTTTCACCCTAAAAACCCTTTAAATATATTATAGGTGGGGAACTAATGATAATGATACTTTTTAGTAAAGTGAACGAAAGGTGACAAATCTTTACGAGAAATTGCTTCATTGATTGGGAAAAATCATGGCCGTGTCCAAAAACATTATAGAAATGTAGAACTGAAAATGTGGCCAATATTCGAAGAAGAGAACATAAAGAAATTTTGTGCAGTACTGCAAAGAGGAAGATTTTGCATTCAATAAAGAAAAATTCAAATTTCAGCGCTCGACACTTTTATCATAGAGATCCTCAGCAATTTTTTAAAAAAAAGCTTTAACTGTAAGACGTTTTTCTTCATAATGCAGGATTTCAAGGTCGAATTCCAATATGGAAGTCATTCAATAGTTACGCCAACAGAAAAAAATGGACTATCTTTTGCAAAGAAAAAACATATTTCAAAGTCATTCTAGAACTGTGTTATTTTTTCTGATGAAAGCCAATTTGATCTATACGACAATGATGGAAGATATGAAGTGTGTAGGGAAGCTGGGAAAAACTGGATCCTAAGAACAAAATAGAGATAGTCAAGCATGAGGGGAGAATCCGCTCTCGTTTGGGATTGTATGTCTGTAAATGGAATAGGAAAACGTGTTCGCATTGATGGCATTATGGATAAACTAATATATCTTGAAATTTTAAAGAATAACTTCCAAAAAAATATCGTTAAATTTTGACTAAAATCAAACTTCATCTGTCAGCAAGCCAACGAGCCGAAGCATACTGCAAGGATTTTCAAGTTATACTTCTTGTACCACATCAAGCAACAGCTTTACACGCCATAGCAAACTCCAGATTAAAATGTTATAGAAAATTTATGATATCAGTTGGACAAATACATCCATGAACATGAGATGAGAAGTAAATAGAATCTCAAAAATTTTTAAGGGAAGAGTGTGCCGAAAATTCAGTTAAAAAATCTAAAAACTGGTCAGATCCATGTCTAAGCGATTACAAGTTATGGTCCAGGCAAAAGGTTTTGCAACTAACTATTAGTTTGCTTATTGTAACAAAATGAATAAAATTATACACTGTTTTTGTGACATTCTTTTTCATCTATCTGCTATATTCATATATCTTTCTAAAAAAATTAAAAAAAAATCTGACATAATATTTTCCTCACATGTTGGTTGGGGATTAACTCGAATACCATAAGTAAAAAACCCAGTTTCCTTAAAACGACATTTAGCCTGTTAAGCAAAAATATACTTCATACGTTGAAGTGACAATCAATTTGAGTGCTGACTGTAGGCTAAGTGATTCAGACAGTTTCATTTTAGAAATAAATGTTGCAGAGTCGAGGTAACATGATTCTGCAAGATGGCTCATGTATAGAATTAACAGAACACTCGTAATTGCCCTAAAATAATGCAGCTAAAATATCCATCTGAATTTAATATCTAAAAGGACTTTCTTAGGAAAGATTATAAGAAGAACATTATGCGCAAGATATTTAACTTAAATTAGACATAATAGATATTTCTGGAGCTAAATGTAGCCGCTAAAAATAGTTATAATCATTTAAATTTATTATAATTTTTCAATTTGAATAAAAATCAATATAAAGAATTCTACGCAATATAGTGAAAATTTTATGAAATGGCCTTACTACTGGTTGCTAACAGTTCTATACTGAATTCCCAAATTAATATTTGTCTTTTTTTAAAATCTCACTTGACACAAAAATTGATTATAGGTTTTCCTCGTTATTCGTATAAAGTCTTCGATTAATGATGCGCGAGGTTTTCTTGTCCTATTAAATGAAACTAAATCAATGAAAAATTTTATTTCTCATGTAGGCAAAACTTTAAAAAAAAGCACTGCTATTGGTGAAAAGTTAAATTGTTTTTGAATATTTCTTCCACTTTCATGTTTTAGATTTCTTCGAATCCCAAAGGAGCCTTTCTGAATTTTGTTTGAATCCTTTATTGTTTTACATGGACAAACACGAATGCACGTACTAATTACTGAAAAGAATAATTTATTTTTTGAGCAAACGGAATTATATAAATATCGGGGGATTGGAATATAACTAAATATAACATTGTTTTAAATGAATGTGAAAATTAATTTCTCTGGTTCGCTCAACCAATATTTGAACAGTTCTCGCAGTGAGATTGGCAGTTAAGAATTAAGTTAATTAGCTAATTCATATGTTTCAAAATATTCACTAGACATGATGTAAAAGTATAGACTGATTCGTTGCACTCTCGTGATTTTTAACTATTTCGAAATTTTACTCATTATATAAGATAAAAGTGTTTTATCTTTATGTGGGAATTAGTTATATAGAATTACATTCCTGAAACTGTTGTTGATTCTTTCAATCCATAATCATCATGGTGAAAAGTTAAACCACTCATCATAGAGAATCCAGTAATTGATTTATAAGCTCATAAGCTGAAATGGAATCATACAAAGATGGTATCATTCGGGCAAGAAATATAATGATGTCATCCATTAAAATCGCCAGAGACACTTGGGTAGCATTGAAAAACTTACGTCCTCCTTTCGTTAAGTGTGATTGATTAAATACTTATTCTTGATTGTTCGTGCTTTATTCGTTACATGCGATACTCTCCAAGATGAATTTTTTTTAAAAAAATACATATATATGCAGCAGTTAATTTCAAAGTCAAGCAATCTTGATATTTTCGTATCAACGGATGGCATCATATATGTACTTTCTTAAAAACTGGCACTTTTAACGACAATCGGAGCTAATGTGGTTTTAAAAATGCTCTGAGTGGTGTCCACTGATTTTCTGTGTTTCCCTCATAGACTTGGATAACAATTGTTATCTGCTAAATGACGAGAAGTTCCAATCGAATTTCTATACCGACCACCAATATCATTTTCTTGCAATATTGCCTATTTCTATACTTAGATTATTAAATACACTTCTCATGGAGTTTCCTAATCTTATGCATCACTGCTTTAAAGTTTTCAGCGACTTAAATCGTGTCCGCAAATTGCTGGCTGGAGGATTGGATCCCAATCACCAGACTTATGGTGGTACAACGCCATTCCATTGGGCATGCATGAATCCCTCTCCCAACATTGAAGTGGTTAGATGCTTGATTCAAGCCGGTGCTGATATAAATTTGGAAAATCACATGGGTTATACACCTTTACATTTCGCAGTAATTCAACGGAAACGTTTAGTTGTCAAAGAATTGATTGAGCAAGGAGCTTTAATCAATGCTCAGAATTATCTTGGAATGTCAGCCTTGCATTTTGCCGTCTCCGATTTCGCCTTGTTTGGGACGCCAATTCTCGATCGCACACATCTTGATATATGGATCGTCAAAAAGCTATTAAAACATCAATATATAGATCGCGATCTAATAAATTCAAATGGAGACACCCCACTTATGCTCTCTGTCAAAGATTATCATATAGAATCTGCTGTGCAGTTGTTGCGATCTAAAGCAAATCCAAATATATGCAATAAGGATTTCCAAACGCCTTTGCATGTGGCATTAACCCATCCGCCAAGTGATATTGAGATTGAACTTCTGATCTGTGGTGCCAACCTTTATGCAGTAGATAGACATGGCATCACTCCTTTAGATATTCTAATGAAGTTTACCTTGGATGATGAGAATAAGGAATGGGTAATTTACATATTAAAAATAATTGCGTTTAAATATTGCGTTACAGATGACTTGAAACGAGCATTGGAAAGCGAACCCGAGTTATTTCAGTTTTGGAATAAATGTTGTGATCAAGTGAATGAAATGAGAAGCGACTTTATTACAGAGAATATAACAATGCATGACTTTATTTGGAGTTGCTATAATGAAGATCAAATTGATAATCTCTTATTGCAGATTCACAAGCCTGTGGTAGATCGATTAGCAGAAGACATTTACCCCGATTATTTTGTTGAAATCTTATACCTGGTACAAAAATGGAATTTGTGTGAAATATTGGAAATGACAATCTGCTCTCGAAAACGTGGGAAAGGAACTGAGTTGACAAACATTGCCACTTTGCTATCGAAAATAGACATTATTCATTTGATTTCTAAGCATTTGATAAGAGAAGATATTTTTTGCCTTATTGTTGCGTTTTCTAATATGAGAATCCCTAAGTCATTGCAAGATGTTCAAGAACGCTCTTACTATTTTGCTTTTAATTTAGAATAAGAAAAACCTGAACAATGAAATGCTGCCCAAATGGCTGTACTGAAGTTTTGAATTCTCTAATTTCTTATATTATTTCAAATTGTATTTTTATTAGAATTTTGATAAGAGAAATGTATAAATCTATTTTAAACCTTAATAGCTTATAGCTTATTTTATCAATCAATTTATTTGCACAATTAATTAGGAAGTGTCTGTTATTTTATACAAAAATAAAAAAAAATGTTTAATTGATTGTTACGAAAATAAAAAAGAATTGGGTTTGTTAATAAATTGTTTTAAAAATTGTATTTTCAACTTTTAATTTTTAAAAGAATGCAAACAAATCTAGGCATATTAATTTTCAATATTTTTAAATCATATTATTTATAAAGCTGCATACCTTAATGTAACTAATCATTTTAATTGATTCTATAGAAAATGATAGATAATAAATTTCTTTAATCGAAAATTTTCAATCGTGAGTTTGAAGAATTGATAATTTAAAATATATTGCATACGGAATTTTAACAATCATATAATGCATTATTTTTTAGTCTTGAAATATAATTTGCTAAAGCTCTAAATTATTCTGAAATTGTATCTATCTAAATAATTGTTCATTTCAATTAGCTTTTATAATAGCTTTGATGAATTTTTTAATGCTAGACAGTACTTTGAATAAATAATTAGATGCTACTCGGACTCTATGGCAGCTTGAAGAATTTTTGTAATAAAGTAAAATAATATTAGATTCGAAATAAGAAAAGAAGTTATTTTGTATAAACTGGACATAAATCTTTCTTTTCCAATGATGTGGAATAATTTCAAAAATAGTTGGTTACTGACAACTGATCAATTTATTACTATGCAACATCACAGTAGAACTGAAAAAAGTGTTTAAGTAAGTATAGTGCTTATCAGCGAATAACTCACATTGCCATTAATGAAAGTATTGCAAATGAGGAGATGTGAATACAATTAGAACACCTAACATTTGGAGATCTGGCAGGGGTGGAATTAGATTAATTTTAATCTAGAATTTAGATTATAAAATGCTTTACAAATGAAAAATCCAACTCATTTTTCTTACCTAGATTTCTAAAGGAACGTTCATAAAAGACCATCTATTGCGCTCAGTAAAAAGTCACGACTACCTCCAAGAGCAGCAACTGACCAGAATGAGACAATGGCTATTTGTTCTCTAATTAGGGCAACTATTTGACATTGTCCCATTGTGGTTATGTGATCTTCCTGAAGCAGGCGTGTCCTTCTACAGCGCGTAATAGTTGGTCACATGTAAATTCTGCTTTATTCACTGCATAGAAAGGAAATTAATTGTTTGGGCTGAAAACTTTTCTTAGCTCAACTTTCCCTAGAATATTTAACTCAGTGTGCTTTTCCTAACGGTAAAAACTTCTCTCCATTCCTCTATGGCAGCTGTAGTTTCTAAAATTGAATAATGCCACAGGTCCAAGGTTTATATTAGATTCGAATTTATTTTTTATTTAAAATAATTATCATGAATATTTTGTGAAATAGTAGACCCCGATCTTTACTGTATTCATCTGTAAATTTTGGACTTAAAACCTTTAAAAAGCCATTTTCTCTAATCATGGTATAGTAAAATACTTAGGATTGAAATAGACTGAAGAAAAGCGATATATTTATCTTATTAGATGGATTTAATTTGATTAATTAATTTGGTTACTTAACAACAACTTTAAGACACCATTTTGTGTGAGATTAGGAATTGTAGCATCTAAGTTTTTGTGTTATTGAAAAATATGTCAGAACATAGGTTAATTGATATAATTTCGTACAAATACTGATAAAAATTGATTTGTAGCGTAATTTTCATGGCCCTAAAAATATTAAACAATGCTACAGCAAGATAAAAATTATAAAATTTTAATATATTTTATTTAAAATATTATCTAACATTTTAATAGCCAGCATTTTTGTTTTGTTTTATTTGTAGTTTTTTGAAAGTTCAAAAGCTTAGATTGTTTCATTTATTTTTGTAAATAAGGATCTAGACATTAACAAGAACAAAAAATAAAACTTTTGCTCTATAAGTGCTTCTGTTATCTCGTGCATTTTGTTTAATGCACAAATTGACTATTTATCCAATGTCTTGAAAAATATTTGTACCAATCACCAGCAAACCCTTTATGCAACATTACTATTCCTAGAAAGATTATTAAATATAATTCTCATGAAGATCACTAATCATGTGTTTAACTGTGTTTGAGTTTTCAGCGACTTAAACCAGGTTTGCGAATTATTTACTAGAGAAATGAATACCAAGCACCAGTTTTACGGTGGTACAACGCCGTTCCGTTTGGCATGTATGAGTCCCGCTCACAACATTGAAGTGGTTAGATGCATGATTCAAGCCGGTGCTGATATAAATTTGGCAAATCACTTAGGTTATGCTCCTTTACATTTCGCAGTAATTCAACGGAAACGTTTAGTTGTCAAAGAATTGATTGAGCATGGTGCTTTAATCAATGCTCAGAATTATCTTGGAATGTCAGCCCTGCATTTCGCAGTCTCCGATTACACATTGACTGGAACGTCAATTCAAGATCATAAACATCTTGATTTGTGGATTGTCAAAGAACTATTAAAGCATGAATATATAGATCACGATATATTAAATTCAAATGGAGTCACCCCACTAATTTTTTCCGGCAAAGGTTATCATGTGGAATGTGCAGATCAGTTGTTACATTCAGAAGCAAATCCAAACATATGGAATAAGGATTTCAAAATTTCTTTACATGTGACGTTGACCCATCCGCCAAGTTCTATTGAGGTTGGAGTTCTGCACAATGGTGCCAATATTTATGCAGTGGATGGACATGGCAATGTTCCTTTAGATATTTTAATGAATATTACCTAGGACGATGAGAATGGGGAATGGGTAATTTATTTTGGGTCACTTTGATTTTCCAAGAAATGTAACAACTACACTAGCTAGATTAAGAAAGAATCACAATAAGGGAATGAAAATCCTTCCTGATGGAACAAGAACCTATATTTACTGCAAGAACTGCTCGGAAAC
The DNA here is from genome assembly GCF_947563725.1 of Argiope bruennichi. Lineage (NCBI taxonomy): Eukaryota > Metazoa > Arthropoda > Arachnida > Araneae > Araneidae > Argiope > Argiope bruennichi. The sequence continues at coordinate 86,591,211 of NC_079159.1, read as the reverse complement.
TCAGCTCACAACGAGTCACATCTTCGAGTATCCATCTGTTACCGCACATATCTTAAAGCTTGGTTGGTTAGCGCTGATGGATCCATTTCGGCAGATCCTTTACAGTCCTGAAGCATCAAAGCTGGTGGCAGCGGGTCTTCGGATTTTGACAATATCTGAGACTTTCTTTTCTTACTCTTTACAACAACAACTAACTAACTTACAACTAAAATGTTGTAAGCGTAACCTTAAATTCGTTTCTGGCTTCTCATTTACCCTAAAACTTTGGTCATCTAGTCAGTTCTTAATTTTAGAATAGAGGTTACAATCTTTCACTCCTAAACCACAAACCCGTTGAAAACGGACAAGGACGAAAGTCTGTTGGAACAAAAAATCTTTTTCATTGAGTTGATATATCGTTCTATTAAAAATGAGCATTCTAGAAACACATGTAACTAGTCGGGATAATTGTGAAAATTTCGACTTTAGAAGAATATTTAGACAATTCTAATTCTTATTCTTTCCTTAAAAGGAAGCTCAAATATATTTCAGAGTAAAACGAAACGTTAAACATCATCCCACGCCAATGTTTGCAACTTTCTGGTCCGCAGATGTGGACAAATACCTAAAAATTTCAAAACCTAAACCTGTTACATAATTTTTGATGATAAATTCATTATTTTTCTCTAGTCTTTACTGTTTTATAGCACAGAAGAGCTTGAAAAAAAGTATATAAAAATAATTTTTGCTTTACAATTGCAAGTAATTTGCAGAAAAGTCAATAATAATAATTAAAAAAAATACAAGAACCAATTCTATAGGTTGAGGCGTTGAGATACTAGCCAAGTTTCAACTGAACAGATCAAAAGAATTGTGCTGTGCAAGGCTGCTGAATTTCAAACCTCTTTTAAATTTTTTCTTTGGAATTATGTCTGTGAGAATAAATGAAAAACGTTTTTGACAAAGACGGATTAAATTTAGTATACGGTCTGTACAATTAAGTTGCAATTTATATTAAAACTTGAACGAACACTCTATTCAGAGAACGTTTGTCTGTCTGATTAATCGAATATATTTTAACATGAGCTTACAAAAATTAAAAAACTAGATAGATAATTTGGCAAACACGTTTAGCATTTATAATGTAGATTTGCATCAAATTTAGAACCAAATCCGTCAATGGATTGACCGTCTGTTGTTCTATGCTTTTGCATCCATTTAATCGCAATGATTCAAAAGCTTAACAATTTACTTAAATGGAACTTGGTATTTGATCTTAAGACCATCATAGTAATTTTGTATCGAATTTGGTTTCAATCGTTCGGAAACTAAACATAATCCAAAAATTATATTAGATATTTTAGAATTTGTGCATTAACAGCATTTCATCAATTAAACTCAAAGATGGCACATTATATTAAGGAAAAAGACTAGATGACTAGAGACTGTCGTAATTATTTTGTGTCGATGTCATAAAAGTGAATACATATGTACTGATTTTATTTTCTATACTGCGAGGCAAGCTACTATCATGTGGAAAAATAGAAATCTGAGACCATGCGGTCCCAAAGTCAAAATTTAAGTCAAAGGGAATCGGATAACAATAGTATTAGAAAGTATACGAGAAAATATATGGGAGACCATTTCCATTATTTTTCTTTTGACTAACCGTCAAAAAGCCAGAAGTGTACCAATGAATATATTGAGGACAGCATAAGTGAAATATTCATGCTATATATTGATTTCTTTTTCATATATATCCCAAGAATAATTCCAGAAACAAATTCCATCGTATTTTAAAAATAGGAAATTTTAATTCCAAATCATTTTTTTTTTCATTTTCATTGCAAATTATCAAATTTGCATTGGGCGATTTCTAATTTGTTATACTGCTACATAAACCAAAGAAACTGAGAAAACCAATGACTCAAGGGACAAAAAGAATTGATGCACCATATTCAGGATCATAGGTGGACTTAAATGATTTGAGAGCTATATTTTAGAGTATTAAATTGAACGTTTTTTAAGTAATTTTAACTTGTGCAAAGCTATCGAAATTGGTTTATTATACCTTGTTTTTAAAGGACAATACGCCTTTGATCTTAAATTTAAAATATTTTCACATTTTTCTAATATGAATTAAATTACAAGTCATTCACAAGAATAGAGAAAAATGAAAGCCTAAAGAACCTCAGACAGAACACTGAACACAGGCAAGATATCTTAGAGACTTTGAATGTAAATCCTTTGTTAAGTGTTCGTAAATGGCTTATGAAAGCTGATTTTTTTTTTATTTTAAAATAAAATGTGTTCCTCAGTAAAACGTGATTATTTTTTCGTAAGAAGATGGCATCGTTTTTGCGATTCCAATATTATGCATGATTTCAATCATGCCGGGTTTACACTGGACCAGTTATAAGACGGTCAGTAGGCAGCGCATGCGCAGAAAAAGACATTTATGTTTGCCACAATTTCATATAATAGATTCAGACATTCCACACTTGGCTATAAACTGCCATTTTGGCGCATCAAAATTTTTCTTTTTCACCGTGTATCGTATTAAAATGATGGATATTTATAAAAAGAAGTTTGGTAAAATAGGAAAAAAAGTCAGCATACCTAAATGTGGAAAACTATATTAAAGAAATGGCAAATAAAATGAAAAAAAGGCAATATTGCATCTGAAAGAACTACGAGTACAAAATGTTGGAATTAATCTCTGATAAGTCGTTAATTTTTTTTCACTCCAAAAACTGCACCAAATTCTGCAAACGCATTCACAGTAAGAAAAAAATACAATACAGCGGCATGTTGTTGTCCCGTTGGGACAATTACATGCCATCGACCGAGCAGCATTTTTCAGCCTTTCTGCGCATGCTCTGCCTACTGGCAGAGCATTATACCCAGCATTATTTCTAAACATTTATGAAGCACGTGAAGTCTGTGCTTCAATTTAATTGCACTATCACTTATACCCTAGATCAATCATTTTATTGCCACTTGCTCTTTTATTTATGATCAAGGGTTTTTATTTATGTCTCTTGGCAATTTTCTTTTAAAAGAATATATTTTCCAGAACTTGATATTTATACTTACTTCCCATGGACTTTTTTCGCATGAGTATAGTAGCAAGGTATATTTACAGAGACCAAAATCTGGATGTTATTCGTGCAATATTTGCAAGAGGAATTGATCTGAATTTTCAATACGATTTTGGTTTGACACTCTTTCACGATGTAGTGAATATTCCCGAGGACAATATTGCGATAATACAAGAATTTATACGTGCTGGTGCTGATGTAAATATTAGCACATTCCTGGATTTTGCACCTTTGCATTTTGCTGTGATTCACCGAAAACGAAGAGTTATGGACGCATTGATTCAATCAAGAGCCTTTGTGAATGCCCAGACATTTCGCGGGACCACATCTTTGCATTTTGCTGTCACGAAATCGATATTTTTCTTTCCGACGATTGAAAATATAACTTTGCCGGATATCTGGATCATTAATAAACTTTTAAGCCATGAGGACATTGACTGCAATCTTGTGGATTCAAATGGTGACTCGTCTTTGATGGTAGCTGTCAAGGACCGGCAGACGGAGGCCGTGGTGAAGTTGCTGCACCATAAAGCAGATCCGAATATACCTAATAAAGATGGGGAAACTGCTCTACATGTGGCATTTGCTCAGCTGCCAAGTGACATAGAACTTCAGCTCCTGATCGCCGGAGCCAATATCTATTCTGTGGATAAAATGGGACAAACGCCAATCGATATTCTTATAAATTATGGCCTGGATTTTCGATCGAATGAATGGGTAATGCTCATAATAAATATCATTGCATTTAAATATAACATTACAAAGGATCTTAAGCAAAAACTAGAATACACTCCCCATTTATTGCAGTTTTTTAATAAATGTATCGAAGAAGTAGATCAAATGAAAAATGATTTTGTTTCGGTCAGTATAACAATGCATGATTTCATTTGGAATTGTTTTAATGAAGATGAATTTCTTCTATTGGAAATTCACAAAGAAGTTGTAGATAGATTAGTAAAAGATATTTATATTGAGTACTTTATAGCAATCTTAGATCTGATACCAGAGTCAAGTTTGATCGCTATATTGGAAATAACTGCCAATTCTCAAAAGCATACGAAAGGGAATAAGATGAGTGATCTCGCAAATTTGTTTACGAAATTCGATATTATTCTTTTAATTTCAGATTATTTATCGAAAGTTGAAGTTTTTTGTTTAATTGTCGCAATTTCTGATGTGAAAATTGCCGATTCAATGAAGAAAGTGTATGAACGCGAATTTTCGTATTTCCTTGATATGAAGTAGGAAGATAAATGATTCTTTAATTTTTTTAAATGCCGACATTAATAAATTTTAATTTCATTAAATTAAAAAAAATTAAATAATGTTAGATCAATGTTTTTATATACATAAATCTTTTACGGGCTTACTCTATTTGAAATAATTCTGAAGTTATATAAATAATTTGTTGGAATCATTTTTCATCATAGAACTGTTTTGTATATATGGAGATATTTCTATATATACATATTCCTTTGTAATTGAATTTTATTGTTATTTTAAGCATAAGTTGAATTATCCATTTTCTTGATTGTTATGGTTTAAACATCAAATGAAACATTGTACGCGCTTCGCGTCTTCGACGATCCTGTTTTTAATATTTTAATATTTATATTAATCTATATGAACATGATTCTAATACAAATGAAGATTTTAATGAATTCAGTTTATATTATCTGGTTAAGATTTTGTTACGGTGAGCTGTTAAGGATTTTATGTAGCAACTTTTATTTGTTGTTTCTCTTGGAAGATTGTTAAATGAGAAACAATAATTCAGATTCATAAGATCTGTTTTAAATTTTTAAACGTTCGTCTTATAGTTCTTTAACAAAAAGAAATATTTTTTTTTTGGTATTTAAATATTTCAGTTGGAAAATGTATTCAAATAATCCTGAAATAATAACAAATTTGCATCGTTTAGGAAAATATTAAAAATTTTAATAATTACTACTATGGCCAAAATCTCTTTAATAGTTATTCTGTAAAATGAATAATTATTAATAATGTTTAATCTACTGTGTGTCCACTTTAATCGTGGCAAAAAAAATGATTTCGAAATATTTAGAGACAGGCATACACAAAAAATGGGAAAAATATTTTAAATGACGTGGAAAATCTCATTTTATGTTTGAGTCAGTAAAATAGATCGTCGAATTATCATGCAATCTAAATTTTAGCACACTTTGCCGTTTTATTAATGATATATTAAGTAAAATTTTCTTCTGATTCTCATTTTTAAAATCGTGCTTTCACAACAAAGCTGAAAAACTTGTGTAGTCTTGAATTTCATTGTTTTAGAACAACAAATAGATACCGTTAGGAAACTTTGTGATCATGCATCTTTCTGGAGAAATTGAAATGGTTCTAAAACAGTGATTAAAACCTTTTTAACTCTGATTGTTTTGGCCGTAGATGCCGTAGATATTAGCATCTCAAGAATATTGTTTCCTTACAAGACTGATAGGGCCAGGCTATAATGTAAAGATTAAATTTCGTTATTTTTTTTAATTCTTCATTTATTCACTCCGCATAAAATATAATTATTTATGACATTTAGAGTATGTTTTTCAACTTGAAACTATTTGCATACCTTTATCAGTTTAGAAATTATCTTTTTTACCCAGATAAAAGTAAAAAACTTGAATATATACAATGTTTTGAGAAAATAGATTATTGAAATGATGAGCTAAATTCCCAGATAATATTGGCTATAATTGTAATAAAATAAAATATTTTGACATTGTTCGTGTAAAAAATATACTCATACATTTGTTGTTTACTCTTTATAATAATTTTTAGATATCATTCTAATATTTATATTGAATTTTCAAAATGTATCAACTGCAAAAGAATCTGTCGAATAAATAGAAATGTTTTCCAATCGTAGTTTCTTGAATTTTATTCCTGTAACACAATGTAATATTTTAATATATAATGGAAAATAAGCTCTGTATTGTTTTTTTGACTGTGAACGCGATTTGAAAATGAAACGTATATATATTTGGTTTGAAAACAAGTTTAAAGAACGCATGCATAAACCTTGGTAGTCATCTCAACAAACTATTTTTATCAATCGTAATGTGAAGCACTAAGAATCAACTTTATAAGAAATTGCACAATTTTTTAAGTTTTATATGTAAAAAATATCCTGTAATCGCAAATCGATAGCCATATTTATTGTTTAAAGTATTTTTACAAATAATCGCAAATTTTATAAATATAGTACTTGATATTTGAATATATATATATATATATTATATATATATATATATATATATATATATATCGTATAATCAAAATAGTATTTGATATTGATAAATGTAAGTGCAGTAGTACTTGATATTGATAAGTATATTAAAGGCCGGGATAGCCTGGTTGGTAGGCAATTGGATTCGTGCCCCTTGGGTTGCGAGTTCGAAGCCCGACGGTCGAAGACTTTCCGTGTGTGTTGTAATTGGCGCACGTACAAATCTGCCATGGTCACGAAGCCCTCCATGTCGAGAATAATATCACTGGGGGTGGTGGATCAGCGGTGATCGTTCTCTGATTCAGGTCTAAATTGCGATCTGTATATGAATGAATGAAATGCATGAAGTCCGCCCTGTAAAAAGGGTTGTGACATGTGTGTAGCTAATTCGTAGTCTTGGCTCTAGATGGCACTTCTGAAAAACAAGAGACGCACCCTTGGCTTAAAATCACTGATTTTTAAATTCAGTGGGCTTGTCCATGTCAAATGCTATTAGAAACAACAACAGCAACAAGTATATTATAAGTTTAATCGCAATAGTACTTGATATTGATAATATTATAAGTTTAATCGCAATTCGAAAGCCATATTTATCGTTTAAAGTATTTTTACAATTAAACTCAAATTTTATAATTTTAGTACTTAATATTTGATACTCAATATTGCGAATTCATACTAAGTTCAGGTTCATGGATGAATATTGTTAGGCAAAGGAATCGCCAGATGTTTCTGAAGTTGAAACTGTGCAAGAATGAGCGAATTTTATGAAATTTTCATTCAAATTATTACAAAAACAGTGTTAACCTTTTGGGTCACTAATTTCTCGATCATATCTTACAAAATTATAGACTAAATTCGTATAATTATCTTTCCAGTGATACCTATCTTTGTTGCACAAAAATGTATCTAAATTTTGATAATTATTTGAAATCTATTTTTATGTATATGCAGTAAAAGGAAATTTAAAACACTTTTATTCGCACCTATAAAAATTTAATCCCATTTTTTTTTTACATTTCTGAAGTTAAAGGAATGAAGAGGATTTAGTTTTTAGTACTTGACAATTTTCAAGCAGATTTTTCTTTAACATACTTTTAGATCAAAAAATCTTTTGCAGAATATTTTATTGAGTAAAAGATCCATTGTGCTGAAAGATATACTAGATAAATTGTAAGTTTAATTAACATGTTAAAATCTAGTTCATATGATATTTAACACCCTCTTGTAATGTAGAACTTATTGTAAGAACTTTACCATTTTTATGTCGGAATCAACTGAGTATTTTATATGAGGAATGAAAAACTGAAGTTATTTCAATATGTTAGAATGCATGCTAAATGATTCAGACAGTATCACCTTTCAAGACGTGGTCGAGTTGACATGATTCCACAAGAGTAGCTAATGTACAGAATAAACAGAACATTTTTAATGATACTGAAATGATAAAGCTTACATATCTGTCTGAATTTGATTTTTAAAATGTCATTGTTAAGAAAAATGATAAGAATCGCATTATACGCAATATATTTAATTTAAATAAGACATAATACATCTTCAGGGGTTTCAATATAGCCTCTTAAGGTGGATATGATGAATATCATTATTTATATTTATTACAATTTTTCAATTTGAATAAAAACCATATGGAATAGCCTTGCTACTTGGTGTTAAGTTTATGTCGAATTTCCAAATCAATATTCGTCTATTTTTTTAAATCACACTTGACACAAAAATTGATTATATTTTTTTCTTGCTACACCAGTATAATATTCCTTAAGGATGCGCATTTTTTATTTATTTATTTTTTAATTTTTTGCCCCATTCAATGAAATCAAACCAACGAATAGTTTTATTTCTCGTGTACGGAAAACTTGAAAACGGGGCAATCGTCAGAAAGTTCTACCAGAACACATCTTGCACTATGATGCTTTAGACTTCTTCGAATCCTGAAAGAGCATTTCTAAATTTTGTTTCCATACTTCATTGTTTTACACAGACACACGCAAATACACGTATTAAATCTTCAACAGAATAATTAATTAAATTTTTTTCAGACATAAATATCAAAGCACTGGAATATGACTAAAGTTAACATTGTTTTAAAGGATTGTGAAAATTAATTTCTGTGGACGACTCGTCAAACATTTGAACAGTTCTCGCAGAGAAGTAGTTAGTTTGCTTTCACTTAATTCTTTGAGTTAATTATCTATTTCACATGTTTCAAAATATTCGGTAGACATGATGTAAAAGTATAGACTCTTTCGGATTTTAGATCTCTTACTTTTAACTATTTATACATTTTAAACATTATATAACAGATAAGTGTTTTGTCTTTATGCCTGAATTAGTTATACAGAATTGCATTCGTCACACTGTTTAAACTGATTCTTTAGCCCCCTAATTTCGATTCATCATAGAAAATCCAGTAATTGTTTTATAAGCTGAAATGAAATTATTCTAAGATGGTATAAACCGTCTAAGAAATTACTCGTGATCATGTCGTCTATTAAAATTGCCAAATACAAGTAGGTAGCATAGAAAAATGTTCCTCCTTCTTTTGTTAAGTATGATTGATTGAATTTTTATTTGCGATTGTTCAGGCTTTATCCTTAGATGCGAAACTCGCCAAGATGGTCTGAAAATTTTATTTAATGTAAATGCTTATCTATGAGCAGTTAATTTCAAAGTTAAGCAGTCTTGATGTTTTCATATAAATGGATGGCATCATATATATGCTTTAAAAAAACTGCTCACTTTCTGGTAATTTTAAAGGCAATCGAAGTTAGTGTGGTTTTAAAAGTGCTTTGACTGGTTCCTACTTATTTTATGTTTGTCTCCCATAGACTTGGATAACGATGGTTATCTGCTAAATGACGAGAAGTTCCAATCGAGTTCCTATACCGACCCCCAACATCATTTTCTTGCAATATTGCCTATTTCTAAATCATTAATAATAATCGTCATCATTCACTAGTCATATGTATACCTGCTTTGAAACTTTCTGCGACTTAAATCACATCAGCAGATTACTGGATGAAGGAATGGATCCCAATCACCAGTTTTACGGTGGTACAACGCTATTCCATCTGGAATGTATGATTCCCGCTCCCAACATTGAAGTGGTTAGATGGTTCATTCAAGCCGGTGCTGATATAAATTTGGAAAATCACATGGGTTATACACCTTTACATTTCGCAGTAATTCAACGGAAACGTTTAGTTGTCAAAGAATTGATTGAGCATGGTGCTTTAATCAATGCTCAGAATTATCTTGGAATGTCAGCCCTGCATTTCGCAGTCTCCGATTACACATGGACTGGAACGTCAATTCAAGATCATAAACATCTTGATATGTGGATTGTCAAAGAACTATTAAAGCATGAATATATAGATCGCGATCTATTAAATTCAAATGGAGACACCCCTCTTATGCTTTCCGTCAAAAAGTATCATATAGAATTGGTCGAGCAGTTGTTGCGATCTAAAGCAAATCCAAATATATGCAATAAGGATTTCCAAACGCCTTTGCATGTGGCATTTTCCCATCCTCCAAGTTGTATTGTGATTGAACTTCTGATCCGGGGTGCTAACATTTATGCAGTGGATAGAAATGGAAACACTCCTTTAGATATTCTAATGAATACCTTTTATGACGAGAATAAGGAATGGGTAAATTTCATACTAAAACTAATTGCATTTAAATATTGCGTAACAGATGACTTGAAACGAAAATTGGAAAGGAAACCTGAGCTATTTCAGTTTTGGAATAAATGTTGTGATCAAGTGAATGAAATGAGAAGTGACTTTATTACAGGGAATATAACAATGCATGACTTCATTTGGAATTGCTTCAATGAAAATCAAATTGAAAATCTGATATTGCAAATTCACAAGCCTCTGGTAGATCGATTAGCAAGAGATATTTATCCTAATTTTTTTGCTGAAATCTTTATCCCGATACCGAAATGGAATTTGTGTCAAATATTGGAAATCACAGCCTGTTGTAAAAAACGTGCAGATGGATCTAAGGTGATAAATCTTGCCGATTTACTATCAAAAATAGACATTATTTATTTGATTTCTAAGCATTTGAGAAGAGAAGATATTTTTTGCCTAATTGTTGCATTTTCTGATACGAGAATTCCTAAGTCATTGCAAGATGAGCAAGGACACTCTTACCGTTTTTTATTTACTCCAGAATTTGAAGAAGGAAACGATGCTCATATGGCTGTAATTAAGTTTTAAAACTTCTAATTTTTTTAACTTCATTTCTAAGTTTATTTTTATTAAAATTTTGCCAGGAGAATTGCATAAGTAATCTGTTTTACTTCTTAATCATTATAATTATGCTTATTTTTTCATTCAATTTATTTGTAGAACTATGACAAATTTAGGATATGTCTATTATTTTATACAAAAAGAAAAAAAAAATGTTTAACTCTTTTCAGCACTTGATTATTGAAATAAAGCAGACAAATTTTAGATTAATTTTTAATCATTTATTATTCCTAAAAAACTTGAAATATTTTAAAATAACTAATTTTGATTTATTCCATAGAAAATGATATATAACCGATTTCTTCATCGAAAATTTTCAGTGTTTTCGTGTCGTAAATTTAAAGATTTAGTAACTGAAATTCAATTCAAATAATGCGTTCTTTTTGAGTATTGAAATATAACTTGCTACTGCTCCAAATATTTCTGAAACTGCAACTATCTAAATAAATAATTATTTTCATTTTCAGTATCTTATATAATAACTTTATTTTAATACTAAGCATTTCTTTTATAAATAAACAGACTCAGACTCTATGGCAGCTTGAAGTATTTTTGTTATAAAGTAAAATAAAATTTTATAACGAAATAAGAAAAAAATGATTTTTGTATAAACTGGACATACATTTTTTTTCGAGTGATATGGAATAATTTCAAAAATTAAAGTTTTTGTTATTCTTGACATTTGATCGATTTCTTACACTGCAATATTACAACAAATCTGAAAGAATGTGTTATTTCAAAATAACTGCTGCGCTTATCACTAAATAAACTCGCTTTACTGTTTATAAAAGTACTGCGAATGAGGAGATGTTCATGCAATGATAACATCTGAAATTCGAAAATCTGGCAGGGGTGTAATTATATTAATATTTAATTATCTAGGATTTAAATTATAAAATGCTTTACAAACGGGAAATGTAGCTAATTTTTCCTACCTAGATTTCTAAAGCAGCATTTCACACGAGGCCAACTATTGAGCCCATTAAAAGGCAACGCCTAACTCATGAACATCTACTGACCCGTATGAGATAATGGCAATTTGATCTCTAATTGGGGCAACTAATTGACATTGTCCCATTGTGGTTATGTGATCTTCCTGAAGCAGGCGTGTGCTTCTACAGCGCGTAATAGTTGGTCACATGTAAATTCTGCTTTATTCACTGCATAGAAAGGAAATTAATTGTTTGGGCTGAAAACTTTTCTTAGCTCAACTTTCCCTAGAATATTAAACTCGGTGTGCTTTTCCTAACGGTAAAAACTTCTCTCCATTCCTCTATGGCAGCTGTAGTTTCTAAAATTGAATAATGCCACAGGTCCAAGGTTTATATTCGATTCGAATTTATTTTTTATTTAAAATAATTATCATGAATATTTTGTGAAATAGTAGACCCCGATCTTTATTGTATTCATCTGTAAATTTTGGACTTAAAACCTTTAAAAAGCCATTTTCTCTAATCATGGTATAGTAAAATACTTAGGATTGAGATTGACTGAAGAAAAGCGATATATTTATCTTTTTAGATGAATTTAATTTGATTAATTAATTTGGTTACTTAACAACTAAGCAACAACTTTAAGACACCATTTTATGTGAGAACAGGAATTGTAGCATCATAGTCTCTGTGTTATTGAAAAAATTGTCAGAACATATGCCAATTTATATAATTTTGTACAAATACTGATAAAATTGATCTGTAGAATACTTCTCATGGCTCTAAAAATATTAATCAATGTTACAGCAAGATAAATATTATACAGTTTTGATACATTTTATTTAAGATATTATCGAACATTTTAATAGACAGTATTTTTTGTTTGTTTTGTTTGTAGCTTTTTGAAAGTTCAAAAAGCTTAGATTGTTTCAAATTTAGATTGATTTTTTAAAATAAGAATCTAGACATTAAACAAGAACAAAAAATAAAACTTTTGCTCTATAAGTGCTTCTGTTATCTCGTGCATTTTGTTTAATGACCAGATTCGACTATTTATCCAATGGCTTGATAAATATTTGTACCAATCATCAATAAACCCTTTATGCAACACTACTATTCCTAGAAAGATTATTAAATATAATTCTCATGAAGATCACTAATCATGTGTTTAACTGTGTTTGAGTTTTCAGCGACTTAAACCAGGTTTGCGAATTATTTGCTAGAGAAATGAATACCAAGCACCAGTTTTACGGTGGTACAACGCCGTTCCGTTGGGCATGTATGAGTCCCGCTCACAACATTGAAGTGGTTAGATGCATGATTCAAGCCGGTGCTGATATAAATTTGGCAAATCACTTAGGTTATGCTCCTTTACATTTCACAGTAATTCAATGGAAACGTTTAGTTGCCAAAGAATTGATTGCGCATGGTGCTTTAATCAATGCTCAGAATTATCTTGGAATGTCAGCCCTGTTTTCGCAGTCTCCGATTACACATTGACTGGAACGTCAATTCAAGATCATAAACATCTTGATATGTGGATTGTCAAAGAACTATTAAAGCATGAATATATAGATCACGATATATTAAATTCAAATGGAGTCACCCCACTAATTTTTTCCGGCAAAGGTTATCATGTGGAATATGCAGTCCAGTTGTTGCATTCAGAAGCAAATTCAAACATATGGAATAAGGATTTCAAAATTTCTTTACATGTGACGTTGACCCATCCGCCAAGTTCTATTGAGGTTGGAGTTCTGTACAATGGTGCCAATATTTATGCAGTGGATTGACATGGCAATGTTCCTTTAGATATTTTAATGAATATTACCTAGGACGATGAGAATGGGGAATGGGTAATTTATTTTGGGTCACTTTGATTTTCCAAGAAATGTAACAACTACACTAGCTAGATTAAGAAAGAATTACAATAAGGGAATGAAAATCCTTCCTGATGGAACAAGAACCTATATTTACTGCAAGATCTGCTCGGAAACTCAGCTCACAACGAGTCACATCTTCGAGTATCCATCTGTTACCGCACATATCTTAAAGCTTGGTTGGTTAACATTGATGGATCCATTTCGGCAGATCCTTTACAGTCCTGAAGCATCAAAGCTAGCGGCAGCGGGTCTTTGGATTTTGACAATATCTGAGACTTTCTTTTCTTACTTTTTACAACAACAACTAACTAACTTAAAACTAAAATGTTGTAAGTGTGACCTTAAATTCGTTTCTGGCTTCTCATTTACCCTAAAACTTTGGTCAGCTAGTCAGTTCTTAATTTTAGAATAGAGGTTACAATCTTTCGCTCCTAAACCACATTCCCGTTGAAAACGGACAAGGACGGAGAATTCAACAAAAAATCATTTTCATTGAATTGATATATCGTTCTATTAAAAATGAGCATTCTAGAAACACATGTAACTAGTCGGGATAATTGTGAAAATTTCGACTTTAGAAGAATATTTAGACAATTCTAATTCGTATTCTTTCCTTAAAAGGAAGCTCAAATATTTTTCAGAGTAAAACGAAACGTTAAACATCATCCCACGTCAATGTTTGCAACGTTCTGGTCCACAGATATGAACAAATACCTAAAAATAACAAAAACTAAACTTGTTACATAATTTTTCATGATAAATTCATTATTTTTCTCTAATCTTTACTATTTTATAGCACATTTGAGTTTGAAAAGATGTCATCTATATGAAAATAATTTTTGCTTTACAATTGCAAGTAATTTGCAGAAAAGTCAATAATAATAAAAAAAATACAAGAACCAATTCTATAGGTTGAGGCGTTGAGATGCTAGCCAAGGTTCAATTGAACAGATCAAAAGAATTGTGGTGTGCAAGGCTGCTGAATTTCAAACCTCTTTTAAATTTTTTCTTTGGAATTATGTCTGTGAGAATAAATGAAAAACGTTTTTGACAAAGACGGATTAAATTTAGCACACGGTCTGTACAATTAAGTTGCAATTTCTATTAAATCTTGAACAGACTCTCTATTCAGAGAAAGTTTGTCTGTCTGATTAATCGAATATATTTTAACATGAGCTTACAAAAATTAAAAAACAAAAACAAAAAAAACTAGATATATAATTTGGCAGACACGTTTAGCATTTATAATATAGATTTGCATCAAATTTAGAACCAATTCCGTCAATGGATTGACCGTCTGTTGTTCTATGCTTTCGCATCCATTTAATCGAATGATTCAAAAGCCTAACAATTTACTTAAATGGAACTTGGTATGTGATCTTATCATAGTAATTTTGTATCGAATTTGGTTTCAATCGTTCGGAAAATAACCATAATCAAAAAAAATATATTGGATATTCTAGAATTTGTGTTAAAGCAGCATTTCAGCAATTAAACTCAAAGATGGCACATTATATTTAGGAAAAAGACTAGATGACTAGAGAATATCGTAATTATTTTGTGTCGATGTCATAAAAGTGAATACATATGTACTGATTTTATTTTCTATACTGCGAGGCAAGCTACTATCATGTGGAAAAATAGAAATCTGGGACCATGCGGTCCCAAAGTCAAAATTATGTCAAAGAGAATCGGATAACAATCGTATTAGAAAGTATACGAGAAAATATATGGGAGACCATTTCCATTATTTTTCTTTTGACTAACCGTCAAAAAGCCAGAAGTGTACCAATGAATATATTGAGGACAGCATAAATGAAATATTCATGCTATATATTGATTTCTTTTTCATATATATCCCAAGAATATTTCCAGAAACAAATTCCATCGTATTTTAAAAATAGGGAATTTTAATTCCAAATCATTTTTTTTTTCAATTTCATTGCAAATTATCAAATTTGCATTGGGCGATTTCTAATTTGTTATACTGCTACATAAACCAAAGAAACTGAGAAAACCAATGACTCAAGGGAAAAAATGAATTGATGCACCATATTCAGGATCATAGGTGGACTTAAATGATTTGAGAGCTATATTTTAGAATAATTAAAATAGAGCGTTTTTTAAGTAATTTTAACTTGTGCAAAGCTATCGAAATTGGTTTATTATACCTTTTTTTTAAAGGACAATACGCCTTTGATCTTAAATTTAAAATATTTTCACATTTTTCTAATATGAATTAAATTACAAATCATTCACAAGAATAGAGAAAAATGAAAGCCTAAAGAACCTCAGACAGAACACTGAGCACAGGCAAGATATCTTATAACTTTTGAATGGAAATCCTTTGTTAAATGTTCGTAAGTGTCTTATGAAAAATAATTTTTTTTTTCTGTCGGTCTGATTTTAAAACTATTTTTTTATTTTAAAGTAAAATGTGTTCCTCAGTAAAACGTAATTATTTGTTCCTAAGAAAATAGTTTCATTTTTGCGATTTCAATAGGATGCATGATTTTAATCATGCCGGGATTACACTCGGCCAGTTATAAGACGGTCAGTAGGCAGCGCATGCGCTGAAAAGGACATTTATGTTTGCCACAATTTCATATAATAGATTCAGACATTCCACACTTGGCTATAAACTGCCATTTTGGTGTCCCTGATTTTTTCTTTTTCACCGTGTATCGCATTAAAATGATGGATATTTATAAAAAGTAGCATGGTAAAATAATAAAAAAAAAGTCAACATACCTAAATTTGAAAAACTATAGTAAAGAAATGGCAAATAAAATGAAAAAAAAAATGCAATATTGCATCTGAAAGAACTACGAACACAAAATGTTGGAATGAATCTCTGATAAGTCCTTAATTTTTTTTCACTCCAAAAACTACGCCAAATTCTGCAAATGCATTCACAGTAAGAAAAAAAAATACAATACAGCGGCATGTTGTTGTCCCATTGGGACAATTACATGCCATCGACCGAGCAGCATTTTTCAGCCTTTCTGCGCATGCTCTGCCTACTGGCAGAGCATTATACCCAGCATTATTTCTAAACATTTATGAAGCACGTGAAGTCTGTGCTTCAATTTAATTGCACTATCACTTATACCCTAGATCAATCATTTTATTGCCACTTGCTCTTTTATTTATGATCAAGGGTTTTTATTCATGTCTCTTGGCAATTTTCTTTTAAAAGAATATATTTTCCAGAACTTGATATTTATACTTACTTCCCATGGACTTTTTTCGCATGAGTATAGTAGCAAGGTATATTTACAGAGACCAAAATCTGGATGTTATTCGTCTAATATTTGCAAGAGGAATTGATCTGAATTTTCAATACGATTTTGGTTTGACTCTCTTTCACGATGCAATTAATATTCCCTATGACAATATTGGAATCATACAGGAATTTATACACGCTGGTGCTGATGTAAATATTAGCACATTCCTGGATTTTGCACCTTTGCATTTTGCTGTCATTCACCGAAAACGAAGAGTTATGGACGCATTGATTCAATCAAGAGCCTTTGTGAATGCCCAGACATTTCTCGGGACCACATCTTTGCATATTGCTGTCACGAAATCGATATTTTTCTTTCCGACGATTGAAAATATAACTTTGCCGGATATCTGGATCATTAATAAACTTTTAAGCCATGAGGACATTGACTGCAATCTTGTGGATTCAAATGGTGACTCGTCTTTGATGGTAGCTGTCAAGGACCAGCAGACGGAGGCCGTGGTGAAGTTGCTGCACCATAAAGCAGATCCGAATATACCTAATAAAGATGGGGTAACTCCTCTACATGTGGCATTTGCTCAGCTGCCAAGTGACATAGAACTTCAGCTCCTGCTCGCCGGAGCCAATATCTATTCTGTGGATAAAATGGGACAAACGCCAATGGATATTCTTATAAATTATGGCCTGGATTTTCGATCGAATGAATGGGTAATGCTAATAATAAATATCATTGCATTTAAATATAACATTACAAACGATCTTAAGCAAAAACTAGAATACAATCCCCATTTATTGCAGTTTTTTAATAAATGTATCGAAGAAGTAGATCAAATGAAAAATGATTTTATTTCGGACAATATAACAATGCATGATTTCATTTGGAATTGTTTTAATGAAGATAAAAGTCTTCTATTGGAAATTCACAAAGAAGTTGTAGATAGATTAGTAAAAGATATTTATATTGAGTACTTTATAGCAATCTTAGATATGATACCAGAGTCAAGTTTGATCACTGTATTGGAAATAACTGCCAATTTTCAAAAGCATACGAAAGGGTGTAAGATGAGTGATCTCGCAAATATATTTACCAAATTCGATATTATTCTTTTAATTTCAGATTATTTATCGAAAGTTGAAGTTTTTTGTTTAATTGTCGCAATTTCTGATGTGAAAATTGCCGATTCAATGAAGAATGTGTATGTACGCGAATTCTCTTATTTCCTTGATATGAAGTAGAAAGATAAATGATTCTTTAATTTTTTTAAATGCCGACATTAATAAATTTTAATTTCTTCAAATTTTTAAAATAATTAAAAAATGTTAGATCAATGTTTTTATATACATAAATCTTTTACGGGCTTAATCTATTTGAAATAATTCTGCAGTTATATAAATAATTTGTTGGAATCGTTTTTCATCATAGAACTGTTTTGTATATATATGGAGATATTTCTATATATACATATTTCTTTGTAATTGAATTTTATTGTTATTTTAAGCATAAGTTGAATTATCCATTTTCTTGATTGTTATGGTTTAAACATCAAATGAAACATTGTACGCGCTTCGTGTCTTCGACGATCCTGTTTTTAATGTTTTAATATTTATATTAATCTATATGAACATGATTCTAATACAAATGAAGATTTTAATGAATTCAGTTTAAATTATCTGGTTAAGATTTTGTTACGGTGAGCTGTTAAGGATTTTATGTAGCAAATATTTTGTTGTTTCTCTTGGAAGATTGTTAAATGAGAAACAATAATTCAAATTTATAAGACCTGTTTTAAATTTTTAAACGTTCGTATTATAGTTCTTTAACAAAAAGAAATCTTTTTTCTGGTATTTAAATATTTCAGTTGGAAAACGTATTGAAATAATCCTGAAATAATAACAAATTTGCATCATTTAGGAAAATATTAAAAATTTTAATAATTACTACTATGGCCAAAATCTCTTTAATAGTTATTCTGTAAAATGTATAATTATTAATAATGTTTAATCTACTGTGTGTCCACTTTAATCGTGGCAAAAAAAATGATTTCGAAATATTTAGAGACAGGCATACACAAAAATTAGAAAAATACTTAAAATGACGTGGAAAATCTCATTTTATGTTTGAGTCAGTAAAATAGATCGTCGAATAATCATGAAATCGAAATTTTAGAACACTTTGCCGTTTTATTAATGATATTAAGAAAAATGTTCTTCTTATTCTTATTTTTAAAATCGAGCTTTTACAACAAAGCTGTAAAACTTGTATAGTCTTGAATTTCATTGTTTTAGAACAATAAATAGATAAATTTTGTGATCATGCATCTTTCTGAAGAAATTGAAATGGCTCTAAAACAGTGATTAAAAACTGTTTATCACTGATTGTTTTGGCCGTAGATGCCGTTGATATTAGCATCTCAAGAATATTGTTTCCTTACAAGACTGATAGGGCCAAGCTATAATGTAAAGATTTAATTTCGTTATTTTTTTTTAATTCTTCATTTATTCACGCCGCATAAAATATAATTATTTATGACATTTAGAGTATGTTTCTCAACTTGAAACTATTTGCATACCTTTATCAGTTTAGAAATTATCTTTTTTACCCAGATAAAAGTAGAAAACTTGAATATATACAATGTTTTGAGAAAATAGATTATTGAAATGATGAGCTAAATTTCCTCATAATATTGGCTATAATTGTAAAAAAATAAAATATTTTGACATTGTTCGTGTAAAAAATATACTCATACATTTGTTGTTTACTCTTTATAATAATTTTTAGATATCATTCTAATATTTATATTGAATTTTCAAAATGTATCAACTACAAAAGAATCTGTCGAATAAATAGAAATGTTTTCCAATCGTAGTTTCTTGAATTTTATTCCTGTAACACAATGTAATATTTTAATATATAATGGAAAATATGCTCTGTATTGGTTTTTTGACTGTGAACGCGATTTGAAAACGAAACGTATATATATTTGGTTTGAAAAGAAGTTTAAAGAACGCATGCATAAACCTTGGTAGTCATCTCAACAAAATATTTTTTTCAATCGTAATGTGAAGCACCTAGAATCAACTTAATAAGAAATTGCACAATTTTTTAAGTCTTATATGTAAAAAATATCCTATAATCGCAAATCGATAGCCATATTTATTGTTTAAAGTATTTTTACAAATAATCGCAAATTTTATAAATATAGTACTTGATATTTGAATGAATATATATATATATATATATATATATAATCGCAATAGTATTTGATATTGATAAATGTAAGCTCAGTAGTACTTGATATTGATAAGTATATTAAAGGCCGGGATAGCCTGGTTGGTAGGCAATTGGATTCGTGCCCCTTGGTTTACCAGTTCGAAGCCCGCCAGTCGAAGACTTTCCGTGTGTGTTGTAACTGGCGCACGTACAAATCTGCCATGGTCACGAAGTCCTCCATGTCGAGAATAATACCACTGGGGGTGGTGGATCAGCGGTGATCGTTCTCTGATTCAGGTCTAAATTGCGATCTGTATATGAATGAATGAAATACATGAAGTCCGCCCTGTAAAAAGGGTTGTGACATGTGTGTAGCTAAGTCGTAGTCTTGGCTCTAGATGGCACTACTGAAAAACAAGAGACTCACCCTTGGCTTAAAATCACTGAATTTTAAATTCAGTGGGCTTGTCCATGTCAAATGCTATTAGAAACAACAACAGCAACAAGTATATTATAAGTTTAATCGCAATAGTACTTGATATTGATAATATTATAAGTTTAATCGCAATTCGAAAGCCATATTTATCGTTTAAAGTATTTTACAATTAAACTCAAATTTTATAATTTTAGTACTTAATATTTGATACTCAATATTGCGAATTCATACTAATTTCAGGTTCATGGATGAATATTGTTAGGCAAAGGAATCGCCAGATGTTTCTGAAGTTGAAACTGTGCAAGAATGAGCGAATTTTATGAAATTTTCATTCAAATTATTACAAAAACAGTGTTAACCTTTTGGGTCACTAATTTCTCGATCATATCTTACAAAATTATAGACTAAATTCGTATAATTATCTTTCCAGTGATACCTATCTTTGTTGCACAAAAATGTATCTAAATTTTGATAATTATTTGAAATCTATTTTTATGTATATGCAGTAAAAGGAAATTTAAAACACTTTTATTCGCACCTATAAAAACTTAATCCCATTTTTTTTTTTACATTTCTGAAGTTAAATAAATGAAAAGGATTTAGTTTTTAGTACTTCTTGACAATTTTCAGATTTTTCTTCAACATACTTTCAGATCAAAAAATCTTTTGCAGAATATTTTATTGAGTAAAATATCCGTTGTGCTAAAAGAGATAGTAGATAAATTGTAAGTTTAATTAACATGTTTAAATTGAGTTCACATGATATTTAACACCCTCTTGTAATTTAGAACTTATTTTAAGAACTTCACTATTTTTATGTCGGGATCAACTCAGTATTTTACATGAGGAATGAAAAACTGAAGTTATTGCAATACGTTAGAATACATGCTAAATGATTCAGACAGTATCATTTTTCAAGTAAATGTTGCGTAGTCGAGGTGACATGATTCCACAAGAGTAGCTAATGTACAGAATAAACAGAACATTTTTAATGATACTGAAATGATAAAGCTTAAATATCTATCTGAATTTGATTTTTAAAATGTCATATTTAAGAAAAATGATAAAAATCACATTCTACGCAATATTTAATTTAAATAAGACATAATACATCTTCAGGGGTTTCAATATAGCCTCTTAAGGTGGATTTGATGAATATCATTATTTATATTTATTACAATTTTTCAATTTGAACAAAAACCATGCAGTAAATACTACTTAATATAATGAAAATCATATGGAATAGCCTTGCTACTTGGTGTTAAGTTTATGTCGAATTTCCAAATCCATATTCGTCTATTTTTTTAAATCACACTTGGCACAAAAATTTATTTAGGTTTTTCTTGTTACACCAGTATAATATTCCTTAAGGATGCGCGTTTTTTATTTAATTTTTAATTTTTTGCCCCATTAAATGAAATCAAACCAACGAATAGTTTTATTTCTTGTGTACGGAAAACTTGAAAGCGCGGCAATCGTCAGACAGTTCGACCAGAATACATCTTCCCTATTATGCTTTAGACTTCTTCGAATCCTGAAAGAGCATTTCTAAATTTTGCTTCCATACTTCATTGTTTTACACAGACACACGCAAATGCACGTATTAAATCTTCAACAGAATAATTAATTAAATTTTTTTCAGACATAAATATCAAAGCACTGGAATATGACTAAAGTTAACATTGTTTTAAAGGATTGTGAAAATTAATTTCTGTGGACGACTCGTCAAACATTTGAACAGTTCTCGCAGAGAAGTAGTTAGTTTGCTTTCACTTAATTCTTTAAGTTAATTATCTATTTCACATGTTTCAAAATATTCGGTAGACATGATGTAAAAGTATAGACTCTTTCGGATTTTAGATCTCTTACTTTTAACTATTTAGACATTTTAAACATTATATAACAGAGAAGTGTTTTGTCTTTATGCCTGAATTAGTTATACAGAATTGCATTCGTCACACTGTTTAAACTGATTCTTTAGCCCCCTAATTTCGATTCATCATAGAAAATCCAGTAATTGTTTTATAAGCTGAAATGAAATAATTCTAAGATGTTATAAACCGTCTAAGAAATTACTCGTGATCATGTCGTCTATTAAAATTGCCAAATACAAGTAGGTAGCATAGAAAAATGTTCCTCCTTCTTTTGTTAAGTATGATTGATTGAATATTTATTTGAGATTGTTCAGGCTTTATCCTTAGATGCGAAACTCGCCAAGATGGTCTGAAAATTTTATTTAATGTAAATGCTTATCTATGGAGCAGTTAATTTCAAAGTTAAGCAGTCTTGATGTTTTCATATAAATGGATGGCATCATATATATGCTTTAAAAAAACTGCTCACTTTCTGGTAATTTTAAAGGCAATCGAAGTTAGTATGGTTTTAAAAGTGCTTTGACTGGTTCCCACTTATTTTATGTTTGTCTCCCATAGACTTGGATAACGATGGTTATCTGCTAAATGACGAGAAGTTCCAATCGAGTTCCTATACCGACCCCCAACATCATTTTCTTGCAATATTGCCTATTTCTAAATTATTAATTATAATCGTCATCATTCACTAGTCATATGTATACCTGCTTTGAAACTTTCTGCGACTTAAATCACATCAGCAGATTGCTGGATGAAGGAATGGATCCCAATCACCAGTTTTACGGTGGTACAACGCTATTCCATCTGGAATGTATGATTCCCGCTCCCAACATTGAAGTGGTTAGATGCTTGATTCAAGCCGGTGCTGATATAAATTTTGGAAAATCACATGGGTTATACACCTTTACATTTCGCAGTAATTCAACGGAAACGTTTAGTTGTCAAAGAATTGATTGAGCATGGTGCTTTAATCAATGCTCAGAATTATCTTGGAATGTCAGCCCTGCATTTCGCAGTCTCCGATTACACATGGACTGGAACGTCAATTCAAGATCATAAACATCTTGATATGTGGATTGTCAAAGAACTATTAAAGCATGAATATATAGATAGCGATCTATTAAATTCAAATGGAGACACCCCTCTTATGCTTTCCGTCAAAAAGTATCATATAGAATTGGTCGAGCAGTTGTTGCGATCTAAAGCAAATCCAAATATATGCAATAAGGATTTCCAAACGCCTTTGCATGTAGCATTTTCCCATCCTCCAAGTTGTATTGTGATTGAACTTCTGATCCGTGGTGCTAACATTTATGCAGTGGATAGAAATGGAAACACTCCTTTAGATATTCTAATCAATAATAGCTTTTATGACGAGAATAAGGAATGGGTAAATTTCATACTAAAACTAATTGCATTTAAATATTGCGTAACAGATGACTTGAAACGAAAATTGGAAAGGAAACCTGAGCTATTTCAGTTTTGGAATAAATGTTGTGATCAAGTGAATGAAATGAGAAGTGACTTTATAACAGGGAATATAACAATGCATGACTTCATTTGGAATTGCTTCAATGAAAATCAAATTGAAAATCTGATATTGCAAATTCACAAGCCTCTGGTAGATCGATTAGCAAGAGATATTTATCCTGATTATTTTGCTGAAATCTTTATCCCGATACCGAAATGGAATTTGTGTCAAATATTGGAAATCACAGCCTGTTGTAAAAAACGTGCAGATGGATCTAAGGTGATAACCCTTGCCGATTTGCTATCAAAAATAGACATTATTTATTTGATTTCTAAGCATTTGAGAAGAGAAGATATTTTTTGCCTAATTGTTGCATTTTCTGATATGAGAATTCCTAAGGCATTGCAAGATGGGCAAGGACACTCTTACCATTTTTTATTTGCTCCTGAATTTAAATAATGAAACGCTTCTCATATGGCTGTAGTGAAGTTTTAAAACTACTAATTTTTTTAAATTCTTTTCTAAGTGTATTTTTAATTAAATTTTGCCAGGAGAATTGTATAATTAATCCGTTTTACTTCTTAATCATTATAATTATGCTTATTTTATCATTCAATTTATTTGTAGCATTATGACATTTAGGATATGTCTATTATTTTATACAAAAAAAAATGTTTAACTCTTTTCAGCACTTGATTATTGAAATAAAGCAGACAAATTTTAGATTAATTTTTAATCATTTATTATTCCTAAAAAACTTGAAATATTTTCAAGTAACTAATTTTGATTTATTCCATAGAAAATGATATATAACCGATTTCTTCATCGAAAATTTTCAGTGTTTTCGTGTCGTAAGTTTCAAGATTTATTAACTGAAATTCAATTCAAATAATACGTTCTTTTTGAGTATTGAAATATAACTTGCTACTGCTCCAAATATTTCTGAAATTGCAACTATCTAAATAAATAATTTTCATTTTCAGTAACTTTTATAATAACTTTGATGAATTATTTTAATACTAAGCATTGCTTTGAATAAATAAATAGACTCGGACTCTATGGCAGCTTGAAGTATTTTTGTTATAAAGTAAAATAAAATGTTTAACGAAATAAGAAAAAAAGATTTTTGTATAAACTGGACATACTTTTTTTCCAGTGATATGGAATAATTTCAAAAAATAAAGTTTTTGTTATTCTTGACAATTGATCGATTTCTTACACTGCAATATTACAACAAATCTGAAAGAATGTGTTACTTCAAAATAACTGCTGCGCTTATGACTGAATAAACACACTTTACTGGTTATAAAAGTACTGCGAATAAGGAGATGCTCATGCAATGATAACATCTGAAATTCGAAAATGTTCCAGGGGTGGAATTATATCAATATTTAATTGTCTAGGGTTTAAATTATAAAATGCTTTAGAAACGGAAAATACAACTCATTTTTCCTACCTAGATTTCTAAAGCAGCATTTCACACGAGGCCAACTATTGTGCCCAGTAAAAGGCAATGCCTACCTCATGAACATCTCCTGACTCGAATGAGATAATGGCAATTTGATCTCTAATTGGGGCAACTATTTGACATTGTCCCATGGCGGTTATGTGATCCTCTTGAAGCAGGCGTGTCCTTCTACAGCGCGTAATAGTTAACCTCACATAAACTCTGCTTTATTCAGTGAATTAAAGAAAAAATAATTGGCTGTGCTGAAAATTTTTCTTAGCTTAACTTTGTCTGGAATATTTAACATGGCTTACTTTCATTAAGGATAAACACTTCTCTCCCTTTCTCTATAGCAGCTATAGTTTCTGAAATTCAATATTTCCAAAGGTGCAATGTTTATATTCGATTCGATTTTGATTTTTAATTTAAAAAATTGATCATGAATATATTTTGAGAAATACGAGATCTCAATATTTACTATGTTAATTAGTAAAAACGAGGATTTTTAACCTTTTAAAAGACCATTTTTATTAGTCATGGTCACTTAAAGTATTTTCAGAATTGAGATTAGCTGACGAAAAATGATTCATTTATTTTATTAGATATAAATTTAATTTAATTTGATTAATTAATTTGGTTAATTAATAATTAAGCAAAAAATCAAGACACGCCACTTTAGCTTACCAATTAGCAAGCTTATTTTTTAAAATAAATTTTAGTATTTATTATCAGTCTCTGATGTTAACCCTTAGCACAAGGGACTAAGGGTTAATGCTTGAATGATGGTGATTCTCATTCAGCATTCAAGACGGCGCATCATTTTGACGTTTCATTTATTTATTTTTGATTAAATAAATAAAACACCTGAAGAGTAGTAAGAAGATGCGTATCAATTAAACCGGAGAATACAACTTAAAACAATTGTATATATTTATTTTTTGGTAAAATTAACAAATCTTTGTATTAGGTGATTAATTATGCCTCGAATTACTTTTCCAAGTACAAAGGGTTACACTTTAAAAGCTAAAGTAAGAGCTGCATTAATCATGACAAGAGACATATACAAATAATTATAATGATTTTAAAAATGAAAATGAAAAAGAGGAAAAGAAAATAATCAATTCAAATCTGATTAAATTTACAGAAAATTTTCTTAAAATTTTTTACCCATAAACCTATCCATATTCAGAAGAATTCGGTTCAGTTATCTAAGATTATGGTGACACTATTGTCGATAGTGAAAAGGAATTGTCTCTTGAACAAAAATTAGAATGAGCGATAAATGAAAAAATTTTAATAAACCATAATATAATCAGCTATATCCAAAAACAACCCGACGAGAAATCGATTTGTTTTGAGATGAGGATTTAGAGGTAAATACTTGGAAATATATATATCGCGCATTGCTAACAGTACCACCGACTAGCGTAGATGCCGAAAGAGCGTTTTCGACAACTGGTAATTTTTGCACAAAATTACTTTTCAGGCTTAATGACAGTACAATGGATGCATTATGTTTTTTAAGATCACATTTGAAAAATTTTTAATAGTACCACAGACTGTATAGTGATATTTACACTTTTTTTTATTTAAATAAATAAGATGGTTCTTTACTTTTTTGTGATTATATACTGTTATAATTTATAAGTTACACATTATTTTTTGTGATATTTACACTCTCAAACAAAACTGTCAAATAAAAAAAATAAATAAATGTTTTTTTTTTCTTTTTTTTTTCCTAAAATTTCTAATACCGGTATTAAAACCGGTATCCCGGTATTAAGATCTAAAAAATACCGAATACCGGTATTGAAATTTTGTTCCATTATTGCAATCTCTACTCAGAAGAATTATTTATTTTTTGAGCAAACGGAATTATATAAATATCGGGGGATTGGAATATAACTAAATATAACATTGTTTTAAATGAATGTGAAAATTAATTTCTCTGGTTCGCTCAACCAATATTTGAACAGTTCTCGCAGTGAGATTGGCAGTTAAGCATTAAGTTAATTATCTAATTCATATGTTTCAAAATATTCACTAGACATGATGTAAAAGTATAGACTGATTCGTTACGCTTTCGTGATTTTTAAATATTTCGAAATTCTAAACATTATATAAGATAAAAGTGTTTTATCTTTATGGCGGAATTAGTTATACAGAATTACATTCCCCGAACTGTTAAAATTGATTCTTTCAATCCATAATCATCATGGTGAAAAGTTAAACCACTCATCATAGAGAATCCAGTAATTGATTTATAAGCTCATAAGCTGAAATGGAATCATACAAAAATGGTATAATTCGGGCAAGAAATATAATGATGTCATCCATTAAAATAGCCAGAGACACTTGGGTAGCGTTGAAAAACTTACGTCCTCCTTTCGTTAAGTGTGATTGATTAAATACTTATTTTTGATTGTTCGTGCTTTATTCGTTAGATGCGATACTCTCCAAGATGAATTAAAAAAAACATATCTATGCAGCAGCTAATTTCAAAGTTAAGCAATCTTGATATTTTCGTATCAACGGATGGCATCATATATGTACTTTCTTAAAAACTGGCAATTTTAACGACAATCGAAGCTAATGTGGTTTTAAAAATGCTTTGAGTGGTGTCCACTGATTTTATATGTTTCCCTCATAGACTTGGATAACAATTGTTATCTGCTAAATGACGAGAAGTTCCAATCGAATTTCTATACCGACCACCAATATCATTTTGTTGCAATATTGCCTATTTTTATACTTAGATTATTAAATACACTTCTCATGGAGTTTCCTAATCTTATGTATCACTGCTTTAAAGTTTTCAGCGACTTAAATCGGGTCCGCAAATTACTGGCTGGAGGATTGAATCCCAATCACCAGACTTAGGGTGGTACTACGCCGTTCCATTGGGCATGCATGAATCCCGCTCCCAACATTGAAGTGGTTAGATGCTTGATTCAAGCCGGTGCTGATATAAATTTGGAAAATCACATGGGTTATACACCTTTACATTTCGCAGTAATTCAACGGAAACGTTTAGTTGTCAAAGAATTGATTGAGCAAGGAGCTTTAATCAATGCTCAGAATTATCTTGGAATGTCAGCCTTGCATTTTGCAGTCTCCGATTTCGCCTTGTTTGGAACGCCAATTCTAGATCGCACACATCTTGATATATGGATCGTCGAAAAGCTATTAAAACATCAAAATATAGATCGCGATCTAATGAATTCAAATGGAGACACACCACTTATGCTCTCTGCCAAAGATTATCATATAGAATCTGCTGTGCAGTTGTTGCGATCTAAAGCAAATCCAAATATATGCAATAAGGATTTCCAAACGCCTTTGCATGTGGCATTAACCCATCCGCCAAGTGATATTGAGATTGAACTTCTGATCTGTGGTGCCAACCTTTATGCAGTAGATAGACATGGCATCACTCCTTTAGATATTCTAATGAAGTTTACCTTGGATGATGAGAATGAGGAATGGGTAATTTACTTATTAAAAATAATCGCGTTTAAATATTGCGTAACAAATGACTTGAAACGAGCATTGGAAAGCGAACCTGAGTTATTTCAGTTTTGGAATAAATGTTGTAATCAAGTGAATGAAATGAGAAGCGACTTTATTACAGAGAATATAACAATGCATGACTTTATTTGGAGTTGCTATAATGAAGATCAAATTGACGATCTCTTATTACAGATTCACAAGCCTGTGGTAGATCGATTAGCAGAAGACATTTACCCCGATTATTTTGTTGAAATCTTATACCTGGTACAAAAATGGAATTTGTGTGAAATATTGGAAATGACAATTTGCTCTCGAAAACGTGGGAAAGAAACTGAGTTGACAAACATTGCCACTTTGCTATCGAAAATAGACATTATTCATTTGATTTCTAAGCATTTGATAAGAGAAGATATTTTTTGCCTAATTGTTGCGTTTTCTAATATGAGAATCCCTAAGTCATTGCAAGATGTTCAAGAACGCTCTTACTATTTTGCTTTTAATTTAGAATAAGAAAAATCTGAACAATGAAATGCTGCCCAAATGGCTGTACTGAAGTTTTGAATTCTCTAATTTTTTATATCATTTCAAATTGTATTTTTATTAGAATTTTGATAAGAGGAATGTTTAAATCTATTTTAAACCTTAATAGCTTATAGCTTATTTTATCAATCAATTTATTTGCACAATTAATTAGGAAGTGTCTGTTATTTTAAACAAAAATAAAAATAAAATGTTTAATTGATTGTTACGAAAATAAAAAAGAATTGGGTTTGTTAATAAATTGTTTTAAAAATTGTATTTTCAACTTTTAATTTTTGAAAAAATGCAAACAAATCTAGGCATATTAATTTTCAATGTTTTTAAATCGTATTATTTATAAAGCTGCATACTTTAATGTAACTGATCATTTTAATTGATTCTGTAGAAAATGATCGATAATAAATTTCTTTAATCGAAAATTTTCAATCGTGAGTTTGAAGAATTGATAATTTAAAATATATTGCACACGGAATTTTAACAATCATATAATGCATTATTTTTTAGTCTTGAAATATAATTTGCTAATGCTCTAAATTATTCTGAAATTGTATCTATCTAACTAATTGTTCATTTCAATTAGGATTTATAATAGCTTTGATGAATTTTTTAATGCTAAACAATACTTTGAATAAATAATTAGATGCTACTCGGACTCTATGGCAGCTTGAAGAATTTTTGTAATAAAGTAAAATAATATTAGATTCGAAATAAGAAAAGAAGTCATTTTGTATAAACTGGACATAAATCTTTCTTTTCCAATGATATGGAATAATTTCAAAAATAGTTGGTTACTGACAACTGATCAATTTATTACTATGCAACATCACAGTAGAACTGAAAAAAGTGTTTAAGTAAGTATAGTGCTTATCAGTGAATAACTCACATTGCCATTAATGAAAGTATTGCGAATGAGGAGATGTGAATACAATTGGAACACCTAAAATTTGGAGATCTGGCAGGGGTGGAATTAGATTAATGTTAATCTAGAATTTAGATTATAAAATGCTTTACATATGAAAAATTCAACTCATTTTTCTTACCTAGATTTCTAAAGGAACGTTCATAAAAGACCATCTATTGTGCTCAGTAAAAAGTCACGACTACCTCCAAGAGCAGCAACTGACCAGAATGAGACAATGGCTATTTGTTCTCTAATTAGGGCAACTATTTGACATTGTCCCATTGTGGTTATGTGATCTTCCTGAAGCAGGCGTGTCCTTCTACAGCGCGTAATAGTTGGTCACATGTAAATTCTGCTTTATTCACTGCATAGAAAGGAAATTAATTGTTTTGGCTGAAAACGTTTCTTAGCTCAACTTTCCCTAGAATATTTAACTCAGTGTGCTTTTCCTAACGGTAAAAACTTCTCTCCATTCCTCTATTGCAGCTGTAGTTTCTAAAATTGAATAATGCCACAGGTCCAAGTTTATATTCGATTCGAATTTATTTTTTATTTAAAATAATCATCATGAATATTTTGTGAAATAGTAGATCTCAATCTTTACTGTATTCATCTGTAAATTTAGGACTTAAAACCTTTAAAAGGTCATTTTCTCTAATCATGGTATATTAAAATACTTAGGATTGAGATTGACTGAAGAAAAGTGATATATTTATCTTATTAGATGAATTTAATTTGATTAATTAATTTGGTTACTTAACAACTAAGCAACAACTTTAAGACACCATTTTATGTGAGATCAGGAATTGTAGCATCTAAGTTTTTGTGTTATGTCAGAACATAGGTTAATTGATATAATTACATACAAATACTGATAAAAATTGATTTGTAGCGTAATTTTCATGGAACAAAAAATATTAAACAATGCTACAGCAAGATAAAAATTATAAAATTTTAATATATTTTATTTAAAATATTATCTAACATTTTAATAGCCAGCATTTTTGTTTTGTTTTATTTGTAGTTTTTTGAAAGTTCAAAAGCTTAGATTGTTTCATTTATTTTTGTAAATAAGAATCTAGACATTAACAAGAACAAAAAATAAAACGTTTGCTCTATAAGTGCTTCTGTTATCTCGTGCATTTTGTTTAATGCACAAATTGACTATTTATCCAATGTCGTGAAAAATATTTGTACCAATCACCAACAAACCCTTTATGCAACATGACTATTCCTAGAAAAATTATTAAATATAATTCTCATGAAGATCACTAATCATGTGTTTAACTGTGTTTGAGTTTTCAGCGACTTAAACCAGGTTTGCGAATTATTTGCTAGAGAAATGAATACTAAGCACCAGTTTTACGGTGGTACAACGCCGTTCCGTTGGGCATGTATGAGTCCCGCTCACAACATTGAAGTCGTTAGATGATTGATTCAAGCCGGTGCTGATATAAATTTGGCAAATCACTTAGGTTATGCTCCTTTACATTTCGCAGTAATTCAATGGAAACGTTTAGTTGCCAAAGAATTTATTGAGCATGGTGCTTTAATCAATGCTCAGAATTATCCTGTGACATCGGCATTGCATTTTGCCGTCTCTGACTGCTCATTGTTTGTAACACCGATTCTAGATCGCAAACCATTTGATATATGGATCGACAAAAAACTATTAAAACATCCATGTATAGATCGCGATCTATTGAATTCAAATGGAGTCACCCCACTAATTTTTTCCGGCAAAGGTTATCATGCGGAATATGCAGTTCAGATGTTGCATTCAGAAGCAAATCCAAACATATGGAATAAGGATTTCAAAATTTCTTTACATGTGACGTTGACCCATCCGCCAAGTTCTATTGAGGTTGGAGTTCTGTACAATGGTGCCAATATTTATGCAGTGGATGGACATGGCAATGTTCCTTTAGATATTTTAATGAATATTACCTAAGACGATGAGAATGGGGAATGGGTAATTTATTTTGGGTCACTTTGATTTTCCAAGAAATGTAAGAACTACACTAGCTAGATTAAGAAAGAATCACAATAAGGGAATGAAAATCCTTCCTGATGGAACAAGAACCTATATTTACTGCAAGAACTGCTCGGAAACTCAGCTCACAACGATTCACATCTTCGAGTATCCATCTGTTACCGCACATATCTTAAGGCTTGGTTGGTTAGTGCTGATGGATCCATTTAGGCAGATCCTTTACAGTCCTGAAGCATCAAAGCTTGCGGCAGAGGGTCTTCGGATTTTGACAATATCTGAGACTTTCTTTTCTTACTTTTTACAACAACAACTAACTAACTTACAACTAAAATTTTGTAAGTGTGACCTTAAATTCGTTTCTGGCTTCTCATTTACCCAAAAACTTTGGTCATCTAGTCAGTTCTTAATTTTAGAATAGAGGTTACAATCGTTCGCTCCTAAACCACATTCCCGTTGAAAACGGACAAGGACGGAAGTCTGTTGGAACAAAAAATCTTTTTCATTGAATTGAGATATATCGTTCTATTAAAAATGAGCATTCTAGAAACACATGTAACTAGTCGGGATAATTGTGAAAATTTCGACTTTAGAAGAATATTTAGACAATTCTAATTCTTATTCTTTCCTTAAAATGAAGCTCAAAAGCATTTCAGAGTAAAACGAAACGTTAAGCGACATCCCACGTCAATGTTTGCAACTTTCTGGTCCACAGATATGAACAAATGCCTAAATATTTCAAAACCTAAACCTGTTACATAATTTTTGATGATAAATTCATTATTTTTCTCTAGTCTTTACGATTTTATAGCGCATTGGAGCTTGAAAACTTGCAATATATGAAAATAATTTTTGCTTTACAATTGCAAGTAATTTGCAGAAAAGTCAATAATAATAATAAAAAAAAAATACAAGAACTAATTCTATAATTTGAGGCGTTGAGATTCTAGCCAAGTTTCAAAGTTTCAGGTCAAAAGTATGGTGCTGTTCAAATCTGCTGAATTTTAAACTACCTGGAAATTTTTTCTTCGGAATTATGTCTGTGAGTATAAATGAAAAACGTTTTTGACAAAGTCGGATTAAATTTAGTATACGGTCTGTACAATTAAGTTGCAATTTCTATTAAATCTTGCACGGACATTCTATTCAGAGAAAATCTGTCTATCTGATTAATCGAATATATTTTAACATGAGCTTACAAAAATTTAAAAACAAAAACTAGATATATAATTTGGCAGACACGTTTAGCATTTATAATGTAGATTTGCATCAAATTTAGAACCAAATCCGTCAATGGATTGACCGTCTGTTGTTCTATGCTTTTGCATCCATTTAATAGCAATGATTCAAAAGCGTAACAACTTACTTAAATGGAACTTGGTATTTGATCTTAAGACTATCATAGTAATTTTGTATCCAATTTGGTTTCAATCGTTCGGAAAATAACC
Organism: Argiope bruennichi; assembly: GCF_947563725.1. Classification (NCBI taxonomy): domain Eukaryota; kingdom Metazoa; phylum Arthropoda; class Arachnida; order Araneae; family Araneidae; genus Argiope; species Argiope bruennichi. The sequence continues at coordinate 86,557,720 of NC_079159.1, read as the reverse complement.
ATAATCTAAAAATATATTAGATATTTTAGAATTTGTGCATTAATAGCATTTCAGCAATTAAACTCAAGATACTATCATGTGGAAAAATAAAAATATGAGAACATGCGGTCCCAAAGTCAAAATTTCAGTCAAAGGGAATTGGATAACAATCGTATTAGAGGGTATACGAGAAAATATCTGGGAGACCATTTCCATAATTTTTCTTTTGACTAACCGTCACAAAGCTAGAAGTGCACCAATGTATATATTAAGGACAGCATTAATGAATTATTCATGCTATGTATTGATTTCTTTTTTATATATATCCCAAGAATATTTCGATAAACAAATGCAATGGTATTTTAAAAATTTTAATTCCAAGTGATTTCTTTTCATTGAAAATTATCAAATTTGCATTGGTCGATTTCTAATTTGTTATAATGCTACATAAACAAAGAAGCTGAGAAAACCAATGACTCAAGGGACAAAAAGAATTGATGCACCATATTCATAACCATAGATGGACTTAAATGAGTTGAGAGCTATATTTTAAAATAATTAAAATCGAGCGTTTTTAAAGTAATTTTAACTTGCGCAAAGCTGTAGAAATTGATTTATTATGCCTTGTTTTTGAAGGTCAAAACGCCTTTGATCTTTAATTTAAAATATTTTCTCATTTTTCTAATATGAATTAAATTACAAGTCATTCACAAGAATAGAGAAAAATGAAAGCCTAAAGAACCTCAGACAGAACACTGAACACAGGCAAGATATCTTAGAGCCTTTGAATGTAAATCCTTTGTTAAGTGTTCGTAAATGGCTTATGAAAGCTGATTTTTTTTTTTTTTTTAATATAAAATGTGTTCCTCAGTAAAACGTGATTATTTTTTCGTAAGAAGATGGCATCGTTTTTGCGATTCCAATATTATGCATGATTTCAATCATGCCGGGTTTACACTGACCAGTTATAAGACGGTCAGTAGGCAGCGCATGCGCAGAAAAAGACATTTATGTTTGCCACAATTTCATATAATAGATTCAGACATTCCACACTTGGCTATAAACTGCCATTTTGGCGCCACAAAATTTTTCTTTTTCACCGTGTATCGTATTAAAATGATGGATATTTATAAAAAGAAGTTTGGTAAAATAGGAAAAAAAGTCAGCATACCTAAATGTGGAAAACTATAGTAAAGAAATGGCAAAAAAAAATGAAAAAAAAAAGGCAATATTGCATCTGAAAGAACTACGAGTACAAAATGTTGGAATGAATCTCTGATAAGTCCTTAATTTTTTTCACTCCAAAAACTACGCCAAATTCTGCAAAAGCATTCACAGTAAGAAAAAATACAATACAGCGGCATGTTGTTGTCCTGTCGGGACAATTACTTGCCATCGACCGAGCAGCATTTTTCAGCCTTTCTGCGCATTCTCTGCCTACAGGCAGAGCATTATACCCAGCATTATTTCTAAAAATTTATGAAGCACGTGAAGTCTGTGCTTCGATTTCATTGCACTATCACTTATACCCTAGATCAATCATTTTATTGCCACTTGCTCTTTTATTTATGATCAAGGGTTTTTATTTATGTCTCTTGGCAATTTTCTTTTAAAAGAATATATTTTCCAGAACTTGATATTTATACTTACTTCCCATGGACTTTTTTCGCATGAGTATAGTAGCAAGGTATATTTACAGAGACCAAAATCTGGATGTTATTCGTGCAATATTTGCAAGAGGAATTGATCTGAATTTTAAATACGATTTTGGTTTGACACTCTTTCACGATGCAGTGAATATTCCCGAGGACAATATTGCGATAATACAAGAATTTATACGTGCTGGTGCTGATGTAAATATTAGCACATTCCTGGATTTTGCACCTTTGCATTTTGCTGTGATTCACCGAAAACGAAGAGTTATGGACGCATTGATTCAATCAAGAGCCTTTGTGAATGCCCAGACATTTCGCGGGACCACATCTTTGCATATTGCTGTCACGAAATCGATATTTTTCTTTCCGACGATTGAAAATATAACTTCGCCGGATATCTGGATCATTAATAAACTTTTAAGCCATGAGGACATTGACTGCAATCTTGTGGATTCAAATGGTGACTCGTCTTTGATGGTAGCTGTCAAGGACCAGCAGACGGAGGCCGTGGTGAAGTTGCTGCACCACAAAGCAGATCCGAATATACCTAATAAAGATGGGGTAACTCCTCTACATGTGGCATTTGCTCAGCTGCCAAGTGACATAGAACTTCAGCTCCTGCTCGCCGGAGCCAATATCTATTCTGTGGATAAAAGGGGACAAACGCCAATCGATATTCTTATAAATTATGGCCTGGATTTTCGATCGAATGAATGGGTAATGCTCATAATAAATATCATTGCATTTAAATATAACATTACAAAGGATCTTAAGCAAAAACTAGAATACACTCCCCATTTATTGCAGTTTTTTAATAAATGTATCGAAGAAGTAGATCAAATGAAAAATGATTTTGTTTCGGGCAGTATAACTATGCATGATTTCATTTGGAATTGTTTTAATGAAGATGAATTTCTTCTATTGGAAATTCACAAAGCAGTTGTCGATAGATTAGTAAAAGATATTTATATTGAGTACTTTATAGCAATCTTAGATCTGATACCAGAGTCAAGTTTGATCGCTATATTGGAAATAACTGCCAATTCTCAAAAGCATACGAAAGGGAATAAGATGAGTGATCTCGCAAATTTGTTTACGAAATTCGATATTATTCTTTTAATTTCAGATTATTTATCGAAAGTTGAAGTTTTTTGTTTAATTGTCGCAATTTCTGATGTGATAATTGCCGATTCAATGAAGAATGTGTATGAACGCGAATTCTCTTATTTCCTTGATATGAAGTAGAAAGATAAATGATTCTTTAATTTTTTTAAATGCCGACATTAATAAATTTTAATTTCATCAAATTTTTAAAATAATTAAAAAATGTTAGATCAATGTTTTTATATACATAAATCTTTTACGGGCTTACTCTATTTGAAATAATTCTGCAGTTATATAAATAATTTGTTGGAATCGTATTTCATCATAGAACTGTTTTTTATATATGGAGATATTTCTATATATACATATTTCTTTGTAATTGAATTTTATTGTTATTTTAAGCATAAATTGAATTATGCATTTTCTTGATTGTTATGGTTTAAACATCAAATGAAACATTGTACGCGCTTCGTGTCTTCGACGATCCTGTTTTTAATGTTTTAATATTTATATTAATCTATATGAACATGATTCTAATACAAATGAAGATTTTAATGAATTCAGTTTAAATTATCTGGTTAAGATTTTGTTACGGTGAGCTGTTAAGGATTTTATGTAGCAACTTTTATTTGTTGTTTCTCTTGGAAGATTGTTAAATGAGAAACAATAATTTAGATTGATATGATCTGTTTTAAATTTTTAAACGTTCGTCTTATAGTTCTTTAACAAAAAGAAATCTTTTTTTTCTGGTATTTAAATATTTCAGTTGGAAAATGTATTCAAATAATCCTGAAATAATAACAAATTTGCATCGTTTAGGAAAATATTAAAAATTTTAATAATTACTACTATGGCCAAATTCTCTTTAATAGTTATTCTGTAAAATGAATAATTATTAATAATGTTTAATCTACTGTGTGTCCACTTTAATCGTGGCAGAAAAAAAGGATTTCGAAATGTTTAGAGACAGGCATACACAAAAATTGGAAAAATACTTTAAATGAGGTGGAAAATCTCATTTTATGTTTGAATCAGTAAAATAGATCGTCGAATAATCATGAAATTGAAATTTTAGAACACTTTGCCGTTTTATTAATGATATTAAGAAAAATGTTCTTCTTATTCTTATTTTTAAAATCGAGCTTTTACAACAAAGCTGTAATACTTGTGTAGTCTTGAATTTCATTGTTTTAGAACAATAAATAGATAAATTTTGTGATCATGCATCTTTCTGAAGAAATTGAAATGGTTCTAAAACAGTCATTAAAAATTGTTTAACTCTGATTGTTTTGGCCGTAGATGCCGTAGATATTAGCATCTCAAGAATATTGTTTCCTTACAAGACTGATAGGGCCAGGCTATAATGTAAAGATTTAATTTCGTTTTTTTTTTTAATTCTTCATTTATTCACGCCGCATAAAATATAATTATTTATGACATTTAGAGTATGTTTTTCAACTTGAAACTATTTCATACCTTTATCAGTTTAGAAATCTTTTTTTACCCAGATAAAAGTAGAAAACTTGAATATATACAATATTTTGAGAAAATAGATTATTGGAATGATGAGCTAAATTTCCTGATAATATTGGCTATAATTGTAATAAAATATTTTGACATTGTTCGTGTAAAAAATATACTCATACATTTGTTGTTTACTCTTTATAATAAATTTTAGATATCATTCTAATATTTGTATTGAATTTTCAAAATGTATCAACTGCAAAAGAATCTGTCGAATAAATAGAAATGTTTTCCAATCGTAGTTTCTTGAATTTTATTCCTGAAATACAAGATAATATTTTAATATATAATGGAAAATAAGCTCTGTATTGGTTTTTTGACTGTGAACGTGATTTGAAAACGAAACGTATATATATTTGGTTTGAAAAGCAGTTTAAGGAACGCATGCATAAACCTTGGTAGTCATCTCAACAAATTATTTTTTTCAATCGTAATGTGAAGCACTTAGAATCAACTTAATAAGAAATTGCACAATTTTTTAAGTTTTATATGTAAAAAAATATCCTATAATCGCAAATCGATGGCCATATTTATTGTTTAAAGTATTTTTACAAATAATCGCAAATTTTATAAATATATATATAAAATCGCAATAGTATTTGATATTGATAAATGTAAGCGCAGTAGTACTTGATATTGATAAGTATATTAAAGGCCGGGATAGCCTGGTTGGTAGGCAATTGGATTCGTGCCCCTTGGTTTGCCAGTTCGAAGCCCGCCGGTCGAAGACTTTCCGTGTGTGTTGTAACTGGCGCACGTACAAATCTGCCATGGTCACGAAGTCTTCCATGTCGAGAATAATACCACTCGGGGTGGTGGATCAGCGGTGAACGTTCTCTGATTCAGGTCTAAATTGCGATCTGTATATGAATGAATGAAATGCATGAAGTCCGCCCTGTAAAAAGGGTTGTGACATGTGTGTAGCTAAGTAGTAGTCTTGGTTCTAGATGGCACTACTGAAAAACAAGAGACTCACCCTTGGCTTAAAATCACTGAATTTTAAATTCAGTGGGCTTGTCCATGTCAAATGCTATTAGAAACAACAACAGCAACAAGTATATTATAAGTTTAATCGCAATAGTACTTGATATTGATAATATTATAAGTTTAATCGCAATTCGAAAGCCATATTTATCGTTTAAAGCATTTTTACAATTAAACTCAAATTTTATAATTTTAGTACTTAATATTTGATACTCAATATTGCCAATTCATACTAAGTTCAGGTTCATGGATGAATATTGTTAGGCAAAGGAATCACCAGATGTTTCTGAAGTTGAAACTGTGCAAGAATGAGCGAATTTTATGAAATTTTCATTCAAATTATTACAAAAACAGTGTTAACCTTTTGGATCACTAATTTCTCGATCATATCTTACAAAATTATAGACTAAATTCGTATAATTATCTTTCCAGTGATACCTATCTTTGTTGCACAAAAATGTATCTAAATTTTGATAATTATTGAAATCTATTTTTATGTATTTGCAGTAAAAGGAAATTTAAAACACTTTTATTCGCACCTATAAAAACTTAATCCCATTTTTTTTTTTTTACATTTCTGAAGTTAAATGAATTAAGAGGATTTAGTTTTTAGTACTTCTTGACAATTTTCAGATTTTTCTTCAACATACATTCAGATCAAAAAATCTTTTGCAGAATATTTTATTGAGTAAAATATCCGTTGTGCTAAAAGAGATAGTAGATAAATTGTAAGTTTAATTAACATGTTTAAATTGAGTTCACATGATATTTAACACCCTCTTGTCATTTAGAACTTATTTTAAGAACTTCACTATTTTTATGTCGGGATCAACTGAGTATTTTATATGAGGGATGAAAAACTGAAGTTATTGTAATACGTTAGAATACATGCTAAATGATTCAGACAGTATCATTTTTCAAGTAAATGTTGCGTAGTCGAGGTGACATGATTCCACAAGAGTAGCTAATGTACAGAATACACAGAACAGTTTTAATGATACTGAAATGATAAACCTTACATATCTGTCTGAATTTGATTTTTAAAATGTCATAGTTAAGAAAAATGATAAGAATCGCATTCTACGCAATATATTTAATTTAAATAAGACATAACACATCTTCAAGGGTTTCAATATAGCCTCTTAAGGTGGATATGATGAATATCATTATTTATATTTATTACAATTTTTCAATTTGAATAAAAACCATGCAGTAAATACTACTTAATAGAATGAAAATCATATGGAATAGGCTTGCTACTTGGTGTTAAGTTTATGTCGAATTTCCAAATCAATATTCGTCTATTTTTTTAAATCACACTTGACACAAAAATTGATTATAGGTTTTTCTTGTTACACCAGTATAATATTCCTTAAGGATGCGCGTTTTTTATTTATTTATTCATTTTTTAATTTTTTGCCCCATTAAATGAAATCAAACCAACGAATAGTTTTATTTCTCGTCTACGGAAAACTTGAAAGCGCGGCAATCGTCAGAAAGTTCTACCAGAACACATCTTGCCCTATGATGCTTTAGACTTCTTCGAATCCTGAAAGAGCATTTCTAAATTTTGTTTCCATACTTCATTGTTTTACACAGACACACGCAAATACACGTATTAAATCGTCAACAGAATAATTAATTTAATTTTTTTCAGACATAAATATCGAAGCACCGGAATATGACTAAAGTTAACATTGTTTTGAAGGGTTGTGAAAATTAATTTCTGTGGATGACTCGCCAAACATTTGAACAGTTCTCGCAGAGAAGTAGTTATTTTGCTTTCACTTAATTCTTTGAGTTAATTATCTATTTCACATGTTTGAAAATATTCGGTAGACATAATGTAAAAGTATAGACTCTTTCGATTGCGCTTTTGTGACTTTTAACTATTTAGACATGTTAAACATTATATAACAAAAAAGTGTTTTTCTTTATGCCTGAATTAGTTATATAAAATTGCATTCGTCACACTGTTTAAACTGATTCTTTAGCTCCCCAATTTCGATTCATCATAGAGAATCCAGTAATTGTTTTATAAGCTGAAAAGAAATAATTCTAAGACGGTATAAACCGTCTAAGAAATTACTCGTGATCATGCCATCTATTAAAATTGCCAAAGACAAGTAGGAAGCATTGAAAAAATTTCCTCCTGCTTTTGTTAAGTGTGATTGATTGAATACTTATTCGCGATTGTTCAGGCTTTATTCTTAGATGCGAAACTCGCCAAGATGGTCTGAAAATTTTATTTAATGAAAATGCTTATCTATGCAGCAGTTAAGTTCAAAGTTAAGCAGTCTTGATGTTTTCATATAAACGGATGGCATCATATATATGCTTTAAAAAAAACTGTTCGCTTTCTGGCAATTTTAAAGGCAATCGAAGTTAGTGTGGTTTTAAAAAGGCTTTGACTGGTTCTCACTTATTTTATGTTTGTCTCCCATAGACTTGGATAACGATGGTTATCTGCTAAATGACGAGAAGTTCCAATCGAGTTTCTATACCGACCCCCAATATCATTTTCTTGCAATATTGCCTATTTCTAAATCATTAATAATAATCGTCATCATTCACTAGTCATATGTATACCTGCTTTGAAACTTTCAGCGACTTAAATGAGATCAGCAGATTACTGGATGAAGGATTGGATCCCAATCACCAGTTTTCCTGTGGTACAACGCCATTCCATCTGGCATGTATGACTCCCGCTCCCAACATTGAAGTGGTTAGATGCTTGATTCAAGCCGGTGCTGATATAAATTTGGCAAATCACAAGGGTTATACACCTTTACATTTCGCAGTAATTCAACGGAAACGTTTAGTTGTCAAAGAATTGATTGAGCATGGTGCTTTAATCAATGCTCAGAATTATCTTGGAATGTCAGCCCTGCATTTCGCAGTCTCCGATTACACATTGACTGGAATGGCATTTATAGATCATAAACATCTTGATATGTGGATTGTCAAAGAACTATTAAAGCATGAATATATAGATCACGATATATTAAATTCAAATGGAGACACCCCTCTTATGCTTTCCGTCAAAGAGTATCATATAGAATTTGTCGAGCAGTTGTTGCGATCTAAAGCAAATCCAAATATATGCAATAAGGATTTCGAAACCCCTTTACATGTGGCATTTTCCCATCCTCCAAGTTGTATTGAGATTGAACTTCTGATCCGTGGTGCTAACATTTATGCAGTGGATAGAAATGGAAACACTCCTTTAGATATTCTAATCAATAATACCTTTTATGACGAGAATAAGGAATGGGTAAATTTCATATTAAAACTAATTGCATTTAAATATTGCGTAACAAATGACTTGAAACTTGCACTGCAAAGGAAACCAGAGCTATTTCAGTTTTGGAATAAATGTTGTGATCAAGTGAATGAAATGAGAAGTGACTTTATTACAGAGAATATAACAATGCATGACTTCATTTGGAATTGCTTCAATGAAAATCAAATTGAAAATCTGATATTGCAAATTCACAAGCCTGTGGTAGATCGATTAGCAAGAGATATTTATCCTGACTATTTTGCTGAAATCTTTATCCCGATACCGAAATGGAATTTGTGTCAAATATTGGAAATCACAGCCTGTTGTAAAAAACGTGCAGATGGATCTAAGGTGAGAAATCTTGCCTATTTACTATCAAAAATAGACATTATTTATTTGATTTCTAAGCATTTGAGAAGAGAAGATATTTTTTGCCTAATTGTTGCATTTTATGATATGAGAATTCCTAAATCATTGCAAGATGAGCAAGGACACTCTTACCGTTTTTTATTTACTCCAGAATTTGAAGAAGGAAACGATGCTCATATGGCTGTAATTAAGTTTTAAAACTGCTAATTTTTTTAACTTCATTTCTAAGTTTATTTTTATTAAAATTTTGCCAGGAGAATTGTATAATTAATCTGTTTTACTTCTTAATCATTATAATTATGCTTATTTTATCATTTAATTTATTTGTAGAATTATGACAAAATTAGAAAATGTCTATTTTTTTATACAAAAAATTTTTTTTAACTCTTTCCAGCACTTGAATATTGAAATAATGCAGACAAATTTTAGACAGATTAATTTTTAATCTTTTTTATTATTCCTAAAAAACTTGCAATATTTTAAAGTAACTAATTTTGATTGATTCCATAGAAAATGATATATAACTGATTTTTTCATCGAAAATTTGATGTGTTTTCGTGTCGTAAGTTTCAAGATTTAGTAACTGAAATTCAATTCAAATAATGCGTTCTTTTTGAGTATTGAAATATAACTTGCTACTGCTCCAAATATTTCTGAAATTGCAACTATCTAAATAAATAATTTTCATTTTCAGTAACTTTTATAATAACTTTGATGAATTATTTTAATACTAAGCATTGCTTTGAATAAATAAATAGACTCGGACTCTATGGCAGCTTGAAGTATTTTTGTTATAAAGTAAAATAAAATGTTTAACGAAATAAGAAAAAAAGGATTTTTGTATAAACTGGACATACTTTTTTTCCAGTGATATGGAATAATTTCAAAAAATAAAGTTTTTGTTATTCTTGACAATTGATCGATTTCTTACACTGCAATATTACAACAAATCTGAAAGAATGTGTTACTTCAAAATAACTGCTGCGCTTATGACTGAATAAACACACTTTACTGGTTATAAAAGTACTGCGAATAAGGAGATGCTCATGCAATGATAACATCTGAAATTCTAAAATGTTCCAGGGGTGGAATTATATTAATATTTAATTGTCTAGTGTTTAAATTATAAAATGCTTTAGAAACGGAAAATACAACTCATTTTTCCTACCTAGATTTCTAAACCAGCATTTCACACGAGGCCAACTATTGTGCCCAGTAAAAGGCAATGCCTACCTCATGAACATCTCCTGACTCGAATGAGATAAGGGCAATTTGATCTCTAATTGGGCAACTATTTGACATTGTCCCATGGCGGTTATGTGATCCTCCTGAAGCAGGCGTGTCCTTCAACAGCGCGTAATAGTTAACCTCACATAAACTCTGCTTTATTCAGTGAATTGAAGAAAAAATAATTGGCTGCGCTGAAAATTTTTCTAAGCTTAACTTTCTCTGGAATATTTAACTTGGCATGCTTTCATTAAGGGTAAGCACTTCTCTCCCTTTCTCTATAGCAGCTGTAATTTCTGAAATTCAATATTTCCAAAGGTGCAATGTTTATATTCGATTCGATTTTGATTTTTAATTTAAAAAAAAATTGATCATGAATATATTTTGAGAAATACGAGATCTCAATATTTACTATGTTAATTAGCAAAAACGAGGATTTTTAACCTTTTAAAAGACCATTTTTTCTAGTCATGGTAATTTAAAGTATTTTCAGAATTGAGATTATCTGAAGAAAAAGGATGCATTTAGTTTATTAAATTTTAATGTCTTAATGAAATATTTGTCAGAACTTACGCGAATTTATATAACTTTATACAAGAACAGCTGAATTTCATTCGTAGCATACTTCCCATGGCCTAAAAATATTAAATGAGAAGGCAGGATTTTTTTATATAAGCATTATACAATTTCAATGTATTTCATTTAAAATATTATCGGAAAATTTTAATAGCTAGTATTTTTGTTTTATTTAAATTGAAGCTTTATATAATTTCAAAATCTTAGATTGTTTCATTTATTTTCTAAATAAGAACCCAGACATTAAACTTGAACAAAAATAAAATTTCCTGTCTATAACTGCTTCTGTTGTCTCGTGCTTTGTGTTGAATGAACTGATTCGAATATTTATCTAACTGCTTGATAATTTTTTAAAAACAAACATGAAAAATTTATAGTTAATATATTTTAAATTCCTATTTTTAGTTATTTTTATAAAAACAAAAATTCGTAAATTTCCTTATATTTTTCTCGAAGAATTATGAACTTAAGGATGTTGCACAAATTTAAATATCCTCATATTAAATCTGGAAAAATAATTTTAATAAGATAAAGAAATATTGCTCACATTTTATGCTATGACCAATTTTATATAGTTATGTAACTGTTTGAAAATGAAATTCTGTATGTCCAGGAATGATATGAAACGGTTTCTATTCTTTCTTTTTTTTAATTTGAAATAAGATGTGGACAGATACGAAAAACATTCTTTTGTTGTAAAAGTGTTATTTAAATGGAGGTAACATTACACATTTTTTTTCTGAAATATTCGAATGTGCAGTTAATATTTTATTTAAATTTTAAGTAATTACCAGATACGATATAAATAAAAATATTAAAAACATACCTGAAAAATAATTTTTTTCTTAAAAATTTTTCTTGGTGTTGTGACTTACTTTTCTTTAATAAACCTGTAGATAAATGAATGGTAAAATATTGTTTTGATGACCAATAATCATTTTTGTATTGTAAATGTCGTTAAATAATGAATGCCAATACAACATATTTGATCAATTCAGCATTACAGTATTGAAAACAATAGTACCTGAAGGAAATAATATTCAATAAAATATATTAAAAATTACCATTTATAATAAAATAGGATGATAATATTTTAAATTCATTAAAATGTGATAACAAAATATTTTACAAGCTTATTTTTTAAAATAAATTTTAGTATTTATTATCAGTCTCTGATGTTAATCCTTAGCACAGGGGACTAAGGGCTAATGCTTGAATGGTGGTGACTCTTATTCACCATTCAATACGGCGCATCATTTTGACGTTTTATTTATTTATTTAATTAATAAAATGCCTGCAGAATAGTAAGAGGATGCTCATCAATTAAACGGGAGAAATAAACTTAAAAACAGTTATATATATATATTTATTTTTCGGTAAAATTAATAAATATTTGTATTAGGTGAATAATTATGCATCGAATTATTTTTCCAAGTGCAAAGGGTTATGACTTTGAAAGCTAACGAAAGCGCTGCATTAATCATGACACGAAACATATACAAAGAAAATCAAAACATGAAGCTATCTAGGTAAATTTGGAATATCTTTATTTTTTATGAAAAGAAGATATAATATATGGTTGATTCCTTAAAAAAATTAAAGAACAGAGTCGATTATCGTTAAAATTAGGAACACGTTATAGCTTATTTAATCTTCAACTCCTTGATATCAAATACAAAAGGTTACATTGTGATACACATTCTACTTGTTCCCTTTAAATAATATATAGCACAAGCCTTCATTTAGTAACATTCTAGAGAAAGAATTAAATCTTTCATTTTCTTCTTCTTCACAGGGTGCTTCGAATGCATGGTATTTGAATTTCTAACGTCCTCTAACTTTCTAACCTCTAGTCAATGTTTAGTAATTGAGGAATAAATTAAATTTTGCGTATCTCCTATTTGTAATCCAGAGATACCCACGATCTTTGAGTTAAATTTTTGCTTATCTTCTTCCTTTGTTTTTTAAAAAATAGTATATCTCCAACAATTAACTATATTTTTCATTCGAAAAACAATAAAGAAAATATTTAAAAGAAAATATCTGCAACTGCTGACAACCCTGTTATGAAGGAATATATTGAGCTAAGAATATCTACTTTTTTACAAACATAATTGAAACTAGATATTGTTAGGAAAAGCAAAATTAGATTTAGAAGAAGTGACATATGTGCTGTTTGGTGAAAGAAATAACTAGAACGTTGAGTACTTGTCGGTTGTAACGGTGACCAATAAGCGCCAAGAAGAAATTTCGCCAGTTTGGCGATTTCAGTCATCAAACTTAATAGCATGCGATTCACACGTTCAACATTTTTCGTTGTTGTTGTTGTTGCTAATCTCCACGGCCTGACTTAGTCAGACCAAATCCAAAAATCCATTGACAAGAATAAAGTCAAAAACGAGGAAGGGAGAACAATAAACTTATCCCCAAAGAAGTCGTAAACAGTCTAGAATATGTTCAGCAGAAGCCTGACGTTGGTAGCATTTCGGGCAAAGAGGGTAAATTTTTTCACCCTGAGAAAAGAAAAGACATTTAGGTGGCCACTGGCAAGGCGCGACAGGCAAGTGTTGGTTTTTCTATCACAAGGAAGAATTAAGGACTGGCGCGGCTTATTGGCTCTATACCAATCATGAGTAGGAGGAACCATCCAATTCTTCATATTTAGGGATTTCGCCTGAGAGAACAGTTCTATGTGAGCTCAGCAGAAGTTGAAGTCGCTAGGCTGCTTCCTTTTTTTGCAAGCCTGTATGTTGCTCTCCCATGAAATTTTTCGTAACAAATAATAATGCACTTGAGTATATATTTATAATATGGCGACATTTTTTGGGCGCTTTTTGATCGCCATTAAAACCGAATTGTACAGAACATTAGCAACAAAAATTTAGCTCTGAAATTTTCCAGTAATGTATGGTTGGAACATGCTAAACATATTTTTGCGTATTCCAAAGATGCAATAAAGTAAATATGAAATTTATTTCTTACTTTAATTATTTAAATTATAATTGTTTTTATTACCATATTGCTTCTATTGTTTGTTACAAAAGTAAATATTTCGGATGACAGTTGCATTTATTTTCTTTTAGCGAATTCTTTGGTACTTTTGTATTATTTTTGTGCTTTATAAATGCATTGTTTCCATTTTTTTAAAAATATTTTTGAATAATTGTATTTATTAATTATTATTAAATTTGAATTGTAATATTGTAACCTATAAAACTTTATATTTTATAATCATTTTTTTGCAAAATAAGTACTTGCGCCTTTCATGTTGGTACACAGGACGTGCATACTGTAACTAAAGCCGACAATATTTGTGGAATAATTTTATAATGTTATACCATATCAACTTTTTATACTAAACATATACCCGGATGAGCATCTCTGTCATATGACCATAACTCTATTAACTATAAATTATTTATTCTCCTAAGACTTATTTGCTGCCATGAAATTGAAATCAATTGGCTTCGATGAAAACTTTCTTTTTAACCAGCGACTTTAATAACACTAAAAGCTATTCTGGTTTTCTGTTTCGTCATTTGAAGTCTTTATATGCAGGTGATTCTTAAGACAAAATGTTTATATTCGTTTCAGGTTCAATTTTTTCTAGAAAATATAAAAGGATAGTGATATGTTTATGAAATAAAGAATCAACTGATTATTGTATTACTCATGAAATGTGTGGGTTTTAAAACTATTGCATTGTGTATATGTATGATCTTATACCTTAGATAATTTTAAGTAAACTATTTTCAGTATCTTTTAATAAGAATTCTTTTGTGTGTTCCAAACATCTTATTGCATTTGGCGTTTTCTAAATAAAAATTGATGTGTTAAAACATGGTATGAAAAATACTGTCACATATAAATATTACTGACATCCAATGCATTGTCTTCCTTGCATAGTTTTACATATTTTTAAAACTGTTTGAAAGTGATATATAATTTTAACAATTCGGCTTTTACCTGTATTTATAAGAATGCTTAATTGGGAGATTGCTTGTCATTTTTCTCTCAAAAACACCTTAAATCGAAAAAAAATGTGGAAGGGTAAGAAAACATTCTTGCATTTAGTGTGATATTCGACTTGAAGTAAGATAAGGTTTCAACTCAAAACTCATTTCGATTAGTTCTTCAGAATTAACTATTCTAATTTTGAAAATAATTGCTATACTTTTTTTATTTATTTTTGTAATCTTTTCTCTGAAATTGCATTAATATCAAAATTGTCAATAAGCCTTCTTTACAACTCTCATATGTGTCTCAAAATCCAGAAGCCTAGTCTAATAACAGCAACCGTCTGGGAAAAAAATTAAAAGATTACAAAGCATAATTGTGATTAAAGTCAGCTACATACTCAAAGGATTTCAGTGAATCGGGAAGTTTCTAGAAATGAATTTACATGGAATGCATTCCTCAAATATTACTGTTATTAAATATATACTATTATGCACTTGTACATATAAAAACTTCTCTTGTTTCAAGTAATATAACATGACTTCAGCTGTATTTGCTTTTATGATATCCATTTTAAAATCATATTGTTTGTAGATTAAAAAACCTGTAGTTGAAAATAAGAATTAACCATGTTTTTTTTGAATATTTGCTTGACAGTTTAGAAACTATACTGAAATCGAGTTTGTTTGCAATATTGGGAAAATATACAACAAGAAAAGAAGACGAAATATCTTGCTCTATAATAGACATTATCTTTTGTTTCCGAAATATCTCTCATATATGGATTTTTGTTGTTGCATAGCTGAACTTTCTCATATGAGAATGAGGCAAAGCAAAATGTACATCAATGCATTCGTTTTAATATTTGAGACATAAAATAATAGGTAAAATCTAACTTTACCTCAATTAATGTGTTGATTATAATAAAATCAACTTTATTCGTATTTTGAGTAATTTTTCTTTACATGTCAGTTAAGTTTTCGTTTATCTTATTAAATATTAATTATGAATTGATTGATATTGTATATTTATTTATCCTGACTGCATCTTTAAAAATACGATTTCTTTCATTAATAAGGTCATTTCATAAATACTGCAGATGGATCTGTTTGCCCAATTATTTTTTTTAATTGTACAAAATAATGAGTAATATATTTCCTCGTATCCTGAACATATATATGTTTCAATGCTGTTACTTATTATATGTATTTTCTAGTATTTTAATGTAAAAAACTGGAATTTGTTCTTCTTAATGATACAATTTTCTTGCTTCTCTAAATGATGTCTAATATAATTTTAGTAGCTTCTAAGAATAATTTACATAAGAATGTTAAGCATATTAAAACATAAAAATTCATTTTTTAAATAAAAAAATAACTGTAAATACATAAACTGAAACTGTTGGAATAAACTTTGGTACTAATTTAATATATGCATGCCAAAAATGAAAGAATCGCAACAAAACACGTACAAATTTATTGTAATGCTACTTGTACCAAATTCTGAAAAGCATCAATTGCTAAAAACAAAATATATCTCAGTTCATATTCCTGTTTTGAAACCATTCTGTTAGGGGATCAAGTAACTTGATTATTCTTTTTCTGAAAAAAGTAAGCTTTATCCCTGAACTTGATGGAATCATAGTTGTATCTTGGATATGTTGATACTTAAATATATCCCAGTCAATGACTAAATGGGTTTTATATACATTTCTTTTATAGACATTCACTTGATCTACTTAATTGTTGAGAATATCACAGTACCCACTGGGAGAAGTGTTAGACGAAGAAGACGTTAGAAGAAGACCTTAAACATCTACTAAAATAAGCACAATACTCGATGGGTTCGAAACGTAATTATCTCACTGAGATGTTAATAAATACTAATCATTTTGGAGCATTGTGCTTTTGTTAAATCTAAATAAAGTTCTTTTAAAATTATTCGTGGTTCTTACAATTCAGGATAGAAATTTAATATGGGCCTATTCGAAACTCTGTTGCATTTCCTATGCATCTCTTAAATGAACTAAATATTTTTTCGTTCTCTTCTTGGTTAAAGCATAAGCTCAATACCTTGGCATTTTCCAAAATATTTTTATAATATGATTCAATTCAGCTTTTAAGAGTGTATTTCTTTCAAATTTATCATATAAGAATCAGTGTCCTGATACAGAATTCAACTTCGAGATTTTGATGTATCATGGCATGTAAGATCATCTTGGATTAGAAAACTCCATTCTTACAATAATATTGTCATGCAAGTCTCTGAATTATTCATAAAATATTGAAACGTGTTTAAATGAAATTCTTTCTGCAGCTGTTATGACAGAATTGTTGACTTCTTTCGAATTTGACATAAAGTCCATTGAAGGGAAGTCCGTTTGTTCAAGTGCTTATGAACACAATAACTAAAAAGAGAAATAGAAGAAATTTAGCAAATACGCTGAATTTCAAAATATGCATCTGATTCGTCAAAGATCTAGTTGTCTATCGATATGTATAGTCATTTGTAAACGAAAGCAATAATTCTAAAATAAAACTAGCTTTATAAATGAAATCTACCATGGAATTCTGATACCAAAACTGTAAATCTGCATCCAATTTTAGACACAACTTGTCAAATAAAGGATTTAGAAAATTACATATTCGGTTTTTCTTTCATTGTTTTAAAGAATTTAAAGCAAAAAACAATATTTGTCCGTACATGAGAAAACCATGAAAAGAGAACTAACTCTCCCTGAAGTAACTTGAATACGTTGTATGATATTTTCTCTATTATGATAAAGATGCAAATCCTCTCAAACTTCATTCTGCCAATATGGCGACCAAAACTACTTGGCATTTGTCGTATGCCTTGGCGATTTTATTTGGCGAAAATGAGCTGCGGATTAATATGCAAGTAAGAAACAAACAGGAAGACTAGTATAGAGTACTTCTGGGCTTAAATTAATTAAAATCCTTTAAAAATTTAATTAGTGCTAGCTAGAAGTACAATAGAAGTGTATAAAAATGGCTTCTAGTTCTAGTGATTATAATTTGATATTAAATTCTTTAATGCTATTTTTTATGTCTTGAGACATTACATAGGTCATTTAGGACTAAAAACTATCTTATATTATAAAAATATTTTAAAGGTTGACCGATTAAAATATTATCTAGTACCTGCTTTAACCCATTAACCGCTGGTGTTGCGTTGACGCGACGGTCAATATAAATAAATATAAAAAAATAACGATTAAACCAATTTTTGAATAAATTACAGTTTTATGTTAAAGAATAGCACTACTAACAAATCAGTGAAAAAATTGACTTAAATAAATTATTTTACACCTAATAATCGATTTTTTACTTTAAGCATTTTTTTTTTTGTTCAAATTTCCAAACTCATTTTTTCTGAGAAAAAATAAAAATTAATTGGGGGTTGGTTGTGAAGTACTTTAGCCAAGGTCACTCTTTGTCAGTACATTCCACAAAGCAGGTACTTCTGTAGGGAAGGAGGGAAAAGTAAAAACAGGTGTGCGTTCGCGCAACGTCAGCGGAAAGGGGGTAGACTGTTATCCTTCTTGAAAGATTTCAATTCAAACGAAAAATTTTAGCATCCATTTATCCTTCAGAATTCGCTGGTCTTTGAAGGCTGTAATGTGGAATAAATACTCTAAATTTTAAGTTAAATGTTTAAATTATCAGCTACTAAACTATACAAAAATAATTTAGTTTCAATGCTTCGCATCAAAATATAGAAATCATTATGATCTTTTATGAAAAAAGAAATCAATTGAGGATCCTGTACGCTGCCTATTGTTCGACACAGCAGTCACCAAATTTGACTGAAATATGTCTTAGAAACTGGGAGGGAGAAATTTCGATAAGATTTTATGAAATTTTTATTCAAATTATCCATTTAAAGATCAAAAGTAACGCAAATTTTTTCGTCAATAATTATTCGACAAACCCACAAAATTATGGAATAAAAGTTGCACAATTATCTTTCCCATAATAACACTCTTTGTTGCACAAAAATGTATCAAAATTTTGATAATTATTTGAAATTTATTTTATGCATTATGTACAATTAAACATTTTTGTTGCAATGAAATTTACAATTTTTATTTGCACCTATAAAACTTTATCCGAAATATTTCTTGCCTCGCTGAAGTTTAATGAATGTCGAGAGAATTTAGTTTTCACATTTCTTATCAAGGTTCAATGGATTGTTTTCGACCTACTATTAAATCATTAATGTTTTGGGAAATATTTTAATAATTAATGTATCCAGTATGTTAAAAGAGATATTAGGTTTTTCTTATCCATATTTCTATCGAATTCATAAGCCGTTTGATACCCTCTTGTAAAAAAAAGCTATTACAAGAACTTCAACATTTTTATGTCGGAATCAAATGAGTGTTTTTTATGACGATTGAAAAATTGAAATTATTGCAACTTGTTAGAATATGCAGGGAGTTTCAAAATTGAATATGCATCTCTTGCTCTCTTATTTAAAGGTGTGAAAATATAATACAAACTTACTATTTAATATTTACAGGAACGTTAAAATATCCATTACGAGTTATATTGGACTAAACAAGCAAATATAAAGTCTGTCTTCAGATTATTTTAATTATATAAATCTCTTGTGGTATACAAAGCATTGAGTATGTACCTAAAAGAATTGTCATTCATAATTTTTTTGATGAAAATTTTCTTTACAGCATTCTACATTTACAGCATTCCATGTATATAAAGATAATAATAATAATTTTACAAGTTCAATTATTATTTTTTCACCCTAAAAACCCTTTAAATATATTATAGGTGAGGAATTAATGAGAATGATACTTTTTAGTTAAGTGAATGAAAGGTGACAAATCTTTACGAGAAATTGCTTCATTGATTGGGAAAAATCATGGCCGTGTCCAAAAACATTACAGAAATGTAGAACTGAAAATGTGGCCAATATTCCAAGAAGAGAACATAAAGAAATTTTGTGCAGTACTGCAAAGAGGAAGATTTTGCATTCAATAAAGAAAAATTCAAATTTAAGCGCCCGACACTTTTATCATAGAGATCCTCAGCAATTTTTTTTTTTAAAAAGCTTTAACTGTAAGACGTTTTTCTTCATAATGCAGGATTTCAAGGTCGAATTCCAATATGGAAGTCACTCAATAGTTACGCCAACAGGAAAAAAATGGAACCTCTTTTGCAAAAAACAGTTTTAGAATGAAATTGAAATATTCTATAAATTTTTCTGATGAAAGCAAATTTAATCTATATGGCAATGATGGAAGATATAAAGTGTGTAGGGAAGCTGGGAAGAACTGGATCCTAAGAACAAAATAAAGATGGTCAAGTATGAGGGAAAAATCCGCTCTCGTTTGGGGTTGTATGTGTGTAAATGGAGTAGGAAAACTTGTTCGCATTGATGGCATTATTGATTAACTAATATATCTTGAAATTTTAAAGAATAACTTCCAAAAAATTATCGTTAAATTGTGACTAAAATCAAACTTCATCTTTCAGCAAGCCAACGATCCGAAGCATACAGCAAGGATTTTCAAGTTATACTTCGTGTACCACATCAAGCAACAGCTTTACACGCCATACCAATCTCCAGACTAAAACGTTATAGAAAATTTATGATCTCAGTTGGAAAAATACATCCATGAACATGAGATGAGAAGGAAATAGAATCTCAAAAAAATTTTTAAGGGAAGGTGTGCCAAAATTTCAGTTTAAACAATCCAAAAACTGGTCAGATCCATGTCTAAGCGATTACAAGTTGTGGTCCAGACAAAACATTTTGCAACTAACTATTAGTTTGCTTATTGTAACAAAATGAATAAAATTATACACTGTTTTTGTGACATTCTTTTTCATCGATCTGCTATATTCATACATCTTTCTATAAAAATAAAAAAAAAATCTGACATCATATTTTTATCACATGTTGGTTGGGGATTAACTCGAATATCATAAGTAAAAAACCCAGTTTTCTTAAAACGACATTTAGCCTGTTAAGCAAAAATATACTTCATACGTTGAAGTGACAATCAATTTGAGTGCTGACTGTAGGCTAAGTGATTCAGACAGTTTCATTTTAGAAATAAATGTTGCAGAGTCAAGGTAACATGATTCTGCAAGATGGCTCGTGTATAGAATTAACAGAACACTCGTAATTGTACTAAAATAATGCAGCTTAAATATCCAACTGAATTATAATCTAAAAGGACTAGCTTAAGAAATATTATAAGATGCACATCATGCGCAAGATATTTAAATTAAAGTAGACATAATAGATATTTTTGGAGCTAAATGTAGCCGCTTAAAATAGTTATAATCATTTAAATTTATTGCAATTTTTCAATTTGAATATATAAGATAAAAGTGTTTTATCTTTATGTGGGAATTAGTTATACAGAATTACATTCCCCGAACTGTTAAAATTGATTCTTTCAATCCATAATCATCATGGTGAAAAGTTAAACCACTCATCATAGAGAATCCAGTAATGGATTTATAAGCTCATAAGCTGAAATGGAATCATACAAAGATGGTATAATTCGGGCAAGAAATATAATGATGCCATCCATTAAAATCGCCAGAGACACTTGGGTAGCATTGAAAAACTTACGTCCTCCGTTCGTTAAGTGTGATTGATTAAATACTTATTCTTGATTGTTCGTGCTTTATTCATTAGATACGATACTCTCCAAGATGAATTTTTTTTAAAAATACATATCTATGCAGCAGCTAATTTCAAAGTTAAGCAATCTTGATATTTTCGTATCAACGGATGGCATCATATATGTACTTTCTTAAAAACTGGCACTTTTAACGACAATCCAAGCTAATGTGGTTTTAAAAATGCTTTGAGTGGTGTCCACTGATTTTATGTGTTTCCCTCATAGACTTGGATAACAATTGTTATCTGCTAAATGACGAGAAGTTCCAATCGAATTTCTATACCGACCACCAATATCAGTTTCTTGCAATATTGCCTATTTCTATACTTAGATTATTAAATACACTTCTCATGGAGTTCCCTAATCTTATGCATCACTGCTTTAAAGTTTTCAGCGACTTAAATCGTGTCCGCAAATTGCTGGCTGGAGGATTGGATCCCAATCACCAGACTTACGGTGGTACAACACCATTCCATTGGGCATGCATGAATCCCGCTCCCAACATTGAAGTGGTTAGATGCTTGATTCAAGCCGGTGCTGATATAAATTTGGAAAATCACATGGGTTATACACCTTTACATTTCGCAGTAATTCAACGGAAACGTTTAGTTGCCAAAGAATTGATTGAGCAAGGAGCTTTAATCAATGCTCAGAATTATCTTGGAATGTCAGCCTTGCATTTTGCCGTCTCCGATTTCGCCTTGTTTGGAACGCCAATTCTAGATCGCACACATCTTGATATATGGATCGTAAAAATGCTATTAAAACATCAATATATAAATCGCGATCTAATAAATTCAAATGGAGACACCCCACTTATGCTCTCTGTCAAAGATTATCATATAGAATCTGCTGTGCAGTTGTTGCGATCTAAAGCAAATCAAAATATATGCAATAAGGATTTCCAAACGCCTTTGCATGTGGCATTAACCCATCCGCCAAGTGATATTGAGATTGAACTTCTGATCTGTGGTGCCAACCTTTATGCAGTAGATAGACATGGCATCACTCCTTTAGATATTCTAATGAAGTTTACCTTGGATGATGAGAATGAGGAATGGGTAATTTACATATTAAAAATAATTGCGTTTAAATATTGCGTAACAAATGACTTGAAACGAGCATTGGAAAGCGAACCTGAGTTATTTCAGTTTTGGAATAAATGTTGTGATCAAGTGAATGAAATGAGAAGCGACTTTATTACAGATAATATAACAATGCATGACTTTGTTTGGAGTTGCTATAATGAAGATCAAATTGATAATCTCTTATTGCAGATTCACAAGCCTGTGGTAGATCGATTAGCAGAAGACATTTACCCCGATTATTTTGTTGAAATCTTATACCTGGTACAAAAATGGAATTTGTGTGAAATATTGGAAATGACAATATGCTCTCAAAAACGTGAGGAAGGAACTGAGTTGACAAACATTGCCACTTTGCTAGCGAAAATAGACATTATTCATTTGATTTCTAAGCATTTGATAAGAGAAGATATTTTTTGCCTAATTGTTGCGTTTTCTAATATGAGAATCCCTAAGTCATTGCAAGATGTCCAAGAACGCTCTTTCTATTTTGCTTTTAATTTAGAATAAGAAAAATCTGAACAATGAAATGCTGCCCAAATGGCTGTACTGAAGTTTTGAATTCTCTAATTTTTTATATCATTTCAAATTGTATTTTTATTAGAATTTTGATAAGAGAAATGTATAAATCTATTTTAAACCTTAATAGCTTATAGCTTTGTTTATCAATGAATTTATTTGCAAAATTAATTAGGAAGTGTTTGTTATTTTATACAAAAATAAAATAAAAATGTTTAATTGATTGTTACGAAAATAAAAAAGAATTGGGGTTGTTAATAAATTGTTTTAAAAATTGTATTTTCAACTTTTAATTTTTGAAAGAATGCAAACAAATCTAGGCATATTAATTTTCAATGTTTTTAAATCGTATTATTTATAAAGCTGCATACTTTAATGTAACTAATCATTTTAATTGATTCTGTAGAAAATGATCGATAATAAATTTCTTTAATCGAAAATTTTCAATCGTGAGTTCGAAGAATTGATCATTTAAAATATATTGCACACTGAATTTTAACAATCATATAATGCATTATTTTTTAGTCTTGAAATATAATTTGCTAATGCTCTAAATTATTCTGAAATTGTATCTATCTAAATAATTGTTCATTTCAATTAGCTTTTATAATAGCTTTGATGAATTTTTTAATGTTAAACAGTACTTTGAATAACTAATTAGATGCTACTCGGACTCTATGGCAGCTTGAAGAATTTTTGTAAAAAAGTAAAATATTAGATTCGAAATAAGAAAAGTTAGTTTGTATAAACTGGACATAAATCTTTCTTTTCCAATGATATGGAATAATTTCAAAAATAGTTGGTTACTGACAACTCATCAATTTTTTACTATGCAACATCACAGTAGAACTGAAAAAAGTGTTTAAATAAATATAGTGCTTATCAGCGAATAACTCACATTGCCATTAATGAA
Organism: Argiope bruennichi; assembly: GCF_947563725.1. Taxonomy (NCBI): domain Eukaryota; kingdom Metazoa; phylum Arthropoda; class Arachnida; order Araneae; family Araneidae; genus Argiope; species Argiope bruennichi. Next base: position 86,533,866 of record NC_079159.1, on the reverse strand, counting down.
AGTATTGCGAATGAGGAGATGTGAATACAATTGGAACACCTAAAATTTGGAGATCTGGCAGGGGTGGAATTAGATTAATGTTAATCTAAAATTTAGATTATAAAATGTTTTACAAATGAAAAATCCAACTCATTTTTCTTACCTAGATTTCTAAAGGAACGTTCATAAAAGACCATCTATTGCGCCCAGTAAAAAGTCACGACTACCTCCAAGAGCATCAACTGACCAGAATGAGACAATGGCTATTTGTTCTCTAATTAGGGCAACTATTTGACATTGTCCCATTGTGGTTATGTGATTTTCCTGAAGCAGGCGTGTCCTTCTACAGCGCGTAATAGTTGGTCACATGTAAATTCTGCTTTATTCACTGCATAGAAAGGAATTCATTGTTTGGGCTGAAAACTTTTCTTAGCTCAACTTTCCCTAGAATATTTAACTCAGTGTGTTTTTCCTAACGGTAAAAACTTTTCTCCATTCTTCTATGGCAGCTGTAGTTTCTAAAATTGAATAATGCCACAGGTCCAAGGTTTATATTCGATTCGAATTTATTTTTTATTTAAAATAATTATCATGAATATTTTGTGAAATAGTAGACCCCGATCTTTACTGTATTCATCTGTAAATTTTGGACTTAAAACCTTTAAAAAGCCATTTTCTCTAATCATGGTATAGTAAAATACTTAGGATTGAGATTGACTGAAGAAAAGCGATATATTTATCTTATTAGATGAATTTAATTTGATTAATTAATTTGGTTACTTAAACACTAAGCAACAACTTTAAGACACCATTTTATGTGAGATCAGGAATTGTAACATCATAGTTTCTGTGTTATTGAAAAAATTGTCAGAACTTATGCCAATTTATATAATTTTGTACAAATACTGATAAAATTGATCTGTAGCATACTTCTCATGGCTCTAAAAATATTAATCAATGCTACAGCAAGATAAATATTATACAGTTTTGATACATTTTATTTAAGATATTATCGAACATTTTAATAGACAGCATTTTTTGTTTGTTTTATTTGTAGCTTTTTGAAAGTTCAAAAGCTTAGATTGTTTCAAATTTAGATTGATTTTTTTAAAATAAGAATCTAGACATTAAACAAGAACAAAAAACAAAACTTTTGCTCTATAAGTGCTTCTGTTATCTCGTGCATTTTGTTTAATGCACAGATTCGACTATTTATCCAACGGCTTGATAAATATTTGTACCAATCACCAACAAACCCTTTATGCAACATTACTATTCCTAGAAAGATTATTAAATATAATTCTCATGAAGATCACTAATCATGTGTTTAACTGTGTTTGAGTTTTCAGAGACTTAAACCAGGTTTGCGAATTATTTGCTAGAGAAATGAATACCAAGCACTATTTTTACGGTGGTACAGCGCCGTTCCGTTGGGCATGTATGAGTCCCGCTCACAGCATTGAAGTGGTTAGATGCATGATTCAAGCCGGTGCTGATATAAATTTGGCAAATCACTTAGGTTATGCTCCTTTACATTTCGCAGTAATTCAATGGAAACGTTTAGTTGCCAAAGAATTTATTGAGCATGGTGCTTTAATCAATGCTCAGAATTATCCTGTGACATCGGCATTGCATTTTGCCGTCTCTGACTGCTCATTGTTTGTAACACCGATTCTAGATCGCAAACCATTTGATATATGGATCGACAAAAAACTATTAAAACATCCATGTATAGATCACGATCTATTGAATTCAAATGGAGTCACCCCACTAATTTTTTCCTGCAAAGGTTATCATGTGGAATATGCAGTTCAGATGTTGCATTCAGAAGCAAATCCAAACATATGGAATAAGGATTTCAAAATTTCTTTACATGTGACGTTGATCCATCCGCCTAGTTCTATTGAGGTTGGAGTTCTGTACAATGGTGCCAATATTTAAGCAGTGGATGGACATGGCAATGTTCCTTTAGATATTTTAATGAATATTACCTAGGGCGATGAGAATGGGGAATGGGTAATTTATTTTGGGTCACTTTGATTTTCCAAGAAATGTAACAACTACACTAGCTAGATTAAGAAAGAATCACAATAAGGGAATGAAATCCTTCCTGATGGAACAAGAACCTATATTTACTGCAAGAACTGCTCGGAAACTCAGCTCACAACGAGTCACATCTTCGAGTATCCATCTGTTACCGCACATATCTTAAAGCTTGGTTGGTTAGCGCTGATGGATCCATTTCGGCAGATCCTTTACAGTCCTGAAGCATCAAAGCTGGCGGCAGCGGGTCTTCGGATTTTGACAATATCTGAGACTTTCTTTTCTTACTTTTTACAACAACTAACTAACTTACAACTAAAATGTTGTAAGTGTGACCTTAAATTCGTTTCTGGCTTCTCATTTACCCTAAAACTTTGGCCATCTAGTCAGTTCTTAATTCTAGAATAGATGTTACTATCTTTCGCTCCTAAACCACATTCCCGTTGAAAACGGACAAAAAGTCTGTTGGAACAAAAAATCCTTTTTCATTGAATTGACATATCGTTCTATTAAAAATGAGAATTCTATAAACACATGTAACTAGTCGGGATAATTGTGAAAATTTCGACTTTAGAAGAATATTTAGACAATTCTAATTCTTTCCTTAAAAGGAAGCTCAAATATATTTCAGAGTAAAACGAAACGTTAAACATCATCCCACGTCAATGTTTGCAACTTTCTGGTCCGCAGATGTGGACAAACACCTAAAAATTTCAAAACCTAAATTTGTTACATAATTTTTGATGATAAATTCATTATTTTTCTCTAGTCTTTACTGTTTTATAGCACAGAAGAGCTTGAAAAAAAGCATATAAAAATAAGTTTTGCTTTACAATTGCAAGTAATTTGCAGAAAAGTCAATAATAATAAAAAAAAAATACAAGAACTAATTCTATAGGTTGAGGCGTTTAGATGCTAGCCAAGTTCCAATTGAACAGATCAAAAGAATTGTGCTGTGCAAGGCTGCTGAATTTCAAACCTCTTTTAAATTTTTTCTTTGGAATTATGTCTGTGAGAGTAAATGAAAAACGTTTTTGACAAAGACGGATTAAATTTAGTATACGATCTGTACAATTAAGTTGCAATTTCTATTAAATCTTGAACGGACATTCTATTCAGAGAAAGTCTGTCTGTCTGATTAATCGAATATATTTTAACATGCGCTTACAAAAATTAAAAAAGAAAAATAAAAACTAGATATATAATTTCGCAGACAAGTTTAGCATTTATAATGTAGATTTGCATCAAATTTAGAACCAAATCCGTCAATGGATTGACCGTCTGTTGTTCTATGCTTTTGCATCCATTTAATAGCAATGATTCAAAAGCGTAACAACTTACTTAAATGGAACCTCGTATTTGATCTTAAGACTATCATAGTAATTTTGTATCCAACTTGGTTTCAATCGTTCGGAAAATAACCATAATCTAAAAATATATTAGATATTTTAGAATTTGTGCATTAATAGCATTTCAGCAATTAAACTCAAGCTACTATCCTGTGGAAAAATAAAAATATGAGAACATTCGGTCCCAAAGTCAAAATTTCAGTCAAAGGGAATTGGATAACAATCGTATTAGAGGGTATACGAGAAAATATCTGGGAGACCATTTCCATCACTTTTCTTTTGACTAACCGTCACAAAGCTAGAAGTGTACCAATGTATATATTAAGGACAGCATTAATGAATTATTCATGCTATGTATTGATTTCTTTTTTATATATATCCCAAGAATATTTCGATAAACAAATGCAATGGTATTTTAAAAATTTTAATTCCAAGTGATTTCTTTTCATTGCAAATTATCAAATTTGCATTGGTCGATTTCTAATTTGTTATAATGCTACATAAACAAAGAAGCTGAGAAAACCAATGACTCAAGGGACAAAAAGAATTGATGCACCATATTCATAACCATAGATGGACTTAAATGATTTGAGAACTATATTTTAGGATAATTAAAATCGAGCGTTTTTAAAGTAATTTTAACTTGCGCAAAGCTGTAGAAATTGATTTATTATACCTTGTTTTTAAAGGTCAATACGCCTTTGATCTTAAATTTAAAATATTTTCACATTTTTCTAATATGAATTAAATTACAAGTCATTCACAAGAGTAGAGAAAAATGAAAGCCTAAAGAACCTTAGACAGAACACTGAACACAGGCAAGATATCTTAGAGCCTTTGAATGTAAATCCTTTGTTAAGTGTTCGTAAATGGCTTATGAAAGCTGATTTTTTTTTTATTTTAAAATAAAATGTGTTCCTCAGTAAAACGTGATTATTTTTTCCTAAGAAGATAGCTTCATTTTTTGCGATTCCAATATTATGCATGATTTCAATCATGCCGGGTTTACACTGGACCAGTTATAAGACGGTCAGTAGGCAGCGCATGCGCAGAAAAAGACATTTATGTTTGCCACAATTTTATATAATAGATTCAGACATTCCACACTTGGCTATAAACTGCCATTTTGGCACCCCAAAATTTTTCTTTTCAAAGTCAACATACCTAAATTTGAAAAACTATAGTAAAGAAATGGCAAATAAAATGAAAAAAAAAATGCAATATTGCATCTGAAAGAACTACGAGCACAAAATGTTGGAATTAATCTCTGATAAGTCCTTAATTTTTTTTCACTCCAAAAACTACGCCAAATTCTGCAAACGCATGCACAGTAAGAAAAAAATACAATACAGCGACATGTTGTTGTCCCGTCGGGACAATTACTTGCCATCGACCGAGCAGCATTTTTCAGCCTTTCTGCGCATTCTCTGCCTACTGGCAGAGCATTATACCCAAGCATTATTTCTAAACATTTATGAAGCACGTGAAGTCTGTGCTTCGATTTCATTGCACTGTCACTTATACCCTAGATCAATCATTTTATCCTCTTGCTCTTTTATTTATGATCAAGGGTTTTTATTTATGTCTCTTGGCAATTTTCTTTTAAAAGAATATATTTTCCAGAACTTGATATTTATACTTACTTCCCATGGACTTTTTTCGCATGAGTATAGTAGCAAGGTATATTTACAGGGACCAAAATCTGGATGTTATTCGTGCGATATTTGCAAGAGGAATTGATCTGAATTTCCAATACGATTTTGGTTTGACACTCTTTCACGATGCAGTGAATATTCCCGAGGACAATATTGCGATAATACAAGAATTTATACGTGCTGGTGCTGATGTAAATATTAGCACATTCCTGGATTTTGCACCTTTGCATTTTGCTGTGATTCACCGAAAACGAAGAGTTACCGACGCATTGATTCACTCAAGAGCATTTGTGAATGCCCAGACATTTCGCGGGACCACATCTTTGCATATTGCTGTCACGAAATCGATATTTTTCTTTTCGACGATTGAAAATATAACTTTGCCGGATATCTGGATCATTAATAAACTTTTAAGCCATGAGGACATTGACTGCAATCTTGTGGATTGAAATGGTGACTCGTCTTTGATGGTAGCTGTCAAGGACCAGCAGACGGAGGCCGTGGTGAAGTTGCTGCACCATAAAGCAGATCCGAATATACCTAATAAAAATGGGGTAACTCCTCTACATGTGGCATTTGCTCAGCTGCCAAGTGACATAGAACTTCAGCTCCTGATCGCCGGAGCCAATATCTATTCTGTGGATAAAATGGGACAAACGCCGATGGATATTCTTATAAATTATGGCCTGGATTTTCGATCGAATGAATGGGTAATGCTAATAATAAATATCATTGCATTTAAATATAACATTACAAACGATCTTAAGCAAAAACTAGAATACAATCCCCATTTATTGCAGTTTTTTAATAAATGTATCGAAGAAGTAGATCAAATGAAAAATGATTTTATTTCGGACAATATAACAATGCATGATTTCATTTGGAATTGCTTTAATGAAGATGAAAGTCTTCTATTGGAAATTCACAAAGCAGTTGTCGATAGATTAGTAAAAGATATTTATAATGAGTACTTTATAGCAATCTTAGATCTGATACCAGAGTCAAGTTTGATCGCTGTATTGGAAATAACTGCCAATTTTCAAAAGCATACGAAAGGGTGTAAGATGAGTGATCTCGCAAATATATTTACCAAATTCGATATTATTCTTTTAATTTCAGATTATTTATCGAAAGTTGAAGTTTTTTGTTTAATTGTCGCAATTTCTGATGTGAAAATTGCCGATTCAATGAAGAATGTGTATGAACGCGAATTTTCTTATTTCCTTGATATGAAGTAGGAAGATAAATGATTCTTTAATTTTTTTAAATGCCGACATTAATAAATTTTAATTTCATCAAATTTTTAAAATAATTAAAAAATGTTAGATCAATGTTTTTATATACATAAATCTTTTACGGGCTTACTCTATTTGAAATAATTCTGCAGTTATATAAATAATTTGTTGGAATCGTTTTTCATCATAGAACTGTTTTGTATATTTGGAGAGATTTCTATATATACGTATTTCTTTGTAATTGAATTTCATTGTTATTTTAAGCATAAGTTGAATTATCCATTTTCTTGATTGTTATGGTTTAAACATCAAATGAAACATTGTACGCGCTTCGTGTCTTCGACGATCCTGTTTTTAATGTTTTAATATTTATATTAATCTATATGAACATGATTCTAATACAAATGAAGATTTTAATGAACTCAGTTTAAATTCCTGGTTAAGATTTTGTTATGGTGAGCTGTTAAGGATTTTATGTAGCAACTTTTATTTGTTGTTTCTCTTGGAAATTGTTAAATGAGAAAGAATAATTTAGATTGATAAGATCTGTTTTAAATTTTTAAACGTTCGTCTTATAGTTCTTTAACAAAAAGAAATCTTTTTTCTGGTATTTAAATATTTCAGTTGGAAAATGTATTCAAATAACTGGAAATAATAACAAATTTGCATCGTTTAGGAAAATATTAAAAATTTTAATAATTACTACTATGGCCAAAATCTCTTTAATAGTTATTCTGTAAAATGAATAATTATCAATAATGTTTAATCTATTGTGTGTCCACTTTAATCGTGGCAAAAAAAATGATTTCGAAATATTTAGAGACAGGCATACACAAAAAACTGGAAAAATATTTTAAATGACGTGGAAAATCTCATTTTATGTTTGAGTCAGTAAAATAGATCGTCGAATTATCATGAAATCTAAATTTTAGCACACTTGGCCGTTTTATTAATGATATATTAAGAAAACTTTTCTTCTGATTCTTATTTTTAAAATCGAGCTTTTACAACAAAGCTGTAAAACTTGTGTAGTCTTGAATTTCATTGTTTTAGAACAATAAATATATAAATTTTGTGATCATGCATCTTTCTGAAGAAATTGAAATGGTTCTAAAACAGTGATTAAAAACTGTTTAACTCTGATTGTTTTGGCCGTAGATGCCGTTGATATTAGCATCTCAAGAATATGGTTTCCTCACAAGACTGATAGGGCCAGGCTATAATGTAAAGATTTAATTTCGTTATTTTTTTTAATTCTTCATTTATTCACGCCGCATAAAATATAATTATTTATGACATTTAGAGTATGTTTTTCAACTTGAAACTATTTCATACCTTTATCAGTTTAGAAATTATCTTTTTTACCCAGATAAAATTAGAAAACTTGAATATATACAATATTTTCAGAAAATAGATTATTGGAATGATGAGCTAAATTTCCTGATAATATTGGCTATAATTGTAATAAAATAAAATATTTTGTCATTGTTCGTGTAAAAAATATACTCATACATTTGTTGTTTACTCTTTATAATAATTTTTAGATATCATTCTAATATTTGTATTGAATTTTCAAAATGTATCAACTGCAAAAGAATCTGTCGAATAAATAGAAATGTTTTCCAATCGTAGTTTCTTGAATTTTATTCCTTTAATACAATGTAATATTTTAATATATAATGGAAAATAAGCTCTGTATTGGTTTTTTGACTGTGAACGCGATTTGAAAACGAAACGTATATATATTTGGTTTGAAAAGAAGTTTAAAGAACGCATGCATAAACCTTGGTAGTCATCTCAACAAACTATTTTTATCAATCGTAATGTGAAGCACTAAGAATCAACTTTATAAGAAATTGCACAATTTTTTAAGTCTTATATGTAAAAAATATCCTATAATCTCAAATTAATAGCCATATTTTTTGTTTAAAGTATTTTTACAAATAATCGCAAATTTTATAAATATAGTACTTGATATTTGAATATATATATATATATATATATATATATATATATCATATAATCAAAATAGTATTTGATATTGATAAATGTAAGCGCAGTAGTACTTGATATTGATAAGTATATTAAAGGCCGGGATAGCCTGGTTGGTAGGCAATTGGATTCGTGCCCCTTGGGTTGCGAGTTCGAAGAACGCCGGTCGAAGACTTTCCGTGTGTGTTGTAATTGGCGCACGTGCAAATCTGATATGGTCACGAAGTCCTCCATGTCGAGAATAATATCACTGGGGGTGGTGGATCAGCGGTGATCGATCTCTGATTCAGGTATAAATTGCGATCTGTATAAGAATGAAGGAAATGCATGAAGTCCGCCCTGTAAAAAGGGTTGTGACATGTGTGTAGCTAAGTCGTAGTCTTGGCTCTAGATGGCACTACGGAAAAACAAGAGACTCACCCTTGGCTTAAAATCACTGAATTTTAAATTCAGTGGGCTTGTCCATGTCAAATGCTATTAGAAACAACAACAGCAACAAGTATATTATAAGTTTAATCGCAATAGTACTTGATATTGATAATATTATAAGTTCAATCGCAATTCGAAAGCCATATTTATCGTTTAAAGTATTTTTACAATTAAACTCAAATTTTATAATTTTAGTACTTAATATTTGATACTCAATATTGCGAATTCATACTAAGTTCAGGTTCATGGATGAATATTGTTAGGCAAAGGAATCGCCAGATGTTTCTGAAGTTGAAACTGTGCAAGAATGAGCGAATTTTATGAAATTTTCATTCAAATTATTACAAAAACATTGTTAACCTTTTGGGTCACTAATTTCTAGATCATATCTTACAAAATTATAGACTAAATTCGTATAATTATCTTTCCAGTGATACCTATCTTTGTTGCACAAAAATGTATCTAAATTTTGATAATTATTTGAAATCTATTTTTATGTATTTGCAATATAAGGAAATTTAAAACACTTTTATTCGCACCTATAAAAACTTAATCCCATTTTTTTTTTACATTTCTGAAGTTAAATGAATTAAGAGGATTTAGTTTTTAGTACTTCTTGAAAATTTTCAAACAGATTTTTCTTCAACATACTTTCAGATCAAAAAATCTTTTGCAGAATATTTTATTGAGTAAAATATCCGTTGTGCTAAAAGAGATAGTAGATAAATTGTAAGTTTAATTAACATGTTTAAATTGAGTTCACATGATATTTAACACCCTCTTGTAATTTAGAACTTATTTTAAGAACTTCACTATTTTTATGTCGGAATCAACTGAGTATTTTATATGAGGGATGAAAAACTGAAGTTATTGTAATACGTTAGAATACATGCTAAATGATTCAGACAGTATCATTTTTCAAGTAAATGTTGCGTAGTCGAGGTGACATGATTCCACAAGAGTAGCTAATGTACAGAATAAACAGAACAGTTTTAATGATACTGAAATGATAAAGCTTACATATCTGTCTGAATTTGATTTTTAAAATGTCATAGTTAAGAAAAATGATAAGAATCGCATTCTACGCAATATATTTAATTTAAATAAGACATAATACATCTTCAAGGGTTTCAATATAGCCTCTTAAGGTGGATATGATGAATATCATTATTTATATTTATTACAATTTTTCAATTTGAATAAAAACCATGCAGTAAATACTACTTAATATAATGAAAATCATATGGAATAGGCTTGCTACTTGGTGTTAAGTTTATGTCGAATTTCCAAATCAATATTCGTCTATTTTTTTAAATCACACTTGACACAAAAATTGATTATAGGTTTTTCTTGGTACACCAGTATAATATTCCTTAAGGATGCGCGTTTTTTATTTATTTATTCATTTTTTTAATTTTTTGCCCCATTAAATGAAATCAAACCAACGAATAGTTTTATTTCTCGTGTACGGAAAACTTGAAAGCGCGGCAATCGTCAGAAAGTTCTACCAGAACACATCTTGCACTATGATGCTTTAGACTTCTTCGAATCCTGAAAGAGCATTTCTAAATTTTGTTTCCATACTTCATTGTTTTACACAGACACACGCAAATACACGTATTAAATCTTCAACAGAATAATTAATTTAATTTTTTTCAGACATAAATATCGAAGCACCGGAATATGACTAAAGTTAAGATTGTTTTGAAGGGTTGTGAAAATTAATTTCTGTGGACGACTCGCCAAACATTTGAACAGTTCTCGCAGAGAAGTAGTTAGTTTGCTTTCACTTAATTCTTTGAGTTAATTATCTATTTCACATGTTTCAAAATATTCGGTAGACATGATGTAAAAGTATAGACTCTTTCGGATTTTAGATCTCTTACTTTTAACTATTTAGACATTTTAAACATTATATAACAGAGAAGTGTTTTGTCTTTATGCCTGAATTAGTTATACAGAATTGCATTCGTCACACTGTTTAAACTGATTCTTTAGCCCCCTAATTTCGATTCATCATAGAAAATCCAGTAATTGTTTTATAAGCTGAAATGAAATAATTCTAAGATGGTATAAACCGTCTAAGAAATTACTCGTGATCATGTCGTCTATTAAAATTGCCAAATACAAGTAGGTAGCATAGAAAAATGTTACTCCTTCTTTTGTTAAGTATGATTGATTGAATATTTATTTGCGATTGTTCAGGCTTTATCCTTAGATGCGAAACTCGCCAAGATGGTCTGAAAATTTTATTTAATGTAAATGCTTATCTATGGAGCAGTTAATTTCAAAGTTAAGCAGTCTTGATGTTTTCATATAAACGGATGGCATCATATATATGCTTTAAAAAAACTGCTCACTTTCTGGTAATTTTAAAGGCAATCGAAGTTAGTGTGGTTTTAAAAGTGCTTTGACTGGTTCCCACTTATTTTATGTTTGTCTCCCATAGACTTGGATAACGATGGTTATCTGCTAAATGACGAGTAGTTCCAATCGAGTTCCTATACCGACCTCCAACATCATTTTCTTGCAATATTGCCTATTTCTAAATCATTAATAATAATCGTCATCATTCACTAGTCATATGTATACCTGCTTTGAAACTTTCAGCGACTTAAATCACATCAGCAGATTACTGGATGAAGGAATGGATCCCAATCACCAGTTTTACGGTGGTACAACGCTATTCCATCTGGAATGTATGATTCCCGCTCCCAACATTGAAGATGTTAGATGCTTGATTCAAGCCGGTGCTGATATAAATTTGGCAAATCACATGGGTTATACACCTTTACATTTCGCAGTAATTCAACGGAAACGTTTAGTTGTCAAAGAATTGATTGAGCATGGTGCTTTAATCAATGCTCAGAATTATCTTGGAATGTCAGCCCTGCATTTCGCAGTCTCCGATTACACATTGACTGGAAAGTCAATTCAAGATCATAAACATCTTGATATGTGGATTGTCAATGAACTATTAAAGCATGAATATATAGATAGCGATCTATTAAATTCAAATGGAGACACCCCTCTTATGCTTTCCGTCAAAAAGTATCATATAGAATTGGTCGAGCAGTTGTTACGATCTAAAGCAAATCCAAATATATGCAATAAGGATTTCGAAACCCCTTTACATGTGGCATTTTCCCATCCTCCAAGTTGTATTGTGATTGAACTTCTGATCCGTGGTGCTAACATTTATGCAGTGGATAGACATGGAAACACTCCTTTAGATATTCTAATCAATAATACCTTTTATGACGAGAATAAGGAATGGGTAAATTTCATATTAAAACTAATTGCATTTAAATATTGCGTAACAGATTACTTGAAACGAACATTGGAAAGGAAACCTGAGCTATTTCAGTTTTGGAATAAATGTTGTGATCAAGTGAATGAAATGAGAAGTGACTTTATTACAGGGAATATAACAATGCATGACTTCATTTGGAGTTGCTTCAATGAAAATCAAATTGAAAATCTTATATTGCAGATTCATAAGCCTGTGGTAGATTGATTAGCAAGAGATATTTATCCTGATTATTTTGCTGAAATCTTTATCCCGATACCGAAATGGAATTTGTGTCAAATATTGGAAATCACAGCCTGTTGTAAAAAACGTGCAGATGGATCTAAGGTGATAAATCTTGCCGATTTACTATCAAAAATAGACATTATTTATTTGATTTCTAAGCATTTGAGAAGAGAAGATATTTTTTGCCTAATTGTTGCATTTTCTGATATGAGAATTCCTAAGTCATTGCAAGATGAGCAAGGACACTCTTACCATTTTTTATTTACTCCAGAATTTGAAGAAGGAAACGATGCTCATATGGCTGCAATTAAGTTTTAAAACTTCTAATTTTTTTAACTTCATTTCTAAGTTTATTTTTATTAAAATTTTGCCAGGAGAATTGTATAATTAATCTGTTTTACTTCTTAATCATTATAATTATGCTTATTTTATCATTCAATTTATTTGTAGAACTATGACAAATTTAGGATATGTATTATTTTATACAAAAAGAAAAAAAAAATGTTTAACTCTTTTCAGCACTTGATTATTGAAATAAAGCAGACAAATTTTAGATTAATTTTTAATCATTTATTATTCCTAAAAAACTTGAAATATTTTAAAGTAACTAATTTTGATTTATTCCATAGAAAATGATATATAACTGATTTCTTCATCGAAAATTTGATGTGTTTTCGTGTCGTAAATTTTAAGATTTAGTAACTGAAATTCAATTCAAATAATGCGTTCTTTTTGAGTATTGAAATATAACTTGCTACTGCTCCAAATATTCCTGAAACTGCAACTATCTAAATAAATAATTATTTTCATTTTCAGTAACTTATATAATAACTTTATTTTAATACTAAGCATTTCTTTTATAAATAAACAGACTCAGACTCTATGGCAGCTTGAAGTATTTTTGTTATAAAGTAAAATAAAATTTTATAACGAAATAAGAAAAAAATGATTTTTGTATAAACTGGACATACATTTTTTTCCCAGTGATATGGAATAATTTCAAAAATTAAAGTTTTTGTTATTCTTGACAGTTGATCGATTTCTTACACTGCAATATTACAACAAATATGAAAGAATGTGTTATTTCAAAATAACTGCTGCGTTTATCACTAAATAAACTCGCTTTACTGTTTATAAAAGTACTGCGAATGAGGAGATGTTCATGCAATGATAACATCTGAAATTCGAGAATCTGGCAGGGGTGTAATTATATTAATATTTAATTATCTAGGATTTAAATTATAAAATGCTTTACAAACGGGAAATGTAGCTCATTTTTCCTACCTAGATTTCTAAAGCAGCGTTTCACACGAGGCCAACTATTGAGCCCATTAAAAGGCAACGCCTACCTCATGAACATCTACTGACCCGTATGAGATAATGGCAATTTGATCTCTAATTGGGGCTACTAATTGACATTGTCCAATTGTGGTTATGTGATCTTCCTGAAGCAGGCGTGTCCTTCTACAGCGCGTAATAGTTGGTCACATGTAAATTCTGCTTTATTCACTGCATAGAAAGGAAATTAATTGTTTGGGCTGAAAACTTTTCTTAGCTCAACTTTCCCTAGAATATTTAACTCAGTGTGCTTTTCCTAACGGTAAAAACTTCTCTCCATTCCTCTATGGCAGCTGTAGTTTCTAAAATTGAATAATGCCACAGGTCCAAGTTTATATTCGATTCGAATTTATTTTTTATTTAAAATAATTATCATGAATATTTTGTGAAATAGTAGACCCCGATCTTTACTGTATTCATCTGTAAATTTTGGACTTAAAACCTTTAAAAAGCCATTTTCTCTAATCATGGTATAGTAAAATACTTAGGATTGAGATTGACTGAAGAAAAGCGATATATTTATCTTATTAGATGAATTTAATTTGATTAATTAATTTGGTTACTTAACAATTAAGCAACAACTTTAAGACACCATTTTATGTGAGAACAGGAATTGTAGCATCATAGTCTCTGTGTTATTGAAAAAATTGTCAGAACATATGCCAATTTATATAATTTTGTACAAATACTGATAAAATTGATCTGTAGAATACTTCTCATGGCTCTAAAAATATTAATCAATGCTACAGAAAGATAAATATTATACAGATTTGATACATTTTATTTAAGATATTATCGAACATTTTAATAGACAGTATTTTTTGTTTGTTTTATTTGTAGCTTTTTGAAAGTTCAAAAGCTTAGATTGTTTAAAATTTAGATTGATTTTTTAAAATAAGAATCTAGACATTAAACAAGAACAAAAAATAAAACTTTTGCTCTATAAGTGCTTCTGTTATCTCGTGCATTTTGTTTAATGCACAGATTCGACTATCTATCCAACGGCTTGATAAATATTTGTACCAATCACCAATAAACCCTTTATGCAACATTACTATTCCTAGAAAGATTATTAAATATAATTCTCATGAAGATCACTAATCATGTGTTTAACTGTGTTTGAGTTTTCAGCGACTTAAACCAGGTTTGCGAATAATTTGCTAGAGAAATGAATACCAAGCACCAGTTTTACGGTGGTACAACGCCGTTCCGTTGGGCATGTATGAGTCCCGCTCACAACATTGAAGTGGTTAGATGCATGATTCAAGCCGGTGCTGATATAAATTTGGCAAATCACTTAGGTTATGCTCCTTTACATTTCGCAGTAATTCAATGGAAACGTTTAGTTGCCAAAGAATTTATTGAGCATGGTGCTTTAATCAATGCTCAGAATTATCCTGTGACATCGGCATTGCATTTTGCCGTCTCTGACTGCTCATTGTTTGTAACACGGATTCTAGATCGCAAACCATTTGATATATGGATCGACAAATAACTATTAAAACATCCATGTATAGATCGCGATCTATTGAATTCAAATGGAGTCACCCCACTAATTTTTTCCGGTAAAGGTCCGGTTTAATATGCAGTTCAGTTGTTGCATTCAGAAGCAAATCCAAACATATGGAATAAGGATTTCAAAATTTCTTTACATGTAACATTGACCCATCCGCCAAGTTCTATTGAGGTTGGAGTTCTGTACAATGGTGCCAATATTTATGCAGTGGATGGACATGGCAATGTTCCTTTAGATATTTTAATGAATATTACCTAAGACGATGAGAATGGGGAATGGGTAATTTATTCTGGGTCACTTTGATTTTCCAAGAAATGTAACAACTACACTAGCTAGATTAAGAAAGAATTACAATAAGGGAATGAAAATCCTTCCTGATGGAACAAGAACCTATATTTACTGCAAGAACTGCTCGGAAACTCAGCTCACAACGAGTCACATCTTCGAGTATCCATCTGTTAACGCAAATATCTTAAAGCTTGGTTGGTTAGTGCTGATGGATCCATTTCGGCAGATCCTTTACAGTCCTGAAGCATCAAAGCTGGCGGCAGCGGGTCTTCGGATTTTGACAATATCTGAGACTTTCTTTTCTTACTTTTTACAACAACAACTAACTAACTAACAACTAAAATGTTGTAAGTGTGACCTTAAATTCATTTCTGACTTCTCATTTACCCTAAAACTTTGGTCATCTAGTCAGTTCTTAATTTTAGAGTAGAGGTTACAATCGTTCGCTCCTAAACCACATTCCCGTTGAAAACGGACAAGGACGGAAGTCTGTTGGAACAAAAAATCTTTTTCATTGAATTGATATATCATTCTATTAAAAATGAGCATTCTAGAAACACATGTAACTAGTCGGGATAATTGTGAAAATTCAGACTTTAGAAGAATATTTAGACAATTCTAATTCGTATTCTTTCCTTAAAAGGAAGCTCAAATATATTTCAGAGTAAAACGAAACGTTAATGTTTGCAACGTTCTGGTCCACAGATATGAAAAAATACCTAAAAATAACAAAAACTAAACTTGTTACATAATTTTTCATGATAAATTCATTATTTTTCTCTAATCTTTATTATTTTATAGCACATTTGAGTTTGAAAAGATGTCATCTATATGAAAATAATTTTTGCTTTACAATTACAAGTAATTTGCAGAAGAGTCAATAATAATAAAAAAAATACAAGAACCAATTCTATAAGTTGAGACGTTGAGATACTAGCCAAGTTTCAATTGAACAGATCAAAAGAATTGTGCTGTGCAAGGCTGCTGAATTTCAAACCTCTTTTAAATTTTTTCTTTGGAATTATGTCTGTGAGAATAAATGAAAAACGTTTTTGACAAAGACGGATTAAATTTAGTATACGGTCTGTACAATTAAGTTGCAATTTATATTAAATCTTGAACGAACACTCTATTCAGAGAAAGTTCGTCTGTCTGATTAATCGAATATATTTTAACATGAGCTTACAAAAATTAAAAAACTAGATAGATAATTTGGCAGACACGTTTAGCATTTATAATGTAGATTTGCATACAATTTAGAACCAAATCCGTCAATGGATTGACCGTCTGTTGTTCTATGCTTTTGCATCCATTTAATCGCAATGATTCAAAAGCTTAACAATTTACTTAAATGGAACTTGGTATTTGATCTTAAGACCATCATAGTAATTTTGTATCGAATTTGGTTTCAATCGTTCGGAAACTAACCATAATCCAAAAAATATATTAGATATTTTAGAATTTGTGCATTAACAGCATTTCAGCAATTAAACTCAAAGATGGTACATTATATTCAGGAAAAAGACTAGGTGACTAGAGACTATCGTAATTATTTTGTGTCGATGTCATACAGTGAATACATATGTACTGATTTTATTTTCTATACTGCGAGGCAAGCTACTATCATGTGGAAAAATAGAAATCTGAGACCATGCGGTCCCAAAGTCAAAATTTAAGTCAAAGGGAATCGGATAACAATCGTATTAGAAAGTATACGAGAAAATATATGGGAGACCATTTCCATTGTTTTTCTTTTGACTAACCGTCAAAAAGCCAGAAGTGTACCAATGAATATATTGAGGACAGCATAAATGAAATATTCATGCTATATATTGATTTCTTTTTCATATATATCCCAAGAATATTTCCAGAAACAAATTCCATCGTATTTTAAAAATAGGAAATTTTAATTCCAAGTCATTTTTTTTTTCATTTTCATTGAAAATTATCAAATTTGCATTGGGCGATTTCTAATTTGTTATAATGCTACATAAACAAAGAAGCTGAGAAAACCAATGACTCAAGGGACAAAAAGAATTGATGCACCATATTCATAACCATAGATGGACTTAAATGATTTGAGAGCTATATTTTAGAATAATTAAAATAGAGCGTTTTTTAAGTAATTTTAACTTCTGCAAAGCTATCGAAATTGGTTTATTATACCTTGTTTTTAAAGGTCAATACGCCTTTGATCTTAAATTTAAAATATTTTCACATTTTTCTAATATGAATTAAATTACAAGTCATTCACAAGAGTAGAGAAAAATGAAAGCCTAAAGAACCTTAGACAGAACACTGAACACAGGCAAGATATCTTAGAGCCTTTGAATGTAAATCCTTTGTTAAGTGTTCGTAAATGGCTTATGAAAGCTGATTTTTTTTTTATTTTAAAATAAAATGTGTTCCTCAGTAAAACGTGATTATTTTTTCCTAAGAAGATAGCTTCATTTTTTGCGATTCCAATATTATGCATGATTTCAATCATGCCGGGTTTACACTGGACCAGTTATAAGACGGTCAGTAGGCAGCGCATGCGCAGAAAAAGACATTTATGTTTGCCACAATTTTATATAATAGATTCAGACATTCCACACTTGGCTATAAACTGCCATTTTGGCACCCCAAAATTTTTCTTTTCAAAGTCAACATACCTAAATTTGAAAAACTATAGTAAAGAAATGGCAAATAAAATGAAAAAAAAAATGCAATATTGCATCTGAAAGAACTACGAGCACAAAATGTTGGAATTAATCTCTGATAAGTCCTTAATTTTTTTTCACTCCAAAAACTACGCCAAATTCTGCAAACGCATGCACAGTAAGAAAAAAATACAATACAGCGACATGTTGTTGTCCCGTCGGGACAATTACTTGCCATCGACCGAGCAGCATTTTTCAGCCTTTCTGCGCATTCTCTGCCTACTGGCAGAGCATTATACCCAAGCATTATTTCTAAACATTTATGAAGCACGTGAAGTCTGTGCTTCGATTTCATTGCACTGTCACTTATACCCTAGATCAATCATTTTATCCTCTTGCTCTTTTATTTATGATCAAGGGTTTTTATTTATGTCTCTTGGCAATTTTCTTTTAAAAGAATATATTTTCCAGAACTTGATATTTATACTTACTTCCCATGGACTTTTTTCGCATGAGTATAGTAGCAAGGTATATTTACAGGGACCAAAATCTGGATGTTATTCGTGCGATATTTGCAAGAGGAATTGATCTGAATTTCCAATACGATTTTGGTTTGACACTCTTTCACGATGCAGTGAATATTCCCGAGGACAATATTGCGATAATACAAGAATTTATACGTGCTGGTGCTGATGTAAATATTAGCACATTCCTGGATTTTGCACCTTTGCATTTTGCTGTGATTCACCGAAAACGAAGAGTTACCGACGCATTGATTCACTCAAGAGCATTTGTGAATGCCCAGACATTTCGCGGGACCACATCTTTGCATATTGCTGTCACGAAATCGATATTTTTCTTTTCGACGATTGAAAATATAACTTTGCCGGATATCTGGATCATTAATAAACTTTTAAGCCATGAGGACATTGACTGCAATCTTGTGGATTGAAATGGTGACTCGTCTTTGATGGTAGCTGTCAAGGACCAGCAGACGGAGGCCGTGGTGAAGTTGCTGCACCATAAAGCAGATCCGAATATACCTAATAAAAATGGGGTAACTCCTCTACATGTGGCATTTGCTCAGCTGCCAAGTGACATAGAACTTCAGCTCCTGATCGCCGGAGCCAATATCTATTCTGTGGATAAAATGGGACAAACGCCGATGGATATTCTTATAAATTATGGCCTGGATTTTCGATCGAATGAATGGGTAATGCTAATAATAAATATCATTGCATTTAAATATAACATTACAAACGATCTTAAGCAAAAACTAGAATACAATCCCCATTTATTGCAGTTTTTTAATAAATGTATCGAAGAAGTAGATCAAATGAAAAATGATTTTATTTCGGACAATATAACAATGCATGGTTTCATTTGGAATTGCTTTAATGAAGATGAAAGTCTTCTATTGGAAATTCACAAAGCAGTTGTCGATAGATTAGTAAAAGATATTTATATTGAGTACTTTATAGCAATCTTAGATCTGATACCAGAGTCAAGTTTGATCGCTATATTGGAAATAACTGCCAATTCTAAAAAGCATACGAAAGGGAATAAGATGAGTGATCTCGCAAATATATTTGCCAAATTCGATATTATTCTTTTAATTTCAGATTATTTGTCGAAAGTTGAAGTTTTTTGTTTAATTGTCGCAATTTCTGATGTGAAAATTGCCGATTCAATGAAGAATGTGTATGAACGCGAATTCACTTATTTCCTTGATATGAAGTAGAAAGATAAATGATTCGTTAATTTTTTTAAATGCCGACATTAATAAATTTTAATTTCATTAAATTTTTAAAATAATTAAAAAATGTTAGATCAATGTTTTTATATACATAAATCTTTTACGGGCTTACTCTATTTGAAATAATTCTGCAGTTATATAAATAATTTGTTGGAATCGTATTTCATCATAGAACTGTTTTGTATATATGGAGAGATTTCTCTATATACATATTTCTTTGTAATTGAATTTTATTGTTATTTTAAGCATAAGTTGAATTATCCATTTTCTTGATTGTTATGGTTTAAACATCAAATGAAACATTGTACGCGCTTGGTGTCTTCGACGATCCTGTTTTTAATGTTTTAATATTTATATTAATCTATATGAACATGATTCTAATACAAATGAAGATTTTAATGAATTCAGTTTAAATGATCTGGTTAAGATTTTGTTACGGTGAGCTGTTAAGGATTTTATGTAGCAACTTTTATTTGTTGTTTCTCTTGGAAGATTGTTAATGAGAAACAATAATTCAGATTGATAAGATCTGTTTTAAATTTTTAAACGTTCGTCTTATAGTTCTTTAACAAAAAGAAATCTTTTTTTTTCTGGTATTTAAATATTGCAGTTGGAAAATGTATTCAAATAATCCTGAAATAATAACAAATTTGCATCGTTTAGGAAAATATTAAAAATTTTAATAATTACTACTATGGCCAAAATCTCTTTAATAGTTATTCTGTAAAATGTATAATTATTAATAATGTTTAATCTACTGTGTGTCCACTTTAATCGTGGCAAAAAAAAAATGATTTCAAACTATTTAGAGACAGGCATACACAAAAATTGGAAAAATACTTTAAATGAGGTGGAAAATCTCATTTTATGTTTGAGTCAGTAAAATAGATCGTCGAATAATCATGAAATCGAAATTTTAGAACACTGCCGTTTTATTAATGATATTAAGAAAAATGTTCTTCTAATTCTTATTTTTAAAATCGAGCTTTTACAACAAAGCTGTAAAACTTGTGTAGTCTTGAATTTCATTGTTTTAGAACAATAAATAGATAAATTTTGTGATCATGCATCTTTCTGAAGAAAATGAAATGGTTCTAAAACAGTGATTAAAACCTTTTTAACTCTGATTCTTTTGGCCGTAGATGCCGTAGATATTAGCATCTCAAGAATATTGTTTCCTTACAAGACTGATAGGGCCAGGCTATAATGTAAAGATTTAATTTCGTTTTTTTTTTTTAATTCTTCATTTATTCACGCCGCATAAAATATAATTATTTATGACATTTAGAGTATGTTTTTCAACTTGAAACTATTTCATACCTTTATCAGTTTAGAAATAATCTTTTTTTACCCAGATAAAAGTAGAAAACTTGAATATATACAATATTTTGAGAAAATAGATTATTGGAATGATGAGCTAAATTTCCTGATAATATTGGCTATAATTGTAATAAAATAAAATATTTTGACATTGTTCGTGTAAAAAATATACTCATACATTTGTTGTTTACTCTTTATAATAATTTTTAGATATCATTCTAATATTTATATTGAATTTTCAAAATGTATCAACTGCAAAAGAATCTGTCGAATAAATAGAAATGTTTTCCAATCGTAGTTTCTTGAATTTTATTCCTATAATACAATGTAATATTTTAATATATAATGGAAAATATGCTCTGTATTGGTTTTTTGACTGTGAACGCGATTTGAAAACGAAACGTATATATATTTGGTTTGAAAAGAAGTTTAAAGAACGCATGCATAAACCTTGGTAGTCATCTCAACAAATTATTTTTTTCAATCGTAATGTGAAGCACTTAGAATCAACTTAATAAGAAATTGCACAATTTTTTAAGTTTTATATGTAAAAAATATCCTATAATCGCAAATCGATAGCCATATTTATTGTTTAAAGTATTTTTACAAATAATCGCAAATTTTATAAATATATATATAAAATCGCAATAGTATTTGATATTGATAAATGTAAGCACAGTAGTACTTGATATTGATAAGTATATTAAAGGCCAGGATAGCCTGATTGGTAGGCAGTTGGATTCGTGCCCCTTGGGTTGCGAGTTCGAAGCCCGCCGGTCGAAGACTTTCCGTGTGTGTTGTAACTGGCGCACGTGCAAATCTGCCATGGCCACGAAGTCCTCCATGTCGAGAATAATACCACTGGGGGTGGTGGATCAGCGGTGATCGATCTCTGATTCAGGTATAAATTGCGATCTGTACATGAATGAATAAAATGCATGAAGTCCACCCTGTAAAAAGGGTTGTGACATGTGTGTAGCTAAGTCGTAGTCTTGGCTCTAGATGGCACTACTGAAAAACAAGAGACTCACCCTTGGCTTAAAATCACTGAATTTTAAATTCAGTGGGCTTGTCCATGTCAAATGCTATTAGAAACAACAACAGCAACAAGTATATTATAAGTTTAATCGCAATAGTACTTGATATTGATAATATTATAAGTTTAATCGCAATTCGAAAGCCATATTTATCGTTTAAAGTATTTTTACAATTAAACTCAAATTTTATAATTTTAGTACTTAATATTTGATACTCAATATTGCAAATTCATACTAAGTTCAGGTTCATGGATGAATATTGTTAGGCAAAGGAATCGCCAGATGTTTCTGAAGTTGAAACTGTGCAAGAATGAGCGAATTTTATTAAATTTTCATTCAAATTATTACAAAAACAATGTTAACCTTTTGGGACACTAATTTCTCGATCATATCTTACAAAATTATAGACTAAATTCGTATAATTATCTTTCCAGTGATACCTATCTTTGTTGCACAAAAATGTATCTAAATTTTGATAATTATTTGAAATCTATTTTTATGTATTTGCAGTAAAAGGAAATTTAAAACACTTTTATTCGCACCTATAAAAACTTAATCCCATTTTTGTTTTTACATTTCTGAAGTTAAATGAAAGAAGAGGATTTAGTTTTTAGTACTTCTTGACAATTTTCAAACAGATTTTTCTTCAACATACTTTCAGATCAAAAAATCTTTTGCAGAATATTTTATTGAGTAAAATATCCGTTGTGCTAAAAGAGATAGTAGATAAATTGTAAGTTTAATTAACATGTTTAAATTGAGTTCACATGATATTTAACACCCTCTTGTAATTTAGAACTTATTTTAAGAACTTCACTATTTTTATGTCGGGATGAACTGAGTATTTTACATGAGGAATGAAAAACTGAAGTTATTGCAATACGTTAGAATACATGCTAAATGATTCAGACAGTATCATTTTTCAAGTAAATGTTGCGTAGTCGAGGTGACATGATTCCACAAGAGTAGCTAATGTACAGAATAAACAGGACATTTTTAATGATACTGAAATGATAAAGCTTAAATATCTATCTGAATTTGATTTTTAAAATGTCATTGTTAAGAAAAATGATAAGAATCGCATTCTACGCAATATATTTAATTTAAATAAGACATAATACATCTTCAGGGGTTTCAATATAGCCTCTTAAGGTGGATATGATGAATATCATTATTTATATTTATTACGATTTTTCAATTTGAATAAAAACCATATGGAATAGCCTTGCTACTTGGTGTTAAGTTTATGTCGAATTTCCAAATCAATATTCGTCTATTTTTTAAATCACACTTGACACAAAAATTGATTATAGGTTTTTCTTGTTACACCAGTATAATATTCCTTAAGGATGCGCGTTTTTTATTTATTTATTTATTTTTAAATTTTTTGCCCCATTAAATGAAATCAAACCAACGAATAGTTTTATTTCTCGTGTACGGAAAACTTGAAAGCGCGGCAATCGTCAGAAAGTTCTACCAGAACACATCTTGCACTATGATGCTTTAGACTTCTTCGAATCCTGAAAGAGCATTTCTAAATTTTGTTTCCATACTTCATTGTTTTACACAGACACACGCAAATGCACGTATTAAATCGTCAACAGAATAATTAATTTTTTTCAGACATAAATATCGAAGCACCGGAATATGACTAAAGTTAACATTGTTTTGAAGGGTTGTGAAAATTAATTTCTGTGGATGACTCGCCAAACATTTGAACAGTTCTCGCAGAGAAGTAGTTAGTTTGCTTTCACTTAATTCTTTGAGTTAATTATCTATTTCACATGTTTGAAAATATTCGGTAGACATGATGTAAAAGTATAGACTCTCTCGATTGCGCTTTTGTGACTTTTAACTATTTAGACATGTTAAACATTATATAACAGAAAAGTGTTTTGTCTTTATGCCTGAATTAGTTATATAAAATTGCATTCGTCACACTGTTTTAACTGATTCTTTAGCTCCCCAATTTCGATTCATCATAGAGAATCCAGTAATTGTTTTATAAGCTGAAAGGAAATAATTCTAAGACGGTATAAACCGTCTAAGAAATTACTCGTGATCATGCCATCTATTAAATTTGCCAAAGACAAGTAGGAAGCATTGAAAAAATTTCCTCCTGCTTTTGTTAAGTGTGATTGATTGAATACTTATTCGCGATTGTTCAGGCTTTATTCTTAGATGCGAAACTCACCAAGATGGTCTGAAAATTTTATTTAATGTAAATGCTTATCTCTGCAGCAGTTAATTTCAAAGTTAAACAGTCTTGATGTTTTCATATAAACGGATGGCATCATATATATGCTTTAAAAAAAACTGTTCGCTTTCTGGCAATTTTAAAGGCAATCGAAGTTAGTGTGGTTTTAAAAAGGCTTTGACTGGTTCTCACTTATTTTATGTTTGTCTCCCATAGACTTGGATAACGATGGTTATCTGCTAAATGACGAGAAGTTCCAATCGAGTTCCTATACCGACCCCCAATATCATTTTCTTGCAATATTGCCTATTTCTAAATCATTAATAATAATCGTCATCATTCACTAGTCATATGTATACCTGCTTTGAAACTTTCAGCGACTTAAATGAGATCAGCAGATTACTGGATGAAGGATTGGATCCCAATCACCAGTTTTCCTGTGGTACAACGCCATTCCATCTGGCATGTATGACTCCCGCTCCCAACATTGAAGTGGTTAGATGCTTGATTCAAGCCGGTGCTGATATAAATTTGGCAAATCACAAGGGTTATACACCTTTACATTTCGCAGTAATTCAACGGAAACGTTTAGTTGTCAAAGAATTGATTGAGCATGGTGCTTTAATCAATGCTCAGAATTATCTTGGAATGTCAGCCCTGCATTTTGCAGTCTCCGATTACACATTGACTGGAATGGCATTTATAGATCATAAACATCTTGATATGTGGATTGTCAAAGAACTATTAAAGCATGAATATATAGATCACGATATATTAAATTCAAATGGAGACACCCCTCTTATGCTTTCCGTCAAAGAGTATCATATAGAATTTGTCGAGCAGTTGTTGCGATCTAAAGCAAATCCAAATATATGCAATAAGGATTTCGAAACCCCTTTACATGTGGCATTTTCCCATCCTCCAAGTTGTATTGAGATTGAACTTCTGATCCGTGGTGCTAACATTTATGCAGTGGATAGAAATGGAAACACTCCTTTAGATATTCTAATCAATAATACCTTTTATGACGAGAATAAGGAATGGGTAAATTTCATATTAAAACTAATTGCATTTAAATATTGCGTAACAAATGACTTGAAACTTGCACTGCAAAGGAAACCAGAGCTATTTCAGTTTTGGAATAAATGTGTGTGATCAAGTGAATGAAATGAGAAGTGACTTTATTACAGGGAATATAACAATGCATGACTTCATTTGGAATTGCTTCAATGAAAATCAAATTGAAAATCTCATATTGCAAATTCACAAGCCTGTGGTAGATCGATTAGCCAGAGATATTTATCCTGATTATTTTGCTGAAATCTTTATCCCGATACCGAAATGGAATTTGTGTCAAATATTGGAAATCACAGCCTGTTGTAAAAAACGTGCAGATGGATCTAAGGTGATAAATCTTGCCTATTTACTATCAAAAATAGACATTATTTATTTGATTTCTAAGCATTTGAGAAGAGAAGATATTTTTTGCCTAATTGTTGCATTTTCTGATATGAGAATTCCTAAGTCATTGCAAGATGAGCAAGGACACTCTTACCGTTTTTTATTTACTCCAGAATTTGAAGAAGGAAACGATGCTCATATGGCTGTAATTAAGTTTTAAAACTGCTAATTTTTTTAACTTCATTTCTAAGTTTATTTTTATTAAAATTTTGCCAGGAGAATTGTATAATTAATCTGTTTTACTTCTTAATCATTATAATTATGCTTATTTTATCATTTAATTTATTTGTAGAATTATGACAAAATTAGAAAATGTCTATTGTTTTATACAAAAAAATTTTTTTAACTCTTTCCAGCACTTGAATATTGAAATAATGCAGACAAATTTTAGACAGATTAATTTTTAATCTTTTTTATTATTCCTAAAAAACTTGCAATATTTTAAAGTAACTAATTTTGATTGATTCCATAGAAAATGATATATAACTGATTTTTTCATCGAAAATTTGATGTGTTTTCGTGTCGTAAGTTTCAAGATTTAGTAACTGAAATTCAATTCAAATAATGCGTTCTTTTTGAGTATTGAAATATAACTTGCTACTGCTCCAAATATTTCTGAAATTGCAACTATCTAAATAAATAATTTTCATTTTCAGTAACTTTTATAATAACTTTGATGAATTATTTTAATACTAAGCATTGCTTTGAATAAATAAATAGACTCGGACTCTATGGCAGCTTGAAGTATTTTTGTTATAAAGTAAAATAAAATTTTTAACGAAATAAGAAAAAAAGGATTTTTGTATAAACTGGACATACTTTTTTTCCAGTGATATGAAATAATTTCAAAAAATAAAGTTTTTGTTATTCTTGACAATTGATCGATTTCTTACACTGCAATATTACAACAAATCTGAAAGAATGTGTTACTTCAAAATAACTGCTGCGCTTATGACTGAATAAACACACTTTACTGGTTATAAAAGTACTGCGAATAAGGAGATGCTCATGCAATGATAACATCTGAAATTCTAAAATGTTCCAGGGGTGGAATTATATTAATATTTAATTGTCTAGTGTTTAAATTATAAAATGCTTTAGAAACGGAAAATACAACTCATTTTTCCTACCTAGATTTCTAAACCAGCATTTCACACGAGACCAACTATTGTGCCCAGTAAAAGGCAATGCCTACCTCATGAACATCTCCTGACTCGAATGAGATAAGGGCAATTTGATCTCTAATTGGGGCAACTATTTGACATTGTCCCATGGCGGTTATGTGATCCTCCTGAAGCAGGCGTGTCCTTCAACAGCGCGTAATAGTTAACCTCACATAAACTCTGCTTTATTCAGTGAATTGAAGAAAAAATAATTGGCTGCGCTGAAAAATTTTCTTAGCTTTACTTCGTCTGGAATATTAAACTTGGCTTACTTTCATTAAGGGTAAACACTTCTCTCCCTTTCTCTATAGCAGCTGTAGTTTCTGAAATTCAATATTTCCAAAGGTGCAATGTTTATATTCGATTCGATTTTGATTTTTAATTTAAAAAATTGATCATGAATATATTTTGAGAAATACGAGATCTCAATATTTACTATGTTAATTAGTAAAAACGAGGATTTTTAACCTTTTAAAAGACCATTTTTATTAGTCATGGTCACTTAAAGTATTTTCAGAATTGAGATTAGCTGACGAAAAATGATTCATTTAGTTTATTAGATATAAATTTAATTTAATTTGATTAATTAATAATTAAGCAAAAAATCAAGACCCGCCACTTTAGCTTACCAATTAGCAAGTTTATTTTTTAAAATAAATTTTAGTATTTATTATCAGTCTCTGATGTTAACCCTTAGCACAGGGTACTAAGGGTTAATGCTTGAATGATGGTGATTCTCATTCAGCATTCAAGACGGCGCATCATTTTGACGTTTCATTTATTTATTTTTGATTAAATAAATAAAACACCTGAAGAGTAGTAAGAAGATGCGTATCAATTAAACGGGAGAATACAACTTAAAACAATTGTATATATTTATTTTTTTGGTAAAATTAACAAATCTTTGTATTAGGTGATTAATTATGCCTCGAATTACTTTTCCAAGTACAAAGGGTTACACTTTAAAAGCTAAAGTAAGAGCTGCATTAATCATGACAAGAGACATATACAAAGAAAATCAAAACATGGCGCTATCTAGGTTAATTCGTAATATGTATTTCATATAAAAAGAAGATATAATATATGGTTGATTCCTTTAAAAAAAAAGTACAGAGTCGATTATCGTTAAAATTAGGAACACGTTATAGCTTATTTAATCTTCAACTCATTGATACCAAATACAAAAGGTTACATTGGGATACACATTCTACTTGTTCCCTTTAAATAATATATAGCAGAAGCCTTCGTTTAGTTACATTCTAGAGAAAGAGTTAAATCTTTTGAGCTAAGAATATCTACTTTTTTTACAAACATAATTGAAATTAGATATTGTTAGAAAAAGCAAAATTTCATTTAGAAGAAGAGACATATGTGCTTTTAGGTGAAAGAAATAAATAGAACGTTGAGTACTTGTCGGTTGTAACGAAGACCAATAAGCGTCAAGAAGAAATTTCGCCAATTTGGCGATTTCAGTTAACAAACTTAATAGCATGTGATTCGCACGTTCAAAATTTTTCGTAACAAATAATAATGCACTTGAGTATATTTTTATAATTTGGCGAAATTTTTTGGCGCTTTTTGGTCGCCATTAAAACCGAATTGTACCGAAAGTTAGAATCACAAAGTTTAGCTGTGAAATTTTCCAGTAATGTATGGTTGGAACATGCTAAACCTATTTTTGAGGATTCCAAAGATGCGGTGAAGTAAATATGAAATTTATTTATAACTTTATATATTTAAATTATAATTTATTTTATTTTCATATTGCTTCTATTGTTTCTTGTCATAAATGTAAATATTTCGGTTGACAGTTGCTTTTATTTTCTTTTAGCGAATTCTTTGGTGCTTTTGTATTATTTTTGTGCTTTATAAATGCATTGTTTCCATTTTTTAAAAATATTTTTTAATAATTGTATTTATTAATCTTTATTAAATTTGAATTTATTAGTAATATTTAACCTATAAAACTTTATATTTTATAATCCCGTTTTTGCAAAATAAGTATTTGCGTCCTTTCATGTTAGTATACAAGACGTGCATACTGTAAGATTAACTAAAGACGTCAATATTTGTGGAATAATTTTATGTTATACCATATAAACTTTTTATACTAAACATATGCCAGAATGAGCATCTCTGTTAAAACCGTAAACTATAAACTATTTATTATCCTAAGATATTTTTTATTTGCTACGATGAAATCGAATCAATTGGTTTTCTTGAAAACTTTCTTTCTAACCAGTGGTTTTAATAATAATAAAACTATTCTGGCTTTATATTCCGTCATCTGAAGTCTTTATATGTAAGTTATTCCTAAGACAAAAGATTTATATTCGTTTCAGTTTCAACTTTTTCTAGAAAATTGATAGTGTTATGGTTGTGAAATAAAAGAATCAACTGATTATTGTATTACTCATGAAATGTGTGGGTTTTAAAACTATTGCATTGTGTATATGTATGATCTTATACCTTAGATAATTTTAAGTAAACTATTTTCCGTATCTTTTAATAAGAATTCTTTTGTGTGTTCCGAACATCTTATTGCATTTGGCGTTTTCTAAATACAAATTGATGTGTTAAAACATGGTATGAAAAATACTGTCACATAAAAATATTACTGACATCCAATGCATTGTCTTCCTTGCATAGTTTTACATATTTTTAAAACTGTTTGAAAGTGATATATAATTTTAACAATTCGGCATTTACTTGTATTTATAAGAATGCTTAATTGGGAGATTGCTTGTCAGTTTTCGCTCAAAAACACCTTAAATCGAAAAAAATGTGGAAGGGCAAGAAAACATTCTTGCATTTAGTGTGATATTCGGCTTGGAGCAAGATAAGGTTTCAACTCAAAACTCATTTCGATTAGTTCTTCAGAATTAACTATTTTAATTTTGAAAATAATTGCTATACTTTTTTTTATTTATTTTTGTGATCTTTTCTCTGAAATTGCATTAATATCAAAATTGTCAATAAACCTTCTTTGCAACTCTCTTTGTGTCTCAAAATCCAGAAGCCTAGTCTAATAACAGCAACCGTCTGGGAAAAAAATTAAAAGATTACAAAGCATAATTGTGATTAAAGTCAGCTACATACTCAAAGGATTTCAGTGAATCGGGAAGTTTCTAGAAATGAATTTACATGGAATGCATTCCTCAAATATTATTGTTATTAAATATATACTATTATGCACTTGTACATATAAAAACTTCTCTTGTTTCAAGTAATATAACATGACTTCAACTGCAATTGCTTTTATGATATCCATTTTAAAAACGTATTTTTTTGTAGATTTAAAAATCTGTAGTTCAAAATAAGAGTTAACGAAGTTTTCCTGAATATTTGCTTGACAGTTTAAAAACTATACTGAAATCGAGTTTGTTTGCAATATTGGGAAAATATACAACAAGAAAAGAAGACTAAATATCTTGCTCTATTATAGACATTATCTTTTGTTTTCGAAATATCTCTCATATATTGATTTTTGTTGTTGCATAGCTGCGCTTTCTCATATGAGAATAAGGCAAAGCAGAATGTACATCAATGCATTCGTTTTAATATTTGAGACATAAAATAATAGGTAAAATCTAACTTTACCTCAATTAATGTGTTGATTATAATAAAATCAACTTTATTCGTATTTTGAGTAATTTTTCTTTACATGTCAGTTAAGTTTTCGTTTATCTTATTAAATATTAATTATGAATTGATTGATATTGTATATTTATTTATGCTGACTGTATATTTAAAAATACGATTTCTTTCATTAATAAGGTCATTTCATAAATACTGCAGATGCATCTGTTTGACCAATTATTTTTTTTAATTGTACTAAATAATGAGTATTATGTTTCCTCGTATCCTGAATATATATTTTTCAATGCTGTTACTCATTATATGAATTTTCCAGTACTTTAATGTAAAAAACTGGAACATTCTTCTTAATGATAAAATTTTCTCGCTTCTCTAAATGATGTCTAAGATAATTTTAGTAGCTTCTAAGAATAATTTACATAAGAATGTTAAGCATATTAAAACATAAAAATTCATTTTTAAATAAAAAAAATAACTGTAAATACATAAACTGAAACTGTTGGAATAAACTTTGGTACTAATTTAATATATGCATGCCAAAAATGAACGAATCGCAACAAAATACGTACAAATTTATTGTAATGCTACTTGTACCAAATTCTGAAAAGCATCAATTGCTAAAAACAAAATATATCGCAGTTCATATTCCTGTTTTGAAACCATTCTGTTAGGGGATCAAGTAACTTGATTATTCTTTTTCTGAAGAAAGTAAACTTTATCCTCGAACTAGACGGAATCATTGTTGTATCTTGTATATGTTGATGTATATCCCAGTCAATGATTAAATGGGTTTTATATGCATTTCTTTTATGGAAATTCACTTGATCTACTGTTGAGAATATCGCAGTATCCACTGGGAGAAGTGTTTCTTCAATTATTTTGCGAGTTTGATATTAGGTTAGATTACTAGACCTTAAGCACAATACTCGCTGGGTTCGAAACGTAATTATCTTACTGAGATGTTAATAAATACTAATCATTTTGGAGCATTGTGGGTTTTCTTTTAAATCTAAATATTTCCTCAGCTAAATTGTATTACAAACGTTTAAAAGACACTTATATAAACTTATTTGAAACTATCCGTGGTTCGTACAATTCAACGCAGAAGGTTAACATGGGGCTATTCGAAATTCTGTTGCATTTCCTATGCATCTCTTAAATGAACTAAATATTATTTTTTCATTCTCTTCTTGGTTAAAGCATAAGCTCAACATCTTGGCGTTTTACAAAACATATTTTATAATATGATTCAATTCATCTTTTAAGAGTGCATTTCTTTTAAATTTATTATATAATAATCAGTGTCCAGATACAGAATTCAACTTCTAGATTTTGATTATCAAGCCATGCAAGATCATCTTGGATTAGAAAACTCCATTTTTACAATAATATTGTCATGCAAGTCTCTGAATTATTTATACAATCTTGAAACATGTTTGAATGAAATTCTTTCTGCAGCTGTTGTAACAAAATTGTATTCTTTCAAATTTTGTATAAAGTCCGTTGAAGGGAGGTCCATTTGCTCAAGTCCCTATAATAACTAAAAAGACAAATAGAAGAAATTTAGCAAATAGGCTGAATTTCAAAATATGCATCTGATTCGTCAAAGATTTGGTTGTCTATCGGTGTGCATAATCATTTGTAAATGAAATCAATAATTCTAAAATAAAACTAGCTTTATAAATGAAATCTACCATGGAATTATGAAACAAAAATTGTAAATCTGCATCCAATTTGAGACGCATCTTGTCAAATAGAGGATTTAGAAAATTACATATTCGGTTTTTCTTTCATTGTTTTTAAAGAATTTAAAGGAAAAAACAATATTTGTCCGTACATGAGAAAACCATGAAAAGAGAACTAACTCTCCCTGAAGTAACTTGAATACATTGTATGGTATTTTCTCTATTATGATAAAGATGCAAATCCTCCCAAACTTCCTTCTGCCAATCTGGCGACCAAAACTACTTGGCATTTGCTATATGCCTTGGCTATTTTATCTGGCGAAGATGAGCTGTGGAATAATATGTAAGAAAGAAACAAGCAGGAAGACTAATATAGAGTATCTTCTGGGCTTCAATAAATTTAAAATCCTTTAAAAATTTAGTTAGTGCTAGCTAGAAGCAGAATAGAAGTGAATAAAAATGGCTTCTAGTTCTAGGGATTGTAATTTGATATTAAATTCTTTAATGCTATTTTATATGTATTGAGACATTACATAGGTCATTTATTAGGTCATTATAAAAATATTTTAAAGGTTGACGGATTAAAATATTATTATCTAGTGCCTGCTTTAATGTTGATGTTTAATCCCTTCACAATGGATCTATTCTGGCAATAGACTGGAGCTTTGTTTAAATCAAACGACATAATAGCAAAATACTAAAAATTTCTTACGAATGTCTTTTTTTATATCTATATCCTGTACATGAAATTTTATAAACCGTTTTAAAATTTATTGATAAATATCATCTACTGTATACAGTTATAAATATTCTTGCACTGAATTCGATTCTCCATAAAAACTGATAATGCATTATTATTAAATAAAATAATGGCAAACACAAAAAATAATCTCCCCAATTTTTTTTCCCACATCTTATTTTGTTTGAAGCCCCCTGATGCAACATATGTCATCTATGGGCATATATTCTCTGCCTCTTTCGATTGAACGAAATCTCAAAAATACTATTTTATTATGCATTCAGTATGGTGGAAAAGGCAGATTCCCACAACCTAATGATGGTACCAATTTCGAAGATCGGTTTTTTTTTCATTTAATTTTAAAGTCAATGACGTTTATATACTCGTCCGATGGTTGTCTAGCATTACCTTCTTCCATTCACGAAATATAAATAATAAACCCTTGATACATCCTCTAGTCTCAATAACTGCAAATATTTCGACACTTTTCGGTCATAGGTTTATTAATCAGAATGTTCTATAATTATCATCAAGTAGAA
Organism: Argiope bruennichi; assembly: GCF_947563725.1. NCBI lineage: Eukaryota > Metazoa > Arthropoda > Arachnida > Araneae > Araneidae > Argiope > Argiope bruennichi. The sequence continues at coordinate 86,500,371 of NC_079159.1, read as the reverse complement.
TTCAAGGTATTTTTCTCCTTCGGTGTGATATTATGTATTTCATCAAAGTTTCTTGACATGACTAAATTAATTTTATTAATATTAGAGGGTAAGAAGTTAATCGTCCATATATAGTATTCAATTATAGTAAGAAATCCATATTTTTATGTCTGCACAATCTAATGATAAAATGAATTCCTAAAATTCAATTGGAACATTTTAAAGGCACTCTGGGCTAAAGACTCATCAAAATATATAGCTCAATTCATCCAATGTTAATTATAAAAAAATTCAGACTTTGCTTCCAGATGTCGGCTGCTTTTTTATTAACTTTTTTTCACCACAACGAATTCTATTTACATGGTAAGTGAATCCCTTGACGAATCTGGAAGTTTTATCCAATTAAACTAATTCACACTAATGAGTTAATTGACAAATGATTAAGAGAATTAATTGCATTTACCTAATAACACGTTTATTTCCATCATGTACTTTAGAAAATCCTTCAGGGACAAGATTCTGTACGTTGGATAGATTTTAAAATAATATAAGTAGCTGTATGGAAGAAATTTTTATGTATGACATAATAAAAAGTATTTTAATTAAATAATTTAATTTCGGAATTAGGTTCTTTAAAATTAATTCAGTTTCATTTTACAATTAGAGGAATTTAATAATGCATTTTCATTTCTCTGTCTGCAATATCTGGTAAAAGATAAGCAAAAAGAAAATTTAATTAAAAAAATTAATTCCTTATTGATGAAGATGAAGAAATCAACATGCAACGACCATACTATTGGAATCAAGTTTCGAATCTATTAGCTTGAACCTGGAAGTCCATGACAGTTTTAATGATATCTATATGCAGCTACTCCAAACTAATATCTTTTGTAATCAAGCCACGTTGATTCATGAATATATACAGAACAATTATTATATATAGAATTATATGAATATGTAGAGAACAATGAATATATATAGAATTATATGAATACGTATAGAACAATCCAATAGTATAACGACCACTGTCCAATTCTTGTTTGCTACAGACTATTGTAAATTGTTATTTATTTCGCCACAAAACGATATTATTTTATAATTTCGGAATTAAATAAATGTTTAATGTTTTTACTTATTTAATTTAGCCTTAATTACTCTTAAAAGCATTAGTCTAGATAATTCGTTAAGCTAATTTATATAAAGTGTTGATCTTCTCTTTATACTTATAATAAAGATTAGTGTGTGTGCAGACCATTAGACCTAATGCTACCAAATTTGGCATCATAATTTGGGGATTATGAATATGTACATCAAAGCTACAATTTCGAACTTTAATTAGAATTTTAATTAATTAAAAATTAAGCAAAATGTTGTCATTTTTCTACGATTATTTTCAAAAATATTACAAATGATAAAAATTCAATAAAAATGAATTTTACATCTGAAAGTTCAAAAAAATTATTTTTTCAATGATGCCAGTGTTTTACTCTATGAATTAAATTTCTAGTTTGAATAATTTTATTTAATTTAATTGTATATTTCAACAATTCATTTCGCACAAACTGAAAATGGAATTTAACTAGCACGAGCACGTTATGAGCGTGTGGGGGTACCTTAGCTTTTATCAGCGATTTGTTAACACATTGATAAAAACTGAAAGCGAATAATTAAATTAACTCTTACTACCAACTAAATGTTGAAAAGTGTTCAGTACGTGTTAGTATGAAATGGAATAAATATGAAATTGGATAATTTCTATAAAAAATACGAGAAAAAGTTTTCTGTACCGTTTTAAAATAGCCATATCCTTTACTGAATAATTCAGTTTTATTTAAAGCATATATAAGTTAATATATACAGGATATCAATTCTAAATAGAACCCATTGCATAGTTTCTAAAACGTTTTTAGTTGGCGTATATATATATATATATATAATAAAAAGAGATCTAAATGAAATAAATATTTATATTTTATGTAGTTTGAATCAATAAATGATCTGATGAATTACAAATTTTAAATTTTTATACATCTTCTCTGTCAAACGATTCATATTTAATAAAACATTTTTGAGGCAATAACATTTTTAATAAAAAAGAAGCTATTCTATTGCAATTAAAATTGATTGAGTTATGAAAATTGAAATATCTCTATTTTATAAAAAGGCTCGATTTTAGATCGCTTCAAAGTCTTGATGAAAATATGGCAGTCTGCGTTCGGAATTTCCTAAATTCTGATTTACCTAATAAAATGAATTGTTAATTGTCCTAAAATAATGATATTCAAAGTTTTTCAACTCGATAATGTTTTATCGTAAAATACTGAAACACTATATTGTGAAGATTATTATACTGAATGTGATTCATAGGATCAAAGAGTTGTATGTAATTTAAACTTTATAATTGTTTTCAGAAGTACATTTATTGACTGAAATAAAATAAATATTACTTTTACAGCATTTAAATTCTTTTGAAGGCGAAACTGTATATTGTGTCGAATCAAAGCATTTTTTGTTAAATTATTTGACATAATGTATAAGTCACAAACAGATTAACTAACTGACAGACAGAGAGACATAATGTAAAAATATGTTTTTCATACTTAGTGATCTAAAACGTAAAAATTCGACAAAATCTGGAGCTCGAATGTTTTGACAATTGCAATAATTTCTCTATACCGCCTCTACGAGAAAGTAATGAAAGAATGTTAGACAAATAAATAAGCATTATACTTTTGAAACCAATTGAGCTAATACATAAACGAAGCAAGTTAGCAGAAATTAAAGAGTCATACACCCATTTAGGAATTCTAATTAATACTTGTCTCGCTGAAAATTAAACATTAGAAGCAATCTGGAAATCAGAGTTCCAAATTAAATTCGCAAATATTATTGTAAGGTAAATAATTGATTTTGTCTTGAATCAAGAGATTGTGACTCGTCAAATGCATCAATTGCTTAACAAATATTAATAAATCTTATTGTAAGGACACTTAAGTCAATACAAGATTTAATATTCATTCATCATAGTTTGAATAATAAGGGAATACAGTGTTGAATAGATTATTACTGCATGATGAAAATATTATAAAAGTGGGATGAGGCTCTTATTATTAAGAGAAAATTAATAGATATTATAAACAAAACAAACTTCACTCTTAATAATTTCGATTTCGTTGAATTATTTTAGAGCAATTTCCTTCAAAAAAAATTTCAGGTTTAATTCACTTTTCTGCTTAATATATTATACAATGATATTTATACAGTATTTTTAGGCCGATTAATTTTTTTAAATAGAAAAAAATACATTTATTGTTACATAGTTCTGCATTCTTTATTTATTGTTTTGTTAGCTTGGAAACTAATGTTATAATGGTTGAAACAAATTTTAAATTGTGCAATGTATAGACCAAAAAACTTCAAAATTAATGCAATTTTTCCTAGATGTGTTTTTCCATATTTATCTCGACCTTCAAGATTGCAAATTCTTCACATTAGTTTATATGTATCGAGTATTAATTTGAAGATTTAATAAATAATATGCTTTGACAAATTGATATTATTAGTCTAAAAATGAAGTGCCATTAGTTTATACTGGCTGGGAAAATCTTTTCTTCTTCAGTTTACTTCATCCATAAAGTTGGATTGCCAATGAAAGCTCTTTATTTTATGGAAAATGTTCCGATTTCAGTTACTTTCTTGCCTATTTTGAAGTTCATCTATTTTCTGAAATCAGTTGGATATTGTACATCCATGCTATCAATTTTATTATTTAACCTTGAACATGTCTGTACAATATATGTTATTTCACTCCGTAAACAGTCACCGTAATCTACCAATGATTCGACAGGGATAAATGGTAGATTAACAATGAATTATTAAACAGAAGTTATGCTTTGAACCGCAGTGGTCACAAAGTTCTACAAGAATCTATTGAATCATTAGAGTAAATATAGCGATTATATACTATAATGGCCCAGAAGTTCATGGAATGAAGCTATTACAAATGTATTTTTTTCCATAAAGTTGGAATACCAATGCAAGTATTTTATGAAAAAATGTTTCGATTTGAATTGCTTACTTGCCTAATTTGAAAATCAATGACACTATTATATCCATAGTATCTATTTAATGATTATTTCCCCTTAAAAACGTCTCCACAATATTTCTTATTCCGTCCAATCTCACTGACTGTTATTTATCACGGATTCGCGAATTATTAAATAAAGGGGAGAATTTAAACAGCTGTGGTTACAAAGTTCATGCACTATTCCACGAATGTATTTAATAAAAGAGGTAAATATTGCGACTATTTACCCCAATGTTTCAAAATCGTGGTGGAATGAAGCTATTGAAAAGGTTTTTTCCTTGATTTTTTTAAAAGTTGAATCACCAGTGCAGTAGAAAATGTTTACATGGAAAATTTCTTTATGGAATATTTTTAAATTTGAATTCTGTTACCGTCTATTCTGAAAATCAGCAGACTCTTTAGATATATGATGCCATTTTTATTATTATGTTCTCTTAAAACCGTCTCCATAATATTTGTTGTTCTGTTCCATCAATACTTATAATGATCTACCATGGATTCCTGAATTGTTACAGAGAGGAGAGAATTTGAACCGTATTGAGTACAAAGATCGCACACTATCCCATGTAGATAATGAATCATTGGAGTGAATATTGCGGTATCGCATGAGTCAATGCTATGTAAATTTGGCTGATTATATGGGCAGTAATTTGCGATGTTACACCAGGTTATCAGAATAATTCGATAGAATGCTTCTATATAGAATCATAGTGAAAGCTAAAATGTTTAAGGGACATTTGGCTGATTATATGAGCAGTAATTTGCGATGTTACACCAGGTTATCAGAATAATTCGATAGAATGCTTCTATATAGAATCATAGTGAAAGCTAAAATGTTTAAGGGACATTTGGCTGATTATATGAGCAGTAATTTGCGATGTTACACCAGGTTATCAGAATAATTCGATAGAATGCTTCTATATAGAATCATAGTGAAAGCTAAAATATGTTTAAGGGACATTTGGCTGATTACATGGGCAGTAATTTGCGATGTTACACCAGGTTATCAGAATAATTCGATAGAATGCTTCTATATAGAATCATAGTGAAAGCTAAAATGTTTAAGGGACATTTGGCTGATTATATGAGCAGTAATTTGCGATGTTACACCAGGTTATCAGAATAATTCGATAGAATGCTTCTATATAGAATCATAGTGAAAGCTAAAATGTTTAAGGGACATTTGGCTGATTATATGAGCAGTAATTTGCGATGTTACACCAGGTTATCAGAATAATTCGATAGAATGCTTCTATATAGAATCATAGTGAAAGCTAAAATATGTTTAAGGGACATTTGGCTGATTACATGGGCAGTAATTTGCGATGTTACACCAGGTTATCAGAATAATTCGATAGAATGCTTCTATATAGAATCATAGTGAAAGCTAAAATATGTTTAAGGGACATTTGGCTGATTACATGGGCAGTAATTTGCGATGTTACACCAGGTTATCAGAATAATTCGATAGAATGCTTCTATATAGAATCATAGTGAAAGCTAAAATGTTTAAGGGACATTTGGCTGATTATATGAGCAGTAATTTGCGATGTTACACCAGGTTATCAGAATAATTCGATAGAATGCTTCTATATAGAATCATAGTGAAAGCTAAAATGTTTAAGGGACATTTGGCTGATTATATGAGCAGTAATTTGCGATGTTACACCAGGTTATCAGAATAATTCGATAGAATGCTTCTATATAGAATCATAGTGAAAGCTAAAATGTTTAAGGGACATTTGGCTGATTATATGAGCAGTAATTTGCGATGTTACACCAGGTTATCAGAATAATTCGATAGAATGCTTCTATATAGAATCATAGTGAAAGCTAAAATGTTTAAGGGACATTTGGCTGATTATATGAGCAGTAATTTGCGATGTTACACCAGGTTATCAGAATAATTCGATAGAATGCTTCTATATAGAATCATAGTGAAAGCTAAAATGTTTAAGGGACATTTGGCTGATTATATGAGCAGTAATTTGCGATGTTACACCAGGTTATCAGAATAATTCGATAGAATGCTTCTATATAGAATCATAGTGAAAGCTAAAATGTTTAAGGGACATTTGGCTGATTATATGAGCAGTAATTTGCGATGTTACACCAGGTTATCAGAATAATTCGATAGAATGCTTCTATATAGAATCATAGTGAAAGCTAAAATGTTTAAGGGACATTTGGCTGATTATATGAGCAGTAATTTGCGATGTTACACCAGGTTATCAGAATAATTCGATAGAATGCTTCTATATAGAATCATAGTGAAAGCTAAAATGTTTAAGGGACATTTGGCTGATTATATGAGCAGTAATTTGCGATGTTACACCAGGTTATCAGAATAATTCGATAGAATGCTTCTATATAGAATCATAGTGAAAGCTAAAATGTTTAAGGGACATTTGGCTGATTATATGAGCAGTAATTTGCGATGTTACACCAGGTTATCAGAATAATTCGATAGAATGCTTCTATATAGAATCATAGTGAAAGCTAAAATGTTTAAGGGACATTTGGCTGATTATATGAGCAGTAATTTGCGATGTTACACCAGGTTATCAGAATAATTCGATAGAATGCTTCTATATAGAATCATAGTGAAAGCTAAAATGTTTAAGGGACATTTGGCTGATTATATGAGCAGTAATTTGCGATGTTACACCAGGTTATCAGAATAATTCGATAGAATGCTTCTATATAGAATCATAGTGAAAGCTAAAATGTTTAAGGGACATTTGGCTGATTATATGAGCAGTAATTTGCGATGTTACACCAGGTTATCAGAATAATTCGATAGAATGCTTCTATATAGAATCATAGTGAAAGCTAAAATGTTTAAGGGACATTTGGCTGATTATATGAGCAGTAATTTGCGATGTTACACCAGGTTATCAGAATAATTCGATAGAATGCTTCTATATAGAATCATAGTGAAAGCTAAAATGTTTAAGGGACATTTGGCTGATTATATGAGCAGTAATTTGCGATGTTACACCAGGTTATCAGAATAATTCGATAGAATGCTTCTATATAGAATCATAGTGAAAGCTAAAATGTTTAAGGGACATTTGGCTGATTATATGAGCAGTAATTTGCGATGTTACACCAGGTTATCAGAATAATTCGATAGAATGCTTCTATATAGAATCATAGTGAAAGCTAAAATGTTTAAGGGACATTTGGCTGATTATATGAGCAGTAATTTGCGATGTTACACCAGGTTATCAGAATAATTCGATAGAATGCTTCTATATAGAATCATAGTGAAAGCTAAAATGTTTAAGGGACATTTGGCTGATTATATGAGCAGTAATTTGCGATGTTACACCAGGTTATCAGAATAATTCGATAGAATGCTTCTATATAGAATCATAGTGAAAGCTAAAATGTTTAAGGGACATTTGGCTGATTATATGAGCAGTAATTTGCGATGTTACACCAGGTTATCAGAATAATTCGATAGAATGCTTCTATATAGAATCATAGTGAAAGCTAAAATGTTTAAGGGACATTTGGCTGATTATATGAGCAGTAATTTGCGATGTTACACCAGGTTATCAGAATAATTCGATAGAATGCTTCTATATAGAATCATAGTGAAAGCTAAAATGTTTAAGGGACATTTGGCTGATTATATGAGCAGTAATTTGCGATGTTACACCAGGTTATCAGAATAATTCGATAGAATGCTTCTATATAGAATCATAGTGAAAGCTAAAATGTTTAAGGGACATTTGGCTGATTATATGAGCAGTAATTTGCGATGTTACACCAGGTTATCAGAATAATTCGATAGAATGCTTCTATATAGAATCATAGTGAAAGCTAAAATGTTTAAGGGACATTTGGCTGATTATATGAGCAGTAATTTGCGATGTTACACCAGGTTATCAGAATAATTCGATAGAATGCTTCTATATAGAATCATAGTGAAAGCTAAAATGTTTAAGGGACATTTGGCTGATTATATGAGCAGTAATTTGCGATGTTACACCAGGTTATCAGAATAATTCGATAGAATGCTTCTATATAGAATCATAGTGAAAGCTAAAATGTTTAAGGGACATTTGGCTGATTATATGAGCAGTAATTTGCGATGTTACACCAGGTTATCAGAATAATTCGATAGAATGCTTCTATATAGAATCATAGTGAAAGCTAAAATGTTTAAGGGACATTTGGCTGATTATATGAGCAGTAATTTGCGATGTTACACCAGGTTATCAGAATAATTCGATAGAATGCTTCTATATAGAATCATAGTGAAAGCTAAAATGTTTAAGGGACATTTGGCTGATTATATGAGCAGTAATTTGCGATGTTACACCAGGTTATCAGAATAATTCGATAGAATGCTTCTATATAGAATCATAGTGAAAGCTAAAATGTTTAAGGGACATTTGGCTGATTATATGAGCAGTAATTTGCGATGTTACACCAGGTTATCAGAATAATTCGATAGAA